>NC_072854.1:21995675-23244425 GCF_028858705.1 Grus americana
AATCAGTTCTGCTCTGCAATCACTTCAGAAAATGTTGCACTTGCTTTTATTAAATATAGATAGGAACCCTTATGTCTGTTATAATCAGCTGCAACAAGAGCATGCTTGAAACTGTAGGGCTCTTAGCATGAAAATTTCACCAGTCTTAGAAGACAGAACCGAAGAGAACACATTTTCTTGTTTTCACATACACCATGTAAGTAAAAGAAGTCAAGATATCTCTCCTTTACTCTCTTAGCATGGCATAATAGAATGGGATTGGTGAAAACAGCGACTAATGCGTGTTATTTGACAAAGCTAGAAATTCTGCCTGGCGTTTGTTCCAAATCCCAAATGTAGTGCCCATTTCATAACCACCAAGGAAATGTAGAATGTAGAACCATAGACCGGCTAAAACTATCCACCAAATACTGCATTTGATCTCTTCATTCATGGTCCTTATTCTGAGGATCACGATGTTTATTTTAAAGATAGGGCATTTTTAATGACATTGTAGTTTGATCTGTTTGTAGATTTTGATTGCAGAAGAGTTCACTAACTTGACATCGTGTAAAAATAAGACAAAAAAATTGCACCAGTTTTTTTTAAATTAAATCTACCCCTCCAGGACAAGTTAAATACTCATTGTACAGCATTACCTCTATGATCTGCTCTCCCAGGTTTGTGTTGCTTTGTGAGACCGGGTTTCCTATCTCCCCCTCCACCTTCTTTCAAGGAAAGCAAGCAGGTTTTTGTCCTGGCTGGGAAGGTGTGTTCATCTTTCATCTCTGCCTGAAGGGATTAAAACTTACATCTTGTAAATCCCACAAGAATGCTTTCTTCGCCATCCTGGATGCTTAATGTTGACAAGAGTCAGGAGCTTCCCAGTATCCAGGGAAGAAGTCCAAGAACCTGTGAGCAGTCATGGCAAACAGTGCACCTACTCGCTTCAGAAGCCTCAGGAGTCAGACTGAGGGCGGGTGGAAGTTTCAGGCATCACAGTTTTGGCAATATGTATGCAGAGTAGGAGCTTGGTAGCATTTAGACGGTTAGCATCTAGGTGGTTATCTTAGATGGAGCCCTAAGAAAATGTACTTAAGAAAATGTAATCTGTTGGAACGTTGTTATCATCCTAAATCTAGCAGTGTGAATTTCAATTAATTCCACTGAAGTCACAGGAGCTATTACACATCTTTGTATGATTTGGTGTAAACAAATCAGAACAGACCCTTGCCTCAGTTTCTGCATGCATAAAAAGGCAACAGGCTGTTTATTTATCCACCTCATATCTCAGGTAATATCTCCATTGTATTTTGAGTCTACGTCTATATTAGTAAATTTAAAGGGAATATTCCTAAGCATTGGAATGAAATTGTCAATGATGTTAATTTAACCTTGATGTGTCTCCGGTCCAGGCCAGCTACCCCATTCCCAGACTCATGGTGGAGTTAGGGAAAAGGGATAAATGACGAGTTTTTGATAATGTCCACTGTTTCTTCAAAAGGAAGAAAGCTACATAAACCATACTATTCAACAACTTGCAGATCGTTCCATGCCAGCTGGTCTCTGTGCCAGACATGATAGACGTGTCTGAGTACATTTAACTTACTAGGAAAAGACGCAGCCTGACACTCCTGAGTTGAACTGGTGTGTACTTGAAACACAGGCCTTACAGGACAGTGACCAAAAATGACACAGAAATTGTAGTTGTAAGCTAGGGGAAAATCCATCCAGGTGTTTAGCTGACTTTCCAAATGCCTCTTTCAGTTCTGCAGCTGTATCTACCTTTTCCCAAAGAGATTACTTTAATCATAGAATCATAGAATGGTTTGGGTTGGAGAGGACCTTAAAGACCATCTAGTTCCAACCCCCCTGCTGCCGGCAGGGATGCCCTCCACTAGACCACGTTGCCCAAAGCCTCATCCAACCTGGTCTTAAACACTTCCAGGGATGGGGCATCCACAACCTCTCTGGGCAAGGTGTGAAGGACTACTTGAAAGGTAATCGCAGAAACAGAACACCAAACGGTATACTACCTGGCTCGTTTTCCATCTTTCCTATCTCCATTAGGTGACCCTAACGTGTCAATATTTGGTATGACTAACTTGTATATATAGCCATACCAAGTTATGTCATGCAAAAAGCTGTTCTTTCTCACTGTTGAACTGCTTGTTCGATTTATTTTTTTCCCAGAGTCTTAAGGTGACTGGAAACAAACCATGAAGCCAAAGAGGAGGAAGGATTCTGGATTCCTGACTCTTGCTCAGTCTTGCCTCTGGGTGTCTTCGTCACGTTGTGTACTTTTCCCCCTTTTTTTTTTTTAGTAACTTCATTGTGACAGCGTGGGCTAAGGTTTTTGTAGCAACAGACATGCATGCCATTTATATGTTGTTTTTAAAGGAAAGATAAATCGGCTAATTAGGTAAAAATAGTAAAGTTGTAGTTAGGGAATACAATCGCATAAATAAGAGACGTACAGGGAGCACTTCAAACGGACACCACCATTTCTTCTGTCATCTGCCTGGCAGCTGGCAGAAACCTGCCCGCACCGCTCCTCCCACCCTCTCCCTGCCTGGCGGGACGCGCCGGCTGCTCCGAGAGGCACCGGGGACGACCGTTAACGCTCCGAGGGGCACCGGGGACGACCGTTAACGCCCGCCCGGGCGCCCCTCGCGCGAGGGTGCCGGGCCCCGCGTGGCGGCCGCGCCCCTCAGCGCCGCCTGGCGGCGGGCTGCGACAGCGCCGGGCTCAGCCTCGGCAGCGGCCGCCGGGGGTCGCCGTTGGCGTTGCCTGAGGAGGGGCCGGCGGCGCGCGCTACCTGTCCGCAGAGGGCACCGGGGCAGCGCGAGGTGGGCGGCCCTGCCCGCCGTTACCGGCCGCGCTCCGCGGGTCCGTCGTCGCTGCCTCCTGGGCAGGCGGGCCCCGAGCGCTTCCCGCTCCCACCCCGTCGTCTTTCGGGGTTTGGGACGTACGCCCGCCACGCGATCCAACTCCGTGTTTGCCCGCCTCGGCTGCCAAGGGAGAGGTTCATCCACACAATCAAAGTAAACAGAAAAGTTCAGCCGGATCGTGTTTCACCCCCTCCGCTCCGCACGTTCCGAGAGGCTCCGCGGGGAGAGCAGCGGGGCGTTTGGGCTGAGTTCGTGCATTCTGGGGAGGCGGCTCTCGCAGGAGGGGTCTCGCTGTTACAGGGAAGCACAACGCTTCCAGGAGGCTGTCGTCCCCCCTCGCCCTCCACCGCCGGCTCCCCCGCGCCATTGGCTCCCCTTCGCTCCGGCTGTCACCTCGCTGAGGGAGCCGGTGGCCGAGGGAGCCGGCGGGGCTCTCCCGCCGGTGGCACTGCCTTCGTCCTCCTCCTCCTCACCCCACCCGGCCCCGCTGGGAGCGCTTCCAGGCAGCGCCGCGCCGAGAGCCCAGGAAGCCGCCTCGCCACCCGGGACTGCTCTTGCCAAGAATCGGCGAGAAAGGCGACACGCCCGCCTCTTCCACCCAGACCCCGCTCCAGCCACCTCTCCGCGGGCTTCCCGGTCGGCGGGAGCAGAAAATAGCCTTCCTCTTCCCCAGCAGCTCACACCCGCCCCAACACCTCCCCTTCCCCGCCGCAGCCAGGCCCGGAGTTCCCGGTAAACAGGCGGCTTCCCCGCCCGCCCCCGCCGTGCGGCCCCCCGCGGGGGACGGCGGGGAGCGCGGCGGCTGCGGCCGCGGGGCTGAGGACCCGCCTGACGAGGAGCTGCGCCAAGGCCATGAATATTTCAGAGGCTCCTCAGCGCGTTTCTAATTAAAGACTCGGGCGAGGCGCGCCCCCCCCCCCCCATCTTCCCGCCGCCGCCCCCTCCCACTCCACACACACACACACACTGGGGACCGTCTCCTTACGTCGGAGAGAGGCGAAGGAGTGACTGAGCCCTGCCCGGGAGAGCCGAGCGAGGGGGAGGGAGGGGGGAACCGGGGCGGGAGGGAAGGGAGGGCGGGAAGGGGGGGGCTTGTGCAAGCAGCGACGCTCCCGAGGTTGCCAAGTGGACTTTTATTGTTTTCCACCCACTTCCAAGTCGATACTATCTGCCGTCTCATGTCCATCCTATAGCCTATATAAGCGGCTGCGCTGGGGCTAGCGGCGATGGAGTAGTTTGTGGATACGGCCGGAGCGCAGGGACGGGAGGGGGGCGGGCGGGCCAGCCGCGGAAAACTTGGACTCCCCGCCGCTCGCGGGCTGCTGCCGTCCGGGGAGAGCCGGGGAGCGGCTCCCGAGGGGAAGACACCCCGGCTTCTGGGACGGAGAGACAGGTAACGCGGCCGGGAAGAGCCAGCAACCCTCCTTCCTCCCCGTCTCCCTCCCCACGCCCCCACCCCTCCCGCTCCGGTGAGCAGAAGCGCTGCGTGCGGCGGGGCCGGCGGCACTGCGGGGCCACGCCGGTGACAGCCCGCGGCAGGGAGGCGGACGCCGGCGGACGGACGCCCGCCAAAGTTGGCAGGGGAGAGCGGCCACACGGAGCGCGGGGCAGCTGTGTGTGTAGGGCGGCCGTGTGAGCGGGCCGGTCGCCCCCGACACCCAGCGGAGGGGGCAGTTAGCCGTCCGAAGGCGAGCGGCTCCGGGGATGAAGCAGCGTCCCCCGCTGCGGCTGGCTGCCGCTCCGCGCTGCTCCCTGCGGATGTGTCCGTGGCCGCCCGCGCCCCTTCCCCGAGCTGGGAGGGAAAAAGGACGGAGCAAGCGGAGGCTGCGTTGCCGTTCCCTGCGCCCGGACGGCTGCCCCCCGAGCCGCGCCCCGCCGCTCCTGTCCGCAGCCCCCGTGGGGAGCCCCGCAGCGACGGTGGTGGTGGGGCGCTCGGTGCGCAGCCGCCGCGGCTCTCCGGCAATAAACTTCGGGGAAAGTTGTCGCCCCTTGCCCGCGCTTGGGGACATGCTCCGCCACGGCGCGGAGCGAGGGGGGTCCAGCCGAGGCACCTCTCGCCTCCCCCTGCTCCGCGGCTGCGCAGCCCGGCCTCCCGCGGGGCCCCCGTGGGCGCTGCCCGCGGCGCTGGGGCGGCTCTCCCCGCCGGCCGGTGAGGCGGGGCGCTGCCAGCCGCGGGGTGCAGCGGTGCTTCCCCCGGCAGCGCACCCCCCGCGCTGCCCGTCCGCCCGCAGCACGGCGCGGAGCTGGCGGAGCGGGCTGGGCTCCCGCGTTGTGTAACCTGCGAAGCGGTGTCCGGGCTTTCCTCCTGTAATGTTTCCGATTTCACCCCCACGAGTGTCCCCACCTCCGACCCACCCCCGGTTTCTTTTCCAGTGAAATAGGAGGCCTCCCACAGCAGCGGATCCTTCCTTTCATCTGCTCGTGCACCCTTCAGGTCAGACTGCAATGAGTGGACTGAGGTCTCCTGGGCTGCTGGGGCTGGTGCTCTTAATGCTCTCAGCAGGATATTGCAAAGAGAAAACTGACTCCGCAGATTTGAAGGACAGGCAAAGTCTCTTAAATCTGATCATGGAGATCATTCAGGAACTGAAAAGGTACCACCTGGAGAAGGACAGTGGCGTGCAGTACTTCTCCAAGCACGACTATAACTTAGATCGAAGGGAAGTGGCCGACTACGGAGGATACCAGGATGAGCAGAGAGTTGGTAAGTCATAGTCCATGATTTAGAAGATTTTTATTTTTTTTTCCTGTAGGGTGCCTTGGTGAATCAGACATCACATCAGGTTACTAATTTTATATAAAGAATTCACCACTCAAAATACCTGCAGATTCCCTTTGGTATCAGAAACTGACACAGCAAATTTGGAATAGAAAAGCTCCACTCATATCTCAGAGTCTCTTACTCTCTGGATAATGTACTCAACTGAAAGTCTTAGTTCCTGTGTGTTGGGTTTGAACAAAACCTGTTAATAAGGGAAAATACTGAAATGGGCTGAAATCAAAGAAATAAGGGACAAAAATGCTCTTTTTCCTGGAAGTTTACAACTTTTAAAAATGCGCTTGTTTTAAGTGTTTCTTGGAAATGACCCTAGCAAAAATTTCCCTGCAGGACTATAGTGTGTCCTTACAGATCTCACATCTAGAAGTCTTTCCTGCAGCTCAGCTTCATTAAACTTTTCCCCCTGCTTGTTAGTCCCTTTTGTACTCCAGAGGTAGCACCTTTGAAATACTAGGGAACTGGAACAGAGTATTCCTCGGTCACTGTACAAGCTGTGACTACTTTGGGACATCCCTGCAGCCATCCTTCCACTCATGTGAATGGTTCTTCTCTGACCCCTCCAGTGAAAGCCCAGGTTTGTTTGTAAGATGTTCAGGGTTGTATAGAGCAGTCTGGAAGCAGTTGTACGAAGCCACATAGTGATGGATAGTTACTGCTCAGTTTTGTGATGTACTCCTGTGCATCCAGTTGAAAGTTGATTTGGCTTCTCCTGCTGCCATGTCTAATTTACTGCTCACTGTCACTCCCAAAACCCTACAGCATTACTGCTGCTCATCTTACCCCTCCTACTCAAAGTGACTTTCTGAATATTTTCCGGCAGATGTCTACTCACCTTTTTCCAAACTGGCTTTCATTTTGCTAGTATGCTATTTATTTTGCCTTTATTGATCTCATAAAGCTTCATTGTACCTTTTCTTCATTCTCATTCATATTCAAATATCCTCATGATTTGCATTTGTTGGTCGTCATGAAAATGTTACTTCTCCATCTGGGTGATTAATGAATATACAAAGGAAGACAATTTTGTTCCACTTAAGATCAGCATAGTGAGAACATTTTGTTTTGTAAATGTTGAAGAGTTAAGGCCAGGCTAAGCAGGGAACCCCGGTCCGCACAAGTCTAAATCTCAACGTGGAACATGGGCATAGTTTTTGGCCACCCTACGTTAGCATATTGGTGCAAAACATCTGGTTTGTGCTGAACAGTTATTTATGTTATCTGTCTCTTCAGAGCAGATTAGTTGATAGTGGTGTCATTGACTCCTAAGCAGGATTTTTCATTCTTTTATTGTAATGGAGTTATTCCCAGCAACTCTGAAGAGGAACTACTGCTTAGAGTCTTTCATTTCAGTTTTGGCATCGCTTTCCTAGTGAGCCTGTCCCATGGGAAATTTCTGAGTGAAGCATGTGTGTTTTTAATGCTCTTCATGACATAATTAGGTCAAATATGATAAGGTCAATTTTACTTACACTGACTAAAGTTAGAAGTAAATGAAGAATGACTTTCGAGAAGTGTGTAACCTCACAAGTGAATCAGATCTGGATGGAAATGCTCTCTGCTTTATATCTGATAAGAGGTGCCAGGGGACTGAAAAAGGCTGTTCAGGCATTTATGGTCAAATAAATAAAGCACCATGTACTGTATCATACACATTCAGCACTAAGGTATCACCATAGAGTTCGTAACGGAAAGCAATCAAAGATAGCTGTAAATCAGGAAGACACAAGCAAGGGTTAGGGCTAAAATGGATTTCAGTAAACCAGTTTCATTTTGCCATCTGCTGAACACAAAACACAAGGCGGTAAACCACAAACGTAGGGAGCCAGAAGAGAGCAATTTGCTTGGGATCATTTCCTGTGAATTTTATTTACTGCTAGAGGGAAAAAAAAAAGATTCCTGTAAGTAGATCAATCCAGTTCCATGATTACAGCAGGACAATGCTTGTACAAACATACCTGTGACAAAAGAGTGGATACATTTGCATAGGAGAATTAGAAGACACTAAACCAAACTTGAATGTGTCTTTGGGTCTTTACCACTAGTGGAATATGCCATTTCTGAGCAACCGTGAACTAAAATTTCTGGAAGAATTTAAATCTAGGTAAATTTGATAATGTAATTCATAGAGACCTAAAATCTGACTCTTAGTTAACTGTCATCATTGTTAATGACTGCGCACGTAACAGACATTATTTGTTGCATCATCACAGTGTGTTTCACAGGGCATTTTACAGTGGCTTCTTATGTAAAACAAATGCTTGCAATTTGGCCTACTGTATGCAAATGACTTTTGGCCTCTGTGCATCTGTCAAGACATAGTGGTGATGTTTGCTGGACAGTTTATTTCCTGTCCTCATACTATGCTTGGCAAGCATAGTTCCAGTGCAGCAGAGTGACTTTTCTTTTTTCTGTCCAACAGAGATAGTTCCCAGAGATCTGAGGATGAAAGACAAGTTTTTAAAGCATTTAACAGGTATGTTTTAATTTTGCATTGCTATCCATCATTTCACATACATACCATAAGCTACACTCTTCTTGTGAGCTGTGCTGATTCATAACTTATTTTTTCTTTATATTTCAGGTCCACTCTACTTTAGCCCAAAATGTAGTAAACACTTTCATCGGCTTTATCACAATACAAGGGACTGCACCATCCCAGCATGTAAGTACCAAAACCAGAGACTTTCATAAAACAACAGAAAACTCTAAAATGGAATAGCTGTATGAGGTAGTTAGAATACATTCTTTCCAACAAAGAGTTTGGAGTGCTCTAAAATGTACTAAGTACACTTCAAAGTGTTGCTAGAACAGCATCAGCATTCCAGTGAGGAAAATGGAAACACAACTTTTTCACTGCAAATACACTGCATAGAATGGCCGGAAACACTGCGTACTTAGGTACTGACGTATATGCCTCTTTGGTTCCAAACCAAAGGTGTTTGCTTTTCGTAGGAACACGACTCTTCTGACAGCCCTCTTATATTTAATTTCTAGTACTGCAAATTCAAGATAGGATCAGAAATCCAGGTGGGGCTATTTCCTTTTCATTGATTATTTATGTAGAACATATTCTATAGACACTTTATATTTTGACTGTTCAGCTACCAATCTTCCAATGATGTTGACAGTGAATTTTGGCAACCCTTGTCTTCAGTGAATTACAAAAGTATAACTTCCTAAGGCTTAGTTAAAAAAAAAAAAGCCGATGGACACAAATAAGCAAATTCAGCTTATGACATCTCATTGGTGTTGGCTGCACAGAGAATTAAAAGAATCACAAAACACTGGCATTTATCAGTCATTAGATGTGACTCCAGATTCATACTGAGGTGGACCTGTTGAGTAAGCAGATGCTATTTTAGTACAGACTTTTCAGAATGGTAGCACACTTTATTTTACTTGTCTGAGGTCAACCAGTTGGGTCAGTAGCAAAGCTGGGAATAGAAACAAGAGTTACAGATTCCAAGTTTCAAGTATTCATAAATATTTCAGCCCAATATATTTTAAAGGCATATTTGGTAAGAATTGCAGACTTTTTCCCTATTTGTAAGGCTTCAGATTAGGAATATCTGGGAAAGATAAGGATTTATAGGTAATGGCTAACCAGATCACGTTCCATTTACATTGATGGAGATGGAAGTTGCTTATAACTTGTCTGTTTTGAACAAACAAATGGTCATATTACCTTTTCATAAAGATGACATCACAAACGTCATTTGACTCAGCGCTAATGAGTAGTCCAAGCTGTGAAGCTAAAAACTAGTTGGTCTTAAAGTCTGAATTAGCCTTTTCTTCCTGACAGGTGGCATACCCACCAACATAGTTTCTGGATAATGGAGGATTATTTGTATGAATGACAGTAGTACCACATCTATGCTGTGAGTTAGGGATTGTTAACATTTCATCTCTAGGAAATGTTAGATGTAGTTACTCATTAATGAAATAATGCCTAATGAAAATCAACATCAGTCATCAGACTGGACTGACTAGCATCTCCTTAAAGTAACTTTTTTCTAGGAAAATGAGGTAAACAACCTGCTTTAATTCTTCATGCACAGTGTGATGTTATTTTTTGATAATGTCTTGATTTCAGGTAATACTGTTCATCCTACGCAGAAATTCAAAGGCCAAACAACAAAGAAATTAAAAGCATCTATGATGCCGCAACACAGTGGTAGCCAGTGCAAAAGCATTTTGTTGGCATACCTTCTAGTACTTTGTACAGCATAGTAGCATTGGTACCTAAAAAGTAATTTACTCTGCTGTCTGCCCATAACCAACTTTCACAAAATTTGCTTTCAGTCTGCCATGTTAAAGAAAAAACAAAACAAAACTTTTGATTAATTTTTTTAGTTTTGTATTGGTTCTGCCCCTTATTATGAATTCATCAAAAATTAGAAGGTACATAAAATAAGAATTACTAACAATAGGACTACTGTAGAAAAAACAATTTTACTAGTTTTAAGATGAAACTCGATACAGTTATGAATGAATTTCTATGATGTAGTCACCTTCTCGGGCTGGACTTAACCTTCCTATGACTAGGAGAAGTTATTTGTCTAATTTAACAGTTTTCCTAGGAAGAAAATTTATTGGAGAGTTGCATTACTTAAGTTGATAGACTTGCTAACTGAGGACTGGATTTCCAAGATGGATGAGCACTACTTATTTTTCCTCTAGTATGGAAATATTAGTCACATGTTTAGATCCCACATGGAGAGCCTCCAAGCACATTCATGCTATTTGATTATAGATAGTACGTATGCAGAAATCAGCTGCATAGAGTTGTATGTGCCATTAGGCAAGACTCTCAGTTACAGAATCTTTACACGCTCCATTTTTAAGTCTTAAGGAGCTGATTTCTGTACTGTTGCAAACTAAGGTGTTCACTGAACTTTATTACAACAATAATTTGCACACTGTTAACAATTTTGATTTTTAAAAGTAAAACTGGTTGCTTTAGTAATCTATTAATGCTCTTTTTTTCATGACAGACTATAAAAGATGTGCCAGGCTTCTTACTCGGCTGGCGGTAAGCCCGATGTGCATGGAAGGATAAAGGTAAGCTTTTTCATAGCAGTAATGACACTCTGCTGCATAGCAAAGAAGTGGATTTTGTGTTTCATACATGAAGATTCATGGGAGTGTAATGACAATTGTCCTTTGGCTAAGGTATTCCCCTTTCAGAGTACTTGAAGTAACTGGCTTAATCTGACAAATATTGGCAATAAATAAAGTGTACCCCCTACTGGAAGTCATTATATAAAAGTCCATGTGCATCAGCTGTGAATTATTCATAGCAGCATTCAGTTAGCAGGTAGTGAATTTGTTGTTACAGAACAAAACACAACAGCTGTAGCTTATTTTTCAAGAGTTGACTCGGTACACAATTGCCTGTATTGGCAGCGGCAGCCCTTCTGTGTGTGCAGCTGTAGATCTATGGTGTATGTTTTAGTATGAGTTAATATATACATAGCTATACACATGAAAGCTTTATAAATGCAGATAGGTTGCAGGTGCTTTTATAGTAATTCAATTAAAACGTATTATTAGTAGCATTGATAAACTAACTTTAAGCTACTCAGATTTCTTGGGATCTTGATTGTGCTCACCTCTCATGTCTATGGGTTTATTCCCTCCCTTTTTGTCTAGATGCACCTCTAATTCCCACAAATACTTTGAGTATTTCACCATGCACCAAAATAAAAACCAAAAAACTAACCAATCAAACAAAAAAGTACTTCCAAACTATCTGTATTTCTAGAGAGCTGACACTAAGAATACAAAAGGACTAATTTACATTCTGTCCTCAACCTTCACCTGAGACAGTAAGGTGACCTTTGACAAAGGGATAAATAACCCGTATGAATTTGCCAGCAACAAATGCTGTCAAAACTAGATATTTTAAATCTCTGACAAAATACACATCTTGTGGGTAGAGTCAGTGAGAAAAAGCCATAAATGTTAAGCATCTTAATCTATTTTTTTTAAGCATTGACACTGTTTTGCATGGCATTTGCACCAGCAAGCTAGGGAAATGTAATCAAGATAAATGTAAAAATGGCTGGAAAAAATACAAATAAGTTATTTGTGCTTTACTGTCAACCTGGAAAAAGATATTGAGCAGAGTCATGCAGCTTCATTTTGGGTATGGCATTGTTCAATATTTTCATTAATAACTTGGGTGATAGAAGACAGTATATTTATGGATGACAGTAGTGTAGGAGAAGCAACCATGATAGAGTACAATCTTGAAATTGAAAATTATCTTGGAAAATTAGCTGAATAGTCTAAAACCAGGATAAAATTTAAAGGAAAGAGCAGAATTATGAAGTCATGCAGGAGTAATCAACTACAGAAATATATGGCAAGCATGAATAACTAGACAGAAAGTTCTGTAGAAAACAGAGGGGTAGTAGTGGATCACAAACTAAGCATGTCACCCACGTCACACTTGAAAAAAGACAAACAACATCTGGAATTTATAAATAGAAGCATTGTTTATAAACTACCTGAAATAATCACTGTTGCTGGAATACGGTAATTAATTAAGGACACCAGAAAGACATGTGGGTGCGTCTTTTAAGAGACCAAATAAGAGCAACATAGATGACCAAAGACCTGGAAAACTCAATTTACAAGAACAGCTAAAAGGAATTGGAATTATTTAATCTAAAGAAAACACAACTGCAGGAAAACATGATGGAGCTATTCAATTTCATAAAAAGTGGCTACAAGCCATTCTCTCTATCCAGTGTGGATAAGTAAGACATAATTTGTTTAAAGAGAGAATTCCAGCTAGACATTAGAAAAGACTTTTCTGATGGCAAGGGCAGAGGTAATATATTAAATAATTAGATGTAATTCAGCATCCTGACTTTATGCTAAATTCTTAACATTTCTTTAAGTATTTTCTGCCTAACTTTATAAAATAAACCTAAACTAGCCCAGCTTCGACGCAGAGTATTTCTAATGCCCAATAACTGTTACATTACTTGTTGTCTTAATTTGAAACATGCAGCCGTGGAGAGGAATCTTACCCATACGCCGTGTGGTCAGGGATGGAATCATGGAAACAATTGCATGTAGTATTAGGACAAATACAAGTTAGCGAATAGGTAAATCCTTTGATGTAACTAGCAGAAATGCCAGGGATTTAATCTGTCAGTTGTAAAATCCAGAAAGCAAGAAACAAATTAGCTATTATATAATGATACTCACCTGCAAAAGATAGGTGAATAATGTTATTACCAATACTAACAAGCAGATACATCAGAGTAGGGAATTCTTTTCTCCCTTTCCTTAGAAAGTTTTAATCTGTATCATTACATCCTGTCATGTAAACACAAACTCATGAAGGAACTAAAGTAGTTCACATCTCAGTTTGGGAGTCTATTTTTAAAAAGTCTATCTCATTTTGCCAAACAACTCCTTTGCTCAACACATTCCAACGTGAGTAACAAGCCTCCACTTCTGCTATTCTCCACACAGACACAAATAAAAATCATTAATAGTATCAGCACTCTTAAGCAACCTTTGTTGGTAGAAGGGAAGGCTAGCCTCTACCACATATGCCTTGAGATTCACAATTATCTCCATAAAATTAAGCATCCTTCCTCCTCAAAGCTGTTCCATGGCATCAGTTCAATTTGTGTGGGTAAGACGTCCCCTCTCACAAAAAAGTATAACGCAGGCTTTATTTGTTTTCATCATTTCATGGACTGAGCTGTAGAAAAATGGGTTCTTTCTGTATTTTTCCACTTATGAAACCATCCTTTTTCTCCACAAAGTGTAGTTATCATTAGTCCAAGGTACTTTCAAGAAGTTGCAAAGTTTTGAGCATAGCACCACTTACACATAGCAAGACCAGAATTCAAAGCCATTTCTTTCTTAAGGTGGCTCTCTAGTGTACAAAGAGTTTATGTAGGCAACAGGTAAACACTTTCGGTTTCTGCCATAAGGGTACTAGTTAGCATCAGCCCTAAAGTTCAGACTAACTTCTGAATATTAGATAATAAAAATTTATTACATGATATTCACCAGCAGAATTTGACCGTTTATATGAATTGTAATGAAAAATATGTTTAAAAAATCTTTTTAAACTCCTATATTATAAACCAGTAAAGTAACACAATTATTGACACATACTATTTTTTCCCCAACAAATTAGATTTCCTGTTTTACTCAGTAGCTGATTGTTGTTTCATTGGAGGCTTATGAGCGGGCTGGACTATCGATGAATTACTGCTTTTTGATACTTCAGCCAACTAGTACTTTTGGTGTATTTTTCAGATCCATGGACATCAGTCCATGTTTAGAGATCAGTTTGGGGGGAAGAAAAAAAAGGGGTAGATTTGTTTTTATTTGTACTGAAAATGCATTCTGGACTATCATAGCTTTAAAGCACACAAGACATTGAAATTTGGTGCTAAGATCAAACAAGAAAATAAGATACGAAAACAGGACTTAGGCATCTATTACTGTCACAGGACATACTAAGGGAGGTGGGTGGGTGTGATGCAACGTGTCTTATGGAGCTTTCGCTTTTTCTCATTTATCCTACACATATGTAACTGCGCTCCACCTTCTGTCTCTTTTTTTAGAGCGTATGTTCACATTTTGCCTGTCCCACAGATATAAGCAATGCAGGGGCCTAGTAACAGCCCTTTTACTTGTTGAGATTGCATGAGTGAAGCCAGAGCAGCATGTTTGTATTGGCACATCACTCAGTAGTCCTTTTTTTTTCCAACCATCAGCAACGCAGGCTGTGTTCCTTGGTTGCCACCAGCACCATCTCTGACTAGTTTTATTCTGTAACATCTTCTCCTCCTCATGTTCAACGCAGCCATGCTTGAGTCCCATCCTTGATGCTCTTTTTTGTTCTGTCCTTCAGCCTTGTTTTTCTCCCAGTTTCCTCATAGTTCCCATACTCCATGCTTGCTTTGCTCCACCCCATACAGATACATCCAACAACAATTATGTTGTTCATAGCTGCAGCAGGTAAGAATCATAGAACCATAGAATGGTTTGGGTTGAAAGGGACCTCAAAGATCATCCAGTTCCAACCCCCCGGCTGCGGGCAGGGACACCCTCCACTAGACCACGTTGCCCAAAGCCTCATCCAACCTGGCCTTGAACACTTCCAGGGAGGGGGTGTAAGAAATATGTAAGAAATATATAATAAGAAGAAATGTCAGGAACAAGATTCCTGAAGTCCTCACCTAAAGTTCCCAATTCAGATCTCATGGATTTCCTGTGGCAGATGGTGATGAATCTGAAAATTTGGCCTCTTTTGACAGCATTTGTCACAATCACTTTGGCTACAGTCATACAGATTTTACTGCTTTTGTTTGAAAACTGCAGGTGCTACTGTTGGTGCCCTCCCTTTTCCATTACCTGTTCTTTAAGTGTTTGCTAGAGACCAACACTGATCTCATAATGTATGCTCAGAACCTCCTTGTAGCATAATGAGTAGTTCAAGGACTAAGGACTGCGGTATCACGTATGATTACATACTTCCATTTTGAAGATCTCTTCTAATTACTGTACTGACAAGTAATTATGTATTTTTAACTTTTGTTTTTAAAGTTCTACAGTTATTTCAAATGAACAAGATAAAACTAGTGACACAAACAATTTTAAACAAATAAATACAAGACTAGTGCAAGTAGTAGGAGTCTCAGTCTCTCAGGAGCTTTATACATAAAAAGTGTATGAAAAAACCTACCAGTTGTTTCTTTCCTAGAGAAGCAGATATAATTAACAATATTTAAAGGAAAAGAGCAATAGAAACAATATTTCCTGCTTAAAGGTCATGATGAGGCAAGAATAAATATATATAAATATGAAGGACAAAGATTCTTTATCAAATTCCTAATAAGCTCAAGCGTACTGATAACTGAAATTTCCTTTGGAACTCAGAAAAATCTGTGTAAACTCCTCAAGATGTTTTGACCATACTAGTTTTTTTTTTTAAAAAAGCTGAAAACACAACATAGACTTGGGAACTTTACATACATGAAGAGAAAACTGAAATACCACAGTAAATATCCCATTCGTGTACACTATATTATATATCCATTTCTTCTAACTATTCTTAAACAAAAATATTTGGGCTCTTAGGTTTTGTTTCAAGTGTTTTCTAACAATGGAAACAACAGCTCTTAACTGCTTTCTTTCTCGCACAGTTTCTTATTGAGACTAACATTGAGTGCACTCAAGAAATGTCATACACTTTCATAAAAGGAGTGAAGGTAGAATTTAGATGTGGGTTTTGCATATTATTCAGTGAAGGCAGACCCCTTTTTTTTCTACAAAGTATAGCTTGATCCATCATAGACAACTTCCTATGATACGTTCAATCATCCCTGCTTGGTGATAGGAAGTAGTTCCCAAGGTAACTAAATTAAGACTTTTATCAGAACTATTGCTTTGAATTAAATAACCAGCCAGTGGACACGGTTACTAGTGTGGCATAGTCCAACTTTATTAAGAGGCAACTCTGAGTTTTCCTTCCCCGGGGATCTCTGCAGCCAGCACAAGATGTAACATTAAGAGCTTTATCATCTTCAATACATGGATCTCTGTGATTGGAAGCTCACATTAGAGCAGACTTACACTTGGGGAAAGAATTTTTGATGTTAGCACATGGAAGTTCTGCTACTGAATCCTACTGGAACAGTATTTTAAAATTTATATTGATATTTAAAACACTAAATTCTTCTCTTATATAGATCTACTTTCTCTTACAGAGGCTATCTCTATCATCGTGCACAGATAATGGCTAGAACCAAATTTGGAAAGCTGTAACGTGCCTTTACAATAGCTTTCATTTGTGCTTTTTAAACTTGGAACAATTGTATAGTTTGGTTGGTTTCAGCTAATATTGCTGGTTGGGTTTGTGTTTTGTTGTTTAGTTTTTTCTTTGCATTAGCAAAGAATGGAGTGAAAGAGGAGAAACGAGCTGTATAGCTACCTATGTTCTCAACAGAGACTGTAGTTAAATAATGTTCAGGATCTCCACCAAGACTACCTGTCATCCTTCAGCTAAATTCTAGTCTAATTTTCTTAGACTGATGCATGTAACATAGACTTTGTGAAATAAAAAAGTACAACAGATTGATCAATGCTAAAAATCTGGGTCCTTTTCAAGGGTTTCTGAAAATGCCAGGGATTTAGAAAATCGCAGTTTAGCTGAGCACTGGGAATCTAAGACCCACAGCTTTTTATCGGCTATCCATACAAAAGCACGTTTAGGTGGGATGAGAAATGAGCAGCCTACCCCCTGCCAGTTTTTCACCCACAGTGAGCTGCATATTCCCATTCGTATTAGTAATGAAAACACTATTTATTAAATTCTCAGTGTTTAACTTGCCAGTTGTACCACACACTAATCAGACCAAAAGCATGTTAACTTGTTTTTAAACATCACAGCTTAAACAGGGTACACTAGGGGCATACATGAAGAAAATAAGCTAGATGAAAATGCAAGACAAGGAAAATTTACATCAGTTTCCCCTCTAAGGAAGGATTTTTTTAAAAAAAAGTAAAAAAAAAAAAAGTATTTGTCCTATCTGCAAAGCCAGGAAGAAACTGAATTACAGTAAGCTTTTCTGTAACATTATCACATTTCCTCATAGCTTTAAAAAAATTGAAGAGCTAAATATGTTTAAATACCACTAACAAGTATTTCTGTATGCACCAATAGCTTTATTTCCAATGGATTATGTCAAGTCCAACTGACTCTGCATTCAAATGATTCCATTACAAATTATACTTAAGCAGAAGAATATTTAAACTCAAAATATCAGAGAATTCACACTGATCATGGGAAAGACAGATACATATGTTCAGATAAAAAATATGAAAGTTTTAACTGTGAAAAATGACATCAGCAGAACTCTAGTATCGGAGAACCCACTGGTTTTTATCTCCCATGTGGACTTTGGGTGTTCACGAGACATGCAAGCTTCAGCAAAATCTGTTCACATATAAGAGCAGCATCTTTCACCTGTGCAGTTCCTGTTGACAAATAAGACGCTGGGCATTTTTTACTTCAAAATATGGGCAGTAACGGGCTGTCTTGGGAACACGTGGAGCTGGGTAGACAGGCTCGCAGCATTCAGTGGTCACCTGTCTGGAAACTCTGGTTGCAGAAAACAAACTCAGAAGTTACTGGAGAGAGGATGGATTTCTAGAGATGTGGATATGTGTAAACCTGTAATTTTCTACCAGTGATTTTGATATGAGTGTCACAGAAATGGTTTTGCCTTCATTCTGAAAAACTGTTCTGGGAAGAGTTACTAGAAGGGGCAACAAACTGAACCTCTGCAGCTCCTACTCAGTTCATGTTGCCTCAGTGTTTGCAGGTCTCAGAAAGCTCTTGTTTCTTGCTTGTATGAGTCCAAGTTTCTTCACTAATGGGCCCAATGAAACATCAGAACCTTTCTAGATCCTTCAAACTTTACCTTGACAGATTTATATTGCTGGACATCATATCAACAGCTTCCTGACACCAAGACATTAAAACAGAAATTTGCAATCTGTTAATACTATCCTTGAGGTTTATTCACTTTTTGACTTCACAGCTGCACTCCTGGGAACAGGCTAACTATCTATAAGCATGTTTTGAATAGGTGGAACTGTATCTTCCAAATCTGGCTACCTAAAATGAACCACCACAAAAAGGGACAATTTCCAAAATTTCAGCCTTGATTAACAAACAAATAGTAATTTAAGAGTCAGGCTGATACGAACTAAACTGATCTAGATCAGAAATGCACAACTGGATTTTTCCAAAGTTATTACTGAATTTTCCAGTTTTATTTATTATTTTCAATATGATAAATACATTCTTAAACACATGTATGTGAATATAAAAATGATGAAACACAATTTTCTTCTTTCTTTTAATCCACCAGATGTTAGTACCATGAAAAGAAACACCAAGAACCAAGAGAAGTGCCTTGGAATCCAACAGGGAAATAGAACTTATTACCTTTATAACATATTCCATTGTGAACAAGAGATTTATTTTTGCAGATTGACAGACTACTTCCCATAATTCTTTTAACATGCATTTTGTATGTCGTCAACAGTTTGCAGATTGACATTCTTTACAGTAGCATAACTGCCAGTAGTACTTAATGCTCCATACTTCAAAACACACTTTACAACTGATGTGTAATGCTGCCAAAAATTACGTAAACACAAATATTTCACCAAGGAAATTGATGTTCTATTGCTTAATTCTACAATTTTAAGGAATGTTTGTTTGTATATCTAGAACTACTAAAGATCTGCTCCACAGTAGTTGTGGTCACTTGATATCCTTCATGCTTATGCAATTTTTTAAAAGTTTGGTTAAAACAGACTTGCATTGGGGTCACATTGTACCCTAGGAGTACAAATTGCATGACAAACAGGAACGTAATTCCAAGTAGACGTATTTTTTGGAACATGTGGAGCATGGATTTTGTACACAAACACAAGCTGCCATTAATTTACTTTATATAATAAATGTATAAAACATTCCAGCGAATGTGCAATATGTAAATACTGTAAATAACAAGCATAAGTAATAAAGTGTTTGGTATGAAGTTGTCCTCAGTTTGCGTTCTGTTCACTGAATCCAGAATTTGATAAGGAGGCTATCTTCTGGTAGCTACTATCACTTACCCACACTCAAAACTCTTTCCAGTAGGAGTTTGGTAGGCTAAGGAAGAAAAGTGCATCCACCTCCGAGAAGGCCAGGGATTTGGACCCTCCCTATGGATTTGTGAGGACAGACAGATCTGTGTGTTCCAGTCCCACAAAATGGCCAGAGCACAAGGCTGCTCCAAGTCTCTACAGCGTTATAAATTCAATTTTATTTTTTTTTTTATGACAAATGGTGGTTTGGGGTTTTATTTCCAAAAAAATCTGCAGTCTATTCATGATACTGCAAGGCGATACAATCAGTAAACATCCAATAAATCATTTTAGTGTCATAAAACTTCTGAGTCAGTGAACGCTTACTCTAGAAGCCTTGATACACATTTCCCTTTCTTCCTTAAATATTAAATCCAGTTGTCATAATAAAATGGCTCAAACAGGAAGAAAATTTTTATGTGTGGTCTGTAGATGAACCTCAGGTACTTTTATCTTAATACTGGCACTTAGCTTCCACTTCATCCTCAATTCTAACCACAAAATATAAAAACAGAACTGAACACACACACCCCACCCTGAGAAATAGCTAGGAGCTGGGATTCTTGAAATTCATACTTAAGAGCCTTCAGTACCTAGCTCTTCAGAAGAAAAAAGAAAAAAATTGGCAGAAGTACAAAATCCCATCCTAGAAGACAGCTGTATTTACTAAGGGAGAAGTATGTATTTTGTATGTGCTTTCAAGTGATCACTAACTGCTAAACTTTCATTTCTCAATGGAAGTAATACATGCACACCAAAAAACTGCTAGTTAAAGGAATTACTGCTACAGGGCTCACTTAGCTCCTCACCTGCCCTAAACATGCAAGTGGAACTCTGTGCTTCTCTGTGGTTCCACCGACTGAAATCAGACCACAACATAGCACTTAACATGGGAGTTTAAATTAGTATATATCTTTTTGTAGTAGGGCACCTGAAAACTGGTTAAATAAAAACTTTCTAGAAAATTTCCTTGCAAAAGGAAAATAGTAATTTATTTAATGACTTAATAAACAAATATAAAATCCATGTGGTGGGTTGACCCTGTCGGGAGGCCAGGTGCCCACCAGAGCCACTCTATCACTCCCCTCCTCAGCTGCACAGGGGAGAGAAAATACAACAAAAGGCTCGTGGGTCGAGGTAAGGACAGGGAGAGATCACTCACCAATTACCATCATGGGCAAAATAGACTCAACTGGGAGCACCTGCTCTCCCTCCTTCTGCACTGACCTGGCTGGCTGCAGAGTTGTTCCTCTCACATATTCTCACTCCTCTCTCTGGCTGCAATTTCTCTTGCGTTTTTTCCCCCCTTCTTAACTACATTATCCCTGAGGTGCTACCACCATTGCTGATGGGCTTGGCCTTGGCCAGCAGCGGGTCCACCTTGGAGCCGGGTGGCATTGGCTCCATCAGACACGGGGAAGCTTCTAGCAGCTTCTCACAGAAGCCACCCCTGTAGCCCCCCCGCTACCAAAACCTTGTCACGCAAACCCAATACACTAAGTTAATCCCATGGAAGTTTTCACTAGATTTAGCAGAAGTTAGCATGCTTTGACAGAAGATAAAATTATACTATAGCAGGGTTTTTTGTTTTTTTTTTTCATTTAGTCTTAGGTATAACCTTTCTACCCAAACTAAAACAAGCTGTGGTGGGGGAGAGGGGGAAGGAGGAGTCAGTTCTGTATTTTTTCATTCAACATTACATTTTTCATGAGTGGTATTTTAAACCTGTAAGAGCTTAGTCATCTGTATGATACACAATTTGTGTATTAATCCTATGCTCACCGCTTCTTGTGGAACCCAAATAACAGTACTGTGCAATTGTTCCTCCTGAAGGCAATTCCTGTTCTGTATTCTTGTATTCTACAAATTCTTTTAAAATATTATGGTGCTCTCCTTCCCCTCCTCCAAAAGAAAGCCACTAAGGATAAAATCAATCAATCAGCTTTTTCCTCCCAGTAGAGCTAGTGAATTATTTAGCCAATAGATTACTTGCTGAAAATATACCTCAAGGCTGAAACTTTTAAAATCTGAACTGAATTTAATACAAATAGTTTTGACTTAGTATCACTTTACAGGAAGATTCCTAAGCCTAGTGAAGATAAACACCACCACCCTTTTATCTTCTCTCTGTTACCCCAGCAGCTCAAAGACAAAGATTTAAGGTTTTTAAATCTTAACTTTAATACATAGGAAACTACAGGTTCAATTCCTAGTCAGCCATGAATGGAAAGCACAAACCATCACGTTCTCAGTCTTCTGAGTTATTTTACTTTCACTGGAATATTTTAAATGCCCATTATGGCAGAGATTAACATTAGATCATACCTTAATACTTCCACTTCCGAGGTTAGTGCATAAAACCACAAAACCAAGACTAAATAAATAAGGAAGCAAGTTTTACAGATCCAGTTTTACAGATAGTGTGGTACTGCTAGTCCATACCAGTGTTGGTATCAGTCACATTACTCATCTCAGTACATTTATGTTTCTAAGGCAGAAATGAAAGGTGATGTTCAGACAAAAAGGCATGGACCTTTACAAAACCATTCAATTTTTGTTCAAGAGCAGAACTTTGTATTTACTGGCCTTCTGTTAACTTTGTATTACATTACAGATGGACTGTCTTCAGGTTGAACTATACTCTCAGAGAACACTTTTGACAGGCTATTCATTCTCCTGAGTAAATCTGAAAATATTGTCCAACACCCACACAGGAACAGATTATAGCAAATTGCTCATTGGTTATATTGCATGGATTTGAGTATTTCACTACTATGAGATACAAAACATACATTTCACATTTAAGCTTTTAAGCTGAACAGTTTTGTCTTCAAAATAAATGCTGTCACATGTACTTGCATCAGTGTGCTAGGAAGTGACCACAAGCCCAAAGGAAGACTAGCCAGAGAAGTCCTATTAACATAAATCACTATTTCTGAACTGACTTATTCTTAATTAGTATAAAAATCTATTAGAACAAAAAATATTTCTTCTTTTAATAACTGAGCATTTAAACTGATATAAAAACCCGTTTTCACAGGATCCTGATGACAGACACAGAGGTTTTGCTTGCTTAAGCTTTGAAATAGTGCTAAGACCAATGTCTGGCTGGCTGCAAGCAGTTGAGTCCAGCAGGCTCAATATGAAACAGCTTCAGTCCAACGGCTGTCTAACAATACTAAGATAACACGCCTTAGTTAGCACACGTGAAGTATTATCTCACAGACTCCCACTGAAAGTTGATTTAAATTAGCTCACTAAGGGCACAATGAGCAGACCTCCGTTTAGTTAGTACAGCACACAAAGAAGCAAGACGTTACTTTTGCAGTGCTTGTGAGAAAGCACTGGAAGAGTTTACAGATATATTTATTCTGAATGACATACACTTTATTATTACATCGATGTATGACAAAATGGTTGATGATCTAATCCAATTAGAACTTTTCTATATTTGTTAATTAGATGACACAAAAGCTGAAATATAAAATTAAACTGAAAAAGTTTTGAACCTACTGAGGCATAATTTTACAATTTAAATACATCAATCAAGTAAACCTTACATATTTCAGGGGAAGCTAATTATTTTCTTGTAGAAATAAAATGATGAAGCATTAATGAGACTTCTCCAAAAACGCTTTACAGCATCTAAGACACTGCTCGTAAACGGTTTCAAAGTCCTTTTCACTCCCCTAGAAAAAAAAAACAGAGGAAAAAGAACATAAGAATAGCAATACTGGCTCAGACAAAACATTTTTGCAAACTAGTTTCCCGCTGTCAGTAATAGCAAATAACTGACATTAAGGAAGAAAAAGAACAGTATAAATACTTGGTGATAGTTTTTGCATATTTCTTCCTAATTTGAACTTCCTGCAGCTCAGTAATTTCCACAGCCAAACACTGTGACTTTGCATTCAAGAGTCCTGGATGAACTTTCCTTCACAGATTTCTTCCATTCACTTTTTGAGTCCTTATAAGTCTTTTTTTTTTTTCTTTTCTTCTTTAACATTCACAGTAACCTGGTATGTCGAGCTTCACAGTTTAAGGAAGCACTGTGTAGGGGAAAAAAAACCCAACTCTGTTTTGAACCTGCTTCTCACTAATGCCACTTGATATTCTCTACTTCTTGGGTAATGAATAGCAATTCCTTATTCATCTTTTCCCATGTTATCAAGATTTTATAGAACCCTGCTGCATCTTCATCCACTTCTTTCCTAAACCAAAGAACCTTAATCTAATTGCTTGCTCTTGGCTGGTATTATTCAACTTCTTTGTCCATCTCTGTCCATGTCTTTGTCTCTATCTTTCCCGATTACATCCTCTTTGCAAGGAGGCTGACCAACCAGAGCTTCACTCAATATTGAAAAATATAGGTGCACTGCATTATTTAAATTCAAATAACTGTTATAAGCATAAAGACATGTTTTCCCTTCCTAACAAAACAATATAAATTACTGGGATAAGTCATTTAAAAACATATGTTTACACTTGACTCTGTATAACATCAGATTATACATCACATGTCAACGGTGACATCTGGAAAGATTATATACTACACATACACAATTTTTAATCAAGCCACCCTAAGAATTTCTTACACATACATAGTACGGATCTTCAATAATAAGTTGTTTCTGTGGATCATAAGTTCCAAGTAGTTCAATTTTGGCCTTGCAGTCTTTAACTTGGTTGCTTTTCCTTTTCAGATCTCTGTAAAAGAGAAAATAAAATTTTCCCATGAATTTTTCTTCACAACTTTTTGGCATCATCATGAGATGCTCATGACCACTTCTAGAGAACACAGGACAATAATATGCATCTGGACTCAGTCAATTCTGTGGACTCTCTGCGCTGCTGCTTGTTTTCATTTGTGTCATGTTGTATGGAGTTGTTTTTTTAATTGAGAATGCAGGACACATACATACACTTAATTCAGAGCATAAACATCAGTCAGGCACTTGACCTATGGCTTAACAGAACTTTGGAACAGTAAATTTCTCAACTTCTTCCTCAAATCAATCATTAGTACTTTCAATATCCACCTTTAGCTTGTATTGAACAAAAATAATGAAAATTATCTAGGTATTTCTCCAGAAGTATGAGTAAGCTTCTCTCATCTGTTCAAAACCAGTGCATTAAATTGGTATGCTGCAAGGTCTCTCAATACTGCCTCTAACTCATGTGATGTCCTACTACATTCAGTTAACAGAAAATGGTAAATCAGTGAGCAAGATCTGTATTCTCTTTGACACAATACAACATTTCATCGGTTCTCACATCCTCCTCCTCCTTCTTCATTGCCTCCCATTGAAAAATATTCTGGTTTGGGGAGGGTATTTTCCCTATCTACTGACAAATGGCCATCCATGATCCCAAATGCAGTTAAAATGTACCTCTCATCTTCAGATTAAAAGCAGCTCAGTACTGTAATTTTCACAATGCTGAACAGCCAAAACATAGTAAATTATTTTAATATTACACATTTCCATACCAAATAATTATTTTGCTTACCCAGCATTAAAAAAGGCAAAAAACCCTGAAAATACAGTCATAAGCATAATCAGTTTTAAGAAATTAAATTCTAATTATTAATTCTGATTTAGAAATTATTTTCAGATAGTTTAGAAATAGCAGTGACACCACAATACTGTTTTTTCTTGAAGAAAAATCAGGACTCCTCTATCAACTAAGAAGTTATTGCTTGAATTTACAGATTTCAATAAATTCTCTAGCCTTTTATTATTAAAAAAAAAAGTCTAACCATTTCCTTCAAGGCTTTTGGCATACCACTTAATGAACAGGAGAGGGCCAGGTAGCTCTGGTACTAAGGAAAAGGAATGTCCCAAATCTTCCTTTTCTGATACGACAGGCCCTCCATCAACATCTGAAATCAACTTGCCTTCCTAGCGCTACGAATAGGCGTTCCCAGGGAAAAATGGTTGAACTGGGTGCAAGTTTAAGGTGAAACTTAAGTGTAGCAGTAGCATTATCCCTATTATAGTTGTGACTTTTCTTCTGCTCTATGGCTCATACATAAATTGTTAATACAGAAGCAAGTTTCCATTTACGAATTCAAGTGAAAAAAGAAGTAAGCCTAGTCACATCTTTGCCTGACACGCTTCAATCAAGCCAAGTGTTATATACCCTTCACTCATGCAGGCTGTGTAAGAGAGGTCATGCAACACATTCTAGAAAATTTAACAAAATTATACTTAATTCAGTTAAGTGGTGCTGCTTCTAAAAGTCTTTACATGCCGCTAGTAAGGTTTTATTTGGGTTTTGTTTTGCTGTTGGTTGTGGTGCTTTGGGGGTTTTTTTTGTAAAGTTAGTTTAAAAAACCCAAACAAGTAATAG
Source organism: Grus americana (assembly GCF_028858705.1). Classification (NCBI taxonomy): domain Eukaryota; kingdom Metazoa; phylum Chordata; class Aves; order Gruiformes; family Gruidae; genus Grus; species Grus americana. The sequence goes on from NC_072854.1 coordinate 22,021,365, forward strand.
TCCTTACAAGCACTTTGACACTTGTAGTTTATTAAAGCTCAGCCCCTTAACCCAAATCATCACTATGTATGTAATTCAGTAGAAATTTTGCTAACGATATCCAAGTTTCCACACTAGGCAGCTACTTCACCAAATCTTTCTAGAACATAAATTGTCTCGAAGATACACTTAAATAAACAGAACATGGCTAACAGTAACAAACAACACTTCCCCCAGCTAACAACCTTACTTATTTCAGAGCTCAATTTCTATTAAAAAAAGAAAAAAACCAAACCACTGTATTTAATACCTTCCAAGTTTCCACAGTGTCTTTTAGATTCTATGCAATTAGAAAAACAGATCACTTTGATCAAGACAGTATGTCCTCATGCTTAACTGTAGAGGCATCAGCTGCACATCTATAGCACAAAGTATACTGAATTTCCATGTCTTTAATCCTTGAGTGGCACGTATCACACAAATAAACCACTTCTTAGAAGTGAAGAATCCATCTATTAGGATATCATTCACACACACTTATAAAAAAAGCCCCAAAATAAAAAAAGCCCAAGACAAGCTAAGCAGTAAAACATGACATCTATCTTCAAAGTGACTTATGAGACATCGCTACAAGTAATCCATATGAATTCGTTCCATTTCTTCATACATTACCTTAGATTGCTCTCATCCATACAAAGTATATAATCAAAGGTCTGGAAATCATCTTTAGTAACCTAGAATTAAAAATATGTGCTTTAGCCTAGAAACTGCATTTGATTTATAAAAAGGGGAAAAAGTATTTTCAAATTTTGTAGTTCTGATTTATTAAGACACAGGTGGAAAGAATAAAACTGTGTACCTTCAACTTTTACAGTAAGTTAAGGCATTTTAAATATACTCTGCCATGATTATCTATACACTTCTGCAAGTTTTCCACAAAAATCCCAAGTTAGTTATTTTACCACGATTATCTATACATTTCTGCAAGTTTTCCACAAAAATCCCAAGTTAGTTATTTTACCAATTTTTTTTTTTAAACATCTCATGCATCAACTTAAAACATCACTACAAGTGACATTTCTAATGCTTTCCAATTACTAAAACTAAAGCAGGTTTCCAGTCATGAAAACCATGCAATAAAAATGTAAACAAATTACTTTCCTGATAGGAAAACAAAAACGTAGGTAACCTGGAATCAGTTGCAATACTTCCTTCAAATCTAGAAATCTGTCACTATACAGAAAAAGATACCAAATGAAATTCAAACTGAAATATCATGGTATGAGTTACAATCTCTTAAAAACAAATGCATTCACAGTATTTTAGGCCATATAACTTGACAAAATTTACAGTATGATATGAAAAAATCTGGGATCTATTCTACATCTTCCTACCTTCATACCATCTGTCCTTTTTCTTTCCTGTAGTTTACTGACTCCAAAACTTGAATATTAACTAAGTTCCAAGATCTGAGTTCAGAGTCAGGCAGGCAAATGTTGCAGATAATAGCAGTACTTAAGTTAGCAGTTTATCTGTATTGGAATAAGGGTGGCTGCAGATTTTTGCCAGTATAATTATTTTAGTTTACATTTAAGCCTTAGCTTAAGGTAAAATCGTCCCACACTGTGCCAACACTGCAGAGTATGCTAGTATAACATATCTGAACCAAGTGTCCATAATAAGGATGAATAAATGGAATAAAATCTATAATGGGTTCTCATTAAGACTGCATTTCAGTCATAGTCCTATGTATAGTATCATAAACAAGAAACTTGGAAAATTTGTTCAGTACAGGATTTTCCGGCAGGTGTCTCTGGGAAGGATGGACTGGAGAAGTGAGTAAGCAAGTGAACAGATAAAAAGGCAAAACACATTATCCTATAAGTCAGAGTTTTAACTTGTAAAAATTATTTACATACTTAAAAAAAAAGGTTTAGATGGCAAAACCCCCCCAATTATTTCTGTGCAAACAGCAAATACATACTGATTAAGCTCCCATAACAGGGAGTAAGGAAAGACCTACAGAAATTATCACGAGACTAAAGCCATAAATGAAACATTCCACACAGGAGAATGGGGGATGCGGGCGGGGGGCATTTGAAAATAAAGGGTTAATGGCGAAAACTAATGTAGACTTGTTTATTTTCACTGTAAAAATATTTGCTGTATTCATGCAGTGCCTTTGACCTACGAAAATATTTTTGCAATGGAAATAGCTCCCTTTTCCTGGCAACACTAAGCAGTACCTCTACGAGCTGCTTCTGATTGCTCTACAGAGCTAAACACTGGCCCCTACAAAAATACGCGAGCACAGATTTCTTTGTGGTACAGACATATGTAAGAATAAAATAAAAAAGAGTGAAAAGGAGGAACACACCTGCCACACTTCCCATTCTCTCTGTATATTTGACAACTTGACAGTTCATAGTTCCCCATGAACCAGCACTAACACAGTTGCAAATGCAGCCCTAAAAACAAGATTACTGGCTGACTTGTGCTCTTAAGCCCTACAGTAATATCAGATACAAAAAGCTTAACTGAGCAAACTCCAGTGAACTGAAGACATTCCTCAAAACTATGAAAACTAGAATTTTGGAGGAAGAAATTGAGGACATAAGAATTTATGTACATTTTGAGAAAAGTAGTAGAGAGCTCAAGTAGTCAACTTTGGATGGAACTGCACAGACAGTAACTTTACATTAAAAAAATGCATACAACCATTATTAAAGACCATCAATGAAGAAACACATTATAATTCCAGTTTATTTGTTAAATATTTCCCTTTGTTTACAGAAGGGAAATCTCCTCTGTCTAAAAACCAAAGAGAGGCAGTAGTCCTCAAATTTATCCAGCTGTGAAAGAGTGGTTAATACAACCTTCCTCTAATCTCAATTTCCTATTTAAGGCAAATGCACGGTATGAGTCATACAGAAATCAATTTTGGCCTCAGCATGAACAAAAGCAAAACTGATTAATACCTGTTTTGTGCACGAAGACTAAGAGCTTAGAGAATTTCAATGGGTGCATAAACATACAGCAATCTACCCTCAACTAAAATGTTAACAAACTCTTTATTTTATACATAAATATATACATTTATTTTTATACTTCACTTCTCACTTAAAATTCACTGAAATGATCACTGTATATGATGGTAGGATGTAACCAATATAACATTCTCCTTACATAAATCATTCTTGTAGCATTTATGTCAGTTTTGAATAAAAAAAGATACAATCCATGATTATCATAATTATGCACAAAATTTCATGAAAGAAAGTGCCTTTCACTGGGTAGGTAACAGTTTTCTACAGTAGTGAAGAGGATAATTGCATGATGTAGTCATCTTATGACAGTATTTCGAAGGCAACAGAAGACAAATCCCTCCTATTTCTGCAGCTTCTGTATTAAATCTTTCTTAATCTGTTCTGAAACAAGTCACACACAAAATTCTATCCTTGTTTGTGTCTAATAGGGAAACAAATACACTTCCACCTGTACTAACCTGACCACTCTGAAAAGTCCTATTCTACATTGTAGAGTCCCTCTCTTTCGAGAAGTACTATGAGACCGTTACCAGGTCCACTCAGGTTAGAAAGTCAGCAGAGACCATTTGACAGAAGTTTGGAAAAAAAAAAAAATAATGCTGGGGTTACACAGTTAACATCGATACAAAATGAAGAGTTACCTGTAGTTTAGGGATTTGAATTTTTTCTTAATAAAGGAAACTGCTTGTACTGGGATGACAAATTTTCATTGTTAGTCTGTCATTTTATTGTCTCATTCTTGTAATTTTCTCTCCCTGTATATGTAACACCTTACCCTCTTCTGCTTTAAAAATCTCTTCATTTGCCAGAATGCATAAGCAAATGTCTTCATTAAAGTTTTAATTCCCTCTCTGACAAAGAAGGATATATAGATTTGGTTCAAGGCAGAGGATCAACTGGGTTTGGATGCCTTGCTTTAGTTTAACTGCTCATAAACCACTCTAGTAATACACAAGAACAGTTCCCAAGTTCCCAAGGCTTATCTTTTAAGAATACAAACACATTAACACTACTGTGACTGAAATACTGACTGGTTAGTTTCAGTACTATTTAGCTCGTATAATGATAAATAATGCTGTTTGTAAGCACTGATAAATAGTAAATCCAGAACTTGTAAAAGGAAAAGATCACAACAGACTTTTTCTGGTATTCTAATAGTAAAACACTGCAAATCTGAAACAATGTTGTGCTCAGTCCTGTTTGTCATCTTATGTAACTGAGATTAGCATCAGGAGAGGTCAGCAGAGGGCAACTGACTAATTGAGGGAATTTATTTTAAAAAGTTAAAAAACTAAACATGTAGTCTTTGAAAGTAAAGAAGGTAAATATGACCTCAGTAAGGTCTAGTAAAATTCTGAAGGGAACAGAAATGGAAGATAATAAGACTACTTGATCTCTTTGTCAGTACAAGAACTAGTGGCATAAACTCAAGCTACGTAAAGGTCAAGCCCTGAAGGAGTATCTTATATCCAGAGAATAGTTAACTGAAGTTATGTGCATTTATTTGAGTGTCTGAATGATTAAAATAGATGCAGACGCATTTATTTCCAATCTCGCTGGAATGCAGCATGGAAATACACACTTTTGTTAATGACAACCGAAATGAGTTTTAGTAAAACTTAGATGACTTCACTAAGTGACAAACCTGTCTCTGACTTAAGAATGCTTCAAGGATACATTTTCCTCTGAATTTACCACCAACTGTGCTACTAATCTTGGGTTTGAGTGCCTTCATTCTAATTTAGCGCTCTAATTTTTCTTAAAAGACCTTCATGCAATAACAGAAGCTTTTTGTGATGGGTGAACAGGTATTGTACCTGCTAAATAAAAAAGAAAATTCTTGCTGAAAGAAGCATCACAGATTGCTAGAGTTAGCCTATAATGCAGAAATGGCTTCATTTCCTAGTTATACTTCCAATGAAGCTTAACAACAAGAAACTCACTAACCTCAGCGAGAAGAGCTAGGCCACTTTGACAAATTGCACATAGTATTTATTACTTAATGCTTAACCATGAACGGTCAAATGACTTCTGCGCTTGTAATGGTTAGGGCTAAACAAAGCGTGGGTACGAATAAGAAAGAAAATATACTCTCTTCTACCTGCCGTGCTTTATGTGCTGTCTCAATGCCATGATTTCTTAGACAGCTTAAAGCCCTTGCATCTGGGGAGCGCCCCACGTTCCAGTCTGAAACAGCAGCACTGTCTGTCATCCACTGTAACAACAAAACAAATACATATACATATTTAAAGAAAATTAAAGTACAGTACCTGCCTGGCAATATGATTCATGGTAATGCCATGCTTCTTCATGCAAGTCTGTCCTCGATAGTCAGGAGAGCTTCCTATTTCATAGGTAGATGTCGCTGCACTGTCTATCCTCCACTAAAGAAAGACAAATTTATATTTTTATGTCTCCTTTCTACTAGCTGGCTATGAGACAGTTATTTCTTAGGCAGGAACACAAATAAACAGCTTACCTTATTTTCAACTTTTTCATCAGTTACAAGTTTTCTAAAAACTGCTTCAGCTATTGGAGAGCGACAAATGTTTCCTACAGAAACAGGAGATTAAATAGAAACTTCAGACAAAAAAACAACAACAAAAAAATCAATAACTGGATTTGTCAGCACAGATTTTTATTTACTTAGGTAGAACGTGGTTTGCTTATGTTGTTATAACCCAAGAGATTCTGCAAGGGTGGAAAGCCAGACTCCTGCACGTGTGTTGGGGCAATCTCCAGTATCAATACAGGCTGGGGGATGACAGGATTGAGAGCAGTCTTGTGGAGAAGGACTTGGGGATACCAGTGGGTGAAGAATTGGACATAAGCTGGCAACATGCGCTCACAGCCCAGAGAGCCAATTCTATCCTGAGCTGCATCAAAAGAAGCGTGGCCAGCAGGTCGAGGGAGTTGATTCTGCTGGTGAGACCCCACCTCGAGTACTGCATTCAGCTCTGGGGTCCCCAGTACAGGAAAGACATGGACCTGTTGGAGTGGGTCCAGAGGAGGGCTGGAACACCTCTGAATGAGAATTGGGGTTGTGCAGCTTGGAGAAGAGGACTGGGGAGATCTTATTTGCAGCCTTTGTACATATAAAGGGGGCTGCAGCAACTGGACAAGGGGGAATGGTTTTAAACTGAAAGAAGGTAGATTTAGATTAGGTATTAGGAAGAAATTCTTTACTGTGAGGGTGGTGAGGCACTGGAACAGGTTGCCCAGCGAGGCTGTCGATGCCCCATCTCTGGAAGTGTTCAAGGCCAGGTTGGATGGGGCTTTGGGCAATGTGGTCCTGTGGAGGGTGTTCCTGCCCATGGCAGGGGGGTTGGAACTAGGGGGTTGGAACTTTGAGGTCCCTTCCAACCCAAACCATTCCATGATTCTGTACTATCCATCAGCCTCCTGAAATGCGTATTATATGAAAAGATATAACTTATTAAAATAAATAGGAAGAATATTGTATAAGCACATTGCTCTTCTCCACAAAGAATCTGTGATCACAGAAGACCAGGCAAAATTACGGAATTTAAATGGCAGCAAATCATCTTTATCTTCAAATCTTCCTACACACTGGCAAATTTCAACTAATGCTTTACTGGAGAATCATTAATATTTGCCTGAAGTATTTACATTACTACCTGTTAACAGTTAACAAAAACTCTTGGGACAATTCCAAAACACAGCCATGACCACTGTGGAACCAACGTAGTGAAATGGCTGAACAACCTGTAGTAGAAATGCTCTTGAAGTCACTGCAGGTCAAACTGAACCCTTGTCAAAAGCAGCTTCCAGATACCAATCCCAAAACTCCCAAAAAGAAATCAATTACACAAGCTCTAAAAAAACACCTCAGGAAAAGAAATTTTCCCAATTTTTTTTGGTCCAAAATATGGAGGATTAGGAACAAAATGTAACTGATGGCAAAGCTGAAGTGCTGTCAATCAGCCAACAGTCACTTAGCCTCATTTTCATGCCTATATTTTCAAACAAAATATCAAAGTAGATACTTCACTGCTAAAGAGAAAGAAGCTGCTATGATCTGGGCATTTAATAATTTGCTGTCAATCATGCCAACTATTAAAAAAAACCACCAGGAAGTGAATCACTGAAGTAATACAAATTTGTTGTCAAAATTTTAGAGAACATCAAATCACCAAATGGGCAAAAGAAACTGGCTGACCACTGAGAAACTGATCTTGCTGAAACATTAAGTAAATTTTGATGGCAGTAGATCTTCTTCCAGGAGAAAACACACTATTTCCTTTGTTTGAACTAGTTTATTCCAAGCAGAGAAACTAAATTGGTCTTGGAAGAAAAATAAAGCTGGAAAAAACCTAGTTTTATTTATAAAGTGAGAAAACAGGTTAGTACTTATTAATTACAAAAAAGTTAAAGAATATGGTAATAAATTAAAAAATAAATCTTGCTTCTTTAATATAGAGTAAGCAAGCATTAAACAATATAATTTGAATAGTAAACAAAGGGAACATGGTAACATACAGCATAAGACAGAAAAATAACAGAATCATAGAAAATCACTGTCATAATCATTGAGCCAAATCCTTTGATATTGCAGATATGTACAGCATCACTTCTCTTATAAACACATCAAGCTTTCTTTTAAAAAGCATCATCTATCTTAAAAGGCTATTCCAGATACTCATTTCCTGTGGTAGCCAGAAACCTTCCAACTCCCACTTAATATTTATTCTTGGAAGTCTATGCTCATCTGATCTTGTTTAACATCTCTGTGTCTTAAAAAGTCTTCTTTCCTTCAACAGATACAGAACCCTTGTCAAGCACAGCTGTGCTGAACTAAACAAACCAAGCTCCCATTCTCCTCATGAAATTAACTGACCCTTATCTAATCACTCCAGTTAAGCCAACTCTACACTTGTTCTAATTTGAATTTGTTTTTCTTGAATAAAAAGAAAACCACAGACTACACTTCAGGAAAAGTTTTCACTGATTTGTTTTTTTTTTTTTTAAAAAAAGTCTGAAATATTTACTTAGCTCTTTTGAAAATAACCTACCACAATCACATCTAACTCCTTCATGAGTATCAAATTTGCAATCATAATCCCCTACTTCTAATTTGTCCATTCTCTTTCTCTGTTGCTTCAAACAGCTGACCTTTAAGTTTTCTTTCTAAACTATTAAATTCTATTTCCATTAGACCAGCTGCTGAAGCCATCCACTTCTTCCTGTACAATATTTTTCCTCTGTATGAATGGTCCCACACAACTGTGCATGAACAGTAAGTTTCATTACTACACTCAAAATTTCAGTAATAAGCAATGATTAATACTATTGGTCCTACTAATTCATTAACTACCTCCCAGAATTTCAAAATGGTACTTCTGAAATAAATCCTTTGTGGCTTTTTCTATTTAACCTTCTGCTTTACCTGGATTGAATGACTTGTCCCAAATTTTCACTCTTGTGTAACCTGCTCACTACTTAAAATAAATGCAATAGATGTTATCTTTGATGATATATCAAATATCATGATGAACGGCACCATGATCACTCACTGATTAAATATATTAACTACCACTTCCAGCAATAACTAAAAACTGCAGTTACATTCTTTTTGTAACAAACATGTAACCTAGTTTGTGACTTAAAAATTAATGTCTTCCATGATGAAACTTTCCAGTTATTACTGGAGGTATTAACACTATTACGGAACTGCAATCACCATTCAAATCAATTCTTGGGGACTATGGACAGAATCCCAGAACTGATTGTATAGAAGCTCTTATCTCTGCATACTCTGCAATATTATTTTCGTCCTAACCAACTCTGTTCAGCCATGCTATTCCTTGCAACTGTTACTGTTCATCTCATCATTAATGTAAAGCCCTATCTTATCTCACTGACATATGCAAACTTCAATCCTCGTCTTCCAGTCATCATCCCTTTCCCACTATAATTTCCATCCATTTCATGCCCAGTTTTACATCCCACACATCTTTCCAGGCTTTGTTGAGGTTCCTCATAGGTGCACAGTATTTCCTAAGTTACGGATTGACAGCCATACTTGAGGAATGAAGGGAGAAATCTCACAGAAAGATTCCTCCTTGGACTTGAACCATATTTTCCTTTGAAGTTATCAAAACCTTATCTTTGCTACCTGTCCTCCTCTGGTGATCCTTTCTTCTTTGTTGTATTTCTGATTAATCTGATCATGCTCCTTTTATGTAGAGGAGAACAATATCAAAGTTCTCTGAATCTCCACCTTCTCTCTTCATTTTTTTAAATTTCAAGCTCTTTAAGTTGTAGTGACATTGTCAGTCATAGAAAACTAGTACCCAAGGTACTCACACAGAGTCCGCCCATTGAAATAAATCCTACAAACTTCTCCAAATATGATGATTCAAGGATAAGAGACTTAAATTTCAATCACAGAATCAGTACTGGAACCATTTGTTGATCACTTTTAGAGAGTCATGCTTTCTCACTCATCTTCTAGGGACAAGGAGTCCACTGATGGTTATCCAAGCCAATGCTTAATTTTTTGAGTTCTTACTCCAGTCTGTGCATTAACCTTTAACCTATTCCCATACAGTAATGAAGTGTTGCTTCTACTGACAGGAAAGACAACTTGGAATTCATTTCACGCTCAGGTCCATATCTCATCTCTAGGTACTGCTGATCTAATAATCTATTCCCTTAATCATTTTTGTGTCTTCATTGTTCCTTATTCAGCTTTTTAACTCTTTCAGACCTTTCCAAATGCAAATAGATGATTTTCTCTTCTTCGTTTTTCTGTCTGCTGTTTGTAACAGAAGTTTTACTAGCTTTCATCCCCTCACATTTAAAAACCTGCTTTTAACTCTACTTATCTTTCCATACATAGTCAGTTCATCTGAGTGACTATAATACTGCTTCCCAGTATCATCTGAACCATCCATCAGGTTCCCTTCATAAGCAAGTGTTTAAAACTTAGTACTCACTCTATTCCATTCTGTACTCAAATTCCCATCTGAACTTCATCATGATTCCTAGTTCTTTTCAGTTAAGTCTATTTTGTCACACTCAGCATTCAGTTAGCTTTCTAAGGGACCATTCAAGGCTCTGATTTTAGTCCAGATTCCCTGGCATTTCTATTTACAATTTCATTAAATACTTACATTCTTTATCTGAAACACCCAAGTATATAGCTACCTAAATGACATCATCTAACTTCCATACATTCCCCCACTACCAACACAGTGGGATTTCTCTCAGAAGTTGAATCTTAGCATATGTTTGTGCGTATATACATCATAGAACAGTTTGGGTTGGAAGCGACCTCAAACATCACCTAGTTCCAACCCCCCTGCCATGGGCAGGGACACCCTCCACTAGACCAGATTGCCCAAAGCCCCATCCAACCTGGCCTTAAACACTTCCAGGAATGGAGCATCCACAACCTCTCCAGGCAACCTGTTTCAGTGTCTCACCACCCTCATAGTAAAGAATTTTTTCATTGTATCTAATCTAAATCTACCCTATTTCAGTTTAAAGCCATTACCCCTTGTCCTATCACTCCATGCCCTTGTAAACAGTCCCTCTCCAGCTTTATTGTAGTTACTCAGGTACTGGAAGGCTGCAATAAGATCTCCCTGGAGCCTTCTCTTCTCCAGGCTGAACAACCCCAACTCTCTCAGCCTGTCTTCATAGGAGAGGTGCTCCAGCCCTCTGATCATCTCTGTGGCCCTCCTCTGGACTTGCTTCAAGAGCTCCATGTCCCTCTTATGTTGGGGGCCCCAGAGTGAAACAGAACTCAATTTTGGCTCAAGATATCTAAATTGGGATGTCTATAGGAGCACTAGGTTTCAAAGTCCCTCGCCAGTCAAGGTTTAGTTGATGTAATCAATATCAATAGCAATATGACTTGCCAGGATTCATGGTAGTCAAACCATCAACTAATTAGCTGAATGTTCACATTTTAAAGATCTTTCCCTGCAGCAAGATTAATTATACTGAGTTAACAACTACTGGAACATTATGCTTTTCCCAGCAGCCTGAAGGTTCCCCAGTAAAAAGAAAAGTTTTCAACACATAAACATCTACTCACAACAATCAGGCTCTTAACATTTTTAGCATATCTTATTTTCCAATTCCAAGATTGCTTTTACAATCATGCTTTCGACTCTCTAGCTCTGCATCATTCTGAAACACAGATTAAACAAGGCATTGTTTTCTTACAGCTATCTTACCAATGCTGCACAAAAGCAAGGTGTTTTTCTTAGGTTTATCTAACATTCTCTTCTTTATCCAAAAAATGGCATTAGTTCTTTCTGTCAGCTTGCTAAGAAGCCTCATTACAGCAGCTGTTTTCCATGACTTCTTCAATGTCTTATCCAAGCTATTAATTTCCCATTCTGCAGCTATAAATGGTGTTTTGTCCCATGAAGCCTGGTATTTGGCTTTATCTAAATGCATATAATGGATTGTGACAACTGAACTAGGAAACTGAAATCAATTTTCTGAGGACACAGCCAAAACCACTTTGCTTACTGTTCACCTGTGTTACAACTGTTCCTCCATACACGGAGGACATCAGTAAGGCAGTGCCTGGTCTAAGATGCCCATGCAGCTTGTTATGTTATAGTGGACGAGTCATCAGAGAAAAAGAGGCTGACTTATGTAACACAGCATCATATTAAGCTGATTTCTGGAGCTCAACCATTAATTAGTGAGCTACATAAGTGTAAAAAGAGCAAACTGCATTTTGGTTCACCTCCAGTTTTAATTATTTCTTTGCCTTAAATGAAAAAAAAATTATTTCCTGGTGTCTTTTCATATACTGTAATTACATATGTTGTGCTGGGTGCTTCATTTATTTCTCAGTGATGAGGAACCCTTATCATTAACGTAGTTATGCACATTAACTAGATTGTATTTTGTTGTGTAATGAATATCTGCTTATCATTACAAACAAAGAACACAGTCGATAGATATTTCAGTAATCATTTTCTTTCAAAATAACAAAGAAAGAAAATTTAATTTGTGATGAAGGCTTGTACTTTTGGGGATCAGCTCTCACTGAACATGGCAAACTTCAGAATTAATGTGCTTTATTAATCAGCACAGAATACTACAAATAAATGCAGTTCTAGAAATCTGTTTAGTACTCTTTTCAGCAATAACCATAGGTATTATTTCTAATAAAATTTAGGAGGAAAAAATCTATTAAGGCCTAAGTATCACTCTTCAAGACTAATAAAAAATAAACAAACTTAAAGCAGGAAAAAGAAACAAGTTGCCTTCAAAACTTAACTGAAAAGAGTATATATTTGACTGGAAAAAAAGAAGTGCTTGTCATGTCAATTAGATTTTGTGTCACACACCACATACCATTATGGTTATTTTTTTATAACCCAGTAACATAGAAGAGGAAATTTAAAAGGTATTTACAACATTTGTTTAAAAAAATCCATCCCATCAACATCTGTCTTAACTTATTCACCCTTTCCTCAAGTTTAATATTAGTAATTTCACTTCATACCTAAATTATTACATTATCTTCCACTAATAACAGTTCATCAGAGACTCAACTTGATTAGGAACTTCTTACAGTACAAATCACCACCATGGGCTTACAGACCCATAGATACATACGAGTAATTTCGTGAAGATTATTACTGCCTTTAGAACACAGTGTTTGGAAAGTAGGATGCATACTAATTACATTTTTTTTACAAAAATGTTTGTCTAGGCCACTGGCTCCCAAACATACAGCAACTGATAATCCCTTACTAAAGAATGTTTTCCCTAAATTATTATTAGGAGCTGACTTTAAGGTAAACATCAGAACATATTACACAAAACTAAACTCTTGTTTTGCTATTCAATTAATCTGCATTTCTCTTATTACAACGGAAAAGCAGATAACAAAAAACCCCCATATTAAGCAATGGTTTTGTAACAAAACTGGCAAAATGCCAGGGATTAACAGGGATCAACTCTCAGCACATAAGTAAGATTATAAGGGCTATGAAGCAGGTAATGCTAAAAGCCCTCCTACATCAAAGAGCCATCTAGCTTGTTATCCCCAAAAGGGAGCAGAAGCAGATGTTTAGAGAAAGCATGTACAAAACACGGCCCGGCCCTGTAATCCATCTAGTCAAGTAGCAATTTGTTGGTTGTGAAGATGCAGAAGATCATCTTGCTTATCAGTAATCAATTGTCTTAAGCTTCAGGAAAGCATCCAAACCCTTTCTGATCCCATTTACACTTGTTTTCCATGACTTCTCATGACATGAGATTCCCAAATTAAACACACAGAATCTCTTTTTTTTTTTTAACAAAAAGAGTTTCTTTTTCTTACTTAAACACCTAATATATTTTCTCTCTTCTTACAGAGACTGTTCCACTAACTTCGGTTATTCTTATGAGCGTTTTGTCTCCCTTTTTAACATCAGGTGCTCAGAACTGCAGAGCGCGTCCATGAGGACATGTGACGTCAGGACACTTGGCTGGCGGGGTCTCCGTTCCCTCCTTGCTGTGCTAAAAGCTAAGCACTGAGCAGCCCGTTTCAGAAAGCTATTCATAACCACCACTCAGTGCTGCTCTGGAGGAGCAGTAGTTAATTCAGAGCTCACGCTGGTTAATGCGTATTTAGAAGCCGCTCTTCCCCACACATAACCTTCGTGTTTACCAACACTGGATTTCACGTGCTACTTCCTACCGATTACTCCGATCTATCACAAAGACAAACGGGAAGGAGATGGGATACTGCTTTCTGCCCTCCTCCTCAGTCACTACTCCGGCCCTCCCCGAGAAGGCAGACATCCCCAGAGCCACCTCGGGCGGGACGCGTGCGGCTGCCGGGGCAGGCCTACGCGCAACCCCACCGGGCGGAACCGCTCCCGCGGCAGCCGCCTCACCGCGCTCCCTACACCCCCGCCCGGTACCCCCGACCAAGAGCGGTGGGAGGAGAACGGGAGAAGACCCGTCTCTCCCCTCGGCACGCTCACCCAAGCACACGAAGAGCACCGACTTCACCTCCCCGGCCGCCATCTTCGCTCGAAGCCAACCAGCCACCCAAGGAAGGGACCTTCCCGGCTGTCGCGCCGCCTGCGCCTCGCTTTACGGCACCGGCCGCTACAGCCGACTACATTTTTTGCCTGATTTGAGAAAAAAGGGCGAACCGTGAAACTCTGCCAAGCACAAGTGTATGCACTGGGGGGACGGGACACGGGACAGGACGGTGTCGCATGCGTGCGTGGGGGCGGCACGCAGGCGGTTGGCGGCCGCCTCGGCCCCGCCCGCCTCACCTGCGGCAGGTGCGCGGCTCGGCAGGGCCGCCCCGGCGCGGCCCAGTGTGGCAGTGGCGGCGGTGGTGAGGAGAAGCGAGGCGAGGCGGGGGTATCCGGGTCCGGGGCAGGAGTGAGTATCCCCGCGGGGGGCAGGAGCGCTCCTCAGCGGGGGAACCTCGGCGGGCAGCTCCCGTGCCCGGCCGCCGCCGGGGCTTCCCCCGCTGAGGCGGCGGCCCGCTCCGTTCTGCCTTCCTCCTCCTTCTTCTCCTTTCGGGCGGCCGGCCGTCTACCCGGCGCGCCGCTGGGGTGGGCATGGCGGGGGGTGGGGGAAGCCGCCCGCCTCCCCTGTCGCTGCAGAAGCCACGCAGAGGGGCGCGACGAGGCAGGTCAGCCTTTTGTGGCGGGTCTCTGCCGCGCCGAGCCGGTCGGGCTGTCACCGCAGACTGTGCAAACGTGCTTTTACACTGCGAGCACTGCTTAGTTTTTCATTAATTTCCCTTCTCCCCCAACGTTGCGGCATGTGGTGCATCCTCCAAGTAGAAATTTAAGAAGCGTCGAATACAGCATTGGCCGCACCAGGCTGCTGGTCAAGTTGAGCATACACGCTCTTCTTTTTCCAGAAGAGCTTGGGTATTTTTTTTTATTTTTTAATTTTTTTATTTTTTATTTTTTTTTATTTGTATCTGGCTTCATTTGTTGGGCTATCCCGTGTACCTGGCTGGGTTTTGTAACGCTGGCTGCCAGCCCCGCGATGGCAGGGTGCGGCCGGGACTGGATTCCTCTGCTGCTTTTAAGACTTGTTTGCCTTGTTTCTCAGTCAAAATGCAGCACTTTGATGGTTAAATAAAAATGCCAGATTCTAAATTTTGTGCCAAATCTATGACTTTCAAATTAAAGTGATGACTAATTAACTGTTATAACCTGAAAAGCTTATATGTAGCGTGTTTTCTGTGGAATGGAACAAATAGCACATTTCCTTTTATGCAACTTCATATGCTGGCCTGCATCCATCACTTTTTTCGTAAACACAGTTGTACAACTGCATTTAAAAATATTTATTTATTTTCCTTTGCAATGGAAATGATTGGTAATCATCCTCTATCCAGCATTCCCCTCCTTACGCAGTGCAGCTCTCTGCTGTCATGCAGGTCTGCTTGCAGGTGTCAGGAGTGCAAGGTGGTGGAGCCAGAAGGGGCCACGGCTCTGCTCAGTTGTCAGATGCGGCCTCGGCGAAGGAAGATGATGTTTAGAAGGGTGAAATGAGTTGGTTGTGTAATTCTCACCTGTAGGTCTGTCATGTTGTATAACCTGAGCAGTGTAGAGTGCCTTTATTCCTGCTTTTATGAAGTGGAGTGCCTTGAGGTGTCGATATAAGAAGTAGATTCCCCACTACCATCTTTTTATGCATTTGTGAGTCAGGGGACAATGAGGCTGTACATAGATGTGAGTGCTTTGAAAGACCATTCTGGAGTTCATATAAAACCCAGTATTTGTGTGTGTGTGTGCGTTACCTGTAGGTACATGCCTAGCTCTAACTTCGAGATGAAGTTTTTCATGTTTCTGTGTCTCGGGGAGAGGAGTAGGGAGGATCATTATCTCAAGCATTGTTCTGCATTCTCAGCCCTCTGTAGTGGAAGAGAGTCACAGTCTGTACCTTCTTCAGTTAATGTCAACTTTGTACCTTTGAAATGAACTGTAACAATTCACTGTTGTTCTTTGTCTTGTATCATTGTTTCTCACCACTAAGAATTACTGTTTCTGATGTGGTAGGCTCTCTATATTGGGGGGTTTTTAAACATCCATTACATTACTGTGAAAGAGCCTGTAATGCAAGGCTGCTATGAAGAATAGGCTGTATGACTTGGTGGGAGAGAAACACTATTGTGAACAAGACAATCTAAGAGCTTAGGCAGGACTCTTCAAACTCTTGATTAATAAATATCAAGCTTTTATACTTCTTGGCATTTTGTTTTAAAATATTCTTTATTCCTTTTAGTTTGAAGAAATGTTTCTTGTGTGATTAATTGTAGAAATTATTCACTGTGGGATTAGTAACTTGGTAGATTTGACTAGTGCACATAGAGAATTGGGATGTGTGTGAAAGGGGGAAATGAGAGAGACAGAATGATAGTGGCAGTTTTACTGATAGCAGTGTGAAGTATTTTCTGCTGGAGTCTGTATTTTGTTAAGGTGCCCACACATTTTTTCATTTAGTTTATTGTTGTGGCATACAGGGCTATTGTGTAGTGCACATTGGGGTTGTAATATGTCACATTTTTTGTTCTCGCTATGCTTCTGTCCCCAGTGAGAAGATAAACAAGATGGTTTTTAGGATTTTGTTCTTAAAAGCACAGCTTTGTTTTAATTAAAGCTTTCTTGTGTAAAGATTAATGTACTTGTTTACCTGCTTGGATTGCCTTGAAGCATATTCTTCGTGATTACAGTTAGCAAGCCAAAGTTGGGATTCCCTTTGGGATTTTCCCCTAACCCCCATGTCTAAATTGCACATATCATACTAACTCTTGTATTAACATGAGGAGAGACAGGCAGAACTGAATTCCTAGCTCTCACTTCTCTTCAGTCATGCTGCTTATCTGGCTTGGTGGGCAGCACCCAACCCCTTTGGTACCAACTGTTTACACATCAAACATATTACAACAAGTGTATATGAAAGACTTGCTAAAAGTGTTTCAGGTAGACAGTTTCCCAGGGCTTGGGTGACAGAGTGGGTAGGTGTGGTGGTGTGTTTTGAGCAAAAGCCTGCAATTCTTGTAGTACAAATTCTTGGAAGAGTTCACTTGTTAAGTCTCAAACAACCCCCAAGGTAACTCTGCCTTTTGTTCCTGTTGTAGAGCGTACCACTGTCTCTATATTCTTGAAAATGCTGTTTTCTGACTGTCTTTGTACAAACTGAGTGATTTCTTCCCCATGCCCCTTGTGTTTATCCTTTCTCCTAGTGCAAAGGCTGCAACTCAGTTGTAGAACTGTGGACTCAGGAGTTTAGCATTCTTGTCATTGCTAAAAGTTACAAGGATTTTCGAAGACCTTTAGCTCAAGGTATTTCACTGCTCTGCCTCCTGTGCAGCTGAACAGATGTCTGATGTGCTTTTGTGGAACAAATCCTCTGATTCAGCTGTGCCTCAGGCAGATAGTGACTGTCTTCACATGCCACAGTTCCTTAGAAATGAGATCTCACCTAGTTGAAACATCTTACATGTACAAAGAGAACACATTTTTCTTTAAAGTGCCTTGTTCAGCTATGTCAGTATCATTTTACCCTCATATATTCCAACTCTCATCAGAAGATTCATCCTTGTAGGGGATGAGAGGAAATTCAGCATGTCTTTTTAAACTTTCTTCCAAGCTCACTTGGAGGTACAAAAAATGCTGGGCACCCAACTCATCAAATGCTTTTGATAATGTGGGTGGCTCTGTGTGTTACAGGTTTTCTCAAATTCCTTGACTTTTCTCAAGGAAATAGTTAATTCAAACTGGGATTGAGGACTGACATCCCATTAAGTTACCAAGTGATGCACTTTGTGTTTGGATTAGTTAAGTCCTTTCCTCTTTTTTGAGAAAAGTAATAAAGAATATGCACACAATGAAACTGCAGGCATGGGGTTTTTTGTGTGTTGTGGGGGGCTTTTACCATTATCAAAACAGATATTCCATATGAAAAATATTGAGGTCCCATGGTCTAGAAGTTCATATGTAATTGGTAGCAAAATCTGAAAAGCCAGTTTGTCAACACTAGCAGTTGACCAATAACCTTGTCAGGTGTCATGTCCAAATGCATACAATATTCACACTGACATAGCTAACAGGCATAAATACTTTTATCACATTTCATACAATTTAATTTATTCAGATAGCCTGTGCAGAGGCTAAGGTTATTTTTGGATGTGTTATTTTATGTAATTACTGCATTTCAAATAAATTTTGCTTTGCTTTCAGAAAGGTCATCAACTAACATCTCAGTTTGTATCTCTGTAAACTTGAGTTTACAAAATCCTCATGCGTAGAGGACAACAGCCTAAAAACTTGCCCAGGAAGGAGTCATTTTCTCCTTTAGGAAAAGTCATAGCAGAAACTCCCGAAGTTAGGTGCTTGTAAAGGCTACGAAGAGCAATTTGCCTTGGAACAGCGACTAATAGTAAAAGTAGTACAAGTGCAGGTTGGGGATGGGGCAGTTTCCCTCTCCAGGTTCAGAGTTACCACAGTTGCATGCTTCCAATAATACTGGCTTCCTTTGAGTTATCTTCAGAGGTATTTTGATTTCCATAACTCACAGTAATATATTTAAAAAAAAAAAAAGCTAAAAAAAACCCCCAACCCCAAAACAAAAACAACAAACCAAAAAACCTCACTGAAAATCACAGGCTTATAGAAATGAGAAACAAGGAAGACATCTGCTATCTCCTTCATTTCTATTAGTGGAAAGGCTTCTGTGTTTGAAATGGTTCTTTTTTGAATGAAGACTTGTCATTCTGTAGGTTTGGGTTCGACTTCATACCGTGTATTTGCATACCAAAATCCAAATGTAGATGACTGGGTTTCTCATCATTGTCTGACTTCTTAGCTGTCTTGGAATAAGCATACAGATGCAATGCAAGATTCCATACAGGTTTTCAGGAGTACTCATCTTTAAAATGGCATTTGTCATTTTTTCCACCTCAAATTAGTGTGATTTGAATATATAAATATATATGTAATTTTGGAAACGTAAGCTTCATAAATTCAAGAATGAGTTCTTATTATGGCCCTCTCACCAACTGAATAAAAAAGTCTTCAAAATACTGTAAATAGCATTATGTAGTGATAGAAATGTCTGCAAGATTCTCTTCTTTGAGAAATACAATTGTTGGGCTATTTTCCTTTCAGAGAAGATGCTGTTGTCTGTTATGTGACATTCCTTTTTCATATTTGAGTACTTAAAGGCTGAATTTACTTTAACTTAGTATGCTCATGAGGTTTTTCCTGTGCACAGGCTGTTGTCAATGTCTAACTTTAGCAGGTTATTGCAGGTGAAACAAGGAAAAACTGATTGTTTTTAACACGGGTAAGAGTGGTGGTTTTTAATTTTCGGCTTTATTTTTAAGCACCATTTCACTTCCAATGCAGCATTTGAGAAGAAAAATCTGATTGTTCTTATATTTCCATCTGTCTTAGGTAAACCTTAAAATACATCCAACTCCTTGTTTTCTGTATGCTGAGGGCAGCAGGTTCTGCTCTCTTCTCCCTTCCCCTCCGCTGCCAGCACCAGCTTCTTAATGCGATACCATCCAGTAAGCCTCTTGTTAGCCAGGGTGGGGAAGGAGGAAAGAGTAGTTACGTTAATTCATGGTACAAAAACCTTTAGGGTTGTGAAGGCACGCGTTACAGTCTTCCGGTCTTAGTGCAGCTCAGCTGCAACTTTGTGAGGCCTTGTGGCTCCTACTGAAGTACTTGTACCCTGCCACAACTCTTACTACCACTGACAGAGCACTAAGTACTCACGCTAAGCTTGTTGAGGAACAGTACTGTGTGAAAGTTGATAAAATTTCAGGAATCCAAGTAATGAGGAGCGTGGTAGAAATGCATGAGATTAGTGTAAGGCTTCACTGTACAGAGAAACTCTGTTTTCTCCTTTTCAGCTTTGCTTTCATTGCCGTACACTGATGTATTTTTTGTTGTCTTCTGTCTCCCTTGCTGTTCTCCAGCTGCCTGTGGCAGAGTTGTACAACATACATAACTGGCATGAACCTCTCAATCAATAATTGCTACTTTCTCATTCTCTGCTACTGCTTTCCTAGACTGCTTTCCGCCATACCATTAGTGCTTTCCAGCAGGATGACCACAGTGCACCGTTCTGAAGCTTTCCTCCTCCTTGGAGTCCCAAGGGAACAGTATCTGCTTGTTGGTGTTGGCTCCAAAACCAGGAGTGCGGAGCTCAGGCTCTGACAGTAGGAGTCTGCTGGGTCTCAACTACAGGGGGTGGTTATTACTGTTATTTTATTGCATCCTTTTCAACTTCTACCACTATTACCTTGGACTCCGCAGATCTTTCCTTGACTTTTTGTTGACCTGGACCTTTGGCTTCAAGTGTTGAAAGTAGCAAATGGAGGGAGACTGATGGAAACATGTTTAATGTAGTCTGCTGCTTATCATCCACTGTTTTAAATGACCTCACTTTTTCTTGGGCTAGGTAAAATGCTTACAGTGCACGTCTTGCATGCTGTGCAAGGAATTCCAGGTACCAGATGAATCCCAGGACTGGAGCTGGCTACCACAGTACCACGATGTTACATGTTTGTGAAACCAAAATTACATTCATCTCTTTAATTGTAATGCTGAATTGAAATCTCTTGTTTAGGCTCCTCTCCAACGCTGCACTGTCTTGCTTTTCAGGTTTCTGTTTCCCATTAGATGTTCTTTCACCTTTCTTGACTATGCTAGTTCTCATGTTTATGAATGTTCTTAATTTATAATTTTGAATGTTCTGTGTTCACACTAGCTTTTTAGCGTTGATGCTGCTGCTATAACCATGGGTATTTGCAAATCAGCTATGTTTTAATGTATTCTTGTGGTGTTTGTGAACTTAGTGAAGTGAAAGTGAAGACTGAATTACTCTCTGAGGTTCGTAGAAGGTATTTGCCATTGTTTGTTCTTCTTTTTATAACCAAAAAAACCCCTTCCACGAAAATACTTCAACGCTCATACATACACAGCCAACATATGTATGAAATCTGCATGTGAGGCTTTGTCTCCACTTTATCGTTGATCTTATTTGAAATTGTACTTTTGATGCTCAGCTTCTCATAATGCCACCACGCTTTTTCATCTGTTCATATTCAGCAGAATTTGTATTATATCAGAATTAGTTATAGCTTTTAAGTAAAAGGCTGTATTTATTCTTTATTACACCTTGCTCAGATAATTTCACCAAATGTTCAGCCAACACATTATTACTGTTAGTCAGAATGTAAATTAGAGGCTGACGCACTTGCCTCATCAGCTTACAAATTAAGCAGTTAATCAATTTTGGTGTGATATTCCCCCATGGGGTTTGTGTTGCTGACTCATATATGCTCAATATCTTCTCCTTTCAACAACAAGCAGCAGTGCAAATGAAGCTTGCTCCCAGCTGAGCATTCACTGGTCACTGCATTCCAAATCCATCAGTCAGTATATCCTCCTGATAGATATTATTGTCTTATTGCTCCTGGTTACCTCTTTCCTGAGCATTAGTTGAATACAAAACAGACAATTATATATGCATACTTAAAAGCTAATAGTGAAGACAGTGCTACAGGATTATTCCTTATGTTACTGAAGGGCTAAACTGAATGTGGAAATTCTGCTTGTTTCTAAATATTTAGTACAATATTTTGATTAAAGAGCAGATATTTCTTTCATGCCTGTTCAGTGAAGTCTCAATATTAAGTCAGGTTGTAAGAAAAAAATTTTACAGTTCAAATCCTAAGGTAAGGTTGAGGGGAAAGAGGACAATTTGGTAGGTGAACAGAAGTTTAAACCATTTTCGATGTCACAGAAATCCAACTTATGGTTTTATCTGTTTATACAGTGATTAAAATAAGTAGAAACAAGATTTTGTCCCTAACCTTCACTGTAATCTTTAGTAATTTTATTTCTATTGTATTTTGAGGCACACACCACAATTTTATAGTGCAAACTTCCATGTACTTCTTTTAAAAAAAAGAAAAGTTTTGAATTGTCTTTGACATATTTGTGCAATTTTCTACTTATCTGGGGTTTTTTTAAATGAAAAATGCATAATGTCCTTTACCTTTGGACAAAGTTTCATGAAACCAATTGATCCAAAATTTGATAGTAAGAGTGAGGCCTCACCCACGCTGTGTAGCTAACCATTAAACTTTACCTTTTTAATGTTGATTGTTGTCTGTGTCCTTATTTAATCTTGAATTCTGTCAATGAAATCTTGAGTGTGGCATAGCCTAAGAGGGAGAGCCAAACCTCTCTCTTTCCTCAGTGATAAAAATACTAGATTTCTTTTGCTGTGGCTTTAGCAATCTTAGCAAAATGGGAGTCCAGCCAGGCTTTATAAAGCATCATATTAGCTGTAATTAAGGTCAGGGTGTAGGCTTGCTGTTTGGGGGGTTTTGTTGGTTGTTTCAAAATTTTAATTTTTATTTTTTTAAACATATCATCATTTCCTCAAGACCCTTGTAGGCATCCTGCTAGTTCCCTAGTGCTACGTAACATTATGGAAGTAAATAAAGGAACTCACAATGAGCCACTATAGAAAGAATCATGGTAACCGTTTTGAGTAAATGTGTTGGTTTTCAGCAATGAAAGTGTTCAAACAATTGCCTTGTTGATCCTGTCCATTGTTGTTAAAACCTTTCTGTGCTATGCTTGCTAGCCAATTAAAGTCACTTTAATTTTTATACCTGCTGCTGTCTAAATTAAAATCTGGATGTAAGTCATCGTACTTTCAACTTACCTGCAACCCTATGAGGTGTAGCTTTGAGGTCTTCAGTTGACAGTGTGTTCAATCTCTTCCTTTCTTCCTTCCCTCCCTGCCTCCCTCCCCCACCCTGTATTGTTGCTGTGCTTTAGAAATATCATCCATTTCTTAGCCTGCTTCTGAAAACACACAAGTCTGGCTCCATGCAAAGTAACTGGCAGCATGTTGTCAAATCCTCCTGCTGTTTCTTCACAAAAATAATCCTGCATTGCATCAGTCTGTGGCAGGAAGGGAAGAAGCAAGGGACAATGGTAGTGTGAATTCCTGTAGATATCCAGGGCTTGCAGAAGCAATACTGATGTAGGCAACAAATAATATAGGGAGAAAGTGAAGTTTCTGCTGTTACTTTGAGGGTCGGAAGTTAAGTTATTCTCGTGCTTACTGTTGCTGTATACAGCTAGATGAGGAATCTCTCTCTGTCTCCCCTGTTCCCTGGTAGTAAAGGAACCCTACAACATGTGGCACAAAGAATGCCCTTTTAGAGGGATTGGAATGAAAATACATAATTTTCAGTTTGCTCAAGCAATGCTATTTTTCTGTGCAAAGTTTGCATTTGAGAATATACTGTTTAGAATCATAGTGCAGATAAATAGCTACACCAGGATAAAAATAAACCAGGTAGGAAAATCATGAAGTCAGCCTAGGTATCTCGTGACACTTTCAAAGTTAAGACTGAAAAGGGTTACTTTGACATCCTCCCTCTGCCCCGAGGTGTGACCAAAACCTGATTTTGAAACCAATTATGTATTGAGAGTTGACAGTGAGGCAGTAACAGCGTTACTTTTGCTGGCTCATGAAGTTCAGCTTTGAATTGTTTTCAATTAAATAGTAACTCCTGCGTGCACATAAACATGCACACACTGTTTTCTGGTAACCATAAAATCTTTCTGAAGCAATTCTGAATCTGAAAATGCGTATGAAAACTGTAAATTGATATTTTATTTTTTTTTAAACTCATCTCTTCTTGTTTACAGACTTTTAGATCTCAAAACATCTCATGTTTTCTCAGTGGACTTAGCTGAGGGATTTCTCTCCTAATCTGTTTGAAATAAGAGCCTTTTCCCCCCTCCCTTCCCTTTTTTAGTAATCAGAAGAAATGAATTGGAGATGTTCCTCAAAATTTTGAGGTTGGCCAAAGAGAAGCAAAAGGGTGGACAGAAGGCATGCAAAGATAAGGAAGAGAACAGCGAGAGGAGCATAGAAATGTATTTTATTTCTCTGTAATCTAGAAGCTGGATAATGCTTATTTTTGCTCCTTAATGTTTTTTATCTCTGTAATGTTTTTTTTATCTCCAGTGTGCATACATCTTATTTTCATTGTCTTGATCATTTTGCTAGTAGTCCTGCATGGTCAGGTATGTAACTGTCTGTTTTACCACAGTTAAAATGAAGCATATCTTCCACTTTAATCTTACTGAAGAGTAAGAAGAGTTAAGTACCATGAAATGTGTATCTGGAGAAGACTGTAGGTTACCCTCCCCAAAACTGAGACCTCTAGACTTACAAAATACGTTAAGTGAAAACCTACATATAGAAGTGTTCACCTGATTATGCAAACGGACACGTACTGTGTGTTACAATATTAATTGTGAATTACAAGTTATAATATGCTAGAAGTGTATTATTCATGCCTCCTTGAGAAGAATGGTGTTGCAATATGCTTTTTGTGACTGCCTCAGTGTGTCTCCATAGAAAAGCAAAAATCTTCCTATTTTTCTCTTACAACGTGCTGGTAGTGTTTCCTCTCTGACCTTGAGAATGCAATGTCAAGTACAAACAACAGAAGTAATGGAGACATTTGCTCCAGCCCAGTTTGTTAATCTGCCAAAAGCAAATTGTTCGTTCATGTTTTGTTTGGGCTACACTGGCCTCTCTTCTTCCTGTGTCCATGTAGCCAAGCCTGGTGAACCAAGGAAGAAATGCATGTTCAAAACTCCTGCAAGCTAGCTTACAATTTTAGTGCCATAAAAGTTAGAGAAAATCGCACATGCCGATAGCTTTTTCTGAAATTTCTGAGCTCTTAGAGTTTAGACCTTCACCTTCCCTGGTCCCTTCACACATGAGTAATTGGCCATCATCTTAACTTTCTGAAAACAGAAGGGATGATTAGGAGACAGAATTAGAATGTCTTCTCCCTGTTACCACAACACAGTTTAGTCTGCTGTATTCTATGCATCTATTTCCTTCTATTCCCAGAGAGGCTGATATTTCTGTACAACCTTGTAATGGCTGCTGTCACTTCAAACTCTCCAATGTTATACGTGCTGCACTTTCACTAAAGCCAAGTGTTGCTACAAGATTTCACAGGGGAAGCTAGTTCAAAATTTCAGCTGTCAACATCTCTCTTGTTCTGGGAGTCATCCTTCTTGCCTGGAGAACATTCTAGAGAAATATAGCTCACTTTGAAAAGTAGAGGTGTAATTCCTATTCTCGTCAATGGAGCCTGGACAGAAACTTGGCTGATTTGCTGCTAGGTGTTTCACTAAGTCTGGACTGAATTGCTCTCCAAGTTTTATTGACTTAATCTCAAAATGTGTTTAGTCCTCACCTTCACGGCTTTGGGTGGGAATGCTGCCCAGAATGAAGAGGTGGATGAATGTTCAGAGAACACCAGTTAAAAATCTAGGCCACTTTTGACTGAAAGTTTTTTCTCTATGCAGTCTTTTCTATGCTGTTGTGAATTTAAGAACAGTGGAATTTTATGGAAATACTGTTGCTAGTTCTTTTCAGAGACAAGACGTGAGGCTAGATATATTTTTTTATCTGCCCTAAGGCCTCTTTTTGCAAATCTACAGGTGAAACAATACTATTCATATATAAAATTGTATTTATACTGTTGTAGAATATTAATATTTTATAATACTTGATTCTGTTCAGTAATTGATTAATGACAGTAGATCTGGTAGATCTAAATGGAATCAACACTCTTCTGCAGAATTTATGATCTCATGGATTTGAGGGGTAAATTTCAAGATTTTT
The DNA here is from genome assembly GCF_028858705.1 of Grus americana. NCBI lineage: Eukaryota > Metazoa > Chordata > Aves > Gruiformes > Gruidae > Grus > Grus americana. Next base: position 22,047,110 of record NC_072854.1, read on the forward strand.
TGTGTTTGTGACTGTGGTCTATGGCTTTATAAAGCAAACATAATCTATCCCTAATCCCTACTTTTTCCACAGTTGAAATCTACGGAGAGTGCTTATGTTGGGTCACATTGGAGATAAAATATTGATAAGCACTTCAAGAGGAAACAGGTTCCTAAAAGAAATTTCTTGGTCTCAGATAGACTTTTGTTCCCTTCTAGAACATGCTGCAAGTTCAGTTCTGTAAGAGAAGTCATTATTGTATAGAGAAAGTAGAGATGTCAGCCTTTTAGTGCTTTATGTTCATTGGTCAACAGTTGCAGGTTTGAAGAACAGCAGAGTTGATGGTGGTACAGAAAAGAGCAATTGGAGTGATCAGAGTTGATGGAGCAGTTATCTTGAGGAGAGACTAAGAAGGCTGGGACTCCTGAAGAAGCAGAGAAGGCTGGGGGGCTGTGGCTATTTATAAAAGCATAAAGGTAGTGGATAAGTTGGATGCAGTAGTTCACCAGAATTCATGAGACTTGAACTAGCAGGCAATCACTGTAACTAGTAGGTTAATTTAAAATAGATCAAGTATTTCTTTAAGTAGCAGGTAGTGAACTGCTGCTGCAGAGTATATCAACAGGTTTGAAAAGGTATTGGACAAATTCATATGCAACAAGCTCATATATAAATAGTGACAGGAACAACTGAGGATGTATCTCCAACATCCTTGCTCTTATCAGTATGGATTGTGAGGAATTACAAGGGGACCAGATTGCAGAAAAGGACTGGGCTTGTTTGCTCTTCCTAAGTGGTGTCTTCTGTTACTACCATCAGAGACAAAATGTGGGTCTGATGCAGAAGATCATTTCTGTTTCCTGGTTTGTTTGGTTTACTCTTCATTTGTAAAGAGTCACTTTTCCCATACAAATTGAACTGATTTATTTTTATTTGAGCTATCCTGAACTGAACATAGAAATAATTTCTTATTTCTTTCATGTTTTACAGTGAATAACCCTATACCTTCCAACTTGAAGTCAGAAGCTAAGAAGGCAGCAAAAATATTACGAGAATTCACAGAAATAACTTCCAGAAATGGACCTGATAAAATCATACCTCGTGAGCAAAGAAAATATTTTGATTCAGCTAAAACCTCCAGTGCTTCCCTAGTTTGAAGTCCTGCTCTCTTTTTCAATTCCCTTTGTTTTCACTGACCATAACGTAGGGAGGAATGAAGATCTAGGGTGCCATAACTTTTGTGAAAATATTTTGGAAGTACAGGGGTTCAGTTTGCTGTATTCTAGGCAGCCATTACTTACTGGGAGAGATTTTTTGCATGTTTACAACCACAGGGTATCTGCACAGGAAGGCTTCTCTCTGGGGTGGATGGAGCGTCTCATGCTCACCCTGTGAATACCTGTACTTAAGGGAGAACCTGCAATAGTAGCTGTAGTTCTTGAATATCTGTGTTTATCAGAATTAGCTAGGTGAAAATAAGTTGAAGGAAAGAGATCAGGGTACATTTATCCTTTGATACTGATAAAGCATTCTTTGCTGCTGTCCTCTTTATTTTTGCAGTTGTTACTCTGTGTTTCTCCTTGTGTCTTCCTTCATCTGGTGTTGCTGATTGTGGCTTTGAATTTATAACTACTTTGTTCCAGAAGGCCTGTAATAAGACTTTCAGGATGATGACACTTTATTTGCCACAAACACTGTGTAATGATATAAGCTGATTATGCTGCTGTGTGTCGCTGTGATTTAAATTCAGACTCCTCTCCTCCAAAAACCTGTAAAGACATGGATGACAACTATTTACTGCCTCTGTGTCTTCCTAAGGGTATTCACACACAACGTTCATGGCAATAAGTAAACTAATTCTTTATGAGCTAAAGGGGATAGATGAAGCAGTTGTGCCAGTGTAGAGATCAGCGCAGGTTAGTGTAGCCTGTGACTGGCTTTGTGATTGACTATGGAGTGGAGGAGTCATTATCAGTTCAGCTTTATTGCAGTTTTCTTTAAGCTTTTGCTTCGATTGTTTGACTCTTATGTGTTCAAAATTGTTAAATGTAGAGTTTTATTTTTCCTTTATCTTTAAACTACTCTTAAAAGACCTTGAATAAATGATTTTGCTGTTTCAGCCCATGTAATAGCTAAAGCCAAAGGCCTTGCAGTTTTGTCTGTTATCAAAGCTGGATTTTTGGTGACTGCTCGAGGTGGAAGTGGAATTGTATTAGCTCGTCTTCCTAATGGAAGTAAGTGGATATTTTCCTTTTTTTTTTACTTAATGGGGGAATTAAAAGGAAAAAAACATATTTTTTTCTTCATTATTTCTTTTCATCACATAGAACACAAGATGTGTGAGGATTCAAGCCAGCAGGTAACAATGTTTGGTTTGAAAGCTGTCTCCAAAATTTTGTGCCTACATTGGACCAGATTTAAATAATGCTTTCATTATCTTTGTAGAAAAGTCTGAAATATAAAAGCCTATAGTTTATTATTCATTAGAATAATTAATTATGTCTAGTCATGGACAACTGTGTGATAAATAATTTGTAACAAAGATTTGTTTAAATGAGGGTTTGTATTTCTTACATTCCTACCAGTGGGATAAACCAGTATAGTTATGTGATTGCATTAATGGTGGTTGTGAGCATAGTTTTAAATAGAGAACTTGTTAGCATTTTTTAACTCTTAACAATAAAATTAGTATGTCTTGTAACATGTTAAAACTTCTGTAAATTTGTCTTGTTTTGCATGACAGCCTGGTCTGCTCCTTCCGCAATAGGAATTGCTGGCCTTGGTGGTGGATTTGAAATTGGAATTGAGGTATAATTTTGCATTTGAAATAATTTGTTGGTAACTTTTTTTGCAAGAAATTAAAATGCATTGACAAAGATCTAAACGTTGGTGAGATAGTAGGATCTATTTTTCTGTGTAAAAAAAAACTGTTGTAAATTCATTTATACAAGACAAACAAAATATGGGAATTTGATCAGTCTAATTGCTTGGACAGATTTAAAGGAAAAGAAGTGGCATAACGGCTAGTTCCTCGATTTCTCACTTCTAGCAGACTGAATTGTTCCCTTATGGAAAACTTCCAGTCAGTGTTCACATATAAGCCAACTGGAATTAATTAAAAGTGTCCTATACTTAATACTGTATCAATGCTTTGTAAAAGAGGACAGGGAATCTCATCTGGCAAGAAGCAATGAAAGGAATTGAAGATGGAGTAGAATGGAGCCTAGCTAATGCTATTGTACTTCGCGCATTTCCCGCTTAAATTTGTGATTACTGACTTCACCCTTCAGTTTGGGAGCACCAAAAGTGATGGTGCCCCCTCTGAAGGAATGCAACAAAAAATGAGCCACTTCCAGCCAACAGAAACAGTTGAGTAAGGGACTGTCAACATGTTCAGAAAAATCCTGTTGATCTGAGCCCTGACAGCTCTGTGCCTCTGCTTCCCATCTGTTGTTCTTCACAGCTCCTTCACCCTTGTTTGTTTCCATCTTCCCTCCTCTTTCCCACCCTAGCCTTCGGTCTTGTTTTGCTCTTTTCTTTCTGTTTAGTTTCTGTTCTGCTGATTCCCAAAGAAAATCAGAGTAACAGTATGCCGCCAACAAGATCTCTTGCTATGGACATTCTGCTCTTCAGAAGAATCATGGAATCATAGAATGGTTTGAGTTGGAAGACACTGTAAAGATCATCTAGTTCCAACTCCCTGCCATCGGCAGGGACACCCTTCACTAGACCAGGTTGCTCAAAGCCCCATCCAACCCGGCCTTCCATGTATAGCTGATCTGGGTGGCCCACACCACCCTCAGTGTGTCTCCTACGACTAACCAGCTACCCCTGTCCTGACAGCCAGTCAGCCAGCACTCACGTAATGGGCAACAGATCAGTATTTTATTATATCCTCATTGTTCACTGTGTGATCTCAGGCATTATTGCTGTGCACTTTTTAAAGGATGCTGTGAATGCAAAGTTATTAAGTTTTGTAAGGGTTTTTCTTTGGTTTTCATGACTACAGGATCTGAATGCATTATAAATCATTGAGTTTCAGCCCCATGGTTTGAGTTTGGGGGCTTTTTTTTTTGCTTTTATGACAATTAAACAGACTCTTCAGATGCTTTGATTAAGCTATGAAACTTTTCCTTTAATCATCTCCATCTGATATTTTAGATAACCATTTACTGTTGATACTTAAATAATTTCCATACAGAAGCAATTTCTGAGATGGTGTTTTTTCTGAGCAATATTGTGCAATATTCATTTGAAATATTAGTCAGCTTACAAAATACTGTTCCTTACTGGCATTATTATAACATAATCTTATTTACTTCTTCTAGAGAAGAGATGCTATTCAGAAATACTTAAGTGGCTTAGGAGCCCAGAGTCCAATTTCAACATTCTTTTAATCATATATAAACTTAAACCTTGTAGAAATTGGTTGAATTTTATTCCTGTAGGAGAGATTATAGTTGACATAGTTGTAGTGGTACTTACGGGTGGTTTTAAACAATGAGAAGGAATTCGCAGACTTCAGAAGTGATGGTATTTGCATGTTTTTCCAAGAGAAACAATGTGGTACCTCAAATTAAAGACCAATTTTAAAATTCATCTAAATGCTTTCCTTGAAGGTTTTCTCACCGTGGATTCATTTAGCTTTAGCTGTGGATTCATCCTCTTAGTGGGTAAGAGGAAGTAGCAGCGTCCTGAATGACATTCTCTCTCTCCATCCCTGGATGATTCAGAAACTGCTCGTGTCAGCCATCTTTTGTTTGGGATGGGGTGGAGGTTACTGGGGGGGCTTATAACAAAGACCTCTCTTAAGCTGTGTGTAATACTTCTGGGCCAGCCTTGTTTTGCAAATAATCTGGTATTTCCTTTTGTATTCCCTGCTGTCACTGTTTGGAATTTGGGGTAAGTTGAAAGTTTTTTCTGAACCTGGCTTTCAGTCAAGTCCATCAGATGAAAGATCAGGCACAGTAGTTCTTGGGCACATCTGTTTAAAAAAAAATCCATCACAGTAAGCTACAAAAGTGTAATCTACTCTGTTGAACAGGCTGGTACTGCTGCAGTGTATTTTTTTTTTAATACATGTAGTGTGCTTACTGAGCTTTCAGGTAAGATAGAGTGATCTTTATAGGATCATGCTTGTATTTAAAAGACTTTTTCCATCTTTAAAATGCTTCATAGTTTGGGAAAAGAGTTGTAGGAGACTTATATTGAAATTTGTTAAATTGAAGAGAGTTAAAGTTTTACAGTACTGATGGTAATAGGCATCAACTTAAATAGTAGTAGTAGTTCTTTGATATGTGCGGTTTGTTTCACTATCGAGGCAAATAAAGTTCTTTAAAAATAACCGGATTTTTTCATTTTGCATTTGAACCTTTCAAAAATACTTTGTTAGCTCTCCAGTTATTTGGTTTAATAGTTTCTTGAAGAAATTGCTACATCTCATATATTTAAGTCCTTAAAAAATAAATATTAATTCATATATATATACACACACACACTTAGATATATATTAAACCCCTAATTTTTGATCAAGAAAATAAAATTTTGTCAATAATGGGAAAACAGGTACTCTTTTTCTTGTTTATTCTTTGCACAGACAAGTAATTTCTGTTTACTAAGTTCCGCTGTTATTAACTGCTGTTATTAATTCAATTATAGAAAGATCAAAATTATTTTCTTAATCTGATCTCTTCACATCTGAAAATGCCTTCGTAATTGTTTGCAAAAGCCATAGAAAATAAAAATTTCTTAATTGGGAAATTTTGAATTAAAATAGCATTTGTTACAGCTGTTGTCTATCACATACTGATTGTATTACACTAACAAAAAAATCAGTCAAATTTGCTTAAAAATGTAAGTGAAAGGACTTTTAGTTTCTAAATGTCTTGCAGAAAAAGTATCAACTTTGTTATGAAAACTGTTTCAAAAGAATCCTTTGCAAGAAAGGAAGTAATTCTCTGAGAGAACAAGAGATTCTCGCTTGCATTAAAACATTGATAAATCTGGAGCTGTTTTTCATTTGGGGAAGGGAATATCTTCAATGCTCCTATTTGTTTTCCTACAAAACATAAGATTCATCTCCCATGCCGTTCTAACCTTCTTAAAAAGTATAGTACTTTTATTTGATGTTTTGTAGGTTTCAGACTTAGTGATAATATTGAATCATGAAAGAGCAGTAGAAGCTTTTGCCAAAGGAGGGAATCTTACACTTGGAGGAAATCTTACTGTGGCAATTGGACCTCTGGGGAGGTGAGTAAAATACTGTCCTAGATTTAAATATGGGGTAGAATTAAATACGGAAGATAACTTCTAAAGCTATATATAAATATTCACATGACTTTTGATATATTACAAAACAACCTGTGCAACCTATGTGTTGACTAGACCATATTGTTCTTGTAGTGTTATACCTTTTCATAATCATGGAATGATTTAATTTGGTAGGGACCTTAGAAGATCTCTAGTCCAATCTCCTGCTCAAAGCAATGTCTGTTATGACTTCAGATCAGGTTGTTCAGGCCTTTATTCCAGCTGGGTCTTGAAAATCTCCAAAGATGGAGACAGCTCAGGCTCTCAGAGCAATCTGCTCTACTGCTCAGCTGTCCTCATTGTGAAAAGTTTTGTCTTACATCCGATCAAAGCGTTTCTTGTTTCAATTTATATCCATAGCTTCTTGTCCTTCCACAATGCATTGCTATACAGAGCCTGGCTTCATAGTCTTGATTGCCTCTTCATAGATACTTGAAGGCTGCTGTTAGGTCCCCTCCAAGTTGTCTTTTCTGCAGGCTAACCAAGCCCAATTGCATCAGACTCTTCTCATGGGACATACGCCTCCTTAATGCCTTTGTTTTTATGATGTTTTTACTGACGCCTTCTGAAAAAATAAAAGGATAAGATGATACCTGTTCCACAGGTGAGATAGATCTGTGGATCAGGGGAGGGCAATGTATGTTATTTGCCTTGCAAGGCATTCAGCATGCTGTCCTGCAACATCCATGTCCAAGCTGGGACACTGTGGCCTAGGTGTCAGGGTGGGGCAGACTGGTACACAGGTGAAAAACCAGATCATCAGGCTTGAAGAAGTGGTAAATGATTCATGTTGTACTCTGAAAGAAGAACTGAAAATGGATTTCAAGTCTGACCAGCTGAATATTCAATAGAGTTTGTAAGAACAGAGAGAAGTGAAACTCTTGCAGGCTTTTGGCAGGATAAAAATAAAAAGACAATTGCTGTTCACATTGCAAAACCACATTGAAGAACATCAACCAAAACCTTTTTCCTTCTAGAAACTTAGAAGGGGATGTTGCCCTGAGAAGCTCTGCTGCTGTCTATACGTACTGCAAATCTCGTGGACTGTTTGCAGGTGTCTCTCTGGAAGGAACCTGTTTAATTGAAAGGAAAGAAACAAATCGCAAGTAAGTTCTCTTCAAATCAAGATGATTCAGTGAATGCATAGTGACAAAATTAACTAGGACACATTTAATTTGGAAAAAATGTTTTGAGAACATACTGTGCTGAGTTTAGAATTTCTTGAGGGGCAAGGATGTCTTCAATTTAGACATCATGCCATGGGTATTGAGAAGATTCTGAATGTTTAGAGATTATATATCTGTGGTGGGTTCACCTTGGCTAGCCACCACATGCCCACCAAGCCACTCTCTCACTCTCCTCCTCAACAGGATGAGGGAAGAAAAAAAATGATAAAAAGCTCGTGAGTCGCGATAAGGACAGGGAGATCGCTTGCCAGTTACTGTCAGGGACAAAACAGACTCATCTCAGCAAAATTAATTTAATTTATTGCCAGTTAATAACAGAGTAGGATAATGAGAAATAAGAACAAATCTAAAAAATACCTTTCCCCCACCCCTCCCGTCTTTGCGCACTCAACTTCATTCCCAACTTCTCTACCTCCTCCACTAGAGTAACACAGAGGGATGGGGATGGGGATTGTGATCACTTCATAAAGATATTTACCTCTGCCACTCCTCCCTCCTCACGCTGTTTCCCTGCTCCAGCGTGGGTCCCTTCCATGGGGTGCAGTCCTTTGAGACCAGACTGCTCCAGTGTGGGTCGCCCATGGGGTCACAGGTCCTGCCAGCAAACCTGCTCTGACATGGGCTTCTCTCTCCATGGGGCCACAGGTCCTGCCAGGAGCCTGCTGCAGCGTGGGCTTCCCACAGGGTCACAGCTTCCTTCACGTGCCTCCACCTGCTCTGGCGTGGGGTCCTCCATGGGCTGCAGGTGGATCTCTGCTCCACCGTGGACCTCCATGGGCTGCAGGGGGACAGCCTGCCTCACCATGGTCTTCTCCAAGGGCTGCAGGGTAATCTCTGCTCTGGCACCTGGACCACGTCCTCCCCCTTCTTCTTCACTGACCTTGGTGTCTGCAAAGTTCTCACTCAAATATTCTCACTCCTCTTTCCCAGTTGCTATTGTGCAACTTCTTTTACCCTTTCTTAAATATGGGCTCAGCTTTGGCCAGCAGCGGATCCATCTTGGAGCCGACTGAAACTGACTTTGTCCAACATGGGGCAGCTTCTGGCATCTTCTCACAGAAGCCATCCCTGCAGCATCACCCCCTACCAAAAGCTTGCCATGGAAACCCAGTACAATATTGTAGAAGATAGGTATTGAGGTTTTTACTACTATTTGCATAATGAGAAATATTCTTTTAGGCCACTTCAGACAAAAAAAAATCTTGTTTAGAGCATCACTGAATTTGAGAAAATACCCAGCTTACAAAATGCTGCCTCCTTTGTGTAGCCTATTAAGCTTAAAATCCAAGGAACCTCTGAGCATCTTGCACTTGTATGTTCTGTGTTTATGAAAACTTTGATTCTGCTAACATCAGCAAAGACTAATACTGATTTTAATGACAGTACATCAGTAACTTTCAGCTATCTCCATTTATAAAATTGACGTTCCAGTGCTTCCCTTAAAGAATTTTACTATGTCATTAAGGAATCTATTACAATGTTTTGCAAATGTGGGGTGTGATCAGTTTGCTGTGTGATTGGCTTTCAAATGGTCTAGCTGATGCATACTGCATGACTAGGAACAAAATATTACTGGTGAAGAACATTTTGAAATAAGGTGGTAAGTAGGCATTCAAGTTTGCTGCAATTACTTATAATTCAAAATTTACAGTATTGAACTAGTTCTGTCATTTCTCAATAGATGATCAGTAGGAGAAATGCGGGAGCGGGGAGGAACATTTGAACAAGATGGCTTAATCTAGACATTAAAATATAATGGTGATCAAATACCTGGCATCTTTTCTTTTGTATCAGGTTTTATGGGCAGGATATTCGGGCTAGTGCCATCTTACTTGGTGATGTGCCTTTTCCTGCTCAAGCAGAAGATCTTTATGAAACTCTAGCATCCTTCACTGAAGTATATGAAAATGAAGAGCAAAAAAATAATCCAGGAAGAGCTGTAAGGGAACAAAGAAGGGTTTGTGCACACCTCTCTCACATAGGCTTTTTCTGTTCCTGAACTGTTTCTAGTCAGTGATGATGTTGATGTGGCATTCTTAAGTTCTCTGTTGGATGCTTAAAGACATGACGCATTACAGGTACTGCATGTGAGTGACACATTCTTTCAGGTATCACCCTGGTAGGCTCTTCTGAACAAGAATGTTGCTAGTTTTGCTTTATGTCCTTCAGAATAACTAAATATATCCTTGTTCTTATAATAGTGCGTAATCAAATCTGAGGTGATATTAGAAAAGTTTGTTCAACTATTCCTAATCAAGTTAATCTGTAAATAATGAACATACCAGGTTTGATGTGGATAGTCTTCATTTTTCTACTTTTTCTGTCTTCCATTCAAACAATCACATTTACAATACAATACTGAGAACTGTAGAAGATATTTTCTTGTAGATGTTGATGTTACTGATAGACAATCATTTACTTTCATCTTTGTTAAATCCATGTTGAATTACTTTACAGTCATCTGTATGTCACTAGTTCTTTAGTGTGCTTCTTGAGTTCATACAGTTTCAGTGGAGAAAGAGTGATATTTTTTTCAGTGTAACTTGACATCCCTCTAGGCTCTGAAGTTAGAATCCATTTCCAGGTGTGATGCATTTTTTTAAAAATTTTTTTTGCATTTTAGGTAAATGACCCACCTGCTAGACCATCAAGACCAGAGCCACCTAAACCCACTGTTAGGCCAACACCACCAGGTTAGAAAACATTTTCGTAATAATTTATTCTCTCTATAAAATTAAACCATTAAAGCTAATGAATGTTATGCAATTATTATACTAGTAGCTGTCTCTATGAAAATAGTTCGTTAATAGTCTTCCTTGGGCAAACACTGAAAGCGTGTTGGGATAGTGCCATGAGTGATAAAGGGTAAAGGGTTTGTTTGTTTTATATTAACAAACCTTTTCTCTCTGTCAGATTTGCTATAGAAGTAGTGTTTGTATAGTTACAGAAGCATGTAATAGTTCAAAGGAAGCATTTATGTTTATTGGATACGTAGTAGCCCCATGGTGCAATGAAACTTCTTCGTAAAAAGAACAGTCCTACTAGAAACTGCTAGTCCTACTTCTAGAAACTTCTGGTTTCTAGAAAACTAAAATTTCTATTTTAGGTTGTCATTATCTTTTAATAGGTAGAGGTCTCACAGTAGAGCAGAGGAGGCAGAGTTTTGGCTCCGTAACAGTTTGTCTACCAAAGTGCTCTCATTGAAAGTGAGGCTTTACTGTGTGGCTCCTGTTGTTAACTTGCTTGCTTTCTCTGGAGAAGGATATAAGGCAAAGTCCTTATTTCTTTCTTCTGTAGTGCTCCTCAGATAACTGCAATAATTGCATAACTATTGAACATGTATTAGAAAAGTAGTATATGAAATATAACAATATATGTTAGTATATCGTATAACTTGCTACTTAATCTTCTCTTTCAGCTAAAAAGAATACAAACAAACTTTATCCTGAACTTCCAACTGATTATGCCTCTGTGGGTAAGTACTAAGCTTACACATATTTTACTAATGCAGTGTGGAATCTGAGAAGTCCTAAAAGTACTTTGGAAGACATCTAACAATATCTGGTCATATGTATTTTTCTTCATTGTCCATGTGTTAAAATGAGATTCAGGTCTTGTATGGTCTCCTGAAAATATTTCATAAATGTGAATTTTGTTCCCAGGCTTTACATTCCAACAATGATGTTCTTTTTCTGAACAGCGAAAGTTCTTTTCCTTTATTCAGTGAGCTTGAAAAATGCACTGAAATTAGTAAAACTGTTTTACATTACCACCTAATTGAAGTGAAGAAGAAAGCTGATATAACAAGCTTGTGTCCAAGTCCTTATGCAAGGTACTATAATTCCTGTTTTAATTAAAAAGTGCTTCCACAGGTCATATCTGATTATGCTGGCATAAACAGATTTCCATTGCAGTTATATTCCTTGAGGTTTTTGTATTGACTTGAGATAACTCTACATTATGCTAAAAAGGTACTACTTGTTTGTTGTTCTATTCTGATTCTCTTAAACCTAAAGTAGTTTCAGCTCTAACAGGAGAATCTTACTCTGTAGTATTTGCAATGTAACTCTTGAAATGTCGGGCCCATCATCCAGAAACTTGTGATCTGTTAGGAAAAATTTTATTATCAAAGTTGTTATGTTCATTTGGCTGCTATAGTGTTCTCTCCCACCAGGAGTCTCATCTTTCACAGGTAAAAGGCTGTTAGCTGTTTCAAAGTCAGTGAAATAAATTATTTCTCCCATGAAATATATTGTCCATTTGATAAATGTTTTAATGGTCTTCGCTAGAATCAAAACCAAGAGACCAAGATGTTCTGTATTATATATATGTGTGTGCATATATATGTGAATATGTACACATATTTTCACATATTGCATGCAGCACTTGAAAATAAAATGAAACAATAGATCTCTTTTTTTACTTCTGAAAATGGACCTAAAATCAAGCTTGATAATAGATCACAGTGAAAAGTCTGTTTCAGGCAGAGTACTCTGATTTAACACAGTATTTAAACTCTGTTGTCTGAAGGCCAAAATCATTATTGTATTTTTCATTTCTTGGTTCATGTAATTAGAGATTTTCACTAAAAATTAAAATAAATAATATGTGTTATTGTCTTTATATTTTCTTTCATATCTTCTCTCCTTACGTGCTGTTGGGGTGTGTGTGTGTGTTGAGGGGACGAATGTAGGAGGATCTTAAGCTGAGCCATTGATGTGACTTCTGCAGATCAGAGACTTCCTGAGAATCAAAATTTGCTATTGTGCTGTAGGACTTGTACCAGGAAAAGAATGACGACCCTAGTGATCTGTACTCAGCAGCTGTCATCCAAAAAGAAAGAAAAATTGGTCTTCTGGCCATTAAAACTAAACCCTTCCAGTCTTAAAAAAAACCCTGACCAACTGAGAAGAGGTTTCTAAAGCAGTAGGAAAATCCTGCACACGTGTTTGCTATCGTAAAGGGAGAGTTCTTCCATTCAGGTGCAAGTGACAAGGTAGAAATCTTCCAGAGCCATCTGTTGATGGCTTTCAAGATTCTTTGAAATCAAAACGTAGACTCAATCATTCTACTGCTGAGGAGTCCTAATGATTTCTAGAAATACACAAGCTTATCTTTGAGGAGTGCAAGAGGCAGTAGAATCTTGTGTAAATCACACTTCCTGCAAGAAATGTTGTTTCATGGTAAAATTTAGTTTACCTTAAAAGCTTGGCATGGTATATTTTGCCTTCTATTGCAGGTTATATTTCCATAGGTAACAGTTCAAATGCTATCTGAATACACAGAAGTACTATATGTTTCGAAAGGATAAGGAATTGTTCTTATCACAGGGGAAAAATCAATGTTGATGTAAGTTCCCCTGAGTGTCTCAATACTGTAGCATACAGGCATGTTGATGAGAGGCTGGAAAAGGGTTGTAGTCCCTTTCACATCAGTAACAAAGGGTGTATTAATACTATGTGATGGAATAGGAGCCTTAAGGCCATACCTCCTGCCTCAATAATCTCTTCCTGTGTGTTTATAGTCCAGATGATTTCAATAGAGCTGCCTGGCAGCTATAGATCGTACTAGCCAATCTTTATTGCAGGATTAGTTGCTGCAACGGATGTTCTACAGTGATCTGAAAAAAACATTCAACATTTTCTGCATCTTTATAGCCTTTAAAAAGAGTTGTTAGTTTCATGCACTCTTCTAATAGCTATCTAATCTTTAGAAAGCTACATTTTAGATATAATGGCTGGTGCAGGGGTAGATTTTGATACTGAGCAACAAGCTTGTCTGGGTCGTCAGTAGTAAGGACTTGCTTACTTGGCAGGGAGGGGGGAAGTTGGCATTGTGTTATGAGTTTTTGGTTTTGTAACAGTTACAAAAGTAGTAGAAAGGTTGAAACGTTAATTCTTCTCATTAGATGAAAGAAAAGGTAGACTTGTGGATGAAACATTTTTAATTAATTTATGTGGACCTGAATTATCTAGATAGGTAATGTAATATAGCCTGTTTCAAATGCAAGAAGAATGTTAAACAAAAAGCATGTTTTTCTAAACTGATAATGTGATACTTGAACTCAGATATGCATAGATTGTTTTCATGTAACTGAATAATACTTAAGGTAATGCATTTAGTTGTAAGATGAGGTTCAGTAATGCTTTAAAATGTTTCCAGAAACTTGGAAATACCACAAATGTTATTTTTAAAAAAATAATAATTTGCAGAGACCTTTTACAATTATGAAAAAAAAAAACCAACCCAAAAAACCAACAACTTCCCAACTCATAGCTGATATAGTTATTATGATTCAGTGAAGTATGAAGTTTCTACAGTAGTAGGGTTTTTTCTGGAGACTGTTCAGATAAAGAAATCAGATTTGCTTAGGAGTATGAAAGCTGATGTCTTACTAGAATCAGAGATTTGCAGCTTCATTTTTCTACTTGTCCCCTCTATGTTGTACAGTCTAATAAAAGGGTGGACTGGTCCTTCCAAGCTTTATTGACAGGATCTAGCTTTACTTTATCTGGATAGAAGGTTTCTGCAGAGTTCTGTATGACATCTGTAATATAAATGACCTGTTGCTCTTTAGTGGACTACTTGGGCATTGTAGGCTCAGGAGAAGTTTATTTTATTAGGACAACTTTCATAGATAATTAGGTTGATAGTTTGTCACAATAGAATATCTAATCCTAAATAATAGTTTTTCATTGGTGTTGTCTTTTCCAGTTGTTTCTGCTTGGGGTTCTGCCATGGAACAGCAAGTACCAAAACTGTAGATAAATGGTTACTTGACTTACCTGTCTATCCTCCTAACAGATTGGTGAATACTATACAATTCTGAAAATGTTGCAGTGAGGTCGCTTCCCAGCTGAACTGGTAGCAGCAGGAGTAGCTATCTGCTAGTAAAAGCAGGAGCTGGAATAAAGTGAATGTTGGTGAGAACTGAATCATTATCAGGCAGTTCATTCAGAATCAGAAGTCAGATTTTTGTTTTCACTTTTCATCTCAGCTAGTCAGAAAAGGACTGGTTCACATGTTTGGAAAAGAATCACAATTGCAAGATGCTGAAACAATCGGGAAACAGACTTGAGGCAGCAGTGGGAATGAAAATGCAAAAAACTTTCCTTCCAAACACGTTCTTTGACTATTCATTCACTGTTATCAAAAATCATCATGGGTTTGAGTTCTCTGGTCTTGAAAACGTGTACTTGCTTAGGTTTTCATTCTGTCTCAGTAATATGTTCCCTTTCAGGAATGTTTGTGAACAAGAGGGTGGGTCTGTGGCTACAATACTGTAAGACAAAATGCTCTCTGTAAACACAAAAGCACTTCTCTTTATAACAGTGTAAGTATTTTGTCATAATTAGGAGAAAGTAATGTTGCTGTTTGCATCTTTTAAGCAGTCATATGATTTGCTAAAGAAACTCATAAGAACTTGTGCCTGTAAAACCTAAGTGTTCAAGGATTTTTTTTTTAGGTTTCTCTCAGAAACTGGCTTTCTTACCTTCCACAAGTACTTGAACTAAATATTTTAAAATTTAATTTTATCTTGGGGAAAATGTATGCCCTCTTCTTTTGATTTTTGAACCGAATAAATTATCTATCTGCAGACATTGAACCCTTAAGACTATTGTGCATAAAATCATCATGCCCAAACTTGATTACAGTATAACTTTGAAAAAATCAAAATACAGATTATAACTAGTTTTTTCAGCAGAAACTTTTCACTTTTAAAATAATATGAAGGTATTAACAGACTGTTACTGCCCCATTCAGCATATATTTGTATTCTTACTTACTGAAAGAAGTGCTATATCAAGCCTACTGATGAAGACATGGAGGCAGATGAGAAATTTGTCACCGTTTTTAAGAAGCTAAAAAAACCCTCCATCCTTCAGTGATGGTTTGAGTGATTTGTCAACCTCATTATTAAAAATTCATGCCTTCCCATATGAATTTGTCTGCAGCTTTTAGACAATGATGTTTGTTGTGGCTTTCTTCACTGTATTAGAGAGCCCTTTCCTACCCTGAGAGTGTTTTGGGGGTTTTTCGTTCCCCTCTCGTTCCCTTTGAGACGCTTGTGCTGTAATCAAATCACCTTTTGATCTTCCTTGATCTTTCTTTTGATTGCTAAACAGATTGATGAGCTCTTTGTCGTAAGTCATTTTCTCTTTCTTCTCAGATTTTAAATAGTGCTACAAATAGCAAATTCTGAGATGTGAGCTCACTGAGATCAAGAAGATTTGAGCTCCTAAAAGCCATAATGAATTTGGACTAAACTCCAGTCCTTACCTTTTTTATTATTTTTTTATTCATTTATTTATTATTTTAACCTTCTTACATATGGCTACTCTATGTTAAAACAGTTGAGACTATCAGCCCTTTCTGATCAGGTGGTACCATGAGGTTGTGGTAAACTTGGGTTTTGTTAACTAAATCCCTCTTGGAGATGCTGGTTTTCATGGTTACAGTTCTTCAGGAATCAGGTCTGGCCCAATTCTCCATAATTTTGAAGATGATCTCAATGTTTCTTTCAGTAATCTATGAATGCCAGATGGCTAGTAGATCTATGAAAATCTGTTTGCTGTAAGAATTCCAAGACAGATTTTCATGCCTCCTGAAGTGTATTTTGTCAAGGAAACTTGAGGCTCTGTATGTGAATTTTCTTTTGTTAGTACCTTGCAGGGGGTTTTGTGGCCAGTTAAAAACTAAGCCAACATAATTATATGGGTTAGGAATTCATAGACTGCTTCTGAGGTAAAAAGCTCTAAAAAATATCTGTTTTGCAGCTCTCTGAGGGTAATAGCATATTTTTTTACTTGTGACTTCACCTCTTTCACTAATTTTACCTGCATGCCTGTTTTGCAGTTCAGTTTCTATCTGACTTACGATCTCGTTATTTTTAGAGCTACTACCCTGTAGGATAATATTGATCAAATTCAGGGAAGAGACAAAATATAACCTGGAACCTGGACACTATGCTAGCTGTCTCTGCATTAATTAATACCTCTAATTACATGTAGTGCTGAGCTTGTTTAAACTCAGTGTAGTGAAACAGTGGATTTTTTAGTTAGAGCTGCTGAAAGAGAGCGTCACTGTATGTGCTTGCAACTTTAAAATTTAAAATTTAGCTTTGCTAAATGTGTATGAAGCAATTGCTTTATTTTTCTGATATGCTTCTCTTAACTTAGTTTTAACAAAACTAGTACTATTTTGGAACAACTCAAATTTAACTGGAAATCTAGCATACAGCTATTTATATCAGCTATGCAGTTCCACATTTAGAAATACCCACTGACAAAAAAATTCTGACAACTACTCTGTAAGAGAAATGTAAGTGTGCCCAAATCTCCCCGATAAGCGACTATTGACTTGGGCATTTTTATTGTAATTAAGACTAAACAGCACAATAGTAAAGTAAAAATATTTCACCAGTTTTGGAGCCAATAAAATTCAGGTATCTCTGTGGTCTCAGGCTGACTTTTTCCTAGTATAATATTTGAATTTTTGTTTTTCCAGTGTTGTCAGAAAGCATATGCTTAAAGTCTGTCTTTCTAGAATATTGTCAATATTGCAATTTTTGCTTCTTTCTGTCTGTTCTGGATCAAGATGATTTAAAATGGTGTCATCATTCTACAGATTCATTTGCCATCTTGAATTGTAGTAAAAATTAATCAAAAGATTTTAGCTTTTAGTTAAGTAAGATGACAAAATAATTTTTGTACCATGCTATCTGCATAGACCTGGAAGGGAGAAGGAGTCCAAAACCTGTTGGTTTTAAGGAATGGAGGAAGACTCCATGGTTCACAGTGAGGGGAAAAATGCGTTTTGCTTTTGAACTGGAAATGAAGTCATCCGTGGAAACATGATTTATTTCTGTCACTGAGACTGGCTGATATTTCAGAAATGTTGGCCCTGAGTCATCTTCATAGGCATTAGGCTGTACGCTTTTAAAAGTCTATTCATTAGTGGGGGTATGAGAACTTGGAGATAAATGGAATAATCTGCTCCACCTGATGGAGTGCTAATACAGGAAGCCATTCTTTCAATTGAATTTCCCATATTTTCCTGTGATATTTCTGTGCTGTTACTCACTCCTGGTAGATAAGGATGTTAACTCATCAATGAAATTGTTCTCCCATTGTGTGTCTTCATGGGGAAGTAGAGTAGACATTTTTTTATGGTGAATAAAAGATACTGATTTCAATAATTAACTGAAAGTTGGATAAAATAATTAAAATAACAAACTCAGATAAAATCAGATATGTGCGTATTCCTTTAGGTGCTGTGGATGTGTGCTGTGTATTTGGAACTGAAAAAAAGCCACTGAATTACGCCTTTTGCAAGAAAGGCAGAGATTTGCTGTAGGATCAAGTAGAACTATTTCACATTGTAAGCAAGAACCCTCATCAAGCTGTGCAGTAATCTGTTCCTTCTATACTACAGTTTGAGGAGAAACTCTAGCAGATTATAAACTGCAAAATCAGTAAGACAGCTCAAATAGGTATTTGTTCTAGAAAATTTTTACAGAGTGAGATATATGATGTATCTGTCGTAATCCTTCATGACATTGCCTACTAATTTAGTAAACATGAAGAAGTTAACCCCCTGGAAAGTAACTAAAGTACTGTTGTTTGTTTGTTTGTTTTTAAGAGTTTTAGCTAAGCTTGGTCTATTTTTGTGTTTTTCGTGGCAAGGCTTGTGACATGTTTATATTTAGTTACCAGAAAAATAAAACACCCATCTGGTGGTCCCCCACAGTATTAATTTTCTTGATATTATGAGCTCTTTCTTAATACTAACCAAACCCAGGAAATCCCAGGAAATTATTTGTGAGACTATTTTTATCCCTGATTCACTTTTACTAGGATCGTACTATTACTATCATGAATGTAATAAATCAGATAATCAAGCTGCTTATGGCTTATGTTGTGGCAAGCTGAGAGGAAAATATGTAGCATGCAGGACTTCACTGGTCATACTGAAACAAATAACTTACTGCGTATAATCAGCTAACTCAAAATACAATGAGGCGCAGAGAGATTGAGGTCAGACGTGCTAGGATGAAATTGGGGTCTTTCTGATGTGTGCATGCATTGGCAGAGCTGTTACGCTAAATATGAACCAGATATACTGGCATGGGGAACAATATTTTTTCTCAGCATTTTTTAACAGCTTGGAATAAATAGTGGGAAATTAGAGCTAAATCATAGGAAAATCTCAGTGCAATCCACGATTATTTTTAAAGTGCAAAAGCACCATTGAAGTGATAATTCTCATTCACAGCAGTTAAAATGTGAAATTGTTCATGTGAACATACAAATGTTAAATGGTATAGGTTAAAGGCTTTTGTCTGAGGCCCTTGTGTAGCATGCAGCTTAATGTTTTAGCATATTTATGAAATATATGCTTTAAAGGTTTTTTCAAAACTGTGTACTGCATTAGATAGTATTCTCTGTATTGTTCAAGTAGTAGGACAAAGGCAAGGTTAAATTGGTTTCCTATCTATTTATCTAGAAGAGACTTTGGGAGGATGTGAGCTTCTGCTTCATTAATACTAATAGAAGCCAAACAGGACCTCAAGGAAGTGATGCATATACAGGATTTCTATCCAGACTGCGGCAAAATGCCCTGTGCTTGATTGACTTGAGGTGAAAGCTGACACAAATCTAAGAAATGGAAGTCATTTTGCAGTAACAGTAGGGTGAAGCTTTGCAGATCCATCTTGATTGGAGGGACAAGAAACTTCTCTACATCTGAAAACTGCATTTTTGAGAACATCCTGTCTTCCACCGAGTTTCCACCGCTCCCCTTATCTCTGGTGAGAGGCAGGAAGGAGATGGGAGGAAATGGTGCATCTCTGTTCCTGCAGAGATACTGAACATCTACTTTATACTCTGTGCTAACGGAAGACTCTGATAATACTTTCCTTTCTTTGGGAATTAATCAGGTTTTACTCTGATGGAACAACTACTGTAAATATATTTTTCCCTGAACAGTAAAATTAAGTGCTGTGGTTCCCCAAAAAGTGATGTAATCTCTGTCATGGAGGGACTCGTGGTCCTGCGTGTACCTTAGCTGTGCTAGTTCAGCATTACATCGTGCAGATCAGCCGGCTGGATGTTGCTGATTGAACCGAGAAGGTTATTCACATTTTGTGGAAAAACTGTCAGTTCCTGAATAAGAAATAAGAGACCTCGCAAAAATAAATCAATAAGACAAACACTAACATAAACTAAATTAGTATGACAAATAACTGTTCTAGAAATGATGCAATAATGCTTCTCACTTTTAGAAAAAGATACAGTTTCAATAAACTTCTTACCTGTTCATAGGGAAGTCTGGCAAGGATTTCATTGAGGCTTCTTTGGTTATATTCCATTGGGTTTCTCATTAACGATTTTATTGCCATATTAGGCAACCTTCACAAACTGTTTCCAGTTCTTTGTTTCTTTAAGATGCTCAACTGGAAACAACTTCTACTCTTCTGGAAAGGAAGTGAGGAATTATTAATTTGTTCATACACTGTGAGACTTACACCCCTCCTCCCCTTTTCCTCTCAGTGGTGGATGTTTGTGTTTTTAGCAGATCCTTTGCTATTTACAAAGGAAGGAGGCAAAAGAAGATACAAAATAAGAAAATAAAAAAGTCTTCTGTAAAGAAAAATAGAGAGGGAAAAAACTTGCTCTGGTACACAATTTCACGTATTGGTCCCTGCCATAAGTTTCAGACTGTCTCTTCCCTTTTCCTTCCACCAGTTCTGCCATTTGTCAACTACTACAGAAGGATCAGGAAGAATTTGAGATTGGTGGTACTGCTGGGTATAGGGCAGCAGAGGAAGTTTGGAGATACTGTTGTGGGGGGGAAATCTGCCTTCATGTTTGTTGCACTTTGGACAACTTAGAGTTAGTGGCTGAATCCCATCTGCAAGCCAGAATTTCCTCATACTTGAACTAAGGGATATTTTTTTCACAAAAGTAGTTACTATAAGCTATTGCTTTTGAAGGAGCATTTACACATCCAATATTTCACTTGACTTAAAAGCATATGTAGTAGTGTGTGTTCATAAAAGTATGAAGAATATTGCCAATACCTTTCTCAGATTTTAGCTGAAAATTGCAGAACGGTTTGCTCTTTCATTTCATGAACTTTAGCATAACTGTGTGCTTTTTGGCCAGGCTGGTGTAATGAGTATTCAGCGAAGGTTGGCTGTGCTAGTCTGGGAAGCATAATGTGAACACAGGTTGGGTGATGGTGGCAGTCCAAGATGCTTCATCCTCATGAAGGTGGATGTTGAAAGTTGCAGACTTTGCACTAATCACTTTAGACCCTAGTTCATGGGTCTGTGCTGTTTCTAGCTCTTACTGAAGTTGTTCTGTGATAAAGTAGGAATATCTACCATTTTCCTACCAGTTTACACTGTGATCAAATGATACAGGATTGTGCCATGGGATGCTATAAGTTGAACTACAATTGTTAGGGACACCATCTGGCAGAGGAAGGGAACATCTGTTGAATACCTTTTGAAGTTAAAAGCTGATGGAGCCCATGGTATAGAGTTAATAATGGCTGTATTAGTGGTAGAGTAACATAACAGTAATGAGAATAAGTAATTGTGGCAAGAATAAATTTTACCATAGATTTCAACAGCCCCTGAGCCCCTTAACCCAACTAAACTTAACCAGATTTTCTATATTTTACAGGTGTTCATATAATACAAACATGTTATCATGAAAGTGATAAAGTTCATATTAGAATAGCCAGGAGATACTCGCCAGCTTTTTTTACAGAAAGCAGTTTCTGAATCTTTCTTTTTTAATGACTTGAAACTTCTTTCTGCTTTTCATCTAAGTGTATTCTTAGCAAGATTAAATTGGTTTTGTCTCATGCTTTCCTGTTCTTTAGCTAAAATACTTTTCTGTCTTATTCTTTTGTCTGGTAGTAGTAACCTCTTTCATCTGACTTTTATTCTGTGAAGCTCAGCTTTCCCCTTGAAAACAGGTTTTTCTGTTCCTGGTCATCCTGTTCCTCATCCAGTTTTAAACACGGATGATGAGAATTGTCAACAGCACTTCAAATGAGGCTTTGTACAATCATAGAATCATAGAATGGTTTGGGTTGGAAGGGACCTCAAAGATCATCTAGTTCCAACTCCCTGCTGCCGGCAGGGACACCCTCCACTAGACCAGGTTGCCCAAAGCCTCATCCAACCTGGTCTTAAAAACTTCCAGGGATGGGGCATCCACAACCTCTCTGGGCAACCTCTTCCAGTGCCTCACCACTCTAACAGTAAAGAATTTCTTTCTAATATCTAATCTAAATCGACCCTCCTTCAGCTTGAACCCATTACCCCTTGTCCTGTCACTACACTCCCTGATAAACAGTCCCTCTCCAGCTTTCCTGTAGGCCCCTTCAGGTACTGGAAGGCTGCAATTAGATCTCCCTGGAGCCTTCTCTTCTCCAGGCTGAACAATCCCAACTCTCTCAGGCTGTCCTCACAGGAGAGGTGCTCCAGCCCTCTGATCCGCTTCATGGCCCTCCTCTGGACTCTCTCCAACAGCTCCATGTCTCTCCTGTACTGGGGCCCCCAGAGCTGGATGCATGACGTGGTTTAGCCCCAGCTGGTAGCTGGGTGCCACGCGTCGCTCACTCACCCCTCCCCCCGGCGGGCTGGGGAGGAGAACAGAAAAACAACGGCAAAGCCTCGAGGGTTGGGATGAGGGCAGTTTACTGGGACAGCAAGGGAGAGGGGAACAATCAACAACAGTACTGATAACAGATATTCACAATGGGTGATAACAAAGAACAATTTACCGATCCTACCACCCACCAACTGGAGTCACACCCAACCTGCCCCTGCCAACTGGCCCCCTTTTATGGTGAGCATGATGTCACATGGTATGGAATAGCCCCGGCCAGCTTGGCTCACCTGTCCTGGCTCTTTGTGAAATTAACTCTATCCTTGCCAGAACCAGGACAATGCACTACTCCAGGTGGGGTCTCACCAGAGTGGAGTAGAGGGGCAGGATCACCTCCCTCGACCTGCTGATCACACGTCTTTTGATGCAGCCCAGGACACAGTTGGCTTTCTGGGCTGCAAGCGCATACTGCCGGCTCATGTTGAGCTTCTCATCAATCAATACCCCCAAGTCCTCCTCCTCAGGGCTGCTTTCAATCCATTCCTCGCCCAGCCTGTAGCTGTGCTTGGGATTGCGCTGACACATGTGCAGGACCTTGCACTTGCCCTTGTTGAACTTCATGCGGTTCGCATGGGCCCACCCCTCCAGCCTGTCAAGATCCCTCTGGATGGCATCCCTTCCCTCTAGCGTGTCGACCACACCACACAGCTTGGTGTCATCGGCAAACTTGCTGAGGGTGCACTCGATCCCCTTGTCCATGTCGCTGACAAAGATGTCGAACAGTGCCGGTCCCAGTACCGACCCCTGAGGGATGTCACTCATCACCGTTCTCCACTTGGACATTGAGCCGTTGACCACAACTCTTTGAGTGCAACCATCCAGCCAGTTCCTTATCCACCGCGTGGTCCATCCATCGAATCCATGTCTCTGCAATTTAGAGACAAGGATATCACACAGGACAGTGTCAAATGCCTTGCACAGGTCCAGGTAGATGACATCAGCTGCCCTTCCCTTATCCACCAACGCTGTAACCCCATCATAGAAGGCCACCAAATTTGTCAGACACGATTTGCCCTTAGTGAAACCATGTTGGCTGTCACCGGTCACCTCCTTGTTTTCCATGTGCCTGAGCATAGTCTCCAGGAGGGCCTGCTCCATAATCTTGCCAGGCATGGAGGAGAGACTGACCGGCCTGTAGTTCCCTGGCTCTTCCTTTTTACCCTTCTTAAAAATGGGGGTTATGTTCCCCTTCTAGTCGGCAGGAACTTCACCAGACTGCCAGGACTTCTCAAATATGATGGCGAGTGGCCTGGCCACTTCATCCGCCAGTTCCCTCAAGACCCGCGGATGCATCTCATCAGGTCCCATGGACTTGTGCACCTTCAGGTTCCTTAGATATTCTCCAACCTGATCTTCTCCTGCAGTGGGCGGTTCTGCATTCCCCCAGTCCCTGCCTTCTGTGCCCTGGGCAGTGTGGTCAAGCACTTGCCAGTGAAGACTGAGGCAAAGAAGTCATTGAGTACCTCAGCCTTCTCCATATCCTGGGTAACCAGGTCACCCGCTTCATTCCAGAGGGGACCCACATTTTCCCTCGTCCTCCTTTTATCAGTGACATACCTATAGAAGCTTTTCTTGTTGTCCTTGACATCCCTGGCCAGACTAATTTCTCTCAGGGCTTTGGCTTTCCTAACCTGCTCCCTGGCTGCTCGGACAGTTTCTCTGTATTCTTCCCAGGCTACCTGCCCTTGCTTCCACCCTCTGTAGGCTTCCTTTTTTAGTTTGACTTTGCCCAGGAGCTCCTTGTTCATCCATGGGGGCCTCTTGGTGTTTTTGCTTGACCTCCTCTTTGTTGGGATGCATCGCTCCTGAGCTTGGAGGAGGTGACCCTTGAATATTAGCCAGCTGTCTTGGGCCCCTCTTCCTTCCAGGGCTTTGTCCCATGGTATTCTACCAAGCAGATCCCTGAAGAGGCCAAAGTCTGCTCTGCTGAAGTCCAGGGTAGTGAGCTTGCTGCGCGCCCTCCTCGCTGCCCTGAGGATCCTGAATTCCACCATTTCGTGGTCACTGCAGCCAAGGCTGCCCTTGAGCTTGACGTCCCCTACCAGGCCCTCCTTATTGGTGAGAATAAGGTCCAGCATGGCACCTCTCCTTGTGGGCTCCTCTGTCACTTGGAGGAGAAAGTTGTCATCGACACATTCCAGGAACTTCCTGGATTGCTTGCACTCAGCTGCGTTGTCTCTCCAGCAGATGTCAGGGTGGTTGAAGTCCCCCATAAGGACCAGGGCTTGTGAGCGTGAGGCTGCTCCTATCTGCCTACAGAGGGCTTCATCTGCTCGGTCCCCCTGGTCAGGTGGCCTGTAGCAGACCCCCGCTGTGATGTCCCCTGCCCCAGTGCTCCCTTTAATCCTGACCCATAGGCTCTTGGTGGGCTCCTCATGCATCCCCAGGTGGAGCTCCATGCACTCCAGCTGGTCATTGACATAGAGGGTGACACCCCCTCCTTGCCTGCCCTGCCTGTCCTTCCTAAAGAGCCTGTACCCTTCCGTCCCAACACTCCAGTCATAGGAGCTGTCCCACCACATCTCTGTAATGCCAATAATGTCATAGCCTTGCAGGCGCACACACGTCTCCAGCTCCTCTTGTTTATCCCCCATGCTCCGTGCGTTCGCGTAGAGGCATTTCAGTTGTGCCCCCATTGAGGCTGACTTATTGGCTGGGGTGGCTGGAATTCTTTTGATGTATCTTCCTAGTGTTATCCCATTGGTTCCTGTTACATCCAGAGCCCCCAGCTTGTCTCCTCTAGGCTTCGAGCATGCTGTAGTGCGTCCAGCACGTCTCTGAGCAGTAGGCCAAGGGCCCTTGCCAGCACCCCGTCCCTCCAACCTGGGCACGTCGTCGCACAACGTGTCACTGGCAAGCCTGATGTTATCCCCCTCCCCCTTTGAGCCTAGTTTAAAGCTCTGTTCATGAGCCCTGCTAGTTCCTGGGCAAAGATCCTCTTCCCCCTTTGAGAGAGATGAATCCCATCAGGGTTCATCAGTCCTGGTGCCGTGTAGGCCGCCCCATTGTCAAAGAACCCAAAGTTGTGGCATTGACACCAGCCACAATACTATTATTTTGTATGTTTCCATATGAGATACTTCTTTGTCTCATATAATTTTATTATTTTAACCATTTTCTCTAACCAGTGCAGAGAAGTTTTTTTCCATGTAAAGCTGAAAAAAAAATTTCAATCAGTATTTCAGAAAACATTACCCTAGAAGCTGGCAGAAACCATCTAGAGTTAAGTTGGGTTTACTACTTTGTTTGTCTGTTTGTTTGGTTTTGAAGCTGTAGGTTGTTTTCCAGACTTGAATAAAAGCTAAGATTTATATCAAGTGAACTAAATTAGCTCCACTGCTATTAACACATGAGCAGAACTGTTGAATCTGACAGTACAGAGACCTGAGAAGGAAAATGCAGAGACAGTGTATTCAAGTTGACATGTTAACTCAGTATGTGTAGAGGAAACATGGAGAAGCCTGTCAACATAACAAAAGATCCACAAATCATTCCTAAAACGTCGGTTTGACCTGAATAAAACAGTGCCCAGTTCTCGTTATTGTACTTTTCAGAATACGAAGGTTACACTTAGCATTGCATCTCAGCTTTTGCGGTATGATCTCAGCACAGGCATTATTTGCATTAATGTAGTCTTGAACATAATAAAGCCCTTGACATTGATATAGTTTGACCATTTCCGTTTGAATGAAAATTTAAAAGTTTTTGAAAAGGCAGAAAAATGCAAAAAGTAATCAGCAAAAGTACTGTTACAGAATTGGCTCTTGCAAGCAGGAGGTGGGTTTTTTATATCCTAAATATCAAATACATCCACAGATGCTTGACAAAAAAGGCACTTTAATGCAAAAGCTGAGTGTGCTGAAACAAAGATAGAAAGCATTCCATCAGCAGATGAAGATGATGAGCCAGCATGTTCCCTAGTAGGCCAGAAACTCAAAAACAGTGAAATATGTTTCACACTGAATGAGCTTAATTTGCACAGTAACTTAAACTTTAAATATAATCAGGTCTGTTTCAAACACCAATGGAACCACCAGTTTTGTTTGCTAGACGTGACACTGTTGAGTAATGACACAAGTTGGTGACATGGAAGCTGCTTTGAAATGGTCCATTTCCAGCCTATGTGGAAGAGGTCAAAAGCACTTGAGCCTTTTTCTGGGTTTTGTGATTCTGTGATTATAAAAGTGTGTATAATACCTCCATTCCATGGATACAGATTTGCAGCTGATGATGAATTTCTTATCTGTTGAGGCTCTGGAGCAAAATTGAGGGTAGCGTACCTTGTACAGAACATCTGTGGCTAACTTTGCTTTGTAGTGTCTTTAACAACAAGTGTTAAACATGGAATAGTTTTTTCCAGACACCATTTCTTTGTTAATGGAGAACGTAGCTATTAAGTTATGCTGGAAATCAACTGGAGGGCTTTGTAACACTGGAAACCTGGACAAAGTAACTACCTGAAGTAATACATAACATTTAGCTTTGCAACTAATTCAGAAAATGGATTTGCTGAGACAGTTTCCACAGAAGTGGAAGAGGCCTTAACATTTGGGTTTGCACTCCTTTCCAGGACTGGGATGTACATTTAGTACCGAGAGGTATGAAAGAGTGTAGTTCCTGGAATGATACAGGCCTTCCTTGTTATTAACCAGGGTACCTCGAACGTTTTTTAATTGCCTTAAATCTACAACTGCTGTAACAAAACAGACACCAGGTCTTCTGGATATAGAACGCTTCTTTGCCTGTAAGTGGGTGTAGAGCAAAGCAAGTGGTGCCTGCCTTCCCTCTTCATGCGGGTTTGTGCAACTGATAGCACAAATGGGCATTTGTGGGGACATTTAAAGGGTACTGCTTTACTACAGTGTCCGTGAAGCTCAGTTACCCCAAAAAGTCCATTCTCATTTTCTTATTTCTGAAGAAGGAATTGTTTCCAGATTTCAGTGTTGAATTTAAATACTTTGAGAATCTTAAGAAGCGTTTTGTTTTTTTTCCCAGAAAGTAGAGAAGGACAAGTAGTTTTGTTTATTTACCCAAAACAAGCCATAGTTAGTAGCAAAACAACAGCTAAGGCAAGAGATTATTTGTTCTGAGCATGATTTGCTGAATATCATGTCTCCTGACCTTTGATCAGATGAGCATTATTGGAGATTAATTGGATCAGTGGTGGCATATGACATACCTCAAGTATCTGTACAGAAAGATTTATGCTTATATCTGATTATAGCAGATTAGTACCTGTAGATATAAAATGTCAAATCTACCGTGCATATTTAGGCCTGCCCAAACATCTGTTCAGTGAGATCTGAGGTTGTTGTTTTGTGTATGCTGAGGGTTTTTTGAGGTGAGTCTACATTTAAAAAGCAAAATTAAAAAGGCCATTAAGGAAATTAGTAATTTAATGTGGATAGGACATTTGAGATTTCACTTGTAAGATTGAACAAACACTTGTTTGTAATTTGTCCAGAAACAACTAAAATGATATTTGTAAGTAGGTGTATGTCTGTTTTGTTCTAGAAGGTGAGATAAAACCCTTTCTTCTTAGGTTAAAGGCTGAGAATATGGAAAATGAAGCACATTAGGTTGAAAAAAGAGCTGATCTGTATACTGGTATGAGTCAAGAATTGAAAATATTTTCATGACTTCTAGTATTTGGGATACAATTGGGCTACTTTTTTTCTTTCTGAATGAGAGTTGCCTGGATACTTTTTTCCCTAAGTAGATGTTAGCACACGTAATATTTTGTTGCCATACAGGACCTGAAAAGGTAATTTCTTCAGAGAGTCCCAGTGTGTAACATACTACAATATGCTTCTGCTTTACTCTTTTCCCCACCCCCCACTGGCTGATGTTTTATCTTGTCTTGAGAGAAGAAAGCCATGACATCTTTTAGTTTATTGCCCTATTTTCTCTGTGTAATAATTCATATGGCACTTCTTTTCATCCTTTCTCTGACTTTCCTTATGTCACTTCCATCTTAAGTCTTTAAACACAGACCAGTTGTCACTTTCCGAAGATGCTGCTGCTTTAGGCCTATCGCCAGGCGTAGTGAATGATAAAGCCTGAGAACAGACATTGCCCAATAAGTTCCCAGTAAGTGAATCTTAACTTTATAAGGTATTTTGTTTCTGCTTATCGTGGCATTGTAACTTAGGTAATTCAGTAGTCTGACAACTTTTGTGCAACCTAGCTGTGAACACAAACTCAACATCAACTTTGTGGTTCTGAGCCCCAACTTTGAGCCAAAGTTCACATTACCTAAACAGTATTTGTTAGAAGCTACTTAGGAATAGTAAAGCCTCAGAATTCAAATATCATGAAAGCATGAACCATTAATTGCATTAAACTTCTACATCCATGAAACATTAGGAAGTGTGAGTATCCAGTGAACTATACCTAATGAGGTCTTAATCTCCAAGCTGCCAATTTTCCAAAAGTCACATGGCATAAGATAATGTATCTGTCATGTTTTTATCATTGCACGTGGTCATGAAGTGGATATTTTGAGGCAATGTTGTTTCAATATTTTATAACATCACTGTGGAAATTTTTTGTTTGTTTGTTTACATTCTAGCAAGTAAATGAGCCAGTCCTTTTTAATAAAGAAATTACATAATATATGCAAGAGGTTTTTAAATTTGAGGAAATATTCGAACTGGTAGTCACATCCATTGCAAGTCCTATATTTTCTACTTCAATAACAGAATACTGTTTTCTGTTGCCGTTTTTATCATTTTGATTGCTTTCTGAACTCCTAGTGGAAAAATTAGTTGTACCAAAAGATTCTTTGTTGTATTTATGCATGTAGTTAATAATAAACATACAACTGTGTACTTTTGTCAGTTTATTTCTTTACATCCTGGAGTATCTCTTTCTGTGTTTTCAGAGGTATTCTGTGCATTTTTGACTGTTATCATAACATAAATGAAATAGTTTCCATTGTTTTGTTTCTAAGGAGACAAGTTTAGTCACATATATGCATGCTTTCAGACAACTGAACTACTTCTAAGATTGTCTTTTAAAATATCAACAAAGTATGTCTTCAATTGTTTCTTTGTTCTAACTTATTACAGTGTGACTCATCAGAATTATTATGATCAAAACCACTGTTAATTCACATATCTTGAATTTAAAACTAGTATTCATTCTTCTTTTAAAACTCTTACTTAAAAGCAATTACAAATTGAAGTAGTGACATAAGGCATGAGGTTCTTAAAATTAAAGGACTGAACAGCTTACAGGAAGTTGGCATGTAGGAATAATTAGTGGTATCCTCAAAAATCCAGCACTAAGCCGTACATCTTTCTTCCACACACTCCCTCTCAGTTCCCTTCCTATGCTTCTTTGACTATCCCTGACACAATTCACCTAAGAAATCAAATCTCTGTAGGGCATAACTTTGTTCATAAGTTATTTTCATAGGTGCTGTTTAGCAGAATAGTTCAGAAAGAGGTAAAATATAATGGAAACCAAGAGAGTAAGTTTAGATGCAGTAAGAGGTAGATACTCTCCAGTATGACTGATCATACATAACCAAGACATCGGATTTGCTTTGTTCTTGAAAAAGGTGTGGTATCACTGAGATTATTAGTAGTTTCAGCTTCAGAATTATTTGGAGAAAAGAAAGCTGAAGAATTAGCATTATATCAGACAACATGCTGTCCAATTTCTCTCTCCATATTGATGGTGCAGCACACAATTAGTGCTTTGACTTCAGCCTGATTAATGCTATTCTTAACTGTTTTCTAAATTAATATCAACAGGTCAGTTTCAGGCCTGTTTCTCTTTGAAATAGCTGCACCATTTAGTTTATGTGCTGGTATTTCTTCTTATGGTCAGGGAACAGAAAAAGGCACTAATCACAAAGACATCTTTATTTTCCCTCCTAAGTTTGCATGTTTCTAGTCTTCTGTTTGCTAGATTCCTTTTTTTTTTGTCTTCAGTAACCTTGGAACAGGTTCCATTACTGTACACAGAGACTTCTGTCCTTTCAAAACCTACTAATATTAAAACAGTTTATAGAACTGATGACTGTTTGGTGGATTAATGATTGTCAAACTAATGAGTAACATCTCTGTTCAATATTGTATTATGTTGAATTCTAATATGGCTCTGGGTTTAGAGTTCTGGGATTTGGAATACATCCATTCATATTCAAAATCTGTATCTCTTTATATTGAAGTGTCTTTAAATTATGTACACATCCCCTTTATTTTGATTTCTCTCAATCTTCGTTGTTAGTTTTTGTAACTTCATTATCATTCTTCTAAATGCATTTGACCCCTTAGCTCCATGTTGTCTAGCTTTACCACATATTCTGCAGCTTTGGTTCAGCTCAGCCTTCAGCTAAAAGAGCAGCTCCTCTGTGTCACTGATACCTCTCCCGTTCTTGTACCTCAGCTTTCTGTGGCTTCCAGTTCCTCCGGTGTTATCTGCTCTCCTTCCCCTTCCGTTTTTTCTTTGCCGATTTCTTCATTCATGGCTATCTCCTCATAATAAAATCTGTTCTGACAGGCTCCTGCTGATTCATCCCAAATATTATTTATTGTCACATTCAGAAATAAACCCATGATCTCCATAAAATGAGTTCTCTATTCCTTCAGTTCTGTCACCCTTCTATATAAACAGCTCTGTGCTTAATGGCAGAGTGTGAGAAGGGCTGGAGCACCTCTCCTGTGAGGACAGCCTGAGAGAGTTGGGATTGTTCAGCCTGGGGAAAAGAAGGCTCCAGGGAGATCTAATTGCGGCTTACCAGTATCTAAAGAGGGCCTACAGGAAAGATGGTGAGGGACTGTTTATGAGGGAGTGTAGTGACAGGACAAGGGGTAATGGGTTCAAGCTGAAGGAGGGTCGATTTAGATGAGATGTTAGAAAGAAATTCTTTACTGTGAGGGTGGTGAGGCACTGGAACAGGTTGCCCAGAGAGGTTGTGGATGCCCCATCCCTGGAAGTGTTCAAGACCAGGTTGGATGAGGCTTTGGGCAACCTGGTCTAGTGGAGGGTGTCCCTGCCGGCAGCAGGGAGTTGGAACTAGATGATCTTCGAGGTCCCTTCCAGCCCAAACCATTCTATGATTCTGTGAAGTCAGTTACCTGCAGGTCTCTTACCTGATAGTAATATTCTGTTTACTCATTTTCAAGAAAAATTAGGTAAGATTGAATAGACATGGAGAAGAATAAGTACAATGAGTGGAGCAAGGAGTCACTGATATGAGGTAACTAAGTTATTTTTAGTGTAACAGTCCGAAGGTTTTTAAAAAAAATGGTTTGTGACTATAAAAGCAAAAGGAAGGTAAATGCCAAGAAAGAAAGGTTTCAGCCAAAGGCCAATGTTAACAAGCAGAAAAAAGTAGATGTAAACTAGTAGAGAATTACATGAAGCTGGACATTAAGAAAGCTACCTTACCAGCTGGGAGAGTATGGCTCTGAAATAGCCTCCCCAGATGCAGAAGATTCTCATTGTTTTGTCCCCTCTCTCTCTGTTTGTCCCAGGTATCCATCCTATCTTGTCATTTATTTTTGACCCTTAAACTCTCAATCTCATCCAGCAATGCTTCTATGCTGATAAATTGAACATTGCCAGGGAATGTGCTTGGGAACTGAAACTTCATTTCTTCCATTAAATAGTTAGCAGATTCCTGGTGTGATTTTGATCTGGGAAAGGTAGTGGGCTGTCCTTAGTAGTTTGGAAGTTAGCATGTGCCAGAGACTGTCCCCAGTAGTCAGTATGAATGAAGCTACTCTGATTTGGAGATGTGGAGTTTAAGAGCATGGACAGGCCCAGACTGGCAGTTGGCCTTGGTACTGCTCCATTCGCTGATGTAACTGTTACTTCCAAATCTCTGGTGACCTCTTTATAACTACATATTAGAAATCGCATTCCATCCTCCCTTAACCTGATAGATCAATTGTAATCTTCTGTTTTCTTTGGTAATACTCATGCTCCCTGAATTCCATTGCTGGGCTATGTCTGTAACTGCCTTTACATCTGTATTTCCAGTGTGTCACTGAGAAGGCGTCCTTATCAGCCCTCTGTTTTTCTGTTAAGATTTCCCGTCTGCCTATCCTTTGTCCCTTTTGATTTGCTAGATAACATTTTCTGCAGACAACTCATAACTACCTTTGTTCCAGATCCATCTCTTCCTGCCTTTCTCTGGTACTCCTTTGTTAATTAATTATGAATTCAAGCTAAAAATGATCAAATAGAATCCGAAACTGCCTGTTGCTGACCACTGCAGAGCACTTGTGATCTTCAAGTTGAATTTCTTCAGAAGTTCTCACTTTCTGAGCAATAAGTCCTATAGATTGTTCTCTGAATACTGTTTCAAAGATGCAGCTTTTTCTTTCCATCTCCACTTTTGACCAGGCTTTTGTCATGTTATGATTCAATTGTTGCAACATCCTTCTCTCTGACCTTTGCAAATTCAATATTCCTTTACTCTCATCTAGATTCAGTTCTTGCTTCAAAGTTAATTTCTTGCCCTATCACTTTGCCCATATCATTATCCTTTACATTCCTCCACTGACTCTCAGGTTAACTATGTCTTTGAGCTCAAACAGAACCAAAAGCACTCCCTGCCAGATCCAGCTTTCATCCCATTCTTGTGAGTATTACAGATTGAACTTAGTGGTTTGCCTACCTACTTCAAAGTTCAACTTAAGCCATTTCTCTGCCTGCCTTTAGGCATCATCATGGCCCAATGCTGCTGCATTCCTCAAGTAAAAATTTTAGCTTTTAAGTTCCTACTATCATGACCCCTAGCACTAATTTAGAAGCTATCCCTGTCATTAGTAATCACCTTGATGCCTTCAGAATTTACTACGTGCTATTTCCTTTGCCCACCCCTTGCCTTCCGCATTCTAATGCACAGTGTGCTGGATCCAGCAGAAAATGTATCTCTTTGGTGCTTGCAGTTCCTACCCAAATCCTATCCAAAATACAGCTCAGTAAGCTTCAAGTCTGAAAATTTGAAGGAGGGGCAGCAATAATAACTGTAAAAACTGGACCTGTTCAAACCCCTACTACAATTAGTGTAGAAGCTGAATAACTGTTGTTAACTGGATTCTGTACCCAAATTCTAGTTCCACCCATAAAGCTAACTTTGACTGCAGTGCAGTAACTCGTATCCACCTCAGAGTGAACCATAGACATTTGTTGCTCTATTCTATCCTTCACCTGTCCTGTGAGGATCCAATGTTATCTTTTAGCTTCCAGATCTAGCTCTACTGGTTGATGAGCAGAGAAAATCCAGAAATATCTGTAAGATATTTACTCTTGCCATTTAGTACGTCATCTCATTCCTGATACTGCTTGTCCACTAATGAATCTTTCTCTTCAGCTCCTTACTTTATTAAACTGTGATCCTGGTCTTAATGCTAACAGTAGCCCAGTCACTCTGTCAGTCCTAGGCTAAACTGATTTGTTTTTGCAAAAAGAACAGCCATCCTAGCTTCTCATGGGACTGCTAGTGAGCTTAGCTTTTTATTACATATTTGAATTCCTGCCTTGGCCTAGTTTTATCATCGCGACGCAACCTTGCCCTCCTTACTAGACCAGCAGTTAAGTAAGTTCTTTCATTATAATTATTAGTTAAAGCTCAGCAATGGCCATGAGCCATTCAGCCTGAACCCTAATCTTGACACTTTTGCAAGAACTGTCACTGGGAAAGACTGCTTAGTTCATATAGCTGTGATCCTGATTTTGGTTTAAGTGCTTTATTAATTCACTAATGACAGATAACTAGCTGGTAGTCATGAAGTATACATTCAGGATCAATATCAGCATTACAGCAAATAAACCACAACATTAAACAACTACAAAATGTTAATAAACACCTGAAGTTTTTAAATGCAACCTCCAAAGTTTCACTTGCACTTACAGACAAGCATATAGAATCATTTAGGTTGGAAAGTGTTATATGTACAAAGCTTTGCATACTTGCACAAACGTCTTGTTGGAGATGTGGGTGCTCCAGTTCTATGTCTGCTCATGCAGCTCCCTACAACCCACTGATCCATATGTTGGCAAGAAAGCCCCATGTGCCAGTGCTCAGTCCCACAGTACAAAAGTGTTTCCTGACGTTCAAACAGCACCTCCTTTGTTTCAGTTTGTGCCCGTTGCCTCTGGTCCCGTCACTAGATATCACTGAAAAGAGCCTGACTCCATCCTCTTAGCACTCTCCCTTCAGGTATTTATAGACGTTGATGAGATCGCTTCTGAGCCTTCTCTTCTCCAGGCTGAACAGTCCCAGTTCTCTTAGCCTTTCCTCACAGGAGAGATGCTCCTGGCCCTTCATCATTCCCGTGGTCCTTGGCTGGACTCTCCTCAACATGTCCATGTCCCTCTCATACTGGAGAGCCCAGAACTGGACCCAGCACTGCAGGTGTGGCCTCACCAGCGCTGAGGGGAAAGATCACCTCCCCTGACGTGCTGGCAATACTTTGCCTAATGCAACCCAAGATACCATTAGCTGCCTTTGCTGCAAAAGCATGTTGCTGGCTCATGTAAAGCTGTTGAATCAAGCTAATGATTGTCTTTGTCTTTAACATGTTCAGAAGGAGCCTGATAATAGTCTTCATTTTTAATATGATAATTTGGGGAAAACATCTTTCAGACAGTTTAGTATGTTCAATATATGTATATGCACATACTATTTACACTCACAGTCGTATCTTAGCAGGGCATTTGCAAAGTGTGGCCATTAGTATCTCCTATAAACTCTTCTTCATTGTTGCTGGAACCAACTATCATTTTTTACAGAGATTTGTAGGACCTAGTAATTAACTTAGTTTTTCAGCCTGCTTTGGATTCTTTCCTGAACTCTAATTATAAACTCAATACTAATCCTTTCCAAACAAAAGCCCAGTGTCCCATAACAGGTAAAGAAGTAAGATTTCTGTCTGTTAACTGTTAGCTACAGCTCTCATCCTAAACCTACAAGTAATAACCAAGGCTTTCAATGCCACTGAACACTCTAATAGTGATGATAAAACTTTTTGAAACTTGACATATTTGTTTTTAAAAGCATAGATGTTTGCATCTGTGTAGATTCATTAGTCGTTTTCCATCATTTGGTCTGTTTGTTGGATTTCTCTTATTTCTGCTGCACAAACAGGATTCATGTGATTGCTTAGTTTTCTAGGTCTCTACTTAACCAATGAGAATTATATTGCAGCTTTTCTGTAAGCTGACACTTTTTGGTGGAGCTTTTACACCAGCACTATACAACTTTAGTCATCTCTGATGCTGGAGACTCATCTGACTTCAACATTTTGTGTGGCAGTTCCAGTCACTTCTCTCTACTTCTTTACAAAGTACAGAGGAAGTAGAGGTTAGTATGTTGCATGTGTTGCTCATTCACTTTGATTTTTAAATAACAAAAGCTGTAGCCATGCTTTCTAAAGGTTGCACAAAAGATTTGAGCAAGGTAGAGAGACTATTCAGTTTCAAATAAAAATTGATTTACCTAGACAATCACGTTTTCATATGGTATGTTGCATCCCAATAGAAGTAATGTTATAACCTTGCAACT
Organism: Grus americana; assembly: GCF_028858705.1. NCBI lineage: Eukaryota > Metazoa > Chordata > Aves > Gruiformes > Gruidae > Grus > Grus americana. The sequence goes on from NC_072854.1 coordinate 22,082,800, forward strand.
TTAATTGAAACCAGGCCCACAGCCAATTACCAAAGCAGAGATTTAGCAGGAAGTGCATAATATATGGACAGTCAACAATATGATTAACCTGTCAGTCATTGATACCCTTGATCAGATGGCTCATTGGTGGTGACAATTGAGTCATAGGGCTCCTTTTTTGCAAGCATCTTGATATGATTTAGATGAACCCCAAACCAGCAGTAATAGTTTGTGTTAGTTCACTTATAGTTTCTATCATCTAGATGCACACATGACCCACAAAGATCCTGCTAGCTCTGTAATTGCTGACAATCGGTGAATTTTGCAAAGTGGATGTTTAGCAGTCTCACCACTAAGCTCAAGCACATAAAACCTATTTCAGTTTTATTGCACTGTCAATGGCCAAAAGCGGCACGTCATAGTTTTTATATCATTCTTCTGCAAGGGTCTTCAGTGGCTATGGGATATACATCTATGCCAGTAAAATTAAATTTGGGACTCATAGCTGGACTGCACTATTCTGTCTTCCAACTTGGATTTAGTTTTTGACAGCTTAATAAACTTAACCCAAAATGACATAAAATGCCTGCTCTTTTCTAAAAAAACAATCTTAGTATCAGGCTATGGGTTTACAAATATTTTATAGGTTCACATTAGTATGTGAAACTAGTGGCTACCTCTTCCAGTCCATTGAACAGTGTGAAGGCATTGTCCCAAGCACTATAACTCAGTTACCTATGTGGTTGTGTTGTGAGAAAGTTCTTTGCTGTTATTCTGACCTGGCACTTTCTCACATAATTCATAGATGTGGTTTAGCAGTCACTCCACAATAGAAACCAGTAGGTAGTTTGGATGTGGCTCTCTTCACTGGATGGTGAGCGTTTACTGGTATGTATGTGGCCAGTCTATGCCAGCTGGCCCCACAGTCAAAGAAAGGCTCTGGCACTCTTCAACCAATTAATATAAATGTAGCCAGTGTATCTGTTCTATAGCAACTTTCTAGAGAATGCTTTCATTCTGCGGTAAACATGCTGTAAGTAAAGATAGTTTTATCGTGCTCTCATTCACTCTAGGGCTGGTACTGCAATGTGCCCAAGAGCCCATAAATTCTCTCTAGTTTACACCTCATCAAGTCCTTAGATCCATAGCAGTAGTCCTTAGAAAAATGTTCAGAACATTCTAGTATATAAAGATGAATAAAAATAAAGGATATGGTGGTCAGAGCAGTTTGTTATCAAGCATACGCCATACCCATGTATGCTAGAGCATTGAATATGTATGCTGGCTGCTGCACTAATTGATCTTCATCCAAAATTTCTATACTTCTGTTTTGACCACTGCATTTGTAGAATTGTGCTGTGTGTATTCAGATACCATTAATTAAGGATTTTCCACAATGTAATTTGTTTTTATTCCAGTGTGCATACTCATAAATCTCAATGATTTTGGTATCATATGCTGTATGTAGCACTGTAGCACCATCTTGTGTGAGCTGCAAATGTGGTTTCTATGTATGCATTCGGCAATCTTCATGTTGACTGTAACGATTTTATTTAAAAGTCTTTTATATAAAACTGAAATCCGGAAACAAGAACATGAAATAGCTCCCTCTTATATGTGGCAGATTTCATAACTGCATTCAAAAAACCTATTTGTTGGAATGATCCATATAAATATGAGGCATGGGATGCTGCAATCTGGAGGCAATAAATATGCATTTTGTCTGTTTTATGCTACAAAAATACAGAAGTGAAGCACAGAGATTAGAATCTTTGTGAGAAATAAAATATAGTATGGGAAAGAGCTGCTAGGGAAAATTTAAGTAGGAATTTTTATGAAGTAACTGTTAGGAATAAAGCTGGAAAATACTTTTAAATGATAGCAGGTAGCAAATGAGGCAAGGACTCAGAAATCAGTGTTCATCATCAGCTGTAGTGCTTTGAGGTTTCTGCATGTGTGGTAAGATTCACAGGGCAAAAAGTGGGAAGGGAAGTGCATAAAACAATCTTGTTCATATGACAGAGCAAACAATAATTGGAGGCATGATTGTGGTGCATTGAATACACTCCTACACTGTATCTCATGCACACTTCTTTTGTTCCACCTTTTCATGCTTTAATTTGTGTCTAGTTTCCCTTCATTTTTCTTCTTACTTTTAATGAGCCAATTTTAGTATACTGAGGAATTAGTCTTAGTGCAAGTTCAGCCATGGAGGAGGTAAATACTGCTTGCTGCCATTGCTATGAGTCCAGCATATTAAAGTGGTGGTGACAGTTCTTCTATTGAATGTAATGAAAAGAAGCTCTCACAGTCACTTTTAGCACTTTCAGTCTAATCTTTTGCACTGTCAATTATCTAATTTTTCCAAGTATATTAATATAGTTTGGGCAGTTATAAATATATAGTAGTTCTAATTTTCCTTGAGTGATTATGCATTTGAATGTTTAGGTGATGGAAGCACATATGGTTAAGAACTCACAGTATAAGAATTTGTAGCCTTCATCATAACTTATAAAATGCACTTTTACCCATGCGTGCTGCCTGAATGTGGCACAGGGGTAAAACACACCCCATTTTCCTTTTTATATGCAACTGAGTCATAACTGTTTTCATGCCTTGGCACCTAGAGTCCTGAGCCACAGTATTTTCTTACTGTTCTTCAATTAAAACTAGGAGTAAGAAGTCAAAGTGTCTTTTACTTTTGTGGGTTTTGCTATGATTTCCTCAATCAAAATATCTAACTTCAAACTACATTTTGTATGGATATCGCCTGCATGGGATATCAGGAGACTGTGTGATCAAGGAAGACAGCGTTTGACTTCTCTGCAACCAACACTCTCCCAGCATGTAGTCAAATAATTTTGTATTAATTGGTGATGATTGCTACAAATGCAGATCACAAAGGGAAAGAACTGGCCTATGGAATGAACGTATATATTGACAGATGCTGGGGAAAAAAAGCTATGTTGTTTATGCATACATTATATCATACATCTATTATTCTTCTCTGTCTGTCCTGTTTTGGCTACAGTTTGTATTTGGGAGGCTCAGGGGGAAAGGATTTTTCCTCTTTCTTTTGAAGTGATAAAAGCAACTAGAAAAGTTCTGTGGGTATCAGTTGTTGATAACAGACTGTCAAAAAAAAAGTTGTGTCAGTGCTTCTCACCATCTTTTCTAGCTCTGTACTTGCTATGTGTGGACTAAAAAGAGCTTGGGTTTCCCCTTTTGCAACACAGTTTTGGCAGCAAGCAGGTGCAGCTAATGCTAAAAGCCTTTAATCTTGCATGCTAGAGCATTTGTGCAGCCATCATGTCCGTATGAGCAATACATCCTGAAATCTCTCCACCTGACTGTGTAAACATCTTCATTATTTCCTCTTAAGTAGTCTTCCATTGCATCTTCCATTTGTCACTTCTAGATGCATTCATGTGAGAGATTTAACTGTTTTCTAAATCAACATTAAACAAATGCAACTACCTCATATAGTTCAGATGGTTAAAGGAATTGAGAGCCAACATAGTTATTAGCAAATTGAAGATATTCACTTAGATTAAAAGTTCAATAGTAATAAACATGGAGATATTGGCTTAAAAAGTGTCAACAGAAATGGAGGCTGGATAATGGTATCCAAGACTTTAGATGATTTTAAAGCTAGATCAGAAGACTCATGGCATGATTCCAACCCCAGCTAAGGACTGAAAGAGGTATGTAAGAGACTGGTGGAAAGAGAATAAAAGCCATTTGTATATGTAGTCTAAAATACCACTATGCAAGCCAAGTCACTTGCAGTACATCAAACCATAACCAGTTCTTTCCACTAGCACATTTTATGTGTTTTCTTTAACATGCAAGATACACCAAAATCTAGATGCTGCAAAGCCTATGGAAAGAGAAGGGAAGTGCTGTGGATATTTTGTATTTTACCATCCTATATCCCAAGTATTGATAAAAAAACCCAAATCCCTGCTTTAAGTTTTGCAGTTTCTGTGAAGAAACTGTCACAAAGAACACATGCCAAAACTAAAACCTGAAGTGGTTCTGTTCAGCAACCTTTCAGGAAGTAGTCATGCTTTCTTCAACACACCGCTTTTGTTCCCACTGTCGCTGTTTGACTATTTGAGGTATATAGAAAAAATTGCTGATCTTTATTTTCTACAGAGTGCTACTTTTTTACATAGACTGTGCTGATAAGCTAGAATCCAAATTTCACTTACCTAAGCATGTAATGGAAATGGAGGGGGTTTTCATCAGTGGTTTATATGCCCAGATAAATTATTTTAGTGTCTTTGTCACTGTTTTCTACTGTCATTTAAGAATATTATATGTAAGGACTTACTGTATGTGCTGTTTAGTGATTTCCTTTTCATTTTATTTCTTTCACTTCAGGTAACTCTTCGAGTAATCCAGTAGAAGTGACAGCACTTTATTCATTTGAAGGACAACAGCCAGGTGACTTGACTTTCAAAGCTGGAGACAAAATCACAGTCACAACCAAAACAGATTCCCAGTTTGATTGGTGGGAAGGAAGAATAGGAGGACAAACTGGCATCTTTCCAGCCAATTATGTTGCCATCAGTAACAACTAAATTTGTATAGAAGAAAATGTTGAAGCAGTAATATATTTACACTCAAAAAATGAATTTAACTCTTCAGATTTTATTAAAATGAGATTGTTGATCAAGACTATTCTAACACAAAATCGAAATATATTAAATGAACTTAACTTTCCCCTAAACTTATATCTTAAATAAATGCTAGGTGATAGACAATTTATGGTGAAGTTTTATTTTTGAGCATGTTGCCGTATAAAAAGTATTCCAATTTGTGTCTAGTTTCAATTCTGTCTTGCTATATGGATTTATTTTTTACACGAGGGAAAAATGGCTATTTAAAACTAGACATTCTGAAAAAAATACTGATTTCTATTAAATTATAATTTATGGTCTCTTTCTATAATAAATGCTCTCAAATTTGCTTCAAACCATCTCTGAGTTGGAGTTCTTTTACTAAACACAGATATTTTTTCACAGATATGGTAGAAGACATTACCTTTATACTTGGTTTTAAAAACCACTTTAGGCATTGTAATTTTTCTTAGTAACTACTTTAGGTCTGGTCCCCAAGGTTTGTCCTTGTTAGGCATACAAAGACCTTTTTTTAAACAACTCTGTACCAGTTAAGTAGTTCAGCTTCCCTGATAGCTTGTCTTATATTCCCTCATTTTTGAAGAATTTAAGCACTTCTGAAAGTTTGTTTAATAAAATGCATGAATAGTTCCTCCTAGAAAACATATAGGCTTATGATGTCCCTTGATTCTTGTAGGAACTTGTTCCACAGATGGAAAGCAAGATAGAGAAATCTGCCTGGTTTACAAGTGAGCTTGCATAACTCTTCCTGCTTCTTCCCATTTAAGATTTTTTTAATGTTTAATCTTTAAAGAAAGAGCAACGTAGAGTAAATTACAGAGTAAATAGAGCAAATTATTAACAGTAAGATAGGGAAGATATTTCTGTAGGATATATGTAGTAATAATGTATAGCACTATCATTCTCAGATTTCAACTTAATTTTGAGCATTTTTGTAAATCAACTTCATGTTACAGATACAGGTATTGACTTGAAAGTTGATGTGACAGAGCAGAGGTGAGAATGACACTTGGAGTTTTTGAGAACCAGTTTAGTTTCCTTCTTATTGCTGGGTATGTTGAATTTGCTTCTTATATGTAGTTAATGCCAAGATGATAATTAAGCTTCTTCAGTCTCAACTTCTCCCCACTTGAAAATGTGTTTTGTTAAGTCCTTGTTTCTTCTAACAGTGCCATGACTATCAGATGGAAAATTGGTATGTGTGTGATCTGTCAGCAACCAAGTTGCAGTTGATCTGCTGTTCTGATCTCCTAATCTATCAGGTGCTGTTTAGCTTTAAGTTATCCCATCTGAATGGCAAGGCTAAGCCTAGTACAGAGGAAGACTTATCATCATTAGAAAATCATTCCGTTCCATTCATTGGAAAAAGTTTCTGGATTTCTTTCAGACTGGGCCACACATTTTTGATAAACAAACTCAAAATGAGGCAGAAGAGACTGAAACCATAGTCTAATGCGCTTACTACCTTTCAATGAAAATCCTTCATATTCTTTGCCTCATGGTCAAGGCAGATATATGTGATCTGTCATCAGACAGATACCACCACCAAACGGATCCATATGGCTTGCAAGTATTTTTTTAGAAATTATTTTCCAACCAGTTGGAAAGAGTTATAATAACCTTAGGTAGCTGCAGTATGCCTTTAGAAGGACTGTTGTAGCATCTGCCAATTTGAGGTGAGAAAGCACATTTTGTGTCTACCTATCTTTCATAGACTGCATCTATTGCTTATTAAGCAAGAAAACACTAAATCATCCAATATCAAGACTCAGTGAACAGGGTTAATAATAACATCATAGACCCAGAAGCTAGATATGCCACACATTTACAATGAAACACTCCTGCATTTATTATACCCTGTTGCTGCGCTTTAGTTATGCAGTACTGCTGAAGCATCCACTAGCAGAATTGTGCTGTAGTACTTCATTAGCCATTTCCAGAATACTGCCTGCTTTTTCAGCCAGTGTACTTGCCTTTGTGTAGAGTTCTTAAAGCTTCTTAACTCATCTCAAGTGTCCTCTTCCATGAAACTGTCAGAATTTATGAACTTGCACAGTCAAATCTTTTTATTGTGTATGTAAATTCAGTTTCTTAGATTGCTTTAGATGAGTTGGGGGGAAAATGAGGGTTGTCTAATCTAAGAGTTCATGGTAGTCGGTAGACTCTGCATTGATTAATTACTAAATTGGAGCTGCATTGTGAGGGGGAAATATTAAATCGGAAGCATATCTCATACAGGGAACATTTCTTTCTTCATCTAAATATAGTATAGGAAAGAGAAAATTCAGTGGATGCAATGAAAATGCAAGAAAATGCCATTGGTTGTCAAAACCAAACCTTCTTGAAGCACTACAGAACTTTACTGCCTGATTCTGCATGCCTTTGACACAGGCTGGATCGACCCACGTCAGTGGGCTTAGGCCAATTCCAAAAGTGTTTTTACAGTAAAACACTTTACAGTAAAAGGCAGTCTGCATGATTCGGTAAACTAAGAAATCTGTAAGGAACAGGTAGTTACATAGCAGGTTCTGCAGTAGGTCTAGGAACAAAAATCTTAGAGATATACAGAGTCACAGAAGAGACACATGTTCTGGTAAGAGAGGTTTTCCATGAAAGAAGGTCCATGTGTGTGTTCCTTTGCTGCAGAGTGCCTGACCCAGATCGAGAAGAAAGAGAAGATATTGAAGAAGATGGTGCCTCTAAGCACAAAGTATTAAATGAGTTCATAGACCAGCTCTAAGGTGCCTGGCATCCAGTCTTTTAGCGGACAGTTGATAGAATAGATGTCTGTAGGACCAAATCAGTGGGTATCTACTAGAAGAGAAAAAATGAGTTATGTAGCCATGGGGTTCCTTCAAGGGGATACTTAATAAAAGGTACAGAGATTACTGGTGAAGTACTTCTGCTGTGGTGTTGAACAGGTTCAATTCATCATCTTACTCTTTTAAGCAGTTATTGCCAGCATATAAACCACCTATTTTTATTGCTGAAGCACAGTTAATCAGACTATAGTAATTTCTATATTTATAATACAGGTACTTTCCGTATTTATTTTGTGGCTATATTTTATGTATGGCAGCCCAATTTCCTGTTAATCTTCATAGGCTTTATTTTGAGCAAGGTAATTCCTGAACGGTAATAGTTAGGACTATATGCCGTGTGTTCAACATCATCAGGTAACTTAATCGTAATTCATCTTAACATTGAATGTTTCATGAGGCTGTTCACAGTCCAATCTACTGTCATCAAGCAAACTCTCTTTTTCCAGAATAAAAGCATACCAGAGAATATACATTGATTGGTAACAAGACTATGTACCAAGTCTATCCAGCAAGAGTTCAACTCACAGGAAGATCCTGGTGCATACAATCTCCTCATCAGCTTTTGGATCAGGCTCCCTCTCTTTCTTCTCTGTTTTATGTGGTTTCAAGACATATGACAGCTTAGTTTCTTCAAATCTACCCTTTCTGTACAGTAAAACCTCAAAATAGTTGATATCTGGTTTATATCAGTATATAGCAACATTTACATTAGCTGACTACCAAGTCTATTAGTTTTTCAAGGAGAATCATAGATCATAGAATCATAGAATCATAGAATGGTTTGGGTTGGAAGGGACCTCAAAGATCATCTAGTTCCAACCCCCACTGCCATGGGCAGGGACACCCTCCACTAGACCACGTTGCCCAAAGCCCCATCCAACCTGGTCTTGAACACTTCCAGGGATGGGGCATCCACAACCTCTCTGGGCAACCTGTTCCAGTACCTCACCACTCTCACAGTAACGAATTTCTTTCTAACATCTAATCTAAATTGACCGTCCTTCAGCTTGAACCCATTACCCCTTGTCCTGTCTCTACACTCCCTGATAAAGAGTCCCTCACCAGCTTTCCTGTAGGCCCCTTCAGGTACTGGTAAGCCGCAATTAGATCTCCCTGGAACTTTGTCTTCTCCAGGCTGAACAATCCCAACTCTCTCAGCCTGTCCTCATAGGAGAGGTGCTCCAGCCCTCTGATCAGCTCCGTGGCCCTCCTCTGGACTCACTCCAACAGCTCCATGTCTCTCTTGTACTGGGGCCCCCAGAGCTGGATGCAGTACTCCAGGTGGGGTCTCACAAGAGCGGAGTAGAGGGGCAGGATCACCTCCCTCGACCTGCTGGTCACACCTCTTTTGATGCAGCCCAGGACACGGTTGGCTTTCTGGGCTGCAAGTGCACACCGCCGGCTCATGTTGAGCTTCTCATCCATCAATACCCCCAAGTCCTTCTCCTCGGGGCTGCTTTCAATCCATTCCTCGCCCAGCCTGTAGCTGTGCTTGGGATTGCGCTGACCCACGTGCAGGACCTTGCACTTGGCCTTGTTGAACTTCATGCAGTTTGCACGGGCCCACCTCTCCAGCCTGTAAGGTCCCTCTGGATGGCATCCCTTCCCTCTAGCGTGTCGACCACACCACACAGCTTGGTGTCATCGGCAAACTTGCTGAGGGTGCACTCAATCCCACTGTCCATGTCGCTGACAAAGATGTTGAACAGTGCTGGTCCCAGTAGCGACCCCTGAAGAACGCCACTCGTCACCGTTCTCCACTTGGACATTGAGCCGTTGACCACAACTCTTTGAGTGCGGCCATCCAGCCAATTCGAAGCCATTGAAAAACTCAGAAAAACACTGTAATTATTATATACACCAAGTCTTACATAATGTTTGTCATGGTGAAACAATATCTGACAGTTTCATGCTTCCAGAATTTTCAGTATTCAGAATATTTAGGCAACTGTCTGTCAAGAAATGATGTAAATAAGTATTCAGCTTATTGTAATGGAACAGGATGATATATTTTAAAGTTTATCTTTAAGCCATTAAAATTAGCTTAAAAACCAAAGTACTTGTTTTGTCCCAATACCAGCCAAAGATATAAAATGCAGGGGGAAAACTGAAAAGAAAGGTTTTTTTTCTTTCTTACAGGTTTTTCATTAGTTCGTTGTTAAGACAGAAACAGGATGCAACTGTTATCAAGACATCTTTCTTCCACATCTGTTTTAATTAATGAATCCACTTTAATTAACTATTTAAAATGGTATCTATACTTTCAGAAATGTAAAAAAGTTTTGTAAACTTTGTTCAGTTTATTCCTAACACAGCTTTTTCACAGCTTACATAATTTTGTCCATTTAGGTTTGTTTGCAATACTTTGAAGTACATGACCAAAACCACAACTACAGGGTGTTCAAATTCTGTTCTTTGCAATATCTGTTTTGCAAAAATCTGATAATTTACTAGTAATTTAACTTTAATTCAAAATTTTTAAAATTAACTTTGGTAATACATATAACTGCAAAACTTTTGATCTGATATTTTCCTCCATTCTTTTTTTCCTTGCAGGCCATCGCTGACCAAAAAATACTTCTATTAGGTGTAGTTATAAATTTCTGTTGTGGCTAATATCTCCAGTTCTTCAGCAACACGGAAACGTATAATCCCACTCTCCCTTCTCATATCAGAGCAAACATTCCCCTTTATTGAACTGTCCACAAAAACATCTCAGGCTGGTCTTTCCTGATGAACTATTCTGTTTCACTCTTTCTGTATGTGTGCGCGCACACACGCACTGGGTGGTTATTTTGGATCCATTTGCATAAAAACCAGCTTGGTCCGACCGAATGTCTTCCTCAGTGATGTTCTGTTCTGTTTGCCTTAATAAACTGGGAGTAGGATGGCAGGTGGAAATTCCTTAGAATTGAGTACTGGCATCTCCTTGAAAAATGACTTGAGTTTCTCCTTTAAAATCTCAATAAATTTCTACAGTAGCTCTAATCATGCTTGCACAAATTTTGAAAATGAATTTTTATAAATTGTGTCAAACTTTGTGGTCTTAAATCCCTACTGCATACATTTCTACCAATTCTATATATAGCTTCATGCCTATAGGATCATAAGGAAGATAAAAATAGTCATTTATGTAGCCTTTGCAGTAGATCTTTAAAAGAATTGTCTGATCTAAAGGGAGTTGAACTGCAGCTGTTTATTTTCATTTATTGCGGGTACTTAGAGGCACAGAACCTCTGAAATGTAGATCTTTCTTCTGTGTTACCTAAATATAGACACAGCATCCTACCTATAAGCAGCTCTTTCTAAAATACTTGGCCCGAACATTTCTAAATCAAATTAGGTTGTATCAAGAATCTAAATTTACCCAACACTTCAGTCTAAAAGTTCATGGGAAACCATTTGTGAGTTTTTAATTGGTTCTTGCTCTTAATTGAATTAGAAATACTGCAAAGAAAACCTTTTGGGCTTTTCCCATGCCATAACTAATGTAAGAAAAATAAATAAAAAGAAATAGCAAGGTTCATTCTTTGGAAAAGATTTTAGTTAATTTCATCTAAAATTAAGTGCAAGTAGTTCCTTAAACGTCAGGAAAGTATGAACTAATGCATGCTAACCCTAACGCTAGATTGATATCCACGTGTTCTTCTATCTCTGCAATCCATCCTGTAATTCTTTACCTTCAGCTTTTTTTAACAGTAGAGATAAAAATTCCTGTAACTGTAGACTGCAGAGGAATTCTGCCATCTGCATCGCTAAGTTGGGTCTTTGCATCTGCCTTTATAAAAGCTTATAGATAGTACCAGCTTTGGAGTTCTCTTTGGAGTTCTTCAACCTTTTACCTGGCAAAAAGTTCATGTTGCATTTTACACTATGGAACAGGCAAATACTCCTAGCATACCTATGCATATTTCTAGCCGTCAGCTTGAGAATTTGTTTTGTACAAAAGTCTGTATGAGAGGCAGAGAAAGCAGGTCAGGCAGTGCCTAGAGAAGCTCTACCACATGGAAGATCGGTGTAGCTGAAGAACCAGGAGGTGCTTGCTTGTTGAACCAGAGGACATCGTCTCTGGTGGTAATATGAGCCTGAAGGTCATTTTAGGTATATGAAGTGTTTCCATAAACTACTTGAATACAATGAATTCCATTCACAAAACCAGTAATCATAGCTAAAGTAATTTTATCTTTTTGAAATTTTCAAGAAAAGAATTTCCCCTCGTCTCTTCTTCTTTTCCACCTGTGTATCCTTCTCCAGTCTTGTGCTACTCCGATGCTATGCATGGCCTTCTGGTATCTGACTTGCTGGACGCTGGAGGACTATGTTTGACGGTGTGCAGGGCAATTAAACCTGACCTTCCTGTGGCCTCCCTCTAAACGTCTGAGTAATGCTAACCACTGGGCCAAAGCGGTGGTTAGCTGGGGGGGAAGAAGAGACTGGTTAACTGGCTTTGGCAGTTCTCACATCATTCCTGTAAATGAAAGTTTTTGTTCTGTCAAATCGGATATATGGTCTCAAAACAAACATTATTAGAATTCTGAGTTTCTGAACGTCCTGTTTTCACAATATTTGCAGTGCCTTTTATGCTTTCAGACATTTTAATTTTATTTTACAAATGCAAATGCTAGTCAAATCCTTTTCTCCAAGGGTTTTAAATCATTTTAGTCTCTAATTTTTGTACAATTATATGTGAATTATACCTCACATTAAATTTAGATAATGCTATTGAGGGAAATAAATAAAGCACCTGGATGCAAAAGTATTGTCACAGATTGATGGTTCCAGCTGCTTGGGAGACATTTTTGATTACTAAAGTGTCAAGTTACTTAAATAGGTGCCATTCTGTAAGATTTTATCAACTGCAAAAATTTGAGCCAAAATGAATTTTTTTTAAGCAGAGGTGATGTCTGTTAAAATATTGAGTTTAATTTGGGTTATACATTCTGTCGTGCTCATTTTTTGTGGAAACTAGATGTGCCCATTACCATTTAAAATGGATCTCAGGCTATTACTTGCTCTCAGCCTGGTATTCCCTTTACTGTGTCCTGTATTTTAATGTTCCCAATTTCCTTCTGTCATATTTGATGTCAAAATTAAGGCCACAGTTAAGCCAGAAATTCAAAACATCAGTCTCTCATTTAATTGGTTTCTTGTCAGCCATCAGATTCTTACAAATGTGAACTGGGACAAGCTGCTTTAAGATTTTGCAGCCTAAGATTGTGTTTGATGTGTTGTGGATCACTTCTTTTGCATATCTGATTTTATGCTTTTCAGACTAACCCCTTGTTTCCTTCTGACAATGCTGAAAATACTTGGCCCTGTTTCAGCTGATTTGACATGAGTGGGATTCTTTTGGTATCTCTGAGGTAGACTTTAAACATTAAATGGTGCTACATTTACTTAAAATCTATGTTAGTCTGCTGACTTTACCAGGAGCCAGACCGCTGCTCAAATTACAGCGTAAGACAGAGATTATTGATGTATTTATATGCTTCTGAGAACCATGCAATCAGTAATTTCCCCATGGCCGTCACACTCTTAAGCCATACATACGCTTAATGTAGCTTTCCAGTAGCTCACAGGGTACTGACTAGTCCGTGCTAAGTTTTTCTTTTTCTTCCTGTATTACCATCTACGTGTTCTTCGGTCAGTTACTTCTGCCATTGAAGAAGCCATCCCATACATCTCCTGTGTTTCAAGCTACTTACAAGTGAAGCTCTGAAGCAGCCCTGACCTTCTTTCCAGATTCCTGTGCAGGTTGCCAACATCTTTTCCTATAGATCCCTTGGAGTCTGGCCATGACCGTGGCAGCCAAAGGAAACAGACTTTCTTTTTGAAGATTCCTGATCACTATTGCTCTTTGGATAGCGTTAAAAAAAAAAAAAATTGCTATATAAAAAGTAGCTATAGCTATTTCCTTGTTTTGCCTTCTCAAAGTCTGGAACGTTATGTTAGCTTAAGTTAGAGTATTTCACGATGTCAAGAATTTTCCCCTTGTAGCAAGGCTTTTTCTTCTGATACACAGAGGTCCCCTTCTGTAGAATAGCGCTCATTGCCGCATTGCTAATAAATGTTAAAAAACAAAACCAAGAACAACAGTGAAGGGGAAGGATATTCAGAATCAACCAACGCATCATCCAAAGAGCACTGTTATTTTTGAAAATAAACCTAGATTTGTGCCTGCTGCTTTCAGGTACCTGTTCGGGTAGGTTGAGGAGTCCTCCCCAGTTAGATGTCTGTTTTTCCAAAGCAGTCAGTCGAGAGAGGTAGGTTGCATGAAATGCCTTCTAGAGCAGTTTCTGGAGTCTGTAGTAGAGATGATTAACTTCTTCCTTGAAACTGTCGTCCTAATGTCATTTTACTGGCAATCCTTCAGGATGATCTCTGTATGTAAATACTTTATTATTGCATTTCAGAAATAAGTATGATTTTTTTTCTCCATGACCTACTAAATTAAGCAAGGATACACCATTTCAAATCCTATTAACAAGTTTCCAAACTGTAACATGAACTGAAACCAGGGATCACTGCCACTGCGAATGAAGAATGAAAAATCTAAGAAGGAGAAAGATATAATTAACAGTGATAGAAGTTCATATCTACTTCAGTAATAGAAATTAATATGGGATATTAATCTTAGTTGTTAGTTTTGACACACTCAAGCTATCTGCTTATTTCATCATTGCCTTTTTTGGTACTAAGACAAATGCTGGATAAAAATATGTACCTATCTAACTTGATATTCAAATAATTGTTTTAGATTAATAGAACACTCTTCAAGTTATTTTTATCAGTTTAGAAATATTCTTGGCACAACAGAGAAGGAAAATAGTGAGCTGAAAAGCGAACTTCCTAAGCTGAAGAAAATACAGATCTCATGAAAAGTTGTTATTTCTTAAAATTGTTCAAATCATAGGTTGCTAGATGGATTATCTTAATCTAGGGCTCTTAATTTAACTATATTAATTATTGATGATATCTAACAACAGTGTACATACCAAGCCTAAGGAACTCAGGTAGCCTGGAATATCTTTCTTTTACATGTTATAATATTAAAAAATTATATTTATATTCTTCTCCTAGGCATGATGTCAGAATAAAAAGCCTAAATGTTATTCATTTACATTTTAAAAATGCCAGTTGTCTTAAACATGAAGAGTTTTCTGTTAACAACGGGGCTCCAAAATCCAAATGAACAAAATGTTTAACATGAAACTCAGCAGTTTCACGTTAATAGATCCTGGCTGACAGTATGAAACTTGGACGTTATTGATTACAGTTCCAATGAGCTGTACTAGCTTTAATACAACATACAAGCAACATGTGCAGGCAAGCCAGATGCAAAACTGAAACATTATCTAAACAGAGTTGATTTCAAATGTTTCAAATGTAAATAACCCACCGGGTGGTCCTTGAGACTGTCAGCAGTCATTATTTTCTGTAGTGTAAACAGGGCTGTCAGCTGGGATTTCTGTCACAAAGATAAAATGTCATTCTTCCCTAGCAAAGCCTAGGCTGTTGTTTTGAAAGAAAGTCGTGCACCTCCATGATAGATGGAGAGTTCCTTTCTGGATTTAAATGAAAGTGTCTGGTAAGCTGCCGTGAAAACCAGAATAGGTGTCTGAACAATGTAGACTAGGAATAAGTAAAGGTTAGTGGAATTAGCAGCGTAATAAGCCTTAAAATTTTGACATGTCTAAATAAATGCATAATTTCCATCGATTCGCTGTGTTTGTTTTTCAAAGTTTTCTGCAGGTAGCAAAAGCTAAACCAAGAAAATAGGTAACAGAAATAACAAACATACAACCTTGGATGAACAAATCACTACGTTTGAGACTGCTGCTCGAATTAAAAATATGGACATGATCAGTTTAAGTGATCTGAAGTATTAGTTGATCGTAGGGATTTATACAATGGCTTTAAGTCCTCTAATCTGATTCAGATATTACAGAAGAGTATCATTACACGGCCTGCCTCTACTTAGTTCAATGGCAGCTGAGCAGTTAAAACATCTTTACAAATCCGGTCTGATCTCTCTAAGCACAAAATTAATTATGTAGCACTATCTGCTGTATCAACAGTCACATCTTGATTTTATAGCCACTGAAATCTGCAGGAGCATTGCCATTGGCTTCAGTGGAAACATGATTTTGGGTAGTGGAACACATCAAAGTTGATTTCAAAAATTGTTGAAGACTTTTCCAACTGACTTCCTGGAAGAAAATACAATTTTCAGGTTCTCCTCAAAACGTTTTTCAGATTTCCTCCTGGAAATGGGTCGTTAGGGGCCTATACCTCCTTTCTGGAACTGTCCTGTGCACTACTCAAAAACTAGAGAAGTTCATGCTTTACTGAACCACAAAGATGTCTTCTTCCTATGCAGGTATTTTCTTTGTGCCTGAGGAACTGGATACAGATTCTACCTTCCATGATAGAGTCACCCTTTACGTCCTGTACCTGTACTTGCTTACAGGGTGCAGTGAAAGGTAAATAGAGTCAACTGAAAGCGCTGACAATGTGGTTAATCTCTCCTGGTGCCTTGGCTCTGAATATATATTATGGTCCTTAGTAATTTTTGGAATAAGGAAGGAAAAGTTAACTCTTCCTCTGGACTGCAACCTGAAACCTGAAAGTGTAAGGAAACAATGTATGTTTTAATGTGATAAATTAAAAAGGTGGAAAGCTTTTGAAAATTGTCAGGGCTCCAGGGTGAGTCTGCACTCTCATCCTTTTGTAGCCAGGAATACCATCACAGTTCTTTCAGTCTTAAACTGAATCCCACGATTATGATTCTTTGCTTCCAGATGGCATGACAAAATAAACTCAGCTGTATTTGACACTGCAAAAAACATCCCTTCATCTAAGGACCTATGACCACTGATGCAGAACTGGCTTTCTTCATACAGTCTCTTACTCATTCAGAGATACATGCAGAAAAGGGTTAAAAAGTGAAGAAATCTTTATTCCTGTCTCTTACCTAAATCTTTATTTTTTGCTTCTGCAAAATCTGTGTGGTGTTGCCTTTGTGCCTGTTGGATTGCTGGGCTACGTTTCCTTTTTGCCTTCCCCCCCTCTTTCAGTGTGCTCCCCGTTTGCTCTCAGGCAGCCGCCAAGTACTCACTTCACTTTTCTCTCCCCAGGGGATTTTGTATGGTCCTTTTGACTCTTGAGTTCCTCTCTTGGAGAAACATGGCTGGCACCCTGAAGCAGCATCTTCCTTTTTAAATCCAGCACTTGTGCTTCACTCTCTTAAGTTGTCTATAGCTGTCTTTTTCTCACTACAAAACCTTTCAATCTACATAACTAAAATAATACTGTGGGCATCCCACTCCTTTCTACTGCTAAAAGGAATTCAACAGCCAAGTCCTAATAAGATCAATGAATTAGATAAACCTAAAATAGTATGGGAATACTGCATATTTTTCTTTTGTGTCAGAATTAACTTTAATCCAAATGACAATATATTTTAAACAGACCTTTAGTTCAGCAGATGAGGTCAGCAGTGTGTCAGAGTGCAAGGAAGTGTCCCATACACGCTTCATGGGGTACAAAACAAGTAGCCTTTACTGAAGCGAGATGAAACCTGCCCAAGTAGCACTCAAATGATGGCCATAAAAAGATTGTGAAGAATCTATTGCAGGACTTAGTACTGGAACAAGATAACCTTAAGTGAAGTATTGCACACGCAAGGGTGCAATGGTATCCATGCTTTGTGAAACAAGGCAACGTTTGTTAGTATGAATTTCCACTATTTATGTTGGAAAGGTGAATGTGTTAATTAATGTTTATTCAAATCTATTTTTTCCAGCTCGTGAACTTCAGTTGCCTCAGAATAAAGGCTGTACAATTATAAATGCAGCATGCACTTATGCTAACCATCCACAGATATTTTTTTCCTGCATTGCATTTTACCGGAGCTTCACCCCAGATGTACAGCTATCTGCATACCATGTATGACTGAAATGATGACGCAAGGGACTATCCTTGCATAAGTACTGAGAAGTGTACAGAGGCTGATGTCCCCGTTTCTGGGTCCTGAAAGGTGAGTGTGCTCTTCTTGGTGTGCGGACTTCTCTGATTCTTTAAATCATAGCTGTAGTTTTTGGGTTTGACAAAAGTCATTCTTTTCAACAGAGCAGAGTTTTCCACAAAATCATCCCTTTCACAAGAATTGTCCATTTTTTAAACTCTTTAAAATAGAAAGTGTTTAAATTTACTTTTTTTTTAAAAAAAAAAGTGAAAAAAAATGTTGAAAGATAATTTCAGTAAAAATGGGGAAAGATAAAATTTTCTTCAAGTGTGTTTCAGGTGTTCCAGCCCCCTGAGACTTTTCTTCTACTGTTCCCAGTAGTTTGGTCATCCTACAGTCTTTCATTAATTTTCATACGTAGTGCTCTTAGATTTGTTTTTGTGCATTTCACAGCCTTGGAGAGCAAAGAAACTTACCTACTGAAATAAAAAAGGATTGAAATCCCTGCAGTAGAGTGCGTGCATCAGAGAGACAGAAAGGTGTAAATGTGCGCTTTGTAATTATAGTCCTTTTCTTTCCTTCTTTCTTCACCTGGCATCATTTTTCTTGCACTAACTGTACAACAGTCTAGTAATTGTCTGTAGCAAAGAAAATGCAAACTTTCTATGCACTGACATGTCAGATTTGAATGTTAAAGGAAAATACACTGAAGCCAACTGAAACAGTGGTTGCAGAAAAAGAAGATTCTTTCAAATCCTGTTCTTTGGTATCTTTTTTATAAGTATTCATTTCCTTTATTAAACTAATGCCAAAGGGCTTTACTGCATCGGTAGGTAATAAAATGGAGGGACTGGGTAAGCTAAGGGTAGATTCTGTGTAGCAATTTTTATGAGTGCCTCTGTGTGTGTGTATCTATATGTAGAATTTGGTGAAGAAGTAGTGCTGGACTGAACTTCTTTGATTGGATTATATTGCGTCTTGCCCTTTCCATCATTATGTTATTAGCTGATGTTTATTTTCATAACTCTACTTTTACTACATCTGTAAAAAAATAAGAGCCTGCTTTGAAGTTCAGGATTATATTGTGCTGGGAATATTACTTAGAAATTGTCTAAAATACAGCAATGGCGGGAGGGGGCTGAGCATGGGAATTTTAAGGCTGAGTGGAGCAAAAGCCATAGATACTCTGAAGCCTTGGTCCCGTGACCTTTAATAACATAGCTTCGCTTCTCTTCCACTCCACAAGAAGCACCGCTGATTTACTTGCATGAATAAGATTTAAAGGATCAAAACTCTAACTGGAGACCGGTGGACATATTGGCATCATTTGATTTAGTCTGCTGTAAGATCTAATTTTGTTCTGATTCAGAAGAGAAAAATTAGAAGAGCAAGCTCCCTACATAGTCACAGGAGAGAGGCAAGTGCTTCCAGGGGGGCCACTTAGGCAGTGTCAGTAAAATGGCTGAAGCAGACAGCGTAGATAATGTGCTTCTGAAATATAGCCGTACTATGTGGTTCTTGGAAAACTTAGACAGAGACTTGGGTGCATGTTAAGATTAGTCAAAGAAAGATAAACTTATGGTGGAGTTCTTGCTACTTTCATTTGGAATGTTAATAGCCCAAATTAAACAGTGTAGAGTACTCCAAATACCAGAGCAATGAAAAAGTTTACAGCAATGATATCAACATTTGGAGTATCCATATTTTTTCAAGGTCTGTTCACTTCCCATGACTTTCAAAATACTTGTACATTGCCAAATATAACTCAGGGTGAAGATATGATGTAGGCCTGATTTTAATTTGAGTGTCTGGGTATAATTCCTTCACCAATGTTACCCCACGAATCCACAACAGAACTGAACCAAATAATGTTACTTTCTCTTATAAGAAGTCTGTTACGTCCCTGTAGATGAAATAAACTTCCAGGTTAGTGTACTCAGCAAGGAGGCCAAAGAGTGAACTGGCACAGAAAAATTCTCCCTTTAACTAAGAATAAAGTGATTTTCTAAGGTCAGCACAGAAATTTTAGTAACCCCTGTTAAAATTGTATCATCTTCTCTGGGCGAATGTAGGCAAGTGTGTTCTCAGAGCTGGACAACCTTGTCTTTTATGCTTCTGAATTCAGGCGTTACATACAGCTTTCACAGCAGAGATAGTGGCATGAGATAAAGCGTAATCTTCTTAAAGCAGAAGATGAAGTTTTGGTCACACCTTTTTCGCAAACAGAAGTGACCAAGGACTAGAATGCCAGATGGCGACAAAGGCAAAGCAGCAGGCAGAGACAACAAACCTGGGAGTTTGTGTCCATCCAGCTCACCAGCCTGCCACTTGCCAGATGATACAATCTCTTGGTGGAGCCAGCCTCGCTACTTACTCTTCCCCATGTGAGGAACACCCTGTGCTTAAAACACTTCAAGGACTAATATGTGAAAGGAACTGAACACAGACACGTTTGGAAGATGGAAGTGTATTTCTAAACCACTCCTGTCAGATTCTCCGTGTTGGTACCTTGGTAGAACTGTTCAGCTTACTGCTTGTGTGCAGTTGTTTTGAACTAGTCACTCATTTTAGGGGACAGCACACTAACATGCTGAGCTCCCTGTGGTCTCCATGGTCTTGAAGAAAGTTACAGCAAATTAGTTGTAATATTGCCACGTGCCCACAAAATAATCAAAGCTGTATCCTAGAGGAGACTTGCCATCTTGGGTAAACCCCAGCTGTCCTAGGCATCCATCACTCCAAAAGCAAACCTTTGGCCCCTTTATATTTTCACAATTATATGTATGTTATCAAAAAGAAACAAGAACGTGGGAAAGGAAAAAAAAAAAATTAAAAATAAGCATCTGTACTGTGGGAACATGGTGGGGGAAGAGCAGTGAAGGCAGCAGCTCTCCTCTGCAGCAGAGCGGAAGTCTGTGAAAGGGTCTGTCGCGTACATGCCCATTTTGTTTAGAAAGGCTCCGTCGCCTGGGCACCTGCCTGGCTTATCCTAAAGCAAACAGACGACAAATAGGTCTGTCTTAGAGACACTAAAAATGGCCATAGTTTGTGCTTCCTAGGTCCAAAGCCAACAGGAGACCAGGCCAAGCAAATGCACCTTCTGATTTGGCAAGTTTGGGTGCTGGGTGTTTGCTGGTGGGAGTATGCAGATGCTATATATCCTGTCTAACTTGAAACATCTGTGGAAAGTGGAAGTATCACATGAATGATGAATACAGAATAGGAAGCTCTTATTACAAAAAAAAAACAAACCACAAACAAAAACCAAAACCACAAAAAACAAAAACAAGAAAGAAAAGGGTGAATTTTGTTGCTTTTCCATTGTGGCCCTAGAAGTCCTTGAGTAAATGCTGAAAAATAAAAAACCAAACCAAAACAAAAAGCCCCAAACACCAACCCTCCCTCCCTCCAAAAAAACCCCTATAGGAAAGTAGATTAAAATAATTTATATGCTAAAAAGGTTTGATCCAATTGCTCTTGAAATCATTAGGAATTAACTTCAGAGAGTTTTATATTGAATGCCCAAGGACATTCTTCTTTTAAGAAAGGAGCTGCCTCACTGAACATATTTGAAGAATTTGGGGTAAAGTAAAGGGCATTTAATTTACGGAGCTATTGGTTAATGTGTCAACATCCATAGAGTTACAGCGGTCAGAGCCCCAGGCGAATCACAGATGAAGAGGTAACATCAATGTCAGCAAGAACAGTGGTGGGCTCTATATTAGCTCAAGAGTACCCATGTTTACCATCCTCTTATTGTGTGTTTGGTTTTTTTTTTTCTTCCCCTAATACTTTAAATGTTCGAAATTAAATTTATATCCTTGGGACAATATGAGAAGCTGATCAAGGCTTCTTGATAAGTGTTTGTGAGACATACAAGACACTACTGCCCAGACACCAGTTTCCTCATGCACATGGAGCCGGAAGAGTCAAAGCCCAAGTCTTGTGGGACAAAGGAGTAGGGGATATGTCACTACTGGAAGAAGATCTTGTGATTCCAGATAAATAGAGAGGATAAATAAGTATCTAACCAGCTAACATGGTCTTATGAGTCCGCTTCAGTAACGAGGAGTTGCAGTGGCAACATTGGGATTTGTGGGAAAAGGAGGAGCTGGGCAAGGTAGGAAGGGAAGGCATGGACTTGGGAAGAAGCTATAGAATAGGGTGAAAAAGAGTTGTATAAGAAAACTTGGACCACCAATGAATTTGTCACAATGTTTTACACTTGGTGTGTCAGCCCCATTTTATTTTGGGAGTCATCTTTAAGGCCTAGGAGGAAGATAGCAGAACTGAACAGTCCATTTGCTTCCATAAACTAAGGATAAATGGAAGAGATGTTTGTTGTTTTATTGAGTTCCTTATGATATTAAACATCCTTTTATTTCTCCTTATCCTCTTCTCATAAAGCCAAAAGCATAAAATTGGCACAAGACAGACATTAGCAAGGCCCCCACACAAGGATTACTCAGAAATCTGTGAAGTGTTCTGCAAAGCCAGAAATACGGTTAAAACTTGGAAGCCCTCTCAAGAAAAATGATGTCTCAAGCAAGGCTGTTTGTAATTTTTGATAGCAAAACTTTCCCTCCTGTGCATTATTAATAGCCATCCCGAGCGCTGGTCAGGGTGAGCCTGCCACGATAATGGCATGAGCAGTAAGTAGAAAGCATTCAGCTGTGAGCAAACGTTTAAGCAATGGACCGTGCAAATCTCAATGAATCCTTTTGGCCTTCACACATCTACCCCTAATGAGTGTGATTCCTAAAACACATCAAAACTAAGTAAAAAACTGATTTTTTCACACTCACTGCCTTGAAATATATTTTTCCCCTCGCTTTTGTTATATCAAGTTGGTTCCTTGCAGAGTGAAAGAAAAATACACTTTTAAGCTCCACACGAAATTTAGCACACAGGAAAGAGAGGGAAAGAAACAGTTATTGTTACTTTTCTTCTTAGATACTTCTATGACACATCACTACTGTGATTACAGGGGCCACATCTACCTTCCCAGATTTTTTTTTTTTTTGAAAGAATATCTTGACATCTCACGTGATTCTATAACTACAGAAAACTGACACAATTCATTTATTTACAGCACCTCATAGTCCTTTCTACAAATTTATGTGATGTTAAAATACTAACGTGTATGAGCTCCATAGATTTTAATATGCTTTTAAATTTTTGTTTACCTGGTCATTAACTGAGTATCTGTACTTCACATTATGGAATAAAATTTTCCAAGGGATGAAGTCTTCATGAAAGAAACAAATTTTGAGTATAGTTTGGCTGCTATTCAAAAATGCAGAATTCTGATGGCTCAGTTCATTTCAGTGGGAGTCTTGCTCTCAGACAGTCTAAACTTTGTCGTTAGTGGCAGCCAGCAAAGCAATAGCTAATTTGGCTTTGGATAGATAGAGCTTCTTGCTAGGCAGTTGGATTAATATACAGTTGCATTTTTTTATCCACTATTACATTGACAAAAACTTGCGATCATTGAAATTGAAAGTCAGAATTAGAAAGGAATCTTGCATCCTCGTGTCTTTATTCATGCATTGCATTTACAACAGTGTATTTTTGCTTTTGGTTTGGATTCCTTATATTTTCTTTGAACAAACACTTGTAATTTTTCTTTGGTTTTCAACATACCGTGTATAAATAACATTTTTTAGGAAGACTTAGTAATTGCTGAGGTTTTGCTCTTTGTCACAAAGGCAAATATGTATCAATGAGAAAGGTTTACAAGTCAATGACCTCTCTTGAACTTTGGGTTTTGTCTTGAGTTCTAACCACTAACATCTGACACAGGGAGAAATAACTAAAGACATGTATCTTGCTCCCACTGGAGTCAAAAGAGCTGCGCTGACAGTAGGAGAACATAGAGTGAAGGTTACTGGATAGTGGCAGTGGCAATCTGAAATGAGCAGTCTGATGCTGTATAGGTGAAAGATATATAGATATGTTCCATTTCTCTTGCAAAATACATTTAGCATGTGCTTAAGTCACACTGGACTTCAATAAATGCTTAAATGTATCAGGAAATTAAGTTTCTTTGCTGAACTAGGGCCTAAATGAAGTAGTTTTATAAAGAAAAGAGAGTTTTCTAGTCTTGTAGTTTTTTCATCTCTAATTAAAATATGGGGAAAATACTAAAATAAGAAAAGAACTTAAAAGAGAAATAGGGAGAACAGATGAGATGCTAAAATTCAGAACAAGAAATTACTACTTATTTCCCATTTCTCTTTTTAAATTTTTAAAAAGTAAGCCCCACAGATTTTGAAAACAGGAAGGACGAAAACAATTCAGAAAAGTGCATAAGGAGTACGAGCACAGAAATTACCAGAAACAACTGACCTGGAGCCAGTCCTTCAGAATGACACACTGATAAAGCTAAGGGACTAGATGGACAAGAAAAGACTATCGAAGAAAGGACTGAAAAAGTCCTCAATCTTTATTTTAAGTCCTTTTAGACAGTTCCCCTGCCTTTGTGGTATTGACCTAAAGAAAGTGCTGGCTTCCCTCACTTCTTAAGTTCTTTAAATGATGCGTTTTTTACAGGTAGGACAATGTCAGCTTGATCATACACAGTATTTACAGTTGGGAATGCTTGCAAGGAGAAAAGATAACTTTATTGGATTACATTTCATAGCATCTTTTCTTCAGATCTGCTAGGAACTACTAGGTTTGCTGCTGAAAGATTTGGGGTGAAATCATGGCCAGTGGGAATCTTGCCATCAACTTCAAAAGAGTAAGATTTCATCCTAGGTCTTGTTTGTCTAGCAAGAAAGTTCTTAGTTTGCTTTTTTTTTTTTTTTTTTTTTTTTTTTTGGTGCACAAACTGTCAGCATTGCGTGAAACAAACCATCCTGATTTCCAGAGGGCTTTTCAAAAGCCGGGTGATTGCCAAAACTGCAAATCCAATTTGTTCACAGATTGACCAGTGTGTGATCATTCCAATTATATTTGGCACATGTCAAGTGGAAGAATCAAACCTCCCTCTTTTTGGATCACTTATAAACACTTCAAAAAATAAACTCCCAATAAATTAGCTGCTGAAATGCTTGGCAGGCTGCCCTTAAAAAATCCCCACCAGAAGAAAACACACCCCCTTGATTCTTCCCGAGCTCGTTCTTCAATAAGCTACTCGGACCCCGTCCCCTGCACCTGCACTGATTAGCGTAATCCTCCTGACTGCCTGTGGGTACCCCCAACGACTCGTTTTCCCACAAGTGAGGTCCAGGAACTGTGTTACAAGAGACCTGGATGATGAGGGAAGATCTTTCCCCACGCACCCCCCCTCACCCTGCACCAGCTGCTGCTGAAGCCCGTCTGCAAGCCGAATGTCTGCAGCAGTGCTCACGGGCACTCCTAGCCTTCAATAACTCTGTTACTGATACATGGCGAGGTTGTCTTCTAGTACATCACTGAAAATGCATGGCCCTGTCGAGCTGTCTGAAACCCTGTGTAGGAGCTACATTGTCTAGCAAACCTTTCCCTTACCTCTTAAAAAAGTCTTTCTCTTCTGCCTTTCGCATAATCCTACCAAAAGGCAAAGGAAAATTCAAAAGGCAGGTTACTCATTTTTGCTGCTATCTTGAAACACAAAAGATCTTCCTCTTATTTCTTTACGGTTTTCATTTTCCTTCCCAGGCATTGTCACGAGAATAGCTTCAAAACACTCAGAAGCTGAGAAGAATACACCACTGAAGAAGGAAAGCAGAATAGCAGGTAAATATATCATGAAACCCAAGCTCATTCAGCAAGGCTACATTTTTGAGAACAGTTCGGCAAGAAAGAAAATGCTGCTTTGGTCTTTTTAAAGTCCATTTTTACTTTGTCGTCAGAGCACGAGGAACCTTCTACTGCTTAATCTTTAGAAGACGTTACTTCTGAAGCTAATTCGTAGTCCCCTGGTGCTCTAACTTCCACTCTGTGCTGTCAACTCTCACCCTATTTCTACAAATTCAGGTCTCAAGATTGTCCAGATCTTGGCCCCCACTGTGCTTGTAATGCTTTCTCCATGTTCTGCTTTTCCAGCAAAGTTTGTAAGTACCCATTTTGTGTGGGAAGACCATCAACTAAAATAATGAATCAGCCCCATCTCATGACCAATCTCTGTAAAAAAACCCAACCCTTTACAGCTCCACAGATACCCGCTCGAAGCAACACCTCACTTTCTCCCTGTTTGGTATTTCCTTCCTGATGATCACTTTCCATTTTCCTCATCTTCTCCATCTCAACTCAGTTCTCATGTAGGACGTGATCAAAGGCTATGGCAAGTGTTTCAGACAAGTCCGGATAGTTTGGCTCTGGTTCATCACCCTTACCCAAGAACAGCTTATCACAAAAGCTGCCAGATAAGCCTTGCATAATCCTTATTTGGTAAGTATTGTTGCATTTCTTCCACATCTTTACTTATGTTTTTCTTCAAAATTGTTCTGAAATCATGAACACTGACAAATGGATCAGTAGATGCCTGGTTTGTGTTTTTCTTTCATTAAATATAGCTAGTAAGTTTATTATTCTCTAGTCAAAAGCTACCCCAGTCAGTGTGATGGGTGTATTTATAACGGTATTCCAGCTCCATGTGCCAGTTCTCTCAGTGTTCTGGGATCATCTGATCCCTCTGACTGAACTGTGGTGAACTATGTAAGACTGTCTGCCATCTTGTATACAGTAATGTTCATATCCGTAAGTCAGCTCTCCCTATTTTCTATTAAATCTTCCCATTGAAAAGTGATGAGCCACTTAATTTTAGGAGTAGAAGTTTCTCAATGTGGGGTAATTAAATTCTGGATTTATGTTCATATACACCATCTCATGAAATAGTGTGAGATTGCTACCCAAAGACTGTGCCTTTGGGAGAAAAGTAGTTACGCTTGTTAAGGATATGTAAACCCTGACACAAGTTTTGGGAAATAGTTTTCAGACAGGTAAGCTTGATACCTAGTAAGACATTGGATCTTGTTCACCCCTTTTCATTTAAGGAAAAGAACTACTTCAAAGAGAACAGATTAAAAACTTATTATTACCATCTTCTAGAGGATTTTGTTTTGTGTTGTGTTTCTGCTTTTTCAGGCAAGGTAGCAATCCCCACTTGTATGTACAGCATTGGGACACTCTGCCTTTTCTTTTTAAACCCGTATTTCTGGACGCCCGTAAATCGGCCCCTCAAGATCATTTCAGACAGAAATTTGGCTTCCAGACTCTCAGTGCAGAGGAGAATGGTTTTCTTTTCTTCCTGCATTTGACAAAAGTAGATTTGATAGTGTGTAAACCACACCACTGGAATGCAGTAAATAAACAAACATTTAAAGGACGTATTAGCAGCCTCAGCCAGTTCATTTACCTAACTCTAACTCAAATGACCTCAGTTTAAAGCATAGTTCAGGCATTCAGCTGCGCCCTCAGTTCCTGCATCCTGCCCTCTTGACAAGAACAAGGATTGTGAGCAAAGAACATCCTGACGTTTGGGAGTACGCAAGAACAAGAGAGCGCCGAAGCATCAGGACCACGTTTGATAGCTTGTATCACATGCTCGAATCCCACATATTTCTGGTGATGCTTTGCCAACAGCTCCTGAGCACAGAGGGCACTGTAGGCACTGCTTACACCCCATCCGGGACGAGATTCTGGGCAAGGAGACCCAAATCTTCCCATCCAAGAAGGCAAGCTATGGAAATGCTCTACTGCTATTCCATTCTCAGCTCATTTTTATAAGTGGGAGGAAATGCAAGCCTCAGAGAAAGAAGGTAATGTACCCAATATTACAGAATTTCCTCATTGTTCCCTCCTTTCAGAGGGCCAAGGCACCAACATTGCATTTCATGCCATGACATTCTCTTATTGCTATCCCTCAGCTGCTGGGGAGTATCTTCCCCCCAGGCCCCTCCTGGGGCCAGTGCTATGAATACCACCTCCAGCAGAGCAAGCCAAGGCAGGCAGCAGCCACCGGTGGCATTTGACTTGGAGAATGTTTAGTTACGTGAACATCAGCTTTCACAATCTGATTCACAGCCTGAACGAAGGTTGCAAGTTTGCAGGCTGCTATGTAGACACGTTCAACACTAGACCACAGCCTTACCAGCTCTTTTATTTAATCTGGGGTCAAGTTATGACGAACATAAAAAGTCTTTAGAATCCCCTGTCTACTTAAATTTCCCCTCTTCTTCCCCATTCCCTGTTCCTTTCCAGCAGGGATCAGGAGTCCATGTTTTAGAGAGGTAATGAAGGAAAACAAATAGTTATGTACCGGTTGTTCCTCCATGGCCACATGAACTTGATTACTTTAATTGTCTAAAGAAGGAAAAAGCTGTCTGCTATCAACTACAGACTTAATCAAGAATCTCAAAGGAAAAGTTTTGTTGTAGAAGAGGGGAAAAAAATACCCAACTCCTATCCCTTCCTTCCCTGTAACTTTAACACAAAACCAGAGTCATCCAGCTGTGCTTGGGCTTGTGTCTGAGGCGCCCGAGTCCCCTTCATGGCCTGACAGGAAAATGGACGTGTTTAGTGGCCTCACAGTATCTCAAGCCATTAGGTTCTTAATTCAGTTCATAGCTTAAAAATTAAGGAGAACTGTCTGAGACCACAGTTTAATGGAAGTAAAGGTGTGAAAAAGACTGGAAAAAACTGCTTAGTGTGGGCATAGGTAAATAAAAGGCTTCAACTACTTAAAAAATATGGTGTTTGCATCACAAGGAGGCTTTTCTGATAAGATGAACAAGCAAATGGACGGTGTTTGTGTCAGAAGTGCACAGCCTACCCTGAAACAATGCTACTTATGTTTGGTTGGGTTTTTTCCCCTCTGAGAAACTCTTCTTTTTAAAATATAAGAAAAGCCTTTAATTGTCTTACATATCCTGATTTCCATTTGTCTCAAATTCGGCATAGACCCCTAGCGCTGTTTAGTGGAAAAAGAGAAACATTTGGTTATTTAAACAGGGACCCAGTCTCTATGGGATGCATAGATTATGTGTTACTGAGTAGCCATGCAGTCGTTACAGCTAAAACTGTTGTTCAAAAGGGTTACAAATATGTTTTTCCCCTAGAACAATGAGACAATCTATAGAGTGTCTTAGCTAATGTTTGCTTTTGGATTCCTTTAATTACTGTATTCTCTAAAAACAAACCAAATATGTAAGGACAGATCCTGGCTCTCCTGTATCCATTTTGCGGTGCCTTGACGACACAGCGAGATGCTGACGGTGTTGACAACACCCGGCAAAGGCAGCCTGATGCCACCTGGTTTCCATTCTCCAATGTCCCAATGGCTATGGTGGCCTGGGTGAAGAAATTAAGGGATTGCATGGCACTACATGGCACCTGCAACAAACCCGCTAGGACTAGGAGGACAGAAACAAATTGTAGCGTAACATCAGTGAGTGTCAGCCACTGCAACTTTGCTCCACGTAGCTGAGCTCTGAGGTGCAGGGAGCAGATACAGCTGGAGCTAGATGTGAGCACTCTGTGTGAGTTGAAGTATCTAATGATGCCAGTTGAAGATGTAGGAGCCAATTATGATAAGCACTTAACAAACACAGACACCATTCAAACGTTGATGCCTGCCTTTGACTTCAGTGGAGATGGTGAAGAAAGGATCCCGGTAGACAAGACTATCAGTTTGATCTAAACAGCAAAGACATTTTTCAGAAGGTCAGCACAGGGCAATAAGCAGTTTTCTCCCACTGTACCACTCCTGACGCATCCTTCTGAGCTTTAGTGACCACCAGAAAAGTGGGGCAGCCGCTTAGAGCGAGTTTCCCAGTTGGGCTGCTTCTGCTGCTAACAATGTACGTTGAGAGTTACAGGAGAAAGCCCTGTAACTGCATTTCAAGCTGTAAAGCAGGTCAGAAAGCTCACACAGTTTGGTGTAACTATGCCAAGAAGTCTAATGCGTAGGTGAAATCACATTTCATTTTGCCTGTGTGAAGCAGAAGGACCAAAAGTTGGTGGTTTTATCTGAAAATATTTGAGTTTGCTCTCTTTAAGATAAAATACTAAATATCTTATTCTCATTTTGGTTTTTCGTGTTGTTACAGCCCTAGCAGTCTGAAGACAGAGGAAAGGCAAGATCTGTAGGAAGAGATGCTGTCTTTTGATATGCCAAATGTTGCCTGTTAACTGCTAAAACCAGTCAACACCAGTCAACAGCACTCTGCAGCCATCACAGTAAGTGTCCCTTGCCAACAGAGCTAAAGAAATGTACAGACAGTTCACTGGGCCTTTTCTGAATGTGATACGCTTCATCCAGATATCAAGTAGAGGATGGTGCTATGAGGACAAAACTAACCAGGCTGTGTACGTTAAGGTGAACACACCCTCATTAACGTACATAAATATCAGGTTAGCATTGGGACAGTATTTTTCATAAAGCAGACATTTTGACTTTGAGCTCTCAGCCCTGTCCCCCTTCAAAAGCTGAACTTGAAAATTAAAATTCATAATTCCACTTGTTTTATAGACAATAGAAAAACTTCTTCCTATTAAGCTTTCTCTTCCAGAATTGCCTGTCTTTTTATTCCACTGGGACTAATGACCTTATCATCTGTTCTCTTCTAAAATCCTCTACCACTCTTTTTTTCTCCCAAATGATCTAATTCATTAAAATAATTAAATTAAACTCAGAGAAGTTGTTCTGTTCTCTGCCTTTGTCAATCTGTTCTTGACCTTTCTTAACTTCAGATTTACTTCTTGTACATCAGACCCAAAGAAGGGTTATTTATCCCAAGTGCTGCTTGTTTGTTTCACCTGTGTAGAGGTTTGCAGACTGCCACACAACCAGGATATTTACATTTTTTGAGGAATTTCATTATTTTAATAGTACATATAAAACGGACCTCTTATAGTATAAGAAAAAAAAATGAATAAACAATGTTTTCATAGAATCGTAGAATCACTGAACAGCTCGGATTGGAAGGGACCTTGAGAGATCATCTGGTCCAATCTTTTGTGAGGAAGGGAGCCTAGATAAGCCTAGATGTTCATTCCTATGATACCTAAGGACTACAAAATAGTGGAAATAATAGGAATATCTTGTAAACAGAACTGCCGTTGAGTAGTCAAAGTGACGTCTGATGTTTAAGACTGTCCTTTATAGCCAATGAAAACTTTTGCGCCTTCTGTCACTGATGATCAAACATCTGGTCACATAGTACACTAAATGAACCATCAATCACCATCTCTCTTCAAAAGAGCATTAGTCTTGTGTTTCTAAACTGCTGGTTTCATGCAGCACAAAAGCCTTTGGAGAAGTTGTTGTCCTGCCCATACTTGGTAACACCTGTGCTTCCGTGCGTGTTGAGTCAGAAATCTCTAACGTTGCTTTTTCTGATCATCAGTATTTTTGAAGAGGACAGGAAATAGAAGTGTATGTGTTTAAAGCTTTATTAGCACAAGAATATTCCATGCCTGTTATCTGTTAATACAGACGTTTTTCTCAATTTGTATTCTGTCTTACTTTTAGACTTGTCATTTTTCACTGTTCTTCTGTGATAATCACCTAGTTAAGACATTTGTTCCTTCTGGTTTAGTTTTTCTAGGAATTTTCTAATCGAGTTCTCTTCCTTTTGCTTCTTTTTTTTGGATTCTAACTACTTTGTCACTATTATAGAAACTAAGAATTATGTGCATAATTAATAACTTGTTTTAGTGGCTGACCTCTAAAATATTGGTTGATGAAAGTTTATGGCCAGCTTAATATAATTACTAATTTGGAGGTGGAAATATTGGCATATTTTTTAAAAAAGAAAACCACTTTGGTCAAACTAGGCATTAATCCAACTCAAAACAATTTAATTTGTTTCAAACTATCTGGGTTTTTTCACAACAGCATTTTTCAGTTGGAATCAAATTTTAATTCATAAAATGCACCAGCTTGGTATTCTAGGTGACATCTTACTGGAGCAAAAATGTAAGGATAAGATGTGTCTTTTTGAGGATGCAGATTTGTGCTGCCTTCAGAGATGGATGTCATGAGAGCAACGCCTTCAGCTGAGCGGGCAGCCAGGGACAGGACTGACAGACAGCCAGGAACAGGACTGACAGCCAACTTGTCCTCATTGCGTTGGGGCAACAGAAGCAGCTACTTCTGCCACAAGGTATTTTCCATCTGTTTCAAAGCTGAAAGCTTTGCCTAGGATTCAGGTGGGATGAATAAAGTTTATAATGAATTAGGTCACTCACTTCCATGCTCTGGGAATAATCTTAATGATCAGAGGCGTATTACAGGACCTAGGAGGAAATAAAGAATCTGTACAAGAGATACTAAAAATCAAATATTTTTCAGGGAAAATGGCAGTAGTGTTACAGCTTCAGGGCCTCCGGATCAAACACAGATTCATGAGTGTAACCAGGCTTCCCTGTATTTAGCTGTTCCCCCTGTTCTGGTGGCAGACATTTTCCCTTGAAAACCAAATAGAAAAAACTTCCTCGTGACTGTTAACTTATGATAAACAGTACAAATTGCAGACAGAATTTTCAAAAGCATTCTCTGTCAGTCTACCTGTGACTTTGGAAATCAAAAGCGTTTCCCTCCCTGCCCCCCATTGACTTCAGCGAAGCTGCTTAAAAATCCCTTACTATTTTCAGGTCACTGGCATTATTCCATGGATCTGAAGTTAAACTTACGCTCACATTATCTTACCAGACAGAGACTGTTCTAAGTGTTTTTTGAATCAATAATTTTACCATCCCTTCCACATTCAGAATGGTTCTGTTTTCTCTTTAGTTTCTCCATAAATCTTAAGATACTGTCAAAATGCAATGTGATTTATATTCATTGTGCTTCATGTACGTTTCCCAAAGGTGCCAAAACAATAAACCTTGGATAATAGATAAGTTATTGCTGATAACTCAACCAAGAAATATATGACAACTGTGATAGCATGGTTTGTTCTTAGCAATTATTTGTATTCTCTGAGAGATGGAAACTATTCCAGAGCCTGGGAGCACAAAGCCTCTAATCCAGCCGTTTGGAAGAGAAGATAGATTCACTAAACTGCCAGGCCGCAGAGATTGCTTATCTCTTTGTCATTACGCTGGGGCAAAGGCAATTATTTCTGTCGAGCCTGGGCACAGGTTTCTCTCTGAAGGAACCTCAGATTGGGAGCACTTGATTTCTCCAGGGAGAAACATAATTTATCCTATTCATAAGCAAATAAGTAGGTTAGTAATTAACATGAGAAAAGCCTATATGAAGCAGATGGCAGAAGGGAGAAGAACTGGAACCTCAAGTGACCGCCGAACAGCAGGGCAAGGGCACGTGGACTGGTGCCGGCAGCCTTGTGCCCTCTCCACCTCCATCCAAGGTCAACCAGGCACAAACTGCTTCACTGGAGAAGGTACAGGAGCTGCATCCGTGTGGAGCAGAGGCCAGCATGACATAGCCGCTGTCTTGGTTGGGCTGTTGGTGGAGCAGCAGGAGAACAAAAAGGGTGCAGAACTGCCCAGACCCATGGTATAAGTGCTGCTTAGCTGAGCAATCCAGGAGCGGACAGCATCACCGTGGTCTGCCTGGTGTGCAATGAAAGCTGGGCTGACCCCATGAAGATGTGCAATATGAAATGCAAAATGGAACAGGGTTATTTAATCAGCAATGTGTTTGGAATAGCACGAATAGCACGAATGGCTCCCTGGTCATAAGCGTGTGCAGCAAATGCTTTCCAGAGACCAGCAGAGTAACCACAGACCCAAAAACCTCAAGGAATGAAAGGCACTGGGATCCCTCCCAGCGGTGTAGTGTTACAGGCAACATTGACAAAACACATCTGAGTTTAAAAATAAAGCAAATAAACAAGTAAGCATGTCACCCTCCACCACTCCTTGGTACATAATCTTACTGAGAAATGAACTGTCAGCAGAGCTGGTTATTGAGATTGCCACACCAGAGATGTAGGTCAAAATTCATGCCGTTTTTTTGGAGATCGAGGTACCAGAGTTATACATCATCTCAGCTGAGCTCCTTCAATAGCCAGAGGAAAGGCTGCCCACAGATACCCAAACCATGCTCTGGAGGAGACTCTTCCACAGCTGAGAACCACTGAAAGGCTCTGACACCCCTCACTAAATTTGGGAAGGGGGATAGATATGGGCTCTAACGCTCTTATGTAGAGCCTACTCTGGGACATTAGACTATGAGCTCCTTTTCTGCCTCTTCTTGCCCTTTACGTTTAACTAGTAGACTTCCTAGCAGGAGCAGGGTTCACAGGTGCTGGCAACACAATTACTGTGCCAGCGCAAGGTCCCACGATGCCGCTATGGCCCATCCTGCTCTTCAGTCCACCAAGCACAGACTTGTTTGTGTTTACAGCACAGCTGGCTTCTTAGCAAAGTAATCCCGAGTTTGAAAGAATCCTGTCATGAGAGCTAAATCTCCAGAGTACTTTTTGTGCTGAACAGTATGACCAAAGGTCTCTGGTTTTTGCATTCATTTCTGTAATCCCAAGTGGGTTTGGGAGGGAGGAAAGGAAGAGTTTTTAGTAGAGGTGTTTTAGTTTGGGACACACCTTGCCCTGTTCACATTGGCTCTTGCAGCGGTCTAAGGAAGGCACTGACGGCCCCCGACACCTGTGCTGCCCGTGACCTGCTGCTGCTGCACTCCCATGCCAAGCGCAGCTGGGACCCCCGGGAGCCCCCCACCGCTCAGGGTAAGCAGCACGGTGCTCGCCCTTCCCTCTTGCCCTGAACTACCCATTGTAACTTCTACCATGCTGTCACGAGCAGCTGGCGGTGCGGTACAAAGCTGTAGGTTACGTGATGGTCGGACCTGGTCCTCTAGCTCAGCAGTTACTTCCCAAGTGGCTGATGCCTGGAGATACCAATGGCAGGGAACTCAAGGGGTACATTGAATTAGAAGTTCTAAAGTGGGACTGAAAGGGGAGAAATGCTGTTTTGCTGCAAATGCTGAAATGATGTTTATTCACTTACAGTTGTTGAATACACATAAATGAGTGTCATGGTTTTACCCCAGCCAGCAGCTGAGCACCATGCAGCCACTTGCTCACTCCCCTCCAGCAGGATGGGGGAGAGAATTGGAAGAGTGAAAGTGAGACAACTCATAGGTTGAAATAAAGACAGTTCAATAGGTAAAGCAAAAGCCATGTGTGCAAGCAAAGCAAAACAAGGAATTCATTCACCACTTCCCATGGGCAGGCAGGTGTTCAGCCATCTCCAAGAAAGCAAGGCTCCGCCACGTGTAACGGTGACTTGGGAAGACAAACGCCATCACTCCAAATGCCCATCCTTCCTCTTCCCCAAACCCCTTATAAACTGAGCATGACGTCATATGGTATGGAATCTCCCTTTGGTCAGTTGGGGTCAGCTGTCCCAGCTGTGTCCCCTCCCAACTCCTTGTGCACCCCCAGCCCACTCGCTGGTGGGGTGGTGTGAGAAGCAGAAAAGGCCTTGGCTCTGTGTAAGCACTGCTCAACAACAACAAAAACATCTCTATGTAACAAAAACATCTCTATATTATCAACACTCTTTCCAGCACAAATCCAAAACACAGCCCCATACTGGCTACTATGAAGAAAATTAACTCTCTCTCAGCTGAGACAATGAAAAATGCATCAACCAGAATCTTGTTTCTTAACCAATAATACTTTAAGTTATTTCATAACTTAGATACTCTAAAATGTGATCAAGCACACTCTGCCTGCACCCCCCTGTATTTACTATGTATGGAGTAAATAAGTCTCCCCCTGCGAAGGGGTGAGCACAGCCCAGGGCAAACCCGCCGGAGTCTGGGCCATCGCACGCGCCTGGGCTGGGACGCTGCTCGCGGGGGATGCCTGGCCACCCATGGCCACCAAGGGTCAGATGCCACCACCACACCCACCCGGGGACACTTGGCTCCAGGTTGCAGAACCTCAGGATGTGAGCAGTTAGCTGTCCTGCTCTCCTCTGGCCGGCTCTTGTTTCCTGACATCAGTGTCGATGAGAGCAGTATTAGACAAAAAAGATTAAACGACATCCTCTCAGTCATGTGGCAAAACCTCTGGTAGCACTGGGGTTAAATCTAAGGGCTCCTGGTCTTTATTTTGCCCGTAGAAACTGCCCAAGAGACTGCTACTCTTAAAAATACTGTGTTTTTTTTTAAATAACTGTTGTGTAGGTTTAATATAGATTGAATGCTGATAAGTTCTTACAATTTTGCACCAGCAGTATCTAACATAGCAACGGTTTCCAAGTTAATAGCATCTAATTCATATAACAAAATAAAAAAGTATTATTATTGCTACAGGAATAAATGTAAACGTAATGTCTCGAGACCATTACATTTAGTAGTTTTGGGTTTTGAACTGAAAGGTGTGGCAATAGCAACTCTCCATAAGGATGCACTATAAGCAAATATTTGAATATGAATTTTTAGCCCAGCAGCATGCCCATGCAGTTCCAAATTCTTCTGGTAGCAGTTTTAGCTTTAGAGAAAAAAAAAATAAAAATCATCAGCCACAGAGTTTTAGCATTTTATGAGAAGTGATTGATTTTTATGTTCATCCCAATGAAAAAATTTCCAGTGCAACCTTTGTCAGAATGCCCTAAGACTATCATGGCACATTTATGAAAATAAACCACAAATGGTGAATGGCATGTAATTTCATGGGAGAAAAAGAGTGTAAACAGAGTTATGGCAAAAAATTTCTATTCCGGTCAAAACCTGCAATATTTAAGTAACTCAGAATGTTTCATTTAAAATATAAAGTAATGTCTCAGCTTTTATCTATTTCCATGGATCATGACCTATTGTATTTCTTAGTCACTGTAGAGATGGAAATGTCTATCTGCAAACTCCAGCATTTACCTCTGAGGCTGGAAGCAATGATTTAGAGTTCAAACCTCCGGTTGCTGTTTGAAGACACATGGAGATGTATGTAGTTTCCAGAAAATGTAATACTCGAAGATAGTCCCTAGATGTCACTAAATACCATGGCTGGTTTAAATTTAAACCAAGATGTTTTGCACCAGACAAGCACTTTTCATTCTGGAGACACGATGCATTCCTAACAGCTGGAAAATTATAGTTTTAATTTTTTGATTTTTTTTTTTTTTTTCATTTAGGCCTTCCATTTCAGTGGTGAAATACTTGCATTTTGAAAATTAGGAAAGTTAGAGCATAACAAGCTGCTCAAACACTAATATTTGGGGCTGGCTGGGTTTGCTCCTGAGCTCTGTCGGACCTGCCAGGTGGTTTGTGTCTCCTTCTGGAGATGACTTAGGGCCTGATCCAATTCTCTTCTCAATTGAGAAAATTCCTTTTCCTTCAGTGCTTCTGAAAAATCCCCCCCTTTCTTTTTCTTGTATGCAATTACTTTTCCACTTTTCCACCTCGTGCCCTTCTTTTCCTTCCCAGAGGCACCCGGTCCCCTAAGAGCCCCCCAGGGCTGAGAGCAGCTGGGAGCAGCGGTCGAGGCCACCAGCCACGGCCCTTCCCAGCTGCTGTGTTTGGTTTTAAATCTAGTCTGAGTTTTTCTCTTAGTGGTGGCCATGGGAGAAACCAGTTCAGGTGAGCTTTTCACAGTCCCTGCAATGCCATGGCTGCCTGATGGGTATCACCATTGTAATGTAGCATTTTTTTCACCTCCTTGCTTATTTCTGAAACAACACTTTGGATACAACTCATTATAGGAAACACCTTAGTAAGCAACTTTTGAAAACTATTACAGTTAGAGGTGTTACATGATACATCCAGCTTTCTGCCCTGTCCCAACACGACCGAATTAAAGATGCTGGAACGACCCTCCGGCACTGAAGCCAACCTGTACGGAGCAGCCCGTGCCCATAGTTTCTGCTCTCTCCAAAGCACTGCGAGTGCACGCAAGCTGCTATTTGGTAGCATCCTCTAGCCTGTGGTAACACCCCAAGCACTGCTGAAAATAATTTAGAAGATAGCTGGTTGATCCAGGCCAAAATTTATCAGAGACTGTTTTGAAAACTCAGCAGCGTGGGTAACTGCACTGCTGTCCCTGAGACGGTGACTTGGCACTGCTGCTGCTGTAGCTGTGGAAATGCTGTCTCCTTGTGCTCTCCAAGCAGGGAATGCATCAAATAGAGGGAGGAATGTCTGAGTTATTTAAAATGTTGATTGAACTTTTAAAGCTTTTCATTGCTTGGAAGTGTAAGGGTTACGCATAACCATGCATGTTCATTATTAGTCTCTTTTTCAAGTGTGTTTTCAACACTTCTTTTATCCAGTGGTTAATCCTTGGTCTTTCCTGGTAACATTTCTTTTTAAAAAAGTGTGTTATCCACTCATGTTTCAATTACCTTCTCTGTGGAATTGTATCTGTGTATTTTCTGCAGAGAACTCCCCTTCATACCAAGAATTTTAGTTAAGAGGCTGCCTTTGACAAACAGTAGGCCTATGGGGAAGATTTTCAAACATAGATGTGACAGGTGATATTTTTGATCATCTGCCTTTACATTGCAACACTATAAACCGTGCTATACACTGGCATCCTCTACACTTATTCATGTCTAGCATTTCCTTGGACTCCCAAAGCAGCCTAAAAAGGAGTGATCTTTATAGCATGAAATGTATTAGTCAAGTGGCTTTTTCCTTATAAAAATGAAAAATATTTCCAAACAGTAAAAAAACTCCCAAGCGGAAAAGAGTTTCTGTTTAAAAGGGAAAGTGAGAAGAGATTACATTTAAAGTAAGAAAGAAAAGCAAGGATAAAAAAGAGCCTCGTGGGGTTTGTGCTTACAGCAGAGAGACTGTAAACCAGACACGTGCTCCACCAGCAAATCCGGGTCGGTGTTGCTGTTGCTGCTACAGGCTCCCTCTGAGTCAAACAGCTCTGCCTTCTGGCAGCGAAAACACCCAACTCTGAGGATTTATTCTCAAGGTCAGGACATCTGGCAACTTTCTATATAGTACATTAAATCATACCTGAACTTACACTGTCTTGACTGCTTAAGTGCTCTGTTCAGCATACTGGGATGGCACAAGTTTAGCTCTCGTAACTTTTATTCCTTATCCCTCACCGGTAATTCAGCTACCTCTGGTTGTGCTTATTTGGCACTGCCAGAGGAAAGGTTTTAGCTTGTCTCTGATGAGTCTGGGTCTAGGCGGACAAAATTAGAGCAATTTAATATAGTTCTTGTATTATTTTTGTATCAAATGGGAAGAAAACAATACAACAAGTGGTCGGGAAGAAGCAGGCAGGGGGTGAATGAAGGAAATCAAACCTACTCACATATATAGGTGTGGATTTACTGTAAACATCAGCACTGCAGCAGTATACACAAAGCATGACTCTGCTCTACAGCTCTCACGCCGTCATTCCCTTGGGACACTGTAATCATTAATAGTAATTATTTTTTGTACTGTAATAGTGCCTAAGAGCCCAGCCGCAAAACTGGACTCAGCTGCTCTACGTACTCTACAAACAGAGGACAAAAAGCCAGTTTGACCCAGTGAGCGCTGAGGTCTTCGAGGTCTCAGCAGTGCAGCTGCAGATGGTCTCTGTGCCGCTGTTAGTCCTGGCAGCTCACCTGTTTGTCCCTGGGGCAGCACTCATGAGGCATCTAATGAGCAACGGCGCAAGTTTGAGGGTGTTTCTAGGGAGTCTTGGTAAGGTGGGATGGAGGCATCACAGGAGGAAGAAAGTTAGTGTTTGGTTTGAAAATATAAAAAGCAGGTGATGAAGACTGTCATTTTTGGCTGAGCAAGGAAGGCTGTAGAAGAGCCAACATGTCACTAATGTATTAGAGATGACAATGCTGCAATAATTGAAATATAGTAGGAACCTGGTTTAAAATCTTATCTGGGTGGATGAACAGACTCTATCTGTCTTACAGATGTAGATAGAGTCACAAAAATTCAGGGACAAGCTCAGTATAAACACACAGATCCAAAGCTGTGGAAGAAAATCAGCATCATGAATGGTAGGGAAGGTGAGTTCCCAGTGACAAAGGGAGAAGATGGAGGAAGGCATGTGCAGGAGAGCGTGTGGGATGGGCTCTACTGATTTTGACACCTATATATTGCTGGGACATCTGAAAAGACCTGAGTTTTGAGTTTGGGCAGGCAAGAAAATCTCCAGAGCAGAGAATTGAAATTCTCAAGTCTGCAGCATACATTTAGGTTTACAAAGGAGTTGACCTAAAGTTATTTGTGTGTACACGTTTGAAAAATGAGATTATGTGAGAAACCTGAGATGCACTTGCCACCTGGTGAATGCTGCCAGCTCCTGGAGAGTGGTTAGAAAAGATCACCAGGCATTTGCAGTTGTCACTCTGGCACGTTTACCTCCAGTTCTCTGGCAACACCAAGGCACAGACACTTGAATATGAGTGGAGACTTTCTACTCCTCCCAGAACTCCTCAGTCTTCTACTTACCAA
The DNA here is from genome assembly GCF_028858705.1 of Grus americana. Classification (NCBI taxonomy): domain Eukaryota; kingdom Metazoa; phylum Chordata; class Aves; order Gruiformes; family Gruidae; genus Grus; species Grus americana. The sequence continues at coordinate 22,122,553 of NC_072854.1, forward strand.
AAAAAAAAAAGTATTTATTTTGTAACACTGACCTTGTTCTTTCATTCCATCTACTTCTGTCAATCTTCTGCACATAATTCAGGATGCAAAAGGTTCAAAAAATCTGTCCCAAAAGTTTTCCTGGTAGTACATATAATAAATTGTGTTTCAAATTTCAAATATGCAGTACAATTAAAAAAAAGAACAATGCAATATAGTTATGGCATATAAAATGCACATAATACAATAATAAAAAATGTATGCAGTCAATTATTGTATAGATATTTAATGAAAGCAAGCATAAAAGTAAGAAGAAAAAACCCCACAAAATTAAGGGTTATTTTGACAGGGTGCTACTAGGGCAGAAAATCTTACCTCACTTAGGTAACTTCATGATTTTGTAGTATCTACAGATAAGAATAAACACATGTAAACAGCTGCAAAGTCAGTACTGGATGTCCTTTTCATTATCTTCAACAGTAATACAAAATTATCTTAGTCTATGTAATGTAAGTGGGTATGATAAGGTGATTGTAAATCAGTCCAAAGAAGGGAAAATAACCTCTCTTGGCTATAACGCAGTCAACCTGGTTTTCTGACTTCTTGTTCGCAGAAAGCCCCAGGTCATTTCTGCCTCTTACTCACAGAGTTCCCGTGGCACCTCACCTCCCATTAACCTAGTGAAAGCTGTGATGGCATAAGATGCTTCCAATGGCTGCCCATACAAGGCAAACTACTGCTCATGTTACATTATTTTAACACTAATATTGTTCCCTATGTTACCTTGTAGTAAACACTCCACTTAAGTGTGCTCAGAGTAAGATGAAATGGTATGTCTACACCTTGTGCTGAGGTATGTGTGAAAAATCACCCGGGATGAGGAGCTACTGTTAGACCCAAGTAATATTTCAGGGAGGATTTTGGCCATTTCAACTGAATAAAGGCAAAAGCACAAGTCTGCATTGTTACACATTTTTGTCGTTGCCTGCTTTCTGCCCCTCACTAATATTTTTGATGAGCATATTTCAAAAAGCTATTTCCAAATCTCTGTGGCTTTGGGAATCATGCTGCATGTGAACTGAGCATCCGACCTCAGGAGCCTGTAACACATCCTGGAAAGTGTTTGTATAAACCCTGAAGACAAATTTCAGGTCCTGAACTGAGGAATAAATATCTAGCTCCACAAATACAGGCAAGGCAACATGCTGCTATGTAGCAGCCCTGCAAAACCAGAGCAGAGGCTTCAGCAGCTCACAGGCTGAGACAGTGGTGTCTTGCCATTGCAGCAAAAGCAAGTTCCTGCTTGAGCAGGTTAGCCTCCAAAAAAATTGAACGTACATTAAGGCTCCATCTGGAATACTGTTTTGAAAGTTTGACTGCTGCACTTGGAGATATGCCCAAAGGCAGACCAGAAAAAAGCAGTGAGAATGATGAAAAGTCTGGAAACCTCTGCCTTATAAAAGAAGATGGACTGCTTGGGATGAGAAAAGAAGATACAAAAACCTGCTACAAAGCCGGGAAGAATCTGTTCTCTGCGCTCACAGTGAGCTGAGCAAGCAATAACGTGCTGAAGTTGCAGCAGGAAAAATTCGAGTTTACCATTAGGAATATTTTTTTCTAATCATCACAGTAGTGAAGCACTGATTATGTGGAGGTTTGTGGAACCTGAATGGTTAGAGGCAGCTTGATAAAGAGGGCAGGGGGATAGACTAGATGACCTCCTCCAGTCCCTTTCAAGCCTAGGAATTATGATTCTATTATTTAATGAATGATATCAAATAATTGCAAATTTAAAATGTTTCCACATTCCACTGCAAATCTCATAACAACTTGAGACACCACCTCTATATTTAAAAAGAAAACCCTACTTCGCTCTGAAGAAAATCCATTTTAACTACTGCTTGCTTCTATCTATAGTGGCTGCTTTTCTTCTGACATCCATATTACTAAAGCCTTATTAATTCATTGCTTTAAAACACTGTTCATATCTAAAGTTTTAAATAGTTCCCTCATTAAAAATAATAATAAAAAAAGTTTTTCTCCAACAAACCAATCCAAAAAAACCCAGAAAAAACCCACATACTTTATCCTTCACAACTACTACCTTTCCTCTTTTTCTACAGCCAGGCACTGCTAGTGCTGTAATTTCACTGCACGTGTGGCGGTGTGTTTAACGCTGGACTCCAAGTCCTCAAATCAAAACTATCTTTCTATGGGCAAGGTCAGGCATGCCACTCTGAGGCTGCTGGTGATCTGGGATCAAAGGCAGAGCAATGTACTGCCTTTACACCTGATTGCTACGCTGACAAATCAGATTTGTCTTTCAGACCCAAATTCGCCATGCAAAGCGCACCAACATAATAAAAATTTCATTAAGCAGCTTTATTTCTTCCATGTAACGAACTTCAAAGGAAAAGAGAATTTGGAAGAAAAAGTGTATGATATTAAAAAAAAAAATCAACTCCAAATGAAAGGATACTATGCGCCGTTCCTTTGCAGAAGTCTGAAAACCACTCCACAGCACTGAAAATAAGGCCAGCGTTATTTAACGAACATGAGACATTTTCCACATATCATTTATCAGCACTGATCTGTAATAACCTTACCAAAGAGTAACTAAGTGCAGAGTTTGGCCTTAAATATTTCTTTTGCAGTAATTTCTTTTGCTTTTTATGGAGAGGCTCTTTCTCCCTCCGTGATATTAATGTCGACAGGAATCAGTGAGTCCCTAATTCCTAATGAGACTGAAGAATGGCACAGATTAATTTGAAAGGAGACCGTCTTGGAGCATTGCCAGGAATGGTTGAATTTTTCTTTTTTTGCTTTGGGGAGATGCTCACACCCTTCAGTTTCCCATTAGCACGTTGCACGAGGTGAGGCATCCTAAGAACGGCTCAGCCCCCCTCAAACCCTCCAGAGGAAAACAGCTGAAGTCTTTATGACCTTATAGGCAGAACATTTACACTGATATGTGCAATCCCCTTAACTCAAGAAACAGAAGACTGATTGCAGCAAATAATTAGATGTCAGCAAATTTAGAAATGACAAAGGGCTCACAACCTGCAATCCCTTTTTATTCCATAGTGTGTTTCAGCTATAGTGGCTGTATCACATACTTTGTGCCCTAGAGTTTTTATTTTGTTTTATTTTACTTTTTTTCACATATGACAAGCAGGAAAGTCCCACTGACTTATTCTTGATCAGTAACATGCAAAGTAAATCCTAATTTACGAACTTTGACTTTATTTTTTTTAGGGGATGTATTTTTTTTGCATTGCAAGCAAATGTAATGGTTCGTTCTTTACTGTAATTTCTGGTGTCTTTGTTCCATATCATTTCATATTAATTGAACAACACAGTGTCTACCTTGCAGACAATAAAAAGAAAGAAGAAAACCAAACTAAGACAAAAAACAAGGTTAAAGGAAAAACAAATACAGGCAATATTTTCCCAAAGTGTCCTCTTAAAATGGGTACTAACTAGTGAATATAGGGCCTTACAGTAAACTAAATCCTGTCTTTCTGGTCAGGACTGGCTTCTAGGAACAAACTAACTTCCATTTAGCCTTTTCTTATTTTTATAGTTTCAAATAAGACAGATATGGATAAGATAAATACGGAAACAAAGCTTCATTTACGTTTGCACACTAGAATTTTATTGCTTCTGTCTACAGCAAATTCAGAGAGTACCCATACAAGGTTCATAACCACTGAACTCACATCAAAAGTGGCATTTGGACTTCTAATGTCCATCTGCTAAAATGCATGCTTGATACAAAATCCCAAGTAAATTTGAAGTATGACAAGGGTAGAAAAACCTGTGGCCTTGGGGCGTGAATTGAACCCATGACTTCATTTTGGAAGGCATGTGAGTACATGCTTTTTTCATGTTATTATTGGATAAACAATTGTGGTTAATGCTTGGCCTAAAAATGTTTTTGAAAAGTGTAGTCAGCATTTGGCAAGGACTAGTTTCCCCACCTTGAATACATTCTATTCAAGCTATGCCTTTTTTTGATATTCAGAAGTTCCAACATCAAAAGTTGTAAAAGGGAGCTTGTTTTTCACACAGAGAGTATCCATGATGTATCTGGTCAAAAGATACAAGCGAAGAGCTGGAAACCTAGACCCAAAAGAGCAGTTAGAGTCATATCTGATTGCAAAACTACTTGAGATATTATTCGTACTGCTCTGGCCAGTGCAAGAGCTTTCTACAGTGAAATCACCATGCCTTGTTCGCATTTAAAGTTGGCACTTTGGAGGCCAATTTTCTTTTACACATATCAAATAGAAGGCATATGCTGCATATAATATAGCCTGGGTGTAGTAATTAAATTTTATGTCATTTAGTTTTCCTAGTGAACCGAATCACCTGTATAGTAATTAAATGGGCTTCCAAGAATTTTGACCAAGAGTGAATTGTGTTCGTTCAACTTATTTTAACCATTGCAAACAGTAGGATATGCATTCTATTATTATGGAGGCATTTCCGTTAATTCAGCCATGATCTGGTGATACTTAGATTACTTTTGGCCTAACTGCCATTAGGAAATCTGATGTTCGGTCAGTAGCTTTGCCCTAAACATTGTTCTGACATGTGGAATACATTTTCTGCCATGCAATTCATGCATCCAGTACAAGATAAGGAATCAGTTTTATACAAGCTGGTTCCGGTCTGGTGAAAGTTTCTGCTACTCAGTCAGTCAGGTAAGCTTAATTTTTGTTTAAAAAGTTATCCTTTTGGACTTTTGCCAGCCCCAAAGTTTCAAAAGTCAAGCCATCCACCAAAAAAAAAAAAAAAAAAGTATGGTCAATTTAACTAGGAGACTTTTATCAAACAGGAGGTTGCGGCAGTCTGTTCTCTTTCTGCTATTTTCAGAGTGTATTTTGGTCACACTTTCTGGCTATTCTCTTAAGGTATAAGTCTTAAACATTTCTGGTTTTTAATGAATGCTAGTTTTTTTATAATCCTATGACTTCCATAGCTGAGGTTTAAGAAAGCTATCAAATATCGGGAAACCTAAGATAAAATTACAAGACTTGTTACCACTTCAACTGCATGTAAAAACAGGGAGATAAGCTTTCCATGGATGACCAACTTCCCAATCTTTCTTAAACCATATTCCAAATTGAGACCATATCTTTACCCTTCAAACTTATCTCCAAAGGAATTAGTATGGTCAATCACCTGTAAGAACCATATTTATTATGGGGGTAATTTGTAGCCTATCCTTGTTTTCCTGGGATTGTCCAGAACAAAGAGTAATTCAGAACTTCTCCTTGATGAATATTCTTATGTTATTTCACCTACAAAACACAGAGTCTTACATTTTCATATGCGGTTCTAGGTTCTAAAATTTAATTTCTTCTAAAATTAAAGAAGCAGAAAAGTTAGAAAAATATACCGTACCTTTTATGTGGATTGCTTCCTTTACAAATGTTCTTATGTTAATCTCCTTCAGGGCAACCCCCAGATCCAACAGAAATTGTCCTGCTGCTTGGCTTTCATGAGATTTACGGAGCAGTGGTGCCCATCTCGCATTCAGAGGAAGGAGGAATGTGCTGAGTCTGGGGAGACATCATTGGTGGTGTGAGGAGAAGAGATCCCTCTTCCCCGAGAGGATTGTGGCCACCAAGATCTCAGGGTTACATTGTCCTGAAACCATTTAAAAGAAATTCAGATGCTGTAATCCTGGTGGCCAGCTTCAAGTCATCTGCTGGCTTCAGAAAAAGAGATTTGTGAATGCAAGATAATTAAAGTATCTCATTGCTACAGCTATGATGTCCCCAAGAGTGGCAAAATGGAGCATAGCAGGTAACACCTTTGACCAGAGCAAAAACCACATTGAGAAAGAACCAACTTGAAGGTTGCTGCACATTGCCCTAACCAGCATAGCTACTGGTACAAACCATACTGCTTAGATGTAGTACTAACCAACACTGGTAGCCCTGGTACCACACTAAATCTCAGAGGAAATCTATTCTTGCTGTTAATATAAATTCCCAAACTCTGGGTGGACTCTCCATCTCAAGATTTATCTACTTCAAACTGTGAGTTTGCCTTAATGTAAACAAACCTTAGCCTTCCTTCCAGCTAAGAGGCAAGGTGGGATGGCTTCCTCTCCTCCAACAGAGACAGTGATGGAGGAGCTGATTTCTTTCTGCATAAGGAAAGCAGTAGCCTCCCAAGTATTTGGATATTTGTTATGTTCAGAACAAATGAATGGCGAAGGTCATCTAGCAGGTAGATGAGCCTAGTTCTGTCGTATTCTTACTGAGATGGCACGACAAGAAATGCCTAAAGAATACAATAAGAGAAATGCCATGACTGAGTTCTGTGTTTCATTCTTTTCTATTAGTGCCTAATATGCAGTGTGCCTTTGCAATCACAGCCAAGCGCTGCACTATGCGTGTATAGTTATCGATATTTTTTCCCATGTGAATTCCTTTGCATTTAATGACATTGAATTTCATCTGTCATTTTGCCAGTTAATATTGTGAACTTCTTCAGTAGCATTCTGCATTCAGCTTTAATATTGCATTTGCTGAATAATTCCTTATCTATTGCAGATCTTCACCTCACTAGTAACGCCCTTATTCCAGGCTAATTCTGAACATGTTGAACAGTACAAAATCCAACACTGATCTTCAGACGTTTCTCCTGATGGTTGTGACCCAAGCACTTGTTCTTACCCCTAGTTAGTCCAAAACCTCACCTTCCCTCTACGCCAGTAAGAACCTATTATGTCTAAAAGTCAGTTGATAGGAATATCATCAAAAGGGTTTGAAAGTTAAAGGGCATCATAAGGATCAGTTCATCCCTTATACCAAGGGCATTTAAGCATTTGAAAACAGGACTTCTGTATGCCAGACCCAAAAGAAGAGGATGGGGGCCAGAAGCAAGGAAGAGAAATGGGGGTTTATACCTTTCCTTATCTATTCCTTGTTAGGGGTACCTTGTCTCATGGTCACTTTTTAAACCCTTTTATCATATAGCATCCCTTGCTCCCTCCTCTACTGTGACAGAAACTAACTTCATCCCAAATCTGAGGCTCCTAGCCCAAGAGCACCCAGTTCCCGAATTCTCTTAAGCCAGCATTTCCCAGGCCCCTGCTCACACCTCTTCTTCCCAGTCCCATGACCCCCACCTGCCCTAGATGTCCTGCCTGGCACAGTTTCTCCTCTCTTTGCTCCTCAAAGTCTCTCCCATTGGAGAACTTCTCCTTCCCATTTAAAGGGAGGCAGGTAACTGCATGGAAGATAGTTAAGATCACTTTGTGCTGAAGATTAAAGCCCCACACCCCTTTGCCACCAGCAGCCCCTCCAGGTGTGGTCATCACCAGTTAGCTGGTGGTCCTCACCACTGGCAGCCTCCGCTTCTCAGTGAGGTCTGAATTACTTTCAGTGCCTTCCCTAGTAGCTAAACACTAGCTTGGAGAACATTTTCTCTTCAGTGCTGTTGCACTAGCAGCAGCTACAGTGGACATGTCTTGAGACACCTAGGAGTTATCTCCAAGGGACATTCAATGAGAAGCTGGGGAAACTGTTGAAGGCAGCAGCCACTTTTTCATTTACAACAAGATGTGCCATTATTTTAGTACAGTCTACTCTTCCTAGCATATATCAAGGCAACTATTCTACTTCATAAATATGCAGCTTTAATGGTTATAATCACAAACCTCAATATAATTATTTCTTATAAAATCATGATTTTTCTTCTGGGACAAGAAAACATTTTTAAGACCCACTTGTAGATGAAGTGTTATTAAGAGTAATTGGCATAGTTCAGCAATTTGGGACTTTGCAAAATTAAAGCTTTAGTCTTTTCCTCTTTCCTCACCAATACAGAGTTTCCTGCTAATCTTTCCCTGAACACTCTTTGACAGTACTTTTCTTAGATTTTAAGGCCAAAAAGGAACCATTATGATGCTCCTGCATACCATTGACCAGTTTTTCCAGAACTAGTAGTTTTGGTCAGCCTACGGCAACATTTCTCACCTGGTGTGATGTGATGCAAAGTGGCCTCCAGAAGATCAGTGAGGGGTTGTATAAAGGATTTCAAATTGTGTAATCAATTTAATACTATTAATAAACCAAAGACAGTATCTGGATGTGGACGTGACACTATTTTCTACAAAAATCTCACCCAGACTATATGTAGATTTTATAGGCTTGTGATTAACATCACTGGTAGAATTTTTTAATTTCTATAATGGATATAAGAAGATTATGTCTCTTTTAAAAATGAGTAGGCAAACAAGAAAAACCCCACAAACACTCTAAACCTTAATCTGAAAAAGTTGAGAAATGCTCATGCAAAAGTATGTGTTTTAGCAAGCTTTCAAAGCTTAGACAGTTCCTGTGCAAGTTGTGACCATCAAAGTCAAGCTTTTGGGATGTATGGATTTCACTTTAATTATGGAATTTTAAAATAGAGAAGAACTAAAAGGTGATTTTAAGGATCTCTTAAGTGCAAAGTTACATTTAGATGCTCTCAGTTAGCTCAACAGCATACAGCACTGAATAGGCATGAAGATGCTCTAAACCATTTCTGCTGGTTCCCATTTTCGGTATTTATAGATGTCTCTGCTTGGTAGTTACCTTCTGCAGTACTGTAGGAGAGCCTCTTTTGCAACACTGCTTCTGAAATTCGTCCTGGATTAATTTTGCCCCTTCTCAAATATCTTCATAAAAACAGTGTTAAAAAACCCCATTTGCCCTCTGATTGAGAAGCTGAGTATTGAGACTGAACTCATACCGTATTTTTGCAACTACAGTTTTAAAAATGACACTAATATGTTCATAATGCTACTGCTGATAGGACTTTCACTATTGCAGTGGTAGAAATGGCTGTTATGGGATAATACATATAAAATAGTCTTCAGATAAATAAAAGATTAACTCCTCTATGCGAGACTCTGTAGAATACAGATGAATGAAGTAGTAAGAATGAACTGAACCTGAAGCATATTTTTATTCCTTCATTATGCCTGATATATATGCCTATCGTTATGCCTGATATAGTGAAAATAGTAAAGATCAAAAGAAGGGGGAATCAATAGGATTCGTTTCAAGAACACTGCAGTGTGTTTCAGATAATCCTCTCAAATACAGTGTTACTTTTTCAACCCTTTTTAACTGAGCTTTGCCTCCCGTTTGGTGCCATTAGCCATGCTGATCCAATGTTGCTTGCCTTACTTGCAGGAGTACTCCAGATAGTCCTTTTAAATGATGCCCCAGTGGACTATCTGAACAATTTCCCATTGAAGGCAGTGAGTAACCACTGAGTGCTGAGGTAATATCATTTCAATAAATCAGTTCCATCTGAAATGTCAGATAATGGCCAAACTAGATAATGGAAATGGAATCCAGCCATATCCCTTTGCGAAATGCCAGTTTAATGTGAAATAAAAGCCATTCATCCTTCCCACTCCCTGAATCACATCAATTGAAACAAAGTGGAATTGTCAACGCTCAAACTGGGGTGAAGGCGTAGATTCAGGGAAGGAAGTAGGTAACGGCAAGTTGGGTGGTGTGATACTTTACCCCTGAAGGGAATATGGATTGTCTCCGTCCCAGATGTAGAGTATGGGGACTCTTCAGCAGTCTGAAAGGTATTGGCCCCCATATTTAGATATTGGTTTAATGGCTTAAACCCTGACCAGTGAAGAAAAGATTCAGTCGCTCCCCTCTCCCTTTCATGAGGAGTGGAGGTCAAATAGGCAGAGTCAAACCAACCTCTCTGACCTCCAACAAGAGTTCTCTAAGTATCTGGTTATAGTGTAGAAAACAGGGTTGAAGATGCTTCTCCTCTTCCTGGTGAAAATTGTTATCACTCCCCAGTGAAGAGCACAAATTGCACAGGGCAGAGGAGAAAGCTAGCTGTGGTGGGTTGAGCCTGGCTGGGGGCCAGGTGCCCACCAGAGCCGCTCTCTCACTCCCCTCATTCACTAAACAGGGGAGAAAAGGCATAACGAAATGCTTGTAGGTCGAGATAAGGACAGGGAGAGATCACTCTCTAATTGTTGTCACGAGCAAAACAGACCAAACTTAGAGAGGGAATTCATCTAATTTATTACTAAGCAAAACAGAGTAGAGGAATGAGAAAATAAAATCAACTCTTAAAACACTTCCCCCCACCCCTCCCATCTTCCCGGGTTCAACTTCACTCCCGGCTTCAACCTTCCCCCCCCTCAGCAGCACAGGGGGACGGGGAGTGGGGGTTATGGTCAGTTCATCTCACAGTGTTTCTGCCGCTTCTTCATCCTCAGGGGGAGGACTCCTCTCATCGTTCCCCTGCTCCAGCATGGAGTCCCTCTCACGGGGTGCAGACCTTCAGGAGCAAACTGCTCCAGCGTGGGTCCCCCACGGGGTCACAAGTCCTGCCAGCAAACCTGCCCTGGCATGGGCTCCCCTCTTCACGGGTCCACCGGTCCGGCCAGGAACTTGCTCCAGCGCGGGCTTCCCACGGGCCACAGCCTCCTTCAGGTGCCTCCACCTGCTCCGGCGTGGGGTCCTCCATGGGCTGCAGGTGGAATCTCTACACCCCCTCATCCTTCCTCCATGGGCTGCAGGGGGACAGCCTGCTTCACCATGGCCTTCACCACGGGCTGCAGGGGGATCTCCGCTCCGGCGCCTGGAGCTCCTCCACCCCCTCCATCTGCACTGACCTTGGTGTCTGCAGAGTTTCTTACATCTTCTCACTCCTCTCTCTGGCTGCAAAAGCTCTCTCCCCAAGTGTTTTTTCTACTTCTTAAATATGTTATCACAGAGGCGCTGATTGGCTTGGCCTTGGCCAGCGGTGGGCCTGTCTTAGAGCCGGCTGGCATTGGCTCTGTCAGACACAGGGGGAGCTTCTAGCAGCTTCTCACAGAAGCCACCCCTGTAGCCCCCCCGCTACCAAAACCTTGCCACGCAAACCCAACACACTAGCAGAAGACTCCCAGCCTAGGGCTGTGGTTAGGACACACTTCAGGAAGTGGTGGGTACTGATGACAGCCATCTCAGGTGGAAAACATTAGCTGTCCCCTCTCCAAGGCAAGCAGCTGGGTCATAAATGGCAACTGGAAGTGAGGTTGTGGCAGAAAAGTTTGGGAGCCACTTAATGATACTAAGAAGAGGACACATTTCCTCTCTCCTTCATCCAAGTATTTGCCTAGGGGCCCAGTTCTGTCAGTGTGGAGCCTCCCAAAGAAATTTTATAGGAGAATATCTGCTTTGGGGAACCATCCAAAGATAGGCATGGACCTGCTGAGATGGGACAGTTCAGGGCACTTGCAGAACTGGAGAAGAGTGCTGCATGGTCATCTTAGGTGTCTTCAGGAGTATGGGCTTTTGAGTAGAGGGGGAAGGGTGGGAGAGGAAAAGAGATTTGTGGTTCACAGCTTGCAATTTAGGTATCTGAAAGCTGCCTAAGTGCTGGTTTGGCTCTCAACCCAAGCTATGCTGTGAAAAGCAATCATGTCTGAAAGCTTAACACAGTACAGCAAGACCTGAGATGACAAGAAATGAGCTCTGTAGAGGCTGGAAGCCAAAGCGACATTTCAAGGCAGAAGATAGTGTTAGAGGTGCAGAGAATGAAGGCTTTGATGGTACTCAGATGAGTAGGCATGAAGTATAAGGAAGAGGCTGCAGCGTTCAAACTGAGAATTCATTTTGGCAGTAAAGTGAAATAGGACGAAAGCTGAGGTTGGAAAAATAGGAACAATATTTGGCAAAGTCTGTGCTGTGGTAGGGAAAAGGAGACAGAAATGGCTTCTAACAGTGGTAACATTATTGTTACCTATTACAACCTGTCTGTTGTTAACACAGATGTTTGGAGAGAACACAGACAGCAAATCTGAGCATCGTTTCCTAAGAGTCATTAAAAACCTACTCAGGTAAAAGAAGGAAAAAGGAATTTGATTAGATTTTTTTAAAAGTAAGATGATGCCTAATATTAAAATGAATATGCATTCAGACATCTTCCTGGGTGTATAAAACAGGGAAAGGTTCAGTCTTGCAAGCTGATCGTGCCTTGAAAACAACATAATGACTCAGATAATACCCTGGCTAATGAGACAAAGTGGCCAAGGGGGCTCTTTGATCAGGATAACCTCAGAAAAAGCACAAAAGCTCTATTTTGACAACTCAGTGCACGGTTACAGCCCTTTGTACCATCTTACAGCCCATTCACTGGGCTGGGATCCACATGTCCAGCAGTGCAGCATTAGCTGTAGGAGCCTAAGGGGTTCGTTCAGTGCCATCAGCAGTGACCTGAAGTCGTTTCATGGGGCACATGTAAATGGGCACAGGAAGGATTTAATTCATCTGTCAATAACAGTTATTTTAAATAGAGTTGTGCTAAATATGCAGGCATGGGTTAGCTTAGAAAATAAACTAGGAATTTCAATATGCACCAAATGAAATTGCTCCCCCCCAAAATAGCTCCCTCGGAAAGGCCTCCACAGGATAGGGGAGATTTCTGCTGCAGGAGACACTGGTGGGTGGAAGGTTCCTACAGAGCATGCAAAATCCTACTCAGCTGCTTTTTCTTCAACAAACTGTGGTGCGGAGGCTAATGCCGTGTCAGATCCTCCAGCTTGAGTCAAACAGGTGCATGACTGGAATCAGAGTCTTGAAATCAGAATAAAAGGCTGAAGAGTAAGATGAATGAAAGCAGAATTTGACTCAACATCAGAGCTTTATGCACTTTGCTCTCTAACACTTGGGTATTCTTAGCAAACTAATTGTCGTTAGCTGAGAAAGCAGGAAGTTCAGAAAATGAGACACAGTAATCACAATAAATTGATTTTAATGCATCTAAAAATAAAGGGCACAGTACTTCTCTCAGATATAGCTGCAGAGAAGCTGATTCATTGCACTTAATATAAAATTGAAATTCTTGAGGGGAAATGGAGCTAAGGATCTCAGGCAGGATCACCACAGCGCTCTACTTCAGTACGCCAGGAAAACTGTATTCCTGTAGCACTGAAGTATTGCAATAAGCCGTGCCGTGTTTTGCTGCCATATTTGGTTGAAGTTTCTACTACCTATGTGTTCCTCCAACTCAGACACTACTTCAAGCTGCCCTCAGTTTATTCTACTTTTCCTTTCTGACAAAGGAGAGGTGTTAAGTCCATTGCATCCCTGACTGTCAAGTCTCACGACATTCAATTACTTGCTAATTTTGACCAAAAGATTCTTAAAAACCATTACAGCTCCAGCAACCAATGAAACAATGAAAAGGTCTTATTGAAGTCAGAGTTGTCTGATTGTCCTTTCCCATTTAAATCCTCCATACCTGCACATTAATTCTCATTGATCACTCAGAACAGTCAAGAATTATCTTATGCAAAAAATACATGAAATTCTTAAGATGTCAGGTTAATCACTCAAAAATTAGTAGATTCCAGATTTAACATTATCTGAGGAACTTTATGCAATATGACACGGCCTTTAGGTATATGATTAGTTCCTTTTTTCTCCTCCCTCAGGGAGAAAGTCATATATATATAAAAACTATATTTATTTGGATATAAAATGGAAAATAAAATTATTGGAAAAATTAGGTTGGAATGGACCTCTGGAGGTCATCTGGTCCCATCCCCTGCTCAAGGCAGGACTACCTTCAAAGTTAAATCAGGTTGCTCAGGGTCCTGTCCAGCTGAGTTTTGAAAGGTTCTGGAAATCAGTGGACCCCTTTTCTTCTCCCAGCACTTTCAGTACTGAAGGGGACCTCTGAAGCACTGAAGTCTGATTTGAGAAAATTTGGAAAACTGGAGATATTCCAAAAGAACGGAGTACTGCCACTACAGGTTAAACCACAGAATTAGTTACTTGGGTTTCTATCAATAAATAATTAAACAGAAAATATAATTCAGGACAGCCAGCATGGCTTTACAGAAGGCAAATACAACAAAAGGATCTTACCTTTTTTGGTACAACCATTGTTAAAGAGAAGACAGCTAATTTTTACAATATAATTTTACTACTACAGCATAGTATTTTAAGGCAACTAATTTTTACCATTTTATTAGTACAGCATAGTACTTTAACCAAAATGCTTGCATTATATTTGACATTAACAGAACACACATGACATAAACAAAAACATGCTCAGTGACAGATCTCAGAAAACAAATTGTTGATGGAGAGCTTTCCATTAGCCAGACAGTTACTAACAGGGTATCAGTTCTTGATCTAAAGATGTTTATATGACTGAGATGCTAGAGAAGCATTGCTGGTGTGTTTGCAAATGACACAAAAATTGGCAAGGTAGTAAATAATAAGAATAAATTCCTGTTATATAGGAGTTAAAACTGTAGAGTCAAATATTTCACGTTCCACAAAATGCATTTCAATTCAGTTACATGCAAGGTAATATCAAGAATATCTACAGTTTGGAAGACTGTTTTAGAAAGTATTGTTTCAGAGAATGATTGGATGTCATCTCAGATAACTGATCAAGGAGAGAAGCAATCTTGCCTCACACACAATAAAGCTATTCCTAGAATATTTCTTCCTGGTTTGGTTTCTATATGGAAATAATGGAGGGAGTTCAAATGAAACCTTCAAAATGATTCAGGGGCTGAAAAAAACGGATGTGGAAGAAAACATACTACCTTTATCAGGACAAAAAGCTGAAATGTGACTTAATAGGCAGAGGCATAGGAAGAAAATATCTGGTTCGGAGGAAAGGGTCTTTTTGATCTGGCAAGCAGAGGCATAGCAAAATTATTTTTTGGCAGCTGAAATTAAACAAGTTCATCCCTGGTGTTCCTAGCTGAGAAGGTCATTAAACACTGCAGCCCTTTGGCTGGAGGGATGGTAAGCCTCTGGGGAGTTTGCAGAGGACCACAAGCCATCCTCCTCCCCGTGGATGACTGACCTCCAAGAAGGCTCAGCTTTGTCCTTGCCACATTCACAAGACATGAAGCTTGCATGAAGATAATGCGTCCTCTTGAGCTCCCTGAGTAGGAACAGCAACTTGGAATCACATACCAACATCTAGTCGATTACCAGTGTCTGAGCTCCAGCAGGAATTTCTGACAGATTGGACTGGAGGGACCAAGAAAATTAATTTTTTTGCCTCTGCAGCTTGGTTCAGGGATCCGTGAGCTTCTCTCATCTTCTCAACATCTGAACATTGTGATCAGCCCCCCAACAGTGCAGGGGCTGCGATCATCCATGGGGGCTACTTTCCTTTTTCTTATTTAATTCTTATTTCTCGGAGGCTATGAGAATGGAAATACACTTGCTTAAGTAGTCATTCAGGTCTCTCTCTCTCCCTATATATATATCTTTGCATGCAGTTCAGTGGGTCATAATAAATAAATAAATAAATACATTGAATAATACAATAGTCTATTCTGGCCTTAAAGTGCATGAAAACAGATGCTAAAATATGATGGGAAGGAAAAGTTCAGTTTTAATTTTTCTTTTCCTTCAAGAGTAAGATTTCAAATATTTATTAACTCAAAACCAGGAACAAATCAAATGTTTGAGCCTAAGAGTCACAGAAAAACTGATAGTTTGCAAATTCAACGACAGCAAAAGCAATCCCAAAGTCTTCACAAGAGCTCTGAGACCACCCTGAGGCTCTGCTCATCCCTGAGTCCTGGTACACGCTGCAGTTATATTTGCCCCTTGTGTCCTGTCTGTGACAGCCTCATAAAACTAACCAGGGATTTGTGCTGGATTAAAAACAAGATCCCTTCTCTGCCTTACTGAACGTTGAAATTGGGCAGAGGACAATGCCTGTAAATTTATGGACGCTAAGCAAACGTAGAAGTTATATGAGAGGTTATAATTCAGCAGGATTGTATTTACCAAGAAAGCGATTAGATGCCTTAGGATTTATTTTCTGAACTGAGTGAAATATAATTTTCATGTCCCCAAAAAGAACAAAATAGAAAGAAAAATCCCTCCTTTTTCCTAGCAAGTACTTTTGCTTGAGTGTTATCCATTAGCTGACCAAGATGAAAGAAACTGAGGAAGAAGCAGAATGAAAACTTTTGGAATATAGGTTTGGTGAACTAAAACCAACGTTGACATTTAATTTTGTAGTATTTTTCAAACCATTCCAATTAAGTACCAAATCCTGTGCTTTCAAGTGTGTGCTATTTGTGGATGTCCAAATAGATACATTGGGTTTTGCTATTTTTAAATCTTCACAAAACTAATTAAAATAGGTAAAATAACTGAAAACTTGAATACTGTCAGTGGGGCATTGCAAAAATAGAGATAGCAAAGGTTAGTGAGATGACAAAGATTAGTGAATTCCATAAAATTTGTGACCTAAAGGTTGGATTTTAGAAAGTGCATCAACTTCCCTAGACAGAAAAACCTATTTACTTTTGCTCATATCTCTGGTAACGTGTAACTTCAGGGTCCTGTTTTAAACCCCAAATCATATGACAGAGATACATAAAGAGAAAAGTTACTGTGGGTGAAGTTCTGATATCAATGAAGTCCTGATCACTTTAGAAACCTTGATAAAAACAAATCAAAATTCAATATAAAAACTCTTTTTTTTTTTTTTTTTACTATACGGATTGTTAGATATTTTTATTTGTGGAACACATAAAATGTCATCAGCTATTTCTCTTAGTTTTGACAGGATACTTCTTCAGCGTCTAAGAAAAGTAAATTATAGTAAATTATAGTCTGGGCTGAGTTCTAGTAACCACGGTTTCATGATTTTTCTGTGAAAGCCTGCTCTCTTTCCCCTCGGCTTCACCCTGCTCCCTGTTGCTACAAAAGGAATATCAGATCTTCTGAAATTGTGTTTAAATGGGATGTGGATAATTCACCTCCAAAAGTTTGGCTGTGCTATGCTGATGATTATTTCATACTTTGACCCCTTGATCCAGAGTAATTACTCATATTTAAGGAAACATTTCAAACCAAGCAGCTGTTCATGTTTGCTATGTAGAAAAAGAAAGACCTTCGCTTTCTATAACCAACCCTACTGGCTAATATTTTGCTAGGGAGAGTAGTCTGAGAAAACACAGGTATATTTTTTTTAACTTCAATTTTATACAAAACAAGTTTAATGTCCTATCCACAAATCAGTTTTGATTTATTCTAAGCATCCGTAGAATGAGATGAATGTCTTCCACCTCAGTACCACAAGTTTAAATAAGCCATAAATCACTTTTTGTTGGGGTTTGGATACACAATAGGTCAAACTGTCTTAATGTTTGTGTCAGTCTGTCATAAAAGCACTTACAAAAATCTGGAACCTTTATACCCACTCCCCCCATCCAAAAATCTATATTTACTCAATAACCTTTTGTTCTATTTGTTGCTCACCCTTGTGAGACAAAACATACGCAATGACTACTTTAACTTTTCCTTTGACAGAGCATAGTTTAAATCAAGTCATGATGCCCTTAGAAATTCTTAAATACAACAGCAAATCTATGGGATTTTTGGAACTGAACAGTGAAAGAATAATTTGAACTTTTATAGTGTTTGGCAGTGTAAAGTCATTTTGACTGTTTTGTCCATTGAAATACAAATATACTCTTTCCAGAGTTTTGTTGCCTTATAATTTTTAGGAGATTTACTGGATTAGGTAGCTGTGCAATAAAAATAAATGGCTGAGGTTAGTACTATTTATTTTGTTGTAAAACTGCTTTAACTGTATACCACTTTACCTCCAAAATAGTCTGGATTAACTGTTAGTATTTCTGAGTTGATCTTTTTTTCTTTTTTTTTTTTTTTACAAAGAATATTTTCTTTTGCACTTTGTTAGTGTAATTAATATAAACATTTACTGCTTTTCTCCAGGGCTACAGCATGTACCCCTAAACCACAAAAACTCTTTTTGACCTCAACCGCATTTCTGTTAGATGAGGAATTGTGAACTTGGCCCTTAAGGAAGGTTTTTAGGATCAGGTGTTTGCCAGACAGCACAATAACTTCTGGCAAGTCTTTCTTTTGATAAAAAAAAAGTCATAATTGTTATGGTAAAAAAAATAACTGGAATTTATTTTATAAACAGTGTATCACAGACCAGCTCCCAACACACTTTAGGAATTCAGTTTGAGAAATCACTGCCAGCCTAGCATGCAGGGTGACAAAAAAAGAGGAAACTAGGTTATTGATAGGTAATAAACTTCCTGTTATTTTTTTCTAGAAGAAAGCTGTGGCTAAATATTTCATAACTACAGATGTCCCAAGCAACTAGAAAATAAGTCTTGAGGTATCTGTACCTCAGGAGAGAGTGATTTTTTTTTCTTTCTTGTTTTGATGGGGATCAGCGGCAAGCAATGTGACTAAGAGGACTACCTGTCCCTCTTGCCACTGAAACATGAAGAACAGAACAGGTCAGAATTTATTAATAAAGTTTCTCAATCACTTTGTAAAGAGAATGACAAGATAAAGCAATGAAGATATTTTCTGATTGAATAAAGTTCCACTGGATGAATTTAGAAACAGAAATTTTGTCTGGGAAGTGCTGCACAGCCTGCACAGAGCTGACAGCTCCTCAGTTGAGGAATCAGTCTTCACTTGTGTCCCACCTGCTGTGGTGTTACTTTTTACCTAAGACCATGGTCTGATGCATGCCTGATACACGTGCACACATCTCTCATGCGAGTGGACCGCCTGCTGCACAGCACATGCCTTGATGGATCAGTTATGTGCGGTTCAACTCAATGATACCTTAATGTTTCACAGAATCCAGAATGGCTGAGGTTGGAAGGGACCTCTGGTGCTCATCTGGATCAACCCTCCTGCCACCTAGAGCTTGTTGACTAGGACTGTGTCCAGATGGTTTTTTAATATCTCTGAGGATCAAGGCTCCACAACCTCCCTGGGCAACCTGTGTCAGTACTCAGTCACCCTCACAATAACAAAAAATGTTTCCTGATGTTCATAACCTCCTGTGTTTTGGATTGTTCTCATTGCATCTTACCCTGTCACTAGGTATCACTGAAAGGAGCCTGGCTCAAATCTTTTTGCCCCCTCCCTTCAGGTATTTATAGAAATTGCTGATATTCCCTGATCCTCCTCCTGGCTGAACAATCCCAGTTCTCTCAGCCTTTCTTCACAGGACAGATGCTCCAGTCCCTTAATCATCCTTGTGGCCCTTTGTTTGACTCTCTCCAGTATGTCCATGTCTCTCTTGTAATGGGGAGCCCAGAACTGGATGCAGTACACCAGGTGTGACCTCGCCAGTGCTGAGTAGAGGGGAAGGATCACCTCCCTCAACCTGCTGTCAATACTTTGTCTAATGCAGCCCAGGACACCATTAGCTTTCTTTGCAGCAAGGGCATGTTGCTGGCTCATGTCCAACCTGGTGTCCACCAGGACCCCCAGGTCCTTTTCTGCCAAGCTACTTTCCAGCTGGGTGGCCACCAGCACACACTGATGCCTGGGTTTGTTCTTCTCCAGGTGCAGAACTTTGCACTTCTCCTTGTTGAACTTCATGAGGTTCCTGTCAGGTCATTTCTCCAGCCTGTCGAGGTCCCTCTGGATGGCAGCATGACCCTCTGGTATATCAGCCACTCTTCCCAGTTTGATGTCATCTGCAAACTTGCTGAGGGTACACTCTTCCCCATCATCCAGATCATTAATGAAGATGTTAAACAGGACTGGATCCAATATAGAACCCTGGGGTACACCGCTAGTTACTGACCACCAAATAGACTACACTGGTTTCGGTGGTGTCGCCCTTCCCTGACAGCCAGGTGCGTGCCGTATCACATTGCATTGAATCACATCACATTGCGGCAGGCCCTCCTCCTGCAGGTCCAAAACTGGGATGACCCCCAGGAATTCACCAAGCCCCCTCTTCCCCCTTTGGTTTTAAACTGAGACAAAATTATTTTCTCCAGAAGTGGTGTTCTCCAGCCATGTCTTCTGTAACACCTCCTGTGAGTTGATGTCATCGGGAGCACACATGGCATACGGGGAATCAAACTGGACTTGGCCAGGGCAGGGCAGAGGCAGAGGGAGGTGGGTGAGGCAGAGAAGAGCCCCAACACTAAACACCCTCAGGCACCCCGGTTCTTTGCAGAGGGGTCAGAGAGCAGCTAGTCTGCTTTTCTGCAAGGGGAGCAGAGGGAAGCCTAGAAATAATTCAGAAAAGACACTGAAACAAAGAAAAAGCTGGTGTTCATTCCAGATGAAATGGAAACAACTTCAGATTATTATTTTTTTTAAATCAAAATGTCTTTTCTTTATCAATTGTCTTTTTGAGGTAGTACCCCTCTCCTCCCCCATTCTGGGGCTTCTCATACCATCATGCTTTGAGATCTTACCTTCTGTCAATGTCAACATCACAATCCAGTCTTACAGACAGTTTTCCAGCAAACTAAAATAAGTAGAATTTGACATTAATATATTTCTAATTTAAGAACAACCAAATAACAATATATTGTGAATACTCTTTTTATATTTAATAAAGAAGTGGTAGAATACACTATTTTTTACTCTCTCTGTCAAAATAGAATACTTTATAAGATATTTTTCTACATTAAAACTGCTACCACAGTCTGTTTTCAAGTTGTATTTCTGTTTCTGTCTGAAATGATGACAGGTCACCGTTCACCCATATAGCCAGGATACACTCTATCTGCAACATGAAAACTTCTCTGACATACAGCTCTAGAATTAAAAAATAAATAAACAAATTACACAGATAACACAGGTATATAAAAGAACTACAGACTGGGCCTTGTTGAATAAATAAAATTAATTTGTTTACTTTTATCTGTCACTTATTCATATGTAGGATAAAATAAAATGTAGCAAAAGCATTTACTCTATTATGTCATTTCATTGTGTTACAAAATGTCCTGTGCTAGTTTTTGAATAACAACTAATGTTGCATAATAACTTAATTACTTTTCAGAGGACACAGTATATTTCAGTTCAATAAAAACAATCGTTTTGGTCCCATACAAGGTCACAAAAGATCTAAAAAATTGATTTCAGGATAACTCAGACAGATTTTATTGAATTTGGCCCTCAGTTATATATCTAACATTGTTAAGGCAATGGCTGGGTTGCGGTGTTGCCTATTTAAGATCCATGGATAAAACGAGCTCTTAGCGGCCATGAATTTTTCTCAGAGGTACAACTAATATTTATATGCTTCTGGTGGCATTCCAAATGCGCTAAATACTTTCCAAAAAAGAAAGGCATATCTTCTGTTGCTGGACAGCTTCTTGCTGACGTTCACTGAAACGGGCAGGGCTAAGGGGAGGGTGGGGAAGAAGAGGCGGCCTAGCTGAGCAACAGAGTTGAGCAAACCTTGTGTCTTGGGCTGATCCAGCTGGCTTCCAGGAAGGAAAAATGTGCTCAGACGTGTAAGGTAAAAACGCCACAGTAAGAAATGACCCCAGAAGGGCACAGAGATGTTTATGTGAGAGCCAAGGGCATATGTTAACTTGTGGATGATTTGTCAGCAGGCAGAAAATCCAGGAAACCTGTTGAAATCTCTAGGAGGATCTCCATCCTTGGAAATACTCAAAACTTGACTAGATGTGACCCTGAGTGACATGATCTAACGTTGAAGCTGGATCTGAGTTTGGGTCCTGCAACCAGATGACCTGCAGCGATCCCTTTGCATCTTAAATTATTGTCTGATACTGTAAAAAGGGTAAGACGTGTTTAACACCTGGGTTAGTAGCATTGCCTCATCAACAGAATTTTTATAGATCAGGAGAAACATGG
Organism: Grus americana; assembly: GCF_028858705.1. Classification (NCBI taxonomy): domain Eukaryota; kingdom Metazoa; phylum Chordata; class Aves; order Gruiformes; family Gruidae; genus Grus; species Grus americana. The sequence goes on from NC_072854.1 coordinate 22,144,200, forward strand.
GTGTTTATTCAGAGTTTATCAACACTTTGAGAGGGCAGATGAAAACTGCCTCACCTGTGACGGCCTGAAATTCCCCTTTCAGATATTTCCTCAGAAAGAAAGAAGTTTAGAAACTTGTGTACCTTGAAACCTACCTCAGGAAAAGTCAGAAGGGCAAAACTGCTCTCAACTTAATCCTTGCATTTTCTGGCTTTGATTTTTTAAGCTAGACCCTTAAAAATCAAAGTTTGAGGGTGACATTCTCAAAAGGAAAAAGTTAATGGTCTTACTACTCTTCTAACATGGATGTGCCCGCCCCACACTGCTCACCTGATTGTACAGAAAGTCTGGGATGAAAAGACGAGAAGCGTCCCATCTTAGGTGCTTGCAGTGACGTGGGAGAAAGCTGAGCCTCTTTTAGTTGCTTAGCACTTTGAAGTCAGGGAATTAAATGCTTCTTGGGCACTTACGCACATGCAAGAGGACAGGAGCTTTGTGTGAGTGAGTGGAGCTCATGGAGACCATGACAGAAGATCCTGTTCTAAAGACAAACTATTTGTCTTTTGGAGGACCTCTACAAAATTAGGTAAAATCCACAAAGTTGTGGGGTAACCCAATGTGATGAAGCTCAGGCTGATGAATGAGTTTGGGAAGGGGCAGCCTCCGTAACTGTGCTTCTGAGCTCCTACCCAGCCGTTTAGATACTTGCTACCTGTTTTTTATCCAAATCCCTGTGACCTTTTGCTCCTTGGCATGGATGTGTGGAGAGGCAATGCAGTCTTTCTTCTCCGAATGAAGCATAAGCATACATCATGCCACTGGGAGAGATTCTTTGAAATGGCTTTTATTTATTCAGCCAGATCTCAAAACAAGATCACTAGTCACCCATTCAGTGCTCTGGACACCTCCATTACGTGTTGAAAGCCACGGTGCCTACTGCAGCAGAGGTGAGTGCGCTCAGCTCACTCCCTTGAGCAGCAGCGTTAATGTGGGGATGCAAACATGCCAGGAGCTTGTGGGGTTTGTTAGTGAGGAAGGAGCGGTGCATGGGAGGAAGGCAGAGCAGCTCACAATAGGAAGACTCTTCGCAGGGATCACCCCAGAGGCAGCTTTCCTCTGCGTTGTACCGATGAAGCTCCAGATTGAACAGGTCTCTGATCTCAGATGAGACAACCCAATAGCTGAGTCAAGGATTGGATCAGGAACTGTTTAGGACTCCACAGCTTTAAGCTAATGCCCTGAATTCCACTGAAAAGCTTATCAGAGGGTCCAGCCAGTGTCAGCACACTGGTGTCTACGTGCCGCTGGGGTGCAGCTCCCCATTATAAGCAGCCCACAGCCTTTTGCCACAACACGAGCTTGCAGATGGTTACAAGGTGCAGGCACCATGCTGAGCATGTAGCAGCAACCTAAGCTTCGATGTGATAAAAGACAGCTATCTGTGACGGACCATAGCAGCAGGGAGAGGGGAATGATCTCACCAGGGTCTGATGGAAAAAAATTGCATCTGCTGGACCATGACCTTACTGTGTCAAGGGACAGCCCGGGTCTGAGTTTCAAGGGGTGAAGCTGTTATACTCGGGATCTGGCTGCCAATACAAATTCCTCCTGCTGCCTCTGCCCAGCCTGCCCGTCCTACCACAGCTACATCTAGGCAGCAGCCTGGGACAGGGGTGCCAGTCGCACACGCACAGACCATAGCTGGCTTTAAATCAGCACATTGTCACACCAGCATTGGTGTGGAGGGGGACTATAAAACACAGGAAACTGAGGCAAGTTATTGATAATACTGATTAAAAAAGGGAAAATTAATGGCTGAACCTAGCCTGTTTCCAAGCAAGCCCTAAAGTTACTAGGAAACACAGATACACGTAATAAAATAATAAAAATAAAAAAATTAAAAAGAGAGGAATTATAGGAAAAATACATAAATTTATTTTATTTCCAGTCCAATAAACAAATATATTCATTTTGAACAACCTGTTGGACTTCAGGCTAAGTGATACATCTAGAAAATCCACATGTTACTGATCCTGTAAGATACAGACTGTCTGACTTCATCTTTGAACGAGTGCCCAACCCCATGCATGACTTTGAGGTATAACAGGGAAAAAAGATGACTCAATTTTTTTCAAACTAGTTTCCTCACTGGGAAAATATTCCTCTAGGTCACACAGACAGTGAATACCTATTTACTCAATAATACTGTGACAGTGAGATTTATGACCTCATCTTTAATAACACTGATTGACAAAGAACTTCCTCAAAACTCTTTCATCTCCAGACAAACATGATATATGTGTAAAGGAGTACGGTTATAAATTTACAGCCGAACACGTGCATTTGGAGCAGAGGCGGGTAGGGAAAAGGGGAGGAGCGCATGAAAAACAACACCTGATCTTTTTTTTCCTCCTGTGATCAGTATTTTGGGCTGACTTGTATTTATTTTGATTAGTCGCTTACTTATTTCATTGGCTGCTGAGGGTTCTTTTGATCTCTTACAGGGCGAACTGGAAAGGGACTTCTCTTTTGGAAAACTTGGGCCATTCTTTATGCTCAAATTTGCTGATGATAAATTCATTATTTTGTCTGTACTGAAGGAACTAGATGATAGTTCTCATTGGATTTGGTTAAGGACCATCTTAATAATTTTCCCTGTTGTCTGAATGCATCCACTCCCCATCTACTCTGCAGGAATTGTGAGGGGAAGAGTAGGACCTCGGTGATAAATGCAGTTGCTTCAACGATACTTTTTATTGAAGCTATTTTGTATTTTGTGACTCTCTTCTCTTTGTGTCTCGTAATGGCTGTAGGTTTTTATATTTATTGGTACCAATTACACTTGATCTTTTTTTTAATAAAACAAATTTCCATTGTAAAATGACCTTGTGTCCAAGGAGAAGGTTTTGTGGGTCCCAGTTAACTTGGAGATATTTTTCTAAGGAAAAGAAGACTTAACAAACCCATTTCTTCTTTATTTTCAAATACTGGATTTTTTTTTTTTAACTTTATCATTTAGATTTATTTTTTAATTTTATATCATATTTAGGTGTCTCTTACACTTCACATTACATAATTCTGACATTACCAAAATATCAACTGACAAAATATTGACAAATGGTTGAGAATTTTTGTTCCAGAACACATCTTAAATTTTGAAAAAAACATGGAATGCAACTTATATTTTCTGGCCATCTTTAATACTAGACTGTTTTGCTATTGTCTGCAGCTGCTGAATCTACTAGTTATTTTACTATGCAGGTTTATGCTGAGTATTTGAGTATTTCATTACTAGCCCAGTTCCAGCAGATGAATATAGGAAAAAAACCTTCCTCTAGAGGCAGCACCTGGATTTTCTGTATAGTCAGTGCAGAGAAGGAACTACTTAGACCTCCACTGGGAGATTTTGTGTGCCTTTCTTTGGTGCCTAGCCTGAAGAAATGCAAGATTTGTGGAGAGGGGTAATGTCTTTTATGAGACCAACTCCAGAGGCCTTCAGAAGCCCCAGCCTCCTTCTCAATTGCCTGTATAGGGAATCTGGGTTTTTTCTTCAGAGGAGAATTGCCTCATTACCCATGTACAGTTTAAGTGCAAACTGAATTAAACATCCAAGTCCCGGCTGGTGGCTGCAGTAAAAACCTTGAATATCTGCTCTGAACGTGCACAGGAACTAAAGAGAAAGGCACAAACGGCTTTAAAAATAAATCTCACGGTTGTGCCAACTTCATGATTTCAAGGGTCTGGCTCCTGCTGTTCGAACGCGTGGATTTGACAATGATATAAAAATTACTCAGCTAGGCATTTGCATCTTGCTACCCATCTGGCATTCCTTCAGCTTCGTGTTTAGTGAAGCCTGTCCCCCATTGCTGAAAATGCGCCGAAGAAGCTCTTGAGAAAGAGGGGCCTTTTAACATACTGCAGAGCTCGTGCCACAGCCGAAACAGGCAGATGTCTACTGCAGCTCTGGCAGGCAGATGGGTTGTGCTGATGGACATCTTGGACAGGGCACTTACAGTGCTCTGCAACCTGCAGCTCTTCTCCTGCTCCAGTTTTGCAGTGCTGGTGGTTGGGAGATGAGCTGCTCCAGGGCTGCAGCACCTCACCTCCCCAGCAGCGGCGGCGGGGGCAAGGATGCGGGTCCTCTCCTGCGCCGCGGAGAGAGATGAAGCCAACTGTGTTCATCTGGCTGACATGGAAAGCAGGAGGCTCGAGCAGGCAGCACAGGCAATGAGGAAGGGGCTACAGGAGAGAAAAGTCACTGCAATGCGGTGACTGGGACAGCCTTGACTGGGACAAGGGGTTTATGCCCCCTCCCATAGCTCTGTGACACAGCCAGAGTTGCACCGACAGCTGTGTAGTGCATTCACCTTGAGGAACTGCATGCGTGTTTGAGGCCCTACAGGTGTCGACTGTGATGCAAATGTACAGAAATAGGCGATATCAGGCTCAAAGAGCCATGGAATAAGTAATGAGGCTACACAGGGATAGGGTGGAAAAGAGAGGTGGGAAGGGGAATGAGAAATGTCCAGAGTGATGCATTTGGAGGCAGGGTAGAGACGGGAGGTGGGACCCAGATCTTCTAATTGTGTTTAGTGATAATATTCTCTGGAAAATAAAAATGAAGAATTATGCCCAGCTGCACTGCTTCTGTCTCCTGCTGTCTTCCTCTCCCTTTCAGCTCTATTTGCTGTACACGTACAAAGTCACTGAGAACATTAACTGCCCTGCAGAGGTGGTACTGTGTTAATGGCTGTATCGATACTAAGATCTGTAAGAAAACCAGACGTAAGTCACCAGCATAACAGCACAGATGCACAAGAACTCCTGCAGTATTATTCTGCACAGAGAAGTCCATACGTGTCTGGGCTAGAGTTTGGATAGGTGAATAGCTGCAGATTTCTCAGACGCGGGTGATGAGCCGGGGAAAGGCTGGTGCTCCCAGGCATCCCGCTTGCCTTCCCTGGCAGCCACGCCGGAGCCAGCGGCAATGCTGTGGGAAAACCGCTAGATGTAGATACAGCGTTAGACTGTCGCTGGTCCAGGAAAATGTGGTAGCTGTCTTCAAGGGAAAATTACCTTTCAGTGCCGTTAGAGGGGGCAGGTGCTTCTAAACAGAAATTAAAAACCTTTTAAGGATTATACTAATCTTAGGATTCATAACAATCACAACAATAAATGCCTTGGTTAAGGGTCTTCTGATATTGTCTTATTTACTCGATCTTTTTTTAAAAAAGCCTCCTTTGCTCTGTTGCATTATCAGTGCCACCAAAACCCACATTATCCTCCTAAGACTACCCCCTTTTGCCCTCCAAAGCCCCCATCCCTCCTTGCAGCATGGTCACTGAGATTTGTTTGTCGCTCGCCAGGGCAGCGCTCGGGGCTGATCATGCTGCAGGAAGCATTGGTATGCTCTTGGGTGAGAGCAAAATATTGAGAAATAAATGGTAGGTAAATAATGGTTCTGTCCTAAGGTAATGAGGCTCTTTTTCTGAATGCAGACGAGGAATTCATCAAAAGGAGAAGACTAATGTGAACTCCTAAATGTTTAAATCATCTGAATGGTGCACGAGAAAGGCTGCCTGGTTATACGCTCCCTTGGGCAATAGGTCATAGCATCAGTTAATATAAATCCGTCAGAGCTACAACACCGTACAGCAGCGCTGGTCCGAGCCAGCAAGTCTGTTTGCATGGGGCTGGCACACCCGAGGAAAATGCCCCATAGAAAGAGCACCCTGCTTGCATAGGGCCAGGTAAAAGGAAGGAAAGGCTATTGCCAAGGGCTTGTTAGAGCCCAATCCTCTTTATCTCTCTCAGGACAGAACTTGCTATTCATATTCTCCATTTATTTTCCAGTGTGATGCAAAGTTAGGGTAACAGGTTTACCCTGCAGCACTTTCCTAGTGTCTGAAGAATAGCAGAAAAGAACATCTAGAGGGGAATAAAAAAATAAAATCATTGGCCAACTGGTAATTTTCTTAAAGATAAGAGAGTGAGCAGAGGACAGGCTGCCTGCAGGCTCACAGTGCTTGCGAGAGATGGAGCGTTCAGGGAGGCTCAGAATGAAGAAAATTGGTAATTTTCAAAGACAAACATCAGATCCAATGGATAACAATGAAGCATCAAACCAAAATGCAATTAAAATAGAATCCAGTAAATAACTATTGAAAGACGTTTTGCAGTTTCCTGACCCCTGCCAACACCTGGTGTCACAGGCAGTCCCATCCTATTCCTGAGCACAGGCATCACAGTATCCATACCACCAGCTCAAACAGGGTCAGGAGGCAGGTTTGAGCACCGGCCCACTGATTATCCAGGCTGCTTAACTGTTAACACACTTCCAGGCAGGGTTTTGGTATACGCCAGATAAAATTTTCCCAAATCCTGCTTGAGCAAGGTTTGGGAGAGGCCACGTGTGAGGCCCAGTTGCCAGCAGACAACATGGCTGTGATTGCATCAGGCTGGCTCCCTCTGCCCCGTCCTCCAACCTGTGCCCACAAATACCTCCACACACCGGCACACCACACTGCAGGTTTTGCAAAACTATCCGCCACTCTCCTAGCACAGGAAAAAAAATGTAGTTGACAAAATCCTCACATTTCCGAGGTATTTTTAGTTGAAAAAAAATCCTGCCACAGAATAATAATGATAGCGGGGGAGCACAGGATGAGATGCTGGCGAGATGCAGGTCAAGCGCTGTGTAAAGTGCCCAAGCTGCCTCCCAAGGGACAAGGACCAGTTTCCAAATCTGTTTTAATTTGTGGTATGGGCAGAGCCTTCAATCCCGTTGAAGAAATGTATATTGCTCTGTAAATGACCCGATGGAAATAAAAATATGCGCGTGAATAAACCGAGTTCTATGTCACAACCACAAATCAGGGAATAAGAGTCAGGATTTAGGTACAGTAGGAAAGGTCTCTCTGCCTTGAGTTGGGGTAGACCTGCCTCACCAACACTGAGCCGAGCTCAAGCAGCTGCCTGGCAGCAGCTCATTCACGGCATGGAAGCCATCCCTCAAACCTAGGGCAAGGCTCTGCATCACGCAGGCTGAAGGGCACCATCTCTCTGAGATGAACGAGCTGCAAAAGCCAGTTGGCTTTTTCTCAATAAATGATTTTGGTGAGAACGACTTTTCCACTGAAAAAACCTCTTTGCAACACAAAAATAATGAGATTTTTCTTATTTTGTGAAAGTGTTGAGCTGCTTAATTGTTTTTCATCCAATATTTTGACATAGCATTACCAAAATAGCTACTAAAATGTTTACATGCTAAAATCTCAGTCTCTGATAAATCAATGGAAAAGACATTAAGAAACACTGTGACAACATCTTCACAAGAAAGTACAAAGAATAATAACCACAATTAATGACAATTTAAGAGAAATCACAGAACGTAATTTGTTTTGAAATGTTTGGAGTTTTAACACTTAGCTTTGAAGGACAATGTTGGGTTTTAATCAGCTTTTCTCAGACCTGCTTTCAGGAGTTATCCACATGCTCAGTGTTTGCTGTTGCCTTCAAAGATTATAATCTCATTCAAGCAGAGACTCATCTTCTCGCATGTTTGCAAAGCACTTGCACAACTTTGAATGTCACTGAAATTAGAAGCAACAGACCCATCAACAAACACAAAGATCATGCAGAAGATAAAAAAAAAAATAATATCTGTCTTCAAACTGCATTTGAGTGAAAATATGTGTTTCCAGAAAGGAAAGAGAAAGATGGATAATATAATCCAAGATGCACAGAAAGATACAACTCTGTCTCAGCAAGCTCCAGGCCAGCTGTGCGGAGAGGTACACAAGCACATTATGCCCATGCCTACACTTGCGTGGCAGCAGTATGTGTGTACGGCCCTGAGACAGCTTTCCTCTGCTTGGTGTGGGCACACAGCAGCACGGAGGTGGCCGGACACTCGCCATGGGGTCCTCAAATGACTAACATTACCTAGAGCCCCTGCTGCTGTGTTTGCCTTGCTCTTGCTGCCTGGGATAAGCTGTTTACTGTCACAACACTGCGTGCACTTTGCTTACTGCAAAAAACCCACAGACATTCCCTGTTATAATGTACTTACTGCAGGAGGCTTTGACCTGTATATGAACTGTAGGGGGTGGCTGAGGAGAGGACATCCACATACACAAAAACTACCTCCGGGACATTTGTGAATAAAACATGTTTCAGGGGTCCGAAAGTGAGAAAGGTTAAAATCACTGGTAACAGGATGCATTTATAGCGCTCGGTGCTGTGTCATGTAAAGGTATTAAAGAACTAGCCAAGAATCCCTAAAGCCATACTAATGTCGTACTTCACTTGGACTAAGACACCCTATATCTTACAGGGGCTAGAAGGGGTGTCTGCTACATTCTGCCAGGCAGACACATGCTACTATTTAAACAAGGAACTTCTGGGGGAAGCAAGTGATGTGATTTACTTGAGACCAGAAAAATACCTGTGATGGAACCAATCTCCCAAACAGCATCCCAACGGCCCATGGGCTCACACACCCCATCCTCCCTGTGTGTCTGTAGCATGCAGAGGAGACAGGTCAGCACAGCACCCAGAGAAGGTGAAGAATAGATTGATACCTGCTCTGAAAATGAAACGATGGATACTGGAAAACAGCGCTTGCCATCTGGCAACAATCTGCTCGGTGCTCTGAACCCCTTCACAGGCATCATCCCCAGCCTGTCCTTTTAAACCTGGTGGTAAACAGGTAGGATAGCTCAGTTCATTACTTCATGTTGCTAATGAGATCCAGCACATACAGATCCCTCAGTATGCGCCGGGGAAGAGGTCCTACCCTTCCTGATCATTTGTCAGATATGCCATCGTCTTATCCACTACTCACAGCAGAAAGCAACCAAATGTCATTAAAGCTTGTCCTTACTGTCCAGGGACAATCATTTAACGGAGCAGGTCACAGGGGCAGGGGGACCTTTTCGACATTGCCAGGTGAACAACAAGGGGTCTGATACTGAAACAGCACCAGCCGGCAGGAGGGAAATTTCAACTTGTGGCATTAGATACACAGAATGGGACATAGTTACTGGGTTTACTGAGACAAAGAGGACAGAGGCAAGGGATGAAACTAATGGCTTCAGCAGAAGTATGGAGCAAAAGATCAGAGGACACTTGGTTGGGGTCACTGGAGCAGAGGTGTTTGTAGCTGCTGGGTGCAGCATTCTCCAAGCCCTGACTCAGGGCAAGGACCCAGGTTTAAAAAAAGTTTATTGAGGTGAGAGTATGGATTAGACCTCCTTCCACACTTACACAGCAGGACTGACTGCATTTCAAGTGGAGATTGGGGGTGTTATTAGTTAGGTGGGTGTCAGAGCCACTGCCCCCATTACCATTTGTCCACAGTGTCTGGGTGTCATGGCACCCTGTGCTTGGCTTGCATCTCCTGCCCCACCAGTGGGACCAGGCTCGCCCGTGCCCCCTGGCACTCCCCGATGCATGGCGTGGTCCCCGCTGCAGCACGGCGGTCACAGGAGAGTCACGGCACTGGGAGCGAGAGGGAAGAGCTGCTGCCTTTCACCGTGCCGGGCACAAACATGATGTCTGGGGTGAGCTGGAGTGCAACCACCAAGCTGCTGGCAGCCACTTGAATGCTGCAAAGTGCCTCCTCACCCTGTGCCCCGGGACACCCGCCTGCACCCTGTCGCTGCCTCGCATTTCAGAGAGACAATTTCCAGCTTGCTTTCTGCTCTGCCGCGCCACAGCCTTCTCACCCCAGGAGCTTCATTTCTACATGCAATGCCTTTTGAACGTGCAATCATACTCCTGAGTTCAGTAAGCAAACAGGAATAACCTGTCTTTGGGCTGAGGTTTGTTTTTTTCTTTTTTGGAAATTTCACAGTGCTCTTTTGAGTGTGGCTGCCTTTCAAAAGCATGAACTCTGGAGTGCAGAGGACTGGATTATATCCACTGCAACCTGCCATTGCTAAGTGCAGTTGACCTCTTCACTCACTCCGATTCCAAAACACACATCCTGTTAGTCAGTATTAAATTTTTTTTGGCACACAGTGTGTTACAGATATGGTATATAGATTAAAAAAAAATAAAATAAAAATACCGGCATTCAGCTTTTCCTGGAGAGGTTTCACACGTGATGAGTCTGTCACATGTCAGTTATTTGAAACAAACTCAACAAATGAGCACCAAGGTGGAAGAAAAATTGCTTGACGCAGGGCCTCACCAATTTGTGACCGAAACCTGTAGCTCTTGCAGAAGTTTTAGCCCCAGTATGGAGGAGATGCCATTTCAGCCTCCTTCCAGTGTGTCCATGTACAGACAGACGGAGCCCCACAACCCTCCCACAAGCACTGGGACCTTCCCTCCTCACCTCCACCACTGCATCCGGTTCTTCTTCTTCTTCCCTGACATGTACCCTCCTTGCTCTGCTTCCCACTGCCATTATTTTTCACCCTTCCCTGCCTTCAGCAGAGGGAAGAACAATGGGTGGGAAAACCCTAGAAGCAGAGGGGAGCAACTGTGGACCGACTGCTACAGGAACCAACAGAAGCCATCAGGTTTTGCAAGCTGCCTCTGTCTGTTTAATGGGAATTTTGGATCAAATACCTCCTAGGATCCTGTTCGCAGGTGAGACTCCTCGTGCATGTTGAAGACGCTGTTTTGTTGAGTCGTACAGTATCCTGAGCAAAGCTAACAGACATTGGTTGCGGGGAGTGGGGACCAGGGTCCTGGAGGCTGACACTGCTCGCCATTAATAGTCACCGGGGCAGTGGGAACCACCAGGAATTGCCACCACTGTAAAAAACATCACCAGAACAAACCAACCCCCCAAAAATTGTTGCTCAGCTTGCTCAGAAGAGTTGAGAACACACTGGTGGATATAAAGATAAAATAAACGAGATTTTAAACTGGAGTCGTCATTCTTCTGCCAAAAACTCTGCCTGGCATGTACTGCTTAATGTGTGTGTATTTTCCTTTGGATGAATGTGGCCATACGCTCCTTAAAATGTTCCTGCATAAAATGAAAGCATAATATGCAATACAGCATGTTGAAGATGTATTGAAGATATTTACTACATTCTCCTTATGTAGATGGTGTTTAACCATCTTTATTCACAATAATTAACTGTTGCTATTGCTATTCTTTTTAGCACCTATTAAAAGTTGTTCTGTGCTTCTTTATGAATATATTTTTAAGCCACTCAGTGTTGAATACAATTTTTAACCTGCAGGCTCAAGTCTTGTGGAGACTCGTGCACATGAATAATTCATAAACTGAGGAAGAGTGGCTATTAACATAAGTAAAACTACTCGAAAGAGAAAAGTAGCTCATGCTTGAATTCTTTGCAGGAATTGACCTTAATTTGCTCTTCAGATCTAGACTGCCCTATTAGGAAGCTTTCTCGTCTGCTTTTTATTTATTTTATATAGGTAGGAAACACGGATAAAAAAGGTCTCCAAACTCTATAAATCTTCTAAGTTAGACTGAACTTTCATGAAGGTTGTAAAGCTGTGTACAACATGATAAACCAGAGTTCCTCTACCTCCCTCATTGCCTCCACGTTCAACAGTTTCTGCATGCCGGTGAGGAGGCAGACGCTATGACTCAAATGCCGTTAATGTTTACAAGGCGGTTCTGTGAAGCCTTAAAAGCAGGCACCGATGTCAGCGAGGCTCAGCTGTCATCCCGTGCATTTGCATTTGTAGTGTAAAAAGCAAATCCCTGATAAGCAATTATTGCATTCCTTGATTTTCCTTAAACAGAGAGAAAGCAGAGAAAATTTTAAAGAGCAATGAAACTGAACTCAGCTGTCACATTCACAAAGTGCCATACATTCATCTTGCTGTTAAAAACTGTAGGGGAAAATCTGATAAGAGCAAAGCTCTCCCTGCTTACAAAGTAAACACTGAAGTATAAACTGGATTACTTCTCATATCAGGAACATGTCACTGTTTTTTCAGGGTGTTCAGCCTGATTATGAGTACTGGCTATTTTATTCCAGAATACCTCCACCAATTTAACTGGATTCACATTGTAGTAGAAGTAATGGTGAGGTGGTGTAACCTAAGGACCTTTTTATTTGCTATGTGGTACAGAAACATAGAAAAAGGATGGCTCTTGCCCTCAGAAGTTAAAAATTTGCCAATTGTAGTTGTGACTTGCACATTTTTAAGAAAAATCAGAACGAAAACAATTTTGAAATGCTTTTTTTGTCATCTACTGTCCTCTTACTATGTGAGGTGGCTGTAGCACCGGAGAGCAAGACTCCCTGCAGCTACTGGCTGCAGCATGAACACTCACTCCCTTCTCTTAGAGCTGGCAGTTCACTAGCAGCCAGTTTATCAACTGCCTTACCACAGGCTTGTGAGCCCTCTGAATATCTCATGATCTCCTCCCCTTAAGACAGCAAACCTGTGATTTTTTCTATACAAGCAACACGACATGGGATTCAGGGGATGAAAAGTGAATTTTTGGACTTTGATCAATGTCTTTGATGCAGTTTGAGAAATTTCACGGATTGAGATGCATTCCTACACTTCCACCCCAAAACTCTCTTAGTTTCAGACAGGGAAGAGTCTCTCACTGTCCTCTCTGGGATGCCCCTCTGCTTGAGGACACGTTTTCAATACAGAAGATGCAAAGTTGCCCAACTCTCCCTAGCTCCTTGCATGCGTGATTTCGCATCTTCACCTGGATTGTGTGGACAAAGCAGTGTCTCTGTCACCTCCTTCAGACTAAAAAGCCCAAATCACTTTTTTTCCTCTGTTGTCTCAGAAAACATTTGTAAACATTGCAGAACACAGGAATGCAGCCTGGGTTTCGTCTGTACCTTATCGAGATGTCCTGGCCACTAAGCTCTTGCGACAGCTCTCCTGTCACTGTCTGTCTTGCATCCCTGGCTGTGCGGCAGTCCTGCTCAGCAGGACAGGCGGAGGGGGGCAGGTCTGCCCCCGCACACCCTGTTTCATGTCAACATCTTCACTCTGTGGCAGCAGCATTCGCCCCCCTACGGCTTAGTGGGCACTATCCGCTGCAAACGTCCAGTAAACTCTGCTAAATAAATCTGTATTTTTTTAATTATAAAGTTTTGAGTGAGGTTTTCGGAAAACAAGTTTGGAAAAACAGCTAAAAGAAAATCTAAACAATTTACACAGAGACAAGACTCTCATAATCTATTCCAAGGTACCTTAGCCAAACCACTGCTCTTCAGATGCTGATGGGGCCAGATAAATGAGGAATTAGCTCTCCAGTATGATCCAGCTCTTGCATTGCTATTTCAGCTCTTTAGGACTTTCTTTTTCTTCCATAGTACCAACCTGGCTTTATTCAAAGTAAAGACAGCACTGGTGATGTCCACCTCAATGCTTAGTTATGTTTCAGAATCAGTTTTTTTCCTTCAATTCACATGGCCTAATAATTATTATGTTCTGAGGTTAATAGCAATTGTGCCTGTGTTCTGCAGAGTCTGTAGTACTGTCCCAGGTTTTGGTAGAGATCCACACAATCTTTTTTCAGTATTATTAGGAGGATATAAAAATAAAATCTAGCCCTGGTGCATTTCTGAGTCAAGCTAACCGGTATAATTTTGAGCTTGCCTTGGATCACACCAGCCCTCAGCCTTTGGAGTCTGGACCCCAAAGGGATGAAGGTGCCCATGGGGAAACCTTGAGTCAGGTACCCAATCACTTATGGTACTCCTGCCCCATAAGCAGAGGTCCTAGACGGTTATATACTTTCCACACGTTCTCAAAGGCCTTTTATGATGTGCTATAAATGCATCCCCAACACCCAGTTTAGCTGGTTGGGAACACGTTGCTGGAGCCAGATAGGTATGATGGTTAAGGAAGAGCAGAGCTTGCAGTCCCTGACTTACAGGTCCCTGGGACCTTGTTATCAGCTTGCTCTGTGCTTTGCTAGTGCAAAGCTGACCTTTTGGTGCTTCCCTCTCCCTTCAAGCTATGCTCCCTTGTACTTCAATCAGTATGGCTGCAGGACAAGGAACAAGTGGGGCAGCCTTGTAAAGCATGAACCATCACGGCGTAGGTACCTTGAATAAACAAACTGCAAGGAGAGAAGCAAATCCTGACTAACTTCCTGCATCTCTTGATGAAAGCAGTATGTCCTGGCAGCCCGTGCATCTCACAGCTCCAGAAGGATTAGCGTGGTGTTTACCCGCTCTTTCCCAGGCTGGGCAAACGCTTGATCTTGCTAACGTGTACGTGAGTTTTTGACAGTTGCCATAGCACAACAGGAACATTCCCTTCTCTCTGGTTGTTTGTAACCTTTGAGGACTAACCAGCCAAGCTTTCTTACGGCATCAAAAATGCAGCTTATTTTAAATTAACTTCCAGGGCCAAAAAAGGGCTGTTTTCAAATGATCAGTTGCTGGCCGAGTTGGATATTCCTCCATCAGCAAGCTTGAGCTTTCTTCCAAGGGGAGGAAAGGCCTTTTCTGCTCCCAGAGAGAGAGGAACTGGCTGGCTTTTGGGGAGCTTCGTGGAAGGAGAAGGAGCAGGAAGGTGACACCGCTGTGCATGCACCTACACCAGAGGAAACACTTTCCTCTCCTGTGGGACTCTGTTTGGGTACTGATTCACTATTATTTTGTGCATGGTATTTAATACTCGTCTTCTGGTAGTGACTAATGCTCCATTGTGTCCCTGGGCACTTTGTGTAAAGTGATATTTAACCACAATAAAAGCAAGATGCTGCCAAGAACATGCAGTGAAGGGTTGCAGAATAAAGTTAGGAAAGTTTCCTGGCATATCACAGCTAGAATAAGGGTGCACCTACAGCACCAAGCAATAAACTGTGTGTGTCACAGCGAGAGCCCATAGCACTGATGCTTGCATAACCCTCCTTCTTCTTCATTTTATCTTCACTATGCCCATCTTCCTTCATATACTTGAACAGGCATATGTTAAATAGGATTTATAAGGGTTAGGTAGCAGAACTAACACCAGCTTGATGTGATGGCTCAGCAGTGAGTTGCATACCACGGTTGAACGCCTTCCCTTAGTCCACACGGCCAACGGTGCCCCGGTGCATGCGTAGCGTATTCGCTATGTGAAAGCAGGCAGTGGCCTGGAGAGCCCTCTGGGACTGCGTGGTGCTCCCTGCCCTTGCTGTGGGATGTCACCAGTGCTTCGCACACAGGTGCTGACGTGTCCAGGGTCAGAAAAATAAAATTAAGCAATGAAATAGGCCTTTGCTACCGTTTTCACAATTTGTGAAACGGTGATCAAAAACAATGAATACTGCAAAAAAGTAAATAATGAAAAATATCTCCATCTGCTATTTCCAGTAAACGGTGCTGTCGTTTAAATAAAGGCAACGTTGAAAGTGGAAACAGAATATTGCCAGCAGTAATAGCCCATGTTTTTAATGGCTCCACTTATCTGGATCTTATTTTGGCTTGGCACTGTTGGTGTAACTTTACTTCTAAAACACTAGCATCGGCACTTAAATTTATCAGTCTCTGAGGACTATCTGTTGAGATAAACTCAGCCTACCCAAAGTGGCAACATTAACAGCATTGATGGAGCCTCAAATAGAATTGGCAACTCCTTTGCAGTGCTAAATAAAGTAACAACAGAAAATTCACACCGTGGCTGGTCACTCCCCATGCAAACAAACTGAATTCCCACAGGCCTAAAAGGTTTGGTGAATGGGAAATGGCAAGACATATCCCTTTTCTGTCACAGCTAAAAGCCATGTCCTGATTTAACCCCTCACTAGTCCTTCATCCCCATTAAAAATTCTGGTATTAGTTTTCTTAATTTGGGAGGTGGAAAAAAAGAAGGAGGGACAGAGACTAGAATTGTTTCTGTTCCCAGTCTTTATCTCCTTATGTCATTGCCGCTTCTTCCCTGGGTTTGCACAATGGCATTAAAAGCCTAATGAGTAGGAAGCCACGTACTGGTTATTCTGTGACTTGTCCAGAGGTACAAGCCAAGATGAAGAGGCCTTTATGGGTATTGCCCAAAGTCCTTGGTGAGTTGGAGGGTAAAACCTCTGGCCCATTTTTATTTTTCAGGCTATACTTTTACTCAAAGGCTTTTATGTTTGTTTGTCTATCACATTGGAAATGGATGTATAAAAATTGCATGCTACAAAACAGGAAGGAGCGATGCGTAATATTCACACAGGTAAAAGGAGAAGCAGGATTTCCCCTTTTCCCCTGGATTCCTGGAGCTCTACCTTTCTTCAAGGAATTGTCTGTCCTAGCCTACATTAACCATAGTACGCTTGCAATATGCAGTCCTCCTCACCTGGAATAACCATAGGTATCCTATAAATACTTCACCAAGCAGCAAGCACCCAAACTGCCCAAACCACCTTTTCACAAGCTCTCTTATCACTGCCTGGGGCCCTGATACCTAAAGAAATGAATTTACTATTTAAATGGCACAATGATTTTGTGAAAGCTGGCTAGCAGTTGTCACTATATAAATCTGGATTCGTATTCTTATAGCTGGTTCAGTAACACTGCTCGGGCTTAAAATTGGAACTGATCATGTTATCTATTTTCTATAGTACTTGATTAAATTAGTTTCTTTTCTTGTTTGTGAGACATTCACAAAGGACTCCTATTTCGTCTCAGTCTGCCTTTTGTCCAGGTGCCAGATAACTTACACAAACTAACCTGTTCGTGAACTGTTGACTTAGACTGGCAAACTAAGCTGCATGGCCTGGCTCCAAACTGCTGATTGGAAACTTCTCACACAAGTCTCCTGTGACAATTAACAAATAGCACGCTGAGGTTCATGTGCATATTTGCAGTCGGTGACTAATATCTCATTTTGTGACGGCAGAGTGAGCTTGCCACTTGGCCCTTCCAGTACGAGATGATAGGCTGTGCCAGTGGGGCCATCATGAAAGTACAGCTCGTACTTGCCAAAACCGGTTTATACCTAACTTCTACAGCTCACTCTAAAATAAACTACAAGTACACAACTTGTCTGCCTTTTCCAACTTTGCCTTTTGCCAGAGTAATTTTTTTTTTGAACTGAAGGATCGTATTCTCTCAGAGATAATAGCGAAGCCACATTTGTAGTATAGATGGGGTTAGAAAACTCATTTACTAACAGACATGTGTACCCTGGCTGGCTTTA
Organism: Grus americana; assembly: GCF_028858705.1. Classification (NCBI taxonomy): domain Eukaryota; kingdom Metazoa; phylum Chordata; class Aves; order Gruiformes; family Gruidae; genus Grus; species Grus americana. Next base: position 22,161,267 of record NC_072854.1, read on the forward strand.
ATGAAGTGACATGTCAAAACAATAAATATTAAAAGCTAGCCCAAGGATTGATGGTAGAAGAAAGTTTTTTCATTAGAAAGCATCAGAAAGCACTTGTAGAGAAAGGACTCCTCTTGAACTCTATTGAAGTCTGTGTGTGAGGTCTGTGAGTGACTATGAATTTAAATTTATGAACCAAAGGGAGAAGACTGGTAGAGGCTCTTGGAGACCCTTGTTATTGATCAGAAAGAAGAAAAAAAGGAAGGAAGGAAAGTAAAGACATAGTAATGGGTAATGAACCAGCAGAAGCAGAACTGGAAGAACTAATGATTCTTGTAAAAGTCATCAGATAGAAGGTATGGTTAATGAGTTTCCATGTAGGAGACCAGAGGATACCAGTGAGAAACAACTGAGAAATTGATGTACAAGAAGTTCAAGGAGTCCAGACAAGAAAATCTGGGAACTGGAAGTACTGTGCAGAATGTAAAAATAAATGCCGTAGGAAAAACTGAAACACAGTCGAATAGCAATCAAGATTTGACCTCTGGTATTGAAGCATTTATGCTAATGAGAAAAGAGAAATAAATAGCAGACTGCTGTAATCTCTTCAGTACTGATGATGGTATAGAAAAGGATTTCTTAAGATTACTAGAAAATACATTAGCAATACAGGAAGATAAATACTATAAAAGACAATATCATTAAGGAAGTTTTTCAGTTCCCCAATATCAGTTACAGATGAAAATCAGATATCTGGTTTGATAGCCAAGACATTTCCTCATCAATTTGCAACTGAGAGACAAATTTGTGAACAAAGAAGGGATTTGTATCTGGTCTTGTTAGAACATGAGGCTATTGTAAAAGTGCTGGCCACAGAAGTTAGCCTTGTTTCACATGGCATTAAATTAACCGGAAGGATCAACAAAAAGAGCCCATATTAAAGATTTTTCAGTTTCAGAAGGGGAATCTGTAGGATAGAGAAAGAGCTGATGAGTGAAGTCACTGGTGCTGAGGAGTTTGGAAAATTGAATGAAACTTGGATCTTAGAGAAAAAAAAGTGCTACTCAGAGCTTCCTACCAAGAAAAAGAGAAAAATGTAAAGAAGGGTCCTAAAATTGTTTAGGTAAATAGCCACATAAAAATTATGTTGGGAGTTGGTAAAAAAAAACAAACACGAGGAAAAAAAAACTTTTCTGAAATTCATGGTTACTCAGAGATCAATCCTAAAAGCTGATTCTGCAGCTCTGTATCGCTATTCTGCAGTGCCCGTCTACAGGTACCTTCGAAATTCACTGTGATCTTTAACACATTTAATGGATATTCTGTTATTCTCTTTTCCTGGATGACAGGAAATTTTGCTAGGTGATTAAATACATTTTAGACTCCTTTTCATCTTACAACACTTATTCAAAGTGTTTGAAATGTTTCTATAGCTTCACTTTGCCTCTTTCGTCCCATAGATCTTGGGCAGAGCTCGCATCCACTGCCAGGGATGATGCTAGAGCATACTTTGGTTTATAGCTTGCCCCAGATGTCTTTAAAAAATATAGTGGCCTTCTCCACCAGTTAGATGGGAGGAGGGCAACCAGCAGAAAAGGTGTGGAACCCAACCCGGCCACGAGCTCAGGTGGGACTAACTGGAACTCTCCACATTCCCTTTAAGTCTTTTCTCATCTTTGATCTGTTGCTGCCTTCTGGCTTTGCTATGTAATAAGGATCCTACTGTCTTTAAATATTACAGGTTTCTTCTGCTCTTTCAACACTGCCCTGAAATTACTGAACAGAAGGATCACAGTAGCAATTTACAGAAACAGTGGAAGTACAAGCTACAGTCCCCATTTTCTTTCATTTTCACCCATTGTTCAATAATTCATGTATACTCAAGATTTCAAATTACTTTCAAGTTCTATGACTAATAGGGTGTGGAGCTGTAATTTACTTACATGAATGTTTCATGACTTCCTTTCCAGTGAATTTGGGGAAGGTATCTCAAATCTCAATTCCTTAGCATTTTGACAAGGATCCAATGGCTGAGCTGAAATTTTACTTCAATTTAGTGTGTAAATTCTGTCCATCTGGAAAAGGAAAAAGATTTTATTGTTATTTCACTTATCATTACCTTCCACTTAAAAGGAGTGCTTCAGATACTTTTGGCTAGGCTCCCAGTGCAAAGAAGGGCAAAATATAGCATGTGAAACATCAATTATTAAAATACAGTATTCATTACAATGGATGTAGTCGCTAGGAAGGGCTAATGTGCTCAGAGATACATACACGTTGGTCTTGATTTATAGATATTAACTCATGTACTGATATTTAGGCAGAATGAGTACTAGGTAGACAAGGAGTGGTGTAAAAAAAAGCACCCACCAAGGCTCAATGAAAAAAAAAGGAAAAGAAATGCGATTTATTAATATTTTATTCTCTGCCATTAGGGCTGCAAGGTTGAAAATCCACCCCTTAGGTTTTATCAGAAAGTCCTACCAGTTTTGTATTGTACCATCTTAAAAATGTTCATCCTTTCCAATGTTTCGTTTCCCTCCTATTCTCTGCTCACTCCTAATACTGACATCCTCCTGCTTCCAAAGCTGCCATGGCTCTCCCTCTTTTGGAAAGACCCCCTTCTGAAACTCTTCTGCTCTGTTACCACTTTGCTGACTTGTGCATATCCACAGCAACATTAGCCTTGCTCTCTAGCTGGGTCAGGCACCTTATAACTTTTCCCAAAGGGCTATGGTTGCCAGAGCTTATGTTACGTATGTCTGCAAACACCTACATGCATACAGACAGTCTGTATTACCCTTCACCAGCTAATGCAAAACCTCCCTTACTGCTCCAACCTCTGACGGCTCCTGCCCTTACCCATGAAGACAAACACCCCAAAAGGCAGCAGCCCATGCAATGTCTTATCTCATGGAGTTTTATGACAACTAGCCACAAGTCAGCGTGTGAATGGCATTTCCCCAGAAGTGTTGCAATGAAAGGCAAATTCGGGGACCAGGATATGCAGACCAGTTCCCAGAAAAGATTGCCTAAGGAAGGGAGGGAACTGACAGTGTCGGGTTTTTAAGAACAGGTTGGACAAATAACGAACAGGAGTGGCAGAGGCAGAGATAAATAAACCTGCCTTTGGGCAGGGGGAAGGATTGGAAGACATGGTACACTCCCTTTCTCCTCTGCTTTCTATCATTTGCCTAGGTACACTGATTTTTGGCACCGCTCCTAAGGCTTCCCTCCGTGCCCACAGTAATTTGGATGACGGACCAGCAGAGAAGTGCTGGAGCAGGAATTGGGACGTGCAGGGCATGTTTCCTCCTTCAGTATTGCCTCACTGCTTGACCTTGAGCTTCTCACATCCTGCCGTGACAGCCAAGACCGTGCGTCTGCGAATAGAGCCCATGGTAATTCATCTGCTTCGTAGTGCTAAGATTTTGGATGACACTCAATATGCAAAAACCTCATTTTTTGGTTCAAAGATTAATCACATGAAATAAGAAGAAAATAATTTCTAACTTATGTGAAGAATTACTACAGTAAAATGTGAAGAACGGTCACAGAAATGTATGCTTACACTGCGTAAAACCAATCTGGGCTTTGCAGTGCTTTCCATATTTTCTAATATCACCAATATCTTGTCCTACACACTTTAATTGTGTGAAGTAACCTGCAAAAAACTTCCTGAAATTGCAGGAAGACTCACAAGCAGTAGTGAACAACTGTCATTTCCATTAAATTCACCTTGAGTTGCAGCTAGCATCTCTGAAAAGCGAACTCCGAAAGCCTGGGTGGGAATGAGTTAATTAGAAGGAGGCGATTTCTGGGTTGGGGTCCTGGCCCCCCTCTCCTGCCCTGTGCTGCTCGTGTCTTTCCCAAGGGAGCCCCCAGCAACTGCGACGTCTCCTCCTTTGGCAGCCGGGGTGTCCAGAATATGCAGAACAAGGAACATTGATAGGGCAGTAACATTTTAAAGTGATTGACTTTTCCGCATATTTCTCATGATAAGGACTAAAATATCTTTGAAAGTAATACAATTCCTCCTGGAGAGAAAAATGTTACCTTTCTCCATAAGAGAAATTTTGTTAAGAACTGGGAGAAGTAAAAAGAAAGAAATGCACGTGTAAATCACTTTCAGATGAAAATGCAGCTATTGGCAGCCTCGGTAAAAAGCAGGACTAGCAACCAGTAAGCAGAAATGTAAATTCAATAAACATATCTGTGTGTACAAGCTGATAAAAAAGAACTGCTGTAACCTGGCTGTAAACAAGAAGATTGTGCTTCAGGCTGAGTTAAGGGCAGAAGCAACTTATTCGCGCTACTTTCTTACTGTAAGAACAAACATAACCCTTCCATGTTCGCAAAATTTCAGCTTAACAGGCTGAAATATATGTAACAATCGCACAAACTGCACAAGGAGAAAATGTGGTTGTATGGATTGTAGAGAACTGGATTTTCCCAGTATTCTCCTTTATGAATCCCCTCCTAAATGGATTCATCCATCCTGACACCCCCCACCCTCCCCAGCGCACCGCTGCCCGCTGGACCACCGCTGGCCTCTGACCCCTCGGTCCCCTCTTCCCCCTCTGTGCTGAGATGGACCTCACTCAAATGTTTCAGAAATAGCAAAATAAGGGTGTTTCTGAGCAGAAAGTGAAAAATGTGTGAGCATCTGCTGCGGCAGAAGTTCCCAGTCCCCCTGAGGTCTTCACTCATTTCCATCCATTCGCATTAGCTGTGGACCTGTTCCAGGCTGTCCGCTAGCGAGATCCTACCAAAGCAGGATTAAAAAGTATATTTATATTGTAGTGTCATATTATAAAGCTGGAACTTGGCTTGATTATTTTTGCAGAGCCAAATTATTTCATGTGTATGTACTGTAGACTCAACATCCTCTCCCAGCAGGGTTGGACAGAGGGCACTACCTTGTACTGTGTCACTTTTAATTTCTCAAAGAGATATTAAGTGGGAATGAACATTGTGACAAGCAGCACAAACACCGTTCACCCTAAAGTCCATTATTTAAAGTAAGTACTTTTTACTGTTGATCAGTAGCTCCAGCACCCACTGTTAGCCAGGATAAAAGTCAGACGCAGAGTTTATCTATTTTATCAGCTACATTTGGTCGCTCCAACCATGTAAGAATTTGTGCTATAAAAAGACATGCGATAAAAGCAAAGGGTGAGCGTGGAACGGAGGTCTGGCACAAGCCTCCTGCATATTCAAGTGGTATGGAAATCTAAAATCACTAAGATGTTTCTTTTTATCAAAATTTCAGTAACCTGCAACTGTTCAGGTTATCCTCAGGTTTGCTTCTGGATAAGGCCAATATGACTGTAGATCTTTCTTCTTTTTATGCTTCCTTTATTCTGGTAAAATTAAATGATTCTTTGGTTTGACAAAAGAATTTGTTTTCTTTTAGTGTTCACCGTCATTTCTGTGTTTCTCAAATGGCAGATGCCAAACTCTGGCAGACCCATAATCAGAGCCGATAAAGAAGGCACTAAAGCCCCATGCATGATGTAATTAAAGCCTTGTCTGTCATGGGTTTTGTTGCATATTAATCTTCAGCCGTGGTATTTTAATGCTGAAGGATGTAGTCTGTGGGAAAGCTTGACAATGAAAAATCTACTAATTGTGTCATGAGTCCTCCCGAGGGATAATGCACACAAAAAAGATAAAGTTTCTACAGTTGCACTGAATTGGCTTTTTCTCCTTGGTTAAAGGAAGGAATAACAAGCAAAGCTGGGGAGTAATAATTATTAAACAATTACTTTTCACCCTACCTTCAGTCATTTTGTGGGTTTGAGAAATCACAGTCATTTTCAATTCAAAGTTCTCTGCATACATCTACTGAAATACAAAAGCAATGCAAATGCAATTCAGATTTTGAATTTTGCATCATGTTAAATATTTGGATCAGTGGATCAGTCGTCTAGGTTCTGTTTTTGTCTATAAGTCCTGGTGATTATTCTAGCAGAATTCCTGAACTTTTGTTTCATTTTGGCATTTTTAACTTGTTAATTCTCTGCAAATGGAAGTCTTCCCTGGTTGCTTTTGCATCTCTCTTTTGTTTGGTCCCTCGTTCCAACAACTGAAGCCTGGAAAATTTTCCTTCTGAAATAGAAATAGAGATATCAATTTAATTTAATTCAGATGTCAAAACTATGGACCAGAAACAGATGCCAGAAGATGTGTGATTTTCAGGTAATTTCTCCTCCCAGAAATGCTTCTGTCTCATTTAAAACTTTAATTTAAAGCAAAAGCCTGAGGGGCCAGCCCATCCTGCTGTAAACTGGGCTGAAAATGAAACTCTTAACTAACAAGATACAACAAACCCTTGCTGCCAGAAAGCAATATATTGTTGATGCCTGCGTGTTTTGTAGCCTTAATCCAGCAACACATTGTACTGCAGGCAGGTACTCCTATTTAGATGAGGCAACTCAGAAAGGAATGTATTATTATTAAATATACATAGGAATAAAGAAACATGCTGACTTTTTTTTCAAGTGCTTGTGTATAGGTATAATCCTATGATTGATATTTCTATGTACATGCAGTAATAGCCAAAGAGATTTTCACATTCGCCAGAGCCGTTGGAGAACATCCAGTTCCCTTCCTTTCACCTGGATCTCATAAAAGCAGTAGAGTGATGTCCGATCCTGGGCTAGCTCTTAGGCTAAAGCAAGCTTACTTATCCTTGGCAATGGCATTCTCAGTAATTTAAAAATATATGTCCCAACAGACCAGATCTAGATTAAAATCCTCTTTTAGAGCATCGTCATTACCTAGTAAAAGGTGTAGACCTACTTCCCACAAATAAAGGAAACATGTATCTGCTTTGCATTCACCAATTGTGGAGTTTTTTCCAGTATTTTGTCATCTTGCTGTACTGTGACTCAGCTGAAGCAAGTTTTCAGTGTTTCCCTCTGAAAGCTGAACCCCCAGTGAGACTTGAGCTCACTTCTTATACTTTTCATAATCAAGACTTTTCAACCTGTGTATCATGTCCTTTCTTTTAGTTATCAAAGACCAAAGCCTTTTTGATAGCAGTTTTCTGGGAAAGTAGGTAAGATTCACAGAGTGACCCACAGTGTGAATGTACCTGTAGATAATCACATGAAAGAGAAGAGAGACTTTCTTACCTGCAACCACTCTCCTTGATGTGGTCCTGATGCACGCAGTTGCAGCCCGCGCTCCTACCCCTTTTTTTCAGATCACAATGAATTTTGTGATTCTGCACCTGAGGGAGCTGTGGATGCCCTGATCTGCCCCTGCGGCAGCCACGGGAGGTAGGTGCAGAGGACACAGCCTCAGGCATGGATCTGCAGTTACTGCCGGCTACAAAATCCTCCAGTTTACAGCACGGTGGGCAAGATCCCCCACTGCCTGAGTGCACATGCGGCCAGTGCATCTCAAAGGATGGATAAAGTAAACCTTCTTTGATGGACAGTTTTATTCAAGTTTCTTTATCAAAGAATAAAGATATACTTGAGAAAGTAGTATCAAGGTAATGAGGTGAAAATAAACTTGCTTTAATGAATTGGATGTGGTTGGTTAATTACGTTCAGTCATCATTTTCTAACCTTGATCTGAATTTCCCTTCACATCTCAAGTTCCTACTACATAAAATCATATTTCCTGCACTCCTGGCTGCTCTCAGCTTTCCAAGTTGCTTTGTAATTTACTTTAATCCTCCTGTGGGTGAATTACCCTTCATGCTGGTGTCTTCTGCCAGAAATGATTTTTTGGGTCCTGGTGCCCTTTGTTGAACTGTGTTCTTCCACAGAGTGACTGATGACCCTAGTAAAACTCAGAAGTAGTTTACAACCAGTAGGAAGTTTTCTGTGACAGAGAAATAACTTTAAGCTCTACAACAGCTTTGGAGGGCTGTAGCAAATACAGATTAAGAACCAAACAATTCAGGAAAAAGCATGTAACACAAATATTGGGTCTCTTCTGTGTCACTTGTACTCGCAGGGTATTTCTGGGAATGATGCCAGCCAAGGGTGGCATATATACAACTTCCACAGCTGAGAGCAGAGTGCCGAGTGACTCCAGCTGGGGCTGGCTCAAGAGTTTGGCTCCTGCCAAATACCCTGTGAATCAAAGGCTGGCTTGGATCAGTCCAAACACCACTAGAAGATTCTGTGTAGGACTGACACTGCTGGAGAAAACTGCTGGAGTGACACAAGTAACAGTGCTTTTCTGGTTTTACCATTTGCTGTAAAAGTCTTCTCTTCTGATGACCATTTCAGTGCACTATTCTCATGGGCAGGGAGTGGCTCAGGGACACAAATCCTGTTTGGGCTTTGCTCAGGACCAGGTCTAATCCCCGTAGTAAGACTGCCTGGCCCAGAACGACCCGCGCTGGCTGTGAAATCCATGCCCATCAACTGATTCACAACTGGTTGCTCAGTGACGGCAAGCTGTGCGAAGATCACTGCTCTCAGTGGTCCTGTATCAATGCAGTGCAGTCTGTCCTCTGGAGAAGAGTCTTCAGCCTGGGACGGGTAGAGCAATGAAGAGTTTTACCTGAGCAGCGGGTCTTACTCCTTCGTGATGGGGAGAGATGCACAGTGCAAAGCTTTAGATGTGGGGATGTGGCCATGCTGGCTGCAGAGCTGTGAGAGAAACTCGCTCCTAGACTTGCTGCGTGCAGTGGCACAGGACACGTTTTCTCTGCAGAGTTAAAATTCTTGTATACTGCAGACAACTGCAGTCAACCCAGGATCTGGGATTCAGCCCACTTCTCCGTAGAATCTACAGCAATGCTCAAACTCTTGCTGGAAGATTTCCATTATCATGAAATAGCCCTGAGATAATGAAGGGCATGAAAAGTCCAGATGCCTTTGAATATAAGCAGGAGAAATACCCTCAGACATGAGGTTTCACAGGACAGCTCTTACTTTTCCCTTTTCTCTAAAGCTAAGTTCCTTTTAGGGTATTATTTTGCATTTGAGCAAGGTATGAATGAAATTTCTACAAATTTTATTCATTGCCTCTGTCACTGGTAATTTATTTAAATGACACTCTTCGTAGTTACAAATAACTCAGCTAAGGTGATAAAAAGCCAAGTCCATGGCTCACGAATTGGTGGAAGTAGGCTGATCCCCACGCGCTGGGGAGCTCACCTGACGCCGGGCATCGCTATTCTCCAGCTTTCACAGCAGCAGGCAAACAGTTAACAGTCACCTCAGAGGCACCTGGAGAACGAGCTGCATCTGAAAGTCTTCATCAAACAATAGTAAAGTATTTCATGCTATTGTGCTTTAATCTCTAAAGAGCCTCTGCTTTTTTAAATGTCAAAATATAAAGCATTATCAGATAGTCTCCATATAGAGGAGTGGGTTATAAATAGAGCTATGCCAAAATGTTGACTCATAGGGCTTTTAAATGGCTTTTATTTATAGTCAGAATATAATCTATAGGATAGACATTACTGTGACAAGACTTTCTACAGCATTGTAACTAGCAAAATCATTTCAAGGATCGTATGTTTGGATCTCTATCAGCACAGGATGATCTTGTCCCTGAATCAGGAGCTTACAGAGGAAAAAGAGGAACAACAGGGTAAAGCTTTTTGGAAACATTGGCATATCAGTAAGGTGCAGTTATTATGAAATACAATGCACAGTATGCTACAATGAACAAGCTGCCTTATTGTTTATCTCACTTAGAGCCTCCCTACAATAATTGTTTCTTGTTAAATTACATCTTCATAATCTTTATTATATCTGTTATTTTATAAAGAATTTTCTTCTCTTTCCCACATGGCTGTTCTAGGCAATTCTCCTTTAGGTACATGCATACAATGATGTCATATAAAAGGACTCTGCAAGAAGTTTTTGTAACTGTGAAAATCATTGTATTGCACCTCATCCTGCAGCTGACCAGCTGTGGAGCTGGTTCTGTCTCAAACAACGGCTTATTCCACAAGGAACTTTTCTTTTTCTTTTCCACTACTGTTTTGTCTCTACTTTTCAGGCACTGCATCCACTCTTTGAATCCTGCCCTAGAGGAGCACGGCTTTCCAACCATGCGGGCACAGAGAAGCAGTACTCTCTTATTCTGTTTCAATGCTTCCTCTTCTGTTGGTTTCCTTACTAAGTAAATACTTTCAAAAGATGATGCTAGGAAATGAAATCCATAAACCTGTAAGTCAACAGAGAGATGTTTTTAATGGCATGCTGTGATATCTCTCCTCCCTCCCCCCGTTAACCTTACCCTCCTCCTTAGGCAATACATTACCTGTTCTTTTTTTTTTTATCTTCCTGTCAGTAAGTGATAATCACTGTCTTATCTAGCATCCCCCATGCTATTCCTGAGGTTCAAACTGCCCAGCCACTCTCAGTTGTCTTAAATGATTTACATATCTAATTAAATACAGAGTAGCTAGGAATTAGCTCTGAAGCTTGCTGCTTCTGTTTTATATCCAGAGAAGGACTTGTGTGCCTAAAAGCTTATCTACTTCTTTCAAATACAGAAGTTGTTCTCATAAAAGATTAGCCCCCAGCCTTGCCATGTTATATGTTTACAGTGGTAACAGGATGTGGAGGAGAGAGATGGGAGCCAGAAGGAAGGTTCAGAGAAAGGAAAATGGGAATGAGGTCTCTGAGGCGATGGAGTCCCATAGCGGCAACATTTTTACTCACACTTTGCTTGATTATCTCGTTAGAATTAGCACTGATAAAATTACTTGTCTAGTCTGTGTGGGATCATAAAATGTCAAAAGTGAAGAATAATAAACAAGCATCTCAGTCCAGGATTTATTCTTCACAGGTTTTTATCTCATGTTAGCAAAGCTTTAAAAAGTTCCAAGTTTATGAACTTACCCCAGCAGAAAAATGTATATTTTTATAATACTGACATCAGAATTCTTTCTGTAAATGTCTCAACTCCCCTGTCTGAAGTTTCAGTGAGATAAAGAAAATGGTCTTTTGTAAATGGCTATTTGGCATGCTTAAAGGACTTCTGTTTTCTTTTCCCTTTGGTAATAAAATGTCCATAGTGGAATAAGATAAACTTTTGAAGAAGAATATTTATTAATAGATACAAAACAATGATAGCAGACTGAGATCCTTCAAATTTAAAAAAAAAAAAAAAGTCAGATTTTCAGCCAACATGTTCATTGATAGAAATTGTACAATTCCCCTCTAAAAGGCTGCACACTTGTGAACATTCACTTTATTTTGGGTGTGCAGCAACAAGAAGAATCAGGCTTAGATTTGCTGCATAAAATGGTGGACTGAATGACCATAGATAATTCTACCTAAAAAACCTACAAAACCCAAACCCACAAAAAACCTCGCACCAAGCTTTAAAAAGCCCATTCTGATGAATTTGCAGCTACCTGAAAATTGCTGGGTTTGTATTTTTAAAATTGTTGCATGGGAGGATCGCCTCTTGACAGGGAAGAAAATGGCAAGGAAGGTGCATGAAAGCTTTGTCCATTAAAAATACAAACTTTCAGGTCCAGTAAAGTTTCAACAACATCAGAGAGTGGCCATAGGCAAGGGGGCAGCAGGGCAACAAAAATGCTTGCAACCCTGCAAATAGAAACATCTCCAGTTAAGAACAGAGGAATTATGCATTTTAAGGAAGGACTTTCAGATGATGGATGCATCAGAGAAAGAGTGCTTACTCTTCTCCTTAGAGCTAATGGCAAAACTGATACCAACAAATAAATAAGTTGATTCTCAAAACAGAGTGAACCACCTTGGTGCTGCTTCTTCTGTTAAGCCTCCACCCCTGCTCAGCACTTTGTATTCGGCAGGAACTCTGTGATGGCTAAGCAAAGCAAAACAGGGTAATTAAGTTGCTCTTTCCTCTGCCACAAAAGAAAGAGGTCATTGTTAGAGTTTAAGGCTTCCTATTGCCTCCTTCCAGAAGCTGTGATATCTTCTTAAACATCCTGGTACAGGTAAAATTAAAGCCCTGGAGATTAGAATAATCTTTAGTTCCATGATTGTTGCCAGCATTTGATTCACCATGTCCTGGGGCTGGCTAGTCAGCTGTCGAAAGACGAGGCTCTGGGTGTGTACTTCCCTGCTTCTTCCTTCGGAAACCTCTATTGCCTCTTATATCTTTCCCATAACCACTTCAAAAGTCTTGTTCCTGGTTTTCAAGGTCATTAGCTGGTTAGGGTTCAAATATACTAACACAAATAGTTTTGGAGTGTGATTTCCTAGAGCTTTGTTTCCTACTGCCTGACATGCCCCCAAGAGCAGGGTCTTGTACCTCCCTTCCCTCCCCCATAACGCCATCCCAGGCAGTCCCTCCTCACGTCTCTCTTTCTCAGTGTCACACAACCCATCCTCCATCCACAACAAAGTCCTCAGCTCCCCAAACACCAGCGTGGCAAAAGGCACCTGCAGTGCCCAGGTCTGAGTTCGGCATGTGCCGGCCAGTTGGCCGGTCAGTACATGGTGATGGTGGTGGCCAGCCAAGGGGACAAACCCCTGTCCTGCCTCCTGCATTGGGTACAGCCCAGCATCCCACCCCAGCTCTCCTCCACGCACCAGCCAGATGTGCAGGAACAGAGGATCATGAGACTTCTTGCCCTCTGCCATCTGTCACGGCCAGAGAGCAGTGGCATTTTCATCTGTTGCTTCTCCTTTAGTAGCCAACCCAGAAGTGGGTTCTGATTTGAACAGCCTATAGCGGGAATGTGGTAAAATGACCTGTGCAAGGACTGTTCACAGTATGGAAATTAAGATGTCTACTATTAGTTCCCGGGGTAAATAACCCACTGCAATGAATGGGGGAGGCACCAACTTGCAGAGTGACTGTTTGTAGATAATAGCTCGAGATTTCAGACAGAAAAGCTGGTTTGACCTATTTTTGAAAGTGTAAGAACATTATCATGCTGTCAGACACAAAAAATGAATAGAATATATATTAAAACAGACATAGAATATACATAAAAAGAAGATGTAACAAAACCTGAGAAATGCTATGGAATAAAACTAAGAAAGTTTTACCATAATTAGATAAATTACTTAGTGGGTGACTTCTATTTTGTGATCTGTCTTGGAGCAAGTGAACCATTTGACTCAGACTGTTGGATCATTCTCCAGTCTTCAGATGTCCTGCTCGCTGTCACATGTTTTTCACACATGACATATTTAGTTGCTGCAAAAACGCTCAGACAGGTGAGAGACACTTCTTCCTGATTATGGATTCTTCGCAGATGTAAAAGGCTCCAGTCTGAGCAGGGTTGGACATTGAACTTCAGGTTTGGGGAAAAGCAAAATTAGCAAACTGGTGACTGTTATTTCTTTGTAAAAAATACTTTAATAGAAAAGCAATTATTGTATGCTCATATTTAGATGTAAATGATTTCTGATGTAATGTCATTTGAAAAATAAAGGTCTGCATTACATTGGAAATAATTCACAAGAAAAATCTGTTTTTAAAGGAATATGTAGAACTTTAAAAGCGTTTAAGGTTAGTTAATTCAAAGTTCCCTGATTTTTTAGATGAAAACAGTTTTTAAAACAGCTTTTAGACTTTCCATATTTTTCTAGATATTTTGACATACGCTGCATTTTTCCATTATTTCTATTTCTTTCTCCTGAGACTCCAGAGTTCTGCGTATGAACTAGGCAAAGGAAACCTTAGCCAAATTGATTTAAAAAAAAAAATTATTTGTAATATTACTGCATCCAAAAAAGCCTCCAAAGATATAATTGTAACTTCTGTTGGCAAGCATCATATGAAGTATCTGAAGCAAAATATGAAAATGGTTTTATCCCTGTTAATTATTTTGGAATATGAAAATCAGGAAAAATTGCATGTTACTGTATGTTCATTTCTGCGTGATTCATGTTTTCAAATTAAGCATTTGAAAGCCTTACTCGCTTTCAAGTTCCCCTTGTCTAAGTACTACACAATCCCAATACAGTTCCTACCTGGAAAAATTCAAAGGGAAGAAGACTGATGACATAGGATGGTGAGAGTGCATAATCCTGTGAATGTCTCTTTCATTTCCCAAATGAAATATCAGGCTTCACGGTTAAGTAAATTATTACTAGGTTTTAATCCATCAAAGCAACGTGAGTTTGAAAGCTGCAGCGGCGCGGGACGGTTGCAGGAGCCAGACTGTTGCAGGGAGGAGGACGCCTTGCTCTGCCCTCGGCGCCGCAGCAGCCCCCCCGGGAGCTGGCAAAGCAATTCGAGCAAGATGAACTTGGGGGCTATCCAGGGGCTCCTGCCCACAGGTGCCCGGTGCAGGCAGAGAACAAGGGACATTTGTTCTGTGCAGACTCCTTTTCATAACTCACTGCACTCATTTCAGCCTTGCCAGCCCGGGTGCGAGTGGTGGGCTATGAACCCCAGAGCAGACGCAGACCTCTGCTACTGATAACCTTCTGGCAGAAAATTGAAGGAGCAAAGAAGGGCAACCACTTATATCAGCTGTCACTTGTGCGTGCGATGCCAAAAAGGCAGCGCGATGTATGGGTGCTGCGTAACGCTTGACGGTCCTGGGATCTTTCTTCTAGGTCTGCCTGGATCTGTTGTGGCACTTGGAGTGAGTTTCTTCCTTTTCCCCATCATTTACCTCATCCTTCAAACTACAAATTCCTCAGTGCGCTTACTGTCTGTCATCAGGTACCTGTGCAGAGCCTAAGACAACCAGCCCCGAATATCTTCCTGTCCCATCTCAGCCACCGCCACCCTGACCTGCAGGTACTAGCAGGGCTGGGCAGCCACTCTGCAGCTCTACTGCCTTTAGTTCTTCTCCCACTACACTACGGAGACTATGTATTTGTGACCTGCTGAGGCAGCAAAGGATTCATATATGAAAGAAGCTTAATAGGTGGAAAACCACACAAATTTAAAGCACACAGAAAACAAACTGCACAAATACAAATTAATTTTGGAACCCAGGACACTATGTTGATACAAACTGTGGCATAAAGTGCTTCTGCAACCTTTTCTGAGGTGGCTCCTTCAGCTGTCAGCACTGTGTACAATCACTTATTAACATTTGGTGAAAGTCTGTAGGGAAACCTGAAATTAAAAGTCGCTCTGACTGGTATGCACTGATGGGAAAACATGTTTTTGAATTTCAAATAAAGCTTGTAGGACTACAGAAGACTCAAATAAGCAATTCCCATAATAGAGGGCATCTTCCAGGAAAGCAATTAACATTCCACCTCCTGTATCTCCACCACTGGAGAATTCGGATGCTGACAACCGTTGACACCTCCTTACTTATTCCATTTCCCCCTTGCACATCCAGCTCCCAAACAGGAGCGCTGTTTTCTCAACTCCAGCCGTTTTATTAGCGATAATAACAATGCCTTGGCGAGAACAACTACAAAGCAGCCTCTTGAGAGACTTGCAGTCATTTCCCCTCGTGCTAAATATGTCAGGATCTGTGTCACCTACAATTTGACCAAAGCACAGTTTAAAAACTTCCCCACAGCAATACATAGTTCCATCTGTATCAACTAGCAGACATCAGGACAGTGATGGGGAGGCTGCGTGCGGGCTCGGCAGGGCAAATCCGGCACGGGCTGGTGTCAGTATCACACGGAGCTCTGACAGTGCCTCCTGGAAGGATGAGGACTGTGCCTGTGTGCTGGGGAAAAAGGTAGAGACATTTTTCCATAGGTACTTTCCATACAGCACATTTCTCAGGATGGTGTCCCAGACGGAAATTAGAATTTTTTCATGATTGCTATGCTCATAAAATTTAAAAAAATGCACCATCTTAGTAATGAAAACTATGAAGTAACCAGTATCTTATTTTTAAAGACTCAGCTGACTAACCTCAAAGACGCTTATGTTAAACAATGGGAAGAGGAGCAAAGATCACGCATCATATTATTTCCAAACAGATGCTTTAATAGACCATACTTTTTTTCAGGCCAATGGACAATTCTGAACAAAATGCAAGGCCTGGTGCTGAATAACAATTTACTGGTGTCAGAAAGACCTTTCCAATAAGACAAACGAGGGCTGAAAAATACAATTTATATAGTTGAATAAAATTATACCTACCAGTTATGTTTTTCCTGTGTTAGATTCTTAAAGAAAGCTCTGGAAATATTGTCTCAAAAATTTATTTCAGGAAGAAAAAGGATTTAGTTCTCAAATCCTCGGCTATATTACAGATTTATGGGGATACCTGACCAGGACACAGTTATTATTTTGAAAGTAAGATTAATCTTCTCCAGTGCTTACCCTTCTTGTACTAGCAGGATCTTTCCTTGTCCTCTCTCCTTTCCCTACACACACCACCAATCATTTTAATTAAGTTGCCAAGGTTTTTCCTCTTCCTTTCTCTAAACTCTGCTATGTGACCTCACCCAGGATCAGATTAAGCACCAGAATATGTTTTAGTAAACAGAATTTATTCTCAACCTTCAGCTCCCCATCCACTGTTACAAACCAATCCTTCATTCCCTTGAGGCAGCATTTGAGGAGGAAGCCTCTGTATAAAAGACTTTCAACTCATGCACACTCCAAGGGAAAAGCTGTCAAAACAATGCATTGAAGGGGGTATATCCCATAATACTCACGTCTATTCACACCACGGCAAAGTTTATATTTGACGCATTGCTTAAATGCCAATTCTGAATCTTGTTTTCTCTTTCAAAAAGTAGAATTTAGGTATTTCATCTCATTACATGATAACTTTTTAACTACCCAGAAAATGCAATGGTAGAGGCACCCATAAATTTGAATAAGAGGCTCACAGACATGTGGGACTTCTTTTATCATCCTCAGCAGATCAAGCAGCTTCCACTGAACTCTGTCCTCTTTTCATCTAAAAGATCAAAAGGTCTTCTTGGCCCATGTTTAACAACAAGAGTTTGGCCTTGTTCCTTTGTCTTCACAGAACTTTGCACTGTCTTTTATGTGCTATCACAACTAGGACAAATTGTCAAACAGACTGACCCGGAGCACTTAAAAAACATTCTTATGAGCCAGAGTAGCTGCACTTTGCCCTCATTTTATAGAATCATAGAATTGTTTAGGTTGGAAAAGACTGTTAAGATCATCAAGTCCAACCACTAACCTAACACTAACAAGTCTACCAGAAAACCACGTCCCTAAGCACCACATCTACATGTCTTTTAAATACCTCCAGAAATGGTGACTCAACCACTTCCCTGGGCAGCCTGTTCCAATGCTTGATAACTCTTTCAGTGAGGACATTTTCTCCAATATCCAATCTAAACCTCCCCTGGCACAACTTGAGGCCATTTTCTCTTGTCCTATTACTTGCTACTTGAGAGAAGAGACTAACACTCACTTTGCCACAGCCTCCTTTCAGGTAGGGATTCGGGGGGGAAGTTGTGCATATTAGTGGGTTTCCTAGAAGACAGAAGGACAAGTTAGCCTTTGCTTGATAAACTTTTGAAAACCCAACAGAACCAGCTATATCTTTTACTCGTCAAAAAAAGTCAAGTTAGAGTAATCTGTTATGGTCATACGTGGACCAAAGTACCTTAGCATTACCTTCACTAGAGCCTTTCCCCCAATACACACTGTGGTTATCTCTATAATGGCATATTAGATGGTTCCAGGCTTTGCAACTTATTTGCCTCCACTGTTTGAACAGTCCCTGGCATGCAGGTCCTGGTCTACTAGCAATCTCCCAAACCATCTTTGGGTATGGTTTGGCAGCTGGCCCATCCCAGAGTAGGTTTCATGTGGTCCTTGTAGTTGGGAGGAGAGGCAAGTTCAATGCCATGTGCATGAGTTGTCTTAGCTGGTCAGCTCCAATGCCTGGCAACTCCAGCACATTGCATTTACTTGAATAGATGGAGCCTGTGAGTTCAAACCTCTTCTCTCTGTTTTTATACCCGTATAATTTGACATACGAGATTATGTTCTAACTTGGAGAAAGTTCAGATCCTTCCAGCCCTCTGGACCAACACCAGTGTCTCTCTTCCAGGAAGGAGTTAGACCCAGTGCCCTGGAAGTTGCATGCCAAAAACATGTTAGCCTCAGCCTCCAAAATATTCTGTGGCTGTTCCACTTTGCCTCATAGGTTAGTCAACTCCCAGCATCAATGCCTATAAAAACAGCTTCATAGCATGACTCTGTGCCGAAACAAATTAATTGCTGACACAGACTATGATTTTGGCCCTAAACTTGAATGAATTCTTTAACAATTCCTACAAAGGTAATTGAGAAGGAGGAGGACTCTTCCTTTAATCTACTTACAACTCATTGCATTAAGGAACGCACAATCCAGAGGGAGAAGCCATCAAAGGAAAGTATGCTTCATGTCGTAGATCAGGAGAGAGCTAAACCGCCGTTTTTTGAAACCTCTAGTCAAAAGGAAAGGTGCCAATGAAGCACCAGCTGTGACTGGACAGCTGCAGCCCTGGCGCTTGCTGGTTACCCGCGTGTTACCCACCTGTGCAGGCTGCCTTGTCACACCGAGCACTGGACCCAAGAACACCGGCTGTGCTCGCATAGGTCTGCAGGACCCTCTGAAACAGAACTAGACCAGTAGGTCCCCTGTGCCAGCACTGCAGACCCCTGCGCCCCAGTAACGTCCCGGTGCCAGCACTGCCTCTCTCTCCACACTCCAGCATCTGTCACTGACGCTGGTAAATCTGTTTCCGGCCATGTCACTCTCCCTTCACAGCTCTTCAAAAACATTTTTTAATCCTGAAGCTTTTATTTATTTATACAAAAGAAAGCTGATCTCATTGAGCTGTAGAGTTCCTGAGGGCATGTAATAACATCCTGATGACTGCAACCTGTGAAAGTGCCTATACTTGTTTAATTTTAACCACATGAACTGCCCCGCTGAAGCCAATGAGACTACACTCTGGGCATATTTAAGTGTGTCTGTTATTTCAGGGGTAGCTACTACATCTGGAGCATGCAAACTCATTTAGATGAGAGAAATATTTTTGTGTGTGTGCGGTAGAGCAAAGTATCTGGTGTGCCCATGAGCAAAAAAAAATATTTTTGCAGTGAGTATTTTCAGTTGATCTTAAGACTGGCTGTTCAATATAACACCAAAGCCCAAAATGGGTGGCAGCAAGTTATACCACACTATGGAAAGAACCAGAAGATAACCATGGTCTTTCTACCATGACTCACTTTGGAGGCACCACCACCCAGAGAGGTGGACCTGGGGACATTTTCCATACTCAGATGAGTGCAGAGATTATAATTGTTCCTGTAGCATTTTTAAAATTCCACATAATTTAGAATAGGTAAGTTCAATTCAGTGGATACAAACTGACTAGTAATAGGCACCCTGGGCTGTGAGCCCTTCTAAATGTTCTAAAACAAACACCTTTTTCTCCTTGTGTAATGATATCACATCCAGAAGAGTGAAGAAGTGCTGCTGGTGACAAGTGCAAGAGAGTAGCACAAATCCATTGGCTCCTCAGCCTCCGCATCATTGTATATTGGCACAATTTGGTACTCCACATACGGTCTGAGAAACACCAGAGCAAGCCACAGTGGCACTTTTTGTTGCCATACACCTTTTCCCAGATCTAATGTATGTCATGCAAATATAGTTTGAGTTATCCAGGCTAACTTTTCATCTAAATGGTGTAGAAATTGAGTATTGTAGGCATTTTTTAAAATGGCAAGAGTAAAATGACTGTATCTGCTAGATACTGTTATTGCTCCATTTACCATCCACAAAATGATTTCCAGTTTTATATAATCATTCAGCTTTTATGACCCTGCTGTCATTGTAGAAGTATCACACTGATATTTTCTGTTATGCATTATTTCTAGCTATATGAAATAAAGAGCAGTTAGGTGGTCCCTCTCCTGTGTTGCTCCTTTCCTGTGAATTGTTTTTAAACTTCTATAGCAAATCCCCATTCCAAGTACTGAGTCACATCCCAGAAAACAGTGATGGGTTAACTGAGAATACTACAGACTCAGAAGGGTTAGCAACAGACAACAGCCAGTAAACACAGACGTCACTTTTGCTGTAGGAATTTCATGCTCTACTAATACATATTTCATTAAAGCCCAAGGCCAAGAGATCACATCTTAAGTGCCAGATTATGGTGGAGTTCTATGTTAATATCAAACCCCTGCCATCCTGCACTCCACTGCGTGAAGACCTTGTCTTCTGCAATCTTTATGTCCATTCTTTAAGACTTTCCCTAAAACCTGTGTTTGATAAGTTATCACACATGTTTCTCATCTGTATTTACAGTGGGATTGTCCCCTCTTTCAGTTTAATTTTGCTCAGGAGTGTTGCCCAGGAGGATTTCTGAAAGTTTCATTAAAAAAATTCTCCAGGTAGTCTGGAGAAAGCTTCATGGTCAGCATGGGATGAGCCAGTTAAGGAGAAGCACAATGCAGGTAATCTATAACTTAATGAAAACAAGTGTGTTTGTTTATACAAGAGGGGGACAGATGTACGGCAGCATCCCTGCCAGGTTCCTGAGTGTGCTCCCTAAGCATCCATTACTGGCCCCTACCAGCAGCAGGATACTGGGCTACTTGGATCTTTGGTCTGATCAAGTATTGTCCTTCATACGGTTTTATTACACTCATTTTTGTCTGCTGCTTCTCCTACAACCCATCCTTCCCCTGTGTTCATTAAATTAAGCCTCCTACTTTCACACAGCAGATCACTTATGTGTAACTTATACCACCATTATATATGTCACCTATGAATTTGGCTGAGAAAACAGCCTGGTTTTCATCCTACTTAATTATGGGCTATATTATACAACAATTTTTCAGCATCTTTTAGGAGAAATAAGAAAATCTCCTTAAATATCTGACATTATTATATGATTTGTATGTGTCTGCACCCTATTTAAAGGTACATATTGCCCTCGTATGTAAAAAAAGAATAAATGGAGTCTTGGTGGTCATACCTTCTAGTTAGGCTTCAGCTAAAGAAAAGTGAGCAAGTAACTATCCAAAGAATGTAATTAATAACCCCGGTCAAATAAACTATGATTAGCAAAGTGACAGCTCCTGGCATTCTTCTTTACTTTCTTGTAGAGTATACTCACTCAGAATGTCTTTAAAGACATTAATTACCTGTGCCTTTTACCATGTAAAGATCCTGTGTTTGCCGCAAGATTTTCTCAACTAGCACACCTAAATTCATAGAACTATAGAGAGCTGAAAATGGAATGGTATGGGGGAAAAAACCACACTATGCTGACAGCACTTTAGGACCATTAGCACATCATTATGAAACCCAGCTAAAAAAATAGCCAAACATTAAGCATCAGCTATTTTTGGTTTGGGTTTTTTTGTGTTAAAAAATGCAATTTCCAGGATGAACAAAATATATAGAGAGAAATTGTGAAGATGTAAACATAAATATTAGCTCAAGGAAGCAAGATTTAATGCATTTTACATAATATACAAGATATTGTAGTCTGTATGATGTGGACTTCTGAAAGAGTTTTGGCGGTATGAGGAATCCAGGACCATACTAGCCTGGAGAGAAAAGGCTGAACTTCAGGCCAAATGTAAAATAATCTTTGACTATACATGCACTTAGTGTAATCAGGCAGCTATAATCTGTCCTTGTATTAAAGAGATGAGCCCTATTAGATATATGAGCAAACCAAAAAAGACAAAACACTGCTCACTGCATGAGCAGCCCTGCTGCATCCCGGGTGGTTCCTCCTCTTGAGCCCTTCACATGATGAAACTGAGTAAGCAGGTGGAAAAGAGCCCTTTCAGCAAAGAAACAGAAATTTAAGCCTTGATGGCAGAGACATTACAGACAGAGGAGAGAGTCCCATGCTCCCTGCCAGGGCCACACTATCTAAAATACATATAACCAGGATAAACACTGAGATTCTGATTCTTCTAAGCCTGCCACAATCCAAGACAGGGGAGCACGAACTGCTGTTAGATCCACTGTCAGGCCCTCATGAAGAAAAAGAGGAAATATCTCAAGTCCTTTTTGACGTCTGCAAAACAGCTGGCTGTGGATCAGTTGGTTATAAAGATAGGTTATGCAGGAGCAGCCCTCAACCTCCTTCATTTTTGTGACACAGCCACTGAACAAAGTGTCTTCTTGGTGTTCCTAGGAAAAGAGTGTGAGCCTTTTAAATTCCCAAACACAGTTCTTTTTTATGTGTGAGTGGTTCTGTATCTCACTGACAACTAAGCAGAGCAACAGAGTATCTTCCAGAAACACAAAGCCTGGACATCTTCTCTTGGGACCTCTCTGTATGAGGAGATGGTCCAGAATGACAAGTTATGCTGATTCTCAGGTGGAAAATTTATTTAAAAAATTCTTTGTCTCTTTTAGCTTAGTGAATTTTGGAAATGAATGAAGTCAATATACACAAAGCTTGCAGGGTATCTCAGCACAGGCCAACACCTTAGCTCATGCTCAGTGCTGCAATAATGTGCTTACACAGCTTCCAGAGTAGAGCTCGTCCACGTCTGTCCAAACCAAGCATGGACAGGGAGACCAAGATGCCACTGACCCTCATGTGCCCAGGATAGAGAACAAGACCGTCCAAATGCAGACACCCTTATTTTGCTATTTGCACTGCAAATTCACACCTTGGTTTTCTACAGAATACCTCTTCCATGTAGGCAAACCCTTAGATGGAGCGAAAAATACTTGAGATGACTTCCAAGCTCATCAGCCATGCTTGAAAACACAAGGCAGAGAAGGGTCTAGGGAGTAGACCTGAAAGCCCTCACCTAAACAGTATTTTTTTTTTTTTTAAATACTGACACAGTCCACGGGATGCAAGACTGCATAGTAACTGAAAATTGTCAGTTCTTCTGTTTTAAACTCAGGGTAATCCAGGGCAAAAAAAAAAAAAAAAAAAGCAATTATCAACAATCATTATATTGTTGTTATGGTTATTTGCTGAAACTTCTTCCTTGAACATTTTTTTTTTCCTCAGAAATTCAGGGCAGGAGTGTGCTAATTGTGCCTGTGCCACACCCTGGGTGAACTTGGCAGCAGTATTAGCCAGGAACGTATTACAACATTGCCAAAAGTCCTGACCAAAGGGCGAAGTGTAGCTACGCGGCAGGAGCAGTGGTGTGGGAGCAGGGTGTGACTCGAGAGCCTTCCCGGCACAACAGCAGGGCTACACACCCAGCATCATCCTCCGCAGACTTCTCCACGCATCCTCCTAAAGCAGGCCTATTCCTAGAAAATGCTGCAGATAATTGCATAAAAGCCCATCGCCTGGACAATCCTGATGCAGTAAAAGAGGCATGGTTTATCTCGTAATAAAACGATGTCGCCAGCCAGCAACAGGGGAGCAGAGGGGAATGACACAGGAGGACTAGTTCAAACACAGTCTACAGTGTTGATGTTACACTGTGACCGAGTTGCCTAAGCATAGGCATCTGGTGCCATTTGAGTCACAACAGGATGTATAAAGAAGTCTCATGGAGCCATCAAATATGGCACATATCCTAAAGTGCACCAATGTCCTTCCAGACGAGCAGCTGGAGATCCCATGGGTTAACCCTGAAGCATCTCAAATGGTGCAGGAGGCCTATGTCTAAGCAGCTAAACTCAGGTGGACTTTAGGGTGACCTACATGATTCTCTAGTGATTGTGTTGACGAGGCCTCCATTGACCATGGGTGCAGTCTGGACTCACTGCACCTACATAGGGACACTTAACATTTTGTCTTATGCTGAACCCCACTAGTACCGTTAGGTGAGATGAATCCAGCCATGGGGTCTGTGTATGTAGATACATAACAGATTATTTAAAATGTATTAATCACAGGATTTTGGACTGTCCTGGTCTGAGGGCTCACTGCAGCACAATGGAGATGTGGACAAAGACTAAGTGCTGTTTTTTCCCTCTCAGCTTACATGCCAAGTTTTGAAGATTTAAGATCAAACACACAGCCCCTGTTCAGAAAGAGCTAGTTTACAGATCTGCCTTGACAACATAATATACCTTAAGTGGGCTTTGCACAAGCCCATCAGATATTATTTCTGGTGGTTGCATTCCAGCAGAGCACTGCATGAATAAATAGCTCAAAGGAAGCATTGTTCAAAAGGACTGTTCAGCACCTTCTACTAACCTCAGCTACTTTGATACAGTTAAGCGATAAAATGGTTAAAGCCAATTGCAATATTCTAAGATTAAAAAAAATCTAAGTGACAACAGAGTTTTCCCTCTTTCACCCTTATTCCTTTCCAACCCATATGCTTGGGAGAACTCCTCGTACTTGACAAAAATGCATTGTTTCTGCTGGCTCATGAGAAAGCTGGGATCAGGCCATAATTAAGGTGGAGTTGTCAGGGAGCCTGTGTGCGTGTCCTCAGTGACCACAGACCAAATGGCCACAACCTGCTCTACAAACAGTGCACCAAAGGCTAAAGACAACCGACTTAGCGCTCCTCTGCTTGCAAGCAAAACAAAACTTCAGTGACTTCTTACAATGAAGTTGAAATTCCCCATATCATGTTTTTAAACTCGATCTGTTCCCAAGAATGAATGATCTAATCGAAAGGAGTGAAGAAACCACCTGGAGGATGAACTGGATTGCAGCTGTACTGAGTGGGGAGTCCCTGGCAGCATCCTGCTTCCAGGAGCAGAGCAGGAACGTAGCTGTTGCAGTCTCTGGAAAGGCTCTGAAGATGCTCACTCTTCAGCACAGCGCACACGTATAAATACATGTATCCACAACTGCACACGCATAAACACACGTATCCACAGCCACGTGTTTGGAGAAAGGGGACCAGCTCTGACAGGCAGCCTGAAATTTAAAGACCGGAGCTCCGTTTCTTGCTACCATCTTGGGGAAAGTCAGGCCAGAACCGGGGGGACAGATGGGTAAGGTCAGCAAGAAAGCGCAGCACAAGTGGAGCATGTCCACCGACCTGCTACCCAGACTGGACCAGGTCCCATCGACTGCCCGTTAGCTGGGATGTATGGTGCTCTGGTCTACTGTTATCAAATAGGATCCAGTCCAGGAATTCTGAGATCACTCTGAAGCGCACATCAAAATGCAGTAAAAGGAGATGATCAGGAGATTGGGTTGAAAAACCCACACCTGAACTGAATTTAAATTGATGTAGGCACAGCAGTGGATTACCAGTATACAGAGCTCTCTGCGCGTGAGGGCTTTTCTTGCCCTTAGCCATCAGATATGGCTCTATTCAGACTCCATGTTACTATTTGAAAATGAAAAAGCTATTTTCTCAGTGATCTTTGCACTGCTCTGCGTGTATTTTTCAATATAGATACTATCTGTTCTTGGAGGGTTCCTGTTTTAAACACTGCGACCAGAACACAACTGGTTATTTTTGTTCTGAGAGAGAAAAAGGATGATTTCTGCTGCAGCCTGAGACTCCCCCCGCAGAGCAGGATCCTGGTGGAGGACTCCAAGTGTCCTGGCCGGGTGGCACGGAGCACAAGCCGGTCCATGACATGGCAGTGATAGCAGCCAGCTGTTCTCCACGGGGGAGCATCTGCTCTCCTCCTGGAACAGCCCAGAGACACGGAAAGGGGAGAGCAAGCCAGGGCCCCAGCTGGGGAGCCGTAAGCACAGAGAGGAAAGCAAATGCCTCTCATCAGGCCCCAATTAGCACAAGTGTGATGAGGGGGGCCGCTTCCCCTGCTGGCTGCTGGAGGCTTGGCCAGAGACAGCAGCGAGGGAGCAACGGTGTGAAGAGAGGGAGGGTGAAAACGGAGGGGGAGAGCTGGGAGGGAGAAGGGAGGGGGAAAGATGGACAGCAGGACTTATGTACTCTGACTGAGATAAAATAAAATACCAACCATGTATGTCAGTGAATGCATTTCAGCCCTTCTCAGCACAAAGCTTTAGTCCAATGACTTTGCCAATAATCTAATACTCCCTACCTCAAGCCACACAGTGCTAAACCGGGGATGAACAGCAATGTCTTGCTGGCAAAGAAAGCAAAACCTTGCTGCTGTCGTGCGAGCGAACGCAGCCCCCTTTTCCACAGGCATTGCCATCATTTCTCACGTTGAGCCACAAAGAACTCGGTGCTGTGCAAACAGCGGTCACGAGCCAGGCTTCAAACCTGTGCAGCGTATGCCAGGGCTGCCGATTAGACCCTCGGCGTCAGGCAGAACAGGAATATTTCATGGAAAGGAGCAGCCCAGTTTCAAATGGAAGGGAAGGAAAATTCATATTCATGTGGAAGAAAATGCATTTTTCACTGCAGAGGCCAGCGCTGGCTTTGATGGGTTGTAAGCCCCGTTTGGAAGGTGAGGGGGGACTGCTGTGGATCACAGCCTTGGGGCGCTGCCCTCCCCCAAGGGGTGAGTTTCATTAATGCCGTATTTATACATACCGATTAGAAACACGAGACCCACGCTAGATAAGAAGCGTGCTAGCAGAAGGATTTGGAAGTGTCACCACTTCAAATTATGTGTAAAATTATTTAAGTGTTCATTAAAAACATTGCCTATTATCTATTTTACTTGGAAAAGGAGAGATTTTGTGTCTTCTTTTTTTTTTTCCACGCTCTGTGCAGCAGTTCAGAATTGAAACTTGATTTTTCCAGCTGACATCCTTGCTGATCACCCCTTTTCAAGCTCTAAAATCCTTTAAAACATATTAGGGCAACTTAGTGACCAATGTATAATCTCAGCCTTTTCAAAGAATAGTAAAAAAACCCGTAAAAGGCAGAGTATTGACATTAAAGCTCAGAGATGCAACCCAACTCTTTGATATGTCATATCCATTTACTTATTCAGCATTAGAAATGCCTAGATAATATTTTCAAAATAAAAACATCTCAAGTAAGACAATAGTAAATCAGTGTGCATACTTTGTCTACAGTACTTTTAAGCCTCTAAAAATGTTAAATAAAGATTAAATTATATTTTAATAATTAATTTAGCTTAAAATACTTTTAAAATAAAACATTATAATTAGTTAAGTGATAAATTAAGCTCTTCAGAGTATTCATCTCCTTCCAAAAGCCTTTGTAAAGGTTCAATGAGCACTGACGTCTTTGGCTAGCTTGGCAGGGTGCAAGTTATTTTTATTTCTTGAGTGATCCTATCTCTGAGCAAACAAACTTGCCTGGTGCTGCATGTCCTTATCTCTGACTGAAGCCAGTGGGGACTGGAGCTGTTTATAACTTAACAGCATTCAATGATACATCCCACAGAAAGTCTTCATTTTTGCATGAAAAGCTATGAGGAGGACACACTGTAATTTTTCACCATCTATAGTCCATCTCTTCACCCCTGCTATGTTCGTATAATTTAAGTTGGCTGAAGCAGCAAGCTCAAGAAGGAAGGGAAAAAAGAAAAGCTGGGAACATTGTGGTCTGGCAGATGACTTTGGTGTTCTCAACAAGTCTGTGCAAGCGTCAAGTGATTCACAAATGGTTCCGCAAATGTTGGCTCTGCTGAAATCAGATCAAGGGCAGTTCCAAGCACCACAAGGAAGCACACGAAGCCAGAGCTGGTGCTGGATTTGCAGGGGCCCCAGAGGGGGCACACACAGGCTCTTCCCTCCTCAGGGTCACGCTCCTCCCCCCGGGATTGATGCCCCCATTCAGCAAAATGTCTGCAATGGTTGGACTTTGCTCTTCCAGCCCCAGGGGGATTTAGCTCAGGAAAAGAGATGGTGCTAGTCCGCATGCCACCCCATCTCCTCCTCCCCATGCATCCGGGCCGACCGTGCAAGGTGCTGAATGCCCACGGTGCGCAGAGACATCAGGAGATTCAACAGGAGACTCAAATTTGGCACGACCAGGCATGTCAATGTCTGTTTGCACACCGTCTTCCCCTTTTGGGAAAGTGCTTTAGTTCAGTGTGGGCAGGATGCTCACTGCTACAAAATTGGAAGGATCAAATTTGCTCCGTAACTGGGGTCATCGGGAGAACCACACACACGGTGCGCAAACCCCCGGATTAAAAAACTTAATGATTATGGAGTTTGGGAAATATTTTTTTCCTGGTAATCCAGAATGCTAATAATGAGAACTACCTGTTCAATTATTACTTAGTACCAGTCTTACACAAAAGGATTAAGGATTTCAGCTAACCTTTTTTCTACAACATACTGCATGACTTGAGTTAGTGTATTAATCCTTATTTTCTTCACTTTTGTAAGATGTTGGACACAGATCCTGAACAGGTCAATGGAGTAATTAAACAGTTTCTTGTGATGTGAAAAGAAAAAAATACAGTTTAATCATTAAAACATTTTTAAAATTGTTTTGTTGGGGGGGTGAGGCTTTTTGGGGGGATTAGCAAATGTGGTAACGGAGGCCATTTTCTAAGGAGAAATTTAAAGTCATTTTGTAATTACTATCTGCAGTTACTCTTTAACTTTTAATAACAAGAAATGAGTTCTATTAGGCCTACATTACAGTTCTCCTTCTAAGTTTAGCTGGTACTGACTTTCTATTCAAAGCCAAAGAACAATAAACTGAGGTCATTTTTCTCTCCAGTGAACGCTAACTTTCAGTGAGGACAAATAACTACTTTAGACTGTAAACAAATAGCATATCACATTTCTTTGTATGTTGGTTGATTATAATATTGCTATAATTTCTTTATTTTATGCCTAAAGATGTTCTAGGCAATTTACAGATCAATTTAATACAAAAACTAGAAGCCTAAAATCTATATAGAAAAATTAAACAAATGGATCATGGTAAAAATGGAAATTAAATAGATGTTCAAGAATATAAAATTCTCAGCTATTAATTTTTTTTTTTGCCTTGTTCTTCTTGTTCTGCAAAATCTGATTGGTCTTTATATAATCCTTCCTCGCAATACTATTTTTATTTCTAGGCCATAACCTGCTCTGGTCTCACAGCTGACCCTGTTTGGAGCAGGAGGTTGGACTAGAGACCTCCTGAGGTCGCTTCCAACTTGAATTTCCCTGTGATCTTATGATCTGTGCCAACTCCATTACTCCCCAAGCCGAAGCATGCTCGTGGGCTACATCTACACTGTCAAATCCCTCAGGTCCTGGGGCTGACCCCTGTGCCCAAGATGAGAGGGGCACTGGTGAGTGAAAGGAGGAGCACCCGTACCCACGCTACACCTACAGGCAATCTACACGCACCCCATGCCCCTCTGCTCCAGACTCCCGTGCTACTTCTGAGACATAATCACCATCTGTGTGAGCAGGACAGGGGTCATTTAGTCCAAAACATCTGAAAAGTGAGGGTTGTACTTGGTCCACAGGGTGAACTACCCACGCTGGAGACCCCATGACACCTGCCTAAGGGTATAGGTGCAGGAGACAGAGGGCAGAAGGAGCCAGACCTGGGGCAGCCCTGTCCATGCAGCCCTCCGGAAGGGCTCCAGGGGTGAAATCTCTCCGAGCAGTGCCCAGGGGACTTGCCTGTCCTGGAGAAGGGTGGCTGGAGGCCCCCAGAGCGGAGCCGGTATGGGAACAAGGGGGCGAGTGCTCACCTTCCCTCCCTGGTCCCCTCATACCCATCAGGTCACAGCTCATGCCTTGGTTTAGCTCACCACCATGCAACTCAGACTCCAGTAAAACCCAAAAAGCCTTGAGCATCTACTTTAGAAAATGGGGATTTTTCCCCTTTTTATTTTTTTCTATAAAATATATATCAGAAAGTCTTAAACCTATAGGTTGGTTTATAGAGACGATGCCATAAATAAGACTCTTGTACCAGCTGTACTTGCAAAGATGGAAAACAAGAAATAGGTGGAAGAATATTTGCTGACAGGTAAATTCCTGGCTGGACATTGAATAGTCACATGGGATAAATTATTAAAATCTCCAATGCTTCCAGCTCTTTTCTGCTCATTCAATCCTCTTTCTTGGGGAAGGAAACAGGAGTGGCGTGGGAATCCGTGCAGTCCAGCAGCCAGAAGTGGACACATCTCAGCTTAAGCTGGGGTTGAACATCTTGCAAGTACCTGAGTTAATGTTTGCAGGGCAGAGGTGGAGCTGTTTGTTGAAGAAATCTGGACCATTGGTTCCCAGAAAAGCCCTGCAGTATGAATAACTGTGTGATCCTGTCCAGAGCAGTTGCTGCAACACCAGCATGATAAGATCTGACTGAATCTGTAATTTTGTTTAATGTAGCTGTTGCAACATAAACCTAACGAGGCTTGAATACTGGGTCTTATGTTTATTTGTTTTGTATAGCTTTGGAATTGATATAATTATACAGAACAGCTAAGCCATTTTACTCTCATTATCCAAGATGTTATTTAATCTTCAGAGTCAATCAGATTAGAAGATTTCTGTTATCACTTTTAAGATAAATTCCAGCAAATCAAGAATTTGTAGTCAGGTCATCCCAAAAGTATTAGGACCACTCTTCTGTTGTTATGCAGGGCTCAGGTGATGTTGGGGTGCATTTAAAAGGACTCTGAAATGCAAAGGGCAGGGCATTCATGAGTTTTGTTGCACATGGCCTGATTTCACAATGTAAACAACAGTGTCAGAGAACCTAATTACAACACAGATGTTCCCAAGCTTAGTTAAAGCACAACTCTGTAGTAGAAGAGAAGCTTATTCATCTCCCTAAACCAAAGCTGAAAATTATCAGACTCAGTCAAAATCAGAATTAGTATGTGTATAAAACTGTTGCATGTTACAGTGAATATCTAGAGGAGGTCAAACGGCCAATGAATTAAATTTATAATGAGAACTCAGAGTGGCATCTACGGGCTCAGACTTATTCTCTGGCCCCAAGACTAAAACAGATGTGATTTGATCACATCTACACTATTTAACTCTCTTGTTAGCCAAACAAGATTGCTGGGAATAGCCAATAGCCTGTGCTAACTCCCAGAGTTAGGCAAAGGAAACATAGCCTATATATCCCCTCTGACATACACACAGAGCAGGCTGCAGGCTCCCTTTTAAGCTTGGAAGATATCTGCCTTTTATGTCTGAAACGGAAAAAAAAGCCCTTTAGAAAGTGACAGGACAAACCACCACACCTTCAGAGATATGGTGATTGATGACCGTTGAATGTAAAGGTTTGTCCTTGGCAGGGGAACTGTCTTGATAAATTAGTTCATTTTCCCATCTAAACTCCAAAAGGAGCCCTTGCATCAGAGAACTGAAGGAAACCTGAAAATACCTAGAAGGGGGAAGCAAACAAGCTGCAGTAACACATATAAGCACATTTATTGATTTTCCTAGATTTGCCTATTACTTGTGCCTACAACAGTAAAAAGCAATCACCCTTTGGAGCCCTTAGATAGCCTGTGCTCCAGCAGTCTCCTCTAACTATCACATGCCCATCAAGAACTGAACTGCAGACCCACATGCTAAGGGATATGGGAAAGACTTTAAGATCCTCAAAATCATAGAAAACCGCCAGGCATCTCAGCAGTGCGGAGCACTGGTTCCTTCTGTGGAAAGGTAACGTGCAGACTTCACTCGCCAGTAACTCTACTACAGAGACCATGCGAGATCTCTTCCAGATCTAAATTAATACATAGGAATTACACATAAAATGTTGACTTCAGTCAGTTCTTCATTGATTATATAAGGCAAGAGGCTATAGTTTGCAACCACTGATAAGGAAGGTTGAGCGACTGCTGGCTATATCTTCAGACGGAGTATTTCATAGACATAAGAAATCCTTAGGAAGGAAGCAATCATGATCTCATCCAATTCATTATTAAAACCTTAGACAGAAGATGACGGGCTTTGTATGCTGCACATGTCCATATGTTACAAGTTCTGGCACTGTCCACTGCAGGTGATATCTGCAGTGTTTTGGTGTTTGATTGACAGATGCATTTCTTTAAACATTAGGAGCTGTGTCCATGATAGTGTTGGACAAATTTATTCAGTCATATTTAAAAGGAACCCTATGATGAGCTGTCATTTTTTGTGTGTTGCCATCTTCCTTGCAGCCAGCCAGATTTTGAGAAGCTGCCCAGCTCAAAGCACACTGCTGGAGCTTAACAGGTACTGAAAGTGCAGAGCATGTCTGCTGCCATCTCTGAGATCACTCTGGTCTTGTATGGGTCTCTCCTACCAGAACAAGGAAGCAGACCTATGCTCAGCTGTGGTGGGAAATGCTGCAGTGCCAAGACTCCCATGACCACTCTCAAGGAAAATGTGTCAAAATTTTTGCCTTAATATAAACATTTTGGGCTTAGTGAATCACCACTTGCTATGAAACAATTAATATATTCTATAGAAAATTAATAAGATAAATAGGGAACGGGATTTCTAGCAATCAGTGTCGGAGTGAGGCAATATCTGCATAAGCTGGTAGGACGTTCAAATGTCTGAAGACTGAACTGAAGGTAGTTCAGTTCCTGTGTATCACTAGGATTTTCAAATATGAACATTATCCTGTTGTTTCATTTCTAAATTTGAGTCTATATCACGGGAATGGGAGAGATTATAACAGCCTACAGGGTAGAGGAGTTGATGTTTTTAGGTATCATATTGTGATTTGAACCCACATCTCCAGAGAACACCTTGACCAGCATTGAAGGTGAGACTTTTTCAACCTTCCCTGTTTAAATCCTTCCACTTTGCAAAGGTAACTAAAAATTCACAGGGTATCCTGCACTCCCTCGGTGCACAGACCCTAGGTTATAGAATTAATACCTTCTGCCTACTATCTTCACTAAATTTCTAATTAGTCAAGTAAAATAACACCATCTTCAGCAGCAGAATCTGAGTAACAATGAACTACAGCACCCACATTACAACTACTGTGTTGGGAAGCAAGAAATCTGATTTCAAACCTTTGATCCAAATCTGGGAGGGAAAAATGGCCTCACGCACTTGCCAGGTGAGTACCCCAACTAGCAGGATATCAATTATATATAATAGACAAAAGGCTCTGTCAGAAGTCGAGTAATCAGCGACCTTTCATATGCTTCCTCACCTGGCATGAGCAGTCTGAGATAGCCCATCTGTGAGAATAAGCAGAGGAATTCATGGACCGTAAGCAAGCGCTAAGTCTCTCAGCTTCTTGACCACAGTAGATGTATGGTGGTGTTTGTGCCCATGGGCAGATATGTAATGCTGTGGCATCGCAGCAGCACTGATTGTTTTAGGCACCCTCAAGTCAAGGAGACAGCAGAGAGAGTTTTGAGGATCCCAGTGATGCACAGATGCTGGAAATTCCCTAAACCAGCAGGGATCTGTACAGCTTTAAACCCTTTATAGGGTTTAGATTTAGATTAGGTGAAAGAGCTTTTCCATGACCAAAGCTAGCCATATACAAGACTAGGCTGACAGTACTTCCCCAGAGGAAAACTGATAAATATGCTGATGAGTGAGAGGGATTGAAGTAATGCCGCCTATAAATGCATAAAGTACCTAAAGAAGCGCCCTGACCCACCCCTGTGTCAGGTGAAGTGACTGTGTTTGAGCTTGGCTGGTTTGTAAAGGGGTTTGCAACCACCAAGGGATGCAGCTTCACAACTGCAAGCTGTGATTGTGGTTACGGGGGAAGACTCTGGCAACATTTATCCAACTTACACACAACAGAAGCAAAACAAAGAACCTTTTACTGAGTGCAAAGTTTATTTTAACACATGTACATACATGTAACATGTATAATCCATAAAGGATTTAAATTCAAAATTCAAAGGATCCCTTTCTGGATCAAGCAGAGTTGTTCTGGGATTTAATTAATTTATTTCCTCTGCAGCATTGTAGCTGTATTTTGCTGTGAAAACTCTGGCTCTTCCCCATCCTTTTATACATTTTTCAATTAATTTGATGTCTCAGACAAGAAGTTAAATAGATCAATCTTTTTAAATCAAAATAACCAATCTCGACATTTTAACACACACTTAAATATGTTAGGTACCAAACTTGGGTTGGATTTTTTATTTTTACATGTGTGAGGCATGTCAGAGGTGTATGAAAAAAGGAGCTAGTATAGGCTCAGATGTACTGTGTTAGTGGAGCTCAGGTGTACTGCGGGAACAAAAGGGCACAAGAGGGGAAGGGAGCGTGCCATGGCTTGCGCCTTCCTCATTGGCACCATCTGGTGCAATGCGTGTTGCATTTGTCCTCCCTCTCTTGCTCTCATTGTGTTATTCTGCTCCTTTTCTTCTGCTCTTTGTTCTAATAAGGCTCCCCATACGTTGACATGAATCACTGTGATGTAAATTACACAGTTCTGTTGAGACCCATGATGGCTGATGGTTCTTCAACCTGGAAAGTTGTGCATATGGGGTTTCCAAAATAATTCTACTAAAAAATAAAGGCCAATAATGACAATTGTGAACAAGCTGGATTGATTTTAGGAGGAAGATGTTTTCTGACTAAGATGCTAAGTTGTTTAATGAAGCAAACAACCCAAATTATGGGGGTGGGAAAGGATGCTAAGCAATCTGGCAGTGGTGGAAGAGGCTAAAAGAGGACACAGAAGTGATGGGGGTCTGCTTTTACCAAAAGCTTTGCTGTACAGTGCTCAAGCCCTGAGTCTTAAAATTCTTCCTGAAGATGTGCAGGCATGCATATATCTTCCATTGTATGAACCTGAGGGTAAATCATGACCCTCATTGATTTCAGGTCGAAGGCCCTGAAATTTCCCCGCTGGAGACAGCTGGTTTGAAACTTTTCATTTCCACTTTGCGGTTGCTTTACATTGCCGGAATGCAGCAAACGGGACACCCAGTGGCACCACTCAGCATGTCACAGCGGGAGTGAACCACCCTCTGATCCGGGCTGCTCCTGATTTTCAGGCAACACCTGAGCTCAGCACCCAGAGCTGCTATGGAGGAGAGACCTCAGTCCCAGGACACAGCTGTGTTGGGGGCCTCCAAAATGGAAGCATCCCATTTCTGTGGGGGCTTGAGCTCCCTCTCCTCTCCTCTCCTCTCCTCTCCTCTCCTCTCCTCTCCTCTCCTCTCCTCTCCTCTCCTCTCCTCTCCTCTCCTCTCCTCTCCTCTCCTCTCCTCTCCTCTCCTCTCCTCTCCTCTCCTCTCCTCTCCTCTCCTCTCCTCTCCTCCTTGCCATTTACCTCCCACTGCTACTGCTCCATTTTTGCCCTTTGACCACTATAAATCAAAGGAGTGTCACTGACATGGGCAACGGGGTGGGAGCAGTAGACAGCAATGACCTCGGCTTTTCATACATTATACTTTTTACCTGCAGTCATGTTGCAGCAGCTGTCATTTACTGGCTTTCTAGTCTCCAGCAGCAGGAAACTGTGCCCTGGACACATCTCTCATTAATACAGAGTGAGGAGTGGTTTGTCTTACCCCACATAAAAATCAGCTGCTTTGTATTTAGCGATAACTTTAAATGCCAGCTGACTCGGAGGTGTTTTGCAAAACTCCACTTCCGTGGGAAAACTCATGGTGTTAGATAAGGCGTAGTGTGTGCCGGATTTGCTGCTCTTACCTTTGCCTAATGCATCGATGCCAGGCAGACACTGATGCCAGCTGACAGGCTGAGGGATGGGTGCTGCTCTGACCATTTTTATTTCCATTTTATTGCCTGCAAGCCAGGCCTGGGCCAGGGGTAAAGCTGGTTTGCTTGGGGCTCTTATAATACCCTATATTTCACTCTGCTTTCCAGAAAGAAGAAATGCAATGGCTCTCTCTTCTTTGAACATTGTATGAGCATATCCATAAATCTAAGAGCTAATTCCAAGATATATAAATATAAATATTTCAAATAACATAAACATATTTTAAACTTCAATGTATTTAAGTTCTTAAATATATGACCTAAATATATTTAAAATATAACATAACTGGGCAGCTGCTATATTAATGTACCTTATCAAAAGTGAGACAAAGTTGAAAAATTTTGTTGCTCACAATGTTTTCTGACCCTGGAAATACTCTTCTCCCACTTTAAATGTCTTTGACATCACCCAGGATTTGCCGGGAGAAGTAACTCACATGTCAAGAAAGTCAGCTGAACAGAGATGCTGTGATTTTTTTATGAGAAATTTCTTGTGACATGCACTTTGTGAAAAATCAAAACTCACATTTTCTTTTGTCAGTGAGAGGGGGAGGAAATTGGTTGAAAATGAAAAATGTTTCATCAAAAGTGTCCAGGTTTGTCTTTCAGGCATGCCTTCAAAACCTAGGAAATTTTAAGTGAAAGGAAAATGTTTTTTTTTTTTTTATATTTAAAATTTTTTTTTCCATCCAAAACAATCAATATTTTTCAATTAGTTTTGTATATCAACTCTAAACATAAACCTATTGTCTGGTGACAAAACTACATAACATCTGCTCTTGCTAGTGGCTTTTGCATGTGGCAAGGAGTGAATAAACAGCTTTGATAAAGAAACTAATTGGAGTTGCTTAGTAAGACCACTCTTACTGATACTTATGTATATTCATTCTTCTCATTATTTCAAATGAATGCAAACAAATCACATCTGAGCATTTTTTGTAAGTTCTTAAAGCTCAGAGATAGAAGGTACAAGAAATTGGAACACACACAAATTAAAATGCATGGAGGAATGTGAATACATGTTTTTACATTATACAGTGTCATAGAACTTGAAGGAAAAATTTGAAGGAAAAAAATAAGACAAATTTGTCAACATGGGGAAGAGAATGAAACCTTAATCTCATTACTAAATTCATCACATCTATTGGCTTATTGTTAAGATTCATTGTTGGAAGAAATTAGCATTCTCTGTAAGCCCAGCCTTCCATGAAGCGTTTAAATATGTAACGATATTAATTACACTTTTAACCATCTGTCTATGAGCTGCTTTAACAGGGAAGGGCTCCCTGGTTATTAACGGTACTTATACTTTTATTACTATCTCTCAGTTTTTGAGGACATTAATTTTTAGGTAAGCTGTTATGTGAACTAGCTCTACTTGTACATCTGTAGAAGAAAAGCAGTTCTTTCCCCCCAAATATGCCCATTCTACATATCCACCAGAATTTCACTCTACTTCCAAGCATGTCACAAGTTTCAGTCCTGATTCAGGCAAGCATCTCATCTGGGATCCTCACTGCAAACAGGCAGAAGTATGTGTTAAGGGGCTGCTGGAGTTCAGATCTACGTGTGTAGGAACAGAAGATGTAAAATTAAGGGGAAAACCAACTGTAAAACCATGTTGGCAAGACAATATTTCTGTTCTGTGTTTTTCTAAGCAGGTCTTCACTGAAAAGCTAGCCCAAACTCCTACCCCAGGGTTGCCCTTAACCCTTCCCTTGTCACAGTGAGAACCTCTCACCCAAGTCTGCTGGGCTTGGCCAGGGTGGGAGGCTAAAATGTGGCCAACGCTTTCAGCAGGACTGGAGACTCTGCTTTGCATTGAGGGCAAAGACGAAATCACTCCATGCTCATAACGCTGAAAAATGAGCATATAGGGCCCTGCAATGTGTTCGGGAAGCTGGATCATGTCTTCCATGGTCCCTCGGGCAATAACTCAAGGACATTAAAACCCAATGGTTTTAAACTAAAAGAGGATAGATTCAGACTAGATATAAGGAAGAACATTTTTTATGATGAGGGTGATAAAGCACTGGAACAGGTTGCTCAGAGAGGTGGTAGATGCCTCATCCCTGGAAACATTCATTGTCAGGCTGGACGGGGCTCTGAGCAACCTGATCTAGTTGTAGAAGTCCCTGCTCATTGCAGGGGGCATTGGACTAGGTGACCTTTAAAGGTCCCTTCCAACCCAAACCATTCTGTGATTCTATGAACCATAGCATGGTTCTGACAGCACACGGAAACTGTGGAAATATCCCCACAAAAGTCAGGCATGTGCCCAGAGGAGTGCAGCTCCACTGAACACCCAGCTGCTCAGGTCATACTTCAGTACTTTGTACCCTCTTATGCCTGAAGGAGGATAACGTTGGTGCCACACACGTGGCTTGACCCTTGGTGATGACACAGTGTCTGGGTGCAGCAATCATATCAGGGCTCAGTCTGGGTAGCCCCACTCTTGGCAGGGGGTATAAGCACAAAAGCTGTTGTTTTCCCACCCGAAAATAAAGCAGCTCCATGCACCAGAGGTGCCCAGGCCCCCGCCGTCTGCTCCCAGGGGGTGCAGAGAGATGCATACCCAACATTTGACCTACACTTTCTTGCTGCTAACAATGCCTAGTATGATTTTTCTCCAGCCACACAGCTATGAGCAAATTGTTCCCGGTGGCAAAGTGGTGTACCCTGAACCTTTGTAACGAGGACAGGAAGGCCCCTAGCCCACCTCTCCCTTTGTAAACATGTTTGTCACAATTTAGCGATTGTAAAGATCAAGTACAAGTCAATCACCACAAATGCATTCTAGCAGTATAATCCCACTGAAGTAACAGACAAATTTAGGAGAAAAAAAAAAACAACAAACCAACAAAAACCTCCAGAAAACTATCTATGAAAAACCTTGTGAATATAAACTGGCTTTTGTTTTCAATATAAGGAAAAAAGTTACTTATAATTCAGTTGTTAGTGACCGCAAGGGAGGTGCGTATCACATGAGATCACATGAGGAAAAGTAGGACACTCAGACTGCCTCAGGTGATTGCCTCTGTTTAATTTTCAGGCATTTAAATTACAGCCAGTGGCTCTGTCCCGCCTGCTCAGAATTGCCCACCCCAGATGGGAATTCTGCCCCTTTGGAAGTCTGCCCCGTGTTTCTGAAGGGCAAAGATTTATAACATGCAATTCAGATTTACGCCATTCCACTACTTTCCACAGGCACCTCCCCAGCACAACTGTGCGTCATGAACAAACGCCTTCCTGGTGTTGCCGATGCCCCGGGAAGGGTGGGAGGCTGCGGGCAGCACCTGGAAGGCACCGTGGGTGCTGCCTGCCCGCTGTGCCCCGCGCCGTGCCCCGCCGCTGTGCGCTGCACGCCTGAGTCACTTCCTTTCCCAGAAATGACAACGGCAGAAATCTTTTAGCACAGCACCCGGTACGTCCGGGTACTTAAACCCGCGGGGCACTGTGTCCTGTCAAGGCTGCTGAGGGACGGGTGGGAGGTGCTGGGTGGCCCCGCGGGGAAAGATGCGCTGTGGTCTGCCGGATCAGCGCCCTGTCCCCGGGAGGCGGCCCGGGAGGAGATGCTTTAGAGGGAAGGGAACGCTCGGAGTACCCCGGGGCCGGTGCGGTGCCCCCCCGGTGCCGGCGGGAGGCGGCTGCTGCCAGCGCTGGCCGAGCCGCTGCCCCACCCGGGCGGCTGCCCGCCGGCGGCGGTGCCTGCCCCACGCGGCTCCGGGGCCCGGCCGGGCGGCGGGCCGCGCGCTGCCTGCCGTGACGGGCCCGGCGCGCGGCGGCGGGATTGGCTGTCCCCGGACGGCGGGGCCGGCGCAGCCGCGGGCGGGTGCGCGGGGCGGCGGCGGCGGGGCGGGAGGCGCGCGCACAGGCGGCAGGCTGCACGCACACGCGGCGCCCCGACGGCGGCAGCGACCGCGGGCGGGGGAGCTCGGCCCTCGGAGGGGCGCAGCTGCCGCCTCCAGCGCCCGGCTTATCGCTACCTTTTTGGGTTTTTTTCTTTTTTTTTTTTACTTTTTTTCTTTTTTTTTCCCTCTTTATTATTTTTTTTTTCCTTCCCTCCCAGGACTGGCAGCGGGATCCGCGTCCCTGACATTGCTATGCCAACTGAACTCTGCCGGGCCGTGAGAATGCACGCCATCTCCGACCTCCACTCCTCCCTCACCCTGCGACTCCTCAACAAGGGGCCCGAGTACCTCCGCAGGCAGATGGAGGCAGGCAACCCGGGCAGGAAAAGTGCCGTGGAGAGGCTGGCAGCCGATAAGGCCAAATACGTCAAAAGCCAGCAGGTAATCAGCACCAAGCAGCAACCCGTCATCGTGTTTAGCTCAGCCTCAGAGAGCAGCAGCGAGACCTGTTCGGTGGAGAGCAAAAAAATCAGCAGGGACTTTGGCAGAGGGATGGGCACGAAGCCCCTGGAGCTGGCGAAGGCGGTGTACTCCTGCCGTGCCCCCCTGCAGCACGGCTCCCCCATAGCCAGGCGCAGCACCCCCAAAAGGCAGATGCGGCCGGATTCCCTGGTGATTTACCGCCAGAAATGCGAGCTTGGGAGAGGTCAAAGCCAGGACAGCTCACGGGGGAGTTTGATGAGGAGGATCTTCCAAGGGTCTGTAAAGGAGAAGCAGTTGGCTTCCCCTGAGATGCCCAGAGTCATGGAGGACACCGCAGCCACTGAGAGCAAAGAGCATCTCTCAGCAAAACACAGTGACCATGAGCCGAGCAACCACGGAGCGGAGCAAACTGTCACTGTGAGCACCGAAGCCCCAGGGGTGTGTACAAAAGAGCATGAGAGACCTGCAAAACTGCATATACCTCCTGAGGAGGTCGAGGAGGTCAAGGAGGTGAAGAGGAGAGGTCTCCATCGCTCCCAGTCGGACATCAGCTCTCGCTACTCCAAGTCCTTCTCCGAGTTTGATACATTTTTCAAGTACTGTGGCCTGGAGCAGGAGGTCATCGAGGATCTCGGGAGAGAGAACTTTTCCATCGTGTCCGACAACGTCTCCTTCAAGATCCGCAGCATCAGCGTGGCAACGTCCGAGAGCGACTTCACGAGGCACAGCGGGGACGAGGGGCTGCTGGAGGATGAGCTCACAGAGCAGGTCCCGAGCAGCACCTCCGTGATCGAGCGCAACGCTCGGATAATCAAATGGCTGTACACGTGTAAGAAAGCCAAGGAGAATAACAAGGTGATCCAGGAACTGTCATGATGGCTTCTTTCCGCATGCATTGCAGCCTGGTGAACTCAAGGTGTGTGCAAAGCCTCACCCCGTTGATATATATGTTTCTCTTTCCTCTTTAGCGAGCGGTTGACTTTTCTTAGTTTATTTTAGTCTTTTCACAAAGGGCAGAAGGAAAATGTATTTTGTATACTACGTGTTCCAGTATGGCCTTTTCACAAAGCAGAAATCTGTGTAGTTACAAAAAACCACAAAATACAAACAAATAAATGCGTAAAGCTTGCCAGATTTAGATCAGACCTCCCACATGAAATTAAAAAGCCAGTGTGTATGAGGGATGTCTGTCCTTTGCAGATTTGTAAATAGCTTGTTTTTTCTAACTTATGCTATATTAAATGCTAGGGGAAAAAAAAATCTTAGAAAAGTATTCAACTCTGAATTACAGTTGCTTAAATAACAGACTGAACTGAAACTATTACTAATTAGGAGTACACTGTATTTATACTATACTGCTGAAACTATTACTAATTAGGTGTACACTGTATTTATGCTATAGTGCTACAGCTTCCCCTTCCTTTCTCTCTTTCAGTCTCCCACCATTCCCCTTTTGCTTGGCACCCCCAAATATCAGGAAAGCAAAGCCGAGTCAGTGCTCTTGCCAGCAATCTTATTTCCATCCCCAGCTTTCTGTTGGAACCATAAAAGTATTTCACTGTTCTAAACTAAGAGTAATTAATACAAATGTGTGGCATCTAGGCTTGGAAATCAATTACTTCACAGACAGAAGCAGAACAAATTTAGTCCTAGTAAAAGCCAATATCCTGGTTTTAATAAAACCTGTATTTATTTTGCATCTGATCTTCTGAAAAGAACTCTATTTGTGAGGCCTTTGGTATTGATGATCTAGTAGATAACATTTTTTTCTCCTTGCAATACATGAAGCCCTTAGGATAAGTACTGCAGCTTACAGTGTGGTATTTAAAAATTGCATGAGCAGATCTTGATATGGAGGATTATGTGTATATTTTCTGGCAGTTTGTAATTGGTGCGTGAGAAAAACATCATATAGCGTAGATGCAGCTGTTGATAGAGAGTGCGGGCCTTATGAACGTTGTGCCTCTTTCCTACATAGATGTGGGGCTATCATTCCTGATTCCTTTAATCTATATAATGCGAAAATCCATTTACTTACTTGAAATTGGTTTTAAATATGTGAAATTTGGATCACTTTTAAAATTTTAATTTTTCTTACAAGCCTGTTTTCTTGCTGCACGTTGAGGGAGGAGGAAGGGGGAGAGAGCGAGCCATTTTCACACAAACACCCATGTAGATAAGAACAGTTGTCAGGTATCTGGCTGACAACTTAAAGAAGTGTTGTTATGTGACAGATCCTTTCCCAAATTACCTTAGAGAGAAGAAGGGGCTCCCCTGAGCTAATCATTTCTCTTTGCTCATCCTTCTGTGATAAAAGGCAAGGGAGATGATACACAAAACAAAATGATGCAGATGGTGGTTTGTGAAGCTTGTTGCAGCTGCCGACCTTGCTAAGCGCACAGGATGGGAGGCAGATTTCATCACGAGCAGGAGCCATGTAACAAAATCCACCATATTTCCATGAAGGAAAACAAAATAAAAGTCTGTTTGCTCCTGAATGCCCTTGTTGGGGGTAGGGTCCAGGGCCAGAACCGTGGCTGTCACTGTGGAGCCAGCTCAGGAGGGAGCAGTTGGCCCTTTCCCCATCCATTTGCATGGTGCTAAGCGTGTCCAGTGTCGCAGCTGAGACAGGAGATGCTGGTGACCACCCCAGGGAGCATGCGGTCTGCAGAGGCGAAGGGCAGGAGGTGCTTCACCAGGACAAAGCAAGGGCAGGAGGGGGGAAGCTCTTTTCGAGGGGCTGAGCTGCTGTACCCTCACATGGGCTTGGTCAATAGCTCTTTTTTTTTTGAACATCTGAGACAAAATGACAGTTCACAGCCCATAGCCTAACAGGGTGGTGAAAAGACCTCCATGAAGTAAACAGCAAGTTTATTCAAATATATGGTCATTCTGCAGTAATTTTAATACCCGGAACAAGGGAGTGCGTTACACTGGCAGCAATTCCCTTTGGCACCAAAATTTTTGACAGCATAGGAAATGCTGATCCATAGGGTCCATATTATAAACCTAATATTAGAAGTACTAGGGCTGACTCTCAGCTGATAGACCTCAGCAGTAGGGCTATGATTGCTTCCAGGCTCATTTCTGAAAACTGAAAATGTACTCCCCATTTAGACCACACAAACAGAAAGTTTAGAAAGGTCAGCTAACAATACTAGTACACGGCACCCAGAATAAAGGACAAGAGTCATCAAGAGCTGCCATAAGTTAAATACTACATTTACCGGGCAGAATTTAAGCTGAGAGTGGTTATCACCATGTGATTGCAAGATGAGTCCTGTAGTTTGGATATTGGTGTTTCCTTATACCCAAATGTGCATCTTTTCTTTCAGTCCTACACTTTCTTTGACAATGCAGCATCAAGTTAGATATCTCAATGTTTTCACTATATCCACGTATTTGGCCTTGTTTAGTTTGATTACTGGTTTTTAATGGGCAGTGGGCTCCTGTGCTGCACAGGGGAGCTGTGGGGAGTACAGATGTGCTCCCAGGCACATCCTTGAAGGCTCTTAATTTTACACAGAGGCTTGAGAATTGTTGCACCTTCTTTGGAAAAAGAGGCAGAAACCTGTTTTCTAAAATCCAGCATTCGTTATGAGTAAAACACCTTTCAAGAACTGCAGGGCTTTTATGGGCCGGTGATCATCCCATTCATATTTCATGTTCTCCTTTTAATTTTTCATGAGCTCTCCGGGACCTAGTGGGGCATCATGTAAATAAAACAGCTATTTGAAGGATCAGGTTCCTTAACGCGTTTCATCAGAGTGATGATTGCAGAGTCTGAGCTTGGGTTGTGAGCTTTAGAAAACGGAGGTCCTCAGCGAGATGGGCATTGCTGCTTGGCGGTGGAACGTTGCCTGGATTCACCTCTGCGGTTCAGCTCCTCTCACTGTCAATCTTGCTTGACTCCAAGAAGGGGGCTCACTCTGCATCCTCTTTCCCGGGTTGAATCAAGGTTATTCAGCCTTCAGTTTCAGCACCATTCTTAAATGGATGTTCATTATTCAAGTGGAGATCTCCTGGGAGGGGAATTTACTATGTTGGCAATAGCCATAAGCAGCTGAAGAAAAGCTTTAGAATATCACCTTATGGTTGTCTGATGTGATAAATAATAAATGACACTTTTTTTTTTTTCCTCTTTCTTCAGAATCCTTGACTTGGAAGTTGAACAAAACCAGACACAGGAAGAAACTCTTCCCTCATCTGGCTCATGACTACTTTGTCCAAGTTTAGTACTTTATTATTGCCTCCTACCCTCACCCCCGTCTCCGGGCAGCCTCACTCTTGTTACAAGCACGGGGGTGTCCAAGAGTGCGATGACAAGTGGAGACTGTGAACTGTGCCCCAGCGAGGCAGCAGGAAACAAAACTCCTGGAAAAGGGAAGTGTGGCAGCAGCTGCCATCCACGATAATATTCAGCATCAGCTCATCGCCCCAGGATGCCCTTCCGGGCTGTGACAGAAGGTCTGTGTTGTGCACCCGTCTCTTTCCAGCAATGAATTTGTCGACAGGGATGGGGGGAGAAAATGGGAATGAAGTGGCAATGACCTCTGGGTCAGGCATTTCCTTGCAGGCAGACAGGCTCCGCCCGGATGTTCAAAGGCTCTGTCTTACCAGGGATGTTTGACCAGGGCTCGTCCTCACATCATTGGATGTTATTTGCTTGGCTGGTGAGGACTAACTGTGGCAGCTTTATCTAGGATACTTGGCAAATATGTTGTAAGCTAAATCCCTGCCAAGCCTCTCTTTCTCTGAGAGTATTCAAGCCAAATTGGAGTACCTTGTATCCATCTAGTTTGCTCTGTCACACAGCTTGCTCAGCCAGTGGGGAGGAATAGCCTTTAAAACTCTGCCCAAAATATTTTCAAGAGCATGGTTCCAAAAAACAAGTAGTCCAAAATGAGGGGTGGTTTTGTATTGCTACTGCCTTGCTGTAGAATGGTACAATTCACATTGTACTTATGTTCCTCCGCTTTGTTTGCAATATGTCTCCAACTCTGACAAACATTGCAAGGTTTGGCAGCTTGTGGTTTAACACCTTTAATTTTATGCACTGTGAGTGAGCAGTGGGCTTACAGAATGACATTAGGAAACTCTATCACGGGCCATGTAAAGCCACGCTTCCCTGGCGTGGGTCTGGAGTGGGGCTGTGCTTGGGGTGTGCAGGACAGCATCCCTGC
Organism: Grus americana; assembly: GCF_028858705.1. Lineage (NCBI taxonomy): Eukaryota > Metazoa > Chordata > Aves > Gruiformes > Gruidae > Grus > Grus americana. Next base: position 22,206,072 of record NC_072854.1, read on the forward strand.
GCTGCAAGGCAAGAAGGCATGTTAGGGCACAGCCGTGCCAGGTAAATATCCTGATGGGGTGAGACACCCATTGTGGGCAGCACCTTACTCAATATCATCAATAAAATGCTTCATTTGGACTAGCCGAGCTAAATGTGTTTTAAAAGCTGATAAAAAGTACTTTAGATGATCAGTGTAGTGAATGGGGCCTCTACAATAACTCATGGAATTTGCTGGCTGTGCCTCAAACATTTACCCTGATCTGTCATCGCTTGCTAGAAAATGTCCTACACCAAAGCATTTCTTTGTGGACATTGCAAACCCCCCCTTGCAAAAAAAATGTCAGAAGCCCTCAATCAAAGCCAAAGCCAGTTCCCCTTTCAGTCGCACCCATGCCCATCTGTGAGAGCTGCCCCGCTGGCATAACGGTGACTCGACCCGAGGGTCCTGCAGAGGTTAAAAGTTTACTTTGTGTTACCACGAATGTGGTGTCCGGCTTATCTGGCCACCAGACCTGCAGTGTGAGGAGTGCAGAAACACCACCCTTCGTTCCTCGCGTTCCTCCTGCCTGCACCGCAGCAGCTAGCCCCGCTGCCTCTCCTGGCCCAAAACAGCTGCTGGCACAGCCGGGCGACTGCAGAGCTCGGGTGAGCACTTGAGCTGTGTTTCTTGAGTGTTTGCTCCTCTCGGTAAATACATCTGGAGGAGCGGAAAGGGTGAGCGGCGACCATTCAATAAAACATTGGTGGTAGGAGGAACGGTTTCCTATTTTTAACCTACACAAACACACCCTGAAAGAGTTGCCCTTGAAGTGCTCATCAAGCAGTTGAGTTGACATCAGTTAAATTCACAGCAAGATCATCCGAGTTGCTTTTCCATACGTTTTAAATGTGCTTGTCAGTCCCTGGGTGGTTAGTTCTCAATTACAGCAACGGTTTGAGAATGCACGGCATTTGTCTTCATTTTCTAGTGTTATGTATTAAGGTCTACATGTCTGAAGTTGTCAAGATAGGTAGATAACAATTCCAGATAAAATAATTGTTGAACCTGCTTTACACTTAGGGAAAAACTAAATAGTTTGCATGAGTGAGCTTCTGCAAACTTAGAGGGAAGCTAGTACATGGGGATGGTCTCGTTAAATAATGAAATTTCCATGTGTATTTGTTACATTATTATTATTAAAGGATGATTCTCAGAAACTCCAATGCAAGATGCTGCTAATATAAGATTTATGCACTTAAGGTGCTGGTTTTTAAGGGATATAGTCTAGGTTTATTAGCCAGGAGCACAACCTGCTGTATCTGTTTTTTTCATGCTCGCTTTGCAAGGTGCTGTACCACATAAATATTTATATGAATTTGTCAGAGCTAAGGACTACTTTTCTTTGAAAATATGGATGACTGTAGACAGCTCGGAATGCAGGAAAAATCTTTTGCATTACAAATCAGTGCCCTGCCACAGCAGAAGAGAATTATTTTGGTTTGTTCCAAGGAAATTTTTGGTTTCATTTTCAAACTTCTGCTTGGTTTTGTTTTTTAGTTGAGCAGCTCTCAAAAGTTAAGATGAAAGACGCATTGGCTATCAGTTTTCAATGGTAGGAAGGAATATGTTTAATTTGCTTGAAAGTACTCAAAATCAATGAAGATTTTATGGCAGAGGTTAGTGAAATCAGAACTGGCCCCATTCTCAATATTTTTTTAATCCCCCTTTTTATCTATATGAATGATTTAACAGGGTTGTGGTGACTTTCCAAGTGGATGGGTGGCAAAATTTCCCTGGCTTTGCTCAAACTCTGATAGGAACCCCAACTTCTCTAAGGTGTCATTTCCTTGGGAGATGATGTGGATCTGTCTAAGTTCTTCCTCTGATAAGCTATAGATTCCCTTTATGTAATAATACCTTCCGGGTAAGCTAATGATCTACTTTTCCCAGTTTGCCAGGAAGGACAGTAGATGACAATCCTTCTTTCTCCACACATCTTGGGAATGGGTAATTTGTTGCTTTTTCCAAAAAGAGGGAGCTCTGGCCTTCACTCACCTCCTGATACTGTTACATGTAAAGATTTTTCGTTCCTTCTGCTGGATCTTTCCATCACATCCCTCAAAACGATAAAACTGGCTAATGTTAGTCCCTACCTATCTTTTAAAAAAAAAAAAAAATCAAGTTTTTTGTTTTGGTTTGTTTTTTACTATTTCAGTATAAAATACATGCTTTGGAAGGGGTGGGATTTTCCAGCTTTAGTGATAAACTGAGAGACCATTGTGGTATGAACAGAAGTTTTAGCAACAGAGTTGGGTTTCCAGTTAGGAACCCTAAAACTGGGGCTGAGGGCAAAGATAAGTCATAAATTGAATGAGGTTTGTTTTTGTTTTTTTTACTAGAACTATGTAAACTAAAATAGTCAAATGGAGTGCAAGCGTGCAGTGGTAACTGCTATTTACACCCAAGTGTTTCAAGGTGCTCCAACGCTGTGGCAAAGGGCAATGTCCGTGGCTGTGAAAGGTACAAAGTCTGTTTTTACGGCCTCCAAGCAAGTATTTGCAATAAAGGCATCAGATAGAGACTGTAATCCTTGCAATATGTTGTAAATATTACTGTACAGAAATCTTATAAAGAAAAACAGATTGTTCTATAATATGCATATTACTTTCCTAAGGGATATAGGCCTTCATGTTTTGTGAAATCAGCTGAACATTACATCGATGGGGAATAAGCAGAAACTTTCTCCTGGGAGCAGGCTGTCCTGTCATTGCCTCCTGTGAAGTTTCTCGCATCTGCTTTTGAGTCTTTTGAAATGGAGTACTGCTCAGATCTGGTATGGATGTTTCTAAGTTGCTATGTTTATATTCCTGTGAAAGAACTTGTGTACTACTGAATGTATATAAATAAAAATCCCACTCTGAAAGTTAATTTTTTTTAAAAAGTATATTTTTATTTTGATGTCTCCATTAGGGTACTATTATTTTAAAGCTAGAATCCCATTGGGGAATTAATTTCTCTGTGAGTGAGACTGGTATTAGACTGTGAACATCAGAAAGCACAGTGCTTTGCGGGGCCATACCCAGACCCGTGGCTGAGAGCTTAGGCAGGGAATCTTGTAAGGAGATAGCACTCAGGATAACTGTTAGCTCTCGGTATCAGTAAATTAGAAATATATGAGGTTAGAGCTGTTCCACAGTATTCTAATATTTTTCATTTCAGAATATGGCTGAAAAGATAGACAGTTTATTTCTGAAGGGTAGTATTATATTTGCTTTTACTCACTGTCAAAATCTACAGTGTGCTGCAGGCAATACCACATTCATCACAGCCAGTGTCCAAGGCAGCAGGGAGTTTCAAGTTCTGCTTGGAAAAAACATTATCTCCAGAATCTTATTAACAAGCTGTTGTTTGACTGGGTTCCATAGGAAGAATTCAATATATGATGCTAATTCCCTGTGCATGTATTTTGTGAAGAAAGCGGCAGAAATAATGGCTGCATACAGTGAGCTTTTACCAGAGACCAATGCACTCCAGTTGAATAATTATCATTTTGTTATGTTCTAACCGGCTCAGACACAAGTGTTTCACCAGCCAGCATTGGAACGCAACTGGAGGTAGAGCCAACTGATGCTGTGCAGATTAGGCTCTTCCACAAAAACCCAAGAGCAATTTTATCACATTGACATGTAGCCTTCCCCACACAAGCCCTGGATGACTGGTGTCAGTGGAAGATACAAAGCAAGTCCAGAAAGTGGTGACAATTTGTGCATCACCCTTTCTATGGGGATGAATCTCCCATAGCAAACCTTTGCTAGAGAGGAAGGAGCCGTCATAGCCTGTGAATAACCTTGGGCTACAGCCCAGCTTAGCATTTGAGAACATCGTTCTTAAGTCATTTTTCACATAGCACCTTTGTTCCACATTTTATGAAGTCTGGTGGATTTCTTCCAGAAATAAGGATTTGCAAGCTCCTGTTCTTGGACTGTCTGGTGCAAGTGACCTCTTAGAGTCCACAACTTACTGATTTACTGCTTCGCTTTTGGTTCATCTCTGGGTAGTAGTTAGGTGTTGGAAAGAAACTCTGCAAAGATATAGTAACTGGAAAAAAAGGCTTTTTCAGGTGTTTTGTAGATGTTGGTGCATTCTGAACACAGAACTGCGAAAGTACTTAATATCTCCAAGAGCTTTTGACAAAGAACGGTCTATGTCAACAGCAGACAAATAAGCAAATACAGAGCTTAGCATTAGCCTGCAAAGAGGTGCCTCCAAATTTTGGGAGGGTTTAGTGATTGGGCCGTATTTATCCTGGATTTATCCTGCAGGACTGAAGGGGAGTATATCAGTTAACGCTTAAGTGGAATGTTGCAGTGAGAGGTGGTAGATGCTCCATCCCTGGAAATAAAATGGTCTTAGAAAGAACTACTCAGCTTATTTGCAGGCAATGATGCAACAGGCAGCTTAATCAAGGGAGGTCTCCATAACAAAAGCTGTTGAGAATTTTGATCATTTACACTTGCCAATGAAACTTGATATACCAGAAAAACAAACAGCATCAGAGAAAAAGAACCTCCAGATCAAAGTCAGTTACATATGTCCATCTCCAGAAATCAGTCTACCTCCTGAAAGAGCATAAAATCCTGTAAAATTAGTTTGCACATTTGTAGGGCAGTTGGGTTGCCTGGCAATTAATATGATTAAAAAGATCTAAGAGCTTTGATTGTTTGAGTTTCATAGTTCACCTTAATAATCAAGAGCCCCATGGGAGTACCAATTTTACATTCTTTTTCATAGGCTGTAGCAAGAACCAGAGGGTAGTGCTCATTGTTACCCACAGAAACACGTGATTATTCATCAGGTGATGATAAACATAAGAGAGTGCTGAACCAACCAGAGTCAAGATTTAGACTCACGCACCAAGAGGCGGGCACAGCTGAGCATGCTAAAGGGAGTGTTGCCCTTACTCCTTCCTGTCAACCCAGCCTCTTCTTACATCACTGTTTTTCTCATTGGTGAGTAAGAAGTCTTAACCACTTCCACGGTTATTCATCGGTTTGGATTGATCATCGTATGCCCTCTCTGACAGTCCCTTGCTGTGTTTACTTTTCCATTGAACTCATTCGTGTGCCAATCATGTTACACAAGGCACTACTCTTATCTATCCTCATTCTTGTACAGTCTTTTTTTCTGAATAATGTTTCTAGTTAGGTTTTACATTCTTCTGCTCATTCTTTATCTGTCCCTACCCCAAGGAAACTAAAAACTAAACATGCAAACAGTCAAGAAATGAATGAGTTGCATAGTTAAGCAGAGGCTTACTAGATTAGAGACCAACTCTCCAGTCCCTTTTCATGTATATAGCTCTTTCGGCATAACTTAGCATATAGTTTTTCATTGTTTTCCTCTTTGATACCTGTTTGTAACATCATCCCTGGCTTGGTTTGAGGTCTTTTAGATGCTAAGTTTCTCAGAGCTGTGACGTGGCGCTTAATTTGTCTGCAAAGAGCTTTGAGCACAGCTACTGCAAAATCAAATGCCAAATCACAGATCTTCATGGTGAAGTATAGTTTAAACCTTCTAGGAACTTTGGTACAGCCAAATAAAACGAACATCAGGCCAGCGAAAGCAAATTGGACAAACTTTGCAGCATCAAGACTGAATAAAGAAACGTACCTGAAGCAGTTCTGTGTGGAACCTAGCACAGCAAGGTATCTCTTGAACTTCTTGGAAAGATGCAGCTCTCCCCTCATTTCTTGAGGACCAGCCCTCACTCAGCATTTATTTTCTGCAGGAAAGTAAATTTAAGAAGCAGTTTGTCACACACAAAAGTCAACCAGCATCAAGTGGTGATGTAGTCTATTGGGTTCACCTGCAAACACAAGCTGAAGTGACTCTCCAGGCATCTACTGGGTTTAAGAAGAGCTCTCCCAGAGCTACCTCCATCTGCTGTGGTGGCAGCGAGAACAGCTCTCCATTCTTTTTCCCTCTTACAGAAAAGGATTCAATTCCTTGATGTCAATTACTATAAAGAGGCTGAAAATTGTGTGATTTCTGAGAATAGGTCTTCAGTGTAACCTTCCAAAACAAACTAATAGTCTGGAGGCTCCAATTTTCTTGAATTTTCAATTATTTAGATCATGTAACTTTACTACCCTACAGTTGTTGGAAGAAAGACCATCTTATTCCTCCAGAGCATGAGGCATTCATAGATCATCTTATATCACTCTAAAACCATTGCAGAAACAAAGTGATGGGATGGTAAGAGGACTTCTCTACCCGCTGATACAAAGTCTCATCATCATACACTATCTAACAGGATGGCTTTGTCCTCTGGCCACTTGGTCTAAAATCCGCATTTACAGCTACTCAAGCCTTATCTCAAACTATCACAAATAAATTCTCCTGATACTCAAATATTTACAAAATAAATCAGTGTGTTTTGTATTATGTTAGCATCTTGTCTTACCTGAGAACAGAGGCCAATCTTACCAACAGTCCTCATACGTAAAACACTTGTACAAATGCTGGAGTAATCCACAGTACATAGGATAATCTGGCAGATTTCTTATGGAAAAAATTAATATGGTGCAATAAAAAATTGTGTCCCGCAGAATTCAAGGAAACAAGGAAAAAGAACCTGGGGAAATGTTTAATTCCCAAAGATACATAATTTGATGTATTTTCCGTCTGTCTTTTGTCATTGCGGTTTAACCCCGCAGGAGCTAGAACAACCAGTGAGCAGAGGGAGAGAATCGAAAAGAAAAAAGTAAAACTCATGGGTTGATATAAAGATAGTTTAATAGGACAGAAAAGGAAGATGATGATGATAATAATTATAATAATAACAATAATAATGGAATATACAAAAGAAGTGATCCACAGCACAATTGCTCGCCATCCAGAACTGATGCTCAGCTAGTTCCTGAGCCGTGCTGCCTCTCGGCCAACCCTCCGGTTATGTACTGAGCATAATGTTTGTTTACAAGGGCAGCTAGTGACAGGACAAGGGGCAATGGCTTTCAACTAAAAAAGGATAGATTTAGATCAGATATAAGGAAGAAATTCTTTACTGTGAGGGTGGTGAGGCACTGGAACAGGTTGCCCAGAGCAGTTGTGGACGTTCCCTCCCTGGAAGTGTTCCAGGCCAGGCTGGATGGGGCTTTGGGCAATCTGGTCTAGTGGAGGGTGTCCCTGCCCATGGCAGGGGGTTGGAACTAGATGATCTTTGAGGTCCCTTCCAACCCAAACCATTCTATGATTCTATGATTCTATGGTATGGAATATCCCTTTGGCCAGTTTGGGTCAGCTGTCCTGGCTGTGCCCCCTCTCAGCTTCTTGGGTGTCCCCCACCTTCTCGTTGTCAGGACAATATAAGAAGCTGAAAAGTCCTTGACTGCTTGGCAACAACTAAAATATTAGTGTTATCAACATTATTTGCATCCTAAATCCAAAACACAGCACTATACCAGCTGCTAGGAAGAAAATTAACTCTATCCCTGCCAAAACCAGGACAGTCATGTGCATAACGTGTAAATCCCACACTCTGAATACTTACCCATAGAGTCAAATAAACCAAACATGCAAAAGTTATCAGCCTGCTTTTTTCAGAGTACCCTAAGAAATGCGTTTACAGCATATCTACTGGTTTAGCAGAGCTGGCAAGATCTGAGGAAACTGCAGTAAATTGCAAAAGGGTAATTCCTCACAGAAAACTCAGATTCCACCTGCTGTTGGGAGGCACAGAAACTATGTTGTTTTAATCACAAGTGTGGATTTAAATCTATTTATATTACTTTATTTGTAAAATAAAATTGTTTCAAAAGCATTGCAAACCTATGTGTGCACAATTGTACTTCAGCAATCCTCTCTCTGTTTAGCTCAAGTCAACTTGCCACAGGTTTCAGCTGAACAGAAAGCCAACTGAAAAGATTCGAAACTCTGAAACATTCATTTAGCTGAGCTGAGATCCTGCTATCAAACGCGATGGCCTTGCAGTTGAGCTAGTCACCATCTGTCAGGCCTCTGAAGTGGGCTGAAGCAAAATAAAACACCCTGGCCACCTCCAGTCCTCCTTTAGTGATTGAGTGCTTCCCTGGGCATATTCTCAGGTTATAGACCATGTGGCAGGAGGTGACGAAGGAGTGGGGGCTGCTGCCAAAGGAGGCCTGCTAGGAAGAGGGGGTGGTTGACTTGGACTCTAAAACCACTTGCTAGAGCTCATCCTTTCAACAGTAGCTGTATCAGCTTCAAGGCCCATGCCCACTGCATAATAGAACACTACCAGGAAGTTAAAGGAAGAGGACAGGGTTTCTTTTCATCTAAATGAACGCTCTGCCATTTAAAAAAATCCTGTATTTCTCCTTCTAAATAGATCACAAATGTATATTTCCAGCTTGAGTCTAGCTTAAAATGACTTAGCTCATTCCTAAATTAAAACAAATGCTGACCAAGAACTACTGTACTTGTTCTCTATTGATTTTAACCAACGTTCTTCCATGTGTATATTTTTTTTCAAGGTATATCTAGGTATATTTCTTTTCAAAGCAAATCTTTTTATGGTTCTATAAACAAAGTTATGATCCAGATTAAAAGCATCCAAACATTTAGAATTTTTCAGTCATTGAATCTGGACAAGAAACAGGAGGACACCGGTTTTCCACTTTACATTTTGCTGCGAGCCTGGTCTTCATCCAAGTTCACAGTTCAGTGAAGGAGGCAGGAGTGCCACGAAGAACTTACAGTATGTGCTCTGCCTGGCCCTGAGTAAGTAAGTGCTGTGTTTTGTTATAGGTGTTAGTACGTAGCACTATAAGGTCCTGGGCATGACTGCAAAACATAAACATTGCCCGGTACAAATATTCCCATTATTAAGAGCCCTATGATGTCCGTTTCCTGCAGCCTGCACAGCCTTCCCTAGTGCTTCTGTTTGTTGTGACTAAGCTCAAAGGCATAACTGGAGACAAACTGATAGCGTGTCACAGCCAGGATTACACCTTTGCCACTATGAGCAAGGATGAAACATAAAGCAAAGACAACAAATTCAGTCAGAGCAGGAAGTAAACACGGGTGGTTCTGAGAGAAGTCAAATGGGATAGTGAAATGGAAACACAAAATATTCAAACGTAAATGGATGTATTCCATAGGGACAAGTGTGCTGCATAGCAACAAAGCCATCAGAAGGAAGAGCAAAGCCAGTGTAGCTGAATGAGGAGGTGAAAATGAAATCAGTTTAAGAAGGATTCTCAAAAAAATTAAAAACATAAGGAATGAGGTGAACTGGAAAGCTCCCAGACTGTTGAAAGAAGATGTAGCTGTGAAGATGGAGTTTTCAATTGTTTGGAGGATGCAAGAAAAATTCATCAGGAACAAAGTGAAAGATCATGTAAACTATTTGGGTTCCTTATGCATAGCTGGGATGGGTCCTCTACTCTGTGCAAGTCTGATGAGCTTCTGAGGTAGAAGAAAGCTGATGTGAGAATCATTTTAATGCAGTTGTAGGGACTAGATACTGACTTTATACGATGTTTTGCCTTTCAGGCTGAAAGATTCTCAGTGTGTTTAATGAAATAATTAATTATTGGTAGCAATTGCAGGTAGAAAAAGCCACATGATACTGCAGTCAAGAAGAGGGGGTGCTATGATATTTAATAATAGCTTGAGCTATTTTAAATAGTGTAACTTTGCAAAAGCACTCCTAACCTTTCCAAGTCATAATTCTCTTTATCAGAAGTATCTCAGAGCCAGTTTTACAAACAGATGCTGATACTAAGGGTTCAGCCGCCTGACTCAGCTGTGGCAGCTGAACCTGCCAGCACTTGTCCTGCAAGCTGCCCTGACCGTCCAGGTGCGTGCTCCTACCCTGCTCCAAGCAAGAGGTGATGCAGCTGAGCTTGGTTTACAACTAAGGTGTGTTGATTTGTTATGAGGGCAGGCTACCATAAACAGTATCCAGCAGCACAATGCACCTCACCTAACTTTAATGCCCTAGCAGCTCCCTCTGCAATCAGTGAGTCATCCCATCTTTAGATGGATTTGGGTACAAGGAATGAATAATTTCTGGAGCTACCTATATTTCACCGCTGGTTACAGAAGGGTCTAGATGACTAGTTTAGGCTACATAACTAACCTTTGGCCAGTTAACTTTACACAAGAGCAATTCCACCCTCAACTGATGTCCATTACTTATAATATTGTGAACGCAGTGTCTGTCTGAAGACATAAAGCCTGCCGGGATTTTGATGGAGGGGCTGTCATTTTTTTCAGTCCTTTATTGAGATAAAACATTTCAGTCAGAGTGGCTACTGTTTCTGAAAATCCCCACCCAGGTGTGGCTTGAAGAAGCTTCAGTTTGGTGAACCCCAAATTCATCAAAACTGAAGTTTCCCGGAAGAAATGCTGCAGAGCCAACGTGGTCATTGGCAGAAAGTCCCAATGTGGCAAAGGACGTCGGGTGCCTCTGGGCCAGGGGCGTCTCGGGAAATGTGGCACCACAGTGGTACCCCAATGTCGAGAGAAAGTGTAAAATGTGTGCTTACTTCTTTAGGAATAGGCAAGTTAGTTAAAGATAAACTTAACAATGGGCATATTAATTAACTTTGACGGAGTTCGGCTGTCTAGAACAAGTTCTTCATTGTCTGCTCCCTTCAGTCTCTTTTCTTAAGGTTATTTTAAACTCCCAGCCCGTGGGTTAAAGTGGTGCTAACTGAGCCGTGGTGACATTTGGTGTATCCCTTTGATAGAGAGCAACGCAGAAGACAAATATGAAAAACCAAGAGGTGTGCTCCTATTTCAGAAAAGAGCTGGGTCTTAAGCCAAAAAATGAAGCAATTGCTGGAAAGGCAAGGAAAAGCAAGGCAAGGATTGATTACAACCGCCTTTGTATTTTTTCTGAATGAAAGGAGAAAGAGCAGTTTGTGAAAACAATAGCAGAGGTGTTGGAAATCAGTGGGGGAAGGATGTGTTAGTCATTAGTGTACATAAATCTAGATATCTAAATGGTAAGGCTGGATAAAAAAAATCCAACAAAAATGTTTCATAACGAAACTTGAGTTTTATGGAGTTCATGTTTTTCACAAAAGTACTGAATAAATCCCCTCCCCCCCCAAAAAAAAATCCTCTCAAAAAAAACCCCCAAAAAACCCAACAAGCCCAAATCTGTGAAAATCAATATATTTTTGCCAGGAAGAACAACCACAGGTCAAAACAAAACATCATGTACATAGTAGAGGAAGCAGTATGCCCAGAGCACCTGGCACACAGAGAAATAGGCTTATTTTCAGTTGGCTGGGGTTTTTTGGGGAGGAATCACGGAAAACTTTAATATAATTAATTATTACTTGTTCAGCTGAACTGTAAGGAGGAAGAAGTGCATTCAATGTGTAACAACTTTTTTTTTGTTATAGGTAAGGGCCAGAACTCCTGTGACAAGAGTTTTAGAGAGCTCTCATTATACCATTACTGCAAAATATTCTGTACTAGTACTACTGAGTGTAAGCACTGTATCCCCTTAACCTTAAAATTTCAATATATACATATACTTTCTGAAGTTTATTAATACTAAAGTTTAATATTTGTTAGCATTGCAGTCAGCCACATGTTATTGGCCATTAGAGTGCTATATAAAGATTCATTACTTTTTCCAGGAAAATCATATACTTTTATTTCAGTGGTAGTGCACTGAAAAGGAAGTTTTCATTTTAACTCAAAAATTGGATGATATCTTAATATGTGAATGTACAACTACTGCAGCCATTAATGTGTAACTAAGTGAAAGATACTTTGGAACAATAGTTTGAGTCCGTTTTGCAGTTTTCACAGTTGTGCTACCGTCAAAACTTGTGATTTACATGTGCTGCGATAAAACATTTTGTATTTAACAAATACAGTTTGCAGCAGAAAGGGAAGTAAAGGCAATTTCACTTTTAGCTATCTTTTTTTTCTAAAGGTATAAGCCCTCTCTCTAGGTATTGCTTTATCTCTACTTTTATGAAAGGTCAGTCTGTCGTGAAACACTCTTAAATCATCCGGAAACTCTTGTGAGATCCTCTCAGATTATCAAGCAATTATATTATCTTTATTTCCGGGTGGAAAACTGAAGCAAAAAGAAATGAAAATTCCATCAAAATGGAGAAATCACATACTGATGCTAAAGGCAAAATTTGTTATCTCTGAAAGAGAAATCTGAAGGAGAAACAGGGAAAAAATAAAAAAAAAAAAAAGGAAGGAAGGAAAGAATCACAGGCAACATCAAGCTGAAATAAAAGTGGCTAGGAAATAGAAAACCATAAAATACTTTAAAACGAAGCCTGTGACCTGTTGGTAGCTCAAGGGTGTCATATACTCAGCTATCCTTCCTAAGAAATGATACTCTTCTTAAAGTATTGCTTACATGCTTTTCATAAACCATTTATGAACCAATTATTTTACACTTTGCTCCTAAATTTGCCTGTCCCCAGCAGTCTTTCCCCCGCATTGACTTGTCATTGTGTTTATTATGAAAATAAGGCTGCTTGCAAGGTTACACAACGCTCCCCATGGCATACACTGGGCGTACCTGAAAGTCATGCCCTGTATTTGCCTGAGGTATTAGCTGCTCCTCCCATAAAGGGGCAGAGATTGCATCTGTTTGCAGATGAAATCTATATTATTGATTTCCAGCCATCAAGGTTCACACAGATGCTGTTTGCTGAAACCCCAAGGCAAAGTAAGAATTGCAGCACCAGAGAGACACCCGCCAATTTTTCTTGCTTCTGCCATTTCCTTGCGCTAGCACATATGTCTTTTATTCTGACTTTCTGCTTTGGAGGCATGTCTACGTTGTATTTCATATAAATATGGTTTGTATCCTGAGATTTTCCTTGCTCTTCTAAATACACTAGTCCTCCATACTCTAGCAGTCTGTCAAAGGTGATCAAAGAAGGAGCTGGGAAGGAGATAGTTTAAAAGGGAATTGCTGATCAAAGGAGTGGAGAAAACATTTTGACCAGAGATATGTGATGTTATGTCATGGGAGGACTGGTAGAGAGGGAATACTGGTCTATTTTATTATTAAAATAGAGGCTTGTAATAATAACAGATTACTTTAAAAAGACTCTAATAGCTCTTATTACTGTCTAATAAAAATTAACCAGTGGCTTTCTAATGGCTTTTTGGCTCCTTTCCTCAGCTCTTCAGTCCTAAGTGCTCTTTTCTCTTTGGTGTAAATTTAGTTCTTTCTGTGAAGTCTCTTGAACTGGTTACTTCGAAGATAAGCTGCTGGACTAAATGGATCAGTATTTTCATTTTATTTGCTTTAGAAAATCCACACACGTTCTGAGGAAGAAAAATTGTCTACATTGGCAAAGATTAAAAGCTGTGAAGGGCGAAACACGTAACCGGGACAACTTTCAGTATTTGTGTGATTCAACGGGGAAGCCGCCTACTTTGCACCAGGCTTTGTGCTGTGCGAAATGCATCCACACAGCTCGGATCCCTCCCAGGGCTGCAGGACGGCGCTCTCTGCACCAGCACAGCCTCAAACCCCGCGTCCCTAACTGCCCACGCTGCTTGACACGGCGCGAACACAAACCGGTAATGTATTTGTGGCAAAAGCAGTTTACATTCTAAGAGACGTAACGAAATGACAGACAGCTACAATAAAGACAACAAGCACAAGTTAAAACAAAGCCAGCATTTTCAAAATACTGCTAGATATCTTAATCTATAGTTGGGCAACTTAATTACTCAACCGCAGTCCTCCTTAAAGGCATTAATGGTTGTGAAAGTTCTCTAATTCTGAAAAAAAAAAAAAAAAGTCACACTTTGTTGCCTGAATACAAGTGTAGAACCAAGCTTTTCAAAAGTCAGCAGGGATTTTTAATAGATATGATTCAGGAAGGCTAACTTCAGACAAGTCTGACAGTCCAGTTCTGCAGAAATGCTGCATAGGAATCCCCCTCTTCTTGACAATGTGTCTCCTGTAGTTGGTAATTCAAAATTTTGAGAATTTTGGGTTGGATTCCTGATTGTAATATTTTAAAATACAGGCTCAACATGCACTCAATATTTAGATTTCAGGCTTTCACTATTCTTTCAATGCTTTGATATTAGCAGTGCTGGGGGGGCAAGTACATTATATCACCAAATCATTGTATGGGTTTGAACCTAGCTTTAAAAAAAATCGATAAGAGCACAGTTCACAATGACAAATCTTTCCAGTCTCTTTTTGATAAAGATTCATTCTTCTAAGAGATACAAGCATACAACAGAATTATGAAATACATCAACATTTCTCCTCTCTTCCTTTATTGCCTTTTATTTTGGGGGGGGTTGCCAAACCTGTTTGTAAACACACATCCCTCATCCAATTTCTGATATATCGACCAATAAAAAGTTAATAAAACCTGAAAATACTAGCAACAACCCGAAACATAAACCAGAGCTACATATGGACTCTTTCCTTCTCCAGAATTAGAAATACTGTTTACTTTTTGGAGAGCAATATGAAAGGATAGATGAATAGGCAGAAAGAGAGGCAGACACATAAATAATTTTAAAACATGACTGATGTTCTAAATCATTAAAAGATGATTTTGTCATGACTTCATCATATCTCTTTCCATTCAGTTGTATGCTTCACCCATTAGGAGCAATTTCTCTTCAGAATTCCTCAGTGACTTCCCTAGAAGAGTTTCACCACTGTGAAAGAAGAGCTGACAGACCAATTACAATGTCATGGATTTCCCCTAATTAACACTGTCTGGTGAATATCACAACGTAAACCTTTCTGGAGTTTGCAGATGTTAATGATTTAATAATCACTGTGATATGTATAGCCACTTCCACATGTGTTTACATAACAGAAGCACCAAAGCCTGCTGAAGTGGAAGACGATCAAAGTCATGTTCCTAACTAGGCAATAAGCCAAAGAGAAAGGGCAAATTGATAAACTCTTCACAGCATTCGTATACCCCTTAAATACTAACTAATCACAGGATTATTGGTATGGAATACATCACACTGTCAAGACAATCAAAGCTTTCATCTCAGAACTATCAAAAAATAAAATTTTTCATGTTAGGAAATGAAATTTTTTACCACAGAAATTCAGGCGATCCTGAATATGAATGGGTTTTATTTTAATTTTGTACGAGATCAAAATGCTGGAACCACTGAAACATTTGGTTTCAATGATTTTGGAATGCTTAACTGACAATTTTGACAGCTCTCTTCCGAAAAGCAGCAGCACATCTATGGCCACTGAGGCTTCTAACTTCACTATCACCAGCGAAAGGAGAATTAGGACTGAAATTTGATTTTTTCAAGATAAACAAATGTAAACCTTCTTCTCTGTAGGGGACAATGATGACTAGGACTAGATGGCAGAATATTGGATTTGGCATTGTAGGGATTCCCTCAGTGTCCCATGAATGAAAATGAATTTTACACACTCATCAGTCGAGATGCTGGAAACATAATGTTGAATGCTCTTCTCTAGAGTCACATAAGCCATAGACCTACAGTGCTCTTCTGGGGACAACTGGTTTTACTGCAATTGAGCTACTATGACCCTAAGAACACGCAGTAACACAGATAGGTGCTGTCTCAAAAAAAGAATATTTTTTTTTTTCATAGTTACTAATAAATGTGCCTTGTCAGTTTGTCCCTCCATTTGCTCCATGATTCCTGGTATAAAGAGTTTATACAATCCTTAGTCCTTGCTTAGGGCAGGAAATGTGAAATGGGAACACGGCCTTTTAACTCCACAGTTAATTTTGACAACTTCCCTGATCTCTGGAACATGTCTTCAAACTATTTTTGCTCTTCTAAAGGAATGTAAGATTTGATGTGCCCTTATGACAGTAAAAAAAATCATAATTTCCATGGCACAACAGGAAATGCATCTAAATGTGTTTGAGGAGTTTGATTTGATTTTCTCTGGGATATTCAAGAACCTCCTCCACAGTATCTCTACATGATGCTTTGAACATTCCCTTTACTCATCAGTACTTTGCTTAATCAATTAAAGGTCTCATATGTATGGGCGGAGAATGGATTGAGAGCAGCTCCGAGGAGAAGGATTTGGGGGTGTTGATTGATGAGAAGCTCAACATGAGCCGGCAGTATGCGCTTGCAGCCCAGAAAGCCAACCGTGTCCTGGGCTGCATCAAGAGAGGTGTGACCAGCAGGTCGAGGGAGGTGATTCTGCCCCTCTGTTCCGCTCTTGTGAGACCCCACCTGGAGTACTGTGTCCAGCTCTGGGGGCCCCAGTACAAGAGAGACATGGAGCTGTTGGAGAGAGTCCAGAGGAGGGCCACAAAGCTGATCAGGGGGCTGGGAGCACCTCTCCTGTGAAGACAGGCTGAGACAGTTGGCATTGTTCAGCCTGGAGAAGAGAAGGCTCCGGGGAGATCTAATTGCGGCCTTCCAGTACCTGAAGGGGGCTTGCAGGAAAGATGGTGAGGGACTGTTTATCAGGGAGTGTAGTGACAGGACAAGGGGTAATGGTTTCAAGCTGAAGGGGGGTCGATTTAGATGAGATATTAGGAAGAAACTCTTCACTATGAGGGTTGTGAGGCACTGGAACAGGTTGCCCAGAGCAGCTGTGGATGCCCCATCCTTGGAAGTGTTCAAGGCCAGGCTGGATGGGACTTTGGGCAACCTGATCTAGTGGAGGGTGTCCCTGCCCATGGCAGCAGGGTTGGAACTGGATGATCTTTGAGGTCTCTTCCAACCCAAACCATTCTATGATTCTATGAGTCTATGTATATTCACTGTAAACAAGGAAAACAAGGGCTGTTCAAAACCTAGGTGCAAAGCGATACAGTGCTCGCTTGACATGTTAGAAGCAATCTTGTTTTCCTTTCTCTCGTGGTTTAGCCCCAGTGAGTAACTAAGCACCACACAGCTGCTTGTTCACTCCCTGAGCCCCCGACTGGGATGGGGAGGGGAATGGAAAAAAAACCTCATGGGTTGATATAACAGCAGTTTAATAGGATAACAAAGGAAGATGATAATAGTAATATATATAAAACAAGTGATGCACAAATGCAATTGCTAAACATCTGCGGAGGAAATAAAAAACCCCTATGCCCAGTCTGTTTCCGAGCAGCAATTCCACCACCCAGCTAGCTTCCCCAGTTATATTGCTTAGTATGACATCATACAGTATGGCATATCCCTTTGGTCAGTTGGGGTCAGCTGTCCCAGCTGTGTCCCCTCCCAACTCCTTGTGCACCCCCAGCCTCCTTGCTGGTGGGGTGGTGTGAGCTGAAGAGGCCTTGGCTCTGTGCGAGCACTGCTCAGCAACAATGAAAACATCCCGGTGTTATCAGCATGGTTTTCAGCACAAATCCAAAACATAGCACCCTACCAGCTACTATGAAGAAAATTAACTCTATCCCAGCCAAAGCCAGCACACTTTCTTTTCTAACTAAAAGGTGATTTATCCTGATCTTACTGTAACAGTCACTAATTTTTGTATCCCTTGGATGTAGAAAATTCCCCTGAAAACCTGGAACATGCTGACCCTTCATGTTACCAGTGAAAATTTAGAACATGCAGCACCTCCCAGGCTGGTCTTTCAATGCAACTGCTCTGCAGGTGCTGCTGCTGCAGGCCAGGGGCTGTTGGGAGCTCCCAGGCATTGCTCATGGCACGGTAGGTGCATGTACCTGGTTTGTAATGGTTGTTGTAAACCCTTTAGTATAAAACAGTTAAGAAAATGTTCATTGGCAGAGGACAAACACAACTAGTAAATGTTTACTTCAGCAAGAAGATGGAGTTCTTGCTGAATCCTCTTAAAATTCAGTGAAGAGGCTCTTCAGAGAAGGGATTTTTTTTATTCCTTTCCTGTGAGAAACTGCAAATATACAAGTTCACCACACCCCAAAGCAAACTTAGAGCCTGCGTTATTTGGCTGGAGCCATTTTTAGCTACACAAGAGAAAACATGATTTCATAATGCCATCACTTTCTCTCTCTCTCTAAGCAGCCCAAGCTGATGAAGCAATTTAGGTCACCCAGATAACTGCACTCAATCTCTGTACCAGTAAAGCAGGTGTTTAAGAAGAACTCACCAATAATCATGCTATATAATATTCCGGTATGTGCATGTTATAGTGCAGTCAGTGCAGTGCATAAACAGGTACATACCAGCCATAGCTAATTAATAGGAGGCATGTAAAATAATTAAGCAATAAAATACAAGGCATTCCAGGAAGATCAGTGATTTACTGGGGAGTTTTGCAAAGTCTGGGAGCAATAACAAAGAGCTTTGAACATCATGTGGAGTGCAAAACTATTCACAAATTGCACTGTTAATCATCTTTCATATCTTAGATAAAGCTGGATGGATACATGTAAAAATTATTACCATGGTTATACACCTGTACTGATCTCTCAGCTTAGCTCCCACAGACGGCACTGGAGTGCCCCACACCGGCACCCCATACTGCCAGGCCACTAGGTTAGGTGTGTGTTGCAGTAGGTCCCCATGCAGAAGAACCACACCTGCCCCAAAGAGATCTCTGTGAGCCTGCAAGAAGCACGTGTCACCCAGCTCAGCAAGAAATAAAAGCTTTTTCATCCACAGAATTCAAAACCCGAGGACTGGAAAGTCCATCTTCCACTACTGCCCCAGGGACACGTCAGTCTGCAGAAATCTTGTCACCTTGTTGTGATGGCACACAGAGTCAAAGATGACTGCAGCCAGGGCACAGAGGACATCTCTCAGAGGGTAAGTGATTCAGCAGGGCACGTGGGTCTGTGTCTGCATGCCTCTGTGAGAAGTGCGAAAAACTAGTGAGAGCTAGTGCCCCTTGTGAAGTCCTCATCTCAGCAGGGTTGCTTCACCAAGCATTGTGTGCTTAAGTACAGTTCAGGAACCTACATTAGGCAAACTGCATGCAATCGGAAATTAATTTCCACATAGGCAGGTGTTTTCAGTAAGAAGTAATATTAGGCTAAGACTGAAAAGTATGTCCACTCTGCTGTGTGCTGTTATGGCATTAGATGAGGAAATCCACTGTCTTCAAATATGAAGAGAGGGTAGAAAAGAACTGTTTTACAGTTAGGAAAAGTGGCTTGGAAGAAGTGGGAAAAGAAAGCAGTGAGTCTCAAGACCAGGCAGAAGTGCTAGTGTTAACAGGTTTTAACATGGTATCTTCTATCTTGGAGTATGAGGGAAGTAACTTCTGTGATATATATCCAGACAGTGTTGGTTATAACTAGTAACAAACCATTCACTGTCCACCTGGTAGAGCACTCAGTTTGGAAAGCCTCTCTGGTGTCCCCAGAGAGTTTTTCTCAATTGCAGATGCATATGCTCTGGACTGGACAGTGAACCACATGCAAGTCTGCATCCTCTTCCTCAGCCAGTCCCAGCATCCAGCATGACTTTATTTGTGGAAAGTGGCCTTTTGCATCTTATAGTTTGGCAGCCGTCCACTCTTCCTCGAGCAGGTGCTCATCCAGAGCACACACAGATCTACATAAAACGACTGAATTGATCTCACGGTGAAAGCCTCCAGAATTTCACATGTGCTCTCCGTGTATTGATGTTGGTCCCTGACATAAGCATGGTAAAGCTCCTTGGGATACCGGATTTGTCTGTCCCCTTACCTAAAGCTCCTGAAGCCATCTGTGCTTTGTCTCGCCCTTTCCCAGCCTTGCAAGTTCCTGTTACATAGGACAGTTTGTGAAACAAGCACCTGGGGCATGGGGCCGGTGCCAGAACAGCCTTGCCGTGGGTGCCTTTTGGGAAAAGGTTTCATGCCAGGCATTGGCAGCACATATTGTGCATGATCGTTTTGCACAGCTGTGCTGGATCCTTGAACAAGGACTCCAGGCAGGGAACAAGGAATGTGGAGGAATCCACCTTGCCTCTGCCATGCCTCCCTGGCTGTGACCAGTGCCTGTAAGGTTTGCCTCATCAGCCACTCCTGGGCTTTACCAGCAGGACCACAACCCTGCGCTTCAGGAGAGCAGCCTTTGGCCTGTTCAGAGAGCTGCTTAAAAAACTGTGTGGGATACAGTCCTGGAGGGAAGAGAGGTCCAGGAGAGCTGCTTATTTTCAAAGATCACCTCCTCTGAGCTCAAGAATGGTCCATCCTGACCAGCAGAACAAAAAGCAAAGGGGGCATGAGGACCGCCACTCCTCACTAAACCCAAGCATAAAAAGGAAACAAACAGGAGGTGGAAGCAGGGACAGGTAACCCAGGAGAAATACAGGGACACTGCCTGAACATGCAGGGATGGGCTTAGGAAAGGCAAAGCCCCCTAGAGTTAAATCTGGTGGGGTAACATGCAGAGCAACAAGAAGGTCTTCAACAGGTATATCAGCAGCAAAATGAAGACTGGGAAAAATGTGGGCCTGCTGCTGAATGGGGCAGGGGACCTGGTGACAAAGCCAAGGTAGTCAATAGGCTGAGGTACTGAATGCCTTCTTCACTTTGGTCTTTACTGGTATTGGCCTTCAGCAATCCCAGGGCCCTGAGAGCAGTGGGAAAGACTGGAACAAAAAAGACTGCCTTGCTGGCAGAGGATCATTTAGTCAACGTGTGAACACACTGGATGACCACAAGTCCATGGGTCCTGATGGGATGCACCCACGAGTGCTGAGGGAGCTGACCAATGTCACTGCAATGCTACTTTCCATTATCTTTCGAAAGTCATAGCAATTGGGAAGGGTTCACAAGGACTGGCAGAGAGAAAATGTCACTATCTTCAAAAAGGGTGAGAAGGACAATACAGGGAACTACAGCTCAGGCAGCCTCACCTCAATCACAGGGAAGGTGATGGAGCAAATAATCATGGAAAACCTTTCCAAACACATGAAGGCTAAGAAAGTGGCTGGGAGCAGTCAGCAAGGATTTGCAAAGGAGAAATCATGCTTGACCTGATAGCCTTCCACAATGAAATGAATGGCTCAGTGGGTGAGGGGGAAGCAGTGGATGTTTATCTTGACTTTAGCAGGGCTTTTCACGCTGACTCCCATGACATCATTAATGACCTAGATGTTGGGACAGAGTGAAGGCTCAGCAAGACTGCAGGAGATACAAAGTTGGGAGGAGTGGTTGATACACCAGGGGGTTGTGCTGCCGTTCCGAGGGACCTGATCTAAACAGGCTGGAGAAATGGGCTGACAGGAATCTCTTGAAGTTCCATAAGGGGAAGTGCAAAGTCCTGCACCTGGGGAAGGAAAAGCCCCATGCACCAGTACACTCTGGGAGCCAAGCAACTGAAAAGCAGATCTGCAGAGAAAGACAGTGGAAGGATCCTGGTGGACATCAAGCGGACCGTGAGCCAGCACTGCACAATTGTAGCAAAGAAGGTTGAGAACCTCCTGAGCTGCATTGAGTGGTGTTGCCAGCAGGTCAAAGGAGGTGACCCTGCCCTCTACTCAGCACTGGTGACACCACATCTGAGTACTGAGTCCAGTTCTGAGGTCTCCAGTACAAGAGACATGGACACAGTGGAGAGAGTCCAGCAAAGGGCCATGGGAGTGATGAAGGGACTGAAGCATGTGTCCTACAAGGAAAGGCTGAGGGAGATGGGACTGTTCAGCCTGGAGAAGGGAAAGTTCAGGGGGATCTTATCACTGTGTATAAATAACCAGCGGAGGTGTAAAGAAGGGGGGGGCTCAGACTAGAGACCTCCAGAGGTCCCTTCCACCTCATCTGTTCTCTGATTCTGAAAAGACAGCAAGAGTAAGAAAGCACATTTTTCCAGTCTGTCCACCTGGAGAAGAAGAAATTGGGGTTCCAGTTCACATGGCAATGTCTATCCAATTAGCTTATCCATTGATTTTAACATAAAGCTCAGAAGAACATGCTTGGCCCATAGCTCTCGGTGAAGTGATGACTATCACTTGTCACCGCTCTCAGGCTGTAATGGAAATGACACCACTGAAGTGGATGTGACTATAAAATAACTGATGATGTGCTGCTTTGCATGGAGAAAAAGCAAGCCGCATTTTCAGAACTAACATCACTGAAAAGCTGTGATGATAAGTTTAAAAATCCTTCTGGTAAGAAGCGTATTTGAAAAGAATGCCGAAGCGTAGCTAAAACTGCTTAATTAGATATATTTTGTCCCACTCTGTGGTATTTATTACCTTTTTCATCCAGTGTATTATTATACATTCTGAAGGTCAGACTTCAAAGTCTTGCTTTAGGTTCTTTCATTTGCTGAAAAGTGCCTGGTCTCAGTGCCCTTTGCCAAATTCCTTCCTGCAGAGGTTTTATCAAGCATGTATGAAATTTATATTTGGCCTGTGATTTTTCTTTTCTAAGGCTGGGGGAGATATGAAACTCATCCAATTTTAATTAGTACTTTAAATGGGTCATTATCATATCTGAAATATCTGAATGAGGTTCTTGGAGCTGGCACATCTTCTCAGAGGGTGGCATATTAGGATGCTTTACATAACACAGTTACAATGCAAGAGGGAGCTCTATAATTTTCCCCAAAGTCGTGCAATTCAGAAGGATGCATATGAGATGAGAACTCCCTGGGGAAGCCTGGAGCAAGCAAGTGTCTATCATGTCCACACATTGCAAGGACATTTTTGTTTCTTTGTTAAATATATAGGGTGTCAACAAAAGAGGCAGGGGCTTGGACTCGTGCCTCACAGTGGAGGCTCAGACAGAGTTTCACTGCCCTTCTCTGCAGTCACTGGGCAAGCAGGAGCAGAACCTCCCCAGCCTGCCTGTGGGACACAGCCCGAGTCCCAGCCACCTCATTGCAAAGTGACTTCTCCTTGCCAGCCAATACCAGCAGTGGAGAAACCCTGCAGGAAATAGCCCTGACAGCTTTTTCATGTTCCTCCAGCATATTTACATGCAGTTTTCCTCCACTCCTCTTGGCCTTTTCATGGTGTTTGATCTCTCTTACCTTCCTTCTCTGGATAGAGAAGTAACGTTCAGTGCCAGCCTCTGCTGAGGATCAGACTCCTTTTCAAAGGCCTTTTAAATAACACCAGGCAGTAAGCAAGCCACATCAACTATTATGCCTTACCACCATACCCTGTGATATCCTTTTGGAGACCTGGATCCCGGCACTCTTATTTTTTACCATGTTGGTTTCCCAGCTATGCTGCCAAAAAGGGTTAAAAATGAACGAGGAGACAGTATTGGTGCAATCTTCTGCTACTTGGCTCCTGCCTGCTCCTTTTGGGTAAATGAACAGTGTGTGATCATTGGGTAAATGAACAGTGTGTGATCACCTAATGATCTTACTATATTCTGCAAAGAACAAGTATTTTTTACCCACGACTACTTATCTCATGTTTAGTTACTGGGTGGCAACCTCCAATATAAAATGTTGCCTCTGATAATACAGGCCAGCAAGGCTAGATACAGAGGAGAGTAAATAGTCTGCTTAGCACAGTCCCCTGCAGCCCTCTGATAAAAGGAAATGTGAGCAGAGGTGCACCTTGACCAGCTGGAGGTTTGAAATGTGTTTGCAGGAGCTCAGGTTGCAGACTGCGTAAAAGCTTTTCTTGTGCCGTGGTCAGATCAAGCATCAGCGGCTGCCGTTCACTGGTGCATGCGGAATTAAAGCCAATGACAGATAAAAAAAAAAAAAAAAAAAAGAGAAAACACATGGGACAGAGCAAGGAACAAGGGCTGGTTGATGTTATCACTCAGCTGCAAACAGCAGGGGAGGGAAGGGGAGGGAGGGCTGCTTGTCCCAGTTAATCCAGATTCAAAGAGGCTCTGCTTTCCTTTTAACTCTAATTCCCAGAACAGTGAAACAAGGAAGAAAAACAAGTGGAAGAGACTTGGAGGTGGGGAAGGCAAATAAACTATAGTAATGGCAGAGTGTCCTAAAGTGAACAGGGAGAGGAAACCGTAAAACATGTTTTTACTCAGATGGTTAGTTTTACACCTTAAACAGCAATTACCTGTTTCTTCCAAAACAAGTTTAGTAGCATTCATGTTAGGGGTGGTATCACTTTCTGTTTTCTCCACGCTTACCTGCATTAGAATAAACAAAACCGGGCAGCAATTAATATTTCAAACCTGAATCCCGCCAAGAACTTAAACACAGCCTTAAATTGAGGCACATCATCGGTCCCACCAAAGTCAACAAGCTATTGATTTGATTAATTTTTACCAGAAACTTGAATGCTTTGCTAGGCTGAGATCTCCCAGACATTTTTATTGGCTAATTCCCCAAAGCGCTGAACAAACGATGCACCCAGTCCTCCTCCCAGGCAAAGTCTGCCTGCCGAGCAGGGCTCTGGGACACTCCACGCACACACATCCGTACACATCATTTCTGCAGCACCTCCTCGTCTGGGGCTGCCTGTGCGGGTTACTGCCCTCTCACCTCCTGCTCGACAGAGATGTCTTCTGCCTGCCCCAGCTGAAATGAGCCAGGGTTGGCCCAACGGATTTAAATACAGACGCGGCCTTGCTAAGCCAGCTAGCTCGCTTTGACTGATGGAGGTCAAGGAGTCTGTGCTGAGCCAACAGGTTTAGGAGGATGGTAACTTCTGTCTGGGCAGCGATGCTGGAGATGGCAGCCTCTCCTGAGCCCCTGGGAGGGGCATGTTAGCTGCCAGGCTGAAAACATCTTGGTAAAACTGTAATGTTTTTTTTCATTCGATAGTCAAGGGAATAAAACACAGATGGTTCTTTTTCTTGGGCAGAGAATACATTTACTTGGCTTCATATTCACTTCATGTCACAAATTGTCAGTGACTCCTAAAACAGAAAGAGTAGATGTGGGTGCCTCTTCTTCAAGGCAGAGTCTCCCCTTTGGAGTCGAGCCATGAGGTTGAGTCATTATTTCTTCTCCTCTGAGATATTTAATGCTCACATGTACTTGAAAAAAGGAACATTTCCCAACCATGGGAAAATTATTGTAGGTGTGGACCAAAGCTGTAAGTTCCATTCATTCACAAGGCTGCCTGTATGAAACGCAGAAGGTTGTACCGTCCCCTTAAGCTATGGGAGTCCCAGGCTTCAAAGCACGTACAGGAAACACACCTACAAAAATACACGGATTTCTGAAGCCTCAGGTTAAAAATGTAATACATGGCTTATTGACTTGGCATATTATGCTCAGTCTAGTAATTCTGAACCATGCTATGCAATTAAAAATGTCAAGCTGATAATGGAAATTTAAACTATACATCTCAAAGAGATACCCACACCATGACTCAGAATTGGCTTTGTGCATAGGCAAAGTAGGGAAGAAGACTGCTGGGAAGGCAAATCCGCCATAGGTTAGCAGTGTATATACCACAGCCTTGAAAAATCCTTAAACATGGGCTGAATTCTAGATGCTTTAGTTAGGGTGAATGAATCTAATCTTATAGTAGATGACTTAACTACTTGTCTCTGATAGCTGGGGCCTGACAGTCTGGGAAAATTTCTCACCCCTCCACTGAACTCAGGCACCATGAATGGCACTGCCTATGCATGTCTTGCAGGGGGTGTGAACAAAAGGTTGTTGTGGGTGAGAGGATGTGGTAAGCCATTTTTTTAAAACTTTTTTCAAGTAAGCAATCAAACAGAAAAAACCCTCTCCATGCATTGTGGTTTACTCTGAAACTATTGAGAAAATCTGGATTGTTTCTGTCTTTCACTATTAAACTTGAATAATATGGCCAAGCAGAAGCAAATATGGCAGCAAAGTGTTTAAAAAATACTGTTCTTCTTCTGTTATTTTTCAAATTACTCTCTTCCTTTCTGACTCTCTCACTCATTAGATTGTTTTTCAAAGACCACTAATCAGGCTAAGTGCCTGTGGCTTGCTGGGAGAGACGTGGTTTCAGAAGCACACAGTGCACAACCCCATTTTAGCAGTGAGATGAGGTGGGGCATCCCAGGTGTGAGCACATCCAGGACTCCGTGCTGAAAAAATACATGCATTCTTGAAATGCTGATTGCAGTGCATTTGTACAAGGCTTTCTGGCAGGCAAGTAAGGCAATCCTGGAACTGCTATTCATCTTTCAAAGCTGTTACGTCTCAAATCAGATGGATTAAAGACGGGATTGAAGAAAGCACGATGGGGAGTACAGACCTACCTTTGCCCATCAACGCCATGATCTCTAACCTCTCTGTATCTGACTCCTGCTGTATCATCATTCATTCATTGCCTCCAGTTCCCTGTATCAGCAGGTGCCAGTCCAAGATCAAGAGAAATTTCAGCAAGTATAGCTTTTCTGCATTTACTATAAACATGGAGAGGTATCAGGGCTGTAAAGAAATGTGAATAAAGACAGTTTCTTTAGCTTTGTTCCTGCAAATTATATCATGATCCAAGATATTTTAGAGAACCACACACAGAAAGAAGGATGACCTTCAGCCAGACACCACTCAGTCCTTTGCTTGCAGAAACAAATGCAACAAGGGGTTGCTTGATGGGTTTGCTTACCCAGGCACTATCAAGACCTGTTTGCACTGCACCATCCTATTGAAGTAGCCGTGTGCTCTACCGGGCAAAATAATATTAATCTTCAGCAGTTCTAGAGTGCTTAACATTTTACCAGGGCTTCGCAAATATGACCTGAATTGCAGTCATAACACTGATATGTGAAGTAGTGAGCTGACAGCGAGGTAAGATAGCAAACACTGTTTTCCCCCTTCTACAGATTGATAACACAGCCTCACTCAGGAACAACAGTGTCAAAACAAGTTTCCATGATCATAAATCTGGACAGTGGTCCGCATGTGGTGTAACAATGGGGTTTTTTTAAAAGTCCCTTGGGAAAAACAGCAGATACATCACTTTCCGTGGGTACAGTGACCTCGAAAAACAGAAGCCTGGCGCGTGCAGAGGAATATGCCTCCCAAAGAGCTTGCGGGAACAAATCCGCCACAAATGAAACAAAATTGAAAGGCAGGAAGGACAATAAAGGTAGACTTACACTGAACGGTTTGGTCCTGCAAAGACGTCTGGGCATGGTGACCTCTGCATGCTGGGGCTGGGCTCTGCGAGGCTCCTCAGTGACTACATTTTAAGGGTCTACAATTTTTAAAGCTTTGCTGTAAGACCATTTGACTAAGGTGTCTCC
This sequence comes from Grus americana, assembly GCF_028858705.1. Lineage (NCBI taxonomy): Eukaryota > Metazoa > Chordata > Aves > Gruiformes > Gruidae > Grus > Grus americana. The sequence goes on from NC_072854.1 coordinate 22,233,037, forward strand.
AGTAGCCCTGAGTAAAGCACTTTGGATGCGGAACAAGGTGGATGTTAACATTACTGGATTGCAGAGTTAAAATCGTTCTCCCCATATCTATAATATTGAACTCTGCTGCAAGAACAGCGCAGCTTTTTATTGCTAAGCATAAGAAAAGGCATGCTGTTCAGTAAAAGAGGCTGCCTATCCATCACATGATCCACGAGGAGAACATCTGCATTTTGCTAGGATCAAGGTTTAATCTGACTCCACTAAGAATGTCTAACTAAGCTTTTTTTAACTTGTTTGTTTGCGCTGCAAATGGAATATTCTTGTGTCAATTCACTTAAGCCCTCTATAAGTAAATGTAGGATCCATCAAGCAGTTATCAGGATCTGGTAGACATTAAGTTCTGTGCCAGGCTCCTCATGAAATTAATCCCTGGTTCCTCAGGAGTTTTCAGATAGGAGCTTGCTTCTGTTTTCTCTCATAGCAGGGCTGGACTCATAGGAAGTGAACAAGCAACAGCTCTTTATATAAATCACTGAGCTGCTGCACCAGTGTGCAAGGGAATAGTCTTTGCTCAAATCAAACAAGAAGGGCAATTAAATTGGTAGATTTTCCTGTTCGGAAAAAGCTGCTACCATACTTCTTTCTCTAAGTCACAAGGCTGTAGTCTAAATGAGATAAGACTATCTAGTCAGTGAGTTTGCCTTTCCTGTTGAGATATCGATAACGTTGCTGCTGTGAAACTGCTGTGGGATGGAAGGGTACAGGCTCTTTAGGAAGGACAGGCAGGGCAGGCAAGGAGGGGGTGTCACCCTCTATGTCAATGACCAGCTGGAGTGCATGGAGCTCCACCTGGGGATGGAGGAGGAGCCCACCAAGAGCCTATGGGTCAGGATTAAAGGGAGCACTGGGGCAGGAGACATCACAGTGGGGGTCTGCTACAGGCCACCTGACCAGGGGGACCGAGCAGATGAAGCCCTCTATAGGCAGATAGGAGCAGCCTCATGCTCACAAGCCCTGGTCCTTATGGGGGACTTCAACCACCCTGACATCTGCTGGAGGGACAACGCAGCTGAGTGCAAGCAATCCAGGAAGTTCCTGGAATGTGTCAATGACAACTTTCTCCTCCAAGTGATAGAGGAGCCCACAAGGAGAGGTGCCATGCTGGACCTTATTCTCACCAATAAGGAGGGCCTGGTAGGGGACGTCAAGCTCAAGGGCAGCCTTGGCTGCAGTGACCACGAAATGGTGGAATTCAGGATCCTCAGGGCAGTGAGGAGGGCACTCAGCAAGCTCACTATCCTGGATTTCAGCAGAGCAGACTTTGGCCTCTTCAGGGATCTGCTTGGTAGAATACCATGAGACAAAGCCCTGGAAGGAAGAGGGGCCCAAGACAGCTGGCTAACATTCAAGCATCACTTCCTCCAAGCTCAGGAGCGATGCATCCCAACAAAGAGGAGGTCAAGCAAGAACACCAAGAGGCCCCTGTGGATGAACAAGGAGCTCCTGGGCAAAGTCAAACAAAAAAAGGAAGCCTACAGAGGGTGGAAGCAAGGGCAGGTAGCCTGGGAAGAATACAGAGAAACTGTCCGAGCAGCCAGGGAGCAGGTTAGGAAAGCCAAAGCCCTGAGAGAAATTAGTCTGGCCAGGGATGTCAAGGACAACAAGAAAAGCTTCTACAGGGATGTCAGTGATAAGAGGAGGATGAGGGAAAATGTGGGTCCCCTCTGGAATGAAACGGGTGACCTGGTTACCCAGGATATGGAGAAGGCTGAGGTACTCAATGACTTCTTTGCCTCAGTCTTCACTGGCAAGTGCTTGAGCCACACTGCCCAGGGCACAGAAGGCAGGGACTGGGGGAATGCAGAACCGCCCACTGTAGGAGAAGATCAGGTTCGAGAATATCTAAGGAACCTGAAGGTGCACAAGTCCATGGGACCTGATGAGATGCATCCGCGGGTCTTGAGGGAACTGGCGGATGAAGTGGCCAGGCCACTCACCATCATATTTGAGAAGTCCTGACAGTCTGGCGAAGTTCCCGCCGACTAGAAGAAGGGGAACAAAACCCCCATTTTTAAGAAGGGTAAAAAGGAAGAGCCAGGGAACTACAGGCCGGTCAGTCTCTCCTCCATGCCTGGCAAGATTATGGAGCAGGCCCTCCTGGAGACTATGCTGAGGCACATGGAAGATAAGGAGGTGATTGGTGACAGCCAACATGGCTTCACTAAGGGCAAATCGTGCCTGACAAATTTGATGGCCTTCTATGATGGGGCTACAGCATTGGTGGATAAGGGAAGGGCAGCTGATGTCATCTACCTGGACCTGTGCAAGGCATTTGACACTGTCCCACATGACATCCTTGTCTCTAAATTGGAGAGACATGGATTCGATGGATGGACCACGCGGTGGATAAGGAACTGGCTGGATGGTTGCACTCAAAGAGTTGTGGTCAACAGCTCAATGTCCAAGTGGAGAACGGTGATGAGTGACATCCCTCAGGGGTCGGGACTGGCACTGTTCAACATCTTTGTCGACGACATGGACAATGGGATCAAGTGCACCCTCAGCAAGTTTGCCGATGACACCAAGCTGTGCAGTGTGGTTGACATGCTGGAGGGAAGGGATGCCATCCAGAGGGACCTTGACAGGCTGGAGGGGTGGGCCCGTGCGAGCCATATGAAGTTCAACAAGGGCAAGTGCAAGGTCCTGCACGTGGGTCGGCGCAATCCCAAGCACAGCTATAGGCTGGGCGAGGAATGGATTGAAAGCAGCCCTGAGGAGGAGGACTTGGGGGTATTGATTGATGAGAAGCTCAACATGAGCCGGCAGTATGCGCTTGCAGCCCAGAAAGCCAACCGTGTCCTGGGCTGCATCAAAAGAGGCATGACCAGCAGGTCGAGGGAGGTGATCCTGCCCCTCTACTCCGCTCTTGTGAGACCCCACCTGGAGTACTGCGTCCAGCTCTGGGGTCCCCAGTACAGGAGAGACACTGAGCTGCTGGAGCGAGTCCAGAGGAGGGCCACGAAGCTGATCGGAGGGCTGGAGCACCTCTGCTATGAGGACAGGCTGAGAGAGTTGGGGTTGTTCAGCCTGGAGAAGAGAAGGCTCCGGGGAGATCTGATTGCGGCCTTCCAGTACCTGAAGGGGCCTACAGGAAAGATGGTGAGGAACTGTTTATCAGGGAGTCTAGTGACAGGACAAGGGGTAATGGGTTTAAGCTGAAGGAGGGTCGATTTAGATTAGATGTTAGAAAGAAATTCTTTACTGTGATGGTGGTGAGGCACTGGAACAGGTTGCCCAGAGAGGTTGTGGATGCCCAATCCCTGGAAGTGTTCAAGGCCAGGTTGGATGAGGCTTTGGGCAACCTGGTCTAGTGGAGGGTGTCCCTGCCCGCAGCAGGGGGGTTGGAACTAGATGGTCTTTAAGGTCCCTTCCAACCCAAACCATTCTATGATTCTATGAAACCATGGGAAACCAAGTCCTTTTTTTTAGCTATTTTTTCTCTTTGCTAGTTAAGGCCCTCTTATGTAAGGCCACTTCACTTGACTTGCTGGAGCATGCAATAGCTCTCTGGTAAGCTTTGAGAAGGAAAGAGCATTATCAGATAACATGAGCTGTATCATAAGATTTAATGCCACACTTAAAATCCTGATTCTCAAGTTAAGTGGATATGTGGAAATCTCAGCTCATTAAAATAATAAATATTAGTTTTGTCAGCCCTCACTGCTGTGGAGGAAGGCTTGAAAATGAGTACCTAAAAACTCACAAACCATGAAATGAAAATAATTCAAACTAGTTTGTGCTTTTTCAAAAAATATAAAACATGAGACCCGAATTTCCATAATAAAAATGCATGTCCTATTTTTATTTGTATTTTCTTTCATTTTCAAAGAAATCTCTTGACATGCATTGGCACCTGTACCTAAAAACATTAAACACTGGGGTTTTTAAATAGCAAACTAGCAAGAGCGTCACATGTTTCTTACACTGGTATTGCTACTGTTTATAAAGGGGTCAGGTGTTGCACTTTGGAAAAACAAATATCCACCAAAATGTTTAATGTTTTATCTTCTTATTCATTCTTACACTTCAAAAATCACTTTCACTTCTGTATTTATTTAGACTTTGTTCTCAAAACATTCATGGGGACTTTAATCTCTGCCAAAACCCCTTTTCTATCCTGCAAGGGCTTTTGCAATTTAAGACTATTTCCACTTTTGAAAAACATTCATTCTAGTTCTGCCTGGACACCTCATTTCGGTGGACACGGGAATGTCTTTCTAGCTCTTTTTACAGGGAAGCCTGGATGAGGGGAGAGCGACCGTAATAAAAGGCAGGAGGGGCACATCTGGGCTGAGCACAGCTTTTTCGGCAGCTGTTCTCTCCTGCGCCCTTTTGCCAGTCTACCTGGTAGGGATTCTGCTTTCAGTTTCAACCCTTTTATCCATATGGAGAGGTATGACCGCAGAAATGACCTACCTCTTACCAGAATTTATTGCAAGCCTTTTCCTCTGCTCTACATTTTTCTCCAGTCCTTACCTGACTTGACTCTGCGAATTTTAACATGTTTTCCCTTTGTTTCCTCCAGCCCTCTCCTGCAGCACTTTTCACACATTTAACATCACCCAGCAGCAGCTGTCATCACAGGCTTAATTTACTGTGGCCAAACTGGCTTCTCTGTGACTCACGTTATAGCCTCAGGAGCTGTTGTTTTCTGGTACCTGGGATACACGGTAAAAGAGGCGGAAATCTTTCACTCGGTGTTAAACTGTTGGTTAGTAACTTAGAAGGGGTTTTGCGTTTAACAATTCTGAGATGTGTATTGACAGCTGTCTTCCGCTACTAGGTCCATGAGAAAAATGCCCCTTAGGGTTGCTTTGAGAACTACCTATATTTAGAAGAATTCAAAAGGTAAGAGCAGTTCTTAAATTCATTCTACATGGGCATTCTACCGAGGAGTTTTGTTTTCTTAAAACCATGCCAGCTCCAACAGCAGATGACAACAGAAGATCATCAGGGAATGAAAGCCATATAACAAGGCTCAAAATAAGACCGATGAAAAATGGCATATGGTTGTCTGGGGAGGACTTAAAATCCTGTAAAATTTGAACATAAATAACATGAAGTCAACATTGTTGACCTTCTGAGGCAGAGTCAAACTAGTGATGCTAATCTGTTCTAAGGATTTCCTGTTCTTTTCACTCCTTTACCTTTGGTCTCGTATAAAGACATTGATTCTCGGCAGGTCTCAACTACCTTTGATGGGTGTCCTAGGTGATGGTGGTGGCAACCTTATAAAGGGTACTTAGAGAATTTAATAGAGAACTCTGTTTTAATAACGAACAGTAGTATATTTGCAGATCAGTGAAATATTTGTGCTGAAAACCTGCTGTGGTTTGTAGTGGAAATTCAAGCAGAAATCCTGTTATCTCCTGCTCAGTTGTGCAGATGCTGTCCCTGCAGCAGGCCAATATATCTACTGAGCTCTTTGACAGCAAAACATGGGACTTCTACCTGGATTTGTCATCCCTGAAAAAGGCAGGCTGTGCCTACATAAATTTGTCCAAGCAATTATCAGGACTAGCTTGAAATAACATGAAAAAAAGTTCTCTTCCACAGAATTTCTTCCTCTTAAGATCTGCAGGCAGCATCTCGTGGCACCCCTTTGGTCCCACCTTGGGCTTCTCTCCCACAGTGATTCTTTCCAAGAGGGTCTCTTTTGCCACCCTCACTTCTCCAACTCAGAAATGCCACCTGGGCAGAACATGAAGATTCTGTGCTTTTGTCCATGACCTCTGGCTTGCCCAGCATCCAGAAACCATGGAGATGTTTGAGGGGGAGGAAGGCTGCTCCTCAGTACACATTCAAACGACTGATTCTTTGGGAATGGGCAGGCTTGATTTTAGTGCATGGACTTTATAGGTGATCTGTGTTTGTGTTGTTTGACATGCTCAGGATGACTAACTTATTCTGAAGAATCATGCATGCGCAGTAAGTTTGATACTTCCCAGAGGTATCAAGCCCATTAGGCACATACTGCGCTGAAGCCTGCAAAAATATTTCTGTCAGGAAGACCCATCTATCACAACAGGCCCTCAAATGACCTTCCCAAGAGTCAGCGTCTAAAAAGGAATTAAATTTTTACTACCTTTCTAAGAGGCTGTATGAAGTCAGAAGCCCAAACGCTGAACAGAACTCAAATTCAGTCCCAAACGAGCCATCACCCTCCTTCTCCCAGCGCAAGCAAGTAACTGGTGGAGCACAAAGTATCTGCTCCCCGTTGGGCACCAGCTCTGCCATACAGTCATCATGTTGCCGTGCCAAAAGAAAAGCGGGGGCAGGGATGGGGATGTTTTCTTTTCCAAGAACAGTCCTCCAGGATATAAAATAGTATTTCTTGCCTGTGTTATCAGAAATGACACAGTTCACAAAGTCAGCAGCCACATTTTTGCCAGCAGGTTGCCAATTGTTTCTAATTTGAAAAGCATCCAAAAATGTTTCAACTACTGGACGTATTTCAAAGTTTTACACTCAAACCTTGTCACTTTTATAGATTTTAGGGACAATGAAAATGTCTGGCAGGCCCTGAGCTGAATACTGACTTTGCCACATCCCAGTTTATTCATATTGTGCCCGTGCAAAGGGTGCCAAGGACTGGAATATCAAGAGCTGTCTGGTTTTATTCCCTTCAACTCTCAACAGTCCTGTCAAACCCCATAAACTGAGAGGCTCATGCAGTTCATTCCCTCCTAATCATTTTGCAGAGACAAGACTAAAGCTCCCCTGTCACTGTGGCACCTCTCCTGCTCTGCAGTCCCACGGGCTTGACAGAGTTGGCCAGCCTGGCCAGGACGCCGGCGGGAGAGGAGCATCACGGTGATACACCGGTGCCAGGTGGGTACCGCACTCGAGCTGTCCCTGCCAGAAGACATACTCCCAGCCTGGCCCCACAGTCTGCCCCCTGGCACCCAGCACCTTCTCACAGGCCAGAGGCAAAGTCACCAGAGAGAGCAGAGCAGGAGCCCTCCAGAGACCACACCATGTTCTCCCAGTCCCGTCTGCTGAAGGTGGGCAGCTGGGCAAAGAGAAAAGAGGCTTTACGCAGATACTGCCCTGCACAGGTTCATGAGGTGGGCTGCAACGTCACCTTCAGCTAGTAAAACAAACCGGGTTAACGTCAGTGAGGTCTCTGTAAAAACAAAAAGCAGACAAACACCTTGGATTCTGGAGAGATGATTAAATCACATGCTCTGTAAGCTCTTATTATTATAATGACTTTTGATATGCACTGTGAAACATTCACCTGGCTTTCGTCCCTACCTCTGTCTGCCGTTTGTGGTGGAAGAACAAGTGACGTTTATTCTGGGCTAAAAGACAGCTTTGTTCCAGACCAGCTCTCTCATTCACTGCACATATGTCAGCCCTGCAGGTGCTATCACAGATTCAAGAAAGAGCAAGTTTTGGAGCAATTTTCAAATAACAATGCAATGTCAAGATATTACTTAGACAAAATAATAAAGCACTTTCTGTGCCTCAATCATAGGAAGTTGTTGGTTTTTTTCCCCAGACAGTGAGATACGTTGCGTTTTCTTTTCCATTGCTGTAACTGAGAATACCTCCACTGACTTCAGAGGAAGATTTCACATCTATGCTACTAAGAGTGAAATTTTATACCAGCACATGGATATGCTCCATATTTGAGGGACCTGGCTGGTTTAACACTTTAATCCTTCAGGGACTGGCTTTAGATTTTTCTGTCTCTGATGCAGTGAAAGCAAATCCAAGCTTTCAATGAGTAATTTATGAACCTCAGCTTTTGGGGACAAATTTTACTTGAGTGTTTCACATGAACATTATATCATCTAGATGTAAACAGCAGAAAGTATCCTTCTAAATTTAACCCAGCTGTTACTTCACATAACATACCAACTGACTTCTCCCTTTCACCCAGCACAAAAGGACTGTAACATCTTCCTCTTTGCTTTTTTAAAACCTATTTTGGATACGTGATGATTTTTTTGGTACAGTGACAGCTTGCTGCCATTGCAAATACAGGTCCTCCTCAAATGTAAATTGCAAGTGATCCATCTGTGTTTCTTCACAAGTGGGTTAAGTTTAGATTTTAAGATATGAAGAGATTACCCCAGTGGCTCCTGATCAAATACTTTGGTAAAACTTACTTTGTAGGTAAAACTTTCCTTCATCTTAAGCTGTATGACCACCATAAATGGGTGAACAACTATGGCCCAGATCTACAAAAGTGCCTAAAGAAGAACCTACATAGAACCAGGCTTTAAAACACCAGAGCGCCATACCCCAAAACACACTCCAAAACTTTTGGTGAGGCATGAAGTAATACTTTCATATATGTGAAGTGCTGTATCAGTCTTGGAAGGACACCATCACCCCCCACCTACCACAGAGCCAGCTCTGGATGGGAACTGCCTGCCCTCCATGGATGGCCAAATCCTCCAACCAAGCTTCATGCTGGCAAGTGGGAGCTCTGCACAGTGCACAGCTACCACGGTTAATATGCTCTTCTTGTGGGTACTTGGGGACATCTTGGGCCAATTTCTGCCACAGGTCCAGAGACAGCTACATCAACTCTACACAAGCCAACACTGGAGCTAGACCCATTCATCAGAGAGGAGAAAGACACACTGGTTGCCACGCTGCGCTGCAGAAACCTTTGGTTGTTGATCTGAGGCACAGTATAAAACACAGTGTCCTTTTATAGCTGTGTTGCTGGCCCTGTGTTAGATGGAAATTAGATCTCTCTTTAAGAAGTTGCATCTTCAGAAGAACCATAACAGAAAAAAAAAATCAAGAGGAAATCCCCAAACCCTGTCACCCACCTCCAAAACTGTAAAAGGTCAGAAATTATTATTGTCCTTTCTAAAGGGTTCTCCTCTTTACATAGAAGAACAAACTGTTAATAATGGGTAATCAATCCCAGTCTCAATCAGCTTTTATGGCTTTTGCTTTGTTTTGTAATCTGTTTCCACAATACATAAGTGGAAGAAGCAGATAAAACAATTGTTTTTTTTTTTAAGAAACCACAAATAAAAGTCATTTGTCTTCTTTCTTTAGGCTTTAAAGAAACCAATCTGCCTCTCATTTAGCTTCTATGTGTGCCTATGTTTTAATTTTTTTGAGCTCTCTTCACTTTATCTTTGCTTACCAGTTTCAGGGAGTACATGGTGTTTGAAATGTTAAGCCAAGAGAAAGTCACCATGTGTTGTTCGGCACACAAATTCTCAAGCCAGTGCAGCCCAAGCTTAGCAAGAGTTTATTTTTTCTTTGATACAAAATGTTTAAAGAGTATTTAACTTCAAACATTAAAATTAGCAGAAATGCTGAAGTTTGGGTACAGACATACAATTCAGAAGTCGTTCACTTTTCTGGAATACGCGCGTGGAGCTGGGGTGTACTGACAGCCAGCGTGGAGCAGATTCTGCTGCCTGTTTCTCTTCCATGGAAAATGTGGATGTGCTCAGCCAAGCAATTATGTCCATAACTTGAAGTTTTGACCTAAACCAAATGAAAGAGAGGTTGTAGAGCACAGTGAAGGGTAGACATAATTGTGCTGCCCTATATAACAGGGAATGACAGTAATACAGCCATCGGAGGAATTAAGGGTGAAAATATGCCATGTTCAAAGTCCACAGATGGCTTGCATTCTGCGTGCTAGCCCATATCACATTTTTACAGGTAGGTTGTCTTCTGCTAGTAAGATAAACTTCAGTGCAGATTAATTTTAATCCAGACCATCACCTTCATTTTCCTATGTAGTAACTGTATGAGATGAAGGCACATGCTGAAAGAAGTCTTTGCTAAATTAACACTCTTGCATAAGTAACTTGCTATGCACCCACTGGATTATCTAATTGAATGTCTATCTGTTCTTGCTCTATGTTGAGATTTTTGTTTGAAAATTCTGTCTTTTAAATAATTGGGAAATTTTCTGCAGACAGCCACAATTTCAGAAATTCATTACTGCTATCTAGAGAAACACAGCAAAACATCTGAGTTACCTTTAAGTACTGTAAAGGAGCCATTTTATTCTCCACTGTGGATTAATATATTATATAGTTCAAGAAATAAATACATACAGTTACAGGACTTCTAGTCATTCCCCATAATGTAAACAGTCTGCACAGTCTGTCAATCGTGCTATTTCTTATTTCCAGGATTCCTTTTATAGTGCTGCTTGTTCAAAAATTGACAAAAAATTACTTATAAAGGATCAAAGCTTTATAGTTTGGAGATAGAATGTTTTCTTGCAATTTTCTTCCCACTTTTAGGTACTTTATTTTCCTGTTCTTACAGCTGAAAATGCCCAGATGCAGGATGGATGGATAAGAACTCAACCTGAAGCAGAGATCTGAGGAGTGTTTCATAGAAAACACAACTCCCTATCAACAATCCAGGATACTCACCTCTTCCAGAAATCCTCATTCATTTCTATTTTAATTAATAATCCTAAAATCAGCATTAAACATCCTAAATCAGTGCACATTAAAATAAACACTATGTACAATTACTCCAAATTCAAGCTGTAGGTCACATTTATCCTTTATATCTTAATATGCATCTGTAATCAGAAGGAGGTCATGGGGATCTGTGCAAATTAGAACGTGCTAGAGCACAGCCTCAGGTATCATACTACTTGTACAACAGTTACATGACTGTTAGTGCTTCAAAATCAGAGTTGTAGTCATATATGCTTCATAAACTCACAAAGCTGTATGTGTAAATGACTATAGGTACAATTCCCATGACACTAGCAAGCAGTTCTCTTTCTGAACCTGTTAAGATCCTGGTCTTCAGGGACTGGGAATTAACCAAACAAGCCACCCGGATACAAGGTGAAATCCTAGCTGTACTGCAGCAAATGCCAAAACTGATGTCAGGATGGCCGGGATTTTATTTGGAAAATTGGGCTTACATTCTTAAAAGAGAAGATATTGAATTTCATTTTTTTAAAAAATCCTTTGCAGTACAAAAGTTATATGTAACACCTAATTCCCCATCCATAGTAACCTTCCTGTGGTTACTTCTTCCAGTAAATATTTTTGAGACAAAGGCAAAAGTTGAAAACAAACCTTTGTTTGTGATGACTGTGCAACTAGAACAAGAATCAACAGGACACAGGGAATTCAAGGTGGGGAACTGCTGGAAGAAAATCAGACAAATATTCAGGTACATGACTCCTCAGATACAGTCTGTGTCACTGAAAGCCAGTCTAGTTTTCTCATTAAATCAATCAGATAGAAGATGTCGTCTCTCCCTATGAACGTTGCCATGCTCATAACCTTACACCATCAAGGCTCCTACTAAACACTGATAATGCAAGTATGTTGGTCTATTACTCAAAGGTTGACTTGGGGAAGATAAGAGAGTAAAATCAAAGAAAGAAAACATAAAACTTGTCATATAATACCTATAGGCTTCATCACATATTTTACAGGAGTCCATTCACTGAGTGATTAAATTGTTTGGGGCATTTGTGTTAAAACTAAATTACAGATTGTCAAACTCTCTGAATTTTCAGTAAATACACCGCATGATGTTCGTAGATAGGCACTTTGATGGGAGTTATAGACGATGTGTTTTTATATAACTGTTACATGCCCCCCACTCCCCCCCCCAAAAAAAAAAAGATCATCAGCAATTTGTCAGAAAAGGTACTTTCTTACTATGTGACACATGCCTAATTATGTCTATTGTTTAATTTTGGTGGTGTGTAAATAGACTTAAAAATAAAATCAACATGAATGTGAGATTTCCTCCTCATTTTATGCATTTGCTATATTTATTTTGGATATTCTTAGGAGTTGGATAAACAATTAAAATATAAAATGACAATAATCTGTAAAGTGTGTAAATCAAAGTTAACCTTATTGTTTTATGAGTAAATGAAAGGTAAGAATGAGCATCATCCATCAGTTAGTACCAAACAATGCAAGAGTCCAATTCCTCTCCTTGTCACCTTCGGAAGAAGAAACAGATACCACCAAATGGAAATGGTGATTCTTTTTTCTCTTCCATTAGAGCTGCAGCTTCTCATTACTTTGTCTCTCTAAGGTTCATTGACTGCTGAAAAACATTTATCTTCTCGGGTGAGCTCAGTAAAGGGCACATATTTCTTTTCACTCGGTCTCTAGGTAACCGTGGAACTGTATACTTGACACTGGACACGAGTTTTTCCAAGTGCAAGGGAAGACATTTTGTGCCAACTAAAACCCATGGTATATCATATTATGGGGATGAAGGTGATTTCAGATCTCGAGGCCAAAAGTGTGGAATGATTTTCTGTAACAAGCCTCTGTGGAAATTAACTGAGGGCCCACTACCGAAGAAGACTGAACTTCAGTCCTGTTACCGCAATTAGGATCGGGCTTTCCGTGCATCTGCAAGCAACCCAAAACCTTCCGCTTAACTCCCAGAGTGCAGATCCAGCATTGATGAAATAGTCGAGAGGCAGAAAAAAACATTCGGCAATGCCTAAAGCAAACAAGAGGTCATGGTTTGCTCTAGGAGGCAGACAAAAACAATGTTTTACTCAAGGGAGAAGCTTTATGTAGGCAAGTATGCAATCATACATACTCTTTCCCATACCTCTTTCTAAAGGAACTGGGTATTAGATGCATTTTCCAAGTTGACAGAAAGTGCCCTTTTTTCAGATTCAGTACTTAAATGAAAAATTGTCTTCAGTGTTTTTGGCGACATAAGAAAATGAAACATTTGTGGGTTTAGTTCTCTTCCCTACTCCCTCACTTTTATCCAAAGTCACTGTATATTGACAAATCCAGGCAGTAGTGGGATTTCATTTAGCTGGGAGAGAAAGCAGGTACTGGAGCACACCGATGAAAGCTGCTGCACAGGATTCACAGAACCCAGAACCGCATGTATCAGGTTTATATCTGCAACATATCACCAACCCAGGCGAGTGATTTTTAAATTAGGTAGAACACCAATGGGAACATGTCAGCACCACATGTGGCACGGCTTCCGCTGTGCGCGGTTAGACACCCCGTCCCCTATCTGCTGCTCTCCTCTGCAATCCATACCTTCTGGACCAGAAGTTGGCAAATCAGGGACAAAAATGAACTCAGGTTTCTTCACAGATCACAAAAGTTTTTTCTGAGGTCATTTAACATTTATCAGAATACATTTTACACTGTTTAGGTAATTTCTGAGAGGACTGCTTTCATCAGCTATGTTAATGTTGTGGTTTAACCCAACCAGCAGCTAAAGCAACCGCACAGCCATTTGCTCACTACCCCCTCCCAGCAGGATGGGGGAGAGAATCAAAAATGAAAAAAAAAAGTAAAACTTGAGGGTTGAAATAAAGACAGTTTAATAGGACAGAAAAGGAATAATAATAATAATAATAGAATATACAAAACAAATTATGCACCGCACAATTTCCACCACCTGAAGCCAATGCTCAGCAAGTCCCTGAGCCACCCTGCCTCCCAGCCAACCCCCCAGTTATATATTGAGCATGACGTCATATGGTATGGAATATCCCTTTGGCCAGTTTGGGTGAGCTGTCCTGGCTGTGTCCCCTCTCAGCTTCTTGTGCACCCCCCACCTTCTTTTTGGCAGGCCAGTGTGAGGAGCTGAAAAGTCCTTGACTGCTTGGTAACAACTAAAACATCAGTGTGTTATCAACGTTATTCTCATCCTAAATCCAAAACACAGCGCTATACCAGCTGCTAGGAAGAAAATTAACTCTATCCCTGCCAAAACCAGGACAGTAAATAATAATCTTATAGAGTTCTGAGATGCAAAAAAGCTACTTTAATTTCTCCTTCATGGAGAAGACACTTCAGGAGTTGTTTTATTTGGTTTACTTTTGTCTCCGTTGGATTTTTTCAAAAGCTGGAACCTTGGCTGATTTGAAAATGTATAAAGGGTAAAAGATTCTAAAATTATATTTTTGACCAAAAAATAAGTGCATCCACTCGAAGTTACAAACACTAGCTTGTTACTAGTCAGCCATTCTCAATGAAAGAAAACAATATTAGCATTTCATTCCAAAACCTGGCATCAATACAGTGCTGGTCAGGCAGCAATTAAACTACAGTCTAAAGTTACCATCAGAGAGAAGAGTGGAGAGATGAAGAGAAAAGGTAAGAGTGTAAGGGGAAACAGCTTCCTCTTGAGAGATTAAGCTTGAAAAACATGTGCAGGGAAGCTTTAAAAGTGATTCAAATGCTGGAGAACTTTAATAATGTTAATATTTCTAAAACTATGGTGTGGCATGGCAGCCTTTCATTTGGATGCAGCATAAACAGCTAAAAGTGCTCATACGCTTGGAAGGGAAATAAGATGTACTGTACTCTGTACATCGACATAATTCCACAATGCTTGAATAGGATTTATTTCACCTGGTCTTAGTTACTGAATCAGTTATCTACCTTAGCCACCTGAGGTTTCTCTTGTAGTCACCAGAGAGAGAAAGTCTTGCTCTAGTGGGAGGTGATAAACGCTTATCCTCGGCCTCCATTAAGTAAGATAAGGTCATCATTTTCTGGAGGTTCTCATTCTTGCTTGCTGACCTTAAGGGATGCCTGCTTTTCCAGAGTGTGTATTTCTCTCCATTGACAGTAAAGGGAGCTTAGAGAACAAGCTGAGATGGGCATGGCTGCACCACGTGAAGTTTCATCTTTCCACGTGAGCCCTGTCCTCTATGCCTCACACCGCAGCCGTGCGACTGACCAGCAACAGCTCTCTGACAATGATCTGATGACATCCTTCCTCTAATGCACAAGCCATTTACTGAAAAAGTGTTACAACACCATATTTGCCCAAATGGTTCTTTTTGCTGTAATTTTGAGTGCTGATTCCCAGATAGCCTTTCTGCTGTAATACCTAGCTATAAAAACAAGTTCTAGGAAAAAAGTTTCCTGTAGATTTCTCATCTGTACCACATCCTGGCTTGCAGATGTTATAAGGCAGCTATCCTGCTCTTGCTAAAATTGGTCAAGGACACAGTCTTCCAGACTGAAACATTTCAGAGAGGTGATCAAACAGCTTACAGCCAAATATTGGATTGTGCTTAAGTGCTGAAATTTCAAATAATCGGTCTTATAATTACCTTCTGCTCTTCCAGATCCAAAACATTTTATAAATACATCCTTTCCAGAGGGGTCTCACTAGGTCATATAAAACAGTTTCACACTCTGTACGCTCAACTTTGAGCAGGGAAAATCTGTTCTTTTGTTTAGTAGTCATCAAACCTGGCTTTTTATCTTTAAGAGAAGGACAGATTGACTACATCATAAAATAGAAAAGCCATATTATCATGATCACAAATTTCATTACTTCAATCTGTGCATATATTGTTGCATTTACAGTTAAATTTCTCTGACAAACAATTCATTACCATATAACCTACCACAAATATCAAGCCAGCTCTGTAAAACAATCTGCCCTATTACAGTTTCATTGCGCAGCAGCTGGGAATGAAGGCAATTTAAACTGCTTAACAAATGGACAAATTTAATCAGTACAATCAGTGGAGCAATCCCTCAAAAAAACCCCAATCCAAAACCAACCCAAAATCAACAACAAAGCAGTTGTAACTCTTTCTATAAATAAGACATATTAAAGACAATCTGCTCAGGAGTTTTGCTTCCCATTTAGTAGAGCCCTTTTGTAGTTTGTTCATTGCAAAGAGATGTTGCCAGCTTATAAGGCTCAGCTTTGTGAAGTGCTGCCCATCCCCAGTTTTCAATACAATCAGGATGGGGCTCATGGAGCAGCATAGCTTCAAGTTTCCAGTAACTGCAAACAAATACAGGTGCTTGATCTGCTGAGGAGAAGAGCCAAAACATATTTCATTCTCCAGTAACAGGAAGAATGGAAGAATATCTGCTGGGTTGTGCATTCGCAGTCAAGGGGAGAAGCAGCAGCAGGACAAATTGCAAACATTTCAGTTCAAAGACAGGACATGGCAATGGCCACGTGGAAATGTAGCTGAAATCCAGGTGGGCTGACGTATAAAGCAGTGGCATCACAAATCAGCACCATTCAAATCGTGCTGACAGAAGTGAGGTGATGAGAGGCAAAGGGAAGTGTAAAGGTAACCATACTTTACCCTTTTACTTAAAAGATCAAAAGTAAGAGCCGGTTCCCTAATTTGTACACAGTGTAAAGTCAAGCTGTAGGCTTTTGTCTTTTCAACCTTGTTCTTCTGCTGACGTTCTTGATTATCGAAATTATTCATGAACAGGATTTAGCTAAGTTTAGACTCCTTGAAAGTATTTCATTAGCTGTGCTCATCCCTCACTGTGAATTCCCAAAGCACAAAGAAAATCGCTCTGCTAAATTTCAAAGGCGTTAAAGATAATCCAGCCAGCCTAAGAGGCATTTTTCTTTCCAAAGAATAATACAATGCCTTATAGCTTTTGTTGCTATGTAATTTTTGGCAAAGCTGCAGACCGACTCTGATTGCAAGGATGGCTCTCAGGAGGTGTACACGTTTGCCAGCTGTTATTGCTTTACCTGGGATATACTGCACCTGTGGTACACAAAGCATGGCATGTAGCTCTTGAAAAGGGTGCAAACTTTCTACAGAGCCTCAAATCTCAGGGCAGCTCTGTCGTCAGAGTACCAAGGCTAAGGTGTCCTACAGATGCTCTTCCTTCTCAGACTCAGGAAAAAGGGATCAGATGTTTGGCATCTCCAGCTTTGTCTAGATCAGCGAGCAAAATGGGCCAGGGGCCACGGTGCCTGAGGCTAACTGGCAGAGCACACCACACCTTGCATCCGTATGGCTTCCTCCCTCGCTCCCACTGATTTTTTAGGAACAGTCCCTGACAGACACTGTCATCCAGGCTGTGCCTGGGCATTTCTCGGGGGAGAGGTAGTTGGTGCATGCCAAAACCCATACCAGGGATTATGCTAACAGCCAGTTTGGATAACCGTGTGCCAGTGCTGGAACTTGTGCCCTAGCCGTGATTTATTTACTGTTAGCACCTTAGCCGCTGTTTCTCACTGCCAGCGCAATGACTGCGGATGCTGTTCTCTCCTCTAAATGGAATGAATCCTTTAGCAGACGGGAAACAGAGATCATAGAGTGCCATGCCAATGCTGTGAATGAATTAAACTAATATCAGATCATAAGTCAATGCCAGGGAGGAGCGGGCACCATCTCCAAAAGCAGAAGCAGGCATCTGTGGCTTCAGCTGTAACACAGCCACCGAGGTGCAGAGCTGACTCATCTGGTTCCAAGTTTGCTCATCACAGAGGGGCAACCATGAATTTCTGGAAGTAATTTCAAAGTACCTTCCCCTTCAGATGTTTATTTTCTGCAAACACTTAGGCAGAGTAGTGATAGTGAAGGAGTCAATACAGTGGGACTATCTGGGGCTTGTAGCTGTTACAGCAATGTTAACACAAAGCAACTATTCTCCTACCACTGAACTATTTAAAATCAAATATTTCAGAGTAAAAAAAAAAAAAAATCACCACCAAAACTTTCCTTGATTTCACCGAAAGCAGAATCCCACCCCTCAAGCAAGGCACAAGCCCTCGTTTGGTAAATAATCTATTAATTGTCCAAATCAAACTATGGCTTGGCTGGTATTTCTTGAGCACCCAAGACTGTGAGCCGGAGCAAGTTAGAACAACTCACTAATTAAGGTTTAATTATTTCAGACTTCTTTTACTTAAATGAGAGGATCACACTTCTCTTCTCCTCATAGTAGCTTGTCACAGCAATTAGTTCAGAACCGCAAAAAGACGGGCACTGTTCGTCCTTACGCCCCAGAGTGCTCACACTGCAGTTAGTACAGCACAACTGCTCCATGGAAGGTAACTTGTACCAAGAGATGAGCCCGGAGGGCGCAGAGCAGATGGGTCCCATTTGCAGAATCCCGAGCACAGCAGCCGCCCTCCGTTCCTGGGACCTGGTTAGAGCACACCGGCCAGGCTACATGCTGCACAGCAAAGATTCAATAGGTTTTATTTTCCTGGCTGCAAATGCAGACACAGTCCCCAGCACGTACCAGCCTGTGCCCATATGATGTTGTCCCATTCACTGATAAAGAAGATATTTCAGTGATGTTGAGAGCTCTGTGGGAAGCTGACCGAATATCTGTGAATGCTGTGGACCGCCTCACTGGCTGCTCAACACAAAACTGAGCCCGGGGGCAGCAACCATGCCGAATTAAGGGACAGAGCTTAAATATTCTTCCCTGGGCAAGTGGCCTGGTGGCAGAGCCAGCAGCCCATGGCACAGAGGACACAGATTTCACTTGCCACACAGCCAGGCTGGCACAGGGCTGCAAACTTCAGCAGTAGCTTCAGAGAACTACTTTTGAAAGGTAAGGATCCCAGCTCCCTTGAGCGTATTATCCTTGACTTGGAAAGCTACATGCTCTATCATTTAAAGATTCCCCACGACTGGCTCAGCACACATCTAGTGTTGCCTGACCCCTACTCTCAGCCATATACCCTCGGCACCATCAACCTGCCCAAGCCAGCTCCCCGCACTTCTCCTTCAGGGCTGTGGGGTGACCACATGAGCTTACCAAATGTAGACTTCACTTTCTTGGCTGAAAATTACCCACTGCGTCAGCTGAACCCCTAAGTTGCTGAGTATCCACCTGTCTGCGCTGATACTGCTGCGTCAGCCCCATCCCGTGCCGGAGCCATTTCCAAAAGGTCATTCTGTCCGTTTGGCTAGTGAAGTATTGCTGTCATATCTTTCCTGGCACAAAACAAGCATTCGGAGCATGCTCTAATAACCAAGCAGCAATCAATTTTTAGAAAAATCCACCGCTAACATTTCTGTATGCCTAATTTAAGTTGCTGCATCCATATATAGCCAGTAAAATGAAATGTCCTGATTTTCAGAGATGCTCAGCTCCTCCACATAAGTGCCTTTGCAAGACAGATGATTTACAAGGCTGTGCTGTTAAGCTTGTTAGCTGCTGGCTCTGAAGTTTAGAAGGCTAATCTAAACTGACAGAAATAGGAGTTTTGCAGAGGGACCATCTCAGAGGAGAAATATTTTATATGAATGCACACTGAATCTATATATAGAAAGATTGTTATCTGTCCTGGACTATCAGCCAGGGTTTGCAGTCCTATAGGTTGTTTCCACCAGAGAGAGAAATTGATAGTGAAGTCAGGTATTTCTTATATGTGGTCCCACTTATTCACAACAGTAACAACAAAAATGCAAGCACTCGTGTTCCCTTCACGACATTGATTCAGCAGGGAAACTAGTAGACCTGCAATCTTCTTTCCAGTAGCCCATCCAGTAAAACATGACCTCCTTCCCCTCCATCAAGACTATGTCTGCTTCGGAGCCCCATATGTGGAATCAAACAGTGCAATAAAGTTTCTTTCTCCTTGTCACTAATCCCCTTTTCTGCCTGCCCGTAAGCACCAAATTTCTCTTGTTCTTAGCATCATGCAACATACACCTTTTTTTAATCTTTTCTCTATATTTTGCTGATTGTCCTGCTTCTTTCTCACACAATCAAATATGCCTCAGCATGTACCTTTTTTCTGGAGGCTGATTGTTTCCACTATTATCTCCACTCAAAGTATAGCTACCTGTTAGCTATAATGAGCAGGGGCTGTTCTGTCCCCACTTGTGTGCCCACAGAAATCATAAGAAAGGATCTCACAGGCTTCGCTGTGCCCCAGATGAAGATCTCTCACCAGACTCTTCCTTTGTGTGAGATGCCTTCCTCCCACAGACTTCACAGACAAAGTTCTAAACATTCACTGACAGCTGCAAAATTGATTCAGAACCCCAGTGGAAAAAAATAATTGTGATGAAGTGTGTTGGGTTTGCATGGCAAGGTTTTGGTAGCGGGGGGGCTACAGGGGTGGCTTCTGTGAGAAGCTGCTAGAAGCTCCCCCTGTGTCTGATAGAGCCAATGCCAGCCGGCTCCAAGACGGACCCACCGCTGGCCAAGGCCAAGCCAATCAGCGCCTCTGTGATAACATATTTAAGAAGTAGAAAAACACTTAGAGAGGGAGAGCTTTTGCAGCCGGAGAGAGGAGTGAGAAGATGTAAGAAACTCTGCAGACACCAAGGTCAGTGCAGATGGAGGGGGAGGAGGAGCTCCAGGCGCCGGAGCAGAGATCCCCCTGCAGCCCGTGGTGAAGGCCATGGTGAAGCAGGCTGTCCCCCTGCAGCCCATGGAGGAAGGATGAGGGGGTGTAGAGATTCCACCTGCAGCCCGTGGAGGACCCCACGCCAGAGCAGGTGGAGGCACCTGAAGGAGGCTGTGACCCATGGGAAGCCCACACTGGAGCAAGTTCCTGGCCGGACCAGTGGACCCGTGAAGAGGGGAGCCCACGCCAGGGCAGGTTTGCTGGCAGGACTTGTGACCCCATGGGGGACCCCATGCTGGAGCAGTTTGCTCCTGAAGGTCTGCACCCCGTGAGAGGGACTCCATGCTGGAGCAGGGGAACGATGAGAGGAGTCCTCCCCCTGAGGATGAAGAAGCGGCAGAAACACCGTGAGATGAACTGACCGTAACCCCCACTCCCCGTCCCCCTGTGCCGCTGAGAGGGGGGAAGGTTGAAGCCGGGAGTGAAGTTGAGCCCGGGAAGATGGGAGGGGTGGGGGGAGGTGTTTTAAGAGTTGATTTTATTTTCTCATTCCTCTACTCTGTTTTGCCTAGTAATAAATCAGATGAATTCCCTCTCTAAGTTCGGTCTGTTTTGCTCGTGACAACAATTAGTGAGTGATCTCTCCCTGTCCTTATCTCGACCCACAAGCATTTCGTTATGCCTTTTCTCCCCTGTTTAGTGAATGAGGGGAGTGATAGAGCGGCTCTGGTGGGCACCTGGCCTCCAGCCAGGGTCAACCCACCACATGAAGCAAGAAATGGAAAAAAAAATAAAATTAATTTTAAAAACCCAGTTTGGACCTACTCTCTAAATCAGAGGGAAAGGTAGTAAAAATTATGGCTTGAGTGGTGCATTTATTTCTTCCTAGTGAAGAGACTGATGTTGACTTTGTGATAAGGAAAGTTCAGCAACATAGCAAACTGATGGGTAACTATTCAATACTGTATTTGCACGCTCTTCAAGATTTTAATTATTCCAGTGAGTAGAGAGAATGTAATTTATTCTTCCCATGAGACAGCAAATGAGCAAAAGACAGACAGCAAGCTCTGTTCTTTTAATTCATTAATCTAGTAATCTATATTCCACATTTTTGCAAATCAAATTTATCCTGCATAGTAAATGTAGCCTGGCAAGACTTCACTTGAGTATATGTGATTTTACTAATCTCCTTTCAGAAATCCTTGACCACTCCGCTTTTTTTGCGAACATCAAAGCAGAGATCATGGCAGCTGTCTTTTTTCTTGTGCCAGGCTGGAACTGAAATATCCCATGAGTATATGCTGTGAAATAAAGATGCTGATTTGACAGATTTTAAGATCCTGTAGTCACTGGAAATCTGGGAGCTCACACAGAATCTGTATTGCAGATCTCTCCTAAACCTTGGGTTTGGGTGTATAATAATCATGAATACTCCATACACATCCTTTATTAATTTGGTCTTTTTTTTAATGTTTTTTGCCTCCTCCAAGCCTTTTCTACAAACTATGTTGTTGTTCCAGCTGGCAGCCAGTCACAAGTGATGTTTCCCAGGGCTCAGTCTTGTTTAATATCTTTATCAATGATCTGGATGAGGGGATCGAGTGCACCCTCAGTAAGTTTGCGTATGACACCAAGTTGGGAGGGAGTGTCAATCTGCTTGAGGGTAGGAAGGCTCAACAGAGGGATCTGGACAGGCTGGATTGATGGGCAGAGGCCAACTGTATGAGGTTCAACAAGACTCAGTGCTGGGTCCTGCACTTGGGTCACAACCACCCCATGCAATGCTACAGGCTTGGGGAAGAGTGGCTGGAATGCTGCCTGGAGGAAGAGGACCTGGGTGTGCTGGTTGACAACCAGCTGAATATGAGCCAGCATTGTGCCCAGGTGGCCAAGGCGGCCAACAGCATCCTGACTTGTATCAGGAATAGTGTGGCCAGCAGGAGTAGGGAAGCGATTGTCCCCCTGTACTCAGCACTGGTGAGGCTGCACCTCGAGTGCTGTGTTCAGTTTTGGGCCCCTCACTACAAGAAAGAAATTGAGGGGCTGGAGTGTGTCCAGAGAAGGGCAATGAAGCTGGTGAAGGGTCTAGAGCACAAGTCTTGTGAGGAGTGGCTGAGGGAAGTGGGGTTGTTCAGCCTGGAGAAAAGGAGGCTGAGGGGAGACCTTATCGCTCTCTACAACTATGTGAAAGGAGGTTGTAGCCAGGTGGGTGTTGGTCTCTTCTCCCAAGTAACAAGTGATAGGACAAGAGGAAACAGCCTCAAATTGTTCCAGGGGAGGTTTAGGTTGGATATTTGGAAAAATTTCTTCACTGAAAGGGTAGTCAGATATTGGAACAGGCTCCCCAGAGAGGTGGTGGAGTCACCATCCCTGGAGGTGTTCAAAAAGCGTGTAGACGTGGCACTTTGGGACATGGTCTAGTAGACATGGAGGTGTTGGGTTGATGGTTGGACTTGATCCTAGATGTCTTTTCCAACCTTAAACATTCTATGATTCTATGTTATCAATCACTTTTACTTATGTTACCAGACTTGCTACACTTCTAAATTTTCTAATAATGCAAAAGTAAAGGTACCTGCATCCAGTAATGATTCCTCCTTTTTCTATGCTCATCCTGTTTGTGCTACACATTTGGAAAAAATCTAGAACCATCTTGAGGAAAAAGTGCAGTTTCCTGCAATGCAGGTTATAGGAAACTGCAGTAATTGTTTATGAACCCCAAAGCCTTTTTATTTCAGTATCCGCACACATTTATTAGCATCAGAGGCATTACATTTGCCTGTATTCAATGTGGTTAATCTGCTTGTTCAGAAGCACAAGCTGGCAAAAAAGCATCCCATCAGCTCGAAGAATGACACAAAGCACATCAGAGTGAGGACAGTAAGTCTGACCCATAGTTCATACTGTAGATATTCTGCAACTGCTGAGGTCACCGTAATTTAAACCAGTTTAAACAGCTTAAAATCATGCCAAAGGTCCAATCACAGTCCAAACAAAAATGAGCCTTACAAGGCCACGTAGAATTATTTCTTTTCCAATTGAAGACCCTACTTGTCTGGATATGCACTGAAAGCACTATGTATTTTCATACACTGTCATCTAGGAAAGATCTTCATGTAGCTAGATGGTTAATTACAATTATAGTTAATTACAATTAACCAGTTGTTTCTGCTGTGTTCTTTAATCTTACTATTTTACCCATGTTTAGTTTAGCAGCAAACATACAGACTTAAGAAGAATAAACTTATTTCATCAGCCAAAACAACTTCTCACTCAAGTGCAAAACTTCAGACCTCACAAACACATAGTCAGAGGAACCTGTTCACAGTGTCAAAAACTGAAATCTGCCAGAGATGTAACAATTGTCTAGCAACAATAATTGATTCAAGTTTCTTTACAACCTATCGTGTCTTCCCTACACTTCAACTATTAGGTCAACAGGACCACAGCATATGCAAAACAAGCCTCAAAGCAGCTTAGGGACATGGTTTAGTGGTTGGACTTGGCAGTAGGTTATCAGTTGCACTTGATGGTCTTAAAGGTCTTTTCCAACCAAAACAATTCTATGATTCTGTGAGCTTCCAGGCCTGGTATTTTGTACATATCAAACAGATATTTCATACAATTTATTTAGGCAGCTTTCATTTTGTAAAAACAAAATTATTTTTTGAAAGCCCCAAAATTACTGCAAAGTTATTAAAACAGATTGATTTGATTAGCTTCCATGCTGAGACAGTCCAGGAAATTATGATTTCTGGGCCTGTTTTCAGAACCAGGCAAAGACAATTTTGTATTTCAGCCAGGGTTTAAATCTCATGTTCTTCTCATTTCTAGAGCACTCCATAAGGGAACTGAATTTGGATTCTTGTCATAATACAGGATGTGAATTGTTACATGCTTAGCACATATAACATATTGTGAAAATTGTTTACAAGCTATATGGTCAAGCTACATTGTATTGGGTTTGCGTGGCAAGGTTTTGGTAGCAGGGGTGGGTGGGGGCTACAGGGGTGGCTTCTGTGCGAAGCTGCTAGAAGCTCCCCCTGTGTCTGATAGAGCCAATGCCAGCCGGCTCTAAGACGGGCCCGCCGCTGGCCAAGGCCAAGCCAATCAGCGCCTCTGTGATAACATATTTAAGAAGGAGAAAAACAGTTAGAGAGAGCTTTTGCAGCCAGAGAGAGGAGTGAGAAGATGTAAGAAACTCTGCAGACACCAAGGTCAGTGCAGATGGAGGGGGAGGAGGAGCTCCAGGCGCCGGAGCAGAGATCCCCCTGCAGCCCGTGGTGAAGGCCATGGTGAAGCAGGCTGTCCCCCTGCAGCCCATGGAGGAAGGATGAGGGGGTGTAGAGATTCCACCTGCAGCCCGTGGAGGACCCCACGCCGGAGCAGGTGGAGGCACCTGAAGGAGGCTGTGACCCATGGGAAGCCCACGCTGGAGCAAGTTCCTGGCCGGACTGGTGGACCTGTGGAGAGAGGAGCCCACGCCAGGGCAGGTTTGCTGGCAGGACTTGTGACCCTGTGGGGGACCCCATGCTGGAGCAGTTTGCTCCTGAAGGTCTGCACCCCGTGAGAGGGACTCCATGCTGGAGCAGTTCGTGAAGGACTGTAGCCCATGGGAGAGACTCACGTTGGAGCAGTTTGTGAAGGACTGTCTCCCGTGAGAGGGACTCCATGCTGGAGCAGGGGAACAATGAGAGGAGTCCTCCCCCTGAGGATGAAGAAGCGGCAGAAACAACATGTGCTGAACTGACCGTAACCCCCATTCCCCGTCCCCCTGTGCCGCTGAGGGGGGGAGGAGGTTGAAGCCGGGAGTGAAGTTGAGCCCGGGAAGATGGGAGGGGTGGGGGGAGGTGTTTTAAGAGTTGATTTTATTTCTTATTCCTCTACTCTGTTTTGCTTAGTAATAAATTAGATGAATCTCCTCTCTAAGTTTGGTCTGTTTTGCTTGTGACGATAATTAGTGAGTGATCTCTCCCTGTCCTTATCTCGACCCACAAGCTTTTTGTTATACCTTTTCTCCCCTGTCTAGTGAATGAGGGGAGTGATAGAGCGGCTCTGGTGGGCACCTGGCCTCCAGCCAGCATCAACCCACCACATACAGGAATACAATAAGTAAAAGAAAAAATTTGCAAAATTCAAGAATCATGCATTGAGTTGTAGCTAAAGGTATCTTCTGGCATAACAACTTTGTAGTAGGAAACCTATCAATATTCCTACTGATCCTATCAATCTTTCCTATATGAAACTTCTAGATTACTTTTCTTTATCATCAGATATATGCAGAAATCTTAATTTTTTGTAGGAGCCATTTGTATATTTTAGCTCCTGGTCCGTATTCAGCTTCTTGCTATATGTCCTAATCGTATGTATGTAAGTTAAAAGGCTCATATGGACTGACATTTCTGCAGACCAAGCTGATGGGCCAAGGCAACAAATGGATGTAAGTATATAAAGAATAATTCATATCGTAGCATGCCTTAGCTATGTTGCTTTAAATAATTCATCAGCATTCAGCCATGGTAGGGGCCTTCTTGCCCATGAAAAAGACATGATGTTTATCCTATGGCACACCCCGCGGGGCTCTACAGCAATGGAATCTCCCGTAGGTAGAACTTAATAAAAAACTGAGCCAAATTAGATTTAAAAGATTAAACAAGGACAGGGAGAAAGACATAAAAGATTAAACAACCAAAAAAGGAGACCATAGTAACTAGAGGAGGGCAGGTACCTGAGGTGATCATCAAAAAAAGTCTCAGTTGATATATTTTTCCAAATAAGGATTTCAAGTGGCCAGAACATTTCAAAACTACAGAAGATGGATGTCTTAAAAGTCTTCCTATCTTTTCTACCCTCTTGTCTGCTATTCCCCTCTTTTCATTGCAATAATTTTCTCTTTCTTTCCCCATCGTATTCAGCTTGAAGTATAGGTCCCATTTCAACTTCTGCTCATCAAATACATATATGTGCAAATATGCATTTTATTAGTCCTAATTTGTAGGAGGATCACTGCCTGATTTATGAGAGCGAATTCCTCATGGGAAAAACTATACTGGTATAAATCCACGTCAGGAAGAATTAGCATTAGTGATGTTGGTATAAGCAGTTTTAAAAAAGCATGCCAGTTTTTACTTGGACAAAATTACTGTAAGGAAACAAAAGTAATGTGAGGAAAACTATTGATTTCAATGGCATTGCTTACATGAATAAGCTGCTAGGTTGAGCAATCTGTTGTGCAAAATGGACCTGTTTCCTCTTGACTAAAAAGAGAACACTGACTGTGAGTTGCAGACTCATCATATTCATGAGCTGTCCTAATTTTTAAGATCTCACTGGACCGTCCTCACAAATAATGCAATTTCTAAAAGAAAATCCAGCAGTGCTCCTTTGCAAAATACAACAGGACAAACATCTGATTATGTTTTCCTGCTGCACTCTTCTTAATCATTTCCAATTCTAAATTAATAGAGTTGCATCCTGCACCACAGCTTCACATTCTGTGCTCCTAGCAGAAGTCAGCACAGCTTACTTAGGAACTATGTGATTGAAGTGAGTCAAAATAGTCACTTTGGAAAAGAAAAAAAAAATCTACATTTATCTGGACTTCAGTTGCTGTAAGAAATATTTGTATTTCCAGAAGTATTAGAACTAGTAGCTTATGATAATAAAAATTTCCTGGTACCCAATACCATGGACAATGCCCCTGTATGTGAAATAAACCAAAACAGAGGTACCAGCAAATTCCATACCACTAAAGAAAATATCTCTAGTATATCTCAGGGTATATCTGTGAAATTTGGATATAAGAAATAGATTTCATTAGTACAAAGCACTAATGTTACACAGAAGCAGAGACAGAAGTGTACACCAAATTTCAGTAGGTAAAGCGTGTTATATATTTACCATGGACATTTAACTTCCAGGGTTTCCATCCTGTTTAGATTAGGTATCTGGTGTTTGATTTGTCAGAGAAGATCATTCTAACAAACAAGGGCGTAAAAGCTTCCTACCATTTGTTCACATAACATTTGTGCTTCTCATTTGCAAACCGTGGGATCATTATTTATAGATAAGGGAACTCTGGATTATCATGCAAGAATGAGAGAGTTCTTCATCTGTGCATAATTTATTGTCGTACCACTGCTAGTTCTGGCAGTTCAACCATTAGACACAGTCAGACAATAAAAGCTCACAGCATGGTGTGTAGCTGTGAATTTTTGCTCTGTTCTTGCAATCTAGGCAGCAATATTATTTTGTTAAGTAGGGGCAAAATTCTGTGTACCATGCAAACATGTTTTTAAGTCAGCTACATGCATTTTCTGCTGTTGAAATAAATATAAGCCATATATAACCAATGACAGAATCTGGCATTTTATCTTCAAATAGTTTACGCTCACTCGGGTTCAGAATCATGTTTGGTTATGAGATAATAAGCAAAACAAAATCCACTTTTAAAAGTTTAAATGTATTATAACCCTTGCATATTTTATCATTTTATCCTTGTAATCATAGCTACGCTCACAGGTCCAAATGAAAATCTATGTTAGCTGACAAGATGACTAGAAGCTGACAGAAGTTATCAGTTAGTTATCAGTCAGTTGTCGTATCTGCATCAAGGTTAACATTGCACTATTGTCCTGTTCATCAGTTTCTTTTCTAGCACAGAATTTATAAGAAAATTTTGACAGGCAGTTTGACTAACTCTATTAAGACTAGGTAATTCTCATT
The DNA here is from genome assembly GCF_028858705.1 of Grus americana. Classification (NCBI taxonomy): domain Eukaryota; kingdom Metazoa; phylum Chordata; class Aves; order Gruiformes; family Gruidae; genus Grus; species Grus americana. Next base: position 22,260,832 of record NC_072854.1, read on the forward strand.
TCCCATCTCTATAAAAGAACATCCCATGTTTTTGGTTTTGGTCCCTGAACAATTTGCTTTCAAGGGAGAGCGTGTAGTGTGTAGGCAGCTCTCCAAATTCCCTTGCTGACAACGGTGACATAAACCCCCCTTGTTTCCCCTTTTGCAAAAGTTATTAAATGACTCCTGGTACCACCCAGCCTGACAGGTACAGGATGACGCCGGAATGCCTGATCCATTCCTGGAAATGAAAGATGGCGATGCACAACCTTATGTGCACTGGGCACATGAGACCTTGCATTTGGATGCTAGCCATCATACTTAAAAGATACAGAGCCCTTCTGACACTACATTCAGAAATGCAACTTCTCTTGACATACTTTAAAGTGCTTTAGAAATGCAGAATGAACAGGCAGGTTTGCAAAATGCATTAAACTTTAACACGCAACTTTTCCCAGGGGGAAATAGCTATCATTTTTGTTGGGACTTCTACTGAGCAAGACTAACCTCACTATGATGAACTTAAATGGCAGCGAGAAAGATTCAATTAGACATTAGGGCAAATTTTTTAATGGCAGATATAATGAAGCACTGGATGGATTGCCCAAGGACATTGTTGAATATCCATCCCCGGAAATCTTCGAAAAAGAGAAGAAAGCTACAGTGGGGCAACCAGTTGAACTAGACAAACATATGAGGTCACCTCCAGCTTTATGTTTGTATGATCCTCTCTTCTGTAACTTCCTATGAGGAATATCATAGGACAGGTCCCCCCCCCGCCCTTGCTGAAGCATGTCCATTGCATCTGACAATGTGCTGAGGACAGCAGCATGAAATACACTGCCGCAGCAGTTGAGTGACCCACAGGCACCTCAAGCAGCCACGCAGAAGGAGTTGGAAGCCGTGTCAGCTAAGGGTGAATTGCTCCTACTGGTGAATCCTCACCCTGAAAAGCGTGAAGCACAAGTCAAAGGGACAAACAAAATTAGAACTAAAAGCAGAATAATTATGTGAGAGTCTCCCCTTTCTCAATATTAAAAGGGGAAAAGGGGTTGCCTGTAGATTTTGTAAGAAAACTGCTGACATACTATTAGCAAACACGCTCTCATTCTGTGCTTTCTGCACAGCTAGAGTGCAAGACAGCTCTAGACTTTGGCTTTTTTCATCAGTTTCTTGCAGGCTTCATTCCAACAAAGATTATAGAATTGAAGAAGAACAGCAGGGTGGGAGACATCTATTAGGGCTGAAGAGCAGCGATGACATTTTTCAGAGGAAGCGTGAGAAATGCTTCATAGGATGCCAGTAATGAGCAGGAAGCCTGCACCATCCTGTAAGTTCTTGAAAACAGTGTCCAGAAAGTGCTTATTGCATAACTTTTCCATTAGAATTAAATATAATCATGATGACGGCAAGAGAGTCTTTAATTTTAGCACCATTAGATAAAATGCAGGTGACAAGTGGTCACTGCCATGTTGAGAATGTTTAGTCTTCTTTATGAATTGAAACACTGTGCATAATTCCTACTGATTATGGATTTATATTCTGAACAGATAGATTTCCTTATTTCCCCAACTGGTCGTCTCAGCAAGGGAGCCAAGATTTGAAAGAACCCTGAAGAACTAAATACCAGGACAAATGAGTATCACTGTGGGGTTTTGTAATTTCCATTCGAAGTATAATATAATTTAAAAAAATCATGCTGGAGTATACTTCATACGGGCCAAAAAAGAGAGGAAAGGAAATATTGCCTGGTCCCCTTACAGCTGCAAAAGAGAGGCAGATAAGAAGAAGTGTTAGCAAATTTACATTGCCAAGACACAACACTTTAACAAACCCTACGATGCAGGGCCAAAGATTTATTTATTAAACCCAAAGATGTTCTATATGAATATGGTATCTAATGCCTAAATGTTAAACGCAGTCTGGTTTGAATACAGTGTTTGATTTAGATTCTGGCAGGCACAGATGGGAATTTTCTGTTCCATTTCCAAGGCAGGATTTCTGACCTGTCCAATGACTGATCCCAAGACAAAGGACTGGATAGTCAAAGGAGGATTAGCGTTACATTTCACAAAGAATGAAGAAATTTCTCAACATTAGCAGAATGCATCTTCAGTGACCAAGACAGCAGTACAGCTGTGCCATGAAAGACTCATTAATCCGCAAACAGCCACAGAATGTGGCTGCTTCTCTCTTTGCTCTGATCTCTTTGCTATTTGTACCACTAATTAAACTTAAAAAATGCATTTTAATAAAACGGCAGAAACCAGGCATCTTTCAGTGTCCTGTATTCCCTCTGTGAGGCCTGTAACCTTCCTGTCGTCAAGGTCAGCAGCCTCATCAGCTCTGCAGTGGCTGAGCTGTAGTGAATAAGCCAAGCTCACAAAGCCCTCTACAAATGCAGCTGTTTACAGTACTTCAGCACTTTAAAAAAAGAACGAAAAAAAGGAGGTTGATCAATAATTACTACTCCCACAGTGAGACAGCCATGAATTATTTTAAACAGACTAGAGTGCACTCAACCTAAACATTTATTTTTGCTGCATTCCTTTTGAAGCATCTAGAAGTTCTGCTGTTGAACAGAGTGGGTTTCTCTGTTTTAGACTGAACAAATAACAAAACAAAACAAAACAAAACAAAAAAAAACCAAGGAAGCATAATATAATATTTCTCATAGACTAACTGCCTAAATTCCTCACTTGGCCAAATAAGAAATAAAGCTGTATACTTTTGCTTTTAGGATTACAATATTCGGTATGAACACATTTGTGACTGTGATATTGATATATGCAGCTATATATGGACAAAGAATGGAGATATATCGCTTTCATTAGAAATTATGTAAATCCAAATAAGTGAGCATAATCTGATGTCAGCTGATGTCATGAAAGTGCAAAGTTGCAAGTAAGAAAATAATTTAAAAGATGGAAGGAGAAAAATGTAGAAAACTAGCCTGATGGAGTAAAGTCTAGTTTACATCTTGGGCACTTTTTCTGCTATAATTTTGTTCTTGTAATCCATATGGGTGCAAACTGCACCAGTGTACACCTGTGTATTCTTACTGGAATACTCTAGTTTTTTCATGTAGAGTTTACATCACAGTTTTCTGCTATCTTTTTATTTTTCAAAAAGTTCAATATTTATAACTATAAACATTCCAACCATGCTCTCCAAAAAATTATCCACATTGAATCAAATATTTGTGCTCCCTCAAATAATATTCAGGCAAATTAAAGTCAGCTTTAATGTCCTCTTTCTGTGCTCTCTCCTTTTTCTGCTTCTCAGTTAAGTCTGCCTCAAAGCTTTCCCTCTGTCTGGCTTGGGGCTGGGCTGATATTCCAAGTCTATGGCAGAGTGAGTCAGGGGAGGCGATGCCTCTCTCCGCAGAAACTCTGCACTTGCCATTCTGCTGACTCAGCAGAGATTTCTGCATGGCTGGGCTGCAAGTCTTAAAATTCAATATTATGCAACAGAATATATCACTTCACAGCAACTTTTTAATAAGAGCTTTAGAAATAGGCTAATAAACCAAGGTTCTAATAAAAAGAAGAGAGAGACAAGAGGACAAAATAATATATAGAAGTTATCTTTAAATTTACTGTTTCATCATATGCTCAGGCATTCATTAATCTGCTGCAATAATATATTGAACCTTTCCTGTTATTAATTCGGGTACTTTATCAATGACAGTGGTTATTGGCCAGCATTATATGTGTACATACAAATGAATAGAGAGGTAGGAATTTCCTCCTTTTTTCAGTTTGACTTCTTAAGGCTTGTAGAGCTCTCAGTTTTCCAAAGACTGAGCTTTCAGCACTTTCAGCAGTAAGCATTCCTATCAGAAAAGGCTCAGAAAATGAGGGACTGAGTTATCTTTTAATGTCAGACCAACTTCTGTGGACAAAACAGGTTAGTCTAGGGCACAAGAAAGAATTATTGTGTAAAACTCACAAAGAAGGAGTTTGAGCTGCAGGTGCTCCAGCTCAGGCTGCTAAAGGCATTTTCTTCATCAAGAAGAGGAAAAGGAAGGATGTCCTAGAAGACAAGGAGCAATTGTACAGGAGACATCTGAGTGTGCTTCACTAGAAGCTACGGCATGTTGTCCGACCTATGGGTCAGCCAGGAAGAAATTTAATACCCTGCATGATTTCAAAAGATTAGTTGCTGAACTTGGTATTAGATAAATTTCAGTCCCATTTTAATTCTTATGAGAGAAAACATAATTATGTCCCTGAAACACAGGAATGGAAGTATAGACATCAGGAAGGTCCTCCTGGCTGAGCCGCAGAGGTTTAGTGAAAAGGACAACCATGCACATCACAGACAGAGCATGAGCAGTTGTTCTTAAAGTATCAGATTTACACGAGCTTCTGCTATGACAAAAGTTTTGCATCTTTCCATCCTCCACACTCAGCACAGCAGCTCACAGGATGCATGGCACAGAATCCTGATAAAATCACTTTGATTTGTCATCTATTAAGGTTTGCCAAACACTAACCCACAAACTTGGGAGAGGATTAATTGCTTCTGCCAAAGCACTTCATCTAAATGCTGCAACAACTTAATGAGGAAAATGTTGATTTGAAGGTTGCCCAGAAAAAGGATACATGTAAATATTTATGCCGTGAATCTAAGAGATAGCAATATGACAAAGTTATTCCAATAAAAAACTTGCCAATTGAGCAACCATTTTTCCCCCCAGTGTGGTGTCATGGAATCAGTAGAAAAAATCCTCCCAGCCCAGCATGGAACATCAAGTAAGAAAATATGAAATCTTTAATTACAAAATTCCTCCTTCAGCACTTTGCTGAAATTATTAAGGGATTTCTGTGAACTGCAGTTGTTTTCTTTGGCATGCAACCTGAATCAGGAGGTTTTACACTCCCTGATAGAAGTGACTGTTGAAAACAGGGCAGAAATAATGAGGAATAAAGCACACGAGTTGTGGCAGGCCTTTTATTATTTCACTGAAAACTGAAAGGGGGAGGCAGGGAATATTTTATGAGTAATGTGTTTCTTATGTTTTGGAGTAAAGGAAATAGTAGAAATATGGTGGGAAACACCATGAAAGATCACATCAGAACTGTGAAAGCCACATAATGCTCTATTTTGGGACACAAAGGAAATAGATTAGCTGGGAAGAAATAAAACTCGGCAAAATTTGGCTCCAATGTCCCAGTGTCCGGAAGCACAATCCAGACTGTCTGCTTTTTAGTATTGCCTGGTTGCTAATACCAGCGGGGCTGAGAGGTGCACACACCTCCCCCGAGATACACACACCAAGACAGCAGCAGACAATGGTCCATGCACATGGGCAGAAGCTGGGAACCAAATGCAGCTCTACTCCTGCAAGGTCTCTCAAATCACGCAAGGCTTCAGATTCTTGCTTTATCTTTTCTGATCTGATTGTGCTCCTGCCTGTGTACTACCCTCATCATATGGATGGCAGCTACTCTCGATCTCCTCTCCCACCTGGCTCCACCTCCCAGCATCATCTCCTCTGAATACTCCTAGGCTGGAAGTTAGGGCACTGTCAAAGGAAGAGGAACCACAGCTCAGAAGTGCCTCAGAAGCACATTTCTCATTCCCTGAGTACAATGCAAACCCCACTACCTCTCTCAGCAGCTACTTTGAACAAGAGGCAGCCTCAACCCAGTAGGCATGCACTTCCCCAAGAGGTCTTCACCATCTAGCTCTCGCCCCACATGCATCCAGCACCCAGGCTCTCCGTAGAGGCACAGTGGAAGCACCACTGGGCCCGTGCTTTCTGCTGGTTTTCTGCTGGCCATAGCAGCTGCCCAGAGCCTTTCCCAGAGGAGCTCCCTCTCCACACCGACCGCACAGGCAGCCGAGGCACCGAATGCACGGGCTCTAGATGAAGGCCGTGACTGTCCTTTTCCCATGCTGCTGCAGATCATATTGAGTGCTCATCAGTAAGGCATGAGGACCTTTTCCACAGCGTACAGCAATGTTTGTGGGGTAATGAGTGTAGCAACAGTGTAGGGTTGTGATCCGTTATGTTTTGGACTCAAGTACTGCCCTGTAAATTCTTTTGAGAAACCAGCTGCCAAATTCCTTTAATGTCAAACACTTATCATTATTAATGTCATGATTATTAAATAATATATAAATATTTGATGAAGTGTTAAACTACTATATTTAATTAATATTTTTTAAAATATGCATCAATGCAAGAGCTAAACAAAAGTAAGAGATCCATTCTAGAACAAATTTTTCAGCTCCAGGTACTGAATTCACTTGTCCCTTTTTGAAAGAAAAGGATGCCAAAAGTTGGATGCACTTCCATTCCTTATCTATGTTACACATAGGCATTTATGGTTCATGGATTATGCATTATGGTCTGAAGACCATGAGAGGCCTGTGAGGCCATAGAAGGTGATCTACAGCTGGTATGCAGCTCCATGTTGCATGACAAAAGTGTTTGGTGGTTGTGAAAAATAGATGGTGGTCAAACAGAAATGTTGACATTAGACATATCCATTCAAGCAGTCCAGGGATTGATTCCTCTACCCAGGAACACTTTGAGGATCCCACCCAGTCACCTTGCCTGCCATCCGTTTCAGCTCCCTGTCTGCTCAGGCAGACCCAGGGAGGTGGCTTTTGGTGGCTGCCAAACACTGGTTACATGCTGATCATTTTAGAGATCAGGTCTACTTTTGGCTGAAGACTGTTCACTGAGTAGAAATATTAAGCCATGATCTGTAGACTTCCCAGAGCAAAAGCATTTCCTGATCAGATTTTCTAGCACTAAAAATGTACACCCCATTCGCATTCCAGAATAGCCCTTTCTAGGGGTTTCTCTTTCCTTTGCCCATGATGAGTGGCATTTTTGACTACTACATCGTTCAAAGTTTCTAAACCACTGGTACTGCCACCACCTCCAACATTTTTGCCACCTTTATCTGGAACTTAATGGAAAATGCATTAAGGTAATGCTGTTCTGAGGATTATCTGTAAGCCTCCAACTGTGGGCTTGCAGACTTCTTAAGGATGAGTTTGGGAAGTCCCTTTTATTTTCTTGTATTTTTAAAAGGAAAATTTGTGTTTTCATTATTTCCCTGCATTGCAAAGAGCCATATGACTGGAAAGCCTGCAGTGTGATTGTGAGAACTGAAATCAAACATAGCAGAGAATGAGAAGAGGGATGCAGAAATCGCAGCCCTGGTAGGTGGGCAGGGAATCAATTCCTGAATAATGACTGCTCTTATGTCAGCCTCTTTCTTGTGGTCAGAAGCCCCTTGATCCAAGCTAGCAGCTCTGCTGCCTGCGAACAGCGGCTTTTGTGTGCAGAATAATGTCCTTGCTAGAAGACGGGACAGCTCAGTGACATGGAGCAGACCGGCAGAGAGCAGCAGCAGCCCTTTCAGGAGCATGCGGCAGAAACAGCAGAAGACAGCGTTTCAGCTGCTTGGCTCTGTGAGCCCTATCTCCATGGAGAGGAAACCAGTCACTTTCTAAGATTAGATCCACCTCTGCCTAGTATTCCCTGCGCACCCTTTGGTGAATACATGCACAAGATGGAAAAGTCCACGCACTGAGTTCACTTGCCCCGTTTCAGAAATAAGGATACCATGAACTGGGTGCACATGCTGGTAGTGCTCGTGGAGAGCAGAGCTATCATCCAGAGACCACTGAGATGTTCGGCCATGCACCAAACCACGGCCAGAGGAACGCTTGCCCAGGCAAGGGAGAGCTTGGTTGTTTACATCTTCTGGGACACTTCTCTTCCCAGGTTTGAGATGAGCACATGTGGGAAGGTTAGCGGTGCAGAGCAAAGCACCTGCAGGTCCTAGTACTCTGTAAGGACATCTAGTAACTTCAGTCTTCATTCTGATGGCTGTCACCAGAATTACGCAGAAACGCAGTGGTAGCGGTCTCCTTCAGGACTAAGTACAGCAGTAGGACACCGCTGCTCTGTGAACCCGCCAGCTGTTAGCCAAGCCAGCACAGAGCAGCGCTGTTAACACGTACTTAAACGTGTCCTGTTTCTCCCCATCCCCGAATCTCAGCTTACTCCATAATTGCCATTTCTATGAAGCCTGTGACTTTAAGAGTCGGGTGCTATCCATTGTGTACAGGAGAGGTCAAATCTCACCCAAAACGATTTTTTTACCACTTTGACTAAACCACCACTGTCCCGTTTCTCTTTACTGACTGCCCTTTTATTGATGAGAAAGAAAAGCTGTTCTTAGAGTGACAACAGAACTATTTTTCTCCCATTTATTGCAGTATCAACCTGGAGAAACTATCGACATCCAGAATGCTGAACAACTTGACAGAGGAAAATTAGGACCCAGTCGTCCAGAGAGGATTTAAAGGGATCACTGGTTCAGAAAAGCTATAATGCAATTTTCTCTGTCACCAACAATTGTACCTTTCCACCAGCAAGGCAAGCTTCTCTTTCAAGAATGTTTTCCAAAACATCTTTAAAAGATCACTATGCCCTATGCTCAGCCATCTCCTGGTGAGCACTAGTTAGCAGATACTTTAGATAAAGCAAATGAGATAGGAGGAACCGTTTGGTCTTCTCATCTCCAAATGTTAAGTTGCGAGGTGCTGAGCCATCTGTGGACCACCAAACACGTGATTCTGAAGTCTGCTTATTTGTCCAAAATTCTGCTGATGGATTTCATATGCTTAAGCAAAACCAGTTCATTGAACATTGTTTAAACTACTGTTAATTCATAGAAGTATTCCATAGGAAAAAAAGTGGGGTTTTCTGTTTCAAAGAATGTATTTGAACTCTGTCCTGAGCTGCAGTCTACAATACATACTGCCCAGAAACACTGAAAAAATCCAAAAGATTTCAGCATGAGCGACATGCTGAAATAAACCCAGACCTTCAAGAGCTGACATGAGTTATGTGTATTGTGAACAGCTGTCATATAAATAATTCCACATATTTGGTCCTTAGTCCCAAATTTTGTTCCTTTCTAGTTATTATTTTTACCCATTTTCCAAATTCCCCATAATAAAATCAAACAAACATGTCTTCTTTCTTATCGAAGCCAATAAATTTCTTGGCCTCTTGCTTCATATCTCAGCTACCATATCATCACTTCATTTAACTTCATTTAGCTTCACTCAGCCGATCCTGTATCATGTAAGAAATTCACAACTGTTAATGTTGTCTTAAATTATTTATTTGAAGTGATATACATTAATTATTATATTATTATATTCTATAATGTAATGGTCTATATTACATATGCTATAATTAGAATTATACATATGCTATAATTATAGAAGTACAGCATATGTAATATAGACCATTACATTATAGAATATAATAACTGTATATGATATTTTATATAATTTAAAAATCATCTAGTCATCATATAATTATATTTTTGTTAATCTCATTGATTTTTAACAATCTGTTCATAAGATCATATCAATTTCAAAAACTGTTTCTTGTCCATAAGCATTTGCCTTAAAAAACCCCACAAACCAAACTTCTAATCTATTGCTCATTCACTAGCAAGGTACTTTGGCTATTTCTTAGATATTATTCCTATTAAAAGATCATTTCCACGGCTCATATTATAATATTACTTGGCTCCCTGACTGAAAAACTAAAATTCTTTTAAGAATATTGACGCTGTAGATCAAAGTGCTGATATTAAAGCTTTCAGCTGCATCACATCTCTACAGATAAACAGGCCACATATATCTACAGCATGAGGAATATGCTCTGCATCTTCCCTGGAGTTTAGAATATAGTTTATTGAGATATCTTTTGGGGAGTATTTTTAAGTTTGGTCATAGCCAATAATCTGTTTACAGCACAGAGCTTCAAACCAAAGTGCAAATCCACAGACCTCTCTAGCAAGCCAATTAGTGAGAGTCATTATGTAAAAGGGGATATTCCAGCAGAATTTCTGCTTTATTTATGGTGCCAAGCTCTACTCAAAGAAATCAGCTCCCTTGGTTTTTGCTTATTTAAAAACAGAGAAAAAAAATCAAAATGGTAACAAGATACCTTTTATCTTTCAGGACAGTATTTATCCGGAAGTGTAAAATATCACTTGGAGTACTAGATCATTACACCAAAACTCTTTCAGTGGGTTTAGCTGTACCAAAAGCACTGATATAATTACTTTTCTTTTTCATGCTGGGGGGGGTTTCACTAGTCAACGTGCCAGGAAAAAATGTATCTCCATCTATCCACATATAAGCCTGCTTGATCCTGCCAAAGGGAGCATAAATATCCTATCACTTAAGAATGAGAACAAGTGGTAAAAATAATAAAAAGAAAAGCCTGCTCTAACAACAGAGGGGAATGGACCCAACACATTGTTTTCTTTCACAGCTTTGAGCAAAAGTCACGAAACACTTTGAACTTCACAATACCTCTCTGAAAAGGGAACGTCTCCTTCTGAACTTGATGATGCTTCACCAAAGGGAAACGTACACCTGGTATTTCCTAGGCAGGCACCCACTGCAGCAGTTCTCACATCCTTCCATCGCTCACCCACACTTCAGGATATGATACGTGTCTCCACCACCCCTGCTGAGAGCCTCTGGTTTAGCCACCCCACTCCGCACTTGCCTACCCGCATGCTCCCTCCTGCTCAGGTTACAGGTAGGCAGCGCTCAACAGTGGCACTACGTATTTATGCTTAGGCAACTAAATTCTCCTTGGACTGTCTTGAAGGTTAGACAAGCCATCCTTTGGCTCTGCATTACCTAGATGTCAATTGGCTAGAGTGAGAACAGTGAGTGAGCTTGTACATACCTACAAGTAGACACCTACATGTAAGTGTTTTCACTTCTGAACTGAATCCCAGCGTGTATGCTTAGGTGTAAAGCTTTGAGATAAAGTAGTCTCATCATTAACTCAGCTTATACCACCAAGGTCACTGACAAAAGCAGAATTCAGCTTTAATTACTCTATTTCTGTAATGTGTTTTGAAATATTTTGAAGGCAGAATACTTCTTGCTCTTATTGTCAGGAAACAAGCTGCAAAACTAAGAGAAATGAAGATTCGGACCAAAAGTAAAGGGCTCACCCCATCTTTGTAAGGCAGCCATGTTAAAAAAATAAACAATACGTTCTGTGATAAAGAACAGCTAGCAGAAAATGGCCAGATTTCCCATCCTCCCTGGTACAAGTGGTAGGAGGTCAGCTGTGCACACCTGAGCTCCTCCCCTGATGGGTGCTACTGTTCCTTGGCCTGGCTGTTGCTCATCAAGGCACCTTCAGGAGGCTAAAATGTGAATGGTCTGTAACCTTGTCATAGTTTTACTCCAGCTGGCAGCTGAGCACCATGCAGCCGCTTGCTCACTCCTCTCCGGGATGGGGGAGAGAATTGGAAGAGTGAAAGTGAGACAACTCGTGGGCTGAGATAAAGACAGTTCAATAGGTAAAGCAAAAGCTGTGTGTGCAAGCAAAGCAAGACAAGGAATTCATTCACCACTTCCCATGGGCAGGCAGGTGTTCAGCCATCTCCAAGAAAGCAGGGCTCCGCCACGTGTAACGGTGACTTGGGAAGACAAACGCCATCACTCCAAATGCCGCTGCCCCCCCATCCTTCCTCTTCCCCCAGCCCCTTATAAGCTGAGCATGACGTCATATGGTATGGAATCTCCCTTTGGTCAGTTGGGGTCAGCTGTCCCAGCTGTGTCCCCTCCCAACTCCTTGTGCACCCCCAGCCCACTCGCTGGTGGGGTGGTGTGAGCAGCAGAAAAGGCCTTGGCTCTGTGTAAGCACTGCTCAGCAGTAATGAAAACATCCCAAACACAAATCCAAAACACATCCCCATACCAGCTACTATGAAGAAAATTAACCCTATCCCAGCTGTAACCAGGACAAACCTCCTCTGGCTCTCCCTTCCAAATGTGCCTGGGGTAGCACCGACAAGCCAGACTGCATCTTACATACTCTCTGCCTTAGATCTTTCCTGATGAAGCCAATTTAAAGACCAAGCCCCAGCTTGAGTTAAACCCAAAATAAAAGGTTTGGCTGTATTTGGGCAGGAACTGCAGCTGCTGTGGGTTGGCCAAGAGGGCTAGCCTTTAGCCCTGGTACCATTTATGTTTATGTGTGGAGTCCAGGGGGTGACGCTGGTGGAGCCCGTCCTTGCCTACCATGTACGCCTAGGGAAGCAGAGCCCAGGCGTATGTGTTCAGATCTGACCAGTCTGGCAGCAAGCTTCCCATGGCAGGACCGTTCTCTTCTGGGAATCTGCATCTCCTCTCCTTATGTAAGTTGATCAAAGGAACCATGATCACTTAAGAGTTGTACCACTGTAAATAAAACCAAAGCCTTAACCACAAACACTTTACATGTGCTACTCAGCATTGTGTAAGCTATATCCCCAGTCCCTTCTGGCTTTTTGCAACTTGTCCAAGATTCATTTATTACCATTCTATGTGTCTGACACTATCCTGCTGATCTATAGGAAAAAATACATAGTAAGCAACAACTGAATATTATAAAAGACTGCCACTTCTGCTGCTTAATGCATTATCTGACTCATATATCTTTGCATTACCACGAAGTTTTTGGAAATTAAATTGTTGGAACGTGACTTGCATGGTACACAAGATTTTCTGGTAGGCTTACAAGGTATCAAAGGATCAGCTAATAAGTGGAAAAATGGGTGCGTGGTTGTATAACTATCGACAGCTGGTGCAGGCATGCTCTCATTTCATGTACAAGCGCTTTATGTACTGCTGTCTCACAAGTAAACATTCCTCCTTTTTCATCTCAAAGGACAGTTTTAAAGCTGAGTATCCAAACAAGCAAGATACAAAGAAAACTTTTAGCACTTCAGCATTCCATAAATGGGACTGATTTGTAAGCAGACCGTGCATTTCAGTCTCAGAAGCCAAGGTATGAAGCAGAAAACTCCCGGGGCAAGAGGCTTCAGCTCTACAGCCTGCAGCCACAGCAGCCCGCTGCTGCGATCTCTGCACATCACACAGGAGCAGCGGGGCAGCACATGTCAGATGTGCACAGGAGAGCTGCCCTCAGTCCTGCAAAAACCCTGGGGCTGAACAGGGAAACTGTGTACACTCGATTCTGCCAACCCAAGGATAACACTGAGGTCAAAGGTAAAAGATTAATTGCACTGCAATTTAAAATGTTTGGGGAATCAGCTCAAAAGAGACATTGAGTAATACGGTTTCCATCCTCTTTTTTCTTTAGATTTTGTCATTATCAATTAATTAGAAATAAGCAACATCAGAATTAGTCAATATACTAATTTACTAAAAGGACACAACTAAGTAAAGCATTTAAGGTATCAACAAGAACACCAGGGACGTATTACATCATGTTTTAAGCAAACACAGGATACAGTAAAATTTTCAAAAGTGTGCAAGTCTGACAGACATATACAGGAGATCCTATAGGCTCAGTTAGCAAATGTAACTGGACTTCCTAAAATTATAAAAAATATAAAAATTGCCAAGCGATTTCACACAACATCAAATAACTTCACTAAAGACATTCTTGTGACAACTAAAAAGAATATAGAGATTGGAATTTGGCACTTTGGGGGACCACTCTGACAAGTATATAACTTCTTGCTTCACTGCGGAAAATTATAACCAAAGTTGATGTGAAAGTAATGTTTTAAAAGAAAATCTTGAGTTATTTCAATGACAGGCTTAATGGATGAATTTGGGATGAAGCAGGATGGTGTACACATGAGGAACTGAAGAACTTTCTCCCCTTTTAGTTACTAGGGGTACCTATGAGGGACAAACATTAAAATCTGCAAACTTTATAACTCCTACCTAAAAATCTGGAAGACTTGTCTAAAGAAGTCTTAATCTTTCTGATGTTATTTTTTCAAGAAATCTTAGAACTGGAGAAATTCCAGACAGCTGGATGTCAGCAGAAGTCAGGTATGAAAAAGCACTGATGAAGAAAGATAATATGTAGACTACTGCTTCAGAGTAACATAGATAATTGGCTTGGTGGTTTTTAATCAACACTTTAAAGTATATATTGGAAGCTTCTCAGGTGAATTTTAACATTTCTAGAATTTGTTGATCCCCATTTCCCATTCTGTCTAGTATATCATCATCTTCAGATCTCAAATGATTTTTTTAAAAAGTTACTAAAACAAACCTTATAAATGATGATGACTGCAGGCCAATTTAAGCAGTTACCTGTGGCAGTGGGTAATTAATTTACTCTGACAAGGGGAAAAAAATTATGTGTCTGAATCTAACCAGACTTATGTAAGTTTGCCACGGTGTCTCTACTCCCTGAAAGCCAAATCTGGGGGAGGGTTCTCATCCCAAACATACCATCAATCCAAATCTGCTTCGTTGTCATCGCTTCCAGACTCTGTCAATAACTAGTAATAAGGTGCTTTCATAATTCTCCTTTCCATGTTTGTATAAAACATATTACTGATGTATATGATATAAAGGGCCGTGCACTACGGTTTATACCACTCCTTAACAGTCTGCAAAGAACACTTAATTCTCAACAGTGAAATGATCTGTTTATTGTCAAGTATCAAGCTACTCATTAGATGTTGCCTCTAACCAATGTTTTGTTTACTGTCTGGCCAAGTGCTAACTCTGGGGACATCAACATTTCTAAATCCACAGCTCTTTGGAATATGGTTTAAAACTGTTGATTTGCTTATTAGAAGACAACCAGGTGAATACATTTGATTTTGAATGGAGTCCCCAGAGAAAAGGGCCAAAAACTAAAGGCATGATCTCAGACAACATTCTGATCCTTCAAATGCAATCATGAAAGTATATGTTTTAATATGTTTGGGTCCTAGTTGGCAGAGCTGCACGACTGTCAATAGCTCTTTGGCCAATGGACTAGAGAACACTTTGAAGTTACTAAGCAAAGCATCAGTAGCTAGAAACACCTGGGGTTTTCTTCTGTGTACTTGCTACAAATATACTACTTGTCAAGTCCTACATTTCGGCATGATAATTGGTTCATTTTGCTTTTACTTATGGTCTCCCCATTCTTCGCACCATTATCCAAGCACCGGACAGGCCCCAGAAGTTGTATTCGCACAGGGGTGGCAGCCCCAGACGGGGTGACTGGTTCACCTCTGCAGTGCGCCAGGACAAGCTCAGGGTACTCCGGACAAGGCAGAGACCTTTTGGAGCTAACAACAGAGACTGTCAGATGGGAATGACCTTCCCCATGGGACATTTGCTGACCAGTGCACCCTTCACATTGGTAAGAATTTTAGGAAAAAAACCCTATAGGTCTTCTTTAAATTTTAACAAGCATTGAATCCTGAATTAGGCTGTTTATCCCCAGCTACTCCAAGTCATAAGAAGTATGATAAAGTGCTTGAATGAGTAGCTTAAAATCATGGTGTTTTCAAAACAGTACTTTGTTTCTTGCCTTTTTTATATTTGCTATCTGAATTTTTGAGACTTGGGACATACAGTTGAAACTTTTTCCCTGCAAGAGCTTTCTTTAATCTCATGTGATCGTGTGGACACAAGCTTTGAGTTGGTGCATTTAAGGATATGCCATTAAAATAGAACTGGTGAGGAGGGCTTTTTCTTTGTTTTGAAAGCTTTTAGCAGATTCTGAGTGATAAGTCTTCTCCCTGATCCAAATCCTGTCCCTGAATGAATACCTACCTAAAATTAGTGTTGTTCAATAGTGCCATGAAACATTGCGGTAGTCCTGTGGACTCCTAACCCTTCCTTTTGATGGGAGTTCTTGCATACAGTTTAAACATAAGGAATACCAAACACATCTGTGTTTCCACCTCCAAATTGCTGTTTTTTTCTCTATGCCAAGTTTTGCTTTCTGTAATATGTAATAAAAGAGACATTCCTCCTGTGTTCTCTCACGGAGTTTTATTTTCTGCTCTTTCTTGTCGCTTTCCTTAATTGAAATTAAAGAAGCTATAGCCTGCAAGAGCATGATTTGTTCCTTGTGCATGAAAACATAATGCTCTTCTAGGTTATCTCAGTGGGGTGCACTGTGACTGCAATGCACCAAAACTCTCTGAAATTAAAAGCAAATAAACAAACCGGGTTTATGTTAAACAAAACAATGGAAAATTCCTATTAATATAAGAAAACGAGCTTGCAGAAAAGATATATGTTCCCTGTTCTTTGCCAGACACCACACTTTCTTTTCTGCTCAGCAAGACAAGAAGCACTGTGCTGCGTTTTCCTCATTGGTGACCATGTTATCATAATGATTCTTTCTTTCCTACCATCGTAAAATATTACAAACAAGTAACTTTTAGAAAATTGGTTATATTACAGCTGCTCCTTGCAGTTACCCTCACATCAGGATGTATCACTATTAGCCACATAACTCAGCCTCAATGTTATAGTGGAAATAGCACTAGCCTGAAATTCTAACAAAAGTTTTCAGGGTAAAAGGGACATTTTCATCTCCCACAGCTGAAATCAGTGTGATCACTGACTGTGACCAATAAAATAATAATTTCAACTTCAGCTGTAAGCCTTTGTTAACAGTAACAGGCAAGCCTATTTTATTTGCCTTTACAGTGCCAGCACAGACATCACAGTCATAAATCAGGGCCCTTTTGTACAAAAACAGAACAAAAATGATGATCCTTGCCTCTAAGTTCCCTGTTTGAAATATAGGTATTACTTAGTGATGACAAATGTCAGGTTGGCTTCCTATGTGCTTTGCATAACACTCTCTAAAATATATAACTATGCACCACTGATAGCAAACCACACCTGACTGCAAAAGGAAGTACCAGAGGTGGGAAATTAAACACCTCCAGATTTTCTTTGAATCCCTACCAGCCCACCTATGATTATTCCTGCAAGTTGAAAAAGAATGAAGACAAAACACACCACTTCCATTTTGTTAAATCACAAAAATTACCCCAAAATAAGTAGAGAGTCCTCAGAAGCCTCAGATTTGGAACACACTTGCAGACTAGGCCAGGTCAAATCCTGTTGCATTTTTGAAGGAATTGCAATGGTAATGGTACAGGTAAGGGAATTCAGCATGAGGGCAGAAATATTTCATGCAACTGCTCACATCAGCATCTAGAGTATTCTTCTAGCTAACCCTTCTTGTGCTGCTAATCTAGTGCCTCAGAAAGCTTCAGTACATGCAGATGTATAAAGGGAAGGTTTCTTCCCTCTATAGTTTGCAATTAGCTCTCTCTTTCCTCAAGTCCCCTGCCTTAGTAAGTTTACACCCTCACAGAACTGAGTTAAAAATAGAAATAAGATACAGAAACTCATGCTGAAATGCCAGGAGCTGATCTGTGCTCACAGTACTTCTCACAAGAGGTTACATCTCTGATCCTCCCTCTGACACCTGGTTGCGGCTGTGGCTGATACTTGAGCTACAGTGCAACATGCAAAAGGAATGTGGGACCTCAACACTCCCAAGGTGCCATAACAACAAAAATGCAGTCCACAAACACTTACATTTTTGTGTAATTTCCTTATCAACATGAATACTCATAAATATAGGGTGGAAGGCACTTTGTCTACAAGTAAGGACTGCAGAGAACAAGTCCCCAAAGCCGAGCATCAGGGAAACAATAACCAAGTCCTTCTGCAAATCTTACTGTGACTCTACTAATTTATTTTAGCAGTTACATCACCTCTGGGTGATTTTTTAATGTAGTGCTTGTCTTACTAGAATAATTTCCATTTCTACATACAGAGAAGTCAATTTTAATTAATCCCGGACATAAACCTGCTCAAAATGAAGTCATTCCCCAGGTTTGGCAGTCCACTTGCCTGAAGAGTGATTGAACTGTTCGGTGAGAGGCAGAAGCTGCTTTATATTGAGGAAGTGCACCAAGTATTGCATTACGATAATTAAACAGGTTTAATGAACCCAGTATTCTAATTCACCCTAAAGTTCAATGCCAGTTTCTGTTGCAAGGTAGCTAAGAGTTTATGTTAGATACTTAAGCATGAATTTGTGTGCCTGAAACAAAAGAAGACATCTGTGCTAGTAAACAAAATGAGTCCAGAGACAAAAACCATACAGTGAGCCTCACACGCACATGGAGAACTCTTCCAGTTCAAAATAAGGTCTTAGCTAGTGGGATGTGATGGGATGGTCTGTGATGTTCCCTGAACCATACCCAAATACTGTTCGGGAAAGCATTAGATGTGTCACCATGGGACTGTGTCCAGTCCCTGCAGAGTTTACTAACACAGACAAAGTTTATGTACCTAACTTCAGGAAGCCACATTTTTAATTGAACCCATCTGTTGATAGTGTTTCTACAGAGCCACAGTACACGTTCAGGACTTTGCTATTTTAAGGTGTTTTATGCTGAGAAGCATGTGTCCAAGACTATTCTATGGCCATCAGCACCTCCAGCCTATGCCCATAATACCAAACTCTCTTACCTTGCAGAGTGCAACATCCCCATACAAATTTCTCATTTGGAACGACCTGTGCTAACTCTGAAATTGTGCCCAGGAAATGCCGAATGCTGCTTGGTTCACATCTTGCAAAAAAACATTCTAATAATTTCACAATAGAGAGGATCTAGTTCCCATACCCAAGGTTATACTCTGGTATGACTTAATTTATGAATATAGATGTAGCCGGAGAGGCTGCTTTTATCCATACATATATGCCAGTACTAGCTACTGGCAGTCAAACACTACACAAGGCAGGCCTTCCTTCAGTGATCTTGGTCCCTATGTTCAATTTCTACAGAACAACTCCATTCATGAATTAATTATATTTAAAAAAAAAAACAAACCAACAAAAAAACAGATAACATCATCTTTTTCTATACAGGGAACTTTATCTACCCAGGACTTTGTGTTAACAACAACAAAATGACGTGACTTGTCCTTTTTAAAGGTAAATATTTGTTTAGACATTAAAAAATAGATGGTGTACATGACATCCACCACAACAAAATATTCTGAATACACTAACATATAAAGAGAACATCTTTAAGATTTGGAGGCTGCAAATCAAAGTCTAATGAAATCCGTGGGAAGATTGCTACATACTCCAGTAAATGCAGGCGCTAGCTCACAGTTCCAGCAATGTTAAATTTCCAGTAACCCTATTAGCTAAGTGGGAATTCCTCCAGCTTTGCAGAAGTGTGTCTGAGAGCCAAATTCAGTCCGAAGTATTTTTGAAAATATTTTTATGATCATGCCAAATACCTGGCATGAAAATAATCAAGATACAGGAAATTCCTACCATGATTATTGACATTTGTTTAAAATATTATATACCCTAAGTATAAGAGCAATATACATTGTCTCTGGTTTTGGCATATCCAATTTTGTGTTGAGTTTCTTAATAATTTGAATACTAAAAATACACAGTTTTTAGGCCAAGACTTTTTATACACACTGCATCGTATCAGCTAAGAGGATGTACTGACTAAAACTTTGAAGCAGTCTTTCCTGGCTCTAGCTCTATTCAAGGGACAGAATATGCTTCCTAGATGTGCAGACCTCACAGAGCTGAAGAATTCTATTGCAGGACAGAGCTATAATCCAAAATGAATTTGACAAATTGGAGAAGTGGTCTCAAAACATAGGTACAAGTGCAGAATATTACTTTTCAGGAGTAATAATAATTTGCAAAAATACAGGTATGGGGATAACTGAGTACATACTCTTTCAAAAAAAGGTTTAGCACTGAAGCCAATATTAAGATGAAAAATCAGATGTGCCAGGCTAGTGGAGGAAAGCCATAGTGGCATAAATAAACAGAACTATGCCTCTAAAGACATGAAGAAGTAATATTTCTGTTCTATTCTGCTTTGGTAAGACTTCAGCTGGACAACTGTACCTAATTCAGGTATCAGCATTACAGTAAAAGCATGAGAAAAGCAGACAGTAGAAAAGCTACCCACTACAGTTGCTCCACTGGGATGCCTTTTCGAGTGTGATATTTAACTATTTTTATGACCTTAATTTTAGAGATGTTTGCATAGAAGCTGAAGAGGATGTAAAGAACACTCACTGCGTCAGTAATTTCTTCTTCTGGCCACTGCTTTTTATAAGTGAGATAAATTGTACAAACATTTAAACACTGCTCCTTAAGTACTTCTCCAGACTTGAACTGAGTAGCCAATGTACTGCCTTCAAGAGGATAAGGCTAGAGATAAAAAGGAAGTAGACCTCAAAATTGTTTTCATTAGCCCAGAAACCCCAAATCCTTCATAACACTTCTGTTAGAAAAGTCAATATTAACTAGGTTGCAAGTTCTTCTCCTTAGCTGAACTGACTCTTCAGCTTATTTTTTTCCATTGGTATTTATATTAAAAATAGCAATAAATAAATAAATAATGCAGTTCCTTTGAATCCTATTTCTGACATGAGACAGATTTATCATTTGGCTTGCAAAATGAGCAGGTTTCTGATGTTATTTTCTTTGTTCAGGGCTCTGAAGCACTCTTGATCCCTGGGGCAGCGATAAGAGAAGCCACGTTCTTGCTTTTTGTCGTGTAGACCTTTGACAGCTTGCAGAGGGAGGCAGTTACAATGAAAAGCATGTCAGCACCGAGCATCCCTCTCCATTGTACTGTCTTGAACGAGCCATTTCAGTTCTCCATGCTGCAGTGTACCGATTTGTAAAAAGGATAGATCCACACCGTGTTGTCATACAGGCACAAATATTTCTGGCTTCAAACCTTCAGTAATGTCATAAATTTCACTCGACAACAGCTGAGTACTTCAATAAAGGCCAACTTAAGTACTGAAACGGAAACACACATTCACTGTATGTTTGAGGTGTAAATACAGAGGAGTGTTCAGTTCTCTTCAGGTGAAGAGGAAGATTATTTCCCTCGGCTGCTGTCTCTCTCTTAGGAGTTTATAGATGCTTAGCATTTTTCAGGGGTTTGTCCAGTAAGAGCACAAAAACTGCAAATACAGTTCAGCATCACGCACACATCTCTGTTTTGTGGCTGAATATGGCATACAATGGAATCAGTGATCTCTGTAATGGCAGACCATAACAGAATGAAATACAGTTCCATGTATACTCCTTTTCCCTTTCTCTCTTCCTCGGTATTTCAATCAATATACTAAAAGGACAGATTCTCCCTGCACTGCAGTGCTTTTACTAATACATTAGCAGCTATGAACTCACAATAGTAGTTCTTTTTCTCTCCATACCTCTTTTACGGGTAACCATCATAACAAACATATTCAAAACAAAACCAAATTCTGCCCTAAAGCTCCCCAAAGCCACTCTGCTCATAGATGCCTTTAAAAACAAAAATAGGCTTGGCAGTATGCCAAGTATGGAGGCTAAAACTCTGGGATACTTCAGACCAAGTAGCTTTTCTGCTTGCAAGATGCTAACATATCCGTTAGTGCAATGACCTGAATGCTCCTGTTGATATTGGCCAGACCCTCACCACTGTCTTATGTAAACTGTTCTCACCAGAGTCAGAGGAAATTGTTACTAAACACTTCTTATTAAAAGCCCTAGCAAAGCATAGGGCTTTTCACAGCAAGCTGATGATCCATTGAGCTTGCAAGTACATGGAATGGCCATCATTTGCACATTCTGCAGAACGACGAATGTGAAGCGCGGAGTTTCAAAGCAGTAAGCAGAGAGGCTCGCTTATATAGTCCCTATTTCTTAAAAAAAAAAAAAAAAAAAAAAAAAGAAAAAAAGAATTGGCAGATGGATGGATATGAAGGCAAGTTGCAGCCTCGCCCACACACAAATCAGATCCCTTACCCCTGTTCAGTGCAGGCCTCAGGCTCAGTCAGAACGGGGAAATACTGAGATGCTTTGCAGTGCCCTGAGCTTAACTGCGGCCACGCTCAGCCTTCTGCTGCATGTATAGATCAAATGCTGCATATATAGATCAAATACAGCCACACACTGGACTGTATGAGCAAAAGTGCAGTCAGTAGGTCAAGGGAAGTTGTTATTCTCCTGTACTCAGCACTTTTGCAGCTGCATCTGGAATACTGCGGTTTCACTTTTGGCCCCCAGCACAACAGTGACAAGGACAAATCAGAGCAAGCCCAGCAGCAGGTTCCTGTGATGGTTAAAGGTCTGGAGCAGTTGATATACAAAGAGATGCTGAAGGAACTGCATTTGTTCAGCTTGGAGAAGAGAAAGCTGCAGAGGGGACCTAGTAACAGTCTTCCATTTCTGAAAGGGAGTTTATAGAGAAGATGGAGCTAGAGTCTTCTCAGAGTTGCACAATGAAAGGACAAGAGAGGATGCAAGCTGCAATAAAGCAAATTCCTGTCACATACGAGGAAAAAAAATCCACAGTGAGGGTAACCGCAACAGGCTGCCCACAGAAATTGTGGAATCTCCATCCTTGGAGGTACTCAGAACTCAGCTAGACACAGCCCTGAACAAACTGCATCTACCTTCAAAGATAACTCTGTTTTGAGCATGAGTCTTAACTAGATAACCTGCCATTCTCCCTTCCAAACTGCTTTTTCCATGAGTCTCTAAGCATTTACCATGAAAATAGGCACACATGTCTAACAGTCACTTGTCTATTTACTTGCAAAGCAACTACTATGGTAGAGCATGAATGTCAACACACAGAGATGGAGCAGAACTTCAGAGGCAAGATGCTGCATGTGGCTCAGGAAAAAAGTGTTAAGCCTTGATAGATACTAAAGCTCTACGAGTCAGTCCTAATTATAACCTAATGTTAACTGAGCTACTGTGCAAAATGTCTGAAGTAACAGCAGAATTCTTTAAAATTAACTAGGACAGGACTGGGGGAAAAAAAAAAAAAGAGCTTTGCAAAACACTCAGGTTTTACAGGCAGAGAAATTTACAGCCAGGGAGCAGCGAGAGATGGGGCCGTTCCCTAAGGAAGGTGAGCTGGGAGCTGAGGGTGACTGCCCGCTGACCAGGGCACAGCCCCACAGCATCTGTGCAGCAGCGCTGGTAACGGGGGGCAAGGGCAGTCCCAGACGTAGCGAGGACATGAATCAGGTCCATCCAGGGACCATCAGGAGATTACGGACAAAGACAGTACTGGAGACAAGGCTGTAGCAAAGGTCCAAGATCCATGCAGGAGGCAGGACCAGAGACACGGCTGGGCAGAGGCCCATCCACAGCACAGCCGGGGCCAGGACTGGATGCCCAGACCTGAGCTGACATGGAGCCCTCGGGCAGTGGTGGGGCTGGAGGCTCCAGGCAAGGGCCATTAAAGCCTACTGGTGCTCTCAGAGCCCTGACAAATCCATGCTTTAAAGGTACATCTTGCCTAAAGCTATGTGGCCCCAGTCTGTAATTATCAAATCATGTTAAGAAAAAAAAAAAAAAAAAGCTTGGTGACTCTGAAGACCATTTTCCACAATGCAGCACAAGGTGAAATA
The DNA here is from genome assembly GCF_028858705.1 of Grus americana. Lineage (NCBI taxonomy): Eukaryota > Metazoa > Chordata > Aves > Gruiformes > Gruidae > Grus > Grus americana. The sequence continues at coordinate 22,284,097 of NC_072854.1, forward strand.
TATTTCTTAATAACAGAAAAATAACAGCTAAATGTGATTCGATTAAATAAATTTTCCTACTGCTTAGTAATAAATCAAGCTATTACATCTAATTTTGACAAGATTCCCAAACTCCTTAGTATCATGCCTTCTACATTTATAGTGGTGTCTCACAGGTCAGACCTATTCACTATAATATTAGAAACTGATTGACATCTTGATTTTTTTTCTCCATTCCAGCTTGTGCATTGTGGTCACACTTTCAAGAGAAATTGAAAATACTATCTGAGCCAGATTCATTTCAGTGAAGTACACATAGGATAAATTTGACCAGCTGTCACAGATTTCTCAATTTATTTTAGAATAGCTTCAACAATGTTAAATAAGCTTCCCCAGAAATTGGAAACGCTCCATCAATAGCTATACTTAATACCAATAGATTAAATGCTGAGCACCAGCTCTGGCACTGGTTGGAAATGTGACTCTTACTGTACCTCTTACACATGTCAAAGAACATTTCACATATGTTCCTATCATTCCTAATGGTAGGAAGTTCCTTCTGCCCTCCATACTATATATAGTTTTTCATAATCATCTGGTACCTGAATCTGGTTTTCCAACATGTAAAGCACCTTCACTTTTTATTTACATCCCTGAAATTTGTGCATGCTATGAATTTCCATGAAACAGGCCCAAACTCCTATCTTTAGGGATGGTTCATAGATGTTATGAAATCAGTGACAACATCCTCCCAAGACATTCTGAAAAAATGAAAATTTGGGTCTACGCAGAACTCCTGCCATGAAAATAAAGCAATGCTTCCCACCATGAGATAAAGTTATCGCCAGTATGGGTGAGCATATGGGTAATGAGCTAAGAACTGCTTGAAGTCTCTGCTGGCATTTTAGCAACAGCTTTTGTATCATTTTCTTTTAGCAAAGTTCACAAACTGAACCAAGTGTTCTATGTTTTAGCAAACAGGAAAACTAGTTTGTCCCTTCCTGGCTACTTAGAGCTCCTCTCTACTGATCACTGTTGTTGTTGTTACTACCCCATGGAGCTGTACAGCATACCACCTTTTTTCATCTTGAAGGCAGGTATACTGCTGATCAGGGGAGAGGAGAGGTCTGCGTTCACAGTGGGAGCCAGTGCTCCCGATGAGTTTCTTCAGGTAGCGGACAGCTCTAGGTTCTAGGGTCCCTGCCTGTCACAACTGTGCAAGACCGTTCATCAGCCGTCCGAAGCATCTTGCCTCCATGTCGGACAGGAGTGTGCTGATACCAAGCCAGTGTGGCAGGGCTTCCAGCCCCACTATGAACCTCAGGAGTCAGCTGAAACTGTGCCAGAAGCCCTCCCTCCACTGAGAACACTGCACATAGGTGCTGCTGCTGCTTTTCCTTCTGGGCTTCCCATATATCAACATGATACTCATTCACTGAAAGAAAGTCTGCAGCAATGCAATTAAAAATTAGCTTTTAATTATTCAGTTTCTCATCAAGTAAAATCAACACCTTTTGTATAAAATATTTTTTCACTTATGTTTCCTTCGGGCCACTGTTTTTTTCTCAGTGCTAGCATGTTATCATTCTGGGGTACTGGTATGCTGGAATCCTGATATCCACGTTTATTTGCAAGAGTGCTTGCAGTTTCCTAACATCAGAACCCAAAGCAAATGGCCAGTACCCAGTGAATAACTCAGCCTCCACTCTAACTTCATTTCACTAAGTCCCTTTTCAAAGGGACACTTGCCCTTCTCCATGGGAATAACTGCCTTTCCTATATCCAGTCACGTTCCCCTGTAGCCAGAGGATGGAGCTATTCTTTGATTTCCTTCCCTATAAAATAAACACAGTTATCTCAATACCCATGTCACTCAGCCTTCTGAGTTTCTCTCCTGGTTTCTTAGCAATGACTTCATCAAATTTAGGGGTTTTTTTGCCAGTACCATAAAAATCTCTGCTTATCCCTTTGAGAATTTTGTGCTCTCAGCAGCAGACACTGTCTGGAAAGGACAAGTGAAGTCTACAAAAATAATTATTGTTACTAGTCTCACAGAATCACAGCAACTACAAAAGACCTTAAGTTCCTCTATTTCACTATTCTACACCAAAGCAGGATCACCTGTACCTGGATTATTCCTGGTAGACATCTCTCCAACCTGCTCTTAAAGTTCTTCAAAGACAGAGATGCCATGACCTTCCACAGGCAGCTTTTTCAACCCTTTTTTATTCTTACTGTTAGAAAACATCCATGGTGTCTAACCTGAATTTTCTGATGTAATTTAAGCCCTTACATCTCATTGCATACATACATCATAGACATAGAGAACAAATTATTTCCTTGATCTTCACTGAAGTCCTTTACTTGAAGTTTGACACTCCTTTCCTTGTCATTTTCCCCTGATAATCCACTATTCTTTCATCTAAAAAACCCTTATTTGTTCAGTCTTTCCTTGTAGATCATGTTTTCTAGACCTCTGGTCCTTTTTTTGTTGATCTCCTCCTGAATTTCTCCTTTTCTTCTTCCACAAACTGCTTCTTCAGAAACCTCACTAATGTGGTGTAAAGACTAAGGATTACTTCCCATGTCTTGCAAGCTGTATTTCTCTTCATCTGGGCATCTTCATCTAAATAAAGTGTGTTAAGTATGTAGGTATCATCTGTATGTGCACGCAAGTAGTCACTTCCATCGGTTTTCTTTCATTAGCTCTTTCTTAGCCTCAGGTTTGTCTAGCATTTCAACATTTGAATTATGAAAGAAAAACACAGAGTGAAGCCCTGGACAAATTCCAGTAAAAATGAGACAATTGTAGCACTCAACATTAATATAAGTGTCAGAGGCTATTCTAAAGCCAATACTGAGGAGACACAGAGAGGTCTGAGTGACAAAGACACATCCATAAGTGCATTTTTTGTTTTAAAAACATATGGAACTTGAGTTTTAAAGATGGCTGTTCTCTTCTGGCTATGTGAGAACTACATGCAGGCAGTTCTGCTGGGAAGCTACTAAATCACAGAATCACAGAACGTTTTGGGTTGGAAGGGACCTTAAAGATCATCCAGTCCAACCACCCTGTGTCCAACCCCCCTGCCATGGGCAGGGACACCCTCCACTAGACCATGTTGCCCAAAGCCCCATCCAACCTGGCCTTGAGCACTTCCAGGGAGGGGGCATCCACAACTTCTCCAGGCAATCTCTTCCAATGTCTCAATACCCTTATTGTAAAAAATCACGTCCTTATGTTCAATCTAGATCTAACCCCTTTCAGTTTAAAATGGTTGACCCTTGTGCTGTCACTACAGCCCCTTTTATCTATCGAAAGGCCACAGTAAGGTCTCCCTGGAGCCTTCTCTTCTCCAGGCTGAACAATCCCAACTCTCCCAGCCTGTCCTCATAGGAGAGGTGCTCCAGCCCTCTGATCATTTTTGTGGCCCTCCTCTGGACTCTCTCCAACAGCTCCATGTCTCTCCTGTACTGGGGCCCCCAGAGCTGGATGCAGTACTCCAGGTGGGGTCTCACAAGAGCGGAGTAGAGGGGCAGGATCACCTCCCTCAACCTGCTGGTCACAATCACTATAGATCCAAATGAAATTTAGAGGACTCCATACCTGGCTTAGGCTTATTCCAGTTCATAAGAAGAGCTACCTGAACACATCATTCCCACGTGACTGGAAAAATAAGCCCTTAGGATCTGGTAGACCAAAAGAAATATTGTTAATGGAACTAAATAACCAACAGTAATGACAGAAATTTTGGCAGCAGTTGAATACAATTTTCAAAATGAATGTTACAAAAAGACATGTCCTCTATTATTTTTGCCAACTTTTTAATTAAAAAAGTGAGTCATACTTCATGTAAATGTGCTTCCTAATTTTACTGACTCACTGGATTTAGTGAGCAGGAAAAGAAACCCGTTATCTGGAAAGTTCAGAGACTTTCACACTTTTGTCTAAAGCTGATGGGCTAGACCTGTTAAAGGATACTGGAACCTAAACATTTGATAGCAGGTTCTGGAATTTTAAATTTATAGTCTCTATGAAGAGAGCTAAATATTTATAAAAGGTATTTAAAATTAAATGCAATTGTCTACAGCTCATCAGTAGGACTCCATCAGGGTAGATCTTTATGAAAGTCTTTCTTTTTCTGCAGTTGAATCCTTGACCGGGGACCAAAGGCATGTAGCACCCAGGATCCACAGCTCAGTACCATCTCCTAAGCACAAGCATAATTATTTTTCAAATACTAGCCAGGAGTCATTCTTTTCTTTCAAAACAAGCCAAAGTAGGACCCTTTGGTCCAGAAAGCAGGAAACCTGAATTCAGTTCCTTCCCAGTGGAGTGCTGTAGGAGGGAGGCTGCACTGCCTACTACTCCCTGTTGTTGTGTCATTATTCAGCAAAGAGGACATTGATGAAATCACGGAATAAAAAAAGAAGACAGCAGGAACATAACTTATGCGTATTTATTTAAAATTCTGTTTACTATCTTTGTCAATGATCTGGATGAGGGGATCGAGTGCACCCTCAGTAAGTTTGCAGACCAAGCTGTGCAGGCGTGTTGATTTGCTTGAGGGTAGGAAGGCTCAACAGAGGGATCTGGACAGACTGGATTGATGGGCCAAGGCCAGCTGTATGAGGTTCAATAAGGCCAACTGCCAAGTCTTGCGCTTGGGTCACAACAGTCCCACGCAACAGCTTGGGGAAGAGTGGCTAGAAAGTTGCCTGATGGGAATGAATCAGGGCATGTTAGTCGACAGCCAGCTGAATATGAGCCAGTAGTGTGTCCAGGTGGCCAAGAGGCCAACAGCATCCTGACTTGTATCAGGAATAGCGTGGCCAGCAGGACTAGGGAAGAGATCATCCCCCATTACTCAGCACTGGTGAGGCTGCACCTCTAATGCTGCGTTCAGTTTTGGGCCCCTCACTATAAGAAGGACATTGAGGTGCTGGAGTGTGTCCAGAGAAGGGCAACAAAGCTGTGAAGGGTCTAGAGCACAACTCTTGTGAGGGGCAGCTGAGGGAACTGGTATTGTTTAGCCTGGAGAAAAGGAGGCTGAGGGGAGACCTTATCACTCTCTACAACTACCCGAAAGGAGGTTATAGCCAGGTGGGCATCGGTCTCTTCTCCCAAGTAACAAGTGATAGGATGAGATAAAATGGCCTCAAGTTGTGCCAGGGGAAGTTTAGGTTGGATATTCAGAAAAATTTATTCAGAGAGGGTTATCAATAACTGTACCAGGCTGCCCAGGGAAGTGGTGGAGTCACCATCCCTGGAGGTATTTAGAAGACGTGTAGATGCGGTGCTTAGGGACATGGCTTAGTGGTTGGACTTGGCAGTATTAGGTTAATGGTTGGACTTGATGATCTTAAAGGTCTTTTCCAACCTAAACAATTCTATGGTTCTATGATTCTAAGCTATTCATGAAAACATTCAAAATACCAAACCTAAAACAGAATTCATGGAACTTCAATTTAGACTTAAAGCTGAGCATTGGGGAAAGTTCTATATTCTGCTATGCAGAAAAAAGGAACTGTTGTTTTTCTTGCAGAGCACTGAGTGAAAGGTGGCTTTGAAAGAAGCCATTGCATGCCCTTCACAGACAGACCTTTCTCACTGATCAACTAATGTGGTCTTTTTGCCCTGGGATATTGAAGTTCAATGATCATTTAATGATGTTGTATCTGTCTCTCAGTGTGAAAATATCAGTACTGGATATACTTTTTTAGAATTATGAGAAGACAGTCAGTTTCTCTTAAACTATTATATTCATAACTGAAATGGAAAATATGTTCTGATATACATCTGTCTGCCCCCGCATATTTTCAAGCAGAAACTTATGTCAGGTGAAAATAACAGCATATCCATTATAATGTTATTTTCCATTTTAATTGTGATCTTCTGTTATAAAATTATTACAATTTTTAAAATTTTCTGTTTGAAAAATATATTATAAGCCAATGTGCAACCACCAGAAATATCAGTTGCAACTTAAATAACTGGCTAAAATACTGAAATTGTGAGAGAAGAGTACAGGTTGGAGGAATAAAAATTGGTTACAGGAAAGGATATTTATTGTTAAGGAACTGGATTGAGACTCAAGAATTAAGAATTTTGAACTTGTTTCTGTCACTATCTTGATGTACCTTTCAGCAAGTCACTTCATCTTTTCTAGTTACATTTCATTGGTAAATGGGAATAATAGTATTTCCTTACTTTATAGGAGTATTAATGAGGATATGCACGTTGGTGAAGGCAGCTATTATGGTACTGAGTGATGTGGAAAATTCTTCAAGTAATTAAAAGAGAATTTGCATTTATTTTCTTCCTTTCAACTAATGTTTAATAGCTCAGTTGTCAACAACAGAATATTCATCAACAAGTGAGATAACAACCTAGCAACCAGAGAGTTAGAGAAACAGTTTCATTTCCACATTTTGTCTCTGGATTTGCATACTCAATACCGTATAGTAGCTAAGCCAAGAAAAAGTGACCGATATCAACAAAGAAAAAATTGTTTTAGTGAAGTTCTTTTCTGCTTCTGAGGAAAGTATTACCTTTTTCTGAACGCTGAATTTGCAGGAAGCGCAGACCTGACAAGGAATTTATTTGTTCGAGTTAACTCAACAACTGGCAAGCAGTTAGGGTACCTTTTGCTACCTGCAGTGCCTGTGCTGCTGCATGCGAATCAAGTGTAACCCAGCTCTACTTGCCAAAGGCTGTAATAGAGCAAGTCGCAGCGCACAAAGAAGACATGTAAAGCCACTGACAAGAAGCTGAAAAATGTAACCCCACAACCGCACTGCTAAGGGATACTCCTCAGCTGGAACTCAGTGACACCTTCGGGAAGACAAAGTACAGAAAAGTGAAGGTAAAGATGAAAGATGGTGTGAAGATGCCTTTATCCTTAGCCAGGTCTGAAGTACTTGGTAATGAATGCAGTTCTTAATATGCACCAGAACATCCAAAAGATGCAGAAACTAATGATTTCCTTATTTCGCAGCCTTCAGTAGACAAGATACCATGGAGCTGTATATACTGTGAGAACACACCTTTTATTCCAGAAATGCCCTCTTCCCCTCCCGTCTGCCCTAACCTGACTGACAGCATTTGTAGAAGGTTCTGCACTGAATATTACTTGCTTTTGTATCTTTTTTTTTTTTTTATCTTTTGCAAAAAGGTAGAAGGTATTGACCAGAACTGGGGTTTCACAGTTCCTGAATTTTTATACAGGCACATTCAGATGGGGTCCTTCTCTCGGACTTATGATTTCAGAAATTAAATGGGTGATGTTTAATGGCTTAATGGGTAACGGTGAAAAGTTTGGTTGATAACCTGCTTCACTTGACTATATTAGTAAATCATACACTCCAGAGACAGTTCTTTATCAATGAGTAACCAAGTATCACAATATGGTTTGCAGACATGCCACTGAATTTTCTCACATCCCAAAACAGAATGGCCACAGCCTGACTATCTCCCTGGCTTGTGCTTACTGAAGTATGCCCAGGCATCAGCTGGGAGACTGCTGGTTTGCATGGGACAAAATCTTGGCAGGACCCAGGCTAACAATTAACAGTATAGGCAGGCAAGTGCCCTGGCTGTATTTAGCCTTATAGTGTAGACATATTCTCCAAGTTTCAGCTTGGATGGGTACAAGTAGTAACACTACTAACAACTGAGAATAGCATTGGATCATGGCAGTATGATACATCTGTAGTAACAGGCAGATATGCAAGTACTGATTATCCTGCCCGAAGTTACTTCTTCTTTGGGGGCCTTTTTCAACTGGCATTCTCATACTCTCTTCATGAAGATGCCATACGAGGCTTATAACTTTTAATTGAAGCACTCTAGAATCAGGTCATTCATTATTTCTAGTTCATTCAGGTTTTTTAAAAAAGGAAACATATATGAATTTATGTAAGTAAATAGTTTGAAGTTTGTCTTCCTATGACAATGTCATATGAAGTGTTGTGGATGATTTACATTGATTTTGCATTTATAGCTCAATACCAGTATAATCAGAAGGATTTATCCCATGAAATTACAGTAAAGCTATATTTGTATTAAGTACTTGATTAAATCTCTTTCAGAAACATCTGGAGTTTAAAAAAATCACGATTAATTAAAAGTTATTTTCTGAGGACATCAAGCTAATGAGCTATGGTATTTCTACGTAAACAAGCCTGTGCAGATTTTCTTGCTAAGTACCTGCATGAGCTCATGTCTGCAAGTCAAGTGAAAACCTACTAACAATACAGAAAACTCATTTTTGTCTCCAGATGAGAGAACACGGTGGGATGTTTGTCTGAGGCATCAGACACCACAACAATTAACAGCGTCATTTCAGAGCTCACTGAATCTGGATGACATCTTACTAGATCCCTTTTATCCCTTAATGTTTATTTGTGAGTGAGACTGTGTGCAACATGTTATATTTTTCCTCTCTTGCAGTTACTTTAGTGCATTTCACACTCAAGAATGCAAATGTCCTCCATAAACTATAAAGCTTCAGGCCTGATTCTTCAAGGTCTTGCACCTTCATAGCAATGATTCACTTCATGGTGCACAGAAAAAAAAAAAAAGACACCATACTCTTGGAGACTTTTGTGTGCTAGGCCAGACACTGAAAGCTCTCCAAGACCATCTGTGCTATCTGATCTTGACTTCTTGGAACTGTAGATTACTTGGGGACTACCATCATGTCCCATACACATTGGAAATTTGCCTTCTAATCTAGAATTGCCAAGAAGCTTATCATATTCAGAGGAAGACAGAAGACCAAGTTATTTAGTAGAGTAAGAGACATTATTTTCTGAAACTCAACTAAAATCATCACCTCAGCAAGGTAAGTGAGTCTGATTGCCAAGGGAACCTCTCCCATGATATTTCTGGCCTGCTTCCTCCTCACACACCACTGTGGCACCATTAAATGGAGTTACTCCCGATTTACTCCAGTAGCCACCTAATGAAGTGTGCCTTTTGACTCCAAATTCACCTAGTTTAGAAACTATCAACCAAGGTGATCCAGCTGATCTTAACTGATGAAAAAGCAACTGAAGCAAAAAAAGTTTCACTGACAGTCCAATTGAGAATAATTTCATAGTCAATCCTCACAAGCAATTACAGTGCTAGTACAGAGTGTAAGTGAAATCGTTCCGTTTCACATATACATTGGAAGCAAATGCTCTTCAGCACTTTTTATCCTGCAAGAGGCAATAGGGACACAGCTCACGAGCAGATGTTGTATTTTGTTCCCTCTATGCAGACTTGCCCTCTCAACCACAAACCCTCTGCTCTGAACCAGCTGAATCTATCCATAGAAACAGCCCTTTGAGGAACACCAGCAAAACATCCACCACACAAATGCTCTTCACCTCCTCAGTTTGGAGTTTAACCTCCAGGATTAGTTCCCTGATACACTGCAATATATTTGGTTCCACAATCTATCAAATTTTAAGACAATCTGATATTAAGACAGTGTCTTAATCTTGTTATGCCTTAACATACTTTAACAATTCAAGGATGAGGTGTTTGGTTTTACTTCTATTTTACTTTCAAATCATATTGTAAGCTTTAGTCAGACGTGTAAAAAAATACCTGTGACACTGCCAAAATATTTTCCTCATTTCACCATAAATATTATAGTCCAAGTCCTTAGGTCCCAACACATACCTTTGGGAAGCCAGTTATAGCCTGCAAGGTTTGGGAACTGGAATATTCTTTGCAAGTTGTAAAGCAACAATAAAATGCCTCACACCCATGCTATGCAACTAAAGGCTTCAAATAAGGCAGGTACCTTAGTTAGTATATGGTAAAATCCCACTGACTGCTGAGGCATTTGCATGTGTTTTATGTCAAGTATGGGTTTTGTTGAATCTTTGTCCTTTGAGATGTACTAGCCTAAGAGCTAATGTACCGCCTACACCAAAGAAAAGAGTAGCTCATGTAGACATGTATTCAACAAGTCTGCTCCTGTTCAGCCTGAAAATCTCCCTCTACAGACACAGAAAAGTTTCTGGAACATGGCTTTGCAGTGCCCAGGAGAGTCTCCCTGCTATTCCCAGACATCCTAGATTCTCTTCCTTCCCTTAGTGAAAGGATCATTTGAGCTTCATCCTGAATCTTCTGCTCTTGCTGGCTGTGTCAGGCTGCATCAGGAAAGGCAAGTGTGCAGAATCTGTCTCATATGCAGACACATTATTCACCAGACAGGGACAACAAAATTGTTCATATCTGAAAGAAGACAAAAAATAAGCAGGTATTATCATTTAGAATCAAATGGAGAGATGGCTGACATTAAGGTGTTTTTTTTTTTCTCTCTCTGTGCACTGTTGCCACCAAGAAGCTTAGAGTATCTTATAAATACCTCCTAAGGAAGGAAAAGAAAGGCATTGTCAGGAAGCGGACATGACTGCAAAGTCATTTTTACAGGCTTTGGAAACTACATTTTGAAAAACAATAATAATAGAATTTTTTTTAAGATAAAAGCAAATCCAAGGACAGTCCTTGGATTGAAGGCAGGGTTGACACACCATGTGTTTTGCTGGATTTAGATTGTGAATGCTTTGAAGATGAATAAATGCTTATAAGAGTTAAGAATGATTATTGCTGCACATTCATAAAGAAGTCCCTTCCTTCTTAACAGTACTAATAGCATCTGCAGTGCCGAGACTCATAAAGCATTACCGTTGGCTTTTAGGATGATTCATAGGCCTATTTTAACAGAGAGAGGTATCTTAGCATAGCACTGGGAGTCAGCAGTTCCTCCTTTCTGATCTGGGCTCTGATACAAAATTTTCTTTATTGCCTTGAGCAGTTCACTTAATCTTTCTGCCTCATACTCCACATCTGTGAAATATGAAGTTACCATATTCACCTAACAGTAAAGTAAGGTCATTGTTTCTCTCCTCCAAAAATATTTCCCTCAGGACATACCTCACCTCAAAGTCACATGAGAACTGAAAGTTATCTTGTGGATTGTGAACCTTTGAGACTAGGTTAAAAGTTTGCCTGTGCTTGATGCTACAGAATTTCTCTTCACAGAAATACCTACTGGCCAGCTCAGAACTGGAATTCTGGATACACACACTATCCAACCATAGCACTGACCTGAATATAGATAATGTGGATGCTTAGTGAGCTTGTGCTTGAAGGTGGAAGGAAGAGTCCACTTAAAAGACAATATAGATGTAGCTCCTGCAGTTGGGAAGACGGCTTCAGTGCCTACGTTCCAAATCTCTGTTCTACTCTATGATTTTATACCAAAAAAGCAGGTAATTCTCACTCTGCCCCTCAAAAAGATCTCTTTATATTGTTTATTGTGACGCCATGAGTACTGCTGTGGTGTTAGTCCTGCAGAAAACTCTGCTGCATGCTAATTCAGTCAATGCCCACTTTGTTCTACAGGAAGCTCATCCACAGCCCAGAAGAATATTCTACAAAAGAAATGAGATTTTTTTTTTTAAATGGTAGCAATATTAAAAGCATACATTTGTGAATAGTCTAGGAATTTTACTCCACATTTTGTTAACCCTTGAATAGCCCATTCTTCTATTCTTTAAAGTTCCAATATTCCCATTTACTGTAGAAATTGTATTATGGTATCACAGATCTAATGACTCATCAGCACTCGTGGGATGTTGACAGTTATAGGAGGCTCCATGAACGACGCCATTGGGAATGTCACAAGTTCAAATGAGAGTGTACTGGGTCTGGCTGGGATGGAGATATTTATCCTAAAAATCACCACAATGAGAAAGATATATTCAGAAAAATTATCCTAAACCAACAAGCAGTGAGAATTAAGCAAGTTTTCCTGAGCAGCTGGGAAGTCCTATACAGATATATCTATGCTATCTCCTCAACACGGTATCTCAAGTACATCAGGAAAGAAAAAGGAACTGCCAGCATCAAAAATTCACTTCCTTCTGTTCCTCGACACCAACCAAAGCAAAAGGTTCAGACCATTGTGAAGGGAGAAGTGCAGCTGCGATCTCTCCTCCCAAACTAATGCCACAATTTCATCTCTCTGAACTCCTTCAGTCTTTTTTTTAATTAAATGAGTCATACAGTGTAGTGTATCTACTACTCTGTTGCAGAGCTGGAAATAAAAATTTGATTCATAAATTCTACAAATGTATTTGATCATAAAACAAAGCTGCTCTCAAGCTCTATGCATACACCAACTTGTTTAGGAACTTGAGGAGCAAAGGAATGGAGCCTTTGACCTTCAGACCCTCTGTAATCATGAATCATCCAGTCAGTAAAAGCTACATTTAGCCTTTGTTTAGATTGATGAACCTCTAATAAATATTGTTTCATGGGAGGGCAGATTCTAACTCAGAGTAATTATAAGCTTTTCTATCAGATTTAGATCAGTTTCTCTAGGTTCTATATCTTGATAGCAGAAACATATGGTACTCTAAACATGCTTTATTTTTTTCTAATTTCATGCAAAATCTAGTCTAAAAATATTCTCTGTGATTCTCCTTCATTCAATTCCTTGAGTAATGTTTACTTTTACTGGTTGAGAATCCACTTTTTCTAATGTATACTGTTGCCATCTAGTGTCTAAAAAACAGTGGTATATTTGAAGTTCGATTTTTATGAGGTTAAGCACATATTTTTATGTCTCCACTAATCTTTAAATTAGTTTGATTCTCTTTTGTATCCATTCTTCTCTATCAACCATTTTTGATAAAGGCCACCCAGCTTCTACCATGTCTACTGCATAACTTCTCCAAGGTCAGTTAGCAGGTATCAGTGCTTTGGTTTCAATTCTGTTGGGCCACTTACATGGTACAGCAGTTGGGAACTATGGTGGGAACTGAAATTGTTCCCCAAAAGCTGGGAGGAATATGGGATGTCCTGCAGGAAAATGAAAGGTGATCACGGAGCAAGTGAATCTCACCCAACTAGACATATTTATGATGTAGACGTGAACCTTTTAGGCTCCCTCTCCAGTCATTGGAAAGACACAGGCACTCTGAGGGAACAAGTTGTCTCATCCTAAAATAGAAGTGCAAAATAGTTCAAACTACTCATGTGCCTTAATATTGCCTATTTCTCCCCACCCTCCCCCACTCCCCCAAGTATATAGACAGCATCAGGTAGCAAGCTCAGGTGGAGACACCTAAACTAGAGATGGGTAAAGTCAGATGAGATGAATCCTACCTTAACTCATCCTTATGAGGTCTGTAAAGAATTTACTAACTGTCCAAATTTGGACTTGAGCCTGTCATTTAAATAGCCCTGTTCTGAATATTCCTCATGAGCGGTAATGAGATTTTCGAGTTATGTGCTTACCAAGGGCATCTAGTATCCTCTAAATCTTTTATAATCATTTCAAGAGAGGTCTACAGAACACTGGAGGAGGAAGGACAATTTGATTACATAATTGATTAAAGCGAAGATACAGCAAAGCTGCCAAGACAATCCCTTTAGACCCGGAACCCCAAAGCACAATACAATCCAATAATTCATCATAATCGCAAGTAACTGGAGAATAGGGATCCAGTTGTGGCATTTTGCTTTAACATTTAGAAAGACAGCAGAAAGGGTTTTGGGTTTGGGGTTTTTTTCAAGCCAACATTTTTCAGAGAATTGAATCTACATTAAAAGAGAAATTTTGGCTCACTCTAGTCCACTGGAGTCTTGCCACTGATTTCAGTGAGATCAGGGCTGCATTCTCAGTGTTACTGCTGCCTACTCTATCAGGTAGCTAAAACTTATGGAGCACAGTGATACATGAAGGAGCATATGAGGTGAAAGCTTAAGCCAAAAGAGAGAGTGCCTTGGAAAGAGTAAGATTCAAGAAATGTGCAACTTTTTCCTCTCTTTTCTGTCAAGTATTCCTCTCTGACTATTAAATGTACACTCCCAGGACTCATAATTCCTGTGACTCTCCCCACATGTGTTTAAATTTCTGTTAACACAGTTAGCTGTGCTTCCATATGGCACAGCAGTGGCACTTAGTTGCTGTGATTAACTCTAAGCGTTGGCTGAGAAGGTAAATGAAAAGGCATGCTTTCTGCTGAAGCAATTTGTCAGTGAAGTACTGCAAGCCATATGTTTCTCTATCTTCTTCCAAATATTTGTGCTGATGTTGCTAGAAGGTGATTTCATCCAAGGAAAAAGAGATACATGATAGATTGTGCTGTGATAGATTATTGAAAGTATATAGCACTTGCCTAAAGCATTTTCATCCTCTGAACTCAGTGCTTTACAGCCACTGAGCTGCTGCTGCCACTAGAATTCATCAGACTATTCCTCCCACCACCAGGACTGCCAGTTTCATAGAATCATAGAATGGTTTGAGTTGGAAGGGACCTCAAAGACCATCTAGTTCCAACCTCCTGCCATGGCCAGCGACACCCTCCACTAGACCCCGTTGCCCAAAGCCCCATCCAACCTGGCCTGGAACACTTCCAGGGAGGGGGCATCCACAACCTCTCTGGGCAACCTGTTCCAGTGCCTCACCACCCTCACAGTAAAGAACTTTTTCCTTGTATCAAATCTAAAACCTACCCTCTTTTAGTTTAAAGCCGTTAGCCCTTGTCCTATCACTAGACTCCCTCATAAACAGTCCCTCTCCAGCTTTCAGTGGGTCCCAGTTTGTGGGCCCCATTGCATTCTTGCAATGTTGGAAGCTGTGAAGGTTTTGCTAACATCTATCTCCTGATGGGTTTTATGCTCAAAGCATGTACACACTACATAAAATTGTAAAAAAAAAAAAAAAAATCAGATCAGTGGTTGGTACTGCATTAAATTAAATGGATGGTCTCAAGTAAGGGTAAATAATTTCAAATTTGGTTTAGCTCAGTAACTTTTTGTGGTGGGTTGACCCTGGCTGGGGGCCAGGTGCCCACCAGAGCCACTCTCTCACTCCCCTCATTCACTAGACAGGGGAGAAAAAGTACAATGAAAAGCTTGTGGGTCGAGATAAGGACAGGGAGAGATCAATCACTGATTATCGTCACGAGCAAAACAGACTGAACTTAGAGAGGGAATTAATCTCATTTATTACTAAGCAAAACAAAGTAGAGGAATGAGAAATAAAATCAAATCTTAAAACACCTCCCCCCACCCCTCCCATCTTCCCAGGCTCAACTTCACTCCCGGCTTCAACCTCCTCCCCCCTCAGCGGCACAGGGGGACGGGGAATGGGGGTTACGGTCAGTTCATCTCACGGTGTTTCTGCCGCTTCTTCATCCTCAGGGGGAGGACTCCTCTCATTGTTCCCCTGCTCCAGCATGGAGTCCCTCTCACGGGAAACAGTCCTTCACAAACTGCTCCAGCCTGGATCTCTCCCACAGGGTGCAGACCTTCAGGAGCAAACTGCTCCAGCGTGGGGTCCCCCACGGGGTCACAAGTCCTGCCAGCAAACCTGCCCTGGCATGGGCTCCTCTCTCCATGGGGCCACAGGTCCGGCCAGGAGCTTGCTCCAGCGCGGGCTTCCCACGGGCTGCAGCCTCCTTCGGGTGCCTCCACCTGCTCCGGCCTGGGGTCCTCCACGGGCTGCAGGTGGAATCGCTACACCCCCTCATCCTTCCTCCATGGGCTGCAGGGGGACAGCCTGCTTCACCATGGCCTTCACCATGGGCTGCAGGGGGATCTCTGCTCTGGCGCCTGGAGCACCTCCTCCCCTCCATCTGCACTGACCTTGGTGTCTGCAGAGTTTCTTACATCTTCTCACTCTTTCTGGCTGCAAAAGCTCTTAACTGGTTTTTTTCCTTCTTAAATATGTTATCACAGAGGCGCTGATTGGCTTGGCCTTGGCCAGTGGCGGGCCCGTCTTAGAGCTGGCTGGCATTGGCTCTATCAGACACAGGGGGAGCTTCTAGCAGCTTCTCACAGAAGCCACCCCTGTAGCCCCCCCCCCCCCGCTACCAAAACCTTGCCATGCAAACCCAACACACTTTTCTGACATGAAAATAAAATAAATTCTCCAGACTGGCACAAACTTTATTTAAGCCTGTAATTAACCTGCTGCCTCTCTTTCTACCACATTTCTATCAGCTAAGATACAATAGAAGGTGAGGGTGTACTGGTCTTAGGTAAGAAGGATAAAAACAATACAGAGTGCTCTGTCACCTGTCTTATTCCTCCTTCTTCACTCACAGGAAAGTTCTGCCAACTTCTGGATTTGTGTGATGAGCAAATATGCTGGTGGTTCAATTTCCTTGGCATTGAAGAAGGCTGCTAGACCAGAACATGCCAAGTACAAGGCTTTCAACCAGGTCCCATGAAAACCATGCCACATTGCTAGCCACATTGACTAATCAGTTAAGGCAAAATTATGGGTGGAAACTGGCTTCAGCATCCTCATAGGAAAGGCACTGGACTTAAGACCGCATTGTCAGTGCTAATTTACTTTCTGCGATCACACGAAAAGTACTAAGAGTTGGATGTTCTGGAAGTCTAGCTGCTGCAAGAGCCCTGAGATGTGATTGAGGCTGCATTGAGAAACAGATGGGAGCTTTTTTGAAAGTACATAGCCCAAATCTTGTATCCACATGCCCAATCATTGGGCTCCATAACCTGGAGGTTCCACTGATTCTGGGTCCAGATATTTTGGCAAATAGCTTTTCCAGTGTGGTAGAACTATAACGTTATGGAATACATAGCCTGTATTCAAGAGATGATGTGGCTCCTACTTAACTTCTTACACAACAACAGCCTGTTGGGGCCAGTCTTCACCCTGCTGAATTCTGACTGAAGTTCTGAGCCCAGTTCATCTCCCAGATGTAATCTCTGCAGCACCACTTTACTCCAGTTACCTGCCTCCCTAAGACAGGCACTGTCATATAACAAGCAAGCGACTACCAAAGGAATAAGCATCCAAAATAGTAGTTATATCCAGATGAAACTTCATCTGTCACTACAGAAACTTAACTTAGTACCACCATAAGGGTTGAAAAAACACTTTTCCCCTGACCCTCTGACCTCTACTATGCCAAATACAGTTTATACAGATCCCAACGCTGGAGCTGAAAGATCAAGTATCTAAGTTATAAATTACTTCTTCCTTTTTATTTAATTAAATGAATAAAATATAACCATGCTATAAAATAGACACACAAAAATAGTACATGGCATGCATTTACATTTTAGAACTGTCAGCAAATTTAATCAGGAAATTATCTCCTTAATATAAATGAATACAGGAAGGCGATTAACTGTTTTTAATTTAGCAACAACAAATTGTAATCTCTTTCAGACACGTAAATCAGAATGATGTTCTAACTCTAATGATCAATAGGTAACTGCCGCATCCTCCCAAAGTTGAAGAATTAATATAAGGGTATATATAATATAAGGGTAGAGGTTAACAGCTACAATTAACTATTAGTACAATCATAAATATGTTCTCTTTAAGCATATTAATTTAAATGTGATGAACAGAATTCTACGGGGTGTAATCCTGCTGCCATTACCTAGGCAAAATTCCTTTCAGTTTCAATAGTTTTCACAACTGGTGGCATCACAGAACCAGACCTTTATAACAACCACAGAATATAAAGGATCTGACTGGGCCACCTTTAACCAAATCAGCTATATCTGTAAGTATTAGCTACACCTTTACCGCACTTCATAGAGCACTCCAAATTCTAGTTCATCCCTAGTACTAGTGATTAGGAGTGACTGCTAACCTCTCCCACTATATGAATGCTTCAGCTTTGGGAAGGCGAAACAATTTACATATAGACCATCAGAGATAGCACATCTTTCTGATTTACATACTGCCCTCACATCCAGCCTGCACTCTGGTTGTTTTCTATGAAGGATTCTCAGGAGTTGTCCTTCAGGTTGTCTTTTTGCAAAAGCAGCTGGAACATCTGCATACTGCCGGACCCACACAGCAGGTGATGTGCTCTATGGGATGCTTTAAGCACTGTACACACCCAAAGTTTCCTTCAGAGGATACTAGTGGCATACACCAGAGAGACCTGTGACACCTGTTATGTTATGTCAGCTGTAAAAGAATGCCATTTTGCCCTGAAATTCGTTTTCTAGCTGTTTAATATGACAACGTGGATGCAGTCATTTGGTACTGTTTTGTTTTCTCAAAGGGCCCACAGGATGATCTAGATGCTAAACACCATATCTTCAAAAGAGCAGAGAATGACCACAGTCTTGGGAGCCAATCCTGGTCTAGGGCAGCCTTTTCTCAGGTCAGAACTGGGAAGAAAAAAACCTCCACAGAACCCAGAAACCAACTGAAAGGAGACAGGTCACTAACCCACAGCTGTCTGCTGTGTGCGCGCAAGTCCTTTGGTTTTTTAACTGAGGAATGGTGTGGGATGTACACTGTCTGAAACTTAGAAAGTCAAGGTAGGAAGAAAGAAGCAGAAGAAAGGGAAGAAAAAAAAGAGAATCAAGGAAATTTGGTTCCTGTTCCATTCTCAGAGTTTTAAAGACGTTTATTTATCCTTTGTGTACAGACAGGCAATCATTGCTGCAGTAAATGTTATGTTCATTTAACTCGGGTGCTTGCAGGAGAAAAATATGTAAGTGATTCTTGCCTCTAGATGGTGGGATAACTGTACACCTAGCTATGCAATGTCAGTCTAAATAGCGTTCCTAATGCTATCAGCAAGACTATTCACATTGTTTATTGGTATTTGCTAGCATAAATTTCCAACCTGAAAGGCACATCGCTCACTTCCTGCTGTTTCTCTAGTGTAATATGGGTGTTAATTAGTCAGTTTTATCTTAATAGGTTTTAAAAATGATTAAATTCTTTGTATATTGCTTGTTTTCAAATAATGAATGAAATCTTCCAGCCCTATGTACTTCTGAAAATCACTATGTTTAGTTTAGTTATAATCCTCCTTTTTCTATCAAAATGTGCCAGGAAAAAGAATTTTGCTATGCACAAGGCCTTTAACTGTTTCCTAATAATTCCTATCCATTTCCATAGATTTTATATTTAAGATCTCTATAAAATCATAAACAAAGTTTCCAATAAACATGTGAAGAAATGCAGTCTCAGAAGTAATAGTTCTAAACCTTGCTGAGAACTGGATAAATGGACTGCCAAGGAATCCTATTCTGTGTAGCAGAATAGTCCCAAGAGCTATGCAGAAATCTATTTGTGACTGAATAAAATGCTGCTTTTGTTTCTTCCTTCTTAGAAAGAAGAAAAAAAAAGAAAAAAGAAAAACAAATAAAACCACCAAGGAAAGAAACCTGAAATTCATCCAGATCTTTCATGACTGGTTTTAGTACTAGACTGGCACTGAATTTAGCTATAAAGTTTAGAACTGTAGTTGCCTATATACAGTTGCTTTTCTTCTGTATAAGCAAGTCTGATTCATTTCCTGTGAAATAAAGGTCAAAATCCTCCTTGACTGCCTTGGGGCTGGATGGCACTTAAGGAAGGCTGTCATACAAAGTGGTGTTCATATTAATACTGTAAGCAAAGAACAAATAACCAAATGCAGGAAGTTCAACTCATAAAGCTTTAGTGGACTAACTCACAGCAACGATAAAAAGCTAGCATTTCTGGTTCTTCAGTAGGAAATGTGAATTTAGGGATTCTAATTACATGGTGAGCAAGACTATGAATAAGGATCATAAAAATATATTGTGCTCCTATTTCACAAAATGTATTACTTTTTAAGTTTATACTTCCTCTGTTTAGCGCTTCCAACAGGAACTCTTTATAACCACAGATCACAGAGGATTACTAATCATGAGGACTACTAATGATGAGGTATAGAATTACTGATCATGTACTAATCTCTGATAGACTTTTGAGTAGTTAAATTAGCTGTAAATATACAATATAGAGAGCGCATATTATAGAGCAACCTCTGTAATAGTCAATCTTCAGGTTTTGGTTTCACTCATTAGAATCACTTATCTTTGCATCTTTCCAAGAAAGAATAAAATTATTCTGAACCCCATCACCTTACCAACTAAAGGCTTTGTCAGCTTGCTGGCTGTTTCATCTCTGGGTCAGACTGATAATCCATTGGTGCCGCTCTCCTTCAGCAGCACTGCAAATTATTAAAACCAAACAGCATTATGTTATTTATAACCGCAATTTATTTCTCAAAAAAAAAAAAGCCTAATAGGCAGGTTTACATGTGCACAAAGACTAGATAAAAACACTAATTTCCAGTGGTGGTGCATTTTAAATATGACAGTGACTCCCACTGGCCAAAGCCACGAACAGCCTGAGCTCAAGAGTGAACAATGGCTTTGAAGAGAAAGCCATCATAACTCAGAACCTCCTGAGAAAGGAGAGAGTGAAGATGAGAGATTTCAAAGTCATTACAGGACACCTGAAAGGGATGAAAGCATACACTGTATCTATCCATCTGTCACTATTAATGGCAGCTATAACACATCTCGAAGAAAGTAGCCATTAAAACCCAATCAGATACACAACTGTCTATGGTGACTCAATGCCTCAAAGCTGCTAAAACATCACTTCTTGTCAAAAAGTCACACAATTTTGTTCTTGTTTTAAATCTTAGAATGAGGTAATAAACATAAAACATGGTAGTACTAACTACGTTTGTAAAAAATGAGGATCAGGGCAAAGCCTGCATCCCACAGCAGCAGACACACACACACACCAGCAGAATTTACAACGCTCCAGTGTACATCATATGATTATCCCAAAAGCCTAATTCTGCTACCGACCTCTACAGAAATAATTGTTTTTATTTCAGCATCTCCCCTTCTTCCTTGTGCCCCTACCTCATTCCAGCCTCTTCCCCTCTACATTGTCAAAATTGCAAGAACATAAGACATGGAAACTGAAAACTATGAAAATGTCAACAAATTAAGCCATTCAGTTCAACATGCAAAATTTACCAGCAAAAAATTTCCACTAGGAGTGGAAGATTCTGAAATCTTGATTGATTCTGAAATCTTGATTCAGAACTTGATTCAGTTCTGAAAAATAACATTAGTATCAAAGTACTTGAAGTAAGAAATTGGTTAGCTTGTTTTAGAAATAACTCTGGAGTCTGCTATGTCCGTCTTCAATCAGATTTTGTATTGTACAAGACCTTTCCTCTTTCCTTACTATGCATCTGCGGTTCAGGTCAGAAAGCAAATGTGAAACAGGACACTTAGGAAGCCAGAACCACATTTCTTTGACACCACTGAGCTAAAGTGCAGTAACTGAGTGCACGTGCAAACCAAGAACACATTTATTTTTACCCTGAATTACTGTTAGGAATCTGCATCTCATGTAGATTAAACACTTAGATTAAAATGTTTGTTGGTTTCCATTAATTTTTTTGATAAATCAGAGAGCCTGGTTCTGTTCTCACATTACTATAAGCAAGACAACATAAGTTGACTAACACAACTATTATTTAAGGGTGCTTCACTTGTATAAGCAAAAGCCAAGTGAAGTTCAGTATTTTTTCTCTTCTTCAAAATGCTTTCTTTTTTATTTCCTGAATGGTCAGGTTTATCCAAATAACGTTACTGTAATATCAGATACAGCTTCTGCTGTTGAGATAAAGACAGTTACTGGAAACACCAGCAACTTAGTTTGGTTTTATGTAATTCCATTAAACAGTGGTTATATCATTATCTATAGCTAGATGGGATAGAAGCATACTATGGACAGACATTTTAATTATGAGTAGATATGTAAAAGAAGGTCTGTAGGGAATTGCATTCTCTTTTTCAGACTACTTCTCCAAGGTCAATTTTAATTCTTATCATCTCTTTCCGCATTCTTAAAGATCCTGCCACTTTCCTACCACCTACCAATTTACCATGCACACACTCTATTCCATATTCCAGCTCACTAAAGAGATCGTGTTAATTCCAATTTTTTCCACCAGAAGTTAAATTTACAAATTATAATTTCTTGTTTCTATTTTTTCTTTTTTTTTTAATAGACACTGCATTTGCCCTTTTGCAATTCTGCCGTACTTCTCCAATCTTCCATATGTTTTCTGCATAACTACTAGTATTTTTATGATTGCTTACTAAGTAACCCAATTTATCAGGTCCAGCCACATTGATGAACATCTAATTTATCTAAATAGTCTCTAGCTGTCTTTCTCAAAATCCCTATTTATTTCTATCACTGTATTCCTCTGGAAACCTACACTCTGCAGCTAGCAGTTCTGTTAGCCATTTTCTTTAGTTGAGGATTGTAGTAAACACCAATGTATATCACTTTGTAGAACAGTGGATTAATAGTTTAATACTTTTCTTAGCCTTTCTGGTACCTCTAGTAGTTTTCATTCAGTTCCCTGCAGTCAGATTCAACTACATCATATCGCCCCCTTCATATACTGATTAAGCTTCTCTTTAACATTAATTAGACTTCTTTGTTCCAATTCTTCCTATGGGAAAAGCTGAGAGAAAGAGAGAGGAAAAGGAGAGAGAATCTCTCTCCTATAACAGTTAGATTTCTTCTCATTTATAGATTAATTTTATATCTATTTTAATTATTACAATATTGTCTTCAGTTTTGATCCATTTTCTCCTTGAGCTGCACATCCCCAGCTTTTGCTGCAGCACTCATTTTCTCTTATGAACATATTTGAAACCACTGATCCAAACCAATTTATGGGTTGTATGGATGCATACAAATATGGTGAAAACAGCTGGTAACTTACCAATACAGGAAGTCTCCTTCTAAAAACTGTTTTTTTCTGATTAAAGGTTTCAAGAATAAGGTTAGAAAATCTCTCTCCATCCTTCATTAGCATAAAAGCAATGAACTTCACTTTTGTAAGTCATTTCCTACTGATTTCTATAGCTTGAACTGCCATGAAATTCTACCCCATACAGCAAATTCCTAAAATAGTTCATTTCCTTTCTTGGTTATCTCTCTCTGCAATGCTCATATTTTTTGAAAAATGAAAATTTCTTCTCCAAAACTTAGTTCTGACCTCACATTTCCCCCACTGTGAATGCGTTAGTTGCAGTATCCAACCTGTCGTTGATCAAACAGTGTAATTTCTGTCAGTATCCCAGAGCTTTCAATTAAAGATTTCTCTCAAGATATGGTACACACTGTTTTTCAGATTGTTTCTCTGGAGTTTAACTAAAATTGTGTTTTTCACTGCAACACTGAAACTTCTTTTATTTCTCCCTTAATGTTATTTCCCAGCAAACTGTTACCATTTTTTTCCTAGAATAATTACATTTTCAAAATTCTTTGCCCTACACTGTATAGTGTTACAACCAAAATGTTTTTTTAAATTCAACAGCGAATTATTATATAATAAAACATCTTTCATATTAGAGTTCTACATCCAACATTGATTTGTGAATCATTGCTGAAAATAATTACATCTTTGAATTAATTGTTAATAACCTACTGTATATCTGTGAGTTCATTTTTTTTCACAAAGCTCATATGTTTCTTTTCATAAAGGCTTTCCATTCCCCAAGGTCTTTGGAGAGCAATTTGTCTGATTATGTCACATCCCTGTGGACTGGAGAGCTGAGAGGGATCCTGGGGCCAGCAAGGCAGGGACCTCATCAGCCAGGGACTGTCCCATGAGGCAAACAGAATCAGAATCACAGAATCACAGACTGGTAGGTGTTGGAAGGGATCTCTGGAGATCACTTAGTCCAGCCCCCCTGCTCAGGCAGGATTACCTACAGCAGGTTGCACAGGATCATGTCCAGGCAGGTGTGGCAGATGCACCCACCCCAACAAAGCCCGCAGGAAAACCTTCCTGCCACAGTTTGAATTATGCCTGCATTGGCCATTTCAGTTGACAGGAGACAAAGCTGAGGTCTTCGGCCAACAGGAGACCTACATGACCATATATGACCACAGGTCAGATTCGAATTGGGTATTAATGGAGTCCTGTGAGGGGGCCATTTTGAGTCAGTCTTCCTGAGAGCAGCGGGTCTGCAGTCAGAGGCTCTCCCCGTGGGCTGGTACGCCACCCACGGCTCATCTTCTGTACAGACTGAGAGTCCTCATCCTACATAGGTGAGTGATTTTGTGCATTTCGGGTTATCAACCATAAACCTTAAGAGCTCTTAAGTCAGTGGTGTAGTATCAATATCCCGACCGACACCCTGAACCTGTGGATTGTTAATGTCTGTTGGAGCCAGAGCGATTTCAGTTAGAACAAAACTTAGGGGTTTTTTCCCTTCTGTCTTGTAAAATGAATCTCTTTTTTTTTTTTTTTTAGTTTGTTAACTGGACAGGCCTAGTTTGTGAGGTTCCATGACAGCAGGTTTTGAATATCTCCAGAGAAGGAGACTCCACAACCTCTCCGGGCAGCCTGTTCCAGTGCTCTGTCACCCTCAAAGTAAAGTTATACCTCATGTTCAGATGGAACTGCCTGTGTTCCAATTTGTGCCCATTGACCCTTGTCCTGTTGCTGGGCACCATTGAAAACAGTCTGGCCCCATCCTCTTGACACCCACCCTTTAGATATTTATAAGCATTGATCAGATCCCCTCCCAGTCTTCTCTTCTCCAGACTAAACAGACCCAGCTCTCTCAGCCTTTCCTCATACGAGAGATGCTCCAGTCCCCTAATCACCTTTGTAGCCCTCCGCTGGACTCTCTCCAGTAGTTCCCTGTCTTTCTTGAGCTGGGGAGCCCTGAACTGGACATAGTACTCCAGATGTGGCCTCACCAGGGCAGAGTAGAGGGGGAGGATAACCTCCCTCAACCTGCTGGCCATACTCTTTTGAATGCGCCCCAGGATACCATTGGCTTTCTTGGCCATAAGGGCACACTGCTGGCTCATGGAGAGCTTCTTGTCCACCAGGACTCCCAGGTCCTTCTCCGCAGTGCTGCTTCCCAGCAGGTCAACCCCTAACCTGTACTGCTGCTTGGGGTTATTCCTTCCTAGGTGCAGGACTCTACACTTGCCCCTGTTGAACTTCATTAGGTTCCTCTCCGCCCAACTCTCTAACCTGTCGAGATCTCGCTGAATGGCAGCACAGCCTTCCAGTGTGTCAGCCACTCCTCCCAGTTTTGTATCATCAGCAATTTGCTGAGGGTACACTGTCCCCTTGACCAGGACATTGATGAATATGTTGAGTAAGACTGGATCCAGTACTGACCCCTGAGGCACACCTCTAGCTACAGGCCTCCAACTAGACTCTACCACTTATCACAACCCCCTGGGCTCTGCCATTCAGCCAGTTCTCAACCCACCTCACTGTCCACTCAGCTAACCCACACTTCCTAAGCTTGCCTATGACAGATGAGGGCAGGCTCACAGATGGCGGCCAGGTTCAACCAAGAGTCCAGATCATCAGACAAGTGGTGAGGCAAGTCCAAGGTCAAGCTGGGAAGTCAGTCTGCAGGTCTAGGTCAGTGCCCAGCTCAGCAGGTTACACGGCCAGGCCAGGCTGGCTACCTACAGCACTGTTGGGAGCCTCTCTGCACTGTCCCCGGAGGGAAGGGGGCTGTCCTGGGCTGCACCACCTCCGAGCTGGCCCCGAGCCCCAGCAGCCAAGCCTCCAGGAAGGAGGATGCTCTCTTATGCATCTATAGTTATCTTAACACACTTAAATATTATCTTCTCATAATTTGGGGAGAGTAATAAATGTAATAAAGGAAGAGCAGCAGCATTACCTCTTGTTTTGGCAGTACTGATGATAAAGATTTAGGAAAAAAATATGCCAACCGCAAAAGAAACTTCTGAAGAACTGTGTAATGCGCTGCAAATCACACATTAAGTAATATTTAGGAAAATGAGGCTTTTGTCCAAGCTTTGGGGTTTTTTACAGGTTGGAAGCTTTCCTGAAAAATGAAACTATAACCAACGGACTACTTGGAAAAATGACAACTGCTTGGATTATGCATTCTTTGCCAGTTTTGTTTTACCTATAAAATATTATGACTTCTGCCTTCATTATTGCCATGAGCCCCCTTCTGCTGTCCAATGATTTTATTGCTGCTGCATCATTTTCCTGTTTCTTTTTGTTAGCATTAAATGTTGCTAAGTAACTGAATCAGGCTGTGGTTATTATTTGGCATAACTATTCTTTTAAATAAGTATAGAGATTTTTCAACAAAATTACTCTCCCAAGGGAAAGAAGGCCATTTGCATCTACCATAACTCTGATTTTCAGATGATTTCTAAGAAAAAGTGAGAGGAAATCCTATAAACGTGATGCATATTTTCAAACCAGGTAGTTCAGGAAATACAAATATTGATAAAAATTGCTTCACCTTCTCCATGAGGTTATCCTAAGCCACCCTAAAAGATACCATTCATTTTGCTTTTAGTCATGTGTCTCAGCTCTTACAAGCAAAGTAACTTAAAAGCGAAACAGCTTGGCTTCCTATCAGTGCAAGCTCATTTAAAGAATTCACCTTTGCTGTTGCTTATTAAATAGAAATAATAATTTAAGTAATTTAATAGGAAAAAAATGGGAAAGATGGAATTTGCCATTGTATTTAGGTCTCCTAATTTCATGTTAATTTGGCCATGATCTCGGGTTTCTCATCTGTCCTACTCACAAGGACCCACTATCAACAATAAAGGTAACCATTCTCACTGCAAAACAGGAGACTGTCTGGATTTAACACAATCTTCACTTTACATCCCTCTGAAATAATCAAAGCAACAACAGTCACAATGCAGACCAGTTTGTTCAGTTTCCACTGCGAAGGTTTAAACTGCTTTAATGTTAATTACAACAGAGAAGGTCCAGATGAGGACTGTGATGCTGGAATAGAAAAATTCACATAGAATTTTATGAAGAATGTCTGAAACAGAACAGTGTCAATCTTTATTAAATTACTCAAGAATTGTTTGAGCTGCTCAATGTTGATTAGAATAGTCTTAGAAGTTTCCATATTCCATTGTTACTCTAATATTTAAAATCCCCCCAAAATGAACAACATATTTTCTTTTGTACATTTTTAACATAGACACGCACTACATATAAAAAATCTTTTAAAATAAATTTCTCAGTCTTAGACCCTAAGTCCCCCAAATGAGTTTTTTATAGGTAGGAGCTTGGACTCTCAAGATAACAACTATTCTTTCCATGGGAAGTATCTCTAAATTTGCTCATCTGAAATTTATCAGCTTTTGTTAAAAAAATTAAAGGAAGATGGACAAATATCATAAATACTAAATAGCAAAAAGACTTCTGTTAGGGAGTACAGTGAGCTAAAATTACACTTGCAATAGAGAGGATGGCTCAACACTAACTATGGGCAATAATCACTTTACATCTGCTTGTTGCATTAGCACAAGATTGTTAGACATTTGGAACGAAACCACGTATACACTAAGTCTTATAACAAGTGATTCTGTACTAAAAAAAATTAAATTCACATTGCTGCAGCTCCCTCTAATGTATAATTAATATAAATTCGCTGAGGCCAGCAGGTAAAATACTGTAATAGCTGAATATGAGTAGCAGTGAATATTTAGGAATGAGAGTTGATATGCAAAACCCAATTACATATGTACATCAGTTATTAATGACTTCATTAAATTTTTAGCACAAGTCAAAAAGTGTGACTGCCCAAGCTGGGAAAGCACACTTCTCCTTGCCCTTCCGGAACCTATACCATAAAAGAGAAAAAAAAAGTACAAGACACTCAGGTAAACACAAGAGTATTACATCACATTTTCTGAACTCCATCACTTTTGGATTAGATGTTTCACCCACGATGCTCTACTAGTCAAATCCCACCTGCCCTAAAAGATCAGCCCCACCTGAGCTGTGAGGTAACTTTGTACTCATATGTCCACATGTCATAGGATACCTAAAGAGGTGGACAGAAAATATAGAAGGAACCTAGAGACAAATGGATTTTTGCCACATTATGAAGGAATTTTCTAGATCTAGTTCCAAAAGAGAAAAAAAGACCCATTCACGGGCTGGGCAAGGAGCATTACAAGTTCCTGGCAGAGCAGTGTCATTGAGACATACATTTACAGCAGAATCAGTCAGGCCAGTGAATGTGAAGATAACTACAGGTCGGCTCAATTGTCTTGCTGGCTGTGTTCGGTCGAAGGCTGCCTGCAGCAGCAAGTGATGTCAGCAAGAATCTAGACAAGTTGAGGACATGAGAGGGGGGGGGGCAAGACTAAAATCATTACAAGAGAATGCACTGCCCCACAAAAAGTTCCAGACCAGCATAAACCATCAATATGGACTCACAACTTTTTCCAATGTAAGGCTGGGAAATTCTTTTCAACCACCGTATTCTCCAATGTGACAATCAGGCTGGCAGATGGTGAGGTCTACAGCCTTTTACCATGCAAAGGCAGCACCTCTGCCATGGCGATATTCGTGTCAGGACTACAGGGTCTTGAAAAAGACTAGTGTCTCTTTTTCTCTCTTCATGAAAAGATGAATCCTACCTCTAAGACAGTAGTTTAATTACTAGAAGTGACATACTGAGAAATATTTAATCAATCACAGGTCAAAAAACTACCTATGTAACTTTTTCAAGCCCAAAGAAAAGAACTTCTAAGACATCTGAGCCTACGCTGAATTCTGTGCTCTTACAGCACTTATTTTTATAAGATCATAACCTCCAGTTTCATATGGGAAAGAGCTTTAAAAGGATTAGAGAATGCTTCCAGGTAGGGACAAGATACACCAATTCCTGTATCATCAATCCCGAACATTCAAATAATAAAAGGTCAACCCCTTGTTCTACAGCACAAAATATTTAAGACTGATTACAATGTTTTAAAATACAATCTTTAGCTCCTTGACTTTCTCTTTTTATATTTTTCTCCACATTGGTACAGGGGAAAATTACTGATTTTTAAGTGAAAGCTGCAATGTTCATTCAACCATATATTCATGACTTAAAGCTTTAAGAAACAAGGAGCTCCATGAGCTTGGTTTCCTACAGCCTTGTTCCCCATTTCCCTCCATAATTCTTCCTTTACAAAAATAAGCCTGGTGTAGCTCCAAGCCTCATGTCACACCGGTAAGCCACCAAGCGGAAAGGTGCCTGTCTAGGACGGACACAAGGACTGCAGCTGGCCAAGGCACCGAGTAACCCACACTCGGCAGCTGCTCCCGGATACCCGAATGCCTCCTGCTCTCCCCAAGGTAGCCATGAACTGGCGTCCTCCTCCAGCCACCTTTTCTCACACAACCTACGGGAACTTGAGTACCTCTGCGACAACCACTTCTGCTTCGAACCCGGCTGAAACCACCCAACGGGTTTAAAAACTGAAGGGAAGGACGGGCTGGCAGCACAATCTGCCCTTCCCTGAGGGCCCTACCGAGGCTAAAACACTCCCTGGCCTGCCGCACGACGACACCGGCAGACTACGCGTGGATTTCTGCCCTTACGTTAAGACAATCCAGTCAGCACGAGACTTCCCAGTCCGCCGGGCGCGGCCCCGGGAGCGCAGAGGAACACACTGCGCTCAGCCCCGCTCGCGCCACACGCCCCGCCCCCGCCCGACCAAAACATTGACACGTGCGCCTCGCTCTCCCCTCACGTGACGCGCCTGGCCCGCACCCGCCGGTGACGCCACAGCCCCATTCGGCCAATGGAGAAGGGCGCTGCCGGGTAGCAACAAGCGCGGCGGCCGGCGGCCAATCAGCGGGGCGGGGGGCGTGGGGGAGCGCAGCCCCATGTTACTTCCGTCAATAGCCCCGCAGCCCGGGCCGAGCGTGTGGGGGGGTGTCGGGCCGGTCGTGCGCTGCGGGGAGCGGCGATACCGCTGTGGTGAGGTGAGGGGGGCCCGGTGTGCAAATGGGGAGGGGCCTTGGGGCTGCGTATGTGGGGCCCGGGGGTTTGGGGTGTGGTGTGGTCAGAATGGGCAGGTGTGGCTTGGGGGGTTTGGGACTGGGCCTTGGGGAATTGGAGCTGGAGTGGTCTGGGACGAGGTGTAAGGGTTAGGAGGAGCGGAGGGGTCTGAGAATGAGGGGCAGCTGGGGGAGGGGTCTGGGACCTGCCTGGAGGAGTGGGGTGTTGGGGTATCACCAGGCTGCATGAGGGTGGGCGAATTGGGAGCAGTTACCGGGGCAGCAGCAGGCTGTAGGGAGGAAGCCGAGGGTAGGAAGTGTACTTAGAGAGCAGGAACGTTTGTGCCTGTTGGGAACTGAGAACTGCGTGGCCTGGATGTGCTCAAACGGTTGTATGGCAAAATAACCATTAGAATAGGGGTGGACAAGAGAATAACTGGGGAGTTGATGAACTGTGGTCTTGCTGAAGTCTGAGGCTTGATTTGAGACAGTCATTTGATGTGAAAAAACATGAGGTGGGATGAAGTCTGTAAGCAGCCTCTCAGTCATAGAGGTTGACTGGGCTAGCTCCTAGAAGGTGGTCCAGAAGTTATCTGCCTGTAGTGAGAGTGCAAAGGAGCAGTTTCTATTAAAAGTTAGGCTGCCAAAGGAAGAGATGGGTGTGCTGTTGGATTGTTAGGAAGCAGCAGAACCTCGCCTGTTCCCATCATGGTGGCAACAGTCTTGCTCCTGAATAGCAAGAATGGTTTGAGTCATCATGACACGTTCTTAAATACAGGAATATGTAGACAGAAGAGATTTTCTCTGGTACAGTGGCAGAGTGATAGGATTACTTGCTGCAATTCTGAATGTCTTTGCAGTGATGTTTGCTCGTGTGTTATCTACTTCATGGAAAGCAGAACTCACAAGTGCAAGGATAGCTAAAGCAGTTACTGTAATCTGAAGCTGTACTAAACCGCTATACACAGCCTTCCTCTTCTGTGCTTCTTGTAGTTCTTGTTTCCTCAGTCCTTTTTCCCCCTCTCCTGAGGAAAAGGTGTGTGATGCAAAGTGGAGAGGTCTTGTTCATATTTGTTTTTAGGAAAAACTTAAGCGCGATCAATGTCTTGTCTTAAACTCTTATTGTTAGTCAAAGACCGCGTTCCTTTCCCAGTTCTTTTTTGCTTTGAAGAACCCTGTCCCACTGCATTTTTGCCAAAGGCCAAGTCTAGGGAGCTCATCTTTTGTTGTGGTGAAAGTTTTAACAAGTAAACAGCTGCTTGCCATTACTGAAGGTATACTACATAAAGTATGCTAGAACTCTTGAAAGCAAGCTCTGGTCTGGAAGCCACAGGGGTGCTTTAGTACAATGCTGCACAGGGAAGCAAAGTTTGAGTGGAGGTAGAGCAAAAGTATGGATCTTTGTACCTGTCCAGGAAGTAATACTCTGTGATCACGTCTCATATGAGAGAGATGCATAGGAGAGAAGTTTGCAGCTTCTTAAAATTTGGTCACTTTCTCGTGAACAATCAAATCTACGCTTCAATTCTACAGAAAGTGAGAAGCAATGGGATTTTTTTTTTTTTCTAGTTGCATGCACACTGTTACTTAAAGGATACTTTTACATTTCTGACTCCATGAGCTAGAACTTTTGAGCATGACTACAGGTCATTTTGTGGGATTTCTACTGATGGCTGCACTCTTAGCTGGTGCAATAGTGAAAAGTCTTGGACTAAGAATATTTCTTTGGAAAGAAAATTAGGTCAACATGTACTAACCTCACAGAATTACTGACTTTTTGTAATCTTCCACAAATGTTTAAGTAATTTTAAAGAAGTTAAAGTAATCTGTGATTTTTTTTCTAATACTGTCTTATTTTTTTTTCCTAGAAAGACAATGTGCTGAGTATATCATACATATACAGAAATCATTCATGTCTCTGAGTTTTTTGTCTTAAGTATGGTTTTCCAGGATTTCTGGAGCAGACATCAGTAGTCTTCGATGTGTATATGCGCACTTCCTGATACCATTGTTATTATTTTGAAAACACTTAATGTAATTCTTGGAGGAGGGATGATGGAATGTTTATTCTGTGTTGAAACCTGGCAATGAAAGACCATCACTTTTCAGGCTGTAAAGATCTGGAAAGTACTCTGGTTCAGAGCATGTTAACTATTGAAGCATGTCATTTTAAATGCCAGTACAGCTCCTTAGGAGGAAGTTACACATAGCATTTATATTGCTGGCCCAAAACCTTGAAACCACAGGGTTTTTTCCCAAAGTTTAAGGATTTATAAAGCATACAAAGCATCCTATTCTGTAAATTTTGGTTAGCTTTGGACTTCAGCTACTTCCATCCACTTGAACAAAATACTCCATGTTTTCTTGTATTGTTTTCAGGAAGTTTTTTTACTTTATCCTTTTTTTTTTTGTAACTTATGCTGTTAACTTCTAACAATACACATTCCCACCTGGCTGGCAGTATGTGTTCTTGGTGTTTTCGCTTCCTTTTCCCAACAATTCTTTATCAATGGAAGTATTCCTGAAATATTTCTAACCCTTTTTTTTCCAAGTAATCCCATTCAGCCTATAATGATGTCTGTGGTTCTGAATTCTCTCTAGATTTTAATTTTTTGAGTAATGACATGCACCTACAACAGTGTATTATTTTTATATCAGAGCTGCTGATTGTGAGCTCTGTATTTTTAGATACATAAAACTTTTGTTTTATGTTTGTCTAAGATGATGTTTTTGACTTGCTGTCTGCTGTTTTCGTAGTCTCTTTCAGTGATTTAACAATTTTTCAGGTAAATTCTGCTTATCTTGGCTGAAGTAAAAATGCTGTAACCTGTGTTATTCTGAAGTGCACTCGTGAGCACCAACTATTTAAACAGTTGTATCATAAAGACGAGGCTTTAATCTCAGTCAAAATGAGATGAGTTCGAAACAATTTGGGGAAAAAAGTATGTTATGGTTCTCATTACTCCTAGGAAGCACTAAAAGATTGGAAAAGTAGAAAGGGATGAATAGAGTTTGTGGTGACTAGAGGAAAGGATGTGGTGATTCCTGTTAGATGCGGAAAAAGGCTGAGTTATGAGTAGCAAGGGGACTAGTCAATGCTGAGGGCTAGAGAATGCACTTTTTGTGGTGTGTGTGGGGGGGTTTAATTAAAAATACTGGCTCACTCAACATGTATTTCTTCAGGTTTTTTATGGTTCTGTGCTTTCTGTTCTAACTAGTATATTGGGCAGATGCTGGTCAAGAGTGCAAATGGATAAATACATTCATAGTGATAGTTGACTGATGTTGCCTGATATTTTTTCAAGTTGAAGAAATACTAGGAAATGCATACTTCTTAGGAGCAAAGTTGTTGGTGTTAATATATTAACATATGTTTCAAATATGATAATGCTATTTTCCCTATATGGCTTGTGTGTGAAATCAAGTTAAAATAAGGAGCAACATGTATGCATGATGAAAGGGAAGAAAAGGGCAACAGCTAGCAAGGTCAGAGTCTTCAAAGTATAGATAGCTGCTTTGTTCAAATTATTACTTAATGTGTCAGAAGTGAATCTGCCTTTTGGAAAAGGGTAGCAGAACACTGAATGATATACCTGTGATGACTTGCATGTCTGTACGAATTTCAGGAGACATTTAACAATTGATTGTATGTTGCAGTCTCCATCTGTCCTGGTAGCCAGTTAATAGCCTAGTGTGGGAGGTGACCCTCAACAACAGCTGAAAAAATATTTGGGAAAATGAAAATTCCTTTACTGAAACATCACTATACAGTCTAGCACAAACTCAGTATTTATAAGTCTTAGAAAAAATAAAAGAAGCAACATTGATTTTGTGCCCTGTCAGACTCTTTAACAACCATTTATTAGTCAGGTCTCAGAATCAGTAATCTGATCACGGTGGAGCAGATTGCACAGGATAAAATTTCGCTTGTTTTGGTATCAACCCTTTCCTGGACTACCATCATTCTTTTCCTTGTTCTCTAAAGAACTGGGAAACCTACCTTGATCTAATAAATGCAGAAAGACAAGAAGAATGAAGTTACAGAATCAAAAATGTACTTAAAACACTGAATCTGTTTCTTAAAATGATGGTCTACAGAGAAATTTCTTTCCTCCAGGTAATCATTCTATTTTTTTAAGGTTAAAGAGAAAACTGAAATAATGACAAGAAGTTTTGCAAGTTTTATTTTTAATTAAATAATACACGAACATTCTTCTTGCCGCTTATAGCGAAACCATGCCATTTTTGGGCCAAGACTGGAGATCCCCTGGATGGAGATGGGTTAAAACAGAAGATGGATGGAAACGATGTGAACCCTTCACTCCTGCAGCTGAGGATGGGAGTAATCAGCTGAATGATATCAGTCATACTGTGTAAGTTAAAAAAAAAAAAAAAAAATTCTGCATGAGTTAATAGCGGGTGGGAAGGCAAAGATTGACTTGATTTCCATTCAGACTGCAAGCGTTTGTGGTAGATGGTATCACTTGCATATGGCAGAAGTGTACAAATGCAACCACGTGTTTAGTTAAGCAGACAGGAGAGCCCTGTGGAGGTTGTCTTTCATCACTGCTGCATGAGTTGCTTATTTTAGGCAGACAGATCTCATCTTATGTTGTATGTCTTTAATACTTGACAGGGGTTTTTTATTTGGTTTCTTTTTTTTCTTTTTAAAGATAAAAGTGATAGAAATTGCAAGTGCAACAGGCATATTGAAATGTTACTTGTAAGTGAACGAAGACCTTCTGTTGGTTGAGTGTTGGAATAGGACTGCTTATGGCAGTCATATAATGCTTTTGCTCCAACTACACAGTTAATGGTAATTTTATGGTACTTCTGTAACACACTGTATGTGCTTCTGTCATAGAACAGGTGAGAAAGATATTAGTTAAATAAACTAATACTTGTGGCAGATGCTCACAGATTAGTGTGATATAAATAGCTTTATCCAAACAAATTTTTGCTTAGTTTCTCCACCAAGAAGTAATTCTCAGGGATATCTTTCTTGGTCATAAATTCCAGTATAATATGTTCATAATGAGAAAAGGGAACATTCAGTGTTTTGCTGTTAGTCCAGTAAATGATACAGTAACTGATCTGATTTAGAGGGAATTTACTGGCAAGCTAGGACTTGCTGTACTCATACACCTGTGTTTTCTAAATTTGTGAAATAAACCTCAGGAGAGTTATCAAGCAGTGAATAATTATTATTAAGCTTATGACCTACTGTTTTATTCATGCCTTTTTGTCGTCTTGTGTTCATCTGTCACTGATATTATTTGGGCTTCTTTTTCCACACAGTCTGGCCACTGTAGATACAAAAGACTATGCTTGTCTGGAAGAGTGTTCAGTAAGCTGCCAACATAAAAGTTGCCTTAAATACCTTTGAAAAAAATCTTTGCTTCCCTCTTTCATATATTTTTAATAATATAGTTGACAAATGAAAGGAAATCTAATTTAATTTTAATAGCTATTTGCACAATTACTAAATAATTATATCTTGTAGGTTGCTTTAATGAATATTGCTTGGCAAGTATGACATAAATTATCATTGTTTTTATGAATATCATTAAGACTTTTGCTCCTCTGATCCTAATTATATAGATACATACATATTTCTTTTCTCCAGAGAGCAAGTTGAGGTATTTTTATGGCTTCTTCAAGCAAAAATGCTAGATTTTTTTTTCTTAGTCTTGAAAGTACTTAGTGTTGAACTCCTCTGGAGTTGTCTTGCTAGAAACAGATTTAAATCAACTGGTTTTGGAAAGATATGCATATTAAAGTTCAGGACTAAACCAGGCATGTTAATTTCAAGGGACTAGCCATGAAATGCTCTGGGGGAAAGTTTTCATGGAATCTGAGGTGTTTCATGATTCAGAGTTCTTAGGCTAGCTTGCAAGCTTGTCAGAATCCCAAACTCGGGGACCAACTTAATCTACAGCAGATACTATTACTTGTATTCTCTTCTGTGAGAGAAAGTATGGATAGAGTTACTTGCCAAATTGTCTTCTGTGAATTACAAATACTTTCTTTTCAGAAATTAAAAAGATCTACTCACAAACAGATTCAGAAAGAAACCTTCAAAAGATGTCAATAACTTACATAAATTGAAGAATAATGTGTTTTTATTAAAATAGAGCTTTTTACCTTATTCAATTAGTCATCCAGTGCCTTGGTGAATCCAGTTTGATGAATTAGTTAAAAATAGTGGACTTAATGAGAACCATGCTTGAACCAATGTAATCACTTGTGCAGGAACAATTTAAATGATTTGGAATAATGCTTGAATAGTTGCAGTTTAAATTAGTTCCATTTATGGAAACTGAAATAGTAAAATGAGACCCTCAGTTCTGTACCTCTTACTTATTTGGATAATTAATATTATTATGTAAGTGAAGAGTGCCTTGTATTCATGGTATACAGTAGCTGGAATTGTGGTTGAGGCAGCGCTCATTCACGCTCTGTGGGCTGAACGCTGGCCATGGCTACCAGCAATTTGTACCTATACATTCTAGTGCAGATAGAGATTTCCACTGCCGTGGCACTGTGTCCTTGGAGCTTGGTGGGGGAGAGAGAACAGCACTGCCTTAGAGTTGTATGTAAATACTTCTCAATAGCCTGCAATTTAGGAGTAAAGCTATCTGATGCTTTCCTTCTGAGATAAGAGAGAATCAGACTAATCTAATAAGGTTTTCATGATGGTGATACTAATTTTTTGTGTGTGTTAGGCTCATATGAACTACTAGGGCTGGCAGGGTAGTCATTTGAGTCTGTGGTGTCTCTTGTCTAATTCTGTAAGTGAGATACAGTGTTCACAAAAGTGTTTTTGGCACTGGATAGAAGTCCTTGGATTTGAATCTAGTCTTAGATAATTTTGTCAAATGCCAAAATTATATTGTAACGTAATTTTGTGCAAGCACTTACCTCAGAATTTTCCATGCATGGTCAAGCTGTAAATGGCTTTGAGTCTCTTCTAAAACACTTAGCATGTCTCTGTAGGTAATTGCATGACTTGAGGGCATTCCTTCCTCCATGAGAAAAGATGCAGGGGGATGAGGAAGAATAGTTTTGAGTTTGAATAGCCCTGTCAAGTTTTCCGTCATTTTAAGTGTCATGCCTAACAGTATTTAAATATCCTGTTATGAAATTACTTTTTTGAGAAAGCTGAAATTCTTGCATACTTTTTTGTAGGCTATTGTAGTTCTAAGGACACGGGGTACTTTGATTTTAGAAGCTTTAGAATATTTTTTTATGAAGTGCATCAAGATAAGAAAGTAAGCATAGCTCTAAATTGGCAGTATTGTGTATGTATTTAAATCCTTCCAGGTGCACTCAGATGTCATCTGCAGTATTATGGTAAAAACATTAAATTAAGGCTTCTGTTACACCATATGGCATGTGCAGCACTTGATTCAGTTTCTTGTATCTTAGCTTGGTGTTTGCAGGGGGCAGGGGTTGCTTTTGGAAATGGAGGAGCAGCTTTGTTACTCATCAACTAGCTTTCCAGTTTTCTGGAAGGAGGCTAACAGTTGCCACGGAAGTGCCTGTATTTCTGTCCCACTCTTCTGATGTCTGTGGGACCCTTGCTTTCGTTCTTGGTAAGAGACTTAAAGTTTGTCAAGAAGAGTGGTGCTGGGTACAGATAAGCAGGGAAAGACTCTCCACATGAAGTGGGACGGAACATGAGGAAATAAAGCCTCATATGAGAAGATCCTCAGAGACAACAGTCAAATCCGTCTTTTCTCTAAAATGACATGAAGAATTCCAGGAATGTCACAGATTAATATGAATGTTAGACAAAGGTGCTTGAAATAGCCATCTTCATCTTTGCAATTCCATGTATTAATTGAATGTCCTTAAGCTGCCTTGCTTGTTTATCTGATACTTGAGGAAGCGCGTATTATTGGGGGGCAGGGGTGGGCTTTAAATCACTTCAGGTATGTTACTGGCCTAAATTGCTTTCTAGGGACACTTCCTCTCCAGGAACAAAAGAAGGAATCCTGCCAGATTAAGCTTCCTCTTCTAAAGCAGGCTTTCAGGAATGCCGCCTCCCCTCCTCTCCCCATTGCCCTGGGTCAATGGGAACAAGCGTGTTTCTGTTCTGCCTGAATTATATTGCATTGTCAGGCCGTATCTCTCTAGTCTTGCATCTGTTGTTAGGATGATAAAGCTAGGTCTGAGAGCTCTGGGCTCTATTTCTGATTCTGCAGTAACTTCTCACGTGATACGGCAATGCTGTCAATATGCTAAAACATAATTAAGTTAATAATTTTAGTGAGTTTAAAAGAGATTTCCTATATAGTAGTGTTGGAAAAAAAAAACCGTGATGGATTGGAATGTTACATAATCAAAGTCACTTGTCAGTGTTGATGTTCTGCTTTTGTCAGTTGCCAGTTCCTTTTCTTCAAACTCTTTTGGTGTTTGACCAGATACGATATTTGGCAATGTTACATGGAGTATTGAGGTTGTTGAGTATCCTCTGCTTTAAAAATAGTAAGACATGAACTGAGGCTCTCACCTTGGATTGAGCTCTATCTGAATGCAGAGGTATGTTAGCTTTTTTTTTTGCCTCCAGGATTTAAACCTAAGATAAAAATAACTTTCTGTTTCTGAGTCTTCTTAACTTGTGTGCGTATCTTTAAGCTGAGCTAGCATTTACTGATTAGAGCAATTAAAAAAACAAAGCTTTTTTACAGTGTTGTTTACTCATCTTCCTTAACAGATGGTTCAAGCCTGAAAATTTTAACTGTATAAGCTAGCAGCAATAGACTAATATAATTTGGGTTTTGCCACTTAATGCCCAAATACAGATTACTTTTCAATAAACCAGTGTCCTTCAGTTTAACAATGTTCAGCTGTTACTGGTGCAGTTTGAAGTTCAAACTGACATTGATAAATAGATTCATCTGGCAAATTCAGGTTAAAAGTAATAAAGAATGGGAGGAATCTAGTATACAACTTTTTTGTCAAAGAATAATAATGGGGAAATAAAATAATCCTACAGTTAAGTTTCACTACCACATATCCTAAGTTACTCTGCTTATCTGTGCAAGACTGTAGCCTTCATATGAAGTATCTTCCTGCTCTGTGCTAGAAAAATGAACACCCATTCTTATCTGTATTGCTGTTCCTTATAATTATCTACAAAAATGGAAAGCAAAACTTTATGAAACTGTGTAGACTTTATGTAGCACAGGCAGTTTTTAAATGCATGAGAATTTTAGAAAGGTTAGTTTATCCAACAAAACGTTTTAATAGTTTTTATATATATATATATATATCTTTTTATATGTATACTCACACTATCCATATATACACTATTAGGTTACATAGTTAACTGACAGAAGTGACATAGGTATAGTTGATCCTCTCTACCAGAGAGGATGCACGTGGTTCTTGATGCCGTACAAATCATTGGTAAAACATTATTCTGACACCTAAATTATGTACAGTGTCGTGATTCAGGCATTTATTAAAAGAAAGACTGACTTTGCCCCAAAGTTGACAGTAGTAAGAGAGAGGTCTGTCTTTGCTGGCTTTCTGCCTATGCAAGGATGTGTAGTAATTCTGCACCGACGTTTACCTGTGTGCACAGTTTTTTCAAGGCTTGGTCCATTTCAAATAATGAATTTTTGTACACTTTGCAGGCAGCCAGTTGTCCAGTTAGTAGCGTCTCCTCAGTAGTCCTTCCTAAATGTCAGTAATGGCTTACAAGATAGCTATTAGGAAGATATTTTGTGTATTTAATCACTTTGACACAAAATTCAACCCCACTGGGAAGAAAAGAACAAGACACCTCTCTCAAGATACATGTTGCTATGGACCATCAGGTAGAGAAACATCATTAAAAATATGATTTTGGTTTTTTCTTCTAGCTGGCAAACTTTAATGGAGAGAATTATAAGCTGTATGTGTCTTAAATATTTAATCACTGCTATTCTAATTAGATGTGTTTATTTCAGCATCTTAACTGGTGATGATGAAGATGAAGAGATATACAGTACTGAAGATTGTGAGTTTGCAGCCAAGAAAAGGAAAAAAGATCATTTTAGGAATAACACAGATTCACAATGTAAGGCTGGGGGTTATTTATTTATTTTAGAAGACTGTTGTAGGTTCAGCAAAATTTTATAATAGCTGCTCATTTATATTTATCTATAGAGTAGTAGCCTTCTGAGTTATGTTTACTTCCATACTGGCAACAAATTCTAGTGTCAGGAGTGATACATCTTAATTGAACTGTGGCATTAATCATCTGTTGCGTGATGATTTTTTTTTTTCAAAGGTCCAAAGTTAATTCATTTATGAATACTAATTCCTGAATAATAAATGTCTTCTGATACTAGCCACTGTTTGGTGGACTAGTTTTAGATTAAATTCTTCTGGATGCTTATGGAAGCTTCTGCTTACCAAAGCAGCTGTTTTATTTTTGCTTAATTCAAATTCTGATTAGTGTTGCAGCTCTAGAATCAGTTCATAAATAAATATATTTTGTCATCATACCTATAGCTCTTTGTAAAAGACTTGCAGTACTGAATTTCTTGAAAATAGTCCCTTTTAAAAATTAAAATATCAAAGCCATTTTTGTCAGTTTTCACTTTTAAAAGATCATCTGTACTCTAGACTGCAAATATATTTATGACAGCAAGTAAACTTATTGAAGTAGAGAATTTGGTAGAGTAGGTGAAAAAAGATAATTTGATAAGCAACTCTTTGGCGTTTCTAATGTTTTGTTCTTGAAACGATCTCCATAATTTGTATATTCCCCAAATTGTAACAGAGATGGTCTTGCAGAAAGCTGCAAGCTTCCCCAGGCTTGTCTGGACGTAAAGTATTTTAAAAGATTCAAGTGGCTGTATGTAAGAGCATGCTTTCATTTGATAACATATCATACTTCTGAAAGCTGAAGATCTGCCTAGTTGCCTTTTATTAGTCTTGTATAGTTGGCTTCCCTGCAGCGTTCTGCAACTAGTTGAACCAAGTAGGTGCAGAGCAGGCACCTTTACAGAAGAAAATAGATTAAAGGGGCGGAGCATTCAGGAACAAAAAGGTTGCTCATTTCTGTATTTTCCCTGTCTTAAGTGCTAAGGAGCCTGTTGGATTAAAAAAGATTAGGGGTTTTGTAGGAGAAATTGGCTGTTGTTGGTACACAGTAGGCAAAAGTTGTGCTACGTCTGCCAACTGTGTGCTAACTCTTGTGTTGAATTTATGAATTTTTTTAACTTTTCCTTTAATTTTTTGAAGTACATAGCTTCTGAAAATTTGTAGTCATCCTTTTCAGCCTTTATAAACTTCCTTCATTAGAACTGTTTAACCATCTCTCCTATTCATGAAGCTTTTTATTGAGGATGGTCTGGTTTTGTTCAGTTTCTTTCTAGAAGGTGTTACCTAAAGTGGAAGCCTAAAAATGCTTATATTTTGATTTTTATTTTAGGTTTTTATCGAGAAAAGTGGATTTATGTTCATAAAGAAAGCACCAGGGAAGTAAGTCCTGCATGCTGTGGGTCAATTCCTGCAATCCTTGTGTTCTTAATTGACAAATAGTATATTAGCAAATGCATTTTTGCTATGTCATCTTAGGGTTTATATTCAACTCTCTCTTCATGGGTCATTGTGGCAGAGATGTGGGAACTTGCAAGGATGGGCATCGTAGTTCTCCACTACTCCAAGCCCATCTGTCTCTATCTGTATTGTGTGTCTTTGAACTAAATTTGAGAGTATTTGCAAAACCAGAATAATGTCTCCAAAGAAGGTCTCTGCAGGCAGCTACCTGGTATTTTGGAATCTTGATGTAAATTTGAATATAAGGAAAACTTCAGTTTCAAACTTTGCAAAGAGGACCTTTGTATTCCACAAAGTCCAGATGCTTTCAGTTTGGGATACAAACTGTATCATGCAACTGTAAAGGGAACGTGAAAGACCTTGGAATGACCTCCTGGAAAGCCAAGAGTTAAAATATATCCATAGTATGTAGAGAGAAACTGTTTCAAAGTTTGAGTTTCATTCCTGTGTGTGTTCCTGTGGTTATCTGGGATGGGTGGAACTTGGACACCTGTAAGGATGTCTTTCATCACAGTAATGCCAGCCAGGAGAGGGGGAAGGAGGTGAGCGTGATGATCCCTAGCCACGCAAGTAGAACTTGGCTTTGTATTTTGGAGCTGAGAGAGACTATAAAGAGCATTGTACTCAGGAAGAGCATGGCATTGTGGAGAGAGCTTACTTACAGGAGGCACTGGAAGATTTTACCTTGCAGGCCAGTGACTCAGAGGCTGCCCTTCTACATCTGAAGGTTATTACAAAGCCTTTCAATAGATTCATAGCCCTCTTTCCTAGTTTTATCTTCATTTGTGATAGATGTAGTTACTTATATTGGTCTGCAAAAGCCTCAAGCATGGTCTTTCCCTTTGTGCCATCTCAAATTTAGGGTAAGAAAGAAGGTTGGGGGGGGGGGGGGGTGTGACAGACTGTCACCGGTCGTTATGATGTTTTGACTGGTTGTTAATCTGAATTTTCAAACTACGTTCAGGCCAAAACATAAATTGCCTAAAATCACTCACTGCTGTCCTTCATAACCTATATGTGAGGATTTTTTTTTCCTTCCTATTTGTGCAGATGTTGGTGTACTGGTGATATATGACTCTTTGCTTGGGTTTCTTGTCCATTCAGAACTGGACAAAATACTTTGGTGTACCAGTTGGCTT
This sequence comes from Grus americana, assembly GCF_028858705.1. Classification (NCBI taxonomy): domain Eukaryota; kingdom Metazoa; phylum Chordata; class Aves; order Gruiformes; family Gruidae; genus Grus; species Grus americana. The sequence continues at coordinate 22,326,429 of NC_072854.1, forward strand.
ATTCTTGTCACTGCTGTTGTCTTCTAATAATTGACCATTCACCTTTTCTGCTTTGTTAAAAGAAAAAAAAAAAAGGGGGGGGGAAGGGGGGGGAAAAAGGGGGGAAAGAAAAAGGGGGGGGGAGGAAAAGGAAAAAACCAACAGCAAACTAACAACAAACCAAAGATGGTTAGAATTAATCACTAGTCTTTTTCAAGTAGTTCCTTGTTTAAATTCAGAAGCTTAAAGTTGAAAGTTAAGTGGCAGAATGAAAAAGTAGCAAGGAATAAGCATACCTGAGCAAAAAAAATCAGAGCAACAATTTAAGTTTATCTAAACTATAATTTACAGAGGCTGTAGTTTTCCTTACAGGTTGTAATCTTACTTGATTTCAAAATGGCTAAGTCTCGCAACTGGGAAACTTTTTTTCCCAAAGTGGATACTGAATTTTAGGGAAAAATAACAAGAGTAGGAAGATCTTGATAAGAAGCATGTAAAACGTGCTGTAAGAGAGCACTGAAAATAAATAAAACCAAAACAAGTGCAGGTATAGCTGAAATGAAGTAAGAGATGCTCTTTGAGTAATTTTATCATGGCAGTACATTGGGAACGGTAAAGCTGAAGCTTCATAGAAATGTGCTTCCAGCTGTTGAAGGGAGTTCTGTTAGTGTATTTAAGCATGGCCTTTTGATAACTGATTAGCTAGAGAACAGCCACAAATATTTACATTTCAACAGAAGTGGTGTTGTCTGCAAGTGTTGATTCACTGCTATTAGCCAGCCAAGTTGTGCATATTGTGAAGTGTGGTGCCCACTTGGATCTTGGATATATTAACTGGATGAGCAAGCAGTATGATCCTGAATTTAGTCATTAACCAGTAGGCAGTAATTATCACCATTCTGCAGCAAATAGTTGTCTCTTGTCCCACTGTGGTACAGCCAGGGTAAGTTTTCATTGGGTTGCGAAAAGGAACATCAAGTTGTACTGCCACCATCTCACCATCACACAATTCACCAAGGAAGTCTGTTTAGGAATGAACTTCAAATAATTATTTGATCCCCCCTTCCCTAGGCTGATAAACCATACTAGCGTGCAGGGTTTTTCTGGCCTCACTGTATTTGCTCCAAGGCTCCTATGTGGCTTTGTTTTTCTGAATTTACTCAGCTTATGTGATCCCATGTCATTTCAGGCTGCCACTACCGCCTTAGTTCCACAACAGCCTCTGAAACTCCCATTTTCACCTTGAGACACCTATGCAGAAGCACCAAAAGAAAATGCAATTTCTCTTGCTCTTGGTACCCAACAAAAATAATACCCAAACTTCTAGCACCCAGTAAATAAATTCTAGATGTTGAGACCCTTTGTTACTCCAATCCCAGGAGCAAGTAGGTGTGTTCTTACCTTCAAATGCGAATGTAAACTCAGTCAGTTAAAGCTTATAGCTATAAGCTCAGAGCGCTGTACAAATAAGCTCTACCTTGTCCTCACACAAATGAGGAGCATGATAGCCATGACAGAGTACCAGCACTGTGGTCATGCAAGAGTTGAGTAGATTCCCAGGACACCCAGATACCCGTGATTACAGTTTGCGTGATTAGTATGAATTTAAAGGCCTTGTCATTGAGTAATATTGCCTATGTGCCTGTTGGTTCCAAAGAGCATATCTGGTTTCATTTGTTCTACAAGAAATTAAATAAATCCTCAGTTCCGATACATTACATTTCCAGGGACCATGGTATACATAAGCCTCAGTTGCATGATAGAATGCTTTTCTGAATATTTTCCTCAATTTTATCTTTGTTTCTTTCCATTTAAAATGTGTTTATTCTTCTTTTCAGAGACATGGCTATTGCACTTTGGGAGAAGCTTTTAACCGCTTAGACTTTTCAAGTGCAATTCAGGACATCAGAAGGTTCAATTATGTGGTCAAAGTAAGCTTTCTATTTTATATGCATATTTTAAAAATGCATTTGCTGATGTGCCTGTGTGTACAAAAGAAATAATTTTGCCTTGAAAAACTGATCATTTATGACTGTATAAATACCTTGTTCATGTGTAATTTATACTGCATGAAGCAACTTTAAACTGAGTAATTTTTCTTTGTTTTCTTACTAATCTCATGATTCCTTCTAAAGTCCCTTTCTCACTATGTTAACTTCTCTGGGTCAGGTCTAGTCTTAAGTTGAGAATTAAATGCATGGAACTTGTAAGCTCTGGACAACAGTGGTACTTGCCTATTTTCTAAAACTGTGGAACTTGTAATTTAGGGAGCAACATAATGTCATCTCTTAATTTCCTTGATGCCTAACCCCCTGCCCACTTGGAAATACCCATTCTGGGAGATACTGATCTTTCTATAGGCCCAAATTTCTTTGTCATTTAACTTGAAGTAGTAAAGTGCTTGTCCCAATTCCTAGAGCAGCTCAAAGTGTGAGACATACCAGGAATAGAGATCAGTTCTGTGGTGAGGCCGTTCACAAATAATGTAGTGGTTGGAATGTATCCAGAGCTTGAAAAGACACAGATCAAAATCAAATAAACATACCAGGAGGACACCCTTACTGCTAGGCCATGGAGTATTTGGAGAGAAAACACATTCTGCCCATCCTTGTGAAGCTGAGAGTGTATTATACTTCTAGAAAAACAAGAGATCTGGGACCAAAGGGAACAAAGCAAAAAGGATTTGCTTCCAGACTAGTGGTTAGGGTACTTGCCTGTTTTAGTCCTCCCACAGATTTTTTTCTTTTCTTTTTTTTAGTATATGTATGCGTTGTGGTTTAGAACATTGCTTTTTTAATGCTGTTTTGGGAGCAGAAACAAAAACCTTGATCTTTCCCAAGGCTCTTCAGCCTCAAACAGAAGGAAGAAAAGAGAGCACCTAAAAAAAAAAAAATCATGTTATAAATGGGGTCAACCTTGAGTTCCTCACTCGAATGGTAAACAGGTAGAATGAATCCAGAACTAGAACTTTACATGTTTTTTAGATGCTGCAGTGCCTAAGCTGATTGCTCGAAACAGTTGACTGGAATAAAGTCAAGTCTAACATAAGCACATTGACCAGTTTCTCTTCTGTTCACCAAAATGGTTTAGTTAGTCAGGCTTAAGATTATTGAGAAAGAAGCAATACCTCAATTCAGAATCTTGACTTTGTCATACAAACTGCTACTAGAGTAATGGTAGACCCTAAGAAATTAGGGTGGATTTAGTATAGCAAGCAGACTTCCAAATTACTTTTAACATTTTAGAATTTATTTGAAAATTTTTAAATTTTAAAATTGTTTTACAATTGCAAAAATTTAATTAGATCTTTGCATCCGTTCCTCTGATGTGATGGAGGTGAACTGACTTCTATCAACAGGTACAGAAACCGTACATCTAAGACCTTAAAAGTTACCAAGCTGCTAATAAGCATGATCAATATGAATGACAGCTGCTGCTCATTCTGTAGCTGTAGAACTTGCTGATTTGAGAAACATTTGTGGTAGTGTATCTAATAAATTAAAATATCTGTGTGGATGTCAGTAATATGTGAAGTTGCAACAGGTGTTTTAAAAGGATGTTTAATCTGCTCTATCAGGTTTTAAGCCAGTCTGCAACTGAGACCTAAAGTAAGCACCAGGTCATCCCATACCCATCTGCTCCATACAGATTTTTACTTCCCTGGAGTTTCTAACGGTGGAGATGTTTTGTGTAGATCTCACTTAATGCAGTGCAGCAGTTTCTGTTTCTTCTCTAAGAATTATTCCTAGTTATGCATGAACACAATGATTATTACTTTTATGATGATTACTTTTATGTGTGGTGTTCTGCTTCTTGCATTTAAGATAGCAAGATATAAATCAAGAAGATTTTTTTCTGAAATACCAAGCTCTACTGGATAGCTATTCTATGATCCCAGACCACAAAGATGATCTATTTTGATTCTCCAACTAACTAAAAACCTCCCAATTACTATTAAAAGTTAATATAGATGTCTGACCAGGATCCTTTTAGGGTGATCAGTGTGGGGAGGAGGTACAATCAGCTGTTTTCCTGTGCTCGTTTGTACTGTAGTAGAATGATAATTTCTTAGCTGTTAAATGTCTGATACATTGATTTTGATATGGATGGTCTTTTTTCAAAATGTTTCCATTTGAATAAACAGTAGATCCATTCAAAGTTATAATCTCTAGTAGACAATATAAGCCATGGCTATGCATCTATCAGTAAGGCTGAACTCAGGTGTCAGATCCTTGTACTTGTGCACCTGCTAAAATTGTCTTAATCCTTGCATACTAACCTTCACTGCAATTGGAATCTTTGTTAAAATCAGCCAGGTGGAATTTTTTTCTTTGATTTGATCTTTAATCCGAGTGACATAACTGATTTTTTTTCATTTAATTAAGAGAAACGTACATACTTGCTTGAATTGGCGAACTGCCAGAGACCTCTAGGTGTGATCCAAATTATTATTCAAACTAAAGGGCTTTGAAAATGTCAAGGAAGAGGTCCTGATATCTACTCTCAAAAAAATGTATAAATAGATTGCTTGTATTTAAGTACATCAGGAGAATTATTTCCTTCTTTCGCAACACACAATGTTTTGTCAGGGATCATGCAGAGAAGCCAGAAGGAACATTATCATATCAGGGAGAGAACAGGTGTATTCTCCCCTCCTCCAAAGGAAAATTAATGTTGAGTGTAGTGTCAAATCAGTGTTTTAGAAATGAAGATATAAAATCATTTTTGGCAGGCTTAGTCTTTGTTCACCCTCTGTGCCAATAGTTGATGCTGTCCTACAAAGCACGGCTCTGCAGGTTAGCGTTTAGAGCACTCTGTAGGGGGTGCTGGTTTCTGCTCCATGCTTTCCCTTTCTGATGTATTGAGAACACTTGGTCTGAAGACAGCATTGTGAGCAGCAATTGTAAAGGTCGGTGCCACACTTCTAAATATTGCAATGTTGTCATAACTTGAAAAACTCTTATTTCATACTGAGAGACTATTTTTTGTCGAAGAGGCAACAGTCCTTATCAGCTAGAAAACTGAATCTATAATGTAAAAGCAAAGGTGTCAGAATAGAGCAAGGGCTGCCTCTAGTAGCTAAAGCTTGGCATTCGTGTTTAGCTAGAACACAAGTTGTTCTGGTTACTTTCCCCTAGACCTTTCCCACTGTTCTCTCAGGTCTTTTGCTCACAGTGGTTCCACAGAGAAACATGTGGACAGTTAGGACATACTTACTGTATAGTTAAGTGTCAGTTACTAATAGAGTATGTATACTGCTCTTTGTTAGGTTATGGTGGTTTCTTCTACCAGGGACCTGAATGTGGGAGTAATACAGAATTTTTTTTTCTTCCCTCCAGTTTAGGTAAAATACAGCATTTCCCTTCCAGTAGCAGAAAGTACTGCACTAAGTCTATTACACCTGGGTTTGACCAGTATGATACTTTCACTCAGAAACTGGAAGTCTGGTAGTTGGTATCTGTTCAGAGCGATGTTCCTGGCCAGCAAATCTGTCAGGGGGTTCAGAACCCAGCCACATCACAGACCATATTCTATTTGTGAGCCTCCAAAACAGACTCTGTCCACTGTTTCATTATAGCTTATAACAGCCATATGTCATGTACTCTATCACAGAGATAAACACTATTATTTGTACAGTATTTTGAAAATGTACATCTCTTTGTAAGCGGTTCATGAGATGTCAGTGGGAATACTTAAAGCTTTCTGTGTTTGTCTTGCTTCATTTTCTGAACTCCGTGGTTACGCTTTCACAAGGTATGGTTGCAGTACTCTAGGCTGTTGTTACAAATGTATATACTGAAACTGTCGTTTACTTCTGTCGTTCTTCTGAGTTTAATTCTTTGTCCTAGCTTTTGCAGTTAATTGCAAAATCCCAGTTAACTTCACTGAGTGGTGCAGCACAGAAGAACTACTTTAACATTTTGGACAAAATTGTGCGGAAGGGTAAGACCTAAAGTTTTGTAATCCGCTTGTTCACATTTAATCACTGTGACTAAACTATCTGTTGATATTTTTTTGTTAGCTTTGTTACCATTTTTATATTGTAAGACAAAGCAATAGCATATTTAACTAGTGAAAGATTTCATACTTCCCATCCCACAGTTTCATTAAGTTGTTTTCTCTTGATGATTGAATCATGTCTGTTGAATCAGGTTGGTGAAGTTAAATGGCAATTAGATTCTATTCAGAAACTATTGGTTACTATTAAATTATACTCTTTATGAAATGTGAAAGCTTTTAGATTAAGTAACGTGTTTGTCCTTCAATTTGCATGATGTACTGAGATTTAAAGTATATAACTGCTTTTCTTCACTGTTTATTTTTTAAAAAGCTATTACATAATACTGAAAAAATTTCTGGGAACCACACTAAATGGAGTTGTAATACTATCAGTTTTGAACAGAAGAAATTGAATTTATAACTAGTTGTTCAGCCTTAAGTTTTTTCAATGCATAGCATGAAATGTTACATCAAATTTGTGAAACTGTTAATTATTGATCTTGCTCTTATGGAGCAGCATTAATGAATGTCATGGTGGGAATTAGGGGAGCTATTTGCACACAGACAGTTGACTTGTAATTAGTTCATCTTAAAAAAGTGTTGATTAGCTTGAGCTAACTGTATTATCTTGGTTAACTGAGTTAACCAAAATTGTATTTGGTTTTGTTTTCCAGTCATGGAAGACCAGTATAACCCACGATTAATCAAAGATCTTCTACAGGATCTGAGTTCTACTCTCTGTATACTGATTAGGGGAGTAGGAAAATCTGTGTTGGTAGGGAACATCAATATTTGGATTTGCCGATTAGAAACTATACTTCTGTGGCAACAACAGCTAAAAAACCTTCAGATGAACAAGGTATATCATTAAGTCATGTTAAAAAAGTAATTGGGGGAGGGGAAGTATATTGAACATTGGTTTATGATTTGTAAGTGAACAAAGTTTCAAATATATCTTAAACAGTTGTACTTTTCTTTATTTTTAGAGAATTAATATGAAATTAATGAAATGGAATCAACTTAATTTTCTAATGTTTTAATAGCACTTTTCTAATGAAGGCTGCTACAGTGCCTGTACTACTGATTTCTGGTAGAGATGTGCAGATGTAATTGTTTTCTCACCCAATAAATTTCAAAATGTTTGTCTCTAGATTGTCAGATAGAGATGGAAAAAATACCAATTTTTAATTCCAAAGTAAATGTTTTACTACTAAAGAAATGCAAATCTAAAAGGAATTACAGAGGTGGATCAAGAAAACAGAAATATTCAAGTAGCAATTTTACAGCTTTAGTCATTAGCAGTGTTGCTTCTTGTAAAAAAAAAAAAAAAAGATAATGACTTCAGCATCTGGACTCTGATCATGCGACTTTGTTCAAAGCATGTGGTATGCTCTGCTCCAGCTTTTTATGGTGGAAACTTCTGATGATAAGCGGGCAGTTTTTTAACCTGTCTGGGTTACTCCTGGAGGAAGAAATGTTGCGAGATGTTGCTCACATTAAAGTCAGACAACTGTTTCATCTGTTTGCTGTCAGCTATGAGATTTTGAAATTGTCCTTGCTGCGTGTGCCGGGTATCTGAATAAAACAGCTAGTTTTGGAATAGAAAGGAGAAATGAGGAACTCAGTCTCGGTGGTTTTCATATGCCAGGCAACCACAGCATAGACAGTTTTGAGACATTGCAGTTGCTGTGTGTGTTTCTTTCCAGTGTGCCACTTCTATCTGAGCTGTTTTATGTTGGTTGAGATAAGCGATGAGAAATCTTGCATTTGTAATGCTCACGTATTCCTGAACAGAACGATAGTCCCAGAGATGTTTATAACAGACGACACTATGGGAAGTCTAGTCTATAAGTGAGATGAATGGTGGTGAAATAAACTGACACAAGTGAGAGCTTGCTGGAGTACAGCTGCAACTGGGCAGCTTTAAGTGGTGCCAGCAGCTGCCCACACACTTTCCCTCGCCAGCTGGGATGCTGGGACACTGCCTCCAGCCCTGGGCTTTGTGCCACCTGGCAGCATGGGCTCCAGAGTCTGTGTGTGTGAGTTCTCCTGTAGCTTACCCCTTTAAAGAGAAAGTTCAGCAGAGGTGGATATTCCAATGAAAACTTTCTCAGTTCTCTGATCTGTCAGCCCCTACAGAATTCCTCATTTATATACGAGGGGAGCCTTCTCCAGACTTTAGAAATGAACCTACTCTCTTCTGCCTCTGACTTTCATAATGTTTTAATTCTGTATTTCTGCTCCTCAGTCCTATATTCTGCACTCTAGTTGTCTTAAGGTAAATTAACATGTGCTCTGTTTCTTAATAAAAATTGAGAAACTGTAGTTATCCTACAAATTACAAATAATTGGTTCATATCTTTATTATAGTTAGGGTTTTAGCACACTTCTCGCAAAGGTGGAATTGAATATATCTTAGTTTTCAAGACTGTATACTCTTGAATTATTTTGTGAGAATGTGTTCTGAAATTATTTTAAATTTAAATAATTTAGGATATGTTTATTTTAACAGTAGGAAAGCTAGAAGTTATAAAGCTACAATCTGTAGCTCCTTCTGTACCTGTAGTCATTTAAGTTTTCAACAGCAGCAGTTAGACAATGATGGTAGCCAAGTAATCAAAGTATCACAGAATTAACCCTAGATATTACTCAATGGTTTTGTACAAGCTAAACTGAGATCTGAGATACCTCTGAAGTAAGAATCTTATTTGTACCTTATACTGTCAAGTTTTTGTAGTTAAAAGTCTTCAACTCTTATTTCCAGCATGTCAACAACGGTCTTACGCTTAGTGATCTCCCTCTGCATATGCTGAATAACATCTTATACAGGTTCTCTGATGGCTGGGACATTATTACTCTGGGTCAAGTGACCCCAACTTTGTACATGCTCAGTGAAGACAGACAGTTGTGGAAGAAACTCTGCCAGTATCACTTTGCGGAAAAGCAGGTAATAAACTCTTTGTCAATTGCATAAATGTGGCCCTTCTCTTTGCAATGTGTTATACTAATAATAATGTGTGAACTCACTCCTTTTGAGATAGAAATGTTATAGTGTGCAGTCATGGTGAAAATGTTCTCTTTTTTGGGGCTTCGTTCATAGTAAAAATTACGTTCAGCTTATGAGTGAGTTTAGGGTTTATCAGGCTGTTTTCCTTGCATTATTTTTAAAAAATGTCTACTGTAAGATGATGATTATTTTCTTTAAACGACACAATCACCAACAAGTGCGGTAGAGGATACCTCTAAGCTGTTTCTAACTTTAGTACCTAAGGTAGGCAGACAGATTGCTCAAACTTTTAGGGTATATCAACAGTCTGGTGAAGCCAAAATTGGATTTTTGTAAAAAAGAATAGAACAAATGCTTGAGATTTGGAAATTCAGAACAAAAAGAGAAATGGTACTTTTCTGTCACTCATAAAAAGTATTAAAGTAATCTAGGAATGCTTCCAGAACTGTCTTTGTTTTCTGACACTAATATATGCTGGGACAAAATCAGATGAGGTGAAAATAAAGCTATGAAAATAGAAGTTACCTCAGTAGAGCTGGAGGAAAAACTTTAAAAACCTAGTACATTCCAGACCAGAGGAAGTGAAAATACGCATTTTTGAATCTGACAGGTTGAAGTGGTACCGTTTGGTTGGTGACTACCAGATTAAGTATTATTATAACAGGAAAGGTAAAAGTGAAGATCAATTAACTCGTGTGCAGTTGATCCAAATAAGAATTTTGGTGAGATGAAAGGCTTTAGAATTAACTTAATGGAGAATATAGACAAAGGTAAACTTTAAATTGTCCCTGAGGGCAGTGAGGCACTGCCACAGGTTGCCCAGAGAAGTTGTGGATGCCCCCTCCCTGGAAATGTTCAAGGCCAGGTTGGATGGGGCTTTGGGCAACCTGGTCTAGTGGAGGGTGTGTCCCCCCATGGCAGGGGGGTTGAAACTGGATGATCTTTGAGGTGCTTCCAACCCAAACCATTCTATAGTTCTATGAAACTGAAAACCCTACCTTCAGAAACAGCTCAGAAGAATGCAAGGTGAAGTTATGAGGATAAGGAGTTTAAGCTTAATGTAGTAGTTGAATGCATGTTGAGGCTAGATGAGGTAAGCTCCGTAGAACAGTGACAAAACTGGTTGGAGAGGAAGCTGTTGTACTAAGGTAATGCTGGGAAAAAGATCACTTGAGCAATTCAGTAGAATTAGCTAGCCCTGTGCCTTATAAAGGACACTTGTACACAGTGTTTCCAATGTGTTCCTAAATGTTCACATTCAATTTCTTATTAGGTTATTACTGGAAAATAAATTATTCTATTTCTATCATTATCAAATTCTGCTTTTTCTTTTAAAAAGCGTACTACTGTAATAAGCTACAGAATCCTGTTAGGTTGTTTTCCCTGTTCTCTGCAGTATATTTGTCAAACCATTGAAACAACCGCAAAAACATACTTGATATCTGAAGAGCACTTTTGGAAAAAACGAGAGTTCTACAAAGGGAAGCTGTTAGGAATTGAAGTGTAGATGAAATCAAAGGCAATGTTATTCTCCCCATCTAGAAGTTGTCTTCTGAATGAAGCAAGCCCTTAATGTATTAGCGTTAATCCACACTGAGTGGAACAGAAGCCTTTTACAAATGCATACTTAATAAACTTTGGCTGTGTATTAAGCTAGGGAGAAATAGCCATTGTGTATGAGCTAATCTTTACATCCAGGTTATGTCCTCAGCAAGAACATCAGTCACTGATTATTGCTTATCCTAAAAATATCATAAGTAAATGGGAAAATAATCATGTATATACTTTCAAAATGAAAGAAAAAGCATTATTTAAATCCATAGTTACTGTCTTAACAGAAAACCACTACTTGTAATGCCCGATCTTTTTTAATCTCATTCCTGAGTGGTTTTTTAAAAAGTATAAAATTAATTACTTATGGCTCTAAATATTGTTTTTGTTAATATTGTTCTTGACTGTAATTAAAATAATTTCAAGACAGAGTTTGATCAGCTGTTGTATGGCCTACTTTTTCTTGGCAAATATGCACCCTCCTATTTTTAGTGTTTTACCTTCTTTTTTTGTGGCTAGACCTCTCTCGCTGCTTTGCAGAGATGTATGATGTCAGATTATTGACTTCAAAGAATTCCAGTTACAAAACTTTGGTTTAACTACCTTTTTTTTTCCAGTCCTTTACCTGATTTGACTAGTTCTTTAACAATTTTAAAGGAAGATATTAATTTTATGTCCAGTTTTGTAGGCATTTGATTCCATCAGAGAAAGGTCACATTGACTGGAAGCTGATGTACTTTGCACTTCAGAAATACTATCCAATAAAGGAACAGTATGGGGACACCTTGCATTTCTGTCGACACTGTAGTATTCTGTTTTGGAAGGTAAGAGCTTTGAAATAGATAATCAGAAATAAGTTCAAACAGCTACTGGTAATCATCCAAAAATAAAAATATTAAAATCATCTTGTCAGCTTTCTCATGTGAAATGTGATTGGACAACTAGTATCTAACTTCTAAATAATATATAAAACTTCCATATAAAATGAGTATTAAATTCCAAAGTTGTTCTCTATCTGGCATTCTTATCTCTGTATCTGATAACCTCAATACTTAGAATTGCAAGGAAAAGCACTATGTAGAAAGAGTTGCACTCTGTGACTTCTTATATCTCTTTAATCTTATGCAAAGTTATTAGGAACTTGTATGAAGTTAGCCATTTTGACATCCCTTTTCCAATGATGGCATGGCAATCAATATGTCTCTAATGAGAACTTATTACTGTAGCATTCCTACCACTTTGGTATAAAACTCTGTATTTTTATAGTCTTGCTTCTGTCCCATGTGAAGCTTAGATGAGTGTTTGAAACTTCATTCAAAATGCATTTGATGTTGATTCTGATGTTTACCATGATGCACATTGTCTTACAGGATGATTTTAATTTCTGTAGGGCATTTTCGTGTTTTAAATCATGCATGAACACATAGTCCTGCTTTTACTTTGTGTTGCACCATAATCTAGCCCACTAGTTAGTGAGACTTCTCTAGTTTTGCAGCTCAAAGACCAGATATGGGTGGTGCTAAGTAGGCAGTAAAGAGCATGAAATGTTGGAGAGATCTTGGAAAATACTCATATTCTAAATCACAGAAATGAGTTGTTCTTCTGTTGTCTTTTTGTAATTTTAATAGGTGTTGCATGTCAGTGTGAGGCTTTCTTATTTTCCATAGGAAAAAAACTGGGCTGTTTAACAGGATAAGCTAGCTTTCATAAAGTAGCATGTTACTAAATGATGTTACTTTAAAGCTGAGTATCCTTGATATCACAGGAGCCCTTAAAGGTACTAAGATGTTTTGCTAAATTAATAACAGGAAAGCAGGTAGGTGGGATTGGCTTCTGCTGTGAAAATCCTGGGCATTTGCTGAAGAACCTGTGTCAAGAATGACATTATAGTGGAATTAGTCTTTATCACATTGCTCAATATGTAGGGTAAAGTTTTCTCTTTGAAAGCAGGAATTTTAAAGGTAAGCACACAGCATGCATACAGGTGGGCATTTTTGGTATCAGATTTGTTTGGATTATCTGGCTTGGTATAAAGGGTTAATGCTTTCTACAGTAAATTTCTCTCATTCTCATCTTGGTATAATTGAAAGTTTAATAATAGCGATGACTAAAATGTATTTGGAATTAAATGTTTAACTTTGGCGATCGTGTGTGACAGTAAGAGGCAGTGAACCTGTGCAGGCAAATATCTTGCTACCTTGACTACTCCAATCTGCTACTGGAATAATAGCACTCATTTTGTGGTTTTACATTTTTAGTGAAACACAACACAGGGAATTGTAAAGGTATGCTGTTGGGATTGATGAGCAGTACCTACTAGATCACCATTCCAGTGCTGACTGCCTCATCCTGGAGATTTGGGCAGGTCTTAAAGTGATGGTGTGGTTATAGATTAATTGCATGCCTCTGCACTGAAAGTCTGTAGCAGGTGTTTGGGATTGGCTGTTATAACAACAGCAGGGTCAGCAGGTTGAAGGCAGTGATTATCCCTTTTCACTTGGCACTCATCTGGGATACTGCAGCCAGCTGGGGATCCCCAATACAAAAAAGATACCGATAAACTGGTTGGAGTGCAGGTGAGAGCCAAATAATCAGGGAGGCTTGAGGACTTGCCCTGTGAGGAGAGGCTGGAGAAGACTGCTTCAGAGGAACCTAAGAGCCTGCCGTGAGGACGGCCCAGCAAAGGAATGGTTTGACCAGAGAGGTTGTGCAGTTTCCAGACCAGGTTGCTCTGACCTTTATCCAGTCAGGTCTTGGAAACAAAGGATGATCTCACAGCTTACCCTGCTTTGAGCAGGCTGAAATAGATTGTTAGACAAAATGATTTCTGCACAACTGGCACCCTTATTGCAAGGACACTAAGAGGTTAATCATTGGTTTGAAAAACAAGACCTCTGTTTACAGGGCACTGTGAGTACAGTAGTGCTAGTGAGTTATATGGGGGGAAAAATAGTTGTGCTTTTTCAGGCACTTGTATCTGTATACTTTCCCAAGCTTTCTAAAGAGACATTAGAAGTAAAGTGGGGGGCAGTGGGACAGGAGGTACTTTATTAGTTCTAGAAAAATTCTGTGCTAGGTGAAAATATTTCTCAAAAAGAACTTTTATCAGGCTTTGACAATTCATTCAAGCTTCAGTATCATTCTTGACTGGACAGATTATTAAATTAAATTTATATATGAGTGGTTGACATATAAGTGTATCTATTATGCACAGATCTTTTGTTCTGAACTGGAGCTCTTACTCTGCCTAATTCCATTGGGCATATAGCAAAAAAACCCCAAACAAACACCAAAAACAAACTTTAAAAGAGAAATCACAGTTACTTTACAGAGGAAAAGTAGCAAGTGTTTGAGTCTTGAAACAAATGGAAACACTGGATTCTTCAGACAGTTTATAGTATGTACAAATTTAGTTTCTTCTTCTAATGGTACACTTCCAAAATCAGGCAGCTTTTGCTTTCAAGGGCATTCAGAAGAACTTCAGGCAATGAGCTGAGCTCTTCTTGGTATTGCACTTGCAGCTTTCCTTGTTGTGGGTTGTTTTGGGGTTCTACCCTGCCCCCCCCCCCCATTCAAGAACAAAGCAAAACATTAGACTATTTGCAGAGGAAAAAGTACTTCAGTGATCAGGGCATGAAGAAGACTAGCAGACATACATTTTTTTATTAGCTTTAACACAGTTGAGTTAAAAGAAATTAGACTGTCCTCCATAAATTCTTCTCAGAGATAGAGAAGGGATGAATAAATATGACACTACTTAGGGAAATTATTTAAGCTAAGGGACAGCTTTGATGCAAATAAGTTGTAGAAACTAGTTGTGGGTAAACTTACGCTGAGAGTTAAGAGTTTTTCTAAGAACCAAAGCAGCAAGGTTCTGAAATAGCCACAAAGCACAGGCCTAGCCAGTGATGAGAAGAATTTTCATCAGTTTATGAAATTGATAATATAATGCAGTTGCTGGCAACACAAGAGGACTGCACTTGATGACCCAGGAAATTATTTCAGTCCTGCATTTTGTGTCCTTTTAAAGAAGGCCTTGCAAAATAAGGGACTGATGGCTACTAAATTGAATTAGCAAACAGTTCGAGTAGGGAAATGACTTCTCACTTTACAGTATGCTATAATAATCTTAGTGTTACTTTTAACAAGTCTTTAAGAGTTTTTCAGGAAGTGGCATTTGTATTCCTGTATCTGTTTAAAATCTGTGACCATAGTAATGTTTAATACAATAAGAAGGAATCAATCATAGAATCATTTGGGTTGGAAAAGATTGAGTCCATCCAACTCCTAAATTCATTGTAGGAAATACAGTGATATAATAGAACATCTTGTACTCTTCTGTGTTAAAGGAGGAAATGATTATAAGAAACTTTTTAATCTTTCAGAAGTGACTTTTTGGTGAAGGATTTGTCCATGATGAAAGTGAGAAAAATATGTAATTTCAGCAGTGCAAAAGTAATGGCAAACTATTGACTTATGCCTCTGTGAATGCTTTTTATGTCTACTATTTCTTCTGTTCCACTATGCAACACTGCAACTGTGGGCAATTCTTTTATTTTCTTAGCTAACTCAGTAGCACATTTCAGTTATCCCAGAGATGGCCACAGAAGGTGAAATACTTTTTCTTCTTTCAATATCCAGGGCTTTATGTGAAGTAGTATAATTGCTTTGCATAAGTGATATGCTTCACACTTGGTTTTAGTCATCTTGGTTGCTGGTTTTGGTTCTTCAGCTGCTTGTGATTTGCCACAAGAATAAAAGACTATTTTTCTAAATGGCTCATGACCCTTATCTTCAATAAACTTTAATTCTGCTTCTTTTACTTTACGGCTCTCCTTCCTGCTTCCTTCTTCACGATCTCAAAGGACTACCACCTTGCTTTGTTACTCCAGGTATTTCCTGTGTGTCTCATCTGTTTTCATTGCTAACTGTTCTGTAATGTCGAAGTGAATAACATGTTCATTTCTAACTGTTTGATACTCTTTGTTTTGATTTTGTTTCTTGTTTCCCTATTAGATAAAGTAGTGATGACTTTCCATCTCAGTTTTTCATCAGATTTGTTTTTTATTATTGCCATATTCCCTGTTAATGCCGTTTAAACTAGGGACCATAATTCAACTTCTGATGAACATAGGTGTATGGTATCAGTGAGCTCAGCCAGATTTCGCTAAGAAATAGGTTTCCCTGCACTCAGTGTTACAAACTGTTTCTGCACTCCCCAATGTATTTAATTCAATACTTAAATCTGAAAAGAGTAACATGAACCTCAGATAACTTTCTTTAATGCAAAGGTACTAAAATTGATTTTGCTCCACTTGGAATGCTGTAGTAATATGTACTTTTCTGAAAGAGTCTTTCTGAAAAGAAATGCCCAAAACAGGCTGCATATGACCTGGGAGAGTGGCGGGAGGCAATTATAACGTTGCTTTTTGAATGAAGAAATGGTGGAAATAATTATACAGAAAAGGACTGTAGCTCCAGAGTTGTTATGGGAGCTTCTTAATGTCCAGTTATGATAAAATTTGAGGAGGAAAACCACTAAATTTGCCAGTAAACACTCCTCCTGGTCAATTTTCTTGTTAACTTAAAAGAATTCTGTTTTAGCTTGAAGTAGATACTGCAAATCCTATAGATTTTCAGTGTATTTATTATGTGTAATTTCAAGGGAAATAAATTTTTTTTGGAAGGAGGAATACTCATAATTACAGAACAGTTATGATTCTTCTCAGTCCTCATTACTTTTTTCACTGTAAAATTGCTGTTTCTCTTGTTTTTAATAACCTGAAACCCCAAGAACTGATTACTGAGATGACTTTTTTTATTTGACCCGTAATTCTTGACTGATCAGAGCTTTCAAATGCATTTTAATGATGATGTGCAGAGCAAAGCAGATAGCCGTTACAAATTCTGTCTAAAACATTTAGGAGTATAAATAAGTACTAAAAGGGGATAGCCCCTAGCTTCTTTCCCAGAACCCTAATTCTGATGGTAGTTTTTTCCTGGAAACTAATGACATGACGTTGACATGGCAATGGGTAGAGAAGATGATAATTCATTAGCAACTACCTTTGAGAGTGTTTTCTGCTGTGGTGTATCTCTTCCTTGCAGACGTCATCTTAAGATGAAGGTGTTAGGTGTAACACTTCTGGTCTTAGTCTTCTGCTCTTTCTCATCTGCAACTTCCCCCAAATAGGCAGTTCTACCTGGGGTCTAATCAATTTGTGTGTTCTTTTTTGTTCAGTTTTTTCCCCTGTGTGTCATGAATGTAACAACCGGTTCTCCAGTGATGTTAAAACAATTATTAAAAAAAGTGGGAGGATGAGGAGGTGATACCACATGATAGTCATCTATAGACTTAATGAAAAAATACAGATAATATATCTATAGAGTAACAATTTTCATTGGAAAAGCTGAGTAGTATTGAGAATGTGTTTGACCTTTGGAAGGGAATGTGGCATCTTTGACAGTGGTTTTTTTTTTCCTCACTTGGAAACTTATATAAGAAAAAATTTCAGTTACAGGCTTTTTCTTTCTATTAACTGAATTGCATGGGGCTTCATTCCCTATGGAAGTGAAAGAAATGAAGACTTGCAGTGGCCTGTGATCTACTTACCATGTATTTACTCTAGTTTTCTTGCCTCACATGGTGAATTCATCAACGCTGGTGGAAGAGGGAGGGAAACCCCTTCAAACCTGGGGAGGACAGTTTCTGAGCCTTTTACAACATTGTTGATCAAAGTGTGTAACCTCTCCATTGAACTGTCTCATTACACCTCTAGCATTTCCTTCCTTTAGAGGATTCTAATAAGGTGCAAAACTGAACTTTTCATTTGAAGAGGAATTTGAATTTGACCTCAGCTCAACTGTCTGATTATTTAAGTTTCTGTAATAAAGAAAGCACTGCAGGCTTAGTGAATTTGTAACAACAAAGCCTTTCCATCCTGTCTTCTATATTCCTAACTTGCTTGGATCCCAACTTCTGTTTTAAGGCAATGCTTTCAGCTGGGGAAAAGGCAGGAGTGAAAGAGGAAAGAAGGATGTTGGGGAGGAAAAATAAAAACAAGCAAGGTAGAAAAACTCTTATGACTAGGACTTCTTTGGGAAATGTCTGCTGCTGTTCACTTTGCAAGCAAGGAGCTCACTTTCCTCCCTGAAGTAGTAGTTGATTTCAGATTTTCATTAAACAGATAATTTAGGTTCAACAAAGCAATTGTAGGGTTTTTTTTTTTAATTACACTTATCAAAAAATAACAGATAAGGACTCTGAAACTTTTTTCAAGAGCTTTGACTTAGGTTCTGGGATTGGTAGGACAGTGGTTGGATGGAGGGGTTTTGGGGGAGGGTTTGGGTTTTTTTTTTTTCCTGAAATCTGAAGCTACCCTGCATTACCACAGTCAAACTGGAAAGGCCTGTTTTCTTAACAACTTAGTCTAAAACAGTTAAAGAAAAATACGGTGAATTCTTAAAAAGAGTAAGTTCCTAGCAGTTTGTTTACAGTAGAAGTAGTTACATGTGCCTATGTGTGAATTTTCACCTTTTTTTTTTATTGGGAGTAGAGGGAGGTTTTAAGTATGGAAAGAGAACTTACTTTTTTTTTTCCTCCTTCATTTTGCAGGATACAGGACACCCCTGCACAGCCAGTGATCCAAACACCTGTCTCATGCCAGTATCTCCTCAGCATTTCATTGATCTCTTCAAATTTTGAGATGTTCAGTAGCTGTTCTCCTGTGTTTGTGGCCATTTTTGTGAAGAGTCAGGCAGGATACGTTATGCTTTTTGTGCAATATATTTAAGTGTAATGTTTTGTTGTAGTTTAAAAATATGGGGGAGATTATCAGACAGGTTTATTTGGTGTATTTTTTTTGTGCAGAAAAGAGCTGAGGAGAAGGAGGAACATTAAGAAAATTTCTTTGTCAGGAAATGTGCAGTGGACTTCTTTTCAAGTCCAAGACAGACCATTTTAATTTCAACTTTAAATCCATTCTTTTGACGCCTTAATAGTTAGTTAAAATTATGTGGGGGAGTTTTGAAAATTTCATCGAAGAGTTAAACTACTCTTACAGGGACCAAAGGAGGGTGATTTGTGGGGTTGTTTGTGGGGGGTTTTTTGTTAATTCTTCTTCAAGCCACTGTTTTCAAAACACCTCCATATAATTTGCACTATTACAAAGAATAGGCTGATACTCTCTTGGACTCTTAATACATCACTTACCAAGGTGCGTTAATCATTGTGAGCTAGTGAATAAAATACAGCTGTGGTTGTATCTGTTGTTGAACCTATGAATGAAGGAAATGAACCAATCTTTGTACATACATTATGCAAAAGTATTTATTTTTCTTAAGGAGTTTATTAAACAAATATATAATCTATCTCAGCACATCCCACATAACTCAAGCAATGGGTCTGGGGCTACTGGAAAGTGATTTTATTTGATGGTAGCTACACCCTTCACTTATACTGTTTGGTATGTCTCCAAATGCAACTGCATTAACTCATCTTCTAAGAAGAAGACATTACTGAAACTTTATGAGAATGGAGTTGCTTGCTTCTAGACTCCTACAGTGGTAGGACATTATACTACCAACGGAGGTTCTAACCTGATGAGTCTTTACAAGCTATGGGAAACACTGAAAATCAGTCTGAGCTGAAGCACCTTCTGCCAAGTTAATCAGATGACAAATTCTCCAGGAAGCTATTTTCTTCTGTCCTGTAGAACAAAATTAATTGCTCGGTGTAGGCAGGTAAAGGAAAAAAAATTAGGGAAGTTTTGGGGTTGTCAGTGAAATTTAACAAATAATATGTAATGTACAGAAGAAATAAATCATGTACTATATTCTGCACTTGCTTGTTCTGAATCTAGTTTTGTACAGTGTAATAAATCATGTTTTTATTATTCCTAGAACTCTTGTGCATAGAGATGAATGCATTTGAGTTTTATAAGATCTTTCTATAACCTGTTCTTTGTAGTAATTGGTAATGGAATGAGAAGCATACAAGCAGTCCAAGTGACATTACTTTTCAGTAATTGGTTGTATTAGCACTTTTTAATAGAATAGCTGGACTGTTAATGGGCTGTACGAGAAGAGAATATTTATTTCCTCAGGAGATAGTTTTATTTGCTTTAACTTAAATTTCAGTGTTATACCAACCTTATCCATTGAATTTACTGATAGGTAGATTTTTGAATACAGATTTTTGTGGGCTTTTTCTTTCAGTTAAGGTGTCTGCTATGGCAATGATCAGGTGTGGAGCTAATGACAGCCATTCTTATTCCTACCTGCTTTCTTTGAGTGCTTTAAAGAAAGGTTCTGAAGTCAGCATTTAGTTTAATACAGTGCTGAGCTTTTCACCCATTGTGCTGACTGAAGGTCTCTGATCAGGGACTGCAAGGAGCCATCCCTCCTGCAGACAGAATGGGAGCTTTTAAGGTGCATGCCATTACCTGGGAATCTGCCCATTACTGAAGGTGCGGATCATGTGAGAATCAGAGGAAGGTATTAAGAGAGCTGGGAGGGACCTGCCCTTGCCTCTATTTTGAGGAGGGAAAGAAGTGACTTAAAACAGCTCATAAGAAGTTAGAAAAAGGTTTGGAAAAATCAGTATCTGTAATAAGTAATTTTCAGTTCTCTTGCAAGTGTCAGGGGACAGGAGTGAGGCTTAATCCTCCTTTCCCTTTCACCATGTGCTGTCTTGCTCTTTCTTCTGTAGCAAAAGGCCTTTGACAGGCTGAAGGATAGGTGGCAGTAGTGAAGATGACAAGCAGCAGGACTGTATAGCTTTTAGTCCTCTACTCTAGAGGTGCTCTCAGCCTTTCCTCAGGAGAGATTCTCCAGTCCCTTCATCTTTATGGGCCTTCACTGGCCTCTCTCTAGCATGCCCGTGTCTCTTGTATGAAGGAGCCCAGAACTGGACCCAGCACTCCAGGTGAGGCTTCCCCAGTAGAGGGGATCACCTCCCTTCCCTCCCCCTGCTGCTAACACTCCTTGGATGTGTTATGTCCAGCTAGGGCATGCTCCTGGCTCATGTTCAGCTTGGTACCCACCAGGACCCCCAGGTCCATAAGCCAGTAAGGTGGCTTTTTAAACCTTTTTTTTTTTTTTTTTAAACCTGGAAAAGTGGGAAGAAACATATGCATGCCTGCCCTGAGCAGCATTTCAATGGCTAGTTAAATATTTAGTAAGTATTAGCTAATCATGCTATTCATTTACATCATTCCTGTGCTTTCAGCTGCAAGGCTCAGGTCCAACCCCTTAAAAGACACTGGAATGTAATTTCTAACTCCTGCAAAGTTCAGTAGGATGAAGATTACCTTTAAAGCTTATAATGTCTGTACCCAAGGACACGACAGATAAGTGGACTGAGTGCCACTCAAACTCAATTTCTTTTCTTTCAATTCTAATGAATATATTTAAGGCAAATAACAGAACTTGATTAAAAGTGACTACATTGTGTGAAGTCATTGCATAACATAGATTTTAATTGTGTTGCCTAAGCGAAAAGCTAAGGCAGTGGTTTTGATCAATAGGGTTGGTATTGGTGTTTGGTTTTCATTTTTAAATTTCATGTAGACAGAGAAGACTTCACCTTTAGGATAATGATCTTGTTCATACTTCACCTGTAGTAAAGGATGTTTTTTGACAACCTGAATTAATCTCATGGCCCTTTACACCCACACTTACTCATGTAAGCTAAAGTGTTGTAACCCATCAGAAGAAGGGTTATGCCTTAAAGTAAAACCTCCATCCACTCTTTGGCCTCCTGTGTGCCAGCTGTTTTCTGCAAAGAAAGGCAGGCACTCCTTCCTAAAGCAGAAGGTGTGCCTCGAAATGTCTACCAAAGCTTTACAGCTTGCTTTTGTCCCAAGACCTGGACCTGCTTATATATAGATTTTGCAGCAGCAGTCATATGAAACCATCTTCTAACTGTGGTGCCTATGTGATCACTTCACAGTCTCAGGTGATTTGGGTTTTATTGAATTCCAGTCCTGAAAAAAAATCACTGATTCAAAGGCAATCAAGACATTCTCTGCCACAGTCCACAAGGAGCTTGAAACTTCTATTTTGAAAAACAGGATCTTTGTTCCAGTTGCCCCATCCCCAGTCACTGACTCCAAAACCTGTCTCTGAGAGACTCCAGAACTATTGGATTACATTGTTCTGGTTCTGGAAAAATGCTCTGACTGTTAAGACAGTAAACACAGATCTGTTCAGAGACCACTGAGTCAGCCTTATCTGACAAAAGCAGCGGAGCAGAACCCTGCTCTTTTCCTTTCCTCTGCTTCCCCCCACCCCAGTAACTGCATAAACTTGCTTTTGGAAAAGGAGGAAGCTGAACTCTGAGAAAAAAAAAAAAACTAGCTCAAAGAGCTATCTTCTAGGAATAGGATGGAAAGACTAGTGGCACTTTGTGGTCTAGAAGGCAGAAGCAATGTGGGCTAGCACAAAGGAGGAGGGGGGAATGGAAAATAGTAGCATAACATTTCGGATTTGCCTGGTGCTCAAA
Source organism: Grus americana (assembly GCF_028858705.1). Lineage (NCBI taxonomy): Eukaryota > Metazoa > Chordata > Aves > Gruiformes > Gruidae > Grus > Grus americana. Next base: position 22,348,469 of record NC_072854.1, read on the forward strand.
TTAGCATATTTACAACTCCATCACTGGCAAAGAAAGAATTATATTAGCTAAATAGTCTCATATATGAGTGTGTTTTTTAGCCAATAAGCATGAAAGTAATTCATACACTTGAAGCAAGCAATGAATAAGAGGAAAAAATTATTAATTTTGCATTTATGCTATTACTCTTGATCTCTAAGTCTTGTCATATATATGTATTTCATAGAATCACAGAATGGTTTGGGTTGAAAGGGACCTCAAAGACCATCTAGTTCCAACCCCCCTGCCATGGGCAGGGACACCCTCCACTAGACCACGTTGCCCAAAGCCCCATCCAACCCGGCCTTGAACACTTCCAGGGAGGGGGCCTCCACAACCTCTCTGGGCAACCTGTTCCAGTGCCTCACCACCCTCACAGTAAAGAATTTCTTCCTAGTATCTAATCTAAATCTACCCTCCTGCAGTTTAAAGCCATTGCACTTTGTCCTATCACTACATGCCCTTATAAGATACTTCAGCATCTGATAACATCAGATAAGCATCCCATAACCCAAATTTAACAAGCCAAGTACTTCATAGCTTCTCGGAGAACACACTGAGGTAAAGCTCAGTGCCTAAGAAGTCAGTCTGCAATGGCTGGAGAGAAACAGGACACAAACTCAAGCAGCACATACTGAAAATGGCCTCAGGCACTTAACTTTTGACCAGAAAGCAAGGGAGACTCATTTCCAGCAAATTCAAGCATATGAATCTTCTTCTGGGAGCTTGTCACCTGCACCCTTACTTTGAAGGGCTGAGGAGAGCTCACCTCTTGCAAAGTCTATGAGAGCTCCCATTTCACCCCAAATCTTCACAATTAGAATATTAATTCTGGGGACTCCCTGTCCCAAAAGCTACATTTGTGGTTGTGTTGTGTCTTATGTCACGTTCACCCTGCTCTCCCCTGTGCCATGGCAGGCATTGATGTAGTTGCAGAGTCAGCCAGTCAGTTCAGGTTGCTGATCCAACCAAAATTAGACATGAGTATTTCTAGGGATCATTTTCACGGAACCATTCCTCCTCAGCCTTTTCAGCTGAACCTGCTCCACTCTCATGCAATAATGAACTTTCTCCAGCCCTCAGTCAGTATTTAATCATGGGGCTAGGTGTTCAGGTACTCAGCTTCGAAAAAGAAAGGGTCAAAGCGTCACAGCCAAATGGAGAGCAGCCACCCAGCTGTGTGGCATCCTCCGACCAAGCGTGCACACCCAGCCCGTGTTGCTAGGAGAGGGCACTACAGTCCCACCTCCTCTTTTCCCAGGAACTGCTCCTGATGAAAAGAATGTCTTTCCTTCCCTACGTTGGGTGTCAGAGTAAGCCTGGACCCTTAATATCCAACGCAGGTTTCCAATTCAGTACAAAGATACCAACATATTAAATAAAGCAAACAGTATCAAATGTTTGGAAATAGTTGTTGAATTACAGTTCAGAATACTGAAGTATTAGCTAGTTATGATATTCATTTGTGCCTGTCATTGTTTAACCTGGGTGGCAGCTAGAACAACGACACAGCCCTTTGCTCACTCCCTTGCCCTGTGGGGTAGGAGAGATATTCAAAAAGAAAAAGGTTAAACTCGTGGGCTGAGATAAAGACAGTTTAACACGACAGAAAAGGAAGATGATGATTGATGATGATGATAGAATATACAAAAATAGTGATGCACAGCACAATTTCTCACCACCCGAAGCCAATGCTCAGCTAGTTCCTGAGCTCCTCTAACCCCCCCCCCCCCCCAGTTATACACAGAATATGACATCATATGGTATGGAAGTTTGGGTCAGTTTGGGTCAGCTGTCCTGGCTGTGTCCCCTCGCAGCTTCCTGTGCACCCCCCACCTTCTCGTTGGCGGGGCAGTATGAGAAGCTGAAAAGTCCTTGACTGCTTGGCAACAACTAAAACATCAGTGTGTTATCAACATTATTCTCATCCTAAATCCAAAACATGGCACTATACCAGCTGCTAGGAAGAAATTTAACTCTATTCCTGCCTAAACCAGGACAGCACCCTTTAGGGGTAGTAGTCATTGCCCCTTCAGCTGAAGGCCCTTCTAACAGTTTTCAAGGCATACTCAAACAGCTGCCACAATTCTAAATTTATTTATTTATTTTTTGTATGCTTTTTCCATTTGAATGATCTGGTTTTCTACAGTATTTATAACAAAATAATACTGGAAGAATAATTCATTTGCTAAAGTTAGTTGTCATTCCACCACGATGCTTAGATTACGGAACAAAGTTCTGCTTGCCTGGAGCACCTCTCCCCATGGTTCGGTCCCCGTTATTCTCTCAGACACTGCAGTTATTTTTAGACTTTTTCCTACTGGCGGCTTTTAAAGCTGTAAACCTGTAGTCCCCTTCTTAACTCGATGGTATCCCTTTAGAACTTGGCTAATTTCTAAAAGCAATACCTTGGCAGGATTGTCATAAATCACTAAAACTGGAGAGACTTGACTATAATGCAGCAGCTCCTGCAGTAGTGTGTCCCAGCCCGTAACGCCTTTATTTTTCCTTCCTCAGCTGCATGGTGCCTGGCTTGATCCCGTGCTCCAGCTGCAACCCTTCCCCTCCCTTCACAGCGAAGCATGACCACATTTAAACAGCCACTGGGCAAAAGCAAGACCACCACTAACCAGGACGGTGTTGCTCCACTGCCTGGTTAGCCACCCTTCACCAAATGCAACAACTTTTAAACAAGTGAGGTGGAGAGCACCCCCAACCCAAAACTGCACTCCTGACGGGCCCACGAAGTAGTCTCTGCCCCCGTTAAGGCTGTGTGAGGCTTTCAAACCACACTCTCACCCGTTCTAAAATGGGCAAGTGCCAAATAATACTTCATAAATTACCAGATTCACAGGCCTAGAGGCAATAAAACAAACAAAAAATCCCCAACCAAACAAAAAAACCCAAGAAGCCCCCCCCAAAATCAGCCTCTAGCATGTAATTCATCCACTGGGGGGGGGGGGAGGAGGGGCAATATCCTGACACTAATGGAGAATCATCAAAATCATTTCAGACACCAAAAAGCTGAAATCAAAAGACAAATGTAGAGAACAAGCCTCACCAATAGCCTAAAAGGCTGTGGCAACAGAAACCTAAATTAATGAAAGTGTTAGGCAAGTTCACTTGGTCAATAATAAAAATAAAACCAGATCAAATCAGAAAACAGCCCACACTTACTGAAGAGAAATTCAACGTGAGTTTAAGAGCTGAGAATTAAAACAAGAGGAGGAAAATGTGGCCTGTGCCTTTCTTGGAGGATTAGAAAATTCAGGTCATACCCGAGATTAAAACAGGAACCAGAATAATAAATGGAAATTATCAATATGTGTGTACGAGGGAAATGCAAGGACAGAAAAATGTCTTGAGATGAAGAAAGCAGGCTGAAAGTAGCACCCTGAAACCTGGGATCTCAGGGAAGAGAGGGAAGGATGGAAAAAGCTCTTAAGAGATGTCAGAGAATCTGTAAGAGAGCAGAGAAGGGGAGGAGGCTGCAAGTACAGTATTTGAAGTAGCGGGATACTGGATGGAGCTGTTTAGTTCAACTAAAACTTCAATAGTTTCATCCCACCACCACTTAAGTTCTTGCTGCAAGCTGACCATGTTTTCTTCTGAGCCTACACTTAAAGGTTCTACTACCTGCACTTACCTTCTACATTTTTGACCAATCAAGTCTAATTTATAGGCCTAGTAGTATGGAATAGACCTGGAGAAGTGCTCGCTGTGAGTTATGCAACACCAGTCTTAAAGGCATCCAAAACCTACTTTGTGGTACCTGTGCACAGGGGATATTCTTTCCAATTGATCATCACAGCCAAAAATCCCATTCTTGCGAAAAAACACTAGGAAAAGGACCAGCCGTGTGTTAATTCTGATTCTCCAACACTAAACCTCTGGCCTAATAACAAATACTAACTGCCCTAGGAACATTCTCAGATGTTCTGGACTTCTCTGTATACTGTGCTTCATTCCTCGATGCCAGAACATCTGCTCCTCCACTTCCCCCCGTCCCCAGCACAGCCAGTGCTCGGCGTAGCGGTCAGGAGCTCAGATCCTCCCCCACGGTGCTGGCTGCCAACAAGCCGTCCACCTTGGCCACAACGGCTTGGTCCGACACGCACGTGCTCTCGTGGGGGAGCAGCGCGACAGCCACACTACACAGACAGGTTAACGCGCTTCAGGAGATGTGCGAGTTTATAAAACAAGAAAAAGAGCAAATATGTATTTCATTAAGTCTCCAATTTTCAGAATAACCCCATGTGCAGCTTTACTATATCTGTAGTGTGACTTCTGGAAATCTTGTGCTCCATCCTATCAAACAATAGTTTACTTCCTAAAGGAAGTGATGCTTGGCTTGTTTTCCTTTTTTTGTCCTGTCAAATGGGGTTGCCAAGTTACTGTCAAAATGTTCAAAAGATAAACTGTTTACAGGCATTAAACTGAAGGCAAGTCTGCCTAAAAGTAGGCATTTACCATGAGAGAAACAGCAAAGATTAGGTGTTTATCTAATCACAGAGGAGATCTTTGCATATGTGACCCCCGCCCCCCCAAAAAAAAAGCTAATAGGGGACAAGTACAAAAAGAAAACAAAGCAAAGAATAATTAATATTAATTACCTTGCACATAAGACAGCTTTAGCAGCAAAAAAATAATAATATACCAAGTAGAGTACTTGGCCTCTGGAAGCATGAGTCTCCCCTCCTTTCTCCAGCCGAAACACGCACACCACAGTATTTTCTCTGTGTCTCCAACACCAGAAGCATTTAGCAGTGTAATTTTGTGGAGGATCACAAGACTCGTGGACAAACAAGATGTTCAGGACAGCAGTATTTGGGGTTTTCAAGGAAAGAGGTACAAGAAAGGCCAGAAGGCATTGCTGACTTAAAGGAATGGTTCTGTATCAAATCTGAGCTGGTTTACTATACAATCTCAAATGATTAAACCAGCTAATTCTCTGAAAAGTTACTTAAACTCAACTGTTCAGTTAGTCTTCTCAGTACATGGGGTTAGAGCAACCAGAAAGGAAAATATGACAGGATTATTTTCAGTAGTGGACAAACTGGTCTTACAAAATACAGCTGTGCATTTTTCTCCGCAGAGCAGAACGCGTTTTCTTTTGCAATAGCAAACTCAGAGTTCGAAATGTGTTATTAAGCTTTCACTAGTGTTATTTGGGTCTCGAAAGCATAAAAATTGCAGTGCCACAGCAAAGCTTTTACCAGATTATTACAGACTTGAAAAGAATACAGTAGCTTTCTTGCATCTTTTAGTAAATATTAGATGCAGAATAGGGAAATTTTCTTCCCAAATGCAGAGCAGGTATTTCTTTATTCCATATCAGTGATAAGAGTTGGTAAATATTATATGAAAAAATCTTCTCCTTACACTGTTTACTATTACATATTTCATATCATTTTCTATTATTTATATCCCTATTTTCTGATTGTTTTCATACTCTTCATTATTTCATAACGATAGAAGTATTTTTTTCTGCTATCACACTGATTGCACTTACAATAAATGCAACTCTCTTCAATTTCTAAACTGGATTCTTTGCCTATCTGTCAGATTCCCTGTCTTGTACGGTAGAAAGCAGTCACACTACAAGATATTTTCAAGAGACAGATATCTAATGATATATGCCTTCGCAAACTTTCACCAGTGACTAAGCCTTTTAGGAAATTATTTTTCTTCTTCACAGTGCTGTTTTCATTTCCTAGATACTTCCACATCAGAAACCAACTAGCAGGGAAAAAAACCCAACCTGTTCAGCAAGAACAGTTTAGATAGATATGCAAGAAACAGGTAAATAACACATGCATTTGTGTTCTTTTCAGACTGTACAGTGACAGGACATACAGTTTTGTCATCTGACATTCATAAACAAGAATTTCAGAAAGGTTTGGAAATCGAGACAGATGCCAGGCTGAATTCACCTGGGCTGTGGGAACAGCTGTGCTCAAAATTTAGAAAGGGTCCTTGCATAGCCAGGGTCTGGAAATGCAGGTGCCTGCGCGCCCCTTCCCTGCCCAGATGTGGCCTGACCCACCTGGTTATAGTCAGAGGCATCTTGATACAAGGGTTTTCCCTAAGGTTGTAACTTGTATGAATAAAGTTTTCCGTTTCAGTGCACACACTCTGATAAGAAACATTTTGCCTAAATGTTCCCTGCTAAGTCTATTTAGACAAAAACCAAGGCAGCGGACTAGAGTGGAAGAACAAGAAGCTGACAACACACCTCTTTCTATATCCCGTCTGCTGGTAACAGTGGCTGCATCTCACTTTGGTTGCTGTTGGGACGTGCAGGTCTCACCTCGTTATGGGGTCAGTGTGTGCAAAAGCATTCTAGGTCCTCCAGTTTACACGTAGCTGGTGAAATCTTTAGGGAAAGAATGCTGCTCTGCCCAAGCTTTCGTAACAGCCAATAAATTAAAAGAAAAAATAAAATAAATGTTTAAACCAATAAATACCAGTAGAACAAAATATTTGCATTTTGTCAAAACCAATGAATTCTTCCCACTAGGAAAGCAATGGGTGATGCTTTAAATCTAGGATGCTGCAGCTTCTGAGACGGCATGAGTCATTGAGTTTGGACAAACATAGCTATTACTTCCTTGGCCATATTCTACAGTGATGCAAGTAACAGCCACGCAGATGGAAAGAAATTCATATGACAAAATGGGACAAAAAAATAAATCAAAGAATAAGGCATTTCAGTTCAAACTAAATCTTTATTCATATGGAAAATACTATTTTTCTTTTTGCAAATGATGCTAATAAATAGAAATACTCAGAAAGAACTTTGCTTAGAGTTAAGTGACTAGTTACAGCCACATGAAGCTTTTAATTCCCGTTAAAACCACGCCAACAATCATGCAGATTGGCTACGAGAAAGCAGTATAAACTATATTTTATTTTGTGCAATCTTATCATACAATCTTAATGCTACCTTTTTCTAAACCATTTCACATAGATTGAAATGCAATTTCAAAACAAATATTAAGGGACATATTCTACACTTATTCCACATATGGAGCTGTGTATAGCTTAAGCCCATAAATGTGTAATGTAGTGAAGCATCTAAAGAAGGTAAAAGAAAAGAGGACCCCATTCTGAAAATTCAGACACATTTATAAACATAAGAGAAGAAAAGCTCACACCAGTGAGCTCTCAAAAGACAAAATACATTATTAAAGCATAACAATAAATTATATTAAATTTAATAATGTTCATCCTTAGAACGGTTATTTCTGAGGAAATATCACTTAAAAAGCATACCAAAACTTTCATCTCTAGGAGTTAAACCTTAAGTTTACATGTCTCAATTTCCCACTTGGATGCAATTTTGTTTTGTAATAGGCTTCAGCTTTGTGAGCATATTCTTTATCATACATTTAAACTGCAACATTTTTCAATTTGTTTTAAGCTGTGCACCAAACACATCATCAAGGTGAGAAACAGGCACTTGACAGTATAATGTGCAAGGCAAAACCTTTACTAGTCACAGTATAAACAGTTTCTTCAGGAAGGAAATTAAAAGTTCTCAGCCCATCTTTAAGAGCAAAATGTTGAGGGCTGCTAGCAGATCTTTTCCCGTTCTTTTAGGTCAGCACCAACAACCAAACTAAATCCTAGCTCATGCCTTAGAGAGTATTCCATAAACTATAAAATGCAGCATACTTTACCCAAGAATACTAATTTCTTCCTATAATTAACCTCAGCATACGTACTTGCCAAAGGCAAATACAGAGTTTACTCACAGACTAAATGCGATATAAATGCTAACCCTTTCTCCTCTATTAGGGTTTTTTTTTTAATATATAATGCCAATTTTACAAATACATTTGCCAGCTACAAGATCCTGTTTTGTCACACAAAACACTGATGTTCTTTTATATAAACTTAAGAACAATGTCTTTTACCATCCTATTAAAACAGGAAAAAAAACCAAAACCATTTTGCTACAGTTTCCCTCCAGGCACATCTCAACAGGAATCTCCAAAGAAGAGCTATGCAGGAACTGTAATTCCATACAGGAATTGGAAGAGAGAGGAGAAAGAGACAGCTAAGGAAGGAGTCATGTGGCAGTAACAGAAACAAGGTACAAGCTTAGAAGAAAATTGCATGCATCCCTTTTCATCAGCATAAGCTTCTTGCAAAAATATGTTTACAAGATATCCATTATATAAAGGTATATGTTTTCTTGTAAAAATGCTGATTTTCTCTGAAATGCTAACTTGATCTTCCGACTGTACTGGCCATATTGCTAGGCAGTCAACAAGTTTTCGATTCTGTTATACCAGTTTAACAATCAGGAGAGAAAAGGCCTGCTGTTCATTTTTTATGAAACTTTTGGTTTGATTTTTTCCATGAATGTTAAATTAGTATTTCTATAGGTCATATAAACAAAATGGAAACCAACTTTGGATCTGACATCGGCCGCACTGCTAATGAGAGACAATATGCTAGAAAGAGGCACTTTTAGTATTCTTATATACATTTCAAATCTCAAGTTTAACACTTCACCTTCTTTTACCAAAAAATTAAAACATCAGTAGCTAATAAGACAGAGCTTTATAACAAAAATGCTTCAGATGTCGTGTGCATGCACATATTTGCAATGGCTCAGTTACTCAGTTATCCTGGAAATGCCAGAGTATAATTCAATCACGGTTTATGGGGCGGGGAGGGGGGAAGAAACAACACAGTACAGAACAAAATGCTGTTTGTAGAACAAGGATCAGCTATTGTTAAGAATGAAAACATATGCCCTTCCATAAGAAGCAACTTATCCCTAGATTCAGGACTACGTGTACTGAATATCGAGATCATCTTATACTCTACTCACTGCTGCTTTCCAAATTTTCAATCGTTTTTATTTTTGGCATAACATGCATCTTAAAAACTGAGCAGCTTAGCTTTGTCAAACAATGTTCAATATAAAAAAAAAAAAAAAAACACCAAACCTCTGGAAGACCCATTTCACCTTACCATTGGTGGAATTCCTGTGATGGAAGGAATTACATTAGAATAGTATTTTCCCATTTCATACAGAGTATAGCACATTGTGACAGTTGAGCATCTTGTGTGCACAAGCTGAAGCATATGCTGAGGCTGAAGATTTGGAAAACACAGTCTACTAAGTATAAGCATTCTCCCTGCAAGCAACAGATCAGTATTCTTAGTTAAAAAGGGACAGCATCAAAACTAAAATTTTGAGTGGCCCTCAAATACCAGGGAAAAAAACAACACAGGACCTCAAGCTAGTGGAAGTTCCTACATAAGGCAGTCAAATTTACAACCAGTGTATACATTCACTAAGGAATTACATTTTTTTTGGTAAAACCAACAATCCAACATACTGCAGAGTCTGAATGTGAAATATAGGCACAAAATAGATTCTCTACTTTTTTTCAGTGTGGAAAACATAGTTATTTAACAATGTAATAAGAAAATTTACTATCAGGTGAGCAAAAATTTGTAACAATCTGAATAAAACAAAGTACTGTATAAAGGTGCAATACTGAGCAGATTTGATTTTGGTTTAAACATACGAGTAAATCACGGAACCTTTCTCTTCTTATCTATGAAGTATTTCACATTACCAGTATCATTCTAGTTCTTCCCAGTTGTCAGTAAGGTTACCTTTGCTTTGACGTCGAATACTAACCAGCTTTCCAGCTGATTTGATACTCCACCTGGAACTGTTTCCTGAGCTGGCCAGGTTTGTGTATTTTGTGGAGCCTTTGGTTTCATCTTCCCAGCCTGACCAGGCTGTATAGTCACTTAAAGTAGCTGCTGCATCACTAGTAGAGTCAGCAGCAGTAATCTGCGGTGGTTCCCATCCCTCAATCTCATCTGGTTTCCTAGATTGGACATTCTGCTTTATCACCAAACTGTCCCAAAAACCCGGCTTCTTTTCAGACTTCATTTCTTCCTTTAACTTTAGGTTTGTTCTAGAAAATAAGAACGATGAGCTGATTAATTTCTTCATTTAACAATGTGTGTAATAGTTATTAATAAACATTCAATTTATTTATTATCTTTAATAGTAAGGAACGCTAGTTAGTCATCAGCCTATGACAGCACATCCATTACTGTCAACTTCAGGAAAAACACCCTCGTAGAATCTTGCAGGGATAAATCAGGAATGGACTGAGTATGGCCATTTCCTATTACAAAAGAACTTACGCTCCCCCTCCCTGTGAATTACACAGAACTGCCTTTGGAAATGCATGAAGTATATTAGCATGCATTAGAACAATTTAGGACTTTAACCAAAAAAACATGAAAAACAAACGCAGAGGTAGGATAGTAGAAGGAATATCAAAATGTTTTGTCTACCACCAGCTTTAACAATCAATCACTATGTTCCTCAGTTTCATATACCTGTCATCACCTTGCCAGTTAAACCTCATACCCTAAAATAGTTGACACACACAGTATTAGGACTTTAAAGACACTAGATTTTTTTTCATAAAGATCTGCACAATATTTTGAAAACAGCTGGTTTGTATTTCTGGTAAGAACTCCCAAAATTCCCCTCCCAAAACCAAGAAAAAACAACCTTGGTTGTGTTTTCTCTCTCAAAGAGGCATTTGAAAGGCTACTCATATTATTACATTTCTTATCCCATTAAGAACTTTCAATCTGAATTATTTCATATTTGCAGTGTGGAGTATTTAAAATAGAAAATGTCAAATGTTTATGCAGGGTTATGTGTGCAATCAAATAATGGACCACAAGAAAAGGCTGAATATCAGTGGCAAAACACACCAACTTCAGGGTTCAATGAGCTAAATAGCAAATTGAAAGTATTATCTGCTAGTAGCATACAAATTCCTTAGCCACAAATAAAACCACCATTGATTTTTTTTTTAGTATTTCTATTAAAAGAGCTTTTTTCCCATTAATGAAAGCTTGACACCATCATTTAAATAGAAGCAACTGAACCAACCTTTAAAATTACTTTTCCTTTGCTGAATTTTGAATTTATAATTAGATTTTTCAGAATTTTCATCTTGCTAAAGCCAGTCACAGACTCAGAACAGTTTTCTCATATCTCATGAGCAGTGCCCTTGAAAAGTTGCATTTTTCTTTAAAAGTAAAGTTTGTGGCATACTGCTATAAATTGTGGCATACTGCTATAGGGAAATATCCTTAAAATTAACCCAAACTTAAAATATAGACAGTTTACACAGTAATGCTAAAATAGCTTTCTGCCTTTGTGGTAACTCGGTTTTCATACTTCTGCTCTCTTCACTGGGTACTTGATTCTTATATTCAGCATCAATTGCAAAGGATCCTTGAAGCAACCTAGAATCTTAATAACATCCACAACATGGTACAGGGACAGTAGCTGGGGACTTTTGGGAAGTTTTATTGAACAGGCTGAAATGGAAATATATGTATTTATATTCCAAATTGTTTTTTTTTTTTTAATATATATATATATATACACACACACACACACCCCCCATACATGCACATATATATACTTGCATACCAAAATATAGATATTTCAAAGTTAACTGGAAACAAAACATACTACAGGAGGTCTTATCAAAGCTAATATTAGCTGGAACAGCTATATAGCAGATACATGCAGATAGGTGGCATGTTTTTTCCTGTTTGTAACCGAAGTAGTTAGGTAAAAGGTACATATACTTGTAACAGCAAAATAGTCTGTCCTGGATGGAGGTCTGTTCTGTTCAGAGAACAGCTCTAACCATACCAGCAGCAGAACTGTTCCAAGTAAACACCCTAGCTCCAACAGGGAAGATCTGCATATCCTGGTACAGCTACTCCACTTAACCTTGTCAGGTGCAGACAAGACTTCAATAGAGAAAGTAAAGCACGTAAAAAATGGAATTTGTAAACTCAGCCATAATTAATCCTTAAGAGGAAAGGGGGAGGGTGGGAATGACCCTTTTACTCAGAAACCTTTACTCCTTTTCTACAGTAAAAAATTACTATGCAGCTAAATTCCCTTTTCTTCCTGACAGACCTAAAAAGGTTATCAACAACATCCATCCCTTCCTAATACAGCATGCCTTATTCATTGTAAACCTAACATATACATAATTTTGAAATGTACATAAACCTGTCTCTGTGATTTAACTTCCAGGGCTTCTCTCTCAGCATCTACCTTCACTACTTTGCACAGCGATTTTCTGTTCCAGTTTGTGTGTTTTAATAGCAGATAGACCAACTGGTTTTACTCACCCTTTGGATTTTGGAGACTTGCATCCTGCTAGCAATTGCTGTTCATCATCTTTATTGAACATAGATGTCACTTCCTTCCAACCCCGGAAACTTGCACCTTGAACCTATACAGAGAAGCAAACATCCTCATAAATGTGAACTACGAACTTAGAAGCAGAGCGTGTGGCTGCCAGCGCTGGCTCTGGGTGCCCGACAGGCAGCAAGAGCCCTACCTCTCCTGCGCCGTGCAGCTGGGAGCGCAGCGGCTCCACACAGCCTGCGGAGGATGGCCATGTTTTGAAAGAGAACAGGTTGGGTTACTGCAGAAGGAGCTCTTTCCTGCTGAGCAAAGAGTACAAAAACTTGCCAGTTTGCAGAGGCTGGCAAGTGATGTTAGTGAGTACAGCCGGGCTCCTGGATGCTCTTCTGCAGGCAGGAGCTGCTGGCTCCATTTTAGTGTATCACAGTAGGAAGGGAATGTAGACAGCTTAGGGAACAGTCTAAGGGCTTCAGTAGACAGAAATGAAACCAACAGGCATTGCTAGAAGGGGCCGCAAGAGACAGGACAGCCAACTTTACTGTGAAACTCTTTAGATTTAACCTGCTTTGCATTCATTGTTCCTATTTTTAACTCACCGAAATTACTTCTTGTGGCCCTGCAAGCAAAAAGGGTAAGAGCATTGGCTCACCAGTGCAACGTAACATATGGTAGTGGTGCACTACAGTGTGCGCTCTAAATCTACTGTGACCATTAAACATGGAGCATAAATTATTTTTTCAGCATTATTAAAGGTTTGATTGAAAAAAATAGGTATTGGTTATTTTTATTTTGATAGCATGCTTAGGGACAGAAATGCACGCATGTGTGCTGAGCACAGAATAAAACGTTGCTGTTCTTTCTGGCAGAGTCTATGAAGAGTGACAGAGTGACAGTCTATCAGTTACTTGATTACATTAAAAAATACAACAATACATTACGACGTATAATAAACGATCAAAACAAAACTGTGGTTGTCAACACGAGTGAAGGCTAATTCATCACCTATTATTATGCTTCATTTTGTAGAACTCATCGGTGCAAATTAGTATCAATTTGACATTTCAGTTTTAATTGATTACAATTTATAACTGGTACATCCAGGCCTTAAAACATGTGAAACATCACCTACAAATTGAGCACAAACACCAGACAGCAAAATACTGGTACCGCCAACTCCTTACCTTTCAGAAACCCACAACCTCTACCATTTACAGGAATAAAACAGCACCTGCACGTTAGTCATGGAGTATTTCCATCTCTTGTTCTCCTGTTTCACTATATCCTACACCTTCACTTCTCACCCACCCTCCAAACTCACATCTGAACTGCCTCAGCTAGTCTGACTCAGGAGATATATAGCAGGTCCATTTTAGCATCAGGAGGAAGGTCTAACCTAGACTCTGTTTCACTTTGGTTGATACGAACATGGATCCAGCTTTGGGCAGAGCTCTGAAGAACTCTAAAGAGGGAAGGCTAAGCAAGCCCAGAGCAATTTCCAGCTGTCATTCACGGGATATGGACAGACTAGGTACGCAAGAGCTAGGTTCATCACAACCCAGGCCTCCGCAACTGCTCCACTCACCTCTTCCTAAACCCATGCTAATCTTACCATAAACCACAGCATTCCTCATGGCTTCACAAGAAAAGCAACAGCTTCTATATATATTTTTTTCCACTATGAGAATAAAGTGAGTACAGATTATAATAAGCAAACTCTCATATTTAATTTAAACAAACGCTCTCTATTTTTAATTATGTTAAAAATATGTAGACAGCTAAGTTCAACTTTGCATCCCTGTGGCAGACTCATCATACCCATCTCACAGTATAAACCAAAACCAGACAAGCTGCAGATGATACTTTCACACAGATATCTTGCTATACAAAATACTCGTGTTTAAACTATCAGCCTCTCCAAGCAGTACTCAACATATAATGCTTTTGTGGTGTAAATAATGGTTTAAAACCTCAATTATCGTCTGTAAAAGTCTAATCCTGTTACCTGTTTCTGTTGTTTAGTTAATTCTGTAACAATTTTAACATGAGGATTTGTTACTCTGATTTGGCTTCCTCTCACTGCAAATTATTTCATCCACAACAAACTTCCAAAAAAAGGAAAAACCTCCAAGAAGTTAGCTGCTAAAGTAAGTAGTCTGTTTAAAGAAAAAAAGAGGGAAAAAAAGAAAAAGGAATAAAAAAGAGAAGGAAAAAAGAGAAACTCTAGAAAGCACTTAGCTTTTCATATGTTAAAAACATCCTTTATCTGTTGTAATCTTACTCAGATGCTACTACTTCAGGCCTTTTCGGGAAGGAACCTTTGCAAACCCACAGTTAAAAGCAGCACATAACAACTCTTACTGCCTTAATCCTTTAGGCCTTTAAACTAGAAAAAGACCCAAATAGACCTCAGTGATCTAGTTTATGTATAAGCTTGTCTTTTTTCACTGATGATGTTTCATCAAGCCATTGCCACATAATAAATCTGCAGATTAAAAAAAAAAAATCCAACAACAACAAAAAAACCCACCCCAACAACCACCAAAACCTTGTCACTAGTTTTTAGATAGCAATTTAATACAGAGACAGAGCTAGCTTAAATTATATGTGCCTTTAAAGAACAGCACTGATGAAAGACTACTTGGAGATAAGCATTTATACACCCACTTATGTTCAATGTAGTAGATATACCTACCCATACACCTTCTTTTAATCTAGAACATCATACATCACCGATACAACTCCAACCTTTGCTGCATTGTTTTGGATACCCAAGCAATCCTCCAGCCAAAAAAAAAAAAATAAAAAAAGAAAAGAACCAAACCATTTTTTAATAAATTCCTATTAATATCTAGCCACAAGCTGTCTATATTTTTAACTTATATATTTTTAAATTTAATTTCATTAAGCCCGACCTACAGACAAGTGTCACCACCAATGCAGCTGGAACAGTTACAACTGTATCTGCTGGTAGGCAGAGCTCAGGAAGGAGATCTTGAAGTCACCAGTGTCTGAAACCATCAGTTTGACACGCAGCAGCTGCAAACCCAAAAAATGCCAGGAACCATCACAAGAAGGATTAGACAAATTCAGACAGCAGATCCATAAATGGATACCCTCGATTAAGAGGGATGCATCCACTAATATCTCAAAACAGTGATTCCTGATGTGGGGGGAATAGGCCCTAGAAACTGGCCAAGCCACGCTCTCCCTGAACAGCACACAGACTGCCAGACTAGACGGGCCAGTCTCTGAATCAGTTGGGAATTTCTTACATTCTTACAGAGCATGTGGAGAAAGACCCTGATCCCAGAACAATTAGCTTCCTTGCAATGGATGTCAAAGGAAGGTCAATAAGTAAAGAAGAGATAACACTTCGGTAAGCTGACTCCTCACCACACCAGAGTCTTATTTTATGCAAAAAGATTAAAGTTATGCGAAGTATGAAAATAAGGTATTGATATGGTCTTAAAGCATCAAGCCACTCGCAGAAGTTCTGTATTTGATTTTATGATGTAACGGTGTACACAAAACTCAAAAGTACTACTCCTAAAATTTTCAAAAAAGTTTATGACTGACTAGCTTGTATTCTCAAACCTTTAAAGTATTTTTCCATGTGTCAGTGGAAAAAGAAGTAATTCAACATCCAAAGTTCATAGAATCACACAGCTGGAAGTGACCTCTGGAGACCAGCTAGTCCAACCACACTGCTCAAAGCAGGGTCAGCTTGAGCAGATTGTCAAGGATCATGTACAGACGGGTTTTGAGTATCTCCACAGCTGGAGAATCCATGACCTCTCTGGCAACCTGTTCCAGGGCTTGACCACACTCATGGTAAAAACATTTTTTCTTATGTTTAAATTATATTTCTTCTATTTCAGTTTGTGCCCATTGCCTTCTTGCCCATTCACTGTACAACACCAAGAACAGTCAATCTTCTTTACACCCTCCCTGCTGCTGGTGTACATGCAAAAACCTTTCTTGTTGCTCTTCATTTTCCTCACCAGATTTAACTCCAGGTGGGCTTCGCCTTCCCTAACTCCATCCCTGCATGCTCAAAGAGCGCCTCTATATTCCCCCCCAAGTCACTCGGCCCTGCTTCCACCTCCTGTACGCTTCCTTTTTATGTTTGAGGTTTTTCAGACTCCAGGTTAAAAAATAAAAATTAAAAAATCATCAAATTAAATGACCATGAGGGACTACTAAGAAAAGAGAGCACTAAGAAGGACTAAGAGAGCATTAAGAAGGACTAGAATTGTAACATCAGATGTTAGAAAGTCAAAACCTTTAGAGGACCACGTTGGATGCTGCAGCTTGCTATTTTTCAAAAATGCCAATAAGAACCAAAGCAGAAACTTCTCAAGATGCCGTTTCAGTATTCTGTCAAGTAGGATTACAGACTGGTCTCACCAGTTTGACTATGAGAGCACAGAGTATGCCTATGAGAACAGCCATTAGTAAGGTTTCTACCATATCCTCCATTTTAGACTGTGAAAATCTGTGCAGCACAATGCCCTGTGCAATCATCTAAAAAGATCAGAAGAAGTGAAATTGCACATACATATTAATCCATTAACTGGCAGACTACTGAAAAACTATCATCATCTGTCCCAACAGGCAACTAAAAAGCCCAAGCCCAGAGCAAAGATTCTTCTCCTTCACTAGAGGAAACTCCAGCTTATGAAGTACTCTTTCTCCATCATGAGAAAGCTATCATTTAATTAGCATTATCTTCTGGAACTGGGAGTACAAGTAGTCACTTCTAGAACATCATGTAAAGGATGCAGTCTGTATCCCTAGTGAAACTGTCTGCTCTTTCTCGCCCTCACTGCCCTCCCCTCTGCTTTGCCAATGCTTCAGTGTCGGTGCCCATCTGTTGGACAGATTCCCAGAGAGAAGTCTCACAAGGTGGCAGATCTGGTTTATCAGACACTGCTGCTGAAAAGGGTCAACCCAGCCAATTGCCTACTCCCATATATACTGCCTTCCGTATGCTACAGGTTTGTACCTGTGTGATGCTGTGGAAAACCACTACAACTCACTAAGCCAGCAGAAATCTAACTTGTTCATTTTTTGCATTCCTCTGGGTTAGTGATAAGAATCAGCTCATTAAAAGATGTCAGAGTCAGTCAGTCACCAAAGAACGTGGAAGTTAGGGGCAATAGCACCTTTTTTCTAGCAGCAACTTCTAGATCAGCTCAAGCATCCTCTGAAAGTTGCAGTCATCTATCCACTTTCTTCCACATATACAGCTTTGTACATACAGCGTGGCTTCCCCAAAATTACCCCCTAAGCTTCACTCTGTAAACTCAGTCCTTACCGTAAGGGTTTTCTGCTTTGTTACCTATATTGATTCAAGTGAATCAACTGTATATAAATTGCATATGTTGACTACGATTTTTCTTTCTTTAGATAAAACAGGGAACAAACATCTACTGATAGTTAACTTTATAAAAAGTGTCCCAGAAATGGACAGCTCCTCTTAAATTGGAAGTCTCCTACAAAATTGAGAGGCATTATTACCAAAAATTACTGTAGGTATGCCATTTTTCACTACATCAACAAATTCTGATGATTTACATGACTTTCAGCTTCCCATACTAGGTAAATAGACAATGAGTAATAAATGAACAATCAAAAAGACTCTACTGAGAAACAGTAAAGCATCACTAAGAAGATTTTTCAGTTAATTTCACTGTCAAAGGTACATATTTCATCATTAGAGCTCTACTAGAGGGCAAGAAAGTTCATGAAAAATTAGGCTAAAAGGCAACAAAACAGTTGGGTATAAACTAAAGAAGTAGATTTGCCTAAAAGCAAATTAAAAAAGTACATTGCACAAAAGAAGTATGTAGATATAGGTGACTATGTACTAAAGAGGAAGACTCTGTACATTTAACTGAAAACAGGTAAATCCATCCATCAGATGGATGTGGTTAATATACATGAACACCTTGTTATGGGAGGGAAAAAAAGCACAGAATTCAATCAGGTCAAAGAATAATAGCAAGGATTTGGGACACTAGGTTAGAGGTACAAGACCAACAGTTTGCATTTCAAACAAGAGATTCAAGTATGTTTGAATATTAGTCTGATGCTAAAATGGTACTGCTTTATATTCCAGTTAGACTTTTCTACTTCCCATCTGCCTGGCCAGCAGGGCTCCAGAGCACAGAAATCACTCTCTGCGGGCTACAAGAAGCCACATAACAAGAGTCTTAGCAACCAAAAAGAGCAATTACAGGGGATTCTTGCTGTTTACCTGCAGTGAGAATCAGCATGTTCAATGCCATTGTGTAGTTAAGCAGCTAATCCCTAAAAAATCACTGCTCAGCATGTATGAAATGAGATTTCCAGAAATTTATATTTTGGCCAAGTCTTAGTAGACCTTCAGAAGTATTTTCACAGAGAATTGACAAGTGGTGAATCAAAAGCCTCCGGCAAAGTAGAGGCGCTCCGCAAAACACTTGCGGAAATTTTTTATAAATATAAACAAAAAGAACGGATTTTCCTCTCAACCTTGACAGAGAAGAAACAATTGCTTGTCCTACACTTCCCTCCCTACTCCCTCTGAAAAAATGAGCCTAAAATAAAAAGCTAGAGATGGAATTTTCCATATAAGTACCTTACAGTTCAATAAAGTTACAACTAAGTGTTTTATAATAAAAAATGCCAATCAATCAGCTTTAATTAAAGCAGCGTTCCCACATTATAGGAAACCTATTCATAGCATGCAAGAACTCAAATAACAGAAAGTGGGGGAAAAAAACAACCCACAAATTTGTCTTCCAGATATCAAAGCATTTGGGGGGGAGAATTTTTCAACTCAACCAACTGCTGGTGTGCAGACCAACTCTATTCTCTGGCGCATGTGAGCTGAAACTCCAGGATTTGGCCCCACCAAATTGTCCCAGTATCTCCAATTTCATTATTAAAATGATTTATTTTGTTTCTCAAAACTCTTTGTCTCTTTTCAAAAGCTGCCCTGATAACAACTGTAGATGAAGTCTTCGTTGTGCTTTTAACTCAGAAGCTCAGCACGTAGGTGAGACCCCCCCCCCAAGATTTGCTTTGAAGAGGCCGAAGGGCCAGGCACAGTGTCAACATGAGTTCCAGATTTCTGCATTTCATGGAGCACCACTAGAGAGTGAGGAACTGTGAACCCTGAGATGTCAGGAGGCCTTTTAACCAGCTACACCTGCCTTTCAGGAGAGCTGTGAAGAGGAAACTAGAAAAATCCAGCATTGCAGTTAGCCTGTCCTCACTGCAATGTGGGCAGCTTCCTGCATGAGAAGAAACTAAGACTATTTTCCAACCTCCATCTCCAGCCATTAGCACTATCTCCCACTTTTGTACCTCCAAACCTAGGTCAAAGGCTTTTTTCTCTGTGAATGGGCATCAGAACTGTCTTAAAACTCAGGCTTTAGAGACCAGGAAGGCCGTCTCCCTAAAGGGCAGACATACCATTCATCCACTGCCCTTTTCTTCAAGAACTTCATTGTTCTTCACCATACTGCTTCAACATGGAGACTATTTTATTCATGACACGTACATACTGAAAAGGCTACACATATCATTCATCAGCCTTTTATTAACATATTAAAGATTTTGGAACTTCTGGAGTATCACTGTACTGACAGCTTCTAAGATGACAGAACAACCAAATAAAATACAGAACTGTTTTCACAAACAACAATAAAGAAAGAGAAAATGAGAAGGGTAAGGTGTTTTTTTGTGAATACATTTTAAGACAAGGGTGTTTTACTTTAAAACACAAAAAATACTGCAGCTCAGTGGTTTGCCTGATTACTTTTTTTTTTTTAAAGTCAAAGCACAGACTTAGCAAGCCTTCCTGAATGACTAAGTAGGGGGCAAAAAAGCTTAAATACAAAAGAAATTAATTTTAAGATTCTTTTCCTAAACATTCATTACCCGGCATAAAATAAAGAGTAGTTTATGTTTTCATAAAAAGGAATACATTTCTTCTAAAAAGTAGAAAAAGGTATAGTACAATCTGACTTCTATTTTCAATGAAAATAGAACTGCATCTGAAGTAGAACAAAAAGAAGAGACAGATGTTCAGTTTATACATATTAATGTAAAGTATCCTATTAGACTAATGAACCTATTTTTAAATGCTTTTCTCTATACCTATGGAATTTCAAAACAAGCTCTAGCATATCATAACAACTTCCAGTTCTTTCATCTTCTACTAATGTATTTTAAGAACATTAAAAAAGATTCTTGGACACATATCAAGGTGAAAAAAAAAAATTCTATGCCTACTTTTCTTTTCTGAAAGAGATACAAGATAAAGTCTCTAACCTCTTGTGATCAGAGCGCCAGCTGAGGTACATATAATGGAATAAATAACCCAAATCCCTTCTACTTTTCATGTTTTCATTGCCAGTTACAGCTAGAATTTAGTGCTTCCTTAGATTTCAGTTATTCCTGTGGCTTCTTATTTTCATTTTGTGTTTTAAAATCTATCATGTGGGAGAAAAAATATAAAGATACTTTCCCCTCCCCATTAATGAAAGGAAATAAGGAAATTTCTAACTAATACTGCATTGCTAATATTACTTCCATGAGAACCCAGTGACCAAGGATCATACATAATTATAAAATAATCAATGAAGTACATAAATATGTTCCTTAATCAGGCTGTACATGAAAAACAGGTAACTTCCTAACATACATTGACTGAAATATATACGATGTAAAACGTTACACTTCCAAAGAACAGTTATTTACCTTTGTTGCAAGTTGTGACACTGAAGATGAAACTTCATCATGAAGAAACTGGTCTTTATTCTCAAAAAAAGGATAAAGATAAAAAAGGCCCACAGTCAGTTTTGGTTTGACAATTAGCAGTGACAAATTTTAGAGTATTCATAAATGCTTTTATTCTATTCAGCCCATCATAAAAGAAAATTGACAAAATACGATCACAATGCAAAACTAAGCGAACACCACTAAAATAAGAAATGTGAACAAAACAGCACTTAAAATGATAAAAAATGCTGCAGCATATGTACGAAATAAAATCAAACCCCTGCAAAACCAAAAACCCCACACCCCAAAGAGAAAGCAAGAAAATCCTTGCATCACTACAATTTTAGTACAATTAAAATTAAAAAAAATAATTTGAATCTTAATAATTGTGTCTGTATTTTTTGGATCTACACTGATTTTCTGTATACCATACTAGATGATGCTCTTTGCAATGTCTGTAGGCTGGGGAGAGAGGAATGCCCCGAGATTATTTCCTCCTTCACATTAAAAAACATTACATTTCCTTAACTAAAGGACAGATTTTTGCCAACATTCCTTTCCCCTCTGTTTACAACAGTAGATTTCTGAAGAAAACCAGAGTCCTGGAGATGCTAGTGAAGGTAATTCAATAGGGTAGCATTTCTGCCCAACTCTGAAGTAAGCTGATGTCTTAGTGCACTCAGGTCTTCCTGTTACTATCAACATTCTCTTCAAGACAAGTAAGATCAGTGTCAGGAGTACTTCAAAGACAAAAGAAAGATACAGAAAGTGGGGCATAGCATACAGTAATTATGCAATTTTATCTTTCTTCAATCTGCGTTTTAATGAGAAAAATGTTACTTTTTTTCTTTGCTCTAGGTATCACACCAAATACAAACAGTCCCAAAGTACAAAACAAGAACAGCTACCTGTAACTGAAATTATTTCACTCCAATTCCAAGAAAAAAAACAAAATTACAACAGCATGGTTTATGAAAAGCATCTTTGAAGTGGCAGTTTCACAGAAACCCCTGTATTCACTTTGGTCCATTTTTTGCCTATGTCAGCCACTTATTGTTTCAAAATCAAATTTATGAACTTCCTTTTCAACTGAAGTAAATGCTAAGGAGTTGATATTCAATCCACTCCATAAGCTTAATTTTTGTGTTAGGGTAACCACACGCACATATCCCAAGACACGCAAACCACACACGTCCCAGCTCCTACGCAATACCAAATACCTCCTTCACTTCTGCTAACAGCATCAGAAAGAGGTGAGAAAGCCGGCATGACAACCGTTAAGTATTTCTAGTCATGTGGAGGCCCAGATGTATCAGCTTCATTTTGAGAGACGAGCTTCAAATCCCATGCATCTTTTTTTGTTATAGCTATTTTTTATCTATTTATATTTATTTATTTGCCTGCTAATGTTTGCATTGACTTTATAGGCAATACTTTATATTATACAAGGGACAAGGATGGAGTTAGGAGGAGCATTTCTAGAACCAGTATGAAGACCATCACACTATAGTTCAACAATAACTGTGTGTTGAAATACAGTGATTTGTAGATAGCTAGCTTTACTTGTTGGGGCAGAACACAAAGTCAGGAACTCCTATTATCATCCCAAATGAGAATATTACTTCCTATGGATCTTAACAAGTTATTTAACTTCCGGATTTCAGTTAGCTGTCTTTAACACAGGAGGATATTTTTGTAGATGGGATACCAAAAATGACAAAATTAAGATCTGTGTAGTACTCTAAAATGAAATTCAATTACTTTTTCCTTTTCCCTTTTTTTCCCCCTTTTCTTTCAAAAGAATCATTGGCAATGTTTTAAATGGAAATGCCCCACACATACCATTTCAGAAGTTTCCTTGTTTCTCCTCAATACTGTCAGCTCTCAAACTTTTAGATGAGGTTGCAAAGCCTTAGACTTAGTATGATAGCATCTCTGCTTGGACACAGGGTAAGAGCTAGAGAATACTTTGTCTGGTTTGTCCAATATCTTACCAAAAAAACCCCTCAAAACAGCAAGAACTGGAAAAGCCTCAAGGGTAAGTATGGTAAGAGGAGAAATTATCTCAGACCTCCAGAACTGGTAGAGCTACCTGTTGCAACCAACAGCAATAGTCTCCAGAAGAAACAAGGCACAAGTACATTCCAAAGAAATAACACTTCTCATTTTTATTGTTCCAGCTCTCCAAAAATCTTAAGAAGGACAACAGAAATATGAAAGTGCATAAAGAGACTTCATGCTTTACTACAGAGAAGAGAAAAGATGTAAGTGTGAAGGCATACAGCCCCTAGCAAGCCAGAGCACAAGGAAGCAAGGGTGCAAAGCAACTTCCGCAGTACAAGCTTTTAGGGGAAAACAGAGAAATGCAATGAGCACCTCATGTGGCTAGGGAGTCAGCATAATACCATTGTTCATGAAAGATGTAATTCACAATAAATAGTAGAGAAAAAAGCGTATTTATTCGCTTCCTTAAAAGTGTGACAACTAGGGCTGTGTTTCTGTGTTCATACAGCGCTACTACTCATGGACATACAAGGTGCTACCTCCTAAGGAATGAGTCAGTAGTTTGCACTAACTATGCTCATGCAGCGGGGGCTGATGGAAATAAGTCAACACAAAGTTAAAAGATAGGAAATACAAAGATTACAAGATATGAAACCCTCAAGAAAGCAATTGGTGAGAATCCAATACCTAAAATACATTTTTTGGGATGGAAAACCTACCAAGTATCCATAGCATTCTTTTAAGATGCCTAAGGAGTCTTGGACAAACGTGGTATGCTTGTGTCCATCCGTACATGCCATGTGCTCACAGTAACTCTTGATTGAAACTAGGCAGTAGGTTTTTCAGCAGTCTAAAAGAGATTAGATTTCCAATTTGTGGAAAATCCATTGCTAGGGAAAGCAGAGAGAAGCAAACCAATGTGCCACAGCAGGAAGAGAATGCAGGAGGAGCACGTATTGAGGTTCAGAGCCAGACATGGCCCACGTCGCAGTGAGGGACCTGTGCACTCTGCAGTAGGGATGGGTTGTGTATTAAAAAAAAAAAATGACAGAAGAAAGAGGAGAGGGAGGGGACCAGTGCCACCATGGGGAAGAGCCAAGGAGAAAAAAATGAGACGTCATATACAACCCGTTTTCATTTGTTACCCATAGAATAATTTGCGTTTTTCAGTGATACACATTAGTACACCCTCTTCTGATACATATTCTCTACTTTTGTTACCGTTCAGAGATCAGGGAGACTATGATTTGGTTTTTCAAATTTTCTTTAGGGGAAGATCTGACGATGTACAGCTACATGAAAAGAGTGAAGATGAGCTTACTTTATCATGCTGCATAACACATGCTGGCACTGAACACTTACAAATTATTTCAATGTATTTTCATCTGGGCGGTTCACAGTTACGACAAGGAATTTTTTACTTCAATTTAAAAGAAAAACGCAGACCACATTACAGTATTTTGTAACTAATAGGTGACTAAATGCTAACACTAGTGGGAAATGCTGATCAGCAACTTGAATAGCCTTCCAGTTCTGGCAGGGGAAGGTTGGTATGCACAGTGTGTTTTCATACGGAAACAAGTGCCCTTTTGTTGGACATACTGCAAACCATAAGGTACTCAAGGGATTAATTCGACTAGCACACAAACCTTTTTGTACAGAGATCAAAATTGTAATCTACTTCCCTCAGCTTCCTTTGTGGTAAAGTAATTAATTAGTCTCTTTAGATCATTCACTTTCATAATTCAGGCCAAGATGAGGAACGCTGGACATCAAAGAGTTAAGGCAAATAATAGCATCATCCCACCCTGCATGCCCTTCTTTTGCTCTAGCACATAAAATGGTATATTATTGATTTTTTCTACCCAGTTGTGGAACCTTCCTATCATACACACGCTAGCTGTCAAAGCCAAGCACATGTAAGAGCAAACAAGCTATTATTAAAAGAGTAGGTCTCTTTGGTGGAAATTCTTGCCCTTCGTCTGACCCATTACATCCCCTCTGCCTATCGCCACATCTCATTTAAAGTCTAGGTTATCATGCCTGGAAATGCAAATTAGATTATGAACCACAAATGTATAATTTAAGTGGAAAAAAACCCAAAACAAACACCACCTCAAGAGATACACTCCAGGGTAGAATTTAACACAATTCTCAGTATTCCACAAACCCCACTAAATAATTTAGTGATAGGAGAGGGGAAGGTTAAAAAAAAATATTTAAAATGTCACTCAGGAAATCACAAAGCTGAAAGTTAACCTCTGAAGTTGGAAAGATTCCCAAAACGCTGATTACAAACCAAACAGTTGAACAACTATATATACACAGCCTGACCAGGGACAGTCAGCACAGACTCAGAAGAGGATATCACACTGCCAGATTGCCATCTTAAAATACAGCTAACAAAAGAAAAATGTTTCCTTGGGTTTGAGCAGGATCTTGCCATAATGTCAAATGAAACAAACAAGACTAAAGCAGATTATTAATGCAAAAGTCACTCTGCTTATCTAATTTTAGAATGTAATAAAAAACAATGCAAAACACACTCAAGCATGGGTAAGAAGAAAGTTATCAGTGGAAGATCAGTGGCATTGGGCCTCATTTCCTTTGCTGCACCTATATTATACACCTGGAACATACACCTTTGCTGCACCATAATATACACCTGGGAAAATTCAACATGCGATATGTGCTTTCTGAGTCATGAAATTGAAGCAACAGTGATCAAATGTAAATGGGCACTGAAACAACTATACTGTTTTCAACATATTTTTTTAACACAGCTGAAAAATAAAGCTGAACTGTACCTGAACACTCACACAAAACTGAACATGCCCTTTAAGGAAAAACAAGGTTTGCAATTTTAACAAATAAAGGATGCACTACTCGGTCATACATAGCTTTCTTCTGGGACACGAGGCCATGTGTTCAGCAGACACAACTCCCATGCTGAATGGCAAATTGCCTCTTCTGCTTTCCGCAGAGGCAGCCCAGATTGAGATCAACATCATTTCATTAGTCCTGTCCACATTTGATCTACTGCTGGATCTCAATCTTCCATTTGTATGTCCCTAAATCAAGTGAGTGAACCAAACTAGCCATCTGGGCAGGTGGTGTAAATCGAAAATTTCCTAATAATATCACCAATGAAAAATATTAACTTAGGCATTTCTAAAGTCTGTTCATGCTCAAGAGCAATTTGGTATTTTAAACTCATTTTTCTCTTCTATAAAAAGTACTTTTCCACTCCAGATTGCTAACTACACTTAGAAAAACATCTACATTATGACAATAATCCATTTTAAATGCCGCTGCAACTAAATAGTGACAGTGACTCCTATCCTGCAAGTTTTCTCTGCCAGTCTTTGGCAAAACTGAAAATACTTCGTCCATTAAAAAAAGGAAAATGTAAAAATCTAAGTAAGTTAAAGAATTATACTTTCGTCTTGGGATATATTTAGTAGGCAACACTAATATTGAAACATGTTTCTAAAATGTTTCTAACATGTTTCATCAGACCATTTCTAGAAGAACTTATTTTACTCTGCTGATTTTATTTCAGATTCAGCAGACAACCCATCTAATGTATTTAAAAATGCTTCCATATTCCAGGCTCCAGCCTTTCGTAACTACCTATTATTCACCAGACTGACTGGAAGATGAAAACCAGTTTTCCTATGTTTTTACCTTTCAAATTATTAATAATATTAAATAAAATAAGATCATGCTCTTTCCTTCAGCTTACACAGCTGTCAAGAAGTAGTTTAGCATTTTCACAAACTCTGTTTCATTCAACCACTTCAATTATTGCTTCACATTCCTTTACATTTTAAAATAGAGTATCTGAATTATTTCCATATTTTTACTGTCAATTGATATAAATGGCCAAACTTACTGGAGAAGATTAATTTCAGAATGTAAGCATTTACATAAGAATACTTTTATAGTGCTGCATTTTATTGCCATTACAAAGAGAAACATCAGAACACCAGATTCCTGTGCTCTCTGTTTTTACATCAATACACGAGGTTATTCTATTAATTGTTCACATTATTGTGCATCTCCGTAGTACGTGGTTATAATACATCTTACTCAGATTTGCTTCTCTGAAACATTTTTGGAAGAATGTTATTAAAGATTAAACACTTTAAAAAATATTTTAAAAAGCTCAGCTCATTAAGAATCTCATTTTGCCCAATTTATAATATTTCAAATATGCTTCAAGAAATGGAAACAGCTGTATTATTAAGATCAAAATACCATCAGTGTCAAAGCTGAAACAAAGTAAGAAGGTCAGATAATCAATTTGACTTCAATTGCTGTGACAATTTAAATATTCCAGGAAAGTTTACAGTTTTGATGAAATTTCTGACTGAAAATCTGTCAAATATTTTTAACAACTTATCCATACTAGAAGTTCGTATTTGCTTTTTTCTGATCCAGAAAACAAACCAACAGATGCTAATTCAAAAGACAGTAGGTGACATACAATTTTTATTCAGTCATGGCATTTGCACGAGTAATGGCAATATCTTCATAGTATAGTTTCTGCAAAACTGGTTGAACACATTATTTTTGGTTTTAGCATTCACCAGCAAATGCACTGCTTCCTTTGACATGTGGCCTTTATCAGAACTTCTGATATTCACACAGACCTACTAGAACCCATCCTGGAGCTCCTCACAAAGAACCATGAGGAAATTTGTTGGAAATGTACCTCTGATGATGACAGAACTGAAAGATAGTCTACCTGGTAAAGTGTTCGGTAACTTCTAGTAACTCTACTTATGTTATGTATGGCCTCACACAATCTGGCAAACAGACAGTTTCTACAAATGCAAGCAAAAAAAAAAAGCTATTTTATCAGTAAAGAATTAAATAGATTAAAACCACTATTTTTTTTTCTCAAAAAGCAATTATTTTTTTTTTGTTTGTATATTACTGGTAACAAATCTGGCACTGCTAGGAGAGTATGGCTCCAGAAACTTCATAAAACCCCATGAAGATACAACAAATAGTTTAGGGAAAGTGGATCCGAAGGAATGATGAGGAGAAGATAATAGTGGTTTTGCAGATCAGTGAAAGGGGATAAGGTGGAGGGGAGGAAGACAGACAAGGCTGCTGGCAAACCGAGGTGATTTGAGCCGGTAAAGCAGAACTGGCTCAAGGAAAGAGACAACAAGTGATAAAAATGACAAACCGGGGGAGAGGAAGGGGATGTACTAAGAAAAACCTTGAAAGCAAGGACAGAGATTTGAATGTAAATGTCCTGAAACAAAGGGAGGCCAGCTGAAGAAACGGAAACCAAAGGATGAGGAGGACTTAAACTTTATGCCATAAGCAACAACATTAATATCAGCAATGGGATTTGCAGGGACTAGGGGATGGGGAAACACAGAATAGGTATGAGAAGCTGCAAAGGAAGTAATCACTGTCAGGATGGGAAGTGAGGGTCTGCGCAAGAATTTCAGCTGTCTAGACAGAAAGAAAAAAAAATAATTAAAAAAAAAACCAAACCCAACAACCAAACAAAAAACATACCAGACTTGGACTTTGTAGAGGAAAAAGCAGTAAAGTATTGGACACAAATTCTCTTTTGTAAATAGATAAAACCCACTGACAACCTTCAGCTTACAGGCTTGACTGAAAGAAATCGATAGATACTGAAGTTGTCTGTAGTAGGAGACCAACCAGACAATATGTGCTCTGTAGGAGCTAAGAGTCAGAATAAGCCAACAGAGAGGGGGTAAGAGGGGAGGAGCGGATCTGAGCCGGGTCAACTGTGTAAAGACGACTATATAAATCAGAAAGCGAAGCACCTCAGAAATGAAAGAGATTTAAAAAAAAGAAAGCCTAAAGCCCCAAAAGACACCATCAGCTCTTCAGCTCTGTAGAGCTCCAGGAAGACTGTGAGAAAGAAACAGGACCCACTCGAGAAGCTGCTGAAAGATGAATGTGACAAGGAGGAAAAGCAAGAAAGGCAGGCCAAGGGAGGGCTCAGGAAAGTCTTCAGTGTCGGTCCCACAATCTAGTGTTCAAGAATGATGACAGAATACAGGTGATGGATTTTAGCCAAGAAAATGTCACCGAAATGTCACAAGAACAAGTCTGATGAAAGGAAAAAAACAGGCTAGCAGAGAGGAGAAGGTATGAAGGAATTATGAGAGTACTGCAGGCAAAGCCTGAGACACACTGAAGCGGTCAGAAAGTGAAGGAAAGGCATTAGCTGGATTAACACTGACTGCTTTATTTTTTAATTAAAAAATACCCTTATTCAGTGTACTAGTAGAACATGAGAAACGCTGCTCAGCTCCCACCCATTCCTGCAGGGCCTGTCTGAGTTCGACTGATTCCAAGATGAAAGCCAGTATAAAAATTGTACCAGACACTTAAACATCTTCATTAAAATAGATAACTAAAATTCTGTACAGCCAACTTTAAAACATCCAGTGAGCAAGTCTAAACAAAATTCAGCATAAAACATGTTTTTGCACATATTCTCTTTGAACATAACAAAAAAAAATACAATTGGGGAGAACAGATCAAGGCTAAGGATCTGAAATATTTTTACATGAAAGATGAAGCTGCAGAAGATAATATAGGTCAGCCTGACACTCATCCACTACCCTAATATATAGGTGTATTTTAAAGTGGAGCACCATTTTACATCAGTTACATGCAATATTGACACAGCACTGACATCTCTGAGGACTGATTAGAGGATGGCAGGCTTGAATCAAGGAGAACTTAGCACGACTGCCAAAACATTGCCTTCTAGAAGTCAAAACCCAACATTTTTCCTTTTCTAAAAATATAACTACAGTTTGAAACATAATGACTATATTACAAACTGAATGCAAGTTTGGCATGCATCACTGTACATTTCTAGCATATTTTGAGACACAAAAGAGCACATTAATTTCATTTTATACATGTGTATTATTTACATTGTGTTAAGTTGCCTTCATGTATTAATTGTAACTTTAGCCAATAAAGCATCTTCATTGCATAGATTAAAAATATTATGCTTCAAAGCATAAATCAAAATTAACTTCTAAGATTCAGTCTAAAACTGCCTGAACTAAAAAAATATACAATAATCCACACATTTATTTACACAAGTACTGTTTCAAAATTTACTTGTCTTTCTTATCTCAGGAAACACCTTACTATTTTAAATAAGTGTTAACAATTCAAAGTACTTGAATGTATGCAGAAACTTTTGTTACAAAGTGGCCACAGGCTGACAATTCCGTCCCATTGCAATTTTCATATTCTAAAATTTGTTTCTGTTCTCCCATGGAACAAACTCAAACCATTCTGTATTCCACAAAACAAAAACTGTCAAAACTTCTCTTTTCAGATCAAACTAAGCTTTTCTATTTAAGAACTATGAACTTCTACAAATTCAAATCTCTGCTTGAGTAAGCCCAGATGAGGCTTCCATATCTAAATAGGATGATTAAAATTTCTGTAGGGTAAAAAAGGTTGTGGGTTTTTTTAAAAAAACTTACAGTAGCCTAATTCTTTGTTGCTGTCTGGTACTGCAATGTCATAATTATTAGGTTGCACAGTGAGAACTCCTTCACTCTTTCTCAGCTTTGAAGAAACAACATATAGGACCAACATTTCATTACAATGGAACACTTTCAACCTGGTCTATTTTAATGACACAGATGTGACTAGCAGTTTCTATTCTTTGAAGTAAAAAGTTCCAGCATTATTTATAGCATGAACAGTAGAAGCTTAAGGATTTTCTTCCCACTTGCCCATTAAAAAAGAAAATAAAGACAAAAGATAATTCTTGGGGAAAACAACATATCATAAATCAAAGTCAAAATGCAATGACTATGGTTCATCTTCTCTTTTACCAAATGACATATCAGGAAAGAACCTAGAGGAAATGAAATCTAACAGTAAATTTTTCCACGAAATCTAATGTTGGGCTTTCTTAATTCACTAAAAAGCACTCAAACAAATTATCTAGATTTTGGCCCTCGAGACAGAAAGTTAGGGAAGCTCTGGATTTTCTTCTTCTTGATGAGGTAATCCTTCATTCACAGTTTAAGCAGGCTGTACCATGACAACTTAAACAGAGGAGAGGCTGAGGAAGACTGAGACTCTCATGCACAGCTATGGTACCAAGAGAACTGTCCTCATAACTCCTCCATGCTCTGGTGGTGCTACTGTCCTCCAAACTGAGGGGTCTGGGCGATGCACGTCAGGACACAGCGGTAGCGAAGTGCAGATCATTACCAAATCCCCCTACACATTACTGGATTTCACCCCCTTGCGATCATATTATTGGGAGCAAAAACAGATTCTGATGGAACATCAAAAATGTCAAAGACTAAAAGCAAGGCCCTTGAACCACATCAGCCATAACAAGCTGAACAAGCGCATTCGGTTACCTCATGCTTTCTCCTTGACACCTAAGCCATAAACATACTGTACCTATGGCTGACCTAGAAGCTGCCTTTGATAGATCATGAGAATTACAATGTTAATCAGGTGGTCATAGTCTTCCATATAATCTATCCTTCCTTAAAGCATACATAAACTCTAAAATAACTACATTATATGTTTGGGGGGATGTTGGGTATTTTTCTCCCCAGTTGTCAAATCTTCTTGGCTTTAACAGGCAAAACAACTAATAGCTTATGGTCTTCACTCCAGCTTCTGTGCCAAGCTACACTACAGCCTTGCTAACTTTTCTGAATCCTTTATCTTCAATGATGTTTCATTTAGGGCCTTAGAATAATTTATTTTTCCCCTGCCACCTCCAATAACAAAAAAGTATCTTTTATTCCAGTGA
Organism: Grus americana; assembly: GCF_028858705.1. Lineage (NCBI taxonomy): Eukaryota > Metazoa > Chordata > Aves > Gruiformes > Gruidae > Grus > Grus americana. The sequence continues at coordinate 22,380,319 of NC_072854.1, forward strand.
CATTGGTAATAGACGCTGTGGGAATTGGAAAGGAATTTTCTTAAAACTGATGAAAATAGCAAACCATTTGCACCAGAAATCATTGTCATCACCATTATAACTTGAGACCACCACTAATGGAACAGAAGCCCAGGATAGTAAAGACAATCAGACAGGACCAAAAAACCCACCAAATAAACAAAAAAAACCCCAACCTCTGTTGCTAAAGTAGAGGACTGGGACAATTGTCAGGACGGAAGCCTGAAGAACCATCTTCTGACTGGGAGGCCAAAGTCAGGACCCTCAAAGGGGATTTGGAGCATTTGTGGTAGAGAAGCTGTGAATAATCAGTGGTATTTACTGGAAGCTTTTGGTGACCTTTGGTGTTCAAGGAGGGTTTCAGGAGGTAAGCAAGTCTAGGAGGGCTGGGGATAGCACAAGCCAAGCAGCTTAGCAAAAACTGGAAGTTTCCAAGCACCTGAGGATAGGAACTGTAGGAGGCAGAGGTTAGATGTTGTATGAGAGGTTGTGGGAGATACTTCAGGTCGCCTCCAACCTCAAAATCCCCCCTCATCCTGTGAAGGGGGTCTCCAAAATGAATATCTGTTCTTCCTCTCCCACAGGAAAAGATCCTACTCATCCATACAAATCTTGAGAGCTGCTGTCAAACAAGTAGCAAGGGCTCGGTCTCTTCTGTTCGCTGTGCAGGGGAACGGACAAGGCAAGGCTGAACTGGGGAGCAGACTGATGATTTTGGCTACTGGAAGATGGAGGGAGTAACTGCTGTGATTGGGAGAGGCTGCTCTTCAGCAGTAGCCATGCATGTTGACAACCCACAGCAGCTGCCAACCAGAAACTCAAGCAGAAGGTGGATTATCCAGATACACTCCAGCTCTTCCAGCAAGGTAGGCAAGACAGCCATAGGGCGATAAAGTTGGGTGGGTTTTTGTACCTTCTTTTGAATACAAACCTCAGCAGTTGGCAGCCCTGGGCAACTGCTTGCTTTAGATATGCAACATCTCATACAACATCTAAAGATACTCTGTAGCAGCAGAAGATCAGTTCAGCAACAAAGCAGTATCAGCCAGCGTAACAGGCTTCTGAGCTGGATTGATGCCTAATTGTTATCAAGTTTTTGAAAGCAAGTCAACATTCTTTAAGTTGTTTTGCCTGATACTCAACCGATACCCTTCCTTTCAGGTTGTATTTGTCAGGCGACCAGTACTTTGAGAAGGTCACTGCTGGTATTTAACTTACCACTTAACAATGAAAGCTTTCAAATAAGATTGCGGCTATTTAAAGATAGCCAACTACCATTATTGAAACTATAGAAAAAACAATCCTGCCAAAACGTCAGCGCTCTACACAAACGCGCACACATCTGCAAACGAAGACTATATTCTTACAAATCACTGTTTAATGTATTGTGCTTAACAGATAGGTTGCAGTGCCCACTGCCTAGAGCTGGGAGAGAAAGTACCCTGCGGTATGAAGCCACTGGAATGAAGGACAGCAAGTCCCAGCAATGCCGGAGGCCGGCTGCTGGAAGAAAACAGGGGAGGATACACCAGTCAGCACCCAAAAAATCGGGTGACACTTGCACTCCCCGCACAAACACCCCCTTCTCCGACCACCACCAGCCTGCCGGCACATCCAGGGCTGGGAAAAGTGATTACTCATGTCGCCGGAGAGGAGGGGAGGGGGAGCAGGGCGCGGGGTCGAGCCTCACGACCCCTCCCCGGGCCCCGCGGCGTACCCCGCCGCCGCCCCCGCCCGCCGCCGGGTTCCGCGCTCCTACCTGGGGGGCCGCGAAGGCGGCGGCGGCGCAGGCGGCGGCGGGCGGCGGGCCGCGGGGACGGGTCTCCTCCTCCTCGGGCGAGTCGTCCAGCAGAACTTTGCTGCTCTTGTTGAGCTTCCACATGGCGGGCGCGGGGGTGGCGGCTCCCGCCTCTCTTCGTCCCGGCAGCGAAAGGGCCGAGGCGGGAGCGGGCGCTGCCTCCGCAGCCCCGGCCGGTGCGGCTCGGCTCGGCTGGGCACGGCTCGGCTCGGCAGGGCTGTCACCCCGCCGGGGGCTCCCGGGGCGGGAGGGAGGAGCGCTGTCTGGCGGTGCCGGGAGTCCGCCCCCCCCCGCGACCGCCTCGCCGCGACCGCCGGCCTGCTGGCGGCCCCGGCCCGCCGAGCCGCTGCCCCGGCTCCGCCGCCCCGCCTGGCGGCTGAGGGGAGCCGGGTGTGAGGAGGGTCCCTCCCGCGGCGGCGGCACGATGGGCAGGAGGCGGGGACACCGCCCCCCCCCGCTGTGCCGCTCCTCACCTGCCACTGCTCTCCGCCGGAGCCGCCGTCCGCAGCCGCTGCGCCGCCGCTGCCATGTTTGCGGGGGCGGGGGCACGGGGGGGGGGGGGGGCTTTCCCGTCACCACGGCAACCGGCGCGGCGCCGACCGCGCTCTGACAGCGCCGGGCCCTCGGGGCGGGGGTCGTCCCTCCGAACGGCTGCCGGGCGCCTAGCAGCTCCCCCGGGGAGCCCCCGTAGCCTTCCGCTGGCACAGGAGGGGCCCCCCGGCCCAAGGCCCCACCGAGGGCCCACCCAGCTCTTCCAGAAGAGAGGCCGGCGGGGGTTGTGGAGGGTGCGGATGGCGCAGCCCAGACAGCGGTGACCGCAAAATGTCCGTCTGGGCGACGCGGGGCACTTTGAGGTGGAGCCGGGCCTGTCCGTGGTGCTGGGGGTAACGGCACCCACGCAGCGCCATAGACGGCCCGACAGCACCTCGGATGGGCCTGGCGTACCCACCCGTGTACCCGCCGGTGTCCTCACTGGCCCCTGAGCCCACGGATCACCTGGGGTGCACAGCAGGAAGAGCAGGCTCCACGGCCATGCCCCGCAGCCTGGGCCAAGTCAGGCACCACTCTCCTTCCCCTTCCCACCTCCCTCGCCCTGCCGAGCCCTGCAGCCAGGGTGGAAAAGCCTGGTACATCCGGCTGGAGTCCAGTGGGTCCCAGTAGCTCCCAGTTCGATGGCTGAATGATGCAGATAGACCACCCTACATACCAGCTGGTATTCTCGATGGTTCTTGTTTTCAAACAGATGTGCTAGCATACTTTTCCATAAAAATCCCCAACCAGGAACTCATTTATCCATTATTTTGAACTGTGAGTTAGGGTCAGATGTCCAAAGAACCATGAAAGTATTCTAGAAAGCCATTTTTGGTTGTTCTGCTTGCTTAACGTTACCATGATTTCTCGAGTGAAAGGCCATAATCCTCAAGGATCCCTCATGAAAGGCTTGCAAGGCTTGCTTTGACTGCCTGATCTCTCTGGGGGCCAAGCAGCAGCAGTGAGGCAGCAGCAGCAACGCTTTGCTGAGGGTGTTTACAGCTGCAATGCGCTCCTACCTGCTTAGCTGGAACAGGGCTCAGCCCGGGGCTGGAACGCTGGCTCCTGCGGGCCCATTGCTCTGCGTGCTGCCTGTGCGGAAGGGGAGTTGCCTAGGGTGGCTTTAACTCCCCATCAGGGGTGTACAAACACCCACAGAGTCAAGATTTACAAATCAATGAAAAAACACTACTTTTTCTGTCATAAAACATCCTTATCCATAGCAGCTAACTTCACAGGCATCATGGTTTTAACTATAATCTCACTTTTGTACTGATTAAGGATTTCTGTAATGACTTAGGAATGCCGTGTAGCTAGCTATAATTTATTACCTAACTGCACAAAAGACACATTCACTTCACTTGAACTTGAAATCATGGAATTTACACCAGTGCAGTTTTAGTTCTCTGTCTTGAAAATGAACTTCGCAAAATGATATTGAAGTGCATAAAGCAAGTGCCCAAGTGTTTGAAGGACTGGAAAAACATTTAGTTTTACAATAAGTTTCCAAACAAAATCTTCTTTATCTCATTTTCAATCCCTTCTCTTGCAAGACTAAAAACTACTAAAAAGTGAAGCACAGAATTCCCTTTCACATCTTGCGTTAATATTAACCAAATCTCAAGAGGGTAGGAGACAAAACACATTCTCAGTTATTAAAGACAGATCAAGTTTAGCATGGGTTTCCTCTAGAAGGCCAGGTCAATTTATAACTAGTTCTTTAACCTCTCACTCCTCCTTCGAATTTATAAACAAAAATATTCAGTAGGCAAAGCTGAATGTTTCTAATTTACATTGATATATGTTCGGGTAACTTTAAGTAGTAAACAACCATTTCATTTGATTTGCATTCTGTATTTAGACCCTTGAAAAGATCAAATAAGTTATTAGTCACCACATGACCCTACTATTTTAATCCAGTAAGTGCCTTATGCTGTTTTTCTTACAGTTATCTGCAACACCAGCTCTATCGTTAGACTTAAATCCTGCAAATACTTATGATTCTGTTCAGTTTCGATCTCATGAAGAAATCCACACAGCATTCCCAATACACATAAATAAAATTAACTACATGCCTTTGGTCTTTTTTAGTTTTATTAAGTTTTTAATTTGTTTTTTTCCAATAGGTTTTCCCTTAAGATTTTGGACTTTGGTATGAGATCCTGGCTTTACTTTGGCCACTGCAAATGAGTGCAGTTGACTTCAGAGAGGTGAGAATTTCAATCTAGATTTTCTATCTAGATCTAGACCCCAAGGCATGGTTGAGCACTATCTCTTGTTCTTCTAAAAATAATATTATTTTCTGATGATCTTTTCTACAGACTTTGTGCTTACAAATGTATTATTTCCTTTTAAAATTAAGTATATGCATCTAATCAAAAGATTTTTCCAGAGTAAGAAGCTAGCATCCACAGACTAGGATGAAAAAGAATACAAAACACTTATATACAAAGTTTCTTCCTCTAAGCAACTACATTGTCGTGTTTCCCTAAGTTGTATTCAGGGAAAGGCTGTGAAATCCTGTTTGAGAAACTTCTTGCATGGTATTTAAAATGTTATGAACATCTTTATAAATATCATTATGAGGAAAAATTGATGATTTTGCTTCTGAAAGCTGATCCCCTTTCCCTTAAGGGACAGGCACAAACAGAGTAGGGAAAAAAGGGTGAGAGAAGTAATGCAGCCTTTGTCTCTGATTCCCATGGAAGACTGAGCTGTTTTGAAAGCAAAGCCAGACAACATGATTTTAGCAGCCACTTCATGACCTGGCAAAACATTACACTACTGAAAAACTTGTTTCTCCTTTGCTCTTTTACTCCAGGCTCTCACCCAGGGGGGAAAAGGGTGGAGTTCTTTTGGCAGACTAAACCAGGCTCCCAGGAGACAGGAAGCAAAAATGGGAAAGGTAGGAAAGAGCAGTAAAGAGATGATCCCCTGTGTCATACCAAGTAACTGCATGACACTTAGCCGCTTTAGCGTACTTCAGTGACTCCGGGTTGCAGGCCCTTTGGATATTGCCACACTCTCAGGTACATGCACAATGGTTTCAGGTACCATATCTATCCTGATAGCTCTCAGGGTTTGCCTTTCAAATCCCTGTTACTGTTCATGGCACCTCTCACTCATCTGTGCCACAATCAGTATCTTACGCGAGGGGTCTGTCACCCTTCACTTGGTTGACTAACCTTGCCATGGCTGCCTGTTCTGAAAGCTTGCAAGCTGTGCAGAAGTGAACACAGCTGCAGTGCCGGTGCTCTAAGCAAGAAGTCAAAAGCAGCCTCGGGACAATGAGCCACATTGCGTTGGAGACCACACATCCACCACTGCTGCCACCACCGGCAACCTTCTCAGCTGTGCTTGGCACTCAGAGTGTTTAACCAAGCTGTTGGAGACTATTGCTAGCAAGATGAAGTTCACCACTTGCCAGCAGCGTTAGGCACGCACCGCAAGTGTTAGAGAGACATCTTTCTCCTCCTGCAGTGGCCCCTTGTTAGCCATTTTATGGTGAAAACTGTCTTTAAGGCACTGTGCCATAACATAGCACAGGCACTGGATCATCCGTATATCCTTTCCTAGATTCCTACCCCCATTTAGAAGCAAGTGTTTTTCACTTTCTGGAAGCTGATAGTGCCAGAGTCCTAGGCTGGAATTCATCTCATGAAATTTTAAATGCCTGGATGTCTAATCTAAGTTATTCTCCCTTTGTAATTGGTAGAGAGAAACACTGTGTGATTTTTCTTTTTTCGTCTTCATTTTCTTAGGTGTTTACTGTAGGCATCTAGCTATAACCATACCAAAGTTCACAAAAATAAGCAATGCCAGGGGTGCATCTTCCAAACTGCAGCAGGGGAGGAAGGTTCAGCAACTAGCAATAACAGAGTCCAGGGACGGCAAGACTTTCTTCTTCGTGTTTTGCCCCATACTTTCTAGCAGTTCCCTAGCAATACTTTAAGCTAAAACATATGTAATATGTATGAGAGAATACATATTGTGTGATACGATACGCAGTTTTTATGAATATGAATTCTGAATGACTACAGTACATGAGTTCTGCAAGTCATCACGATGTCCAAGCTCGTTCAAATCAAAAGCTTATATTTCACCCTTCCATACACATGCATAAGTCCCATTTCTTAGACAAAAGCTGTTCTAGACCAGTTTGAAGAAGGTTGCATTTTACTTTTTTGGAACTTAAGTCTGATTAAAGCATATTGTAAAATATAGCAGTTTTAGGAGCCAGAAAACACCCCAAAACAGTCTAACCTTATTTTCTAAACTTTTACACAACTATTTTAAGCCTTACCAATAGAAAAGTGAGGTCCAACCCTGTAATGAGAAGGAAATCTTCTGTCTCTAGCCAAAATCCATTCTTAGTGATAACAAACCCAATGTAATTTAAAATACTGACATGTATAGGAAAGCTCTTTGTGGCCTGGCATATAACTTCTTCAGTGTGGCCCTTTGTCCAAAGAAAATGTGTGAAAGAGAAAAGCAAAATACTTCTGAAAAATACAGTTATTAAAAAAAATTGACAGCTGGTTGAATCAACTGGAAGTTGGTTCAAGAAATACCAAGAGTCTTAGAGGAAGCAGATTTAGTGCGTGCAAATGCATGCTAAATTAATTTATGCTCTGTCATTACGATTTATTATAGAGATTTTCTATCCCCAGGGATGACATAATAAAAATAGAAGACCAGAACTGATGACAAAGTCTGTTAGACATGGAAAAATACTCTTACAAAGATAGATTAATACTATGCTTTAAACCATAAATAAATAAGAGGAAATGGAATAAACGTACACAAAAAAAGACTGGAAAGGTAGATAGAACTAATAGAATTGCCCATCAGGTAACACAAGTAAAACCAAAAAAAGCCAATATTATGTATAAAGCTCAGATTTCAAGGAATATGCTAATTTTCACAAGCTAGGTGTTAATGACCAAGCTTTATGAGAACATATTCCATTATTGTCTACTGTGGGATTTCTTGCTGTAATGTAAATCACATTGGCAGTGACCTCTACGGGAAATAGAACATTAGCTAAAGCATACCACTACCTAACCTCTCTGGTCTTGTATTCCTTTTTCTTTTCCACAAGTTTTTTTTCAAAAATTTTTCCTAGGCACAAAAGAGTTAAAATAAAATTACCTGAAACAGTGCTGTTCTCTGCAATACATACATTGGATAGAGCTGCACTCAGAAGATTGCAAGTACTAAAATTTCGTTGTCTGCAGGAAACAAATGTCATAATCTGAAGTGGGTGCAGTTCTCCATTTTTGAGGTATGCTGTATTTTGTATTATGTTTGTCAGAAACAGTTTTTTCAAAAAATCTAGTGCATTTAAAATTTTGAATTACCAAAAGCTAATGAAAATGAAAATTCATGAAACTAACTTTTGAATATTGAAACCACAGGGTACAGTGCTCATGAGAGAGATTGCCCAAACTCACACAAGAATAGTAAATGTAACCAAACATGCATCATCCTCTAGACTTCTCAGTGATCGTCTTTGCAGGAGAAGTGCTAAAGAGTTAAACCTAAAGAAATCTCCCCAGCATTTTATTTAAGTCAACAGTACAACTTTGGTTGCAGATTCATGCCTTCTCTGCCTGGTGAACTGATGATCTCAGCCTGAAATATTTTCATGGATATACCAGCACTCCAAACAAGCAAAGCAATTTTACTGCAGATAGGGCCTTTCGTTTTGTAGTTCCACCATTATCTGAGCATAACAAAGTATATGTGGGGAAAAAAAGGGGACTGATTTGGCTACATGCAGCTATCTACCAGTGCAGCTGCTCTGGCCATGAATGACATCTCTGCACTATGGGGATATGCCAGGCTATAGCAGAGATGGCCTCTGTTTTCTTTGGAGGGCAAATTCTTACCTACAGTTTTGGTCCAAATCTATAGCAGAAGGACTCTGAAGAGTGCAAAGCTTACCTCCACGTTGTCTCCCTGCTCTGAGCATTGTGAGGCCAGTTCTCACAAAAATCTGAAAAGGCAGACAGAAGAAAGTGATTGTCAAAGAAAAATACTCCAGAAACATTCCAGTTCAACGCTTCTTCTTCTGGTTGACATCAGCAGTGGAAAGATAACGAAGGAAACTACTCACTGTGAAGGGAGAATCTCTAGACACCAGCATATAACTCTCCTGGGGCCAATTATTCTGCAAGTATTTCTCAGTGATGCAGTGAGAACATAAGCTCTCACTAGACCATGCAGGAAGGAGCTAAAAAGTTTTAATTAAGTCCTGTTTAAACCATGTTAGCTGTCATTCTCCCTTTTAGAGGCAGGTGCTAGCCCAACCATAACCAAACCTTCAAGCCCTCTGAGCAGAGAAAGGGCTAGAGGCAAAAAAGAAGTACGAGGAGAACAAAAAGTGGTTCCAGGGGACAAGAAAGGTTAAAGGGAAGGTGTGTGAGTGTCACAGACTCAAAAATAGATTCAGGGGCACTGGAGGAAGGCAGCCCCCAACACCATCAATCACTCCTGGAATGTGCCCAGGGAAGCAATGGATGCTGCCCACCAGTGCTCTCTTCATTGACATGAGAAGATGAGGAACTAGAAGCAGATGATGCAGTTGGCAGATCCCCCCCCCCATTGAGTTTGCTTCTCTTGGTGATATGAAAGGCCACTTTGGCCATGACCAGGAGGAGACTGATGAACAGGTCCTATGTTTACTGCCCATTGTGTTACAAACATCTCAAGTGATCATTTGAGATCATTAATTAAAATGTATTTGAAGAATAAGTATTCTTTAATCTAAGCAAGACTGAAATACTGTTCTGCAGTGAGAAAGCCTGCTTTTTTATAGATCATGTGTTATTTAAGACAGAGTTCTGTTTATTTATAACTTCTTTCCTGACAGTTAAAATGTTCCTTATTTGCTATATTAATCAATGGGCTTCGGATATGAGAAAACAAATTACGTGCTTCCTTTCAGTGCAGCTTCAGTGCAATGATCTGAAAGTACTCACTTATATATTAGTGAATTAATCTTGACAACGTATTTCTCAAATAACATCTTCATAGCTGGAAACTTCATCTTATCTTTTTCGCCTCTTTTTCAAAGTTTGCTATTACTGGAATCAAACAACAAATCATGATTAATAATAAAGTACTATATATGCTGGAAGCCAAAATACACAGATTTTTCCAGCAAGCTTGTCAAATCTGTTACTAAGCAAGCAGCAATTCCCTGACTTTGCATTCATGCCGTTTATCCACTAGCCCACTTTCTTTTCAAATACCACATCTACATTAGCAAGTATTGTTGCAGAACTGTCAACAAGTAGTCACGGACTGTATATCTACAAATACATTTTTTTAAGAGATCAAAAACTCAAATTATTGTCATCTGAGTGATACAACTTCCTCCAAGCCACAGAAGCTTTTATCCAGCCTACAGCTGAACAGGAGCGTAGATGTTACCTCATTTATATTTTTCCTAACAGTCTTCCAGTTCCACAATGTCCTGTTCCCTCAAAGCAATTGTCCCATTGGGGTTTTGATTTCAATTGCTATAGGATCAATGTGATATGAAACCTTCATATTGGAGAAATACTTTTTATTTTTCTCCACTGCTAGCCCAGATTGCAGGCAGGCAGACATTGCAGACATTGCTTCACATAAATTGAGAAGACACTTAAATACCATTCTTCTGTCTGGAGAGAAAGAAAGAGTGTGAATCTCCTCACCTCAGAAAGAAGAGTGTAAGGCTATTTATGGTGCAACTGTAGGAATAGCCATGTTTATGAGGAAAGGAGAAGAGATGCAAACCCAAGGAATGAAAAGCGCTATTGCTAAAAGACAAATATCCTTCTGGAACAGTAAAGGGGCACTTGCCTTAGTATGGCTGAATCAGGCCAAAAGTCCATTTGCCCCAGCATCCTGTGTCTGACAATGGTGTTTAAGAAAAGAAGCAAGGCACAGGGCAAATTCAGGGTGATACTTCCCCTGGCATATCCTGCCAGCATCAGCTTCCTACGCTAGAGGCTATATCAGCGTCTTTGGTGTTAACAAAACCTGATGGACTTTTCTTCCATGAGTTTTCACTATGGATTCAACTTCTTACAATGATACATAAAAAGTATTTCCTTTCTTTTATTTATTGAAAAAAACCCCACACATAGAACTTTTCTTTTAACCAACAGAACGAAAGTTAGGAAAGTTAATGGCATGATGGGAAAGATAATGTGGGACAAGATTACCCAAAAAAATCTATTGATGGAACAATGCCATCTGCTGCAAAAAGTCTCCCTGTGTATTGCCACAGGACAGCCGCGTCCCCATCTGAACAGCCCTCTAGTTTCCACCCACCTCTGCACCCAGCCAGGGTGCATTTGCTCTAGCAAGGGCTTTTAGAGGATGATGAGACTTCTAGTAATTTGACTTTCTATTGCTGGCAGAGGATAAAGGTCTAGCCTAAAGTACTAAGCATTTCAAATCTTATTGTCATTATAAAATGCAGACACTTAATCTCTTGCCTTTTTAAACATTCAGCGGTCTATAATCTGTGAATATGAGCATGCTGGTGGAATACGGAGTCCAGAATCTGAGAAATATGCTTGATTTCTAATTTGCAGAAGTATAGAATTATACATAGTATAGAAACATACTATGGAGGCATAGAATTTTAGTTAAATAAAAGAATGCAATCAAATACACTGAGAAAAGTTTGAAGGGAATTGGAAAAAGTAACAAAATACTAGCCTAGCAACAAAACTGAGCCAATTGTGTGACAGACAGAGTTAGAGTTACAGCTCATGAAATTATACTCATATATTTTCCATAGAATTCTGTAGCATGAGACTTGTCATTCATGGAAGCTGAAAATGCAAAATAATTTTAAAGCAAGTTATTGTCACCTCAATAAAACTGCACGTGAACCTCTTCTTCAGAATGAAGCATTTTGCAATGAAGAATTTTGCTTGCTATACTTTGGAAGTCTTTAAAAAGTAGATGATATTTACTCCTCATATATATAGTTTTACTATTGAATTGACCTTGATTTCACTTTGTTTACTTTGCTTCTGAAGTAAAGTATGCAAAATTAAATTACAAGTGCTTTAATTCTGAACCAGTGTCCACACCGGATTAAAGGGATTTTTATTAATACACTTCAAAGTCACACCTGTAGTTAATTCAGATCATTTTCCTGAATGCTCCTACATAATCAAGGCTAGTGTGACACACAAATATGGGAAACTCTGCTGTAGCCTTGGATAATGACAGAGTAAGGAAGAGAGCTATAAATATTTCTACAGAAGTCATTACCCAGTTTTGGTTATTAATTAGTTTTCTAATAAAGTATGCAGGAGTCAGTGGCATTTGCCTAAATTTGCCTAGAGTATTTGCCATTCCTATTAATTTTCTTTAGCATGAAAAAATATGTTCCCATGCACAGGCTAATGATGGAAGACTGAGTTGCTTTTTACTTCTATGCTTAGACTAACTTGCTGAAATCTTGGCTTTGTTGACATGGTTGATAAAAGTTTTCACTGACTTTAGCCAATGTGTACTTTAATTCAAAATAATGATAGAGAAGAGAGAGGAAAAAACCTGCATACATACAGTGTAGGAATATCAATGCAACCTAAACAGGTATTTTAGCAGATAAACTCTTGGTAAGACTTTTCTCTATAGATAGATTGAGATGTTTGTAATTTCAGGTTTCCTAATCCTTTAATAAAACCAATAATCCATGCAAGTAGTTTTATTCTCTTGTATGCCTTTGAGATCGATATTAAAAATGAGATTTTGTTACACAGTTAAATTTCACAAGAGCAAGATTCACTTCAATTGCTTCAGAAACTGGTTAAAGGAGTGATTTTTTTTTCCTTCTCTGTTCCCTCTGGATCAGAGCAGTAACACCAGATACATAACATGAAATGAGACCTCCCATTTGCCCTGTTTCTTCTGGCACAGACTTACTTACAATGTTTCTGAATGAATGCTCGAAATGAGGGACATAGATTTTAGTGGATGTTGGACCAGACTCTTAAATTCTATTTTGGTAAAATTCAGATTATTTGATTTTTTTTTAAATTAATTGCCCTGAACGACTCTCCAACTGAAAAAAAAAAAAAAAAAAAAAAAGAGCCTGGTCAAACACTGAGGCACCTCTCACACTTGATGACAAGCTGAACTCCAAAACTGGAGCTCCAGCCCTCTGAAAACACTGCTCCAGTCTTCTGGGGAGCTTTGAGGCTTTGAGGCTTTGAGTTTTCTGTGTAGTGCTGTAGACATAAAAAGTATTTGAGATTAGAGTTCAAAGTCAGAAGCATCTCCTAATCATGACATTTTTGTTAAAGTTAGTCCTTGGAAACCAGCTCATACAAGCAATTCTACCAATTTTCAACGTACTTTATCCAATTGTGTAGATAATCTAAAATTAGGAAACCTAGATAGCAGTTTATGTGGCTGAGTCTTTGCAAATTTGCTTATCTCTAACTTTGCCTTCATTGACAATACTTTTCTCAGCATTTACTTATTGCAAAACCAGAACTCAAATACAAAGTGTTTCCAAAATCGTCAGGTTTTCAACAATCAGTTGCTGCTTGTCGCTGTTCTCAATACGCTAGCATGCAGATCCAGTGTGGATCACCAAGGAAACTGGCAGCTTGCTACCTTACAATTTTCTTAGCATATCTCTAGTGAGACATAAATCTACAATAATCTAGATTTGCCACTTTTTTACAGCATTTACATATTTAGCTCCAAATAATTTTTTCCCCAGGTGTTCACTAGTAATATGGTCAGTCATACCTGACAGAAAGGTCTACTGTAAAGCAGATACAGGTGAGACAGTTACTTTGTAAACGCTTATAGCGCTTTGTGCGTGTTATGCTTAATGTAGGTCAGGTAAAAGAGACTACATCCCTTACGTTTGGGAGTAAGGGAATATAAAGATGGCTTCAGCCACAAAGGCTTTATTCCAGTCTAGGAATTCAGTTTAGGTTAAAGCTGGAGAGATTTATACTGGCGGAGAATTTGCTTATGCTTTAAGAAGCTTACTTTGATTTAAAGAGTTCAGAGATTTTAGCAAAGGCTTCAATTAGAAGAGTCTATCTTCTGTGGGGAAATTTGCATACCAATACTTATTTCTCATAAGAATTTTGCAACTTAAATTTGCATAGTTTTTATTTAGATTTTAAAAAATGTCATTTAATTTTTTTCATAGCTTTCCCTTCCTTTGTTTCATCCACTGGTGATGAGTTTACAGTTATACTGTAAAATCACTAGCTTCTTTGAAATTCCACTGTATCCTCCTCCTGGCTTTAGTAGTCTCAATATCTACTTTGCATAAATCCTTTTGCTTTTAAAATCATGATAATTTCCTCTTTATTGTAGTTTTACATTTGGTCAAGAACCTACATCTATTGTTAGCAACAAAAAGCAACAAAAAAATCCTAAGAGTTACTTGGGATCAAGAAATTCATATGCTTCAGGAAGGGTATAGATCAATATCAAAACTAGTAAGCTTACATTTCCTATGAGGAAAAATTTAGATTTACAAATGCCATTGCAAATAATTCCCTGTTGTCTGTTGTGTTGTAGTGCTATAATCTCATAATCCTACTTCTGCAAAACTGGTTTTGAATCTTCATGTTACATTTGGTAATTGGCCTGTTGATCTTGAAGGTAGGTAGCCGTTGTATGTGCGTGCAAAGTCAATTATCCTACATTTTGCTCTTAAGAAATACCTAGTAAGTAAAGTTTCCTTTAAATTTCAAAGCAAATAACATCTGGTTTAGTCATCCTGTGCAAGGTTTCTGGATGACTTCAACCTAGGAGCCTGCAGCTGATCAGTTTGCCACTGCCTTTAAAGGCAGATATTGAACTGTTTCAGATGGTGTAGGATAACTCAGCTATCAAGCCACCAAATTAATCAATTTATATATGATAGATCTTAATGCTTTTCTTTTGTTTTCTTGCAAAGAAAGGCTTGGCATCTTAATAGAATATTGCACCACATCTTTCTTGTGTAAGCTGATGAAAACCCAGCAGTGAGGTCATTTCAGTGGGAAAGGAGCTCATCCCATTGACCTAGATTGGGAACTGGGTACCTGTTGTTCAGCTAAATCCTAGTTTGCAATGCAGAAAGCCTGCTTTCCAGCACAGTCTGAACTAAGCAGCAAACTCCCTAAGCACAGAGCCTGCAAGTTCCCAGTACTGTGTCATCCCTGGGTCTAGGGGAGATGAGAGGCTGTCGCCTGCCTTACCTCCTCTGCAGCCTGTTGTTAAGAAGGAAACCATCTTATTTCTGCTAAGCTCCCTCAAATAAATATATTTCGGTTATCTGGCCCACAGTAGGTCTTTTCAGGCTGTGTGGATGCAGCGAGGGAGATGCCATCTGGTGGGTGACTCAACATGGAGACCCAGTGGTGATACATCCATTCCCAGTTTGTTCAGTGCACCCATCGTAACCCACTGCCAGTATTCCTCATGCTACTGAAGAGAACCCCCCAACAGGCAGGACCTGAGCCCACAAAAATGAGGGATTCCTCCTGTGACTCTTCAATAAACCTCTGGCTGCTGTCTAGCAGAGGTCACAGTGCCTCTGTCTTAACCACTACTGCAAAAAAGAATGAGAATTTTTTAGAGGGCATATACTTGAATACATAAAATGTTGCATATTTTTATTTAATTACTTGAGCCTTGTGTTATTTAGAGATGTGGGAGCATAATTTTATTGTGTAATTTTTGAAAACTTGGCCATTACATTATCTCTGACAATAAGTATAACAATAATGAGGCAAACAAAACAAAAGTTCTTAACCTAATTATGTAAAAGTCCAAAGAAACTCTGCTAGTCGTATGCAGAGGTTTTCTCCATTAAACGAGTCCACAGGGAAATGCCTGAGTAAACAAGTGAATTACGCTAGCATATGAATCAATAGATCTAGTCAATAAAAATACCCATCCTAGTGCTGACCCCTCTCTATGAAAAAAGTCACTGGTGTTTCTCCTGAGGGTCTGTGGAAAAATTAATATAACATTAATAAAGCCTAGCTTTTGCCTTTCAGTACAATCCCAAGCAGGGGTTATAATGCATGACATGAGCTAGGGAATACCTCACAGAGACCTCATGCCCAAAAGATATTTGGGCTTTTTGTTTGTTTTTTCTTGCTTTCTGAAGGCAGGAGAAGTTAATAATACTGCACAGTCTTAGATGCGAAGCACTGTGTTTAAATTGTGCAAATACAGCTGGAGAGTGACTTAGATGGGGAATACTCCTTACCCACTCATATTGGCATTTCTAACGGGTCATTCCTAGATGTGCTTACTAGAGATGCAAATTACCTGATGAATTACACTCTAGAAATGCAATATAGTCTAAGTGAATATTGGCTCCTTGTGGTCCCACAGCCCACGTGATGTCCCTATGGGGGAGTTCCTTGTTATTCCAGTAGAATTACATCTCTCCAGGTACACTGGCCTTTCTCTGCAGGCAATATTGCTACTGAAGCAACATTGGTTAGATCAGCAGTTGAAAATGTCTTGATTGCATGGTAAATGTCCATTTTTACCAGTTTAACTAGTAAAAAACAGTGGCTTTGCCAGTAAATTTCCTTACGCTGATGAAGTGATAGATGGCAGATTAGTCAAGTGCATTGGCTAATAGGACAGTGCCATCTGTAGCACCAATGTGTAGTACCAGGGCAAGACACTTCAGTTTCACTTCCTACTCCAATTGGGCAACTGCAGGGTAATGAAGGAGAGCCGTTGTTGCAGCGATCTATAATTTCAGCCTCCGAATGAACAAAACTACTGTCTATAGTAAAAGAAAAGACATAACATTTTCTATGTAATGGAACATTTATTTGGTTGTTATGCATGTGTCAAAATGATTGTTAGTATGGTATTGTGCTATAAATCTGTATACTAAATTTAAAATAATCTATAAGAAATCTGTCATGCTCATTACTATCTATCACCCTTTTTGTTATCTGCTATCTTATAATTCCCATCTGTGAATGATTAAGACATCTATGAGTAAGTAATGTTATAAAATGCATAAATATTCCATGAAAGTACTTTTGTACTGTGCCTTCCTGTAGTAGTCATCTAGAAAATGGAAGTGAGTGTTTTAACTTTGGCATGGAAGAATGATTTACAGTGCCTTAAAAAATGCAATTTCTAACAGAATGAAGATGTTCTTCATCACAGAGAGATGTTGGTATTCAAAATTTTCTGGCTGATATTTTTGATTTTTATGTGGTCAGTAATGCTTCTTTGTTAGTTTTAATGTAAGAAAAGAACACTTTAAGATAACACTGCACTTATGTCTCAGCCAAAAGCCTGAGAGCACAACATGTATGCTATGCCATCAGAAATAGCAGAGTGTCTCATGATTATTTAGTGCAAGCAGAAAAAAAACCCCTCTTTCGTAGCATTTGCTCTTCAGCTGATGAATATCTTGTGTGGTTGAAGATGTTCCATGAAACATGACCCTTCAGTAAAGTTGTTTCTCTTGCCCATTACAATGGTCAGTGGCTATTTCAGAGAATCATACAATCATAGAATCATAGAATCATTTAGATTGGAAAAGACCCTTCAGATCATCAAATCCAACCATTAACCTAACATTGCCAAGTCCAACCACTAAACCATGTCCCTAAGCAGCACCTCCACACATCTTCTAAATCCCTCCAGGAATGGTGACTCAACCGCTTCCCTGGGCAGCCTGGTACAGTGATTGATAACCCTCTCTGTGAATAAATTTTTCTGAATATCCAACCTAAACTTCCCCTGGCACAACTTGAGGCCATTTTATCTCATCTTATCACTTGTTACTTGGGAGAAGAGACCGACCCCCACCTGGCTACAACCTCCTTTCGGGTAGTTGTAGAGAGCGATAAGGTCTCCCCTCAGCCTCCTTTTCTCCAGGCTAAACAACTCCAGTTCCCTCAGCTGCTCCTCATAGGACTTTTTCTCTAAACATTTAATTTTAAGCTATTGTATAGAAATCTAAAGCTTATGACTTCACACTGCCAGTGGCTATGCTGATGTTACTAGGCTGCTGCAACATAACATTTAAGTCCTTCAGGGAGGTTTGCAAGTTGTGGCTTGAAGCTATTACATTGTGGATGAAAACTGCATTGAAGCTTAGTGAGTTCTTATTGAACTGGCATTGCTGAAAAGATTTTGGCTGATAATAATTTAACATATGGTATAGTAACACAGAAAAAATATGTGTGAGTGTTATTAAGGTTATGACATAAACTGTAGAAAGCAAAAAAAGTGAAAAGGTAAATTTTATATTCCATCCAAAATTTGCTGTGTATGGTGTACAATGTGATGTACAAAGTGGCCAGCGTTACTCACTGAGCTAAAAATTTTGTTATATCCACATACAGTGTAACAGAGCAAGGTAGAAATGTGAAATTTGCAGATCCTAGCATTTTGTGTGGCCCCATTTTTCCTTAAATGTTGATCTGGGTATGTAATGGCATAGTGTTATAGGGAAACAAATAATTTAAAAATCCCACGCAGATGAGCCATTCTATGTATTTTTTTTCTACAGAATCACTCAATTAGTAAAAACACATTTTTCTGGTCATAAAAGCTACTTCATTCATCTATTTTATTTTCCTCCTTGCAAATAACAGAATGATGGAGAATCTGGCTTTTCTGAAGGTCTGCTGGGCTAGGTCTGCGAAGCAGAGCTCCTGACCTCCAAGATTTTGTAGTGGACCTGAGCTGCCCATCCCAGAGTGTGCAGCAGGCTCACTTTCCCTGCACTTCAGTTTCCACAGACAGCATCCCCAAACCTGCAGACTGTAAGGCAGTCACAACATGTCCCAGGTAAGTTCCCTGCGGTGCACCCCTGAGTATGAGTACACCTAGCAGCACATCGAGACACATCCTTCCAGAGACAAAGCAGAAGTGCAAGATGAGTGGGAAGGGGAAAGAGGCTGGAAAAAAAAAAAAGGCAACTCAAATCAAAGCTAGAGAAAAGCAATGCAATCAGATCCTCGGTATTACAAAGCACCTCATTCTGCTCCTTTACAAAGGTGGAGTGAGAGAAAAATCTAAATCTAATCAAATCTAGAATACTTGCCTTAGTCCTGGGAAGAGGGAAGAAAGCAGATCTAATAAACAAATGTTGGAGTATGAAAAGTTCAGATGACAAAAATGGAATACAATGTGTTTATTTATTTGTTATTACTGCAGTCATTTATCTCCAGTTTAAGTTTTGGTTTTGTTCTGTTACTCTTACCAAATCTCAGTTCATTCACTTGCAAAACTGGTATACTATTTACCTAGCAGAAGCTCTCCAAATATAAATCGGTGGGTTATATTCATTACTCGACTCAATATTTCAGAAGTGCTTTTGGAGATTCCTGAGTAACAGGCACAGGAGAACTATAGAATGTTGTTGTTGTTATTACCCTGAGCTTTGCTGAGGTCATGTATTAGGGACCTGACATAACGGAAGTAATGACAGTGACCCACTTCAGTCAAATTCTGTATTTCTCATTTGGGAAGAGTTTTGACTAAGAACTTGCAGGGTTTACCCATACTTGTGAGCACAAGGGTGGGCTGTGTTAACATATTTAAGGAGGGAAAAAAGCATGATGAATGTCTTAAGATCTAGACACTTTTTTTTTTTTTTTAATCCATGCTTAGACACCTAAAGAGGATGGAATTTAAAGCTGCTGGACAATTCCATATGTCACCATCTTCAAAGGATGCCGGGAATACTGCAGCCCCTCAGTACCAGGAAAGAACTGGCCTGATACTTAACTATGGATTCAAATAACCTCAGACATTCAGTTTTGAAGACGCTGTCTGAAACCTCTGGATATCTGAACCACAAAAAAACCCTCCCAAACCCAAATCCCCTATTAGTAGCAGTTAGCCTTTTCTAAACCTTGGAAGATCTATGGGACAGCTTTCAGTAAACAGTAGTAAAACCATGAGGAAAACAGGTTTATTCTTTTCTATGTGGTGAAATAACTCCCTAAATCTCATTCTTTTGGATCAACAGTTGGCCATGCTCTGGCAGAAATATGAACTGCGAACGTAAAAATGTTGGGCTGGAGTCAGCAGACACAGCACACTGTAAATATTGAAGCTCGTGGAAAGAAATGCAGTGTGGGGGTAACCTTTTACTCCCTGCCGCATACTTCTAGGTGCTTTCTGCCCTTTTGCACAGTTCTAAGTGGTTGAATGCAAAGGAAAGCGCTGCTGGAGGCTGTGGAGCAATGCTGGAAGTGGAGCAGAACAGTTGACTCCATTTGCTTTGCTGCCAGATAGTTTAAAAGGTACCTTTAGCCACAGTGCGTGGGGTGGGCACTGAATGAGATCTGTGTTTGCGCTGCCCAGAGTATGGCTGAGCGAGGATGCTCATTGACTAATCACGCAAGTTGGAGGTTTTTCTGCCCTAAAGAGACCCTATACCTCCCTTTTATCCACCACAGAGGCAGCCCAGGCTTATGGATGCTGGGTCAGGCAGAGGCACTCAAATTAGCTTTCAGCAGATCTTGTGTATAGGAGGCATCCAGCTAGTGCCAAGATCAGAATAGACTTTTCCTGAGATTTATATACCAATAAACAGAAAATACCCTTCTGCCTCACAGGTATGCCTGAGATTTGGTCCTTCTCTTCAAGGCTTAATAGTCTATGGAGAACAAAAGAGCCAGTGAAACGCTTACTGCTTTCTCTTTAGTGCCTGATAGCTGCTGATTGAAGTAGATGACACCACTTAAGTGAGTGCATTGTACCTCTGTAGGCAGAGGACTGAATTAACAGCGGTAATAATACATCACACGCATTCATTTCCTGCCGACTCAATGAGGAAATGCTATGCATTTCTTGTATACTAAAATACCACAGCAAGCCAAGCCAAATGCATCACCAGATTATCTTGAACACCAACATAATGTTTTCTCCATGTGCAGCCAGATCCCCTTGGGTTTGGCCTTTCCCTGTTTTGGTGGGGTTTGTTGGTCATTTTCCCAAACTGCAAAAAGGTGAAAACAACAACAAAAAAAGTATCATGGTTTTTGTCAGTATAATTTGTTGGTATCATTTTTAAAGCCTTAAAAATGACCCTCCTAGCCAATATTACCATAGCACAGCGTTTTCTAGGTTCAGGTTTAGCCTTTTGTAGGCAACTGAGAAACAATAGTGCCTTTAGTCATTTTGACATTTCTGCTGCTCCACCTCAGGTGTTCCCATGGGAATAGGACATCCTTCTTCTTGCAGTGCCAGCCAAACAGAACAGTTCTGGTGTCTTTCAACACAGGCAAAATGGGGATTAAAACTTCCCAAGTGAGTATGTTTGGTGACACAAACCAACTGGGTATGTTCATTGCTTCATTATATGAGGCTAGTACAAATTTCAGTGGAGGTATATAAGTATTTTGTATTTGAATTGCATTAAAGCTTGAAAGAGCACCCTACTTCAGTAAAGGTTTGGTTACATCCAGGAACAAAAAAAAATACAAGTGGGTTTTTTTATATGATAAAATGTTTTTCTTGTGTCTTTTTTGGTAAAAGTCCACAGGATATCCTCCACAGAAAACCAAAACCAGAGCTATAGGAGTGTGCAGAGCAGTAAGTATGGTTTTACAGTAGGAAGAGGAAAAGAAAAAGATACATTCAGAGCATACTAATCATTAGTGCTGGATAGGAAATAGCAGAACTAGAGGATTTTTTTAAGAAAAAACAACAAAATCCAATCTGCATTTTTATTCCTGTTCTACCAGAGCTCATGAAATCTCCTTCTACCATCAAAAACTGTCCCTGTCCCTCAAGGACCAAAGAGACCTCTTCCAGTGGGAAGGGGCAAGGGTCATACCCACACAGGATGACAGTTCTGAGCAGACAAAACCAAGAGAGCGATCTCCCCCCATCCAAGGCGGTCCCTGGCCACCAGCCTGGCTCTGCTCACAGGGTGGCTCCATGCCATTTGGACAGTCCAGGTCACTGAGCTGGATTCCAAACACCAGCAATTAGAGCCCTCACCCTGATCTGAAAGGAAGTAGTAATATATATTAAAAACAGTGCTTTTGTAACTGGGCAGATACCTTTTGTTCTTCTGAAAACAGTGATTAAAAAAGCAAACATCCGTGCAACATTTCATATCCCTCATCTCCAAGACAGATTGCATGAAACACAATGGCTGGCTCTCTTCACAATTTCAGGCAATAATTGGGCCATATTTCAACACATACACGCACACTTTATCAAGGTTCGTATTGTTTCTGTACAGTTTTATCTCTGCACTATCACTATATTGCTTTGGTAAGTGCAGTGAATGCAAGAGAAACACCACCCCTGTGACGACGTTAACATCTTGTGTTTTTCAAACTTAGCACTTAGTTATGCTTTGTGTGAAATATGGTGCGAAATCCCTCTGAAAGGACGGATACGTGCAAGAGCAATGGACCATGCAGGAGAAAGTGGCGAGAGGAGGAGCACCACGGTTCAGCGATGTAAGAACTGCATGAGGTTTAAGTCTTTTTGTTAGCTGGTGTACCAGCCCCCCACTATTTCTAATATCTGCCATCCTCAGGATCAGGTAGAGGGACTCAGAAAACCAGGATATATAAGCATAAGCTTTGAAGAAGATCTCTTCCATTTTTTTATTAAACTTGAAATGAATGGGTTGTACCATAGGCACTGAGATTCCCTTTTTACAGATAATAATTTGTGCAATAACAACAGAAGGGCATTTGGTGTCCCATAGAACCACCTGGGGCCACTTTGGGTAAACTTACTAAAGGAAAAATCTGGGGTTTTCCCCACTATCTTTAGTTGAGCTTTCTGTGGATGCCTCAAGTGAAAATGATTTATTATTTTAAAATTACTCTGAGGCATCCATTTCCCTTTTAGTGATCCTACATCGCAGAATACGACAACATCTAAAAAACCCCCAACATTTCTGCAGGACAGACTCATGCAGCCACTGACGAAAAGCAGTTTTTCATCACAAAGATAACAGCAGCTGCAGTGAGTCAGACCAAAGGTCTGTCCTTCTGCTGGCTGGCAACAGCCGGTAGCTGTTCCTCAGGGGAAACATATTACAATATAGAGTGGTGTTTCTCCAAGTACACCTTGCCTTTAGCTTCCAGCAATCTCCTACTTAGTGAAACTATTAACCCTTGACAAAATGCAGCCGCTCACAGCCAGCAGCAATACATGTATACATTTCAGTTTTCCAGTGCACAAAAAAAGTGTTTTCTTCTTTTTTATTTCAGAGCTTTGTCTGATGATTTCATTGGATGCTCCCTAATTCTTGTATCCATGCTATTCATGGTTTTAAAGACTTCTCTCAAATCTGGCATCACTCTTGCCTCTTTCAAGGTAATGAGCCATAGTCTCTTCATATGTTTTGTCTTTCATTCTTGCTTGCTGTGGCATCATCATGACCATGGTCAGATGTTGTCATCAGAGACACACATCATCTCCTGTACCAGGTTCTGTTTCGCTATATAACGTGGGAAAAGAAGAGAGCATGTGGTATTCAAGATGCAGCTACACCGTGAATTTCTGTAATGGCATAATGTTTTCTGGTTTGTTCTCTAGTTGTTTCCCAGCAAACCCTAATTTTGCATTTCTGCCCGGTATTTCATTACTATTATCCGCAATGACTCCTGGGGCTCCACTACCTCCTTTTACCACTTAACCTTTTGCATGTCTGTGCTGAGAAGTGGATCGAGGAACTCACCTACCTAAAGAACAACAGCAGAACAACCTGTAGTAATATCCTGTTTTCTTAAGTAGCGCCCTAATGGCTTATGACCTGTACCCACAGACCGCCGCACGTGACACTGGTGGTGCCCTCAGTGCTATCGCATCAGAGACCCGCAGCCTCAGCTCATTCTTCCCCCACGCTTGGCAGCCACTTTTCACCGATATCAGCCTTACCTACTGTCAGCAAACAATCCTAGCTTCTTCACTTCAAGCTCCAAATATTTACCTAGGTTTTGGCCGGATTTGCTCAGGAGCTCCTGAGATGTTTTTGTTTCGAATGACACTCCAACATCATCGTACGCCATCAGCCCTTTACTCGGGTCAGTGCTGCCTACCTGCATTCATGAATGCAAGGGGACTCCTGCTAAGGGAAGGGAGGTACAATTTCTAGAAGAAAATTTGTAGAAATACAAATGTTCCCAGAAATATCTTCCAAAAGAATGGAAAAATGGGAAAATTAGAAATATCTGAAGTAGCTACATGCTTAGCAAAACAACACTTTATTAATTTCTTCAGAAATAATACATATCTTGTATATTGTGTAGATCAAAAAACCTTCTATATATCTCTAAGAAATAAATATATTTTTTATTTTTTGTTATGACAAATACAATTTGTATTGCATTCATAGCTATGAGGAATGTAAAGTTGCTTACATATATACTGTACTTGTTAACATATGTCTGCAATAATAGAAAAATAATAGAAACACTGAAAACAAGGCAGAGCTGTTGACTCACTAGCAAAAAGGAAAGCTATAATTGTATGTCTAAATGGATTGCAATGCAATAGAGGGAAAAAATTGTATTTCTGTAGAGGAAGCTAGGAAAATGAATATGCGAATGTTTTATACTTTCATTTATACATTCATTATACTGTAAATAAAACTCAATTATCTTGCTGTTCAGTCCGAGAAAAAATGTTTCACGTTAAAGTGTTATTTCAATTTTTCTTCAGATCTCTGTGGCAGGTGAGGAAAGAGAATAGGAACGGGAAAAGAAAAGCAATTTTTCTCTGAGAACTTACCTCTTTCCAGACTGTCCCGTCCCACTCAGGTGTGGGTGAGGTTAACTTTTTAATTCTCTGCGCGGTAATCAGAAGTAACGACAATTACTTCAGAGGTTCAAACCAGTTATAAATTTACTTAAAATTCAGTGGAACTACAAAAGATAGAGGCTTGGCAAAGGTCATAACAATGCTCAAAATTTAGCAGAACTATGAAAGGTAAGCGTTTAGCAAAACGTGGGACAATATTACCCTAATGTGCTGAAAATTAAGTTAGAGACAAAGAGAGTGATAGAGAGGAAAAGAAAGAGGAGAGAGAAAGAGAAAAGATATCACCACCCTTGGTTCCAGCGATGTTCTCTGCTCATAGTTGTGGTCTTCAGGTGATGGGCACGCACCGAAAACTTGTGTTTCCACTTTTTATAACCCGATGTGCCCGTCCCATGGGCGGGGGTCTGTCATCACTGAGCAGGCGCAGTATGTGCTCAGGAATGTTCAGAAATGTTCTAGAAATGAGTCGGTGGGTTGGGGGTCCTGGGGGTCTCACTGCCCCCCCCTTCAGGGCTGACCAAGCGAGTGGTGATCTGTCAGAGGCACATGGTGCACAGGGCACAGACGGTCATTGTTTACGTGTGTCAGGAATAGAGGAGTGGTCTCACAAGACGTTATCCTGCCTCCGCAGGCTCCGTCCTTGTTCAACACTCCCTGGTCATCATCAGCCCATCCCTGTCCGTGTCAAGACGGGTGTTTGCGACATTCATTTGTTATCAGAGCCTCACACAGACTCACAGATCTGTTTGGGACACCCCTGCCCTTAGTGTTCTTTCAAAAGAACCCAACATCTAATACATTAAAATAAACAGTTCTCAAGTGAATAGTGAAAAGAAGATCCCGTACTGATTCTGGCCTTCTAAAAAAGGATCGAAGAATGGATGCAAAAGAGTTATTTCTATGTAAGGCATTATAGGGCAAATGAGAAGCAGAAAATTATAATGTGTATTTTCAGGATATTCAGTACGTACTCAGGCTGCCTCTATAAAAGTAACCGCAGGTCTGCCAAAACACAAGAGAGGAGGTCAAGCTAAAATATCCTGGCAGAACTGACGGACATAGGCCCATCTAGCAACATGCATGCTCAGATCTGCGAGCTGGGAGGTGTGTGCTGAAGGACAGGATCTGTTTCTCTGCAATAAACCCCGCACACTGAAACCCTCCAGGAGCTTCACGCAGGGCTGGTAGCAGCAGCTTTCCCCGCTCCGCCCTAGATTTGACAGCACTTTGCACTTTGGTGATGCAAAACTTGGCCACCCTGATGCTGCTGGAAGACCTCAGATTGCCCGCCCTCAGGGCTCCTCAGCACTTGGAAACTCTCTGAAATAGCTATTCCAGAACATTATTTGGGCGTACGTCCTCTCTGGATGCTCCTTTTTCAGAATAGGAGTGCTTTTTTTGACTGACTGTAATCCATATTCAGAGCTAATTCAGAAACAGTATGGCTGCACAGAGATGTAAACCAAAATAGCTGTTCAAAAATAATTATTCTGGAATAATAATTACAGCTCTCATTTCTGCATCAGACACAGTTATTCAGGAATACCTCTTCCAGCGTATTGCCACATGGAGGTGAGCCCTGAGCATTCTACCACTTGTGTTTTCCTCAATCAGGTGAAGAAAAATCTTTTTGCTGAAGTCCTGGGAAATAAAATGAAAAGCCTTTAAAATAAAAGGCTGCTCTCAACTGCAGTTATTTTGACAATAGATCAATCAAAGGTATCACACTTTATTTCTGGTGCCTGAAGAGATGAATTCTGAGCCGTAGCTTCTGTTGCGTCATTGAGTTACTCATTGCCTTAAACTTAACTAAAGATGATTCATGTGCAATTAATCACAAGGAAAAGAAATGCCATTTAGGATGCTGAAATGATACAGTAGTTTATTTCTTTGACGTTGTTATTCAGACTGGGTTTTACAGGGACTGACAACAGGTGCTGGACTCTGGTACTCAAGGGGTAATCTCAAGGTTGTACTTGGGTCTCAAGATCTTATTTAAACCAAAATTACTTGATTGTTCAAACACCCTGGTGCGAGCCAGCAGGCTTGCCAGGTTGGAAACTCAGGCAGCAGGTAGGCGTTGGCTCAGACCCAGTCTTACCAGCAAGGCGGCATGGATATGACCAGTTTAAACCACACTGCATAGCTCTTGTCCCCATGCTCGGGCACAATTATTTGCTGAATTTCTACGACACTCTCCAAGCAGTGCAGAGAGGACAGAGTTGGCTCTGTGCCCTTCTGCCTGAAGGACACTGCCCAGGGGGGTCTTTGCAGCTTTTGTTTTCCATGTTTGCCCCACACAGCTCCGCAGTGAGGTGCCAACTGGAAAAGAAATGCTGCTGGACCAAAAGAGTCAACCGGTTGTTTATTGTATGTATTCCAGTAAGGACCACTACCAATGTAATACATTGTCTAGTAATAAATTGTAAAGACAGGTGTCAGGAGGCACGGGAGAAAAGAGGTTAGGATACTTGGGCAGCTACCCTTCCTCCACAGCCAGTAGACCCTCGAAGGACAAGTCAGAGCATCCACTGAGCTGAGGGGCTCTGAAGTGCTCTCTAGAAGAGACTTTCTCTCCATTGCCAGTACAGGAAGATTGCCTAGCTCTCAAACAGCCGCTCTTACAGCATGTGATGTTAACAGCTTCCAAACATTTAGGTCAGTAATAAAATTATAACATACAGTAATAACAGAAAGGCTGAACTTTCCTTAACTCCACTCTCAAGACCAAAAATGTAAGATGCTATGCCTGTCAAAAGACAGATGTCAGCCTGTCGGGACTGTCATAGTTACTGCTACAAGGCCAACGGTAATAAATACCCATAAAGTCAGTCTATCAATTTCTTTACTAGCCCTGGCCAAAAATAGGCTACCGCTATTTGTAGCAGAGAGATAAATACTGGATGAGTACAGAGGACTAAATTGCTGTTGTGAATTATGAGTTTATGGGTGTTGAAAATGTATAAATTATAGATATGAAATAATTATGCAAATTATATTCCTTCATCGATTCATTTATTTAGTGGAAACACTTATACAGTATCTTTACAGAGTGACTGCAGTGGCGGAAACAGTCCTATTGATGTATAACCTGCAAGCGTTAGAAGTAAACAAACTTCTGTTATAAATGGCATTGTCTTCCTTTCAGGAACTTCAAAGCTTTTGCTGATGTTAAATAACATTTAAGGTAGTCCTCAGAAATATAGAGATGGGCAATCTGAGGCACAGAACTGGCAAGGGAAGTGAGATGCAAGGTCTTCCTCCTCTTAAGTTTCATGTACCAGTTTCACTGCTGGTGTTCCTGGGCTCATCGCCCCAAGCTAAGCCATCCATTGCCCCCAGCCTCGCTGTGCTCCTCAGCTACATCTGGACAATTGCTCAAGGACCACTTCCACAGAGGAGATTAAACCTTTTCTTTTTAAAAAAAAGTGTATTGAGTAACATTTTAAAAAATAGTTTATTTTGCAGAGTTTTTCCTTTTTACTTCTTTGTAGTTACACACTTCCCTTGGTGGGAATGCACGGTGGCAGGAGCAAGCAGCAGCAGCACAGAGGGGCTGGGAACAGCGTAAGCCCCCAGCTGCCGTAGGCTGCAGAGGTGGTGCAGAGGATCTGTGCTCTTGGTGAGTCTTCCCCTTAGCACATGAAGACGGCAGCCCTTCTCCGAATGCACTGTCGAAGCACTGTTTTGCTGGAGGTTGGGTGAAATCCAGCAAATATATCTTTGTTTTTCAAGCTGGTCACATACAATCCTCAGTGGGTTTTATGGTTATGCTGGCTGCTCTCTCTTCAGACTAAATGAGCAAACAATTAAATATCGCACTGCTCAGTCTGACCTAAAACAATGGTAGTGGCTGCCAAGGACTAGACTGAACATAAACGCTAACACTGGGAATTAATTAGTTCAGGGCTTATGTGTGTGCGTCCCTCACAGAACAGGCAGAATTTCAGAAGAAAGCCGTGCAGACAGGAAAAATCACATTTGTAAGTCAGAAAGAAAACCAGAAGACCACTTTTTGGACAGAACACTAGTTGAAGATTTGGGAATATGAATAGGGAAATTGGCTCTGTATGATCTTTATGCTTATGAGAACGTTATTTGCCAATAACCATGACCGTATCCAAGAAATAGCTGACTGTCGTCATTTTCTCCTAGTGAAAAGGGTGCGCAAGTCACTGCACACAAGACAAACGCTTGTGATGAAAGGAATGAAAGTATGATATCTGATCTGCTGCATCTGAGGACTCTAATTGGGTATTTAAAAGTTGCCTGTTAATTTGAAACTGGAAAACTTTGATATCCCAGCTACGAGCTCTGCTGAAACCGTCTGTAGCCCTGCCGAAGCCTGGCAGCACTGACACAGCCCTCGCTGCAGCCCAGGCCAAGGCACAGACTTACTCCTCCCTCCGCTGCGTCCAGCAGAAACTCTTAAACTCTTCTTTTGCTGAGGGCTGCAGCAGCGAAGAATCTTTTGCTGCTACGTGGGATTTTTAGGTATGTTTCTTGGTGGTTGAAATGAAACCATAGTTCATACAAAAAAGCTTTCATACAAAACCGGGATGAGGTAACTTGACAATAGGATGATTTCACTTTCTTACCAGATACCCTGCCACTTGTAATGCAATAGGCATGTGCATATACAAGCTAGTGGGAATTAAAGTGTAGGTAGCACAGGACTTCACTGTGAGAGACAGAAGCCCCCTACACCTCCCGAAGGACAAGTGAAGAAACATCCATCAAGATCCTGTCCTCTCACTGAGAGGAACAACGCCCAACCTGTGGTTTGTTTGATCCAGGAGTAGATGTGTTTGTTAACCATCAACGTGAGATACCCCACCGCTATATTTTGCTATGCTTTTATTCCAAGGATGCTCATTAGCAAAGACTTCAAGTGTCCTTGCCTCCATCATCCGCAGCTGTCTTGATCTCATAAAACGACCACTCTCCCTGCAACGATTTCTTTCCCACAGGACTAGCCTGAGATTAACCACTAGTTTTAAATGTGTTGAGTAATACACAGGTTTCAGTGGGTTAAATAGCTACTGGTAGCTACTGTTCCTCAGCTTCAGAATGGTACAGGTACCTCAGTGTTTTCCGGAGCAAGTGACTACTGATTATAATTAATGTATGACATTAACATTAAGTAGTAATGATGGCTGAATTGTTTTTGCTGAAATGTAATGAACACAGAAGATGCATTTTAATGAGGAATAAATAGACTGTAAATCCTAAAGTAATCCTTGGAATGACTATTGCCATGCAGAGGCTTTCCTTTTCTCTTTCATATTCTCAAATCTAATTATATTTTTCTAATTTTCCTCTTTTCTTTTCCCCTCATTCCTATTCTGTTTCCTCTCTGTCATTCTCATTCCTGCTTCTTTGCACATTTCTTTTCAGCAAAGGGGAAGGAAATGCTGTGGTCCTTCATTTTACTGCTCCTCCATAGCAAAATCAGGAGAAAATACAGCAGAGAAGGAAATAGAAGCACACTTAAATTTCTGCTAATTACTGTTGTCACTGACATTTATATTTGTTTGATTTACACACATTCTAATTAATACAAATAGTAAAGGGGAGAACTCAGCAGTGAAGCTACAGAAGTTTACAAGTTGCTTTCATGTATTTATTGCTTTGCTAAAACCCAGACCCCCTAATCAGCTTCCCAGATTATTCCTTGCATTCATAATGCCCTGCTGACAACGAAATGTAAACAAACTGCTGCAATGGAAGAGGTAAAATCGATAGAGGAGATCCTAGGGCTAACATATGTCTGTGTTCCTGGTGTCAGGAAAGAAAAAAACCCAACAAAACCTGGTAACACGAGCCTCAAAAAAGTAGTTTTTCTGCAAGTGAAAACAATCTTGCTGATCAAAAATTGTACGAGGCTATATCCGAGGAGCACATTGTCCCACAGTTACTAATTGTTGAATACGGTACCCAGCAGTATCAATCACTTAAGTGATCAGAAACAATTTCTCAAAAACAAACAAATAAAAAGTGTAAAGTTAGTCACAAAAAAAAAAAGGATTGCCATTTGAAGAAAAAAATATTAAAGCATCAAACAGTAAAAAAAAAGAATTAGAGTGAGAAACAGGAGTCAAGAAGAGCTCTCCTACTACCCCTTGGTATGGCCCAGGAGCTGCAAGGGAGATACACCCACAATATGAGGAAGATGACACTTCACTACCTGATATTTCTCTTCTGGAATTTAGAGGTTCTTTTTCCTTTTACCCCAAGGAAGGTGGGATTCAGAAAACCCGGATAATTTTTGCAGCTTTTAATCTAAATGACTTTTTTTTTTTTTTGCCATCTGCTGCTCAGGGCAAGCTCACAGTATTTCTGTATCTTTACACAAGACACTGGATCTTGTGTCTTCCCCCACAGGGAAGACAATCCTGCTTTCACCTAGAAAATTTGCAAGTTAAGGGTAAATCTTGCCCCAAACTATGCCCTACACTCCTGTGAGCGGGCCCTACTACGAGCTGGTTGTGGGTGGAATATCCACAGAAACTTGATTTTCTAGCCCAGAGGTGACCTCTCCTCAGTCAGCATCCGTAGGAATCAAACCAAACCCATCAGATAGACTGCAGGGCTTCCAGGCAAGCGAGCAAACACGAGTTGGCCAGGCTGCACCTACATGTGCTGTGCTGTGTTGTCAATTAAATATGCAAAAAGAACACGTGTGTTTGATCAGTTCCATGCAAGTCATTAGACTTTTCTCTGCCCTCACCAGTTCATAGCACAATCAGAAATTTTGGAATAAGTAAACACTCCTCAATCACATCCAGCTGTAAGAAATGGGTCTCAGAAGGATACAAACATTGATCCCGAATTCTTGAGCCCTGAGCAACAAGTTTAATTTGTCACACGTCACATTAGATTGCAAGGCAGCTCAGGCTGCTATATGGAATTCCACAATAGGAGGAATTTATATGTATTCAAATAAAAACGTCTTCAGTCTGCCGTGCAGTCAAGGAAGGCAATGCTCATATATCATAGTCTCCTGATATTGGTTCAAAAGGCCATCACATTACGGACAGAAATATAGATATAGTCTGCTTTCCCATCACCACAAGTCAACAGCGACGACAGGCCCACTGACAGACAATTTGTGTGTTCTCCTCAAACCCATATTTCACTGGTTCAGCATACCTATTGCATTGATAGAAGGAAATATCCAGAGTTTATTCAAGGGCATTTTACAATGTCGAGCCTTTTGTTCAAAAGGTGGTCCCAGCACAGGCAGCTTTCCCATCATTTTGGACCAGTAGCTGCAGCCTACGCCTTTTCAATGACCTTCTTTCTCCCCAAAGGCATATGTGCAATCAGGGCGACGTAGCCAATCTGATCTTAATAGCTCCTTGTTAGAGGAGGTGACACTGGTTACCACAGCTCTTCTAGGTGTCTAGTCTAACCTGTGCATCACTCCTGCACTCTCAAGGAACTGTGCTGCAGAAGGAGGGTCAAGGTCTTCATCTAGATCCTCCAGTGGAGAGCCCAGTGTTGGCTCAGGTGTTGGCACCTACAGAAGTCTTCCCCAGAAAGAGACTTAATGCAAGGTGGGAACTATGACTTACTTCTCTGACTGGAAGAGAATTTCAGCCTTGGCCATTCAACACAAATTTGAGGAGGTTTCATACGGGTTATGTTCTGATCTTAGAATTTTCTTGGGGTTTATGCAGGTCTATAGTTGCGGGTATTTTAGCAAATTACCCTCCAGTGTAATACTTCTTTATGGAGTGCAACAACTGAAATAGCAAAGTGCAGACCAAAACCCTGGGCCACATAGGAAGGCTCAAGCAGGAATTAATTTAGGTAGAATAGTATTTGGATCTAATCCCAAATGTAGGCGTTTGGGTATTTAATTGTAATGCAGCTGTTCATGTCAATGTGCCAGAAGCAAAAAGCATCAAGGAGGCTGGGAGAGCCCAGACAGCATGGCCTCAAGGGTTGCACAAGGAAGAGAGGAAATGTATTTAGAAATCATTTATTTAGTCCTATTGTAATCAGAAAAATAAGAATTTGTGATGGTCACAGCATCTAATTGAGCTACTGAATTACACTCCTGCACTAAGTCACTTTCTCCTTCCTGACGGCAAAAGTCAAGGGAAAGGCTCCCTCACGTAGATAGCGTACATCCCTCCTCTTGTGTCTGCCCACTGGAAACGGAAAGGACAGCACCAGGGACATTCCCGATTGACATCACAGTAACAGCAAGGCATGGCTGAATACTTCAGCCCAGGGCAATTACAACAATATTCTTCAAGGCAGCGAGCTACAAATGCTTCCCTTCAGATCAGGCTATGCTACTGGCAGACAGATTGCACTTGTTGTCTTCAAGGGAGCTCATCTTGCTTACAGCGACGTAACTGAGAACATCGACGCCTGGGATTAACAAGCTACTTTCATTCAACCGCTCAACAGTAATTGCCCAAATACATTTCTCTTACCCATCGGGAAACAGAGGGTAGCTCCAGGTAGGTTGCTTCCTTTCCACGGAGAGTTAGATCACCTCATATTTGCCATGGAGTAAAATTGTGCAGATTAGCAGTTGCTGTGTCATAGCTAATGCATAGGAAATCCAGAGGATACCATGCCTACAGGTACGTAATTCTGAGAGGGGCATCAAGCTCAAAGGCCTGAGGAAACAATAGGAATAAGTTATTCAACAATTAAATTCAATTAGGATTCCAGAGTGGAACAAAAAAAATAAGTAATAATCTTATGCTAAGTAATCAGGATAATTAAGTTTTCATTTGTTTGTATATTTAGAAAACCTTTGCAGCTGTGTCAGGTGAGGACATTATTCTCTCTTCCCTGCACTAGTTAATTTAAGAAAAGCCATACCTTGAAAGACTTTTTTTACTAGATAGATGGAGAAATTGCCGATGGATCCGGGTGGTGTGGAGTCCCAGCTTCCTTCCCTGCTGGGGTATGCCTGAAAAGTTGCTTTTATTTCCTCATCTTGGGTCATGCTCTAGTTCCTGGTTTGACTTTGGTTTCTCTAGGGTCTGTGTGCTGGTGTTTTTTCCAGCTTCCCTTTGGAAAGCAGCAGCTCAGAGACTCCCTCCACCTGCCCTGCTTGTGCCTTGGTCTTGTGGGCTTGTCATGAGGGTGCTCTGGTTTCTGCCATGCCTGCCCCTAAAATGCCTTTGCTGTGTCTCACGACTACTTTAAATAATAGCCGGAGAGGGACTGTTTATCAGGGAGTGTAGTGACAGGACAAGGGGTAATGGGTTTAAGCTGAAGGAGGGTCGATTCAGATTAGATAGTAGGAAGAAATTCTTCACTGTGAGAGTGGTGAGGCACTGGAACAGGTTGCCCAGAGAGGTTGTGGATGCCCCATCCCTGGAAGTGTTCAAGGCTGGGTTGGATGAGGCTTTGGGCAACGTGGTCTAGTGGAGGGTGTCCCTGCCCATGGCAGGGGGTTGGAACTAGATGGTCTTTGAGGTCCCTTCCAACCCAAACCATTCTATGAAATGCACAATGGCTGTAGCTTTGGCATGTCAGGATGTTTGGGGGGTGTGTGGGGGGTGGGATTTGCTGCATTTTAGGGGGGGGTCTGTTTTTCTGTTTTTATTTTAAAGCAATCTCACTCCTTGGTAGCTCCAAATCTCTGTCACGTGGAAGTTTGCTTGCATTTCCAATGACAGTGTTAGCAAGAAAATGGGCTTCCATTTTGAGTTTTTACATATATATGTGTATATATACACACACTTATATGTTCATATAGGGATGTGTTTGCATGTATATATGTCTTTCAGGAGCTATATATCAGAGCTGTTACTGATGTCCTGAGGTTCTGTATGAATGCCGCTAAATTGCAATATGTAACTTGTCGCTTCTGGCTTACTAACAGCAGAATCACAATCTCAGGGCAAAATACAGAGGGTGAGGGGTGCGAGCTGAGCACTGCTTTCAGTACCTGCAGCATTGCCAGCTGGTTTGACAGCAGAGGCGTGGGCAGTGTGCAGGAAGGGCGTCCAAAAACCTGTGACCTTGAAGTGTTTTGGCCTGCTGTCATCTAACCTTTCTGGCTCAGCTCAGCGGCTCCGTCTTCAGAGCGCCCTGAGAAAGGATGTCATATTCGTGAAGTCCTGAGTAAAATTAAGTTGCAAGTTGCTATCTGCTCTTCAGCTGCTTTTTATAGAAGCATTATCAGGTGAAGAAGCAGCTCTATAAGGTGAAGTAACCAGTGCTATAAGAAGCTATAAGCTCTGTAATTATATATTACATTAATAAGAAGCGCTATAAGGTAAAGTAACTACTTAGGAAGTTACATGTGAAAGGATTTTTATTTAATGTTGATTGGAAGAAAAAATACTGACTGGTTTCATTGCATTGAGTTACACCAACTGCATTGCTATTTTTTTTGTAGTAGGTATTAAATGCCCAAAAGCAGAAGTTAACTTGAGGTGAATAACATGAAACATCATGAGTATCGCTAGTGAAAGGCTATTTCCAAAGCTTTAACCGTAGGCGATCCTGATTCCTCCAGCATGATGATGGGAGCTTGAAGACCACGATGTTCAAGCAGAACAAAATCCGTTGCAAATCATTGAAAGGATATTTTTTTATTACACAGTAACACATAAAAATAAGAAAGTGTGCTTTTTGCCTCAGAACTATATCCAGGCTGCCTCCAGCCCTGTCCATCGCAGCACAAGACAGGGCTGTGGCGACTGGCCCCTAGACAGACCCTGAGACCCGGGTGGGTGATGAGGCTTCGCATGCCCCCAGTGCTCCCAGCAGGCAGGGAGGTCCTGCGTGCCGTGCTGTGCCAGACCGCTCGTGCCTTGGTCTTGGCCTAGGGTGGGCGACTGTCTCCAGCGGCACAGGCACGGGGATCACAACAGGGCCGCTCCGCTAAGCGGAGAAGCGGGAGGAGAGATCGCTGAAGGCAGCAGGAAGGCGGCGGCAGGTCTCCGTGCGTCCCCAGGGTGGGACGGGGCAAGAGGCGCAGGGGTCTGGAGCCCACTCCTACGCGCCTCCTTGACTTCACGGGCTGTAGGTCGAACTCGCGCGGGCTGCGGTTGTTGTCCCTGTGTTGGTGATCGGCCTCGGGGCGTTGGCTTGCTTTCCACTGCGGTCACTGATGAAAGGATGAACCGGCCGGGGGTGGGGGGATACCTGCCCAGCCGGCCGGGGGCAGAGGGGCTGGTCTGGCTGGGGGAGGAAGGGACGTGCAGAAGCACAGCTGCTGCCACCGCCGTGGGAGCAGACAGGCCCTGGGGAACGGCGACGGGGAGCTGGCGCACGTCTTCCTCCTGCCACCACCCCGCGCCTGGAGGAAACGCAACGGGGCGTGCCTCAGCGGGAATACATAAACACACAGCGATAAAGATGATAATATATTACATAGTTAAATAATTATACATTTATAAATTATATGAATGCATTGATTAATAATATAAAACATATATAAAATTACACATACAAATTAAAATATTAATTATGTAAATTTATACTCATTAGATACAACAAATATATGTATATGTTGTATTATGTAAATAAGAGTATAAATATATTATAATAGATACATAATGATATATACATACATACAGATATGTTATAGTATATAATATACACTATATATGTTTTATATATATTTGTATATGTAACTTATATACACATCTAATAGTTATATAACATATATGAAATATATTAGATTTATATTACTATATTTTATAATTATACATCATAATATACATGATATCATATGCATATAACACATGGTATATGTATTATGTGTACATGTTACAATGTGTTGTTGTTGTTATTATTATGATAAATAATGATGTGTGTCTACATAAAACCTTAGCTGAAATACCTCAGTGGATCTGTTAGGTTTGGCTTGTGCCTTTGCACTGACGGGGAGTACTGTCATGGCCTGAAAAGAGCGCAGAGTGGCTCCTGAGGAGGAGGCATGAGGAAAGCAGAGATGCCCTGATATGCCTTCTTATGAAATTTCTAAATGAGAAGTAACACTGTGGTGTCCAGCTCTTGCTTCTCTTCATTTTAATACTGTTTTTC
Organism: Grus americana; assembly: GCF_028858705.1. Taxonomy (NCBI): domain Eukaryota; kingdom Metazoa; phylum Chordata; class Aves; order Gruiformes; family Gruidae; genus Grus; species Grus americana. Next base: position 22,416,470 of record NC_072854.1, read on the forward strand.
CACTGATAGCATTTCCAGGCTAAATACATTGGTGGTGATGAGAGGTCTATATAGCAGCTCTTTTGATGTTACCCCACCACCGCAGTGCTTCCCGGCCCTAACACGTTGGCCCAGATGCTTATTATTTTCTTTTCATGGATTGTGCTTAATTCCCAGGAAATAGCTCAGACAAAAATTAAATATTGAGTAAAGGTTTCTGAAGATGGCTCCTTCCCTGAGAGTGGCTGGTAGGAGATTTCCCCGGCAGCAGTGAGATTTACGTCCTGGGATAAAGACAAGGCTCGGTGCTCTTCAGAGCCACGAAGCTGCCTCAGTACAAACATCTGAAGAGCTGATTATCTGCGGTACTCTGAAAGTATTTCTTGGGCAGAATGTGCTGTTTCATTCTTTCAAGATGATACCTACCGTTGCACTTGCTTCTTACAGGAACAAAATGTTCAGAATTCTCTAGAAAAAAAAAAAGAGTTGTTACGTGAAGGATGATGTAGTGGTTGCAGAGACTTCAGACAGGAATTTTGAGAAACAGCTTTGGGCACCTGGGCACAGGAAGAAATGCGTAGAGACAGCCAAGAGCCATGATTGATTTCCCAATCTCCAATGACACCAACACTCATCTGATCAGACCAGTCTTTTTCTTTTTTTTTTTTAAATATTTTTGTGTGTGTGTTTTCCTCTGTGGTTTTCCACAGAAATAGTTTCAGCTGAATTTTATGACAGAACTTTCAGTTTATTCATTTAAATTGGCAGGTGTCTTTTTTTTTAATTTATTTTTGAGACAATATTTTGAAAGTTCATACTCCTACAAGGGTAAAACAATAATAGCATGTAAAATATGGATTGCTAAATAACATCTCTAATTTCTTATTTCTCGGTTTTCAGAAACAACTCTACAACATAATTAAAACAAAAATCAATCTGGAGAATCCTGGAATTAAACACAAAATTATAGGGTTTGTGATGTCAGATTTGCATAAATTTAGATCTAATCCAAACTCAATGAAGTCAACACAAGGACTGTCGTGGTCAGCAGACCTTCTCTGCTGTCCGTGGAGTGTTGTCATGGTGGGTCAATGCATTATGACCAGCGAGCACTTGCTCTCCCTTCTGAGCACATTTAAGTACATCCACAAGACCTAGCAGTCGGAAGGCATCTTACCAATAAATGAGGTCAGAGAGCAACAGATATTTGCAAAGGCAAGGCTGAGCAGACAGCATGGGCTATAAATGAGGTGCAAGCGAGGAAAAAGGTTAAATCAGTTTTGATGCTGAAGGACTGCCTTGTCCGATCGTTCCCTCTGGTAGCACTGCAGGGTGCTATCAAATTCAGTGGGGTTGAATCAACGTGAGTAAAACTTGAATATTTCCAAAGTGGTAGAGCAATGCTGGAGCTATTTAGGACAGGGGTGTTTCGAGATACCTTGTAACATTCATCCCACCAGCTGAACTGCCTGCTGCTTTAGATTCTGCAATGTCAGTCAGCTATTTCTTCAAAGGGATTTTATTTTTTACCACCCCCTGAAAAAATACCACATCTCATGGAGTCATATTTTACTTTAGCATTTCTCCCGGAAAAAAATGCTACTAAAGGGGAAGTTGTTATCTGCTCATAGATTAATTACAGAGTATTCCCTTGTCCTGTCCCCTGGGGTTTACCATTAAGTGTAAAAAAAACCCCCTTGCTAGTGGGTTATATATATAAATATATACTTAGTATACCACTAAGTATATAGAAACATTTGTTAATTGGTTTAAGTTTTGTTACCTTGAATCCTTCCTGTAATAACCACCCATCTGTATTTTGCCAGTATGTTTGGCCTTGTGATTATATGTTTATTATATGGGGGGAACTTGGCTGTATAGGTTGTTTCTGACAAAAGGAGCAATTGTTTTTAACGCTTCCTCTCGGGGAAAACTTGAATAGACAGATGGTACCCCACTGCAGGACCTGAGACCTTTTATGTTATCCCAACTCTTCTCTTTCTAGTTGGTGGGTCATTTCAACACAGGAATTTCAGGAGACTTGTGCTTCCATGGGGATGTTACAGAGGGAGGTATCTGAACCGTTAGAATATTTAAAGCAGTTAAAGAAACATATTGATGGCATAAGCATATGCACTTAAATCAGGACTGAGCTAGATATACTAAATCTAAATGTCCAAAATTAGAATGAGGGCCCAGAGTGAAGGAAAAAAACAACAACCTACCCTTCTTTGTACACAGCAGTACTTCAAGTACAAATCCACCCCGGAAATCGACCCCCTCTCATCCCCATTATATGGAGTAGGCTTTGCTCTATGGCATTTGCAAATGGATGGGATTTACAAAGCTGCTCACCACACCTCTAGCCCTGATGTAATTTCTGTTTCCATATATTGCAAAAGGAGCAAACTGGACCGTTACAAAAAGCCCGGCCCTCGCGTATTCCTACGTCGGGAATAACTGCATATTTCACCGCATGCTCTCTGCAGGCAGAAAGATGTATTACGTGTGAAATCAGAGTGGGAGTCTGCAGCACACTGGAAAAAACTTCACCCAGAGCTTTTGCATCAATTTTATAACCTCTGCCTTCTTTAAAGATATTTAGAGTTGTTTCGAAGTGACAGAGATTACCTTATTCCCCATAAGGTGAGGCAGTTTTTTAGCAGGGATAAGGAAGATGATTCATTTGTCTAAACTGCTCAACCTCGTTATGCGCTCAGCTGGTAAATGGCAGTCGCACCCAGACAGACTCCTAAAGAAGAAAATACCTCATTGCTTGTAGAAAGGAGAAAAAGTTAAATTTGCTAACATTACAGTTTTCATGGCACTTAAAATAATAAGCAGCTGGAGTTGATTTATTCTCATTTTCAAGACTCAGTTCTCTTCCATTTCTTCCTTTATCTTTTAAGCATAGGTGCAAGGTGTTGACTGAATCCTTACTTGTTCCTACGTTGTGAAAGTTTCCTGATTTGGCAAAAATAATTATGCATTAAAAAAAATAAATTTTGTAACCGCAGGAATTTGCACAGGTGAATTTGTGAACATGTGTGTGATACAGGGCTGGTTTAAGGTTCTTGTCTGGAAATCTACCCTCAAATACCTTGCAGTAATGGACATTCAGATTTGGTTATTTCAAAGAGCCAATCTACGAGGCACCAGAGATTACTTAAAATGAAACATGTACATCATTTTTATAGAAGAGCCTCAGTAGGCAACATGGAAAAATGATGTACAGTGAATCAAAACAGATCCTGAGGGTATGCGGAGCTCCGGACCTGCTTTCTTTCCCAGCACGCTGCTGGCTGTGGGATGGCTGCACTCGCTTGGAGAGCTCATTTATACTGACTTGATGTCTCGGTGAGGGCTTGCACGGAGGTAATCACCTTCACCAGGGCAAGGGCATTGGCTGGCTTTTGCAACTATGATAAAATGATGCCAGTTTTGACAGCAAATGCTTAAATTTAAACCCCTCTGCATGTCTGACTGCAAAAGGCAGCCAATATTTTCAGAACACTGTCAAAAATAGTTTTGGTCTGGTGTTTGCCCAAGTCATAGAATCTTAGAATCATAGAATGGTTTGGGTTGGAAGGGACCTCAAAGATCATCTAGTTCCAACCCCCTGCCATGGGCAGGGACACCCTCCACTAGACCACGTTGCCCAAAGCCTCATCTAACCTGGCCTTGAACACTTCCAGGGAGGGGGCATCCACAACCTCTCTGGGCAACCTGTTCCAGTGTCTCACCACTCTAACAGTGAAGAATTTCTTCCTACTATCTAATCTAAATTGACCCTCCTTCAGCTTGAACCCATTACCCCTTGTCCTATCACTACATGCCCTTGCCCTCTCCATCTTTCCTGTAGGCACCTTTATATATTGAAAGGCTGCAATTAGGTCTCCCCGGAGCCTTCTCTTCTCCAGGCTGAACAACCCCTGCTGTCTCAGCCTGTCTTCACAGGAGAGGTGCTCCAGCCCTCTGATCATCTTCGTGGCCCTCCTCTGGACCCACTCCAACAGCTCCATGTCCTTCTTATGTTGGGGGCCCCAGAGCTGAACACAGTACTCCAGGTGGGGTCCTTGGAGTTATCCTAGAGCTGGTGAGAAGAAAAGTTAGATTTTAACAGGAGATTAACAGAGAGATGGAACTTTTCAGTTAATATTTTTATCCTTTTTTTTTTTGACCAGTTCTACTTGCATCTAAATTTCTGAAAGAAATATTTCTCTGCTCTTTTGATCTTCATACTTCCCCCACACTGGCGCTGTAGGAACGGTTCAGAGTTAGGAAGGAAACCTGCAATAACATTTTGTCTCTTGATGATCGATGACATATGAAATAAGAGCTCTATTCCTAAAAAATAAACTAAGGATTTCTGCTATCACATTAACTTGACTTTATCTTAGGTATATAAACTATTATTTGGGTTATGTAATATTGAGTAGTGGATTTAAAAAAAACCAACAAACAGGCTAGTGAATTGGACCATGCGGGACAATGAGAGTAAGAAAAGAAATCACATGTATCTAAAGTCAAACACTAGAAGTGGGTATAAGAAGGCTATGTGGAAAGAGTGAGAACGCCAGGATGGAAGGAAAAGCAGCATTGAAAAGAGCAAATATTTGCATAAAATTATTATGCTGCTACCTAAAAAAAGGACATCTGGGTGCACAGTTTATGATGTTTCGTAGCACAACGGTTACGTTGCAAGTCACAGATACCTTTCCTGCTCCAAGTCAGTGCATTAAATATGTCAGAGCTGTGAATATTTTTGCCTATATCCTATGTACCTGAAGTTGGGCTCCTGCACCAAAGCTGGATGCCAACCTCACCTTTTGGTCAACGGTGCAAAGCAGGAGCTTGTACAGAGGAGATCTACCTGAAGTGCCTCGGGAGAGGGCTTGCCCTGTGGATGTCCAACGCTGAAGGCTTACGATGGGTCCGATAACCCCACGTTGTTGGGGAAGGGGGAGGTAAGTGTCGACAGGAGACAGTTGCCTCTATCCACCTCCGTGCACGATGGCAGACTTGCTGAACTGAGCAGTCTTGCCGTGTGTGAATCATTTGGGATTGGATATTGCACTGGAGATAATTACAGTTGTTTACCATTGGCAAACAATCTTCTACAGAGCACAGACAAGATCACGGCTCTGTCTCAGTGTTTATAATAGAAAAGAGAATTAATGACATTTAATAGATTACTTATGCTGAAGTTCAGGCAGTCTGTTCTCAGTGTTTAATTACATTTGTTTGGGGAGCCGTGGGAAGAGCAGGGAAGGCACTAGGTGTCTGTGGTTTAAAGTTTTTGGCCTACAGCCATGCTCCTGCTCCCTTGGTGTCCTCACGCCCAGCTCTCCCGCAGCAGGGACCTGCCTCCTCCCCAGGCTCGCTGCTGGGACGTGGCTGAGGCCAGAGCTGCAATGCTCCGCAGGGTGAGCCTGGTGCCACCTCCAGCCTTTCTCACCCTGAGCTGGGCGCTTCAGGCACTGGGCTCTGGGAGAAGAGCGAGTGGACATCCAGAGGCACTGGCTGTCCGTGGAGGCCTGTGTTGGGAAGAGGCTTCCACCAGCTGGAGTGCCCGAGCACTGATGGAGGCTCAGATATTTTGGAGTAGCTACCCCAGCAGGGGCTAGCGTCCTGCAGACCCACTGGGATGCTCTGCAGTGTCTCTTCTTTCCTCTGCCCCCATGGGGAGCTCTGGAACCCTCCTGGCATGGTACAGCGCATTTTGGTGAGGTCGAGCTTTGTGATACCTAAAGAAAGGCGCCTGAAGTAGCAAGTCATGATTTTAGCTTCCATGCCTTTACAAATCTAAGCCAAGCTTTTTTTTTTCCCTTCTCAATATTATGGACCATTTCCCAAGCAGAGTGGGCAGAACAGCAAGAGATCGACTCTGTTGGAACTTCTTTTACTAAATAAAATTGAAAACAAAACGCTCATGTCCAGCACTGCCCTGGTACCAGAAAACTCTTGGTAGCACTTGGCAATGCAGCCATGCACATTGACGTTCCTGGATGCCAACATGCGGGATGGAAAAGGTCTGGGATGGCTCATCCCCGCTTGCACATTAGATAGCGTCTCCGCTCTGGTGATTCTGAAGTATCAAGTGTTGATCGGCGTGTTGGCTGGTTCCAGGATAGCCAATCACTCCTCAGCCTCTGTCCGCACCAGCTTTATCCAGTGTTAATTTGCAGGCGCAGCAGTGTGCATTATGTACCCGCTAAAGCATCGCGAAGCAGCGCGGCATTAGCTCGGCAAGAGTACTGTAACACAGAGCATATGGTAGGTCAGTGGAAAAAACGCTTGCTGTTGGTGGGTCAGCAGAGGTGCATGTTGCAGGCACAGTGTCCACGGTCAGGGCTGGTGGGGAGATGGTCGGGTCCGTGGCACTTACCAGCCTTCCCCTCTCCAGGCTACCAGTGCGTTCAGTCTTTCTGTGCAGGTCGCGTTTTCTGCACTTCTTATTTTTGTCACTTTTCTCTGAACTCTTTTTAACTAGACGACATCTTCCTTGAAGAGTGGTGCCCAAAATGAGACACGGCAGCCACCAGCACTGGGCAAAGCAGGAGGACCACTCCACACACCTCCCAGCCTGCACCCCCTCAAACGTCCCCCACGTGACTGCTTCCCGCCCCCGTGAGGATCTGACGCTGCTGGCTGGCGTGTGATTCACTCCATCGATCTTGCGCTGCTCCCCACCCCATGTTCGCATGGCTGATGCTTTTGCCAAAGAATCAAGCTTTTTGTGCTTGTCCTTCTCGAATCCCACTGCCAGTCTGAGAGCACTTTGCAGATTTTAGATCATTGTGAATTCTGCTCCTGTCTTTTGGCGCCTGCAGACCTTCTGAGGTTGATGTTTTATGCATACCCACTCTCATAACATGAGTCATTAGTAAAAATATCAGGCAGCCCCCGTTCACAGCAGCATGCAGCAGCCCATTCTGTACTTTTTTTCCAGATACTCAAAGAATACTGTTCATTCTTTGTAGGTTTTTGGCCAAGACCTGTAATCCCCTTACTGCAGTTCATTGAAGAGTGCTTTCCCCCAGGCTGTGTATGAGAATGTCATTTGTGACTCTTACTGAAGTCATACGTTATGATGCTTGCTCACTTGATTGTTATGTTGTCTCAGAAGGAAACTTGGTTGGTTGCACATGATTTATTCCTGGTAAACACGTTAGCTGCTTTTTATCCTCTTATTTTTCTGTGAGTTTGCAGATAGCGCTGATTATTTGTCGAGTACTGTTGGGTGTTTGTTGAGCATCTTTGAGTGGCAAGCTGATCCTAGGTTTTTCCATCTGAAATATATTTACCCTTTTTTCAGTCTTCTGGGACCTCCCCCATTCTTCACGAATTTCAGCTATAACCACTAATGGCTGAGACTCCTTCAGCCAGATCCCAAAGTACTCCAAAGTGAATTTCCTCAGGTCCACCTGATAATAGCATAGTTATTAGGTGAATGCTCGCTCTCTGACTGCAGGACTTCTCAGGTAATGGAAGCAAATGGATTCTGATACTAAAAATACTACTTAAAATAACTATGCACTCATCATATAATTAGCTACCACAACTATTAGGTATCACTGTTTCACACTTGGTATGTACAAAGCATCTGAGGCACTGGCATAGCTCCCTTTCAATGGTATCTAATACAGCTGTGTTGGGTTTGCGTGGCAAGGTTTTGGTAGCAGGGGAGCTACAGGGGTGGCTTCTGTGAGAAGCTGCTAGAAGCTCCCCCTGTGTCTGATAGAGCCAATGCCAGCCAGCTCCAAGACGGGCCCACCGCTGGCCAAGGCCATCAGCGACGCTGGTAGTGCCTCTGGGATAACATGGGTAAGAAGGGGAAAAACTGCTGCTTAACACCAGGAGCAATTGCAGCCAGAGAGAGGAGTGAGGATATGTGAGAGAAACAACTCTGCAGACACCAAGGTCAGTGCAGAAGGAGGGGGAGGAGGTGCTCCAGGCAGAGCAGAGATTCCCCTGCAGCCCATGGAGAAGACCATGGTGAGGCAGGCTGTCCCCCTGCAGCCCATGGAGGTCCATAGTGGAGCAGAGATTCCACCTGCAGCCCAGGGAGGATGATGGTGGAGCAGATATCCACCTGCAGCCCGTGGACGACCCCACGCCAGAGCAGGTGGATGAACCTGAAGGAGGCTGTGTCCCCAAGGGAAGCCCATGCTGGAGCAAGCTCCTGGCAGGACCTGTGGACCCGTGGAGAGAGGACCCCATGCTGGAGCAGGTTTTCTGGCAGGACTTGTGACCCCATGGAGGACCCATGCTGGAGCAGTTTGTGAAGGACTGTAGCCCATGGGAAGGACTCGTGTTGGAGAAGTTGGTGCAGGATTGTCTCCTGCGGGAGGGACCCCACGCTGGAGCAGGGGAAAAATGTGAGGAGTCCTCCCCATGAGGAGGAAGGAGCAGCAGAGACAATGTGTGATGAACTGACCACAACCCCCATTCCCTGTCCCCCTGTGCCACTGGTGGGGAGGAGGTAGAGAAATCGGGAGTGAAGTTGAGCCTGGGAAGAAGGAAGGGGTGGGGGAAAGTGTTGTAAGATTTGGTTTTATTTGTCATTACCCAACTCTGATTTGATTGGTAATAAATTAAACTAATTTCCCCGAGCTGAGTCTCTTTTGCCCATGACAGTAACTGGTGAGTGATCTCTCCCTGTCCTTATCCCAACCCACGAGCTTTTTGTTGTATTTTTTCTCCCCTGCCCAGCTGAGGAGGGCAGTGACAGAGTGGCTCTGGTGGGCACCTGGCCTCCAGCCGGGGCCAACCCACCACAACAGCACAGACATTTTCAGCGAGGTTGATGGTCTGAGTGAATCAGTTGTTTCCTTGTTCTCACCGTGCAAGCATATTGATATTTCACCCACTCATTTTATTAGGAGCCACTGGCAAAAAAGGCAGGAAATAAGGTCTCTTGCTCACCTTTGACTTTTCTGAAACACTAACAGGTCTCCGGAGTGACCTGTCAAATGTTACATCTTGCTCATTTGCATGGAAAGCAAATTGGGGCAGGAAATTGTGTTTAGAGTTGGTACATGCCTAGCGCAGCAGGGACATCCTGGGCACCCTTGGAGCATCTGCAGTAGGAGTAGTAGATGTTCATTCATCAAGGACTGGTATCATCCCTGGCTTTAGGACACTTAACACGCTACTTATGCAGCTGGAGGAAGGGAAGACCGCTGAGTCACTTGCAGATAGATATGGAGCCAGATGACTTAAGATCTTGGCAGGCTTTGATTTTTTCTCAGGAGGAGAGGATCTTAAGCACCCAGGAGGCCATCATTTCTATTCAAGAGATTGTTCTTTTAAGCCACAGACCATTTCTTTTACTGTTGTGTCTTCACCTATGGCAGCAGCTCATATTCTGCCCTGCAGAGACCTAGGCTCTTCAGTTCAAGAACCTAATGATACCAGGAAGCTGAGGGGGCTGTGGTCAACCAGGGTGACCCATGCAGCCCCAAGTGCGGCACAAGCGCAGAGCAGGTCCTGCCTGGGGGAACCAGCACCCCCAGCAAGTGCTGCCCGCACGGGCAGGGTGGCCACTGGCCACCCCCCACTGCCACCAACAGAACAGAAGCATGAGAAAAAGGAAATATTATTAGCTGCCTGCTGCTCGTGAGGAACTGAAACAACTTCTGGAGTCCATAATCAGACTGAAATGTAAAACTCGAGCTGTGTTCCCCATATCCCCTCTCTTCTTCTCTCTCTTGGTAAAGTGGATGATTTCAGGTTCTTGGCACCACCTCAGCTCACATAGCACAAAGCACACACAGCACTTTATTTACAGTGCAGCACGGACTTGCAGATAATTCACCCTCAGCAACATTACACAATTACTTATAGATGCCTGTGTTGAAAATAAATGAAAATTATTATATATTAAGAACTTCTCAGCAGTCCCTGGGATTAAAGAATATAATAACCAGTAACATTTTATGCCAAACATTGTGTTAATAGAAAAAATACTATAGTATAGGTACTGACAAAAGAATATTTCATTTAAAGGGCCGTTAGACTACAATGAGTACATGAAGTCCAGCTTCAAAGGAGACATGAAAATCGAGGTAGAGCACAACTCACATAATCAAATCTCCGGGATGACAGTGAAGCTCATGAGCAACACGAGACAGCCCAGAGCTGGAGGGAGTTCAGTGCTGACACATGCAAGATCATTTGCTCTGCTGCATCACACCCCTTACAACATGCATTGCATGGTGCCGGGGTGCAGGGTATCTCTAGCTAACATTATTTCTGTCTGGAAAGGACTGTGAATGACACCAAGCTGGGTGGTGTGGTTGATACTCTAGAGTGAAGGGGTTCCATCCAGAGAGACCTTGACAGGCTTGAGAGGTGGGCCCATGTGAACCTCATGACGTTTAGCAAGGCCAAGTGCAAGGTCCTGCACGTGGGTCAGGGCAATCCCCAATACCAGCACAGACTGGGGGGGGTGAATGGATTAGAGGAGCCCTGTGGGGAAGGACTTGAGTATACTGGTGGATGAAAAGTTTGATATGAGCCAGCAATGTGCAAAAAACAACCGTATGCTGGGTTGCATCAAAAGAAGCATGACCAGTGGGTCGAGGGAGGTGATTCTGCTCCTCTACTCTGCTCTGGTGGGACCTCACTTGGAGTACTGTGTCCAGCTCTGAGGCCCCAGCATAAGAAGGACATGGAGCTGTTGGAGCGAGTCCAGAGGAGGGCCACAAAGATGGTGAGGGCACTGGAGCACATCTCTTGTGAAGACAGGCTGAGAGAGCTAGGGTTCTTCAGCCTGGAGAAGAGAAGGCTCTGGGGAGACCTTGTTGTGGCCTTTCAGTATATAAAGATATATAAGAAAGATGAAGAGAAATTTTTTACCAAGGCCTGTGGTGACAGGACAAGGGGCCACAGTTTTAAACTGATGAGGGTGGTGAGGCACTGGGACAGGTTGCCCAGAGAGGTTGTGGATGCCCCATCCCTGGAAGTGTTCAAGGCCAGGTTGGATGGGGCTTTGGGCAACCTGGTCTAGCGGAGGGTGTCCCTGCCCATGGCAGGGGCGTTGGACTGGATGAACTCTGAAGGTTCTTTCCACCCAAACCATTTTGTGATTCTGTTATGCTATTCATGACTGGCTTTGTTGCTCAGGAAAGCCAAGTGTCAAAGCTGTGGGTTTTGTTTGCTGTAGCAGCAAGTTCAGCTTGGCCTTTGGTGGTGGGAGATCTGACACTTAAGTGGATTGATTTTGGCTTGGATTCATCCTAGCTAGCTATGGGAACCTAACTGAGATGCCTAAGTTAGAAACACAGCCACAAGGAGGGTCACTCCATAATCAATGGAAATAGGTGCCTCTGGAGAGTAGACTTGCTCACCCAAAAACTGAGAAGCATTTATTTCTCTCCAGTGGTAGCAAGAAGAACCTAAAGTATTTGCATTCCTAGTTTAAATACCTCAGATATTTCATGTTATGTCAGTTCAATCTGTGTCTTTCTTTATATACAAGTTGCTCAGACAGCAAAATAATGATGAGCTAAATAAGATTCAAGACAGTATTTGGAACGTATTTTAACACAGAGCTGTGGAGTTTTGAGCTGCATTTTCCTCTTCTTTTTGGTTTTTTTGTTTGCAGGTTATATTTCTCACCCAGAATTGATTTTCTGCTGTTCCCTCATAGTTTACATAAAAGACTGGGCAACTCATTAAAATGTATTTGTATGCTAATTGAAATTAATCAATGAAGTGGCCTCTGTGGGGCTGCTGCAGCACATGGGCATCTCCTGCTTCAGCGGTGTCTCATGCCCTGGGGCCAGCAGAAGGCTCTGGTGGCCACTGGGCTTCCCCCTGGCCCTCAGTCCACCTCTGGCCTCCAGCCTGCGGGCAGTGGCCATGCCTCTCCTTCAGGGGAGGCAGGAGACAAGCCTGCTCTCATGACCTCCTTGCTGACAAGGGCTGTTTCCCTGGAAGGACCACCAAGAGATGTGGTACTGGAAGGGATGAGAGTGACCAGACTGGGGGCACTGTTCTGGTGGTTGGAAGATGGACTGCAGTAGCTGCTGGGGTCAGGGATGTGTGTTGTGGTGGATCCTTTGGCGCTGTTGCAGTTTTCCAAGTGCCTGGAAGCCATTCCTTCTGTGGAGGGCATCCTGCCGCTTTTGGGGAGGATGGTCAGTAGACATGGGCCAAACATCTGTCTAGTGGCTCCCGTCATAGCACACTGACAGCGCACACGTGGTGGCGAGGTCTTCAGCTCCCAAGGAAATACGAAATGTCCTTTGTGGACATCTACTTCCCACGTGGATGCATGGACCTGTGCATCTTCATTGCAGCCTTTCTGAATGCTAGTCAGCCCTGCTACCGTGAGCACACAGCACTGCGTTCACCTCTCTGGTGCAAGCGTGCTCTTACTCCGTGCTGCTCCAGGCTCTCGGAGGTTTCCAGGTGCCTCCACACGGGAGGTGAGCCGCAGCCGGGTTGCCTGTGCTGGCTGGTGCCCAGACTCTGCTTTCTGGGACTTGGAGACAGCGTCCTGCAGCTCAGCGGCTCCCTCTGAAAGCTGCCCAGAGCCTGAACCATGTCTCTGAATTTGCTGATTATCTCAGTGCCTGTCTTCAACGGGAAATTGCTATTGTTGGAATAGGATGCTTTTGTAGAGATAGGGATCATTTGTGTTTGCTACCTTGAGCATTCTAAAAGTGAGGTGTCCAGCCTGTAGTCAGTAAGGTGAGGCACACATTCAGAGGGGGAGTTGGCCCACCTCTTCTAGACACCTCCTGAAGGGAATGAACTGATCTCTGGAGGTGCTTATTTTTCGCACTGACTATGGAGAGAACCTATGGAAATAGCTCAGGTTGAATATTTAACGTGCAGTGGTTAAGGTTTAGTGAGGTAAAGGTGTAGCATCACACTCCAGTGTCGATATCCTTGAGTAAACTCTGGGCTTTTTAATGTGCTGCTCAGTGAGGAACTAATTTTGCTTTAATGTGGGAGAGCAATGATGAAGTGCAATTCAGACTGTATGATTAAAAAAACCCCCAAAACAACCCAAAAAGCCTGTTAGTGACCCAGTATAAACTGATTGCTTTACATTCATCCCCCTGTCACTTTGGCACAAACTGTTATTGAGACAGTTGCAGTTAAACCACAGCTAAAACTACCCAGAGCCTGAGTCAGTCCCCAGCTTTGCTAAATGGCTGCAGGAGCATCAGGTCATTAAAGCCACCCCGGGCTCAGCGTGATCCCGGGCTCGCTGCGTGGCTGGGAGTTGAGATTTACAGCTCCTCTCACCCGGTGGGAGGGATTGCTTGTTCTGCTTCTCTTGTTCTTCGCTGAGTGATGCCTCTCCTCCCATCGCATGCCGTTCTGCAGGATGGGGTCAGCTGAGGCCTCGGGGCCTTTCTGCTTAGCAAGGAAAAGGCAGGAAGATGCAGGGACACACGTACAAGAGCAGAATTGTTGTTGAAAAAAATTGACAATAAGGAGGAAAGTGGCAAAAAACATTGCAGGTATCTTTTTATGGCAAACACTCCCAGTGTTTCTTTAGTTTCTCCTCTTGATACTATGCTATCAAATTAACAGTCGGATTCAGCTGGGGATGAAACATTGTGAATAATCCCTTAGGTGAGCTCCGGGGCTAATGAATGGGCTGTAACTGGCGAGTGAGTGAAAAGGGGACTCCGAGTTACCTGATGAAAGAGCTCGTGCCTGAGCTGTGCTGCAGACGAAAGCTAAGACCCAGTGGGAGATTGCACGTTCCTCAGGGAAGAGCCAGGGATGTGCTCAAATCACTGACGGCAGCCCTCCTCAAGCCTCTTCAGTATTCACCACCTCCGCTGCTCCCGCCTCCTCTCCCTTACGTGCACAGACAGACGGACACACACACACACACGCAGAGGGTCAGTCACAGTTCCACATGCTTCAGAGGAGCCAGAAAGCAGCTCTGGGAGGAGGAGACAGCAGTCGCGACAGAGACGTGGAGCCTGACCGAAGGCTCAGCCTTACTCTGGTTGCGCTGGCCCGAAGCAGCAGCCGAGGGGCTCTGGTGCCATCAGAGGGTGGTGGTGAAGCAAAGGTTTCAGTGCCATTCCTCCACCCTTCCTCTCCTCCTACAGCGAGGATCCGCCACGGCACAGCTGAAGAGCACCTGGGGAGCAGAGCACAGTCCTACGCGCTTGCTTTTCCTTTGGGGCAAAGCTTGCTCTTTGAAAGGCGATGTGGCTCAGCCACGGCAGCGAAGGCACGCGGTGTCTGAGTTATTCCGAGCAGTGATGATTCTGTTCAAGCTTTCATGCATTTTAACTTTACGTGCTTACGTGCTACCATCCCTATTGGGCTGAGAGTTTCATTCATTACTGAAGAACACTGAGCGAAGGACAAACCAATTTGTTATTTGCCTTTTTTTTTAAAAAAAAAAAAAAGATTAAAAGAGTTTATCTGCAGCAGGATCACTCTGCCTTGGTATTTCTTCCTTACTCTGGTTTAAATAACAGCAACAAGATACAGCCCCGTCCCCTAGTCAGGAAAATTACAGAAAAATAAAAGAAACCTCAAACATTAAGGGCTTTCGCATGTAAGGAAACCATCCACGTTCCTTCAGCTCATCTCAAAGCACCCTCAGGCCACTGCCAGGTGGCAGGGTGGAGGTGGCCTCCCCAGGACCCGTCTCTGCTGTCTGCCTGGAGCTAAAGGCACCAGCCTTTCCGCCCCTGAATCTCATCCATCGGGTCTGAACGGAAACACGCGGAAGCACCCACCGAGAGTTAACTCAAGCCCTCGCTCTGCTTGGCATCGGACACCTCCTTTGAGCACCTTGCCTCCAGTGTCTCCCTTGCAGGATGGACGTCGTCGGTGGGGTCCTGTGGGTTACGTGAAGTTCCTAAAAGCTTTTGAAAAGATGTGGATTATTGGTTTTAAAGCACTATGTGCTCTTAAAAAAAGGTCACTTGCAGAAATGCTGCTGAGGAGGTGAGGAAACATCTCTTTTGGGGCTGTTTTTATGCTTACAAACACTCACTACTGAGACAGGGACTCTCTGATTAAAAGTCAGAGACACACTGTAGCTCATGATTACATGCTTAGTTAAAAACTGAAGTGAACATAGCTCCAGGAACTGTATTAATCTACCATTTGATTAAACTACCTTTCAGTTGCCTTATTAAATTGTGATAGTTGTAGAAGAGTAACAAGAAAGTCATGTGAAAGACTAGACTGATTTAGGGGTTTATTTTGTGTTGTTTTGACTACTCCTAACTAAGAGGGGAAAAGGCATTTGATCCAAGGTAGGAAAAGATGTGACAAGCGTGAATATATATTTTTTTGTTTTATCACTAATATATTCATAGGGAAGTGCCATTGCACTGCCCCCGTAAAACCATTTCCCAGTCAAATCCCTGTGGCCACGTTCCACTGAAGCCAGGGAGGTGAATCGCCGCTAGCGCAGAGCTCTGCCACTCATAACCCACTGATACAATTTGCGATCGGAAAGGTGATGCAGGCACAGAACATTTTAAGAAGGAAGCTCCCAGTTTTCCTGGTGGGATTAATTACCATTACAGCAGCACCCGAAACCTCAGCTGAGGCCAGACTTCCATGCATCTGGCACTAGTGACAATGCATGAGCTGAAATGAAGGGCTTCTCAGCAAGGCACCGGCGGCATGAGGGTTATGCTGCCGGAACAACCCCCACGCCGTGCGGTATCTCTATCGAGGGCCGTGGCGGATACGTTATTAACTAGATAGCGGCGCTGCACGACACGAAATGTCAGCACAGCTGAAGGAGAGAAGATAGCCCCCCTCAAGTGATCTGCAGCTCATCTGCTGTATAAAAAGACATGCACATAAGTTAGGGGTAGAAAAATAAATTTTCTTGTTTGTGTTCTGTTTGTAGTTTGATATACAAATTAAAGGTTCAGTGTCACGATGCCGTTAGCACTGCCTATTAAGTGACAGAGCATCCACTGATTGATCACTACTCAAGTTTGCCTTCTTGGTCTATGGCATGCTTGGAGATGCACAATCTGTAACTCTATGATCTCCAGCTTCAGAAATAAATAATGCTATAGAGTGGTAATTTTGATGCAGAAATATAATTTCCGGAAGATGCATGAAAAGATGTCAGAGACGTTGCCTTCATTTTATACTTCCCTTATCAGTAAATGAGTGTTACCTTGAGTAATTGTCCTTGGCTGTCTGTCCTGATGGAAGTAGAAATTCTGCTTTAGACAAGTGACTATATAAATGTGAAAGAGTTTTTCATAAAACATTCAAGTGAATTTAATCCACTTTATTTAGCACAAAAGATCAAGCTTGAATGCTCTCTGATATTCACTGGCAATGCCATTTATCTCAAACAACTCTCCAGTCTACGCTACATATATTTGAAGAGAATACCAACCATGTTTGATTTTCTGATTATTTAATACTTTCATTTCACTTGCTTTCAGGAGGTGGACTTAGGCACACAAACCAAACAGTTACAAAATCTCTTGGGATTCCTTCTCAAAGAATAAAATAATTAACTTGATATATCAAGACATAATTCAAACTAGAGAAGTTACTGCCATTAGAAGTGGATTGGTTTAGTTAAAATTGTTTGGCATCAGGAGATATTAACCTATATTTGCCTGATATTAGAGGTAAAACCAATCCGATAAATTTTATTAAATGGCTTTTAAAATATATTTGTGCAGAAGGTCTAATATTTACTAGCTTAAACAGTACTTCTGTTTAAATATTTTTACAAGCTAGAGAAGGTAACAAGTAATTCCCAGAGCGTAATTCCTCAAACATAACAATTTATGTGCCAAATGAAATCCATTGCTCGTGTTTCTTAAAAGCTTTGCAAAACTAAGTAAAGCAGCATTAACCTCCCCAAGCTCACCAGGCTCCCAGCTTTCATCAGCACTCAATTGCTGATGAATTGCCAACATTTTTGAAGTAAAAGCCGTATAAACAAAAGTACAAATATGTTTAAAATGTAGATGCTCTTTGGGGGAGATCAAGGCAGAGATTAAATACCTCAGTCTGGCAAAGGATATAAGGATGTTCCTTAAACCCCCCTTTGACTTCAATAGGACATAAACATATGCTTGAAGTTTGGCACGCTCAGAGCTTTGAAGGCTAAATTCACAGGCAGGTTTGGGAATTGAAGCACGGAGCGGTATCCTGCCCAGATTTCGGGAGCCCAGCCATGTACTGAGCCTGCAGGCTGGAGTTCGATGTCTATAAACATGGCAAACTCAGGCAGGGTCCAGGCACATGGCACCCTGCGTGCGGGGAGCGGGGCAAACTTAGCTGATGGGTAATCAGGAGGAAAAAGTCCTTAGCTTGTCCTAATTGCGGATTTGGGCCCCTTGCTGTAGCGGATGCAGAGCTGGGACAGGTTCATGCGGCCAGCCACCTTCGGGGGTCAGCACGCCACGGGACCGTGCCGGCCCGTCAGAAGAACACGCAGAGGGAAGGTACGGCACAGGGCTCCTCCGTGAGGGAAACCTGAAAACCTGAAAGCAGATCTTCCAGGGAGCCGCAGCGGTGGAAGGGATGGGCACGTGGCTCTCTATCGTGCCCTGCATGAGGTGGCAGCTGTACTTTGGAAAATTTAAATTTTGGATTTAGATTTTTACAGGAGCAGATAGGTTAGCTACAGATGCCTACATCTTCTGCTGGATGCAGTCCCAACTTTTCACTTAAAGGTGATTTTCAGCCCAGGCCATCAGCAGCAAGTTTAAATGTATCCGCTTTGTAATTAATTTCAATTACAGCTTCCTGGCACTTCACTGCGTGTTCCTGAGGCTCCTCAGCCCTGTACCTTTACTGAGTCTCCCCACACTCAATTTGCCTGTTGCCCGTGTTGTCCTCCTCAGTACCTCAGTGGTACCAGATAAAACTTCCAAAACTATTCAAAGCAATTCTCACGGAAAAAAATACATATTCCTCATGAGCATCATTTCCAAGATACAGTAAAATGGGAACATCTCAGTGGTCAAGTTATCATTTATTTTACTCTAGTATATCTTAAAATTATATTGTTACTACACTTAGCTTTTATCTAACAGAAGAGTTCATACTAGCATAGTAATGGCACTGAAAACAGCCAATGATCTTACATTCATGTTGCATAGGGGCAGAAAACCAGTTAACAAACATGCAGCTGCCCAAATTCATACGCATTGATTAAAAAGCCTTAAATATGGCATATTGAGGGTGTTGGGGTCACACTATATATCTTCTATCAATGGGATTAAATGCTTTCTAGAGACATCATTCTTCCTTTGCCAAAGGGATCAAGTATTTTGTTTCATTTCTTGTAGGTGAAGGCAGAAGATGGAATATTCCATTATATGATTTTTATTTTAAATGTAAAGAGAAGGCTATACAAGATGGAGGTAGTTTGGGACCTGGTACGTTGTAAAAAAGGTGGCCTTGTAAACACTGATCTTCCCATCTCCTTCAATTTAACAACAGTTGTGGGGGGAGGAGAGACATTTCTTGGAGGGGATGAGAAAGGGAAATGGGAGCAAGAACAATTTAAAAATAAAAAAGGTGAAAATTTCAACCTGATTCAATTTGTGGTTTGTAATGTTGCAATGAGCAATCTGAAGACTTCAAAATATTCAGCTGTGTAGGATGCCCCTTAGTGGTTGAATATAAACACTGTTGACAGAAGAAATAATTTTAAACACAGACACCCCCCCCCCCAAAAAAAAATAATATTTGTATTTAGTAACTGAGAACAAAGGATTTTAAATGCTAACATATGCACCAAAGAGCCTACAAAGCCGTGTTTACATAAAACATCAGGAACAGTTGGAAAAATGCAAACCAATAGTAAGAGAACATTCCTGACTAAGCTATTGCATCAACTGAGAAGAACAAGAAAACAAGCGAAAAGGAAGGAAAAAAAGGTCAAACTCTATTTTTATTTTAATCAGAATGTATATTATGGGATGAGCAGGCTTTGCAGAGGAATACGATCAGATACCGAACTCTGCAACGAAACCAAACCCAATATTTTTACTGATAATTTCTAGAGTAGAGTTTCTGTGCAGAATTACAAAGTTATCTGGTCTGGCGCTGTGGTTCCTTCCCAGCACCATATGGATGGTGCAGCCTGCGGCCATCTCTGCGGTTGCAGAAGGCTAGCAGCTTGTGTTACAATACACAAACAATTCTACACAAAAGGCATCAAGAAATGTTTAAGATTCAATAGGAAAGGTTAGAGCGCACAAATTCTGTAATACACACAAATGTAAATAGCTAGTTGGATCTAACAGTACAAAGAGGCTATGAGAGATTATTTTTACTTGGTCTAACCCTTGTCATGAGGAGTATGTTGCTTCTAACTCTTCCTTTTCAAAACCAGTCTTCACATAGGAGTCAATTTGCAAAAGCTGCAACAAGGTGACACTAACGAAGCATGGCATCCCATCAATCTGTTTACATCTACTCCGATTTTAACTGTATTTTATACCTTTATATCTCTATGTATACACTGGATAACAAAAGAAGTCCGTTGTATTTACAGACAGTTCATCTTATTTGGAAATCTGATGCCTCTGCTAGTCATCATTTTTTTTTCTTCCTTGAAGAAGTCTGTCATTCTTCCATCTTTTTAACTTTGCATGTAGAAATCACGGCGGCAAAGTGTCTCATTGCCTCCACACTGGTAGCTGAGGCAGAAAAGCCACTCATCAGCACTACTGATGCCTTTACTTCTTGGGTCACATCCCAACGCAGCTTAAAGGGTCAAGGGAAGTCTCTTCTTTTGAGTTAGCTGGTGTGTGCTGTAGCTGGATATGCTGATCCCAAACATCCCCAGCAGCAATGCCGCCCGGTGCAGCAGCGCGTCTGATGAGTTGATAACGATTTTTCCTGCAGCTTGAGTCTACGGGAAACACGGGGCAAGTTACACGCTGATTCAGCCGAGTGCAAGAGAAAAAGTGGGTCTTTGGAACCTGCAAAGCACTTTTTTCTTCTCCGTGCCATTTAATATAGCATGACTCTGCTTTCTGCTGAAGAGCACAAACTATCGCACATTTTGGAAGGCTCCCTTTTTATCATTTTGTAAAAGAAAAGACACATTTCTGATACGATTTTTCTTTCACTTGTAACTCATTGATTTCAGTGACTTTTATGGGGTTCCCCCTGGCTACTTGGCTGAGGGGAGAGCTGAATCAAGCGTGGAGGCTTAGGCATAAAGGAGAAGGGACTTTCTTGTTCTGTGAGGTACAAAGATCTCTTCCCTCCCACAGACTACCTACTAACACAGTGATGCTCCCTTGAATGTTAGTTATTAATTCAGGAAAGCAAGGCTAAAGGGGATCAGTAGCATCTTTTATTAGCTCCACAGGTAGGACTAGACCAAGCAGACAAGTTTTAACACAGTCGCTTTGTCACGTCCAACAAAGAAGCAGGAAATGCCAATCAAAGTAAAGATAAAAATTTAATTATTTACTGATTATCTGAATAAAATCAGAAAATAAATTAAGTTACTGTTGCTTGCCTACTATGCATGATACAGTGACCGAGAAGCAGAAACACAGTTGCATGGCCTCCCTAGAGAGCAAACCATAAATTCCTATACATATTGGCATTGTGAATTAAAACATGTCATGCATCTTTCTAGTTGCAGCATTTCTTATGTGAAATGATGACTAGGTCTCAAATAATGTTTGTTTTTGGGTTTTTTTAATGTTTTCCCTTGCAGTCCATGGACAGAAAGCATGGCACCACTCACAGGAGTGACAGATTCCAAGGAGCCTGATTTTTGCTTCCAGATTCTAGGTTTTTTATGTAAGCTTAAATAATCAGAGCTGAGTGCTCTGACCTTGATAAATGTGGCTGACAGTGTGGCTACTTCAGCAGCAGAATAAATAAAGACAAAAGATATTCCAAATAAAATTACTGTGTAAGCCGATATCAAAAGATACGCAGGGAGACATGAAAGAAATTCACTGCTAGAACTGCAGCACAGCATCCTTAGCTCAGCCTCTCAACCACTCGACTATCACCTCTCATCTATACACTCTCTGATTTTGGATGCAGATTGCATTGCTAAGAGCTGTGAGATTTTCCAACAGAAGGATATATACTCTGTAAATATTAAAATATGAAGTACAATAAGGAAGATGCTCCACTTAGGTGTGTATATACATATATATTTGGCTGTTTTATTTTCAATTATTTAGCAGATTTAAAACATTTTCTATGCATGCTTTTATTTTTTTCTTCATATAATGATTGATACTCTGGTCCCCAATGTTCCAGAGGTCAATACTGATTGAGGTTTCTTTATCATAACTGTAGAAGCTGGTTGAAATGTTTCACTGACAGCTCATTCAAGCTGCTTAGGAACCCAGCATCCTTCCTCCCATTAACATTTTCCTACTGCCCCAAACACACAAAGCCATTGCAAGAGAAAATGATGGAGAAGCAGTTTCTGTTTAAGCACTGCAGAAATATAAACTCCTTCCAAGTAGTCTGCATTTGATATTCCAGCATGATACCAATTATCAAGAATTATCATAATTCATTTACTTTTCAGTAGAGGCTTAATTAAGATTTCTTTGAGTTGTTACGCAAGTTAACCCACCAGAAGCCAGTGTTCCCTTGGGTTGGTCATGCAATAATTTGAAATAAAATCAGTCTGAGCAAGAGAAATACTGGTATTTCAAATATCTAATTAAAAGCAGAAAAAAAAAAGTCAGACTTTTCATACCTGCAACAACCTTATATACCCAGGTGTCATTCTCCGGAGAGGAATAACCATGATTTCTGAGTCTTCGTAGAATTCCAGCCCCTACAATTTTTAGAACACACAAAACATTACTCAACCCCAGGGCTTTTTTACAAGTTGACCTCTTAATGAAACATAAGATTAAGTCTAATATGGTTTGCTACAATGCCAAAGCACTCCAAGAAGCAACATACGTAAACATTTTTTCCTCACCTGATGCTCTTTTCCCTCGAGCCCTTTACATGCTTAAGGTCCTAGGGGTATATAAAGCCCAGCTCAGTTGCATAAGCTGTCACATGGGGTTTATCCGCACCGCTTAGGCGTTGGCAGAGCCCAACTGTCCCGCCCGGGGCCAGGTATGTCTTGCAATATTGGAAAACTCTCTGGGAATGCCCAAAGCTCATTAAGAGAGCAAAGCGACAGCTGACCTCCTTAAGAACGAAAGGGCCTAAGCCTGCTTTATAGATAGCACTGGGCGTAAAAAAAGGAGGTCATTGTAGTAGAGTGACAATGCAAATAGGATTGGATGGCTTTTATGTAACTTAGAGCATATATTTATACATAGCCACAGGATAACCTGACCGGGTAGGAAGCTTAATGTAGCCATGACCCGAGTTGAAAGGATGTGCTAATATAATAGGGTTATTTGGAGGCACATTTAAAAATAAGTTCTTTCTTTAGTGACAGCATTCTCTTTTACTCAGCATTATGCATGTTCTTGCCCTTTTTTCTATGCTAAAGCTTTACCACTAAAAATACTTAATCTAATACTTATTATTACTGTTATTACTACTTTCTGTTATCGGTAATTTCTTTTTACTGTAGTGAGCTTGGATTCAGTTCTGCTCCTGGGGTCGTATAGTTCACAATGTGAGAAATGGTGGTAAAATCTAATCTACAAAATTAATTTCTCTTTCTTTTAGGAGTTCATGGACAGACTGTGCTGAGAAAGCTCCTTTTTCCCATTATCAATATGTGCAACCTTAAGTATGGATAGCAAGGCAGAATTTGGCTCCAGTTGCAGTCATACTTCCAAACATGCAGGCTAAAATCTTCAGGAGATGTAAGCCTGTATAAGACCAGTGTGCACAGGGAGCCCAAATCGCTTTTCATCACAAGTGCTCCACAGAACAGCACTGATTTACACCCCTCTAGTATCTGCTACGGCAGCCTAACGCTCTCTGAGAAATATTCCTGCCATAAAAGAACAGAAACATGAAATGTTTCTACTTGGAGAAATACTCTACATTAGGTATTCCACAACGATACCACTTATCAAGAATTCTCATAACTCATTTACTTTTCAGCAGATGCTTAATTAATGTTATATAAAGGAACGATGCTGTTTTCTTCTGAGGCGCTGGCTTGTAAAGCATGCAGTGGGCAGATCTCATTTTCCTCTTGCCGCACCACGTTTATAGCCCGCGAACCCCGTCAGCACCGGTGGAGCCATGTCTCCTTCACAAAAAAGGGAACTTGAACTCATCCTATAGCGTCAATCTAAATACTAAAAGCAAGAGACTGAGGACCTGCCAATCTGGGGTTTTATTTTAATATGCAACTTGCGCAGTGACCCCATGCTAAACCTTAACTGCCGTATACCTCAGCTATAGGAAATATTGTATTAATAAAAAACTATCAACATAAAACTGGGAGCTAACTGAAGTTAATGGCAACATACTGTATTATATTAGTATATAATTATATTAGTATATAAGTCTAATATATTAGTATACATTAGAATATAGTATCAGTAAATACAAGTCACGGTGCCCTTCCAAATGCGTTTGGGATGAAAATCTATACTATAAAGAGGCAAAGGCTTTTTTCTTGTTATTGCTTCTCACTGTATGCCCCATGCTAACTTTCCCGCACAAACAGGAGAGCACCTGGGCTTGCTGCCCAGAGCAGGACAAGGCTAAAACTGCAGAGTCCGTGTTCTTCTGGAAATACACAGAACGCTGAGTTTTTCCTTTAAATTCCTAGCCTTGACTGCATTCATAGAAAAAACAACTTACTGCAGTATTGGAGTTTCAGGAGCTGCAAAAAATGCGTTACTAACAATTTCTGTCATTTTTTGTGCAATTCTTTCCATTCGGAGACCGGCAGTGAGATTCCCGTGGCACGGTATTCAGAAAGGGAGAGCTTCCCAACCAAGTTTCTTTGTGTGGAAAATAAAAGGGAATGGAAAGAGTATGCCTTGAATGCCACAGCTGTCTTTAAAAATGATTTCTTGGCCATGCTCAACACAGCTGACTTGTAGAACGTTTCCTGTAATTGCAGGTGTTATCAAAATCTGCGTTACTTTCCCAACAACTCTGAAAGAATAACCCTCCCAGGCTGTTTCAGGAGAACGTTGATCAAACAAGGGGCTGCCTCCATTCCTGTCGAAGTTCAGGCCTCTGAGAATTGAGTCCCGACTGCCACGACGCAGAGATGAACGTGCCCCTCCTGGGCAGGGCAGCGGCTAAGAGAGGAGGAAAAGCACAAGCAGCAAAGGGCTCTCTGGGCAAACACACGGGGATCCCACGTGCACTGCAGACTACTCACCTCGCTCATCTGCTGATGCCTTCGCTGCTCGATGGAGACATCATTTTCTAATAGGCATCAAGCAGGTAAGAGTACAAATGATATGTTCCCCATCCCAAAATTAAAGGGACGCTGTGAACCCAGCTGTCAATACTCACCATCTTGTGCTCTATTTCCATTAAGACGAGAAACCAATAATTAAATTAAATGTTTCTTTGCTGTATTCCCGTGCCTTTGGACGAGCAAGGGCTGTTTCCCCAAATGCAGCAGGAATCAACCAACAGGAACAACTTATTTTCACAGCGTTAGAAGTCCCTCCTTGACTGGCACTCCCTGAAAAGCAATTTCTGCTGCGTGTGCTGCCTGTGAGCACATCCCTGCCTCTCCAGAGCATGGTGCAGGGACACTCATGTTAGCATTGCCCACCACAGCTCGGTAGGAAGCAGCAGGGCAAGCATGGCAGCACAGAGCTCAGGCCCCTGCTCTTTGGGTTGGTTTTGTGACCCACACCAAGCCTGTGCTGTTGACCACTCCAATACAGATGCCTCAAATATTTAGGCTGAAACTACACTATAATCATAGAATCATTTAGGTTGGAAAAGACCTTTAAGATCATCAAGTTCAACCATTACCCTAACACTGCCAAGTCCACCACTAAACCATGTCCCAAAGCACCACATCTACACGTCTTCTAAATACCTCCAGGGATGGGGACTCAACCACTTCCCTGGGCAGCCTGGTATTGTGATTGACAACCCTTTCAGTGAAGAAATTTTTCTGAATACCCAACCTAAACCTCCCCTGGCACAACTTGAGGCCACTTTCTCTTGTCCTATCACTTGTTACCTGGGAGAAGAGACCAACACCCACCTGGCTACAACCTCCTTTCAGGTAGTTGTAGAGAGCGATGAGGTCTCCCCTCAGCTTCCTTTTCTCCAGGCTAAACAACCCCAGTTCCCTCAGCTGCCCCTCACAAGACTGCTGCTCCAGACCCTTCACCAGCTTCGTTGCCCTTCTCTGGACACGTTCCAGTACCTCAATTTCTTTCTTGTAGTGAGGGGCCCAAAACTGAACACAGCACTCAAGGAGCGGCCTCACCAGTGCTGAGTACAGGATGATCTCTTCCCTAGTCCTGCTGGCCACGCTATTTCTGATACAAGCCAGGATGCTGTTGGCCGCCTTGGCCACCTGAGCACACCTGAGCACACTATCAACTAACACCCCCTGATTCTTTCCCATCAGGCAGCATTCCAGCCACTCTTCCCCAAGCCTGTAGCGTTGTGTGGGGTTGTTGTGACCCAAGTGCACGACCCGGCACTGAGCCTTGTTAAACAGTTGGCCTCTGCCCATCGATCCAGCCTGTCCAGATCCCTCTGTTGAGCCTTCCTACCCTCAAGCAGATCAACAGTCCCACCCAACTTGGTGTCATCTGCAAACTTACAAACTTACAATTCATGAACTTGGTGCTTTCTCTATGATGTGCCACAGATTTCATTAGGTTCTCTTTCACAGACAGCTGCTTCTCCCATCATCTTGAATTCACTTTCAGATCCTTAAATATGTTATCTCCTAAAATTGGGCTCAACTTTCCGGTTTTCCTTATTATCTGTACTCCATACAGTGATTTCTATTTTCCAGCTCACTGTCCCAACTACTTTCCAGTATATTTACTTATCCTGGTGAAAGGGCAGCTATGTCAACATTTCCCTCTACACCCATATTTCAGCTTTAGCATCAGAAATGTCTCTTCGGAAAAGGGACCCATACTGCTCTCTTCTGCTGGTCAGTTCTTGCCATGGCAGACTCTTGCAGGAGCTGGAATATTGATGGTCCGTGGTACTCAAGAGACTCTGAATGCTAGCGGGGCCTGACTCTCACCCCTAAGGAAGTCCATTGCGTACATTTAGACTTGCTATTTTCCCTCTGCTTTCTTACTTCTGAAACCTATTTCTAAAAATTTTTGTAGCCATCCTGAAGCAGACAGAGGGAGGAGTGATGTGAGCTGGTAGGGTGTGTGAGTTAAACAACAGGCAACAGCAGCTGGGGAGAGCAGCTGCTCTTACACCTGCGTGGAAGCCCAGACTAGGGAGCTGCAGCCAACGCGTGGCTGTTACGCAAAGGACGTCCAAACAGGTTCACACGCACAAGGATCCATCAGCGGGGTCTGCAGCTGACGGCATGCATGGACTCTAACATGGAGAGATGCTTTTGGTGAAAAATGGAAACCAAGGAGGAATGGGGAGCAGAGGGGGGAGGAGAGAGAGAGAAAGTAGAAAAGGGGAAAAGGGAAAACTCCTCAATGGCCAGTGGAAAGAGTAGTGATGGGGGTCCCCGGGTGAGCAGCCTCCCCAGGGCTCCCCTCCAGTACAGCAAGGTCGCCCCAGAAAGTCATAGAATCATAGAATCATAGAATGGTTTGGGTTGGAAGGGACCTTAAAGATCATCTAGTTCCAAGCCCCCTGCCATGGGCAGGGACAACCTCCACTAGACCACGTTGCCCAAAGCCTCATCCAACCTGGTCTTGAACACTTCCAGGGAGGGGGCATCCACAACCTCTCTGGGCAACCTGTTCCAGTGCCTCACCACTCTCACAGTAAAAAATTTCTTTCTAACATCTAATCTAAATCGACCCTCCTTCAGCTTGAACCCATTACCCCTTGTCCTGTCACTACACTCCCTGATAAACAGTCCCTCTCCAGCTTTCCTGTAGGTCCCTTCAGGTACTGGTAAGCTGCAATTAGATCTCCCTGGAGCCTTCTCTTCTCCAGGCTGAACAATCCCAACTCTCTCAGCCTGTCCTCATAGGAGAGATGCTCCAGCCCTCTGATCAGCTTCGTGGCCCTCCTCTGGACTCGCTCCCACAGCTCCATGTCTCTCCTGTCCTGGGGCCCCCAGAGCTGGACGCAGTACTCCAGGTGGGGTCTCACAAGAGCGGAGTAGAGGGGCAGGATCACCTCCCTCGACCTGCTGGTCACACCTCTTTTGATGCAGCCCAGGACACGGTTGGCTTTCTGGGCTGCAAGCGCACATTGCTGGCTCATGTTGAGCTTCTCATCAATCAATACCCCCAAGTCCTTCTCCTCAGGGCTGCTTTCAATCCATTCCTCGCCCAGCCTGTAGCTGTGCTTGGGATTGCGCTGACGCACGTGCAGGACCTTGCACTTGGCCTTGTTGAACTTCATGCAGTTCGCACGGGCCCATCTCTCCAGCCTGCAAAGGTGCCTCTGGATGGCATCCCTTCCCTCCAGCGTGTCGACCACACCACACAGCTTGGTGTCTTTGGCAGACTTGCTGAGGGTGCACTTGATCCCACTGTCCATGTTGCTGACAAAGATGTTGAACAGTGCCGGTCCCAGTACCGACCCCTGAGGGATGTCACTCGTCACCGTTCTCCACTTGGACATTGAGCTGTTGACCACAACTCTTTGAGTGCGACCATCCAGCCAATTCCTTATCCACCGCGTGGTCCATCCATTGAATCCATGTCTCTCCAATTTAGAGACAAGGATGTTGTGCGGAACAGTGTCAAATGCCTTGCACAAGTCCAGGTAGATGACATCAGTGGCCCTTCCCTTATTCACGGATGCTGCAACCCCATCACAGAAGGCCACCAAGTTTGTCAGGCACGATTTGCCCCTAGTGAAGCCATGTTGGCTGTCACCAATCACCTCCTTGTTTTCCATGTGCCTGAGCATGGAAGTACACAAGTCTCATTGGGACCTACTCAAACTGCTGTCGGTGGTTCCTGCTCGCAATGCTGTGATCGCTAACTGGCGCGTGCTGGCTGGGGCTGGTGTGTGCTGACCGACTGCTACACTCCATGCACGTGTATTATTTGGGCCCCAAGCAATGGTGGGAGAAGCAGGGGAAAGGCAGGTGATTCTCCCGCTGACAGCAGTTGCTTCATATGAGAACCCACCACAGCCACATTACTGGCTTTGCTGGGGCAAGGCCACGAGAATGACAGTGTGAGAGCAAGAACATGAGACCAAGGAGGGGAAAACCCTGCCCCAGGGGCGGCTGGGGTGACGGGCACCCCCCCTCTGCCAGGGGAAGGCAGAGGCTCATGGCAGCACGAAGGCTAAGGCACCTGTAGCAATGTGGTGGGAAGTGTGCATGCTTGCGGGCATCGGTTGCTTGTGACCCACTACATGCTCAAGTGGTTGGAGCTGATGTCTCCCAGCAGTTGTTGCTCCTACCTGACGGATTGCAGGTGGAACACTGCAGGGCACTGCCTATGTGCGGTCGCATTTCTGAACAATAAACTGGTTTAAAGCAAGACTCTCCACTGGCTTTGAGGGTCATTAAGCTTGATTTACTCAAGGCCTTCCACACTGATACAGGGGCAGCATTTTAAAAGAGGATTTCCATAAAGCATACACAATTTTCATTCTATATCTGGACAACAATAGCAAAATGTATTATCCTGAAGTCATAATCTTGAAAATAATTCAGATATTTAACTAAAGAAGTACTTTACAAAATTCATCATCCTTGAAGAGGCCAGAGTGGAGGAATACGGGCAGGATTCTGAACTTACCCATGGCTTCCACTGCGGCTCTTTTTGCGGGATAGGAGTAAACAAAAAGTGCTGTCACTGTAGGCAAATAAATAAATAAATAATTAAAAAACCATATAAAGAAAACAAAACAGCAAATCTTCCTCTACACACAGCTGTGTGCATCCTCATGGATCATTTTGTGTATTACTTAAAAATTAAAGCTAAGCTTAAAGGAATTTTGCCTAAACCAAAAGTAACTAACACACCAGTTCTGTAGGGGTAACAGGACCGGGCACTGCCGGCTCACAGAAGAAAGAGACGGTCCTGCCCCAAAGAGCCCACAGTCTGTGGGGAGGCAGATGGATGCCAACAGATGGAGGAGCACAGGGAAACAAAGAGAAAATATCACTTGGCATGCGAGGCAATGTTCTCAGCTCACTCGCAGTCAGATTGTTTCCAAATTTTTGTAGGCGTTGCAGCAAAGCACAGTGTTAAGGAGGGATGTGAAGGTGGTTAATGAATTTTAAGATGATAAGGCAGGCAAGGAACAGGAACAATGTTAGTCATATTGTTGCATTACACAGTAGTATCTCGCAGAGCACAAAATTAGGGAGATGTATTGGAATATGTTGATGACAGAAGTAGGAAATTCTGTCAATAAAAGAAGACTGGAATACTGTGCAGATGAGCTGAGACAAAGACAGACAATTGCAGACAGTTCAGTCCTCAAAGTCATCTAAGGTTACGGATAGAGAGCAGCAAGTTCTTGTGTTGCTGAGGCTCATGGAGTTACCATTGAAGTAGCTTAAACTACTCATTTATTTCCTGCTGAGAATCGACTCGTTCGCTTCCCACAGCTCCACTGCCAAGCGGCTACTCCTGTATTTGCAGCCTGCCTACCCATAGTGCTTTGATGCCATTGAGGGACAAAATAATAGAAACAGACAAAAATTTAACAGCAAAAGGCTTAATAGCAGAAAATCAAGTTAATTTCTGCTACAGAGAAAGGAGAAGTTCTGCCTTGAAAGAAAATTTCATGTTAGAAATTGCTGCAGATTTATCTGCCAGAAACTACAGGGAAAAAATAATCCTGGTATGGTTTTTTTTTTTTTAAGTATTTCCAAAGCAAAGGCAGGTAAATGCTGCTGTCACAGGCAGCAGCACAGGCAAAGGCACGAGCACTGCTCCCCTGGAACCCAGCTCTGGTCGAGCAGGGCTGGATCCCTCTCTCCTAACTCCAGGCGTGGCTAGCGCAGACGCCTGCCTCGGAACTAGTTGCTTTAAACTCCCATTGTAATTTACCTATTTTAGACGTTTATGTTAAGATCAGGGAAAGAAGTGATGCTTGATAGCCCAGCGAGTTAATACGGCTAGCGCAGACTCAGACATCAATAGTGTAAATACAGCCAGTCATGTGAACTGCACCCCACTGATTAGAGCAGGAGAATTCAAAGTGATGCTGGTATGAAGAACACCTACTAAGATGACCAAAGCAAGTGAAAAGAATGTATTACAAGAAGAAGCTATAAAAAATGGTTTAACTTCACAAAAGGAAGATCGTCAAACCCATCCTCTCTTAGATACTGATGAACACTGATGATGTCCTTCAACACTGAATTTTGCCTCATTCCCCAACTACTGGATGTGGTCAATAGCCTAGCTTCATCTCCCCTTGCTCAGGGCAGGTCTTCACAGAAGAAAAGCAACACTGGTAAAATTGAGTGGCCCACTATACATGGAAAAGCCAACATGTGAGAAGGACTGCTGTCCTGGTTTCAGCTGAGAGGGTTCATTTTCTTCACAGTAGCTAGTATGGGGCTATGTTTTGGATTTGTGCTGGAAACAGCGTTGATAATATAGAGATGTTTTTGTTATGTGGACCTGTTGTTGAGCAGTGCTTACACAGAGCCAAGGCCTTTTCTGCTTCTCACACTGCCTTGCCAGTGGCACGGCTGGGGGTGCACAAGGAGTTGGGAGGGGACATAGACAGGACAGGTGACCCAAACTAGCCAAAGAGGGTATTCCATACCATATGACATCATGCTCAGCATAAAAGGGGGGCTAGCCGGGGAGGGGAGTAGCAGCTCCAGGACGCGTGGCTTGGGGACAGTCCGGTTTCGGGACAGGTCTGAGCATGCGGTCTGAGTTGTACGGTCCTTGGGTGAGAAACTGCATTGTGTATTACCAGTTTCGTATACTCTGTTAAGTACTGTTTTGTTTTGTTCTGTTTTGTCTTCCCTTCTCCCTTTGCTATCCCAGTAAACTGTCCTTATACCAACCCACCAGGTCTTGCCTTTTCCTTCCCATTCTCCTCCCCATCCCACTGAGGGAGGGGGGGGAGGGGGGGCGGGGAGTGAGTGAGTGGCTGCGTGGTGCTCGGCTGCCGGCTGGGGCTAAACCACGACAACTGCATTTAAGGTTTTGCATATACAGGTACTATCTGACCTGAAGCATCTTTGGGGGACCATCTCCAATGTCCCAGTAGACAGTCATTGTCCTACAGAACATTGCCAGTCCTGACTGCTACTGATTCGTGAGAGAGCACTTGGGTGAATAAACTCACTCTCAGTTTTTCTGTAGGTAAGGTGTGTACTAGTACAGATGTATTTATTCATTTTACAACTGAAAACCAAAAAGACCTCACCAAAATGAAAAAAAAAAAAACCAACAACCCCCAACTAAGAATATAAACAATGGGCATTAACAGAGAGACTTGGGGTCAGGTCTGAAGATCTTAATGGAAGCTAGCACTTTTCATGCCAATCACTGACAACTCTAAAGTTTGGGTCCACCTTAATAATTTGTACAATTTTGCAGAATCTGTAGGTTGGACTCCAACACAAAACTGGTCGAGCAGATATGGGCAGGGAGAAGCTTGTCCACCTCTGCTGTGCAAGTGACATTGCATCACAAGCACTTCCCTGTTGTGTCTTTTGTTAATACCCACTCCTGGGAAGTGGGTTGAGTGTTTAAAATGCATAGCGGAATAATGGCTGTCTTTTTGAGCACCAGCTCTATGCCTTGCTGCTTCTGAGGCAGCTTCAGAAATCAACCAGCACAACACACTACTAGGGAAGCTGGAACACTACGGGCCGTCATCACTGGCCTTAGAATTATCTGGGTGCATACTGGTGGAAAGATTTATCTACAGCCATTACTCCGGGAAGGTTCACATCAGGCAGGCAGTGGACAGGCTTCCAGTGGAGGTCCAGAGTCCCAGTTAACGCTGCAAAGCGTTGGTAGTTGAGCTCCCTTCTCCTCACAAGTGTAATGCACTGTCTTGCAATGATCCCAGTATTCAGAGCACGTACCAACCACTTTAGCAAGGTAGCACACTGGAAGGACACTCAATGCAATCCTGACAGTTTGTGAAAAAGGTGGGTATCATCATTTAACATAATGTCATTTTTCAGCTACCAAGGCACTGCTCATCTGACTAGGAAAGCCTATGGCACATCTATGGATATATCTGGATACACAGGGCTCACAAGACACATCATTACTCCACTCCTGCGATTGTGTGTGCCAATTAGCTGCTATTAATGCAAGACAGTATATTATTTGTTGCTCTAAGGGAGTGACATACAAGGGCTGTTATTTTGCTAAGAAACAAGGCACTAGGCTCTTTCCTGTGAACAGCCTGCAATTTCCTTTCCATTTAGAAGAGATGGAGCAAAGAGGGGTGAGCTTGTTAAGGAGCAAGGCAAGTCCTCGCACTCTGCTCTGCTCCCCGAAGTCCACTAAAATGGGTATCTACACCAAGACACCCACCAGATATTGGCTCCTGTGCCAGGCTGAACATGTGTTCCTGGCTAGCCAGTCCGCAGTGGGTGGTTTCTCTGTGAGAGTTGATATGAGAAATTACATTACAATCTGTGATGGGAACTCTCACGTTGTGTCCTTTGCTGCTTCTGTGCCTGACGAGACAAAAAGCTGGACTGTCAGCCTCCATGTCCTCGTGGGCATCCCTCACTCCATCTGCAGAGGGCCCCAGATCATGAAAGGCTCCATTGCAGCGTCCCAGATACCTTCTGCAGCTCGATACTCGGTGCGTACCTACACTGAGTTCTAACCTGTCCAATTCACATATACACACAGCCTTTCGGTTTGAACCATTTGTTTGTAAAAAGCTGGTCAGATCATTCCTGGCAGTTCTGTATTGCTGCCGGGAAATCTTCTCATCAGTAAAACTGTGCACACGAGCAGCTGCATATGCAACTAACTATTGAGCATGGTTCTTCCTCCTCTTCCTCTATGTCCCACATTGCAACCCCTGTTGCACACACGCCAAATCTTCACCGTGAATCACACAAATGAGAGAGCTTAAGAGGCAGCCTTCTGACAGGTAATTCCAGAAGCGCAGGCATGGGGGTAAGGCAGCTGAGGATAGAAGACCACGAGATCTCCTGCGATGCCTGCGAGGCTTGCAAAGAACTGCCATATTTTATGTATGAGAAAGACCGTAACGCACAGTATCCTCTGCTTTTCTGTAGCCAGGGTCATTTTTAGAGCACAGCCACAGTGTGAAAAAGTAGCCGCAGTATGGATGTTTGGGGTACCAGGACCCTGAAATGGAAAAGGATTAATTCTGAGAAGATAATATAGATACATTCAAAGCATGACCACAATTTTCGTTCTAATTCTAAAGCAGTGATTTAGAACAGAAGTACACAACTTCAATCACTTCACTGGTACCTCTCTGTTCTTTTAAACAAAATTTTCACATAGTCAAAATGTGTGGGTTAGTATATTCCATATGGCTTTATAAATTGTGAGTCATCAATCCTACAAAGACAGTTTGTGGTTGATTTTTTTTTTTTCCTTTTTGTAAACCCCCAAACTTTAAGGTCTACACTTCAAAGCACCTGATCCACCTTCTAAACAAATCCACAGAATCTGCTTTTTGGAAGGGCTGGAACTTGTTCTACATGTGATCACAGTCAAAATGAATCTGGAGCTATTATCCAAATGTAGAATTTTACTGACATTTACCATTTCTGCGTAAGCAAATGTATCTGAACATTGAGAGGTTCTGAAGTCTTCCTTAGCAGTCTGCTAGGCCAGTTACGTTTAGTGGTAATGGGTATCTAGATCTGTAACATACAAAAATGGTTTCTAATTTAGAAACTGTAAACGCTTTGATCCATCCTTGCAGACATAAAGGTCTGAATATACATTGCTGTATGCTGCATGTTTCCAATGCAACAGGCTAATGAATTAGTCCACCCAAACCACAGAAGTTCTGTAAATTCTCTTGTAAGACTTTAAACTGCAATATAAAAAGATATAAAATACTGGAGCCTTCCAAGTATGATAGAAAATGCTTCAAAGCTTTAAATTAAATTACATAGCTTTAGTGGGAACCTTACTGGTTCAATTTCTGTTCTCGCACACTTCCCGACACGTCCCCTTGTTTTGTTTCCTTGTAATTGCCTTCACGTTGCCAATTACATATGGTTCCCATCCCTCACTATCTGTATTCCTATTTAAATGTTCTAATCCCTTAATGAGACTTCTATTATTTCTGGCATGGCGTTGTGCCAGCGCAGTTGCGGCTATTTAACACGATTGGTAATCTATTTTTAGGCATAATTCTGCGTAAAGGTACATGTTTTATGTGGTGAACTCTCTATCTGAACACTGGAAGATTCTTTCATCAACTTAAGAGGGCAAAACAATCTATGCAGGAAATAAAGCATGAAATACATATTAATCAAAAGAACAGCGTTTCTATAACATTTATTTTTCCATTAGGTAGTCTTTATTTTGCTTAAGTGTATGGCTGTCTGACTGTGAGGCCAAGAAGAAATGATTGAAACAGAATTCAAATTACCTAGGAGCAGAAAACAAAACAAGAGGGGAAGGGTAGTGAACATTTGCACTGAAGCACGATGCACCGGGCTTAGCACGGAGTTCTCTCCTCGGAGCTGGCATTTCCCACGGCACAACCCTGACAGCTCACTAGGACCAGATGGTATTCACCCAAGAGCTCTAAACTAACCGAAGGATGAAATAACACAACTGCGAGCTGCGGTGTGCAATCTCTCACCGGGGATTGTCTCAGTGTCAGGGGACGGGAAGGTGGTGAAATGGATAATTTTTACAAAGGATTCCAGGGGTGATCTGAGGAACTACAGACCAGCAAACCCAATGTCCTCATTCAGCAAATCAGTATGGACCGTTGCAAGGAACAGAATGAGCAGATGCATAGAAAAACATATTGGGAAGCAATTCATTAAGCTTCTGTAAAGGGAAGACATACTTCAGAAGCCTATTGGCATTTTTTTTTTTTTTTTTTTTGAGGAATCGACAAATAATCGGACCAGGTGTCCTAAAGTGAATTTTTAAAATTAATTGGGAAAAAATTCCTCTTATAATGGAAGTCTCATGGGTGAAGAAGATCCTCATTTGAATGAATAAGCAATTAAAAGATATGAAAGAAAAAGCAGGAATGCAGTTTTCCTACTGGAAGGAATCACCAACACAATCCTATGGGACTTTGTGCCAGGATCCGTGCTGCTCAGCAAAGTCCTAAATGACCTGGAAAAGGTGATGAGTAACGGGGAAACAGAGACTGCTGATTCCACTACGTTTATCGCAGGGACTAAAATTGAGAGCTGACTGTGCAGAGCTGCAGAAGAGCACGACGATCACGAGCAACTTGTGATAAAATGGCAGATGAAATTCCATGTAGGGTATTGCAAAGTGGTGCACGTAATTCCATAAACTGATAAGGACCATTCAGGAATGAAATAACAGTTCTGTGATGATGTCAGCTCAGTACCCAGTGCAGGGTCAAAAAAGCAACCAAATTTATTTGAAAGGACTAGGGAACAAATCAAAGCATATTTCAAAAAATTCATACTGAACCTGTATTTTTAAAAACATGGGCAGTTTTGGTCCTCCCATCTCCACAAGGATGAAGCACATTGAAAAAAGATATAGGAAAGGGCACAAAGGGTATAATGAAAGGTTTCTTTATGAAGAATGAGCAAACAGGACTCGTCAAGTTGGATGTGTCCTTTTATTCTGCTTCCTTGCTTCCTTTCCTCCTCTGCATGTCTTCCTCTCAGATTACTGTGCTCTTACCAACACTTCCATGTTCTTCCCAGACCTGAAGACAAATGGAGGTTTGGAATACAAGCTGTTGCTGTTGGGATTTCCTTTCCTCACTCACAGTCGGAGGGAGGGCTTCCTCCGGTCTTCCCATACTCCTTCTCCAAGGCAGGAAACACATAAGGATTCAGGGGCACATCCCCCCCCATCCCAAATACAAAGGAAAAAAAATGCTTCTTTGAGGTTTTTTTACCTCCTTCCTGCATCTTCTCAACAAGATTTTTACTGATTATCAGACACTTGACTTCTCCAGTTTGGAAGCAGACTGCTTTCAGTGCACAGCTTCTCTGTGAATTAGGAGCTGCTGTGACAGGCTGTCCCACCTGAAGTTACTGTCAGGGCTGATTGCATTTCACAGCTTATAAAAATCTCAGCCAACTGCTTTTTCCTGATAGCAAGGTGGTGCTACTAGTTAAGCATGGTTCACTCTTACCTCTCACTTACAGGAAGTTTGTGTCAGCTTTATTTGCAAACCGGAGCACAGGTACTACAATAGCCAGGGGGTGCAAATGCCCTGGTACTTCATCTTAAAATTTAGCTTTTGACTCTTGATGGAAAACTGACTCTAACTTGAGAGACATGTTCATGGATTCCCACTCATTTGAGCCAAAGACAGGTACTCAGTTACTGGGAAACGCTCTGCTTCAGTCCTTGGCTCACACCACTTCAAAGACCGGTGCACAGTTCAGTTCAGAAGGAACAGGACTGACGGGCTGCGGGCTGGAGCTGCCCTTCACATAGGCTCTACAAAGACTTTCCATGAGGTGCACATCAATTCATTCCTATGAACTTCTATACAAAAGCCTTTCCCTGCCAGAGATGATTTCGTTTTTACACTGGTCTTTAGGAAGTGTCCAATTATACAGATTATGCAGGATCCTCCTTTGCTTGGTTCCCTACAGTCTGAAGCACTGATCTTCGTTAACTTACTGTCACGTATTTTTGTGAGCATTAAAAACTCGGTGGAAGGCTGAGTGTAGCATTGTGGAAACAAGATTGCCAGTCACTCTAAAAATGCAAAGCACAACCAAGGGAGGGTGCTTTAATTTCAGATAGACAGCTGTAAAATTGCTTAGCAAAGAGAGTTGGAAATTTGTTTGTGTTTCTTCCCAATTGCAATGCAGAGGTGAATGGCTGTGCACTGATAAAGCCATCTGTCTTGTGGGTGCCTGGAGGAAGGCTCTGCACCAAAGCAATATTGCCAGTTTTACAGTTAATATCCTGGTGCACAATACTCTTGAGCTGAGAGTTGGACTGCAGTCATTTCCGCCACCTTAGGGCATTCCATAGAACAGCGTGCTCAGTTGTAATGACTCTTGCTCACAAGCACAGGCTGCCAGATTGGGAAAGGGAATGAATATCCCTGCAGGGCATAATGGCAATGCGAGCACACCATTCCATGCACTCAGATAATATTCAGGTCCATGGACTCAGATTTGAACCCAGAGAAGAGAAGGAACAGCAACTGTGGGTAGAATGCTTTTATTGGTAGGTTTTTCAGATGACTTGCTTATCCTGGATATTCACAAAGAATAACAGCAACAATCTAGGGTCTTAGTTAAAACAAAAAGCTGACACACACTGGCCTAGTTTGGACTTCTAACAGATAGTTTTGTGGGTTTTTTAGTATTACACGGTTCTTTTCAGACTACTTTGGTTGGCTTCAAACAAAACACCATGCAGAGACTGCTGTACAAAGCATCTATCATTTCCGGATACCACTAATTCCTAGGATTTGGATCAGCATTGGACAACTGGAGCTGTATCAAGGCTGATAAAGAGGACCCTTAATTATTACTCAAGACTAATTATCCTCTTAGAGATACTTGCTCAATGCCATCTCATCTTTGTGACTTTTACCTCCCAGGTTTCCCACCAGTCTCATTTGAAAGTGCAAGTCTCAGGTTATCCACAAGTATGCTGTCGAGCAGAACGGGTCTATGAATCACCATCGCAACCTACAAGGGAAAAGCTTCACTCACATAGCCCCATCTCTCCTTCCCTCCTGTTCACGTCACCTCAGTAAGTCACTGTCACCAGCTGCTTCCCAGGATCAGCCCATGGTCAGATTGATTCTCATCCTATGGTACCTGCAAGGTAGCTTGAGACTGCTTTTCACCCCGTGAAAAAGGGCAAGGCCCTGCCAATTATGGAGAACATAGATGGGCATTGGACTTCTAGAAACACAACAGTCAGCTAAGCCTTTGTGTCTCAGGTACCCTGACAAGGACACCTGCAATGTTTTTGGCTTGATATTGAACTTTGATGGTTTTTGCTTATGCATAAGGGAATCAGACTGAAAGAAAGGATGCTGAAAAGGCATTTTGACAGAAACACTGTTTTTTCCCCTATGGCTTCCAGTGTAGGGGGAGTTAAGGAACCTTTTGGAATCCTACAAGGCATGTTCTGTGTTAGCACAGAGCCAGAACCTGGGAGCCAGAGGCTCTATGCTGTACGTATGCGAGGGGTTTATACAGCCACAGGTCAGATTCTGGCCAGGGCAATTAGACTTTCCTCAAAGAAAACAGCAGAACTGCATTAGCCAGCTTTATTCACATTGAGAAAACAGATCAATGTATTGCTCTGAACATCTCTCATCTTTGGCTCTTCTTCTTTTGTAATTTCTGGTACAAAACACTTCAGTTTTCTCTTCCATCTCTGAAATGCAGGCTCCTGCAGCTGGTGCAGGAGCAGTATTTCCAGTTGCAAGTTGTTTTAAAATCCTTTTCCTTTCACGTTTAGCTCCTGTACTAACTGGCCCTACTATGACTTTGCTCGTCACTGCGCTGCTATGCTGTTATTACTCCTTTGTTTTTCCATTGCGTAGCCTTGCAGCCAGCCTGTGACACAGCCTTCACTAAACGGAACCATGAGGGTGATAAGCCACGGCAATGAAGTGGAAATCCCACTGGCGGTTCTGTCTCATACAAGGATCCTCCTGAGAACCTGCTCCTGCTTCTCTCTGCACTGTGACAGCTCTGGGCAGAGAGTAACTGGGACTTCTCTGTCATTTCCAGCTCCAGCAGAAAATGTTAACGCTACGTGCATTTTGATTCATGATGCCAACTGCAGCTTGGCACTCCATGAGCAGCAGAAGTTGGGAGACTAAGCTGAAGTTCGATGAATATCTCTGATGAACCCTTTCGCTGGTCTCCAACAATAGCTTAGGGTTTAGAAAATGTTTAGATAATGCTGATATTGACAGTTAACATGTCTGTGCTGTGGCCTGGAAATCTACTTAGAGAACTGCTTCTGTAAAAAATTGAAAATGTGCATATCCCACTACAAAACTGTGAATGCTGCTTCCTAAGCAAACTTTTAAGTTTCAAATCTGTTTTTTTTATCAGTAGTTATTGAACTTATTGCAAGGTTCTTTCTTCAATTACCAGCTGCAAGAAATGCAACACAACAGATATAGACACACTAGACACCTTCATAACCAGAGTTATGGATCACATCCTGCAGGAAAAGAAATATGAATTTTCCTTTGCTGTTTAAAAATAAGGAATCTTTCACAACAATTTGCATCTTAACTAATGCAAATCATTCCCCACAGGGCAACAAATTAAAAACATGTAAGACAAATCTGAGAGGTTATTTAGTTAGAACACTTTTCAATTATTCTGCTTCCCCTGAAACACAATTCTGTTTTTGTACAGTGTCTTTAGTTTGGACTCTTATCCTTACCTAAAAAAAAAAAAAGCTGGTTCTTGTAGAAAACTGAAGAAATACTTGTTGACAGCAGGAGACAACCATTACACACCTTGTGCTGTACAGACTCCTGTGAAGTTACCTAGTGACACATGAGTTTCTAATCAAAAGAAAGCATGTAAGACAATAAAGTACACATAAAATACATTAGAAATCCAATAAAGTATCTGTTTTCTGTTTTCAAAAAAAGGTATAAATAGGGAATTGGGACTGAATGATGTTATTTCTCTTTGGATCCCATAAAGATTAGTACTAGTACTTGACAGGGTTCAGCATTTTTATTAGTGTTCTCTAAGTAAACATATAATCATTACTGGTAAAATTTGCAGATGACATCAAGATTAGCAGATAGTCAATACTAATGAAAGCAATACGGGCACACAAAACACTCCGTCATTTACTAATCTAGACATAGTTGAAGAAAATTAACATTAATATGGCCAAATAGAAAGTCAGATAATTAAGAACAAGAAGTACGGAACCAGGACTAAATCTTGGAAAGCAATAAATTTCAAGAGTAGTTGTCTACTATGACAAATAATTCACTGTGTACTCTCTACACAATACTATGGCAAAAAGTGGACCCACAAACAATGGAGTAGTGAGTAAGGAAGCTGGCACTGCTGAGATTTTAAATGAAGGTCTATGTGAAGTTCCAGTACACTTGTTCTCTAAATGGTGAGAAAAAAAAAAAAAAAGGAAAGAATGTACAAAAGAGCCACAAAAACAATTTGAAGGAGAAAATTCCTTACAGCAAATAATTTAAAGGGACAATGTTTAGGGTAGCAAAACGGAGGTTGCATTGTAGCTTAATTACAGTGTTCAAAAACTTTCAGAGACAGAAAATAGTGGCTAGCAAGGGACTACTTAATCTAGTGAAGAAAAGCATACGAATAACTAATGGCTGAAAGTTAAATCTAGACAAATTCAAATTTAAAATAAGGCACATGTTTCCAACTGTGACAGTGATTGAGTACTGGAATAAATGACCAGAGAAGGGCCTAAATCTTCATTTCTTGATGTCTTTAAATCAAGCTTGCCTGTCTCTGCAGAAGACTTGCTTGAGCAAAAACCACAAATTGTGCTTTTGCCAGTCTCAGGTTGCTGGTCTTCACCCTGAAGTAAAAGGAAAATTTATGACCAGCGATCTAGATGGGGTCAGAGAAGATAATCTCATGTCCTTTTTAGTGTTACCCTCTATGAACCTATCAATATCAACTGAGTGAGGACAGAGAAAAAACTTTCGGAGTGACTTTTGCCATCTGGATAACAAAGCGATCTGTAGCAGACTGTAAATCAGCCAGTAATAAATACATGTTAGAAACCATCGAGATTAATATATTCTTGCAACACCTTCTAATTTAGAAATTTAAGAGTTATTTAATATTTTACACATTAATTTTATACTGGGTAATTGAATTAATGTGAAAGGGTTAAGCAGACAGGCTAATGAAACACTGTTCCATGTACTTAGCTTAATGTGGTTGGAAAAATCAATGCACTTTGGTCTGTCAGTTAGCAATCACAGATTTAATTGAATAACATGTCAAGTATTTTAAACTGTTTACCAATGTAAATAGAATCCAGCACTATAGTAATGGTAATAAGCTAAGATGCTTTTCCTGAATTCCAATCAGATTTGAACATGACCTTCATTTTAAGCTCCAATATGTCAGACAGAGATCAAACAGCTATCATTATGTCTATAGAGTTTGGTGATTACTCCTGTGATTCTGAAAAAAATATATTTGCTATTGATTCACTCTCTAGAACACAGGTAATGGGTAATCAGTTTGATATTCCTAGCAATGGTTACTCCTCCTCTGTGCATTTATATTCGCTTCCACTTCATTATTGTTACTGGGAGGAGGAATCAATCACACAGCAATCTTTTACTGAGCCTGTCCAAGAAGTGGTGGAGGCCCTTTGTGCGTGATCGCATGAACGGAATAAGAAGAGCAGGAGAAGCACCTCCTCAGCTTGTGTTGGGTGAGTTCCTTGCACAGCCATACAAACAGCTCCTTACTCTTCTCCTCCTCCTCCCTTTTACCACTCCCAGGCAATATCTTCCCAACTGAAGATAAGCAAACAGCAAGGGGGGGGTGGGGGGGTGGTGTCACAGCCCTGTCCAAGTTGAAGGAGCTTGCCACTGCCAGACCAGCACCAGGAGTAGGAAAGTAGGTTTGGTCATGCAACATGTACATCCCTGTCCCTTTCTCAGATGCAGGAAATTATTTTCTTTTTTACAAGATTTAGATGCCTGCAATGCAGATGTTTCCATCTGACCTACCTGTTTACGCTCCCATAACTGTCAACATAAAGACATTAAGTTCTCTTATTTGTACCATTGTTCTTATCCTAAAATAGATATCTAGGAGCAATCAGTTATATTGGGCAGTACAAGTATCTGTTTCATCCCAGTAATTATGAAGTTCTTTAGGACAGGCAGCTCAGATGGAAACATCTACACTGTAGACATCTGAAGTTAGGAGAAATGAGTCACACCCTGCATGCCTCCAAGCTGTCCTTAGCAAGCTGCAGATGAACACTGCCTCCAAAGTGTCTACTAGGGAGAACCAGGTCCCTGTTTTACTAGACTGATCATGCGTGCAATGTAAAATCATTACACCATTCTTAACTATCAGCAGCCTTGCTTACATGTTCTAGCATATTCTTGACTGTAGTTATGTCTATTATATTCCTCTAGCACATTGGTGCCTCAGATGTAATAGAAATTCGCTGTGCTGGGTGCTGCGCAGCAGGCCAATCCCCGCATCAAATTGTTACTAGTT
This sequence comes from Grus americana, assembly GCF_028858705.1. Lineage (NCBI taxonomy): Eukaryota > Metazoa > Chordata > Aves > Gruiformes > Gruidae > Grus > Grus americana. Next base: position 22,458,810 of record NC_072854.1, read on the forward strand.
TAAAAGAGGAAAAAACAGATGAGAAAATAGGCAGATCGATGTGGGAGTACACAGATACAATAAGGCAACATTAGTCAGCACAGTAGGCAGTTGTCTTAGAACGTGACTGACCTAGCTGTTGCCAAGCTTTTGGGCAGCATCATGGCAAAACTCAGTTTTAAAGAAGGGAAGAAAAATGATAGAAAGTCTGCTCTGTGGAGAGCTATGGAAGGTGTTGTGGAGAAAAGCACAAATGTGTTAATCTGAAAATGTAGCAAGGGGGTGATGGAAGGTAGTATCAGGGGCTGAGAGGATGGAGGAATCATCTGTGTACTGAGGGACTGAGAAGACTGGCAAAGATCTTGGAAGTGAAGGAACCAGCCTCTAGTTGATGCAACAGAAAAAAAGGTATTGAACCACAGATTCATTCCTTCTCTATTTTTGTGCAGTTCTCTTCAGTCTTAGGTAACACTTTTTTTTTGCATTATGTATCCTAAAACAGGATGTAGCATTGCAGTAATAATGTAACAGAGAACTACAGCTTGCTTATACATTTTACAAATGTATACAGTTCATTAAAATGACTACAGACTATTAATTTACAAAACTAAGCACTCAACTTGGAGAAAGCCTTTATTAAAGCTATATATTTGACCTTGTCTGACTGTGGTGCATATACACTGTTTTAAAATAATCATAGAATATATTTTTTTTCCCTAGATCATTAGAGATAGGAAACACATACACCATTTGTAAATTTCTGCTTTTTCCTTATACTTATGTAGTGTTTTTCCCCCATGGCTCAGTTCAGTATATATATAGCAGTTAAAAAATACACATTTTTTTCATCTAAGAAAAATATATTAAAAATCGTGAAATACTCAGACATTATAATTAGCCTATTTAACAAAATTTATTTAGATGCAATGCAGAGGATAAAGTAGTTAACAGTGAAGCTAAATTAGCTGCATAAACATCTGTAATGCAGCCCTCCTTAGGTGCAATCCAGGGCTGAAGCAATTAATCACAAAATCTACATAGCTATAACCTAAGATTGGCGTAAATATTAAACATAATGCATTTTTCCAATCTTACAGTTTTCTGGGTTTTTTTTTTCATTACCACTCTTTGTTATTATACTTAATGTGTAGCACACTGCACAAGCATAACACACACCACTTTCCACTCTACGACTGTGCACTGGTTTTATGATATACCAGATATTACTGGCTGAAATATGTTTTCTTCGGTCAAAGACAGCTTAACAGTTTTCTGCCTTCATGCTGCCACTCACCAGATTTTTCCTTCCTTGTTGTTTTTTTTTAAAATCTTTTTTTCCACAGATGTCATTTCAAAGATTCAGTCTACTGAGTAGTACCCCCCTGCACTGGTGCAGGGGAGAAAAGTCAGCTGTCATAGAAAACACATTAAGGAATTTATAACTCTACATGATTGTAAAGTACCATATAAAATATTGCACCACTTCTGAAGCTGTAAAAATCTGTAACACTAGGGACCGATTCCCACATTACATATCCACAAAAGAGAAGAATGAAGGTCTTACAGGCAATTTTGAGAATAAAACACGTACCTATCTATAGAAATAATGGCTTTGAACTGATATCCTTGCATACAAGTGTAGCACTTGTAGTTCACTACTAGAGATGCCCAAGACTACTTCAGCCTCTGTGGTCTTCCTTGTACATGGAGCCTAGGGAAGGGGCCACCACCTACTCAGAGCCCAATTTCTCTCCCACTGTGCTGCTGTTCCTTCCTTACTGTGTAATGTTTAATTATGCAAACTAGAAAGTTAATTCTTGAAGCCATGTGCAGGCTTTCTAGTTGATCCTTAAATTCTTCCTACTGTTGGAGTCCATGCAGGTTTTAAAAACAAAATTTTAAAGTTCTACCTTCCCAAAAGTTTGAAATATGCTGATAATAGTGCGTGTACAAGTCAGTCTGAAGTCCTCTGATGCAAAGTCCACTAAAAAACCTCTTCCATGCCTCAGAAATTTCACATGATACTGCATATTCATTACACTGAATGATGTGAAAGAGGCAAAAATTCGAGGCCATCTCCTTTGCCATTTATGAGTTTACCATGAAAATCCAAAGCAATAAATGTTTCATGGCTATGTTGAAGGAGCCATGTATAGGGAAATGTAAAACGCAGTGTTCACTGGTGGATATTAAACTAAATTTTTCAGTTTGCATATCCCAGCTGCATTGGTTATACCACTGCTCAAATAAATCATAAAAGGTGTAGGGAGATTTAGCACCATTTCTTCTAGAGAAAACGCACAGAAAAGTGACCGAGTATTAAAATTCTAGTGTATCAAATCTTTTTGACTGCAAATAGGATGTTAAACATGGAACCAAACAATCCTTCCCTCCTGCCATTTTTAGTACAATGCCTAACTGGTATTATAGGATGAATAATGTCCATTTCTTCTGCTTTTAAACTAGATCCTTCTGCTGTGTTCTTTCATGTATTGCTCTTAAGTGTCCTTAAGCACGTTGCAGTTCACACCGTTGTTTGGCATGTTTGTTTCAGAAAAAAAATACACTCTTATGCAATTGCATTTATCTACAATGACAATCTACAATTTATCTGCTTGAATTTGGTCCAATTTTCTAAACTCTCCAACATCTCAGATTTAACTTTATTCTCTACTCTTTACAATCCCTGTTAGTGTAATAGTGGCAGGTTTGATAAGCGTAAGATTCAGCTCCTATCACAGGTCATTTACAAAGACATCAGATATGACTGACTAACTAGCTATGCTCTCAAACTGTTCCCAGGCTTGCTTTGTTAGCACCAGCTGATTTCTGCACAGAATATAAGGCTCTTACAGAGGTTAAAGTGAAAGGAAAAAAAGAGACACTGAAAGTAATCTTTCCCCCATTATTACCCGATTCAAGCAAAGCACGTTTTTGACCTGAGAAATTTTACTCACATTCTGGGATTAGACTACTGATAGTACAAAATATTTCTGTTGGCAAAGATACCCAAGTCTGCTCCTCTGTATGCAGCTACTTAAAATTCAGTGTAATTTTAAAAATCTCTTTTATATTATGAGAAATGTCCAAGCATTGAATCAGAAATAATGAAGAAGAGAAATTAAAGCAATAAACAAAGCTGTGAGACAAGCGTTTGAAGGTGTGATAGCGTGTGTCAGGCTGGACTAGCTGCTGAGCAGGAGACCTGCAGACAGGTCATAGGACGCAGGATCCAGGCAGGGATATGGAAGAAGCTGGGGGCCTGTGCTGGTATTCGGGGATCTGCGAATGGGGGTAGCTTGTGAACCTAGGAAGTGAAGGCTATGTGCATTGGCACTCAAGAACTTCAGTTCCAGTGAGCCAGAGAAGATGACTGTACTTGTGTTTTATGTGAGTCCTGGCAGGGTCACTCATGGGTGTTGTTAAAGGCAGTGCCTTGTCTGTGGCAGCCTGCGTAGTCAGCCACGTGAGTGCCGTGTGTGTGCATGTGTCCCTGACATATGTGCTAAGCATCACTACTGGCTGAACCTGGAAATGTGAAAGCTGCAGTTGCCTCCAGCTTGGGACGGAAAGACATCTGGGTCTCCAGGTGCACCAGCCTGGGATCCAGAGGACAGTGAGAAGGAATCCCCAGGTCCTGGGGTCCACCCAAGGAGCAACCTTGTAACACCTCTCAGCACAGCCACTTGAGTAAATGCAGGCACTACAATTGTTTGTACGGTCCTAATTTGACCTGGTTTGTACCTGTGTTCCAAAATACTGTCTTTAATTACACTATCTCATTTATTTTTTCATATTCAGTGTATAGGACAGATGATGCTTACTTAATGAGCTGCTGCATATCCTTTTTGGGCAGTTCCTAGGCCTCATTTACCGCATGACATTCAAGCTTTAATCTGAGGATGAAATGATTAATTTCCTGTGGGGTCTGTCAATAGAGTATCTAGGTGCTTCACATTCAAGTGATATTTTCGTCATTCTCCATATGTGGGACTGAGGCACACAGCGTATCAGTGAAAAGTCACAGCTGCAGTTCAGTGCCTAAGTGTTAGCAAGTCAGGAGCATTAAAACAGGGAACACACTACTAGTTTTCCCTCTGCAAATTCTGGTTTAAATATCTTTCTTAGCAGATACAGACATAACTTAAGTTCTCCAGAGCTGCACACAGCTGGCTTAGCCATAAGACCATTTTTTCTGCACCTGCAATCCTTTGGCATGTTACTGAATCCCTTTTAACTTCTTCAATTAACAAGAAAGAGGTATGACTGTATTTTTATTATGCATTTTTGAGCATTACTAAAACCAATGCCTTGCAATAGGATGTATCAGGCAATATAATAAAAAACAAAGCAAAAAACCCACACAATGTTTATATAGTGTTGTCAGTAATGTATCTCCAAGCACACGTTGGAGGAGATAAATATCCTACTGATGAGGAAGGTAACACACTAAGATATGAGAAATGGTTTGCTCTGGAGCACCAATCAGGTGAATGACTTGGCTGAGAGAAAAGCCTTTCACATACAAAGCATTTTTTTCCTCAGGATTCCAAAACATTTTGCAACCATGGATATTATTTATTGTGTCACCTACACGTGGATAAATTCAGTTGCAGAAAGACTACACAGTAGTCAGTGAGAGAACCCAGTCCCACAATTCTGCAGTCAGTGAAGCCCGTTGGATCGTAACAGGCTGAGCCATGGAATAGTTCTGAAAATGCCATCCAAGTTTCTGCTAACTCCAAACAGTATCTACATGACCCGCATGTAGAAATTTATCTATTTCCAAACTTAGCAGTTTATTCAGCAAAAACACATTCCTTAGACTTAGATTTAAATATAAAAAATATATTTATGTTTTTCAGATACATAGATATATCAGATAAACAAGAGAAGTCAAGAAATAAAACTTCCAGAAAGGAACGATCAATTTATAAATGCCCCTCCATACTTCTTAAACAAAAAACCTGATACAGACTTTATCACTCCAGATAAGTCCCTTATCCTAAAGCGAAATCTACATACTAATCCAGCTGAAGACTCAGGCCACACAACACAGGCATATTCTTGACCACCTAAACACAAAAATCACATGTAGTTATACCCTGTTTATTGTCTTCTGGAGTTTCTAACACAGAAAAATAATTCATTTACCTGAAGGTGTAGAATGTGTATTGACACTGTTCTTCCTGAACAATTGCTACTTGGTTAAGAGTTTGTATATCAAATTTTAACCCTGTGCATATGGACACAGGCTTTATTTCCTGTTCTTCACAGGAAGGATATCTGTAATCCAGTAGTGAAACAGAGACGTGACTATCTTGGTATGATCTGAAACAAAGAAAACACATTCCTCCTGAAATACCTCTATGACATTTCCGAACTTTAACAAAAAAGACTTGTACAAACATCTGTTTCCATTTGATATTAACATTTCAGTAAAAACAATGCAGATATTGAAGCTTGAAGACTAATACATATGAATTTCTAGATAAACAGGTGCATTTTCTTTTAGGAAGTCAGTTATTTGTAGGAGAAAAAAATCTTGGTTCTATGTTTTGGAATGTCCTATTTGTTGTGATTCAATAATTCAGAAAAAAAGGAGATCAAAATGACATGATCATATGGGTAAGGCTAAAAGAGTGCAATCTTCTCCACTTCTTTCTGTCTGGAGAGTAATTTCACACATTACTATTTAACTTAGAGTAGCAAGTCGAAGCCCCAGTTGAGAATGAGTTGTCTTGTACAGACAGCTGCATTAAAGCCTCGAAATGCCATGGCTTCTGCTTTAATTCATAGATTATCTATGTGACTTTATTTATTTTTAATGACAGGACTTTCTACAGTACTTATCACATAATATCACATTTTAGATGATTCTATAAAGTTATGCTAATATAGCTTTCACATTTCATTTCCTTTTCTTTGAATGTTCATTAAAAAAAAGAAAAAAAAAAGAAAAGTTTAATCATTTTAGGACTTCTGTATATCCAGCCTGTGTATTGTTGGCACACAGTAAGTGTATTACTTCTGGTCTGCAAAATGTACCCCCCTGCCCCCTGCAATGGAGACATATATAAAGGACAACTCTCCAAAAAAAGACAGTTGAAAGAAGCTTCTAGCTCTTCTGTGAGTGATAATTTCCTAGGCAACAAGGGAAGAGTATATTTGAGACTTGATACTAACCAACAAAGGGAAAATGTTAATAGATAATGGAATGAAGTTGATGAGTAGAAGCTGAATGAGTTCATAAGTGAGGAGATAATGACTTTTTCTTTTTAATTAGGTGATCACCTATGCTTTAATAATTGATGTGAAATGGGAATTAAGTAGCCCTCATTTCAAAAGCTACAGTTTCCAACCAGCAAATGGAGCATTACTTCCAGTCACAGCCCTTCTCCTTTGCCCACTGCACTGTGTAGGACCATGGAGGGGTCTGGCTTCCTTTTGCAAATGGCCATTGACCTTCTGATAGGGATCAGCTAAGCCCCTATTCACGAGAAATGCATCTCTATTTGACTTCTAAACATTCTCTTCCCTGCATTTATAGAAGACTTTAGGTTAAGGGAAGTACTTTTTGTTAAAGACTACCAGATAAATGGAAATAGTAATAGAACATGTTCTTTTTTACAATCTAAGAACAATGACACTTTAAATAACCATGTTCAAACAAAAACTCTTGACCAACTTCAACTTTGTATGACTACTGACATCCAAGGACAAAGGTAACTTGATGGAATAACTTGAAGCACAAAGTACAAGGTAAGTTGATGGAGGATGACAACTAGAGAGAACAACCAGTATCTCTTAACCACAGAGATTTTCTTGTTCAAGTATGTTTTCTCATTTAAATGAAGGGTTAAAGATAATACTTTAATGTTGATCATTTTTCTGTTTCAATCTCCTCAGCAATTTCCTCTTCCTGCAACATTTTTCAGACCCTATGATCAACCTTGTTAAACCTTTCTTTGACATGACTGCAAATATTGGATTCTAAGAGCTTATGATAAAGCAGAAACTTTTTTCTTGTTTCTTTTTTCTTTTGGTTGAACCATGATTCCCAATCTGAATAACATGCTAAGAGGTGTGAAGGAAATACCATAAACATGGTCTTGAACCAGTGGTTTTCAATTTGTTGTCTGCAGACTTTGGGCAGTCCATAGCTTACTCTAAAGGGTCTAAGAAAAGCAAGTTTGTCGTCAGTAGGCATAAACTTGCCAAGTGGGACTTGGTAGCCCCAGTAGAAAATTAGATTAAACCATAACATAACTGTATGAGAAAATAAAAGATATATAATAGTATGTTTACTTTATAAGGTTTAGTAATGGAGAATGTGCACTTATACGAAAGATATGCATCACTTCTCATTTTTTCCTAGTCTTTCCTTCCTTAAATTAAACCCAAAACTGAATAAAGCATGGTACCCATTATTATTACTTTGATGCTGGCATCTTAGGTAGAATCATAACCATGGGAAAAAGCGTTAACACATTGCTTCTTGAACTACAGGGAAAAAAATAGGTTTGTTTTGTAAAAATAATAGACCTTGCTAAAATTAAGAAAAATTGTTTTCTTTTCATCATGTTAATAAGAAATGACCTTTTCTTCTAGTACACCATGCCCCAGTAAAAATAAACAAAACAGAAAAAAAGGCAAGATAATCATAGCAACTTGTGAAAAAAATTGAGATTACTATGATGTACTGTATATTTTTATCTTCATAAACAGCCCTAACCTGTATTTCTATAACAAGAACTTGAATTTACTGAGACAACAAGTTTTTGTAATAACTCTTATCACCTGTTCATTGGGAATGAAATCTAAAATTTTAAAAACAATGGTCAAAATGACCTATTTTTGAGGCAAAAGTAGGGAAAAAAGTATAATTAAAAGCCTAATTCAAGGTAAAATTTCAGAGCACTATACTCTCATTCACTGAAATTCCCAAATTACAAAGCGAATGTATTGTCAAAGTCTGCTGAGGCAAATTAATATCTAGCAGGTGTTTAAATATCCTTTAACAATTTATAACAATGTATTTTCCTCTTTCTTATGTTGTTGTACCTCATGAATATCAAATCAACTACTACAGTTACACCACCTTGAAATTGGAATGAAATTAGAATTGAGCCTGGAGTGACAACAGTTACTAGGAAAAAAAAAAAACAACTGGAAGATTAAACAATTTCAGGCTGTATCAGCAGAAACATAAATGAATTTTAGAACTAACTCAGAAAATTGCCTTCTGCTTTTTCAAGTGACAAATACATACATCAGAAAATTAGGGTAGTTGCATGGATTTCTTTCTAATTTGCTTCTGTTTTCTCTCTTCAGTTTGACATTTCTGCTACATAAAAGTAAACAGAGCAGCTTGCCTCAAGGCTGCAAAACCCAACAGAATTCCTGTATTGAGTAGAATTTAGATAACGACTGTAAGGAATGTCCTGAATGCGGTCACTTCAATAGTTCCATTTTGATTTAATCAGCAGAAGTTGAATTAGGTCATTTAATAAAGGGCCAATACCATTATCACTATTTCTGCTGAGTCCTACATTGCAAATGTGTATTACATCCAATGAGACTATCTGATTATAATTAAGATCATGGAATCTAGGCTTGAAATTAATTATCGAATGCATAGAAGGATCATGTTCCATGTATATGTGGATATTTCAGATCTATCAGAACCTTATGGAGTATGACAACCCTTATCTACACTTTAAAGAATACATAGTACTTCTCTAAGAATTTCCTTTTCAAAAGGTATCAGCTAGGAACTCCACAGGCAGGAATTCTCGCTTTTCTGTTTTTACAACACACAGCATGCAGTAGGCTCCAGTCTTGACTAGGATCTTTAGCCACTATCATGCTGTAAATTATTTAATGATGTTACAAGCAGTAGTCTCTTCTCTGAATGCTACTGCTAAGCCTCTGATGGTTATGATTTTATTTACTATGTTATCACACTACTACCAGCTCAGTTGTTACTCTTCAAAAGACTTAGAGCACTGCCTAAAATGGTTGAGATTCTCTCGTGCCATAGCAAGTGCTCCTAACTCTGATTAAATTCTTTGGGAGGCAAGAAAATTCAGCACATCTTGTCGATTGGGCTTATGCTGCAACAAAAGTACTAATGACAACTAACAATGACTGTTTAAATGAAGACTACTTGGAAAATTAATTATTATACCTTCTATGGACTACATGCTGATCCCACATTCACTTGAGGAACTATTAACTATCCAAGAAGAAATTCTACTAAAATTATATGGGCTATAATAGAGAACAAAAGGAGCATGAATGAAATCAGACTTGTGCCTCAGGGATGAAAGGATTTAGTAACAGAATAATTTTTCTTTTTGTGAATGACTCTATAATATCATTTATTATAAAGAGTGACATTATATTTTTACACAATCAACAGTATTTTTTAGAAACTTAAACCAGATACTTTCATTTAAACAAAATCAAAGCTGTAAATCAAACTTTGGCATGTAAAATCTAGGTGTTAAAGATGCCACGCAGGTGACCAAGAAGAAATGAAATAATGGGCTTTATTGATTCTTATGCATGTAAAATTAAACCTTGACTGGGTGAGTGAAATCTCCAAGGTAAATAAGTTAATTCCCATGATTTAAAAATTCTACAAAGAGAATGTGTTAAAAATATGCTTTAATCATGATTAAATCTTAAACCAGTTAAGATTTAAAACATATTGTTTTAAGAACCTGAATCTTGTACTCTACAGTTGCTGCAAAGTATGAAAGTTTCTGTATTGATCACAGTCAAACAAGAAACAGGGAAAATCACTGTATTTTCAGTGGAAATTATGCATTCAAATCTTGTATAAGCATATATTTACCACTACATGATTATTTACAGCTTCATAATAAAAGAAAGTCTGTGACAAATCTGAATTTTAATCCACACAAAGAAGAACATCAGTGAATGAACATGAATGATTGGTACCTACCAGGACGCATCATGGATTGTTCTTGGAACTGTTTCAAAGCATCCTTCAATCTCTCAATATCTTGTAGCAATACAAGGGATTTCAGCTGATGTAGAAGAGTCACGTCTGAGGAAGAGATGGTGCGAGATTCAAGATATTGTAAAAGCTCTTGGGCAGCTGCTGAATCTACAGCAGAATCTGTGCATTCTGATTTACCTAGAAAAACAATTGGAAAACTTCATTAAAAATATTCAATGAGCACAGAGAATCTTCCTAATTACACTTTCTTTTCAAAGAAAGCCTCTTCCTTTTTAGTACAACTTACAACCAAATATCAGGTACTACAGAATAGCTTGCTTCTCCCATTTTTCATTAAATATTAAAACAATGATAAGAGGGGAAAGTATCCTATTTAAAAAGTAAAAAAGGACAATAGGATTCATAGTGACAAGAATGCAAGAGGAATATAAATGTTCAATATTAGCACAGGAAGAAGGTGTGATGAAGAAACTGTACTGCAGCCGAAGTGCTACGGTTTTGCTTCCTACACTGTATTATAAAAATGCACACACATGTGGAGACAGGGAACAACTCTGCGGAACTACTGTGAAACACTTCTGGAGGCATCCAATTATCTTGTTATTGTACTTTTACCTTTTTATTTACAAGCAGATATTACAACATGCAAGACAGCAGAGAAGGACATACATTGTTTCTACAGTACTAAAGCGTAAATTCATTCTTCCATTCCAGTAACAATGTATAGTCTGTCCCTTTAACCAGATCCCCTTTAATTCTTCTGTTTTTACCAGCAAGCCAACTGAGAAGAACAGATTTCTCCCGATTCAGCTTTCTGACATAAGTACAAGAAGTATAATCCCATGTGACCATTTGAAAATGCTGCTAAAAGCAATGGCTTCCAATTTTATCTAAAAAAAAATGGGGAGTGTTAAAGTCACTCAACTAGAAAAGGCAAACAGCGTAATGTCAGATCTATATATAAACTGGGATTTGCCTAACAAGAAAGTTAGTCATACTCTGATTTATGGATGTGACATCTTATCTGCAGATGAACTTTCTTTTACCTGAGAATTTCTCTCTGTGGATTCCAAGGTCCTCACTGGCTCAACCCTCTGATACACAGGTTTGACACCAGGCCCAGTCAGTCTGTCAATCACTGCTAAAACCTGAAATTGACTTCCAGGAAAGCTGGAAGCTCAACACTTTTTCTTAAAATTCAACATGCAACACAGCTGTGGACAATTGCCCAGGTTTCTGTTCTGGGTCATGCATTAACAGCAGAACTGTTAACTCAGTTTGCAATCTTGCTCAGTTACTCGGGAGTTCCACTACAGCAAATGCATGTAGTTTAACTTACGTTTACTTAGCCATACACTGAAATAGTAAAATTCTTATTTTTAGTGATGGAAATACATTAGCCAGAAAGTAGGATGGATTTCGAATGCTAGGCTTAGTATGAAGACCTGACACAGCAGAAAAATTTTAACAGTAAGCAAAGAAAATTCTATGTATAAATCCTGAGAAAAAAGTTAACATAAAATCCCCGATGTCATCTTAACAGGGCTTTTAAAGTAATTCTGTAGTCTAAAGATGAATTTTATGGGACTAGGAGCTGACAGCTCTGACTTAAGATGGACTCATACTGGTAGGTAAACTGTCCAATATTCTTCATTCAGCTCTACACAGGCAGTCAAGGCCTTGCACTTTGAAAAAATGTTCACTGCTTTTTTCCAGTTTTACAAGACAGTTATCATTTTAAAGCTGTGTTCTGAGCTGAGCAACTAAAGATGATGTCAGCTTGTCCTTAAGAAAACATATTTAATTCTAGATGATATCAACATAATCTGGTGTATGTACTGATAATTACTATACTTGCCATTAAAACGTCAATATTTCTGAAAGGTGTTGATGACATAAGCACCATACAAGCAGCTTTCTAGGAAGGAAATGGAAGAAACGTACAGTAGGAATTTCTCTGAATTTAGTGGCCAGATGAACATTCAATAGGCCATTAGGGATAACATCCATGCAATCCTTTTTAAACTGCTATGGAATGTGTACGGATCATGAGTTCACATCCATCTTGTTCACAAGCGCTTTATGCCAATACACTTTCCCAGTGCCAACAGTATCTCCCCCTTTCCTCTTGGATGCTGTCTGTCTAGATTTCCTTATATATTACAAATAAACGTCCTCCTGGGAAGGAGAACTTTCTGAAAAGTAGGTTGGTTCAGAGAGAGTAAGCATGAAAGTAGTTTAGGATAGCAATTATTGCCCTCATTTGAAGCCCTCTGAAAGCAAGTAATCCTTCTGGATGTTTGCTTGCAAAGGAAAGAAGAATTTGGTCCATTTTAACCACTACATTTACCCCAAGCTCATTGGAATGTTTTTAAACAGGAATATTATGTATATTTTCAAAGACAGAGAAACAAAGAGATGGGGGCCACAGTTTTTTAAATTGATGTAGATTGTCACGTATTCACGTACACACCAGAAAATGGGATAAATACTAGGTACCCCCATGTCGTACTGAGCTCAAAGGAGATACTTCGCTAGTAGTTTTGGCCCATTCTACAGCAATAATAAGTGCACATCTATCTTCCCCTACGTGGTAATACTCATGAAAAGAAAGGAGAAAGAGTGGTACATACTGTCAGCAAAATAAATTTGTTGTGTTGCCTGCAGGAAGTCCAGAATGCTATCTGCCTTTTTATCTATGTCTTTTAAGCCTGCTGCTTCTTCTGTGTTGTTTTTGTCAGGCTGATATGTAAAATCCACACCAGCAGTTTTTGTTACCAAGCCAGCTGCTCTCATTTTTTCTTTCTGTCGCTTCTTTTTCATTTTCCTCTTTTTGTTTTTGCTTATTTTGGGACTGTCTATCTGCTGCAGCTGTAAATTATCTTGGACAAGAGTCTCTTGCATTCCAGATTCTGTTTGTTCTCCATGTACATTATTAGAGTTTTGCAAACTGGTCTTTTGTTTCTTCCTTCGAATGCGCTTTCTCTTGGCTTGTCCTTGATATTCCTCCTCTGCAGATTCAAAAGAGACATGAGAGTTGTAAATATGAAGATCTGTAATAAGCATTTTGGAACTGCATACAATGAAATATTACTCCCTTTGAATTCTGGGATGTCTGAGTGGCTCTAACCTTACTTACATGCTTAGAATGCCTTTCAGGACTACAATGTCAAAACCAACTTTTCTGAATGCATTGAGTTAGAATACAAGTTCTTTTCCCTTCTGCTTTCAATAAAGACTATACTCTCCTCTGTGCTACATACTTTACATCACATTTACTTTCTTAAGGTTGATAATATGGTTCTATACACAGAGTGAGGTTAAAAGAATCACCAGGGCAAAAAACAGTATGGGCAGGCTGGGAAACACGGGATGAGAGAGTTCCACCAAGAGCCCCACACCACCAGTTGGCAGACTTGACCAAGAATGCAAGAAGAATGCATGTAATTCACAATAAAAGACAACAGTGCTTATATCGACGATATCTCTCCACGATAGTGCTGTGCCTTAAAAACACCAGGCATCTGTTTATTCTTTCTCCTCCTTAGGGATATCTTAATGCTAGCTCAGCTTTGGACATCGACTTTATAGGGAAAGCATGCAAGGCATCAGTGACCTTGACAAGTAATCTCTGATCTCTTTAACAGCCTGTCTTGATTCTGTCATTCCCTTGCTACATTATAATTTTCTTACTAGCTAATTCTTCAAAAAGCTCAAATGTCAAGGGAAAGAGGTCCCTCTTGCTCTCCAAGACAGCTTTCATGCTTCTTCACTCAGATCTTATCCCTGTACACAAAGCCAGAGTTCTGAAGTTATCTCTGACCCTGAGCTGACTGCCTCTCCCACACGCTCACTTCTGAGTGTAAGCCCTCCTGGCAGTAGCAAGGGAAGACTGCCAGAATCCATCTTCCCTTTGACTGCACTGCCGCTGTAGTCCATGTTCTTGCCTATGATAATTCCTAATTAACTGAAATTCCTGCTTTCATGGTCTAACAAAATCCTCACATGTTTAAACATTATGGAGTGCAGAATGCCAGTGCTCTTCTAATGTCTTGCTCTACAAAGTTAAGTCATTTATCCTTCCCTCAACCTCTACCTGAATGTTTCTAAACTCCTCACAGTGCTCTTATCTATCTGCTTTTATGCCATTCTCTCATTTACCTGGTTTTACACCTTCCTCTTAGGGTCAAAGAACCTTTGCTTGCCTAACACTGGTATAATGCAGGAGAGACACCTGAAGCCCAACGCTTGTTTCTGAGTGATCTGTGTAGTCTCCTGAACTGCCTCTGACATTCTCAGCTTGTTTGGCTTTCTCATCACTTCTCCCCCTACCAGTCTTTGCCTCTATTTTCTCCATGGTTGGAGGCCCTCTCTTTCATTTCTGTTTCTTTTTCTGTCTTGAACTCTGTCAGCTCTGAGCCACTTTCTCTCTTTAAATATCACTACAAGACTTTTAGTTCTTTAGCTGACAGATGACTCACTGCAAAGCAATTTTCCATACTTTCTATGAAGAAGGCTGCATAAAAATAAATTTGCTGTATTGTAATTGAACACCACGGCATGTTAAAGACACACCAAACGTCACCTCGTACCCACAGTGTGGAATGTTTTGCACGCATGGTATTTGAGCTAAATATCTTTATACATGATTTGGACATATGGGATGTGGGAAAAATAACGTCTGTGTCGTCCTGTAGGAATAAAATACCAGAATTGAAGGCAGATATGAATGGTGAAAGATGCTATAAACAAAACATCAATGTTTCATCTTAAGATCTAATTTGGATTTTCATGGGAGTATTTGTGTTATAATAGGTGACTTTCACTGTAAACATAGATACATTGTTCCCTACAATTTCTCAGCCCTCTGTTAACCTGAACCACACTGTTTGCTAATAAAGCTACTCTAATCTGTGCTCTCAGCAAAGTGGCCCAGTGTGCTCTTTACACATCCAAGAATCACTGAATCTCATCAAAACTACAGCATGATGTGCAGCCAAGCGCCCTCAACTGGTTTGAAGCCTCTTGAAAAAAATGGTGCAGAAGGCAGAACATGGCTCAAGATAATTGATGTTTTGAGTTAAATCCGAAAGTTTGCTTATCCTTGGTAGCTCAGGACACCAGAAGGTCTGAAGCGACCATGGTGAAGCTGTCAAAAGGCAGAATGAATGTAGTCTTTCCATATGTATGTTATTAAGATAAATACCTGACTGAAAGGAAATCAGAACTGTGCTGAGTCTCCTCCAACACAGAAAACAAATCAAACACAAGACTTTACCTAGTTCTCTTGAGGAGTTAAACTGGCAGTACTCTAGCAGTTTTTGCCATTCTTTGCCCCATATTTTAGTATCTCTTTAGTATCTACTGCTCTATGTGTGGGAGCTACTAGTGATGCAACACCAGGAACAGATGAAATAACATGCTAATAAACGCAAACCAACGCACACAAAAGGGATTAATTTGAACAACTCACTTCTAGGGTTACAGTGAACTGCTACCAACTCAGGCAAAACAAAACCAAAGCCAGACCTGTGCATTGGTATGGAAAGCTCAATGAAAACACTTGCTCAGTGGGTATCAGTGATCAAAACAGCAAACACCTTGTTTGCATACAAAAGAAAGAGGATGGAAAATAACAGGAAAAATATTCCAAAGCTATTATACCAATCTGTTATGCTCTTCAAGCTTGTAACACTATGTTTCTTAGCATAATCCCAGCACAGTATGACTTTGGCAGACAAGAGGACTTTCACAGAAGTTACCAGATGAAAAAAACTCCAAAAAGATTTGTATGATTTGATTTGAAAGAAAGAGTAATGGGCTCTGTTTCTGCCTCCTCATGCAAGAACAAGGTGACATCTAATTAATCTGAACAGCCTCACAAGCAAATAGAAGAAAGTAAATACTTGTTTTACAAACAGGATAGTTAGCTTATTGAATTCACGTGTGTGTGGTACACACAGGAGCCAAGAGCTTAATGGCATTCAAGAACTGGTTGTTTATATAGCCAGCAAGGCTACCTGACTATAACAGCCATGCTAAAATACAAATAAGAGTTGTACAAGAAATATAAACCATAATGTTTAGGTCACAGCCCACACAATGATCTTAACAAATGAAATGCTCAGTGGGATTCACCTCCCACAACTTTCAGCTATCTGAAAAGAAAATACTTAGTGCATACTTAGACCTATGCTCCCTCTGATAAATCAACAGAAGCTAGCATCTTCAGAGAGCAATGTACCTCATCCTAAACCAGCTGGGATGGAAATGCACACTAAGGGTCTTCAGCTCTTTCTCTCCCCTTCCACTAAATACAAAGGAAATGTAGACAGTGAGTTTGGACCAGATAGGTGCAACAACTGAGAAGAATTAGTCTCTAACAAAAATTAACAGTACGGAGGAAGGTGCTTCTTAACATGAGGCTGTTCATCATATTGATTTTTACTAATTAACAAAATCCACTGTTTTATGAAAAAAAAAAAACGCCTTTTGACTGATTCTCTACACTTCAAAGCAGTAGGGAGGCTGATAAAATTTCCATGGATATGAATCTGGTTCCAATAATTTTTCCCACTGACTGAAGAGGTTTGTTTTGTCAAAGCAGCATAGTTATAACAAATGCAGGAAATATATACTACACAAGCAATCTTAGTAAGGTGCTGAATACATACGTAAGCAACGTTGACAGGAATATCAGCTTTTGGACCACACTAACTATAGCTACAACTGCAGCTACAGCTTGTCCTAATTCCACAAGAGCTGATGATTCTTCTCCTTCTGTTCCATAATGGCCTGTCACCTCTCTCCCTCCTAAGACCCATCTCTGCTCCACAAGTGGTTTAATTTATCACATAATCCAATTATCCAGAAGCAATTGTCTTTAACCTGTTTAGTC
This sequence comes from Grus americana, assembly GCF_028858705.1. Taxonomy (NCBI): domain Eukaryota; kingdom Metazoa; phylum Chordata; class Aves; order Gruiformes; family Gruidae; genus Grus; species Grus americana. The sequence goes on from NC_072854.1 coordinate 22,475,678, forward strand.
TGGACTCAGTGCCCTCTCAGACTGAGCAAAGTGGCTTCCAGACAGAATGCCCATATACACTTTCCAGCCACGCTCATAATTTCATAAGCATTTCTTTAAGCCTTAATAAGAACACCCTCCTCAGGAACTTTTCATAATTAAAAGTAACTATTTTCTTTGGGGTTTTTTTTGTTGTTGTTTTCTTCTGGATTATTTTGTCTAGGTTACTTTCCTGATGCAGTTTACCATGCAGCTGCACAGTTACACTAGGCTGACTGACAGAATGATATGGAAGTGGGAATGAGTAGCCTGGAAAGGAAAGTCAGCACCAACAAAAAAAGTCATCTTCTAACAGGCTATCTCATCTGGTCTGAAACATTAAAAAGTTTTCTCCATACAAGCTGCATGTCTCCTTAACAAAACAGAGGCAGAAATATGTCAAAAAACAGACTTAAAATGAAATAGAGGATTCAGGTTATAGATACTGCTTACTGAATTTTGATAATGAAAAGTCAGCACATCCAGTCTATATCTTCAAGGAAAAATAGAAAATTATAAAAATAATTATTTACATCAAGACTCCAAATAAGATGACTTTTATTTATTAACTTCTATTATATTAGCAAGTTATTCTGTATTCATCATCAGGGCAGCTGGAGACACAAAGAGATTGAATACAAAGCTTAACATAGGCTAACAGCAATAGCTGACTGTTGTCCCACCCAGACTAACCACCAGCATGAATACATTGCTGGCAACTCTGTGATTGAAAAGATGAGCTTCCTCAAGTTTATCTGTATTATTTCAGTTCCTTCAGACAATGGCAGATGGAAACATTCAGGGAAAGCATCATGTAAGACAATGAAAAATGGGAGGCCATTTACTTAGGTTAGGTGTCTGCAAGTCTAGGGTATACAAAGTTCCACAGCATGCCAAACTGAAGTTTGGCTTTGAGTATCTGAGAATAAGCTGATGATATTAGGGAATTTTTTAAAATCAGGTTCCTAAATATTGTTAGAACAAACCTTTAGAACAGCACATTTAAAAAAAGAAAAAAGAAAAAAAAAAAAGAGATAAAGCAGACTGAGGAAAAGATAGTCGAAGAATACCTGCTGAACTTCAGAAATCTGCGCTATAATGTGCTCATCATGACTCAAGTATGGCAGCTGGCTCTCCTGCTCAAGGACCAAGTCCCACAATAGGCTCTCTAGATGTTGTTCATGGTAACTTTGCTCTTTTGCCCAGATGAAACAGGACATGTGCCTCTCTCCTGTTTTTTAATCCAGCTTAAACTCTGTTCTTCTCCCTGATATACTGGATAGATATTCCATGGTGTACCAAGTAGTCAATACAGAGGAATTTAATTTTGGTTTAGGATCTTGCAAGGGAAAAAAATAACGTTATTTTTAGTGCCAATTAAGATAGCAGCAGCTACAATTTGGCCGAGAGTGAAAAGCTGTGGCTAACAAATGCAATAATATGTAATGGTTCATTAGAATAAAAGCAATACTGAAAAGATCTCAGGAGCACAAGATGACGTTACTATTTTTACTTTTTTTTGGGGAAATTGTTCAAGTCATTTGAAATCAGAAAAACCCCCCCACACTTCAAAGTTTTGAGTAGTCTACAACACTTTTGATGTTGGAGAAAATTGCAAAAGAGTGGAAGCTGTTTTGAGAACTGCTGCATTCTCTTCATTTACTTACATACTCTGGGACTTTCCCTTTCACGCGATGTCTCTGTGCCCCCTTTGGTGAGGGGCTTTATCAAAACCTTGTGGAAATTCAAGGAAACCATATCAGCTGTAGCACCTTTATCCACATATTTCCTGGCTCTTCAAAGAATTCCAAGATATGTGTAGATTTCCTCTTTGCAAACCTCATGTTTATCTTTCCCATGCAGATCATAGGTTTTCAGGCATCCACAAATCTTATTTTGCATTATTATTTGTGCTGAACTGCCTAAGGCAAACATCAGGATTACAAGCTTGCAGTTCCCTAGATGACTTAAGAACTGTTTTAAAAAAATTGGCATCACGCTGTCCAGCCTCAAAGTCTCTGATAACAAGGTAACTTGAAAAGCAAGTGGTTATGCATCACTGTCAGTAACGTGGGCAATTTTTTTCCTTGAATTCTTTCAGAAATTTTAGGCGAATAAAATCTGGTACTGGTGATTTTATTTTATCATTTATTTTGTTGCATGACCATTACATAACTTAGATTTCACCTATCTTTTGAGAAAACTCGAGAAGAAGTGTTCCAGCATGGGATTCTCCATAGTTTTTTCCACAGAAAACATCAATGCAAAGAATTTATTTAACTTCTCTGAGACAGGCCTCTCCATTCCTGCTGCACTATGATCACTGGCTCAAAGGACCAGTAGGTGTGTTGCTCCTGATGCATCAGATGTAAGACCTATTACCAGTTTTAATTCTTTGTACCACTTGCTCAAATATTCTTTAACTTGTCTTACCATGTTTTTACATTTAAATTTGTTTAAAACATTATTTGGGTGTGAATTCAGCTTTTTAAAGGACACCTACTTGTTTCTAACAACTTCCTTTACTCTGTTGTCTAGCTCTGCTGTCTTCCTTTCGCTTTTTCTCAAGCCTTTCATGACAGGTGGTGGGCGCTGGCCTTGAATATCACATACGGTGTCCTTAAGTAGCTTCCACACCACCTGGTACAACTTCCTTCTCTTAGCTGACCTTTTTCAGGTTCTTTTTAGTAAGTATCTTTATTCTTGTGTAGTGTCTCTTCTTGAAGTGGATCACAACTGTTGTGGATTTTTCTGTTGGTTTTGTTGTCGTTGTTTCAGTAGGATGTTGAACGTAATAGCTGCTGTTGCGATGTGCCTCTTCTGATCCAAACTCTACCCAGGACAAAGTCAAGAGTCACATTTCCTCTCACAGATCCACCAACCAATGCCTTGGTTACTGACTATGTCTGAAAACTGAGACTTTTTACAACAACCTGATGTGACAGTCACGCCATCTGAACAGGGAGAAACTGAAGATGCCATTACTACTCTCTCTGCTGCTTCTCTGATCTTTCAGCATACAGCAACGAGTATTCACAATCCCTGTTGGATAATGATGAAACAGACTCTAAGCTTGCTTTGCTTTCTGGTATTTTCCTGGTTTCAGCTGGGCTTGTTAATTTTCTTCCTAATAGCTGGCACAGTGCTGTGTTTTGGATTTAGGATGAGAATAATGCTGAGGTTTTAGTTATTGCCAAGCAGTCAAGGACTTCTCAGCTTCTCAACTGCCCCCCGCAATGAGGAGGAAGAGGGTGCACAAGATGCCAGGAGGGGACACAGCCAGGACAGCTGACCCAAACTGGCCAAAGAGATACTCCATACCATATGACATCATGCTCAGTATATAAACTGGGGGGGGGAGGTTGGCCAAGAGGTGCCATGGCTCAGGAACGACCTGGGCATCAGTCAGCAAGTGGTGAGCAACTGCATTGTGCATCGCTTTTGTATATTCTTTTATCATTCTCTTCCTTTTCTGTCCTATTAAACTGCTTTTATCTCAACCTACAAGTTTTACTTTTTTTCAATTCTCTCCCCCATCCCACTGAGGGGCTGGGATCGAACGGCTGTGTGGTTGTTTTAGCTGCCTGCCACGTTAAACAGTCCACAGACACATTGATCTAAGGCATCCAGGAGATATTTGAAACTATTCCAATGAATAAATTAATTTTGACAATAATATTTTAGGCCTCCTGTCACCTTATGCAAAAATCTTTGCTTAATGAAGCCCCCAAGTTTTCTTTAATACCAACTTTTCTGATACAAATTCTGTATCGCTCAGTGACTTTATTTTTAAATGAAAGCAAATATTTTTACCTTTTACTAATCTCTCTCATTTTTTTTTTAACTTCAAACTCACTGTCTTCATTCATTTTGGCCTTTTTGGAGTGATGTGCAAACAATCTGAGTCAGTCACCATCGTGTAGAGGCATCACGCAGCACTTTCTAAATGGGCTCAGTGGTGCTTCCCAAGAACACTGAAAATTACTATGTTCACTCAGTAAGTAAAATAAAATAAAATTATACAACTGAGCATATTCACAGACATGAAAGAAGAACAGAGATTCGATGACAATCAGTAACTGTTTTGAAGGCTACTAAATCAGAACTGCTCAAGGATCCTAAAGCTGCCTATGGAGTTTCTACAGTTTAGCAGCCACAAACACTAATTGCTACTAAATACAGAAATCTTCTTAGCTTTCGGCTAATAAGATTACATCTTTGTATTTGAACAGAAAGCATCACCATGAATTGGAGGGGGAGATTTGTAACATTTGTACGAAAAAACTGGAAACATTTTAAAAATCTGATATCACATTTACACTTAAAAAATTTGTTCAACTTTGCAGGACACACATACACATTCAGAGTTTTCTTTAAAGTTCCCCCCCCCTCCCCAAAGCTGGTTTTCAAACAATGCTTAAAGAATCCAAAGCTCTCCCTTTGCTCAGAATAACAGAAATGATAATAAAAGGTGCAATCTTAAAATCTTGTTCAGCATTTAAAATGTTCTTTCCAAACATACCAGCTAAAATAAAGTGTGAGAAGTTATTTAGACTACAGGACTGCAAACTATTAAATGATAAGCAACCTAATGGAAAACTGATATCTAGTTTTCCCTTGTGATAAAGCAGTATCAAAGAGAAGATCTAAACTAAAAGTACAATCTTTGGTACAAAAGAGCTATCTAAAAGTACAGACGTTGACATAGCAAAATCAAGATACTCAGCAACAAAACCTAGCCCCAATTTATCAATTTCAGTGATTAAATATTTAAATATGATACCTCAACCCAATTTTTGTAATATTTCACAACATTCTTAACTTTTTACAAAGCATCCAATAATGAATCACACTTAACCCCACATTTGAAAGAGCTGCCAAAACTACATTTATTACATGGTTCTTTCAGTAAATACTATTTCAAAACACTTTGTAAAAGCAAAGTCTGAAAGAATGCAAACCTTCCAAGTGTTTTATTTTAAACTATTTCCTTTACTCATTTATCTTTGGATCTTAACTCTGATTTGAATTAAATTTAATTACATAGTTTCTATGTAGCTTTGTAAAAACAGGGATGTTTTAGGTCTGGGTTCAGCTAATTTTTATTAATCACATTCAAATTAATTACAGTTTAAAGAAGAGTTGAAAACATTAATATAAGTAATTTCTTAATGACCAAGTCCTCTATGTTAAGCTAATCATATATATATATATATATATATATATATATATATATATATGCAGACAGGTACCCTGTAAAAATAAGAAACATCACAGGGAATGAGCCTGAACAGTTGTGTAAGCTGGTGATCTGCCAGTTTGTAATAGATGGGAATCTGGTGCCCCAGTCTTCCCAGTGATGTAGGTTTGCTCTCGACCACATGCTGCACTGCAATGGGGCTCTGCCCTGGCCAGAGCTGTAAGGTCAGACCGCTCAAATCTTTTTTTCCACAGTGAACACTCCAAAACAATTTTTAAATAAGAAAACTAGGTTTTAGTAGAACAGACAGACACTAGAACAGGTGATTTTTTGGCAAGAAAACTGAAAATGAGGAAAATCAAAACAAACCAATATATAACCGTATCTCTACCTTGCCTACTGCATCCTGGTAAATCAATCCTCTTTGCTTAGCCTCGCTCTCAGTCCAGCACATCGGCGATTTCCAGAGCTGCACAGAAGTCTGCACAGTCCCCTTTGGGTCTCCAGGGAACGTCCGTCTGAAGCCTGTATTCCCGCTGTTTTCAGCAGACATCTGGTCTCTGCTATACACAGGGCTTATTGCTTGGCCAACATCATTCCTCTATAACCTGTTTATCCTTTACATTCTAGAAAGTTATTCTCTCTCAGCAAATGTCTCCTCATCTCCTTAAGGGCTCTATCCTGCCTTCTCTACTGGGCAGCTACAGTTTTTCAAAGAATGAAACATGATGTATGACATAAACGTGATTATTCTTAATAAATTGGAAAAAAACCACTCAACTGATACCATCTGCTACACAAATAAATGTTTGGGAAATGACTAAAATAATTTTGTCACATGTTCTCAACAAGAGAACATAGTATAAAGCAGATTATGTACAGTGGGATAAATCCCTAGGAAAATAGACTATTAGATCACCTAGTTCTAGGCACAGCAAAATGTTACTGGGATAACATGGATCACTCAGTAGCTATCATTTCCAGGATTTCTTGTGCTGCTTCCCAAAAGCAAAGCACTTAAAATGGCAATGCGAGCGCAATGACTTCTCTGTTCAGCTTAGTGAAGTGTAAAGTTCCTTTTAGTTCCCATTTGTTGAAAAATAGGAGTTCCTCTGCATCTCACTGAAGCATGGTGTCTTTGCTGGAAAATAACAGAAACTTTCTTACTGTTCTTCAGTTACATGACATGATCTATGAAATAACCCTGCTATGATAAAGGGAAATGTGTTCATCTGTCTACACTTGACATTATATTTCATACGAAGTTTAAAATCTGTCATCTGCTTACAGATGTTTTTTCCATCACACGCTGCACCCCCAATCCAGATTAGCGGTGATGCTATTGCTTTTTTTCTTTACTTGGTGCACTGCCTGACACTTCTACAAACTGAAGGTTTAATTTATCTTTTCTACTTCACAGGACTTTAGGTATCAATAGCTGCAAGTCACAGACTACACGTAATAAGCTATGGATATGCATAATTTTTCTTTCCCTTGATATATCTATACATGTACTTAGATGTTCACTACTAACTGATCTCTCACATGCTTTCGTGAACAGGCTGATGTATACTACTCTTAGTCCCACTGGGAGGAAGGTAAAACCCCTCACTGGCATAAAATGCCATTGCTTCAGGGAAGGAATAAAAGGGCTCTCCCAAAGAGAACTAATCCTGCCACAAGAAGCTAACTTTAACCTAGATACTGACTTTTAGGCAGGATGCTCTCCCTCAATGAAATACCCAGCAGAAGGTAAGAAATCTGTGAGAGGAGAGGAAGAATAAATCCAGGTCTAGTAAGCCGCTCTCTAGGGCTTAATGATGTGTCCTTTACACATCTTCCACAATCTAGACAACAAGTTTGGGCAAAAAAATTGTGACCCAAGTCATTTGGCAGCTCTAACATAAGAGGCTATTGTACTACTGCGTCACTGAATACAGCTTGGGGATAGACTACAATTTGTTGTAAGCATCTCGAGCTGTACTGGATACTGTCAGTACACATGCCATTGACTAAGCAGTTAGTTTTGAAGACTTTCTGGACTTAGGGAGGACAAAGCTTCAAAGAAAAACACCTTTTCTCTGTCTCAATTTTAAACTGACCACTTCCAATCTGAAAAAAAGGAAACAGAGGTGTAACTGAGTGATGGTTTAACCCTGATGGAGCGGGACAGCACATTTCATCTTTCCTTCAATCCTTTCGGAGTTTGTTTTGCTCTTCCTGACTTTTAAATAGTAATTAACAACACAGATCACAAAGGCTTACACATGACTGGGATAGAAAAAAAACCTAAAACGAACCAAAAAACCACCCAAACCCAAACAACTGTTCTGGTCATCATCTCATCCTCCTGCCATTACAGCTCTGAGACTGTCTTCTCAGCCAATCCATAAAAGTTCCTTTTATTATGTTGCCAGTATTTGTGCAGTGCCTCTAACATTGCTACAATTCATCACTAAAATCTACTTGATAATGTAATTGCATCTCTTCAAGAAAAAATTATCAGACTACAGATGAGAAACTTTAACAAGTGCACACAAACATACTGCTTCCTGTTTCTGGAATTGGAAGTATCTCCACATCATTCCAACAGACAGATGCTCAGAACTTTGTCAAACCTTTAGCACAACTTGAGTGAGATACTTAGCCTGAAGTCATTCACACTGCTCTTTTGGAGTAGCGACAAGGTTACAACATCACATTACTTGACATAGTATATCCTCTGCATTGGATTTCTGCTATGCTTTAATCTGAACCTTTTCAAAAGCTGGAAACTCATTAAGTGATATAATTTTTTCCCCCCTTCACAAAGACTTTGCTTCTGGTCTCTCCCATCTGACTTACGCTTGTTGTCAAAGGGGTGTTCAGGCTTCCTGTGCTTCAGCTGCAGAAATTGCTTCCTCTCATACTTAGGGCAGCCAAGTCCTATCTGATTTTTCCCAGAATAGCTACTACACCACAGAAAGTTTTCTGACACTAAAGGAATACTATATTTTTCTATTCAGAGCCTGATGATGTGTCCTATGCAGAATTTTGTTTAAACAAGAAAATGTAAAAAATTTTTACAGAAAAAGAGGGAGCCCCCTTGGAGGCTCCACTTACAATATCGTTCCCTACATTATTACGCCAATTGCACAGAGTGAAGATGCTGGATTTAGATGCAAGGAACATAGGTCTGAGAACAATTTTTCAATTTGTTTAAGCAGTAACAGTCTCCTTAATGAATAAACAAACGCAAGTCTGGTGAAAACAAAAAAGTCTCACTGCAAATGTAAATGTTTTGCTGGACTCAAAGACTATAGCTTCATTTGGCCTTTTCTTTTTCACCTTGAGAACATACAAAATTTTATGACTGATTAGACAATGCAAGCTGGCTAAATAGATATCAAATTTAAAAAGATCTGTGTGCTTCTGTAATAACTATATATCTTACATGACTGCTGCTGTTCCTACCTGTACAAACTATCCAAGTGCTTTTATGCTATATTACTATTTCTCTCATGGCTGTAGTACAAGCTGCTTGTGAAGCACAAAAAAATATTGCATATGTATCAACCTGAATATTTTCTTGTGGAGATACAGGAGATCAAAATTGCTTTCTTGGATAGTAAAGTTTTATTTTTTGGATAAAGACTCCTGGATAGCTGTTTACTTCATGAAAAAGTGCTTAAAAAAACCCCAAACCAAACCACCAAACCCAATGTACTATGTTTTATACAGATCTTAAAGATACAGGGGTTTATGCACAGGTCAGCTCCATTTCAATTCTTTCCAAAAGACAACTAAATGAGATGCAAAATGAACCATGAAGAAGTGGGTCATTTTCATGTACACTGATGAACAACAAAGAGAAAGCAAGACAGAAACTCAACAAAATTAACTTATTTAAACCAAAAATAAAGTTCACAAGATGTGTAGTAAGCTTACAGTCTACCTGCATATCTCATTAGCAAAAGCAAGTTTCTTGAGGTTTCACTGGACTGCTGAGTTTGAAATCACCACAAGCTATGGTTGATAAGTTCCCCTCCCGCCCCCTTCATAAAAGCTATCTTTAGTGAAGCTGGAAGGAGGCCACAGAGTATAGGTTTCTGCCTTCTCAAAGAATTGGCAGTTTGACTTCGGGAGTCAGTTCCTGTGTTCACAGGACTTCTTTCATTCTGGAATGCTAAAGAGTTCAAGAAAACCTTGCAGCAAGTGACAAGACCAACAAACCGCAGCAACGGCTTTAGGTTCTCCGGAGATAAGGGCCAGAGCACTGACCTCTGCGAAAGCAGGACTGGGAATGGCAGCTGTCTGGATGGAGATAGCAGGTGCCTGGCTCTGTGGTGTTGGCTACTTCTCCAACTGAGCAACATCAAGGGAGACTGCAGCCTCAATTTTACTACTCGCTTATCCCCTGCAGGACATACAGACTGACCAGGACATCACACAAGATTCGCTTCTGCTACTAGCTTATACTGTAGCAGGTAGAGAGAACTCCACTGTACTAACAAGTATGGTGACACAAAAAGCTGGCAGAAATTCACCAAAAAATAGACTGCAAACAGCTCAAAATAATTCAGGGCTTTCCATTTACTTGGCTTTTAAAATAAGCATTTCACTGCAAGCAAGTTTAAGTGTACAGAATTACTGCCATTAAAAGAGAAGGTATAAAAAAGGGAAGTATAAAAACCTTGTAAATACATTTGAACTAACAGATATATAATACACAATGAAAGTTTATACAGCTTGTAATAACTGCTAGAGGCATTTCACTTTAATACACATATTTAACCGAGAATGTATTTAATAAAACAAAAATGCCAGAGTTAGAGTGAAAAGGAGAAGCACTGTAGATGATCGCTACAGAACACATTCAAGTAATTTAACCATTGCATTTTTACTTAGATATTTTTCTGCATATGTCCAAAAGTTATTACACCATCTTAAAACTTTTGCTGAAGTTCTCTACGCACATGTGTATGGTTTTGCACTAAACAAAGTGCAACGTTTATTTTCAAAGGCACACATTTCTGATTATTAGTGAATGCTGTATACCATTATGATTTCTAAATATATGTCAAAGAAAACACTGTAACAGAATTTCTTTCTTGGGAAAAGTAATTTCTAAGATTACTTAAACATACATCTACACTCCATGCAATCACTAAAATATCTTACAATCTGCTTGAAATTAGAAACACAGATACATACACGTGTGTAACAGATATGAAGTAAGGAAACACTGCATATTGTATTTGATAATCTTTCATTCTTCCTTGATATATTCCTCTTCCTGCTCAGAGGGAAAAAGAAATCTCCATCCAAAGCTAATACTTAGCATTAAACAGCCTAGCCATCAATAGTATATTCAAGATTATAGTACTAAAGTTCAGCTGAGCAGCATTTCAGAATCGACTACGAGTACTTACTTCACCAGGCACCTGTATGCCCTAAAATTAACTATGTTTGCCTATGATTAAGAATCACTGAAGAACAGAATAAAGAAAAGGGGCATCAGAAAATGTGTGTGTGTGAAGCCCAAAGTAAACATAAAAAGCCCAACAGATAGCGAGTTAGTAATGGAAGTAAATGTGAGATTTCCATTGGCAAGTACTACAAAGGAGATGCCAAGAAAATGTGGCATTTTTTTGCAGGAGGAGAAAAACTGGCAAAAAAGGACAAGATTAAACCTGAATCCTGATATGAAAGCAGAAGAGCTGTATCACTCTTTTATTACTTTAAGTTTTCCAGTTTATCCTAAGGCTATGTATTTTCACTTCTTAAGGAGCTGTAACAAGCACAAATTAACATTTCTCTCCTCTCACCTACATACCAGATAAAGAAGTACTGAACAAAGAATCAATCAATTCTTTTCTTCTCTGGCAGAAGAACAGGAAGGATGGACACTATGTTCTTTCCAGTAAGAATGCTGCAGTTCAGCTAAGGTATTTAACTGAGATGTATAAGGTACCATAATATTCACTCCTCTTTCCGTGGTCACATAAGAAGAGACAGGCTCCTCTGATCCAAGCTAGACTTCATTATCATCACTTGCTATAATATTGCTAGATGCCTCACTCTTCTAATTATATGAGCAGTTGAGTAGGGTATTCTGATATGCTTCAGTGAAGAGATGGAATAAAATCAGGTCCTTGCACAAATCTGTTCTATTGCAGCAGTTCAGGGTATGAAGAGTCACAGACCTGCAGACCAGCCCTGGAGGCTGCAACAGTTGCTGCCTCTCTGTGCTGATCTATCACCACTGTCTCAATTTCAGCAACATTCCTATACACATATTTTTGTTCATGTCTTTAATACATTTGGGCTTCCACAGCAGAGTCTTTACTATTTTACACAGCTTGTGATATGAAAAGCGCGTTGAGCTGAGCATTGAGTAAAGTCAAGCTCTCTGGGGAATGACTCAATAAAGGTGCTATCTTGCCTTTAAACCCAAACACAATTGTTTATTAAAACAGCATCCAAAGATGTTTGGGCTTACTGTGTCAGCATCAGTATAGATGATGGACAGAGATATAAAGACACAAGGGAATAGCTAAGATTGAAAACAAACAAACAAAGGACTTAAAAGTTAATGGAAAACTAACAAATTTGTTAAGTATAAAAGAACTAAAGCTTTTTAGTATATTGAATGAAGGCTGGAAAAGAATAGGTGCTATGCTTGAGCACTAAGAACTACTTGAGATGTTTTCACTTTCTTTACTGCTTTCTCTAGAATGCTAGTTGAGTAACTACAGATATAATCCCTATGTTAAATGATAGTCATTTTTCATAAAGTTTCACAGCAAATCATTTTCCTATCAACTACACAGCTGCATCCCTTTGGCATTTTTGGAAATCATATCTTACACTTCGTTTTATAATCAGGATAACAAAGCATTCTTGTTCTTTATAAAGAGAGACTGCATATTTGCCCTAATGCCTACTCGTGCAGTTGCGTACTGCCAAAGCATCCAGGAAATGAAACTAACGGTACATAGATGGAGCAAGGGAATACATAACTTTGGTAGCAATAAGAAGAACTGCAGTAGCTTTGGTAAGCCAGAACATGCTGTTCAAAGCAACTGTGGATCCTTGGAATGTACTTAGATTACAGCAATAAATTTGTGTGCACTGGTATTTCTGCCTTTTGCTATATCAACATAACTTCCATTTTTTCTCAGCTCTCCACAGATCATTGGGAAGAGAGAGCGAGTGAGGCTGATGCATGGCATGTGCAATGCAAATCCTGCAATACTGAGCAATCATGATTCTTCATGTTAAAAACAAGCTTTTTACTCTGTTTTTACAGTGTCCAGAGTATTTAAACAGGAGGGTAATACGTAACAATAGAAATTCTGCAAACAGCTTTCTGCTTCCCCTGCTCCCTATTTCTTTTTTTGAATGTGAGAATTGAAAATGCTGCATTGAAACAAGTTTCTTTAGAGAGAAAGAGTATGAGCCCTAACAGTGAGAGGATGAGCCAGGGTCACATTCTTGTGCTTAGTATTCACAAGCGTGTTTTCTGTCAGTGCATATTTGGGTCTTGATGCGTAGGACAGCAACATGTTGCTTTGGTTCAGTACTAACAGGTTCATAGGCAATAGCAGAGCAGTGGAGGTTATAATTTTACATGCAACAAACTATACAACTGATACTAAAATGAAAATACCATGTGTATATTCACAGTGATCAGAAACCTCTCCAAGATGTATAAAACAATTGAAACTCCTGTTTTTACAGGGGATGAACTGAGATACAGAACGATGAAGCACTTGAACAGCCAGAGACCAAGCTGTAAGTTTACCAACATGCCTTTCCCCTTAACCCAGCACCCTACTGACTTTACCCTGTTGCTTCATGACACTTTAAGTGTAAAAGCTTAGGTCTTGATTATGTTTTTGTAGTCAAGTAGCATCAGTTATCCAAAGTGTTGGGTGTCTGCTCAAGCGAGGCAGCAATTATAACAGTGCTGGCTGTTTGCTGGGATCTAAGGTGGTTGTTGGTGCTGTTCTCTATTTCTTTTCCTTTCCCTTCAGTTGCCTACTGTCATTCTGACAATGGGAAGCCTGCAACACAGCTGCAAGGAGGGAGAAGGGGGAGCACGCTCCAGCTGAGAGGGGAGAAGTAACTCAGCGGGTGGGGGTCAAGAATAGAAAAATAATACGGGAAGCTAAAGGGATGCAGTCAGGAAAGATGAGAAAACAGATGAGCCTTACAGAATGAAGAGGCACTGTGGCCTTCTATTAGAGGAGGGAATGCACAACCAAAATATTTGTAATCACTGTAATTTAAAATAAAACAAAAAGCAAAAAAAAAAGCCACAGAAATCAAAGCCCTAATTCCCTCTCCTCCTGCTTCGCATACTGCCACCTGACTAGCTGAACCTACTTTAACTGAGTTACCTTCAGACTTACAGACATGTAAACAAGAGAAGATTCAGTTTGAGACACTGTTTTATTCCTCCATGATACAATCAAAGAAAAGATGAAGGACAAGAACCACTACAGAAAGTGAAGGTAACAGCCAGAGTAAACATGTCTCATTAAAAATGTGCCTGTTGGCAAGTTCTTACTCTGCTTAAGCACACGTTTGCCCTCCAGGTTCCAACCAAGGGTTCTCTTCATTAAAATGTAAAGGCATAAACCAGGATTAGGAGTACACTAAGAAACCACAGAAATACATAGGAATGAGATCTCATTTCAAAGGTATATTTTTGTTATTCAAGTACTCAAAGCTTTCTCAAAAGCATGCAGAAAGTTAACTAATACTTATGGCATAAGTGTACTTATTTACAGTCATAGAAATATAAATCAAAGATCTTTAATAAACCATTAACATGGGGCCATGGCTAAAGTAAACCATTATGAGTGCATCATATTAGTATAATTTTACTTTTTTCCTCAATATATTTTCAGCATTAACAGTCGTTCCTAACACCACACACAAATTTGGACTAAAAATCTGGGGCAGAATTCTTTGCCATTTCACTTCCAAATACATTTTCCAGAAGTCTTTTTGTGTGCATGTGTGGTGGTGGGTTTTGTTTTTTTTTTTTTTTAACGGGGTGTCTACCAACATCTTAATGTCAGAAACTATCACACAAGAACTACTGCAGACTTCAGTGACATTAAACAACTCCTAACCATACCATGATGCATGAGTTCTGTAATAGTCCCATATGCTTGTAGATATATTGGCATTTAGAAGTGTAAATACTTACAGACAGTGGTAGTTAGAAATGACTGTTTCTACACTGTATATAAACTTAAACTAGTGACTCATACTACAGTTTGATAGCCCAATCCTGTGTTTAAAAACCCTCCATGGGCAGCAGTGATTCTCTTGGTGAATTTCACATTCACCTTCAGGAGGTTCCAACTTGTTTGTTGTGAAATCAAAAGAGGTGATTACTGACTCTAGCTGGCTGTTTGACAGATCACTGAAATTCTTCATAATACTGCTACAGGACACATATAGTCTAGAGATGTTTTCTGTCCAAGATACACCTACCTCAAATGTTTATAATCTGTATCACATGTAGTACACTAAAGAAAGATTTCCAAAAAGAAGTGATCACACTAGTCAGGTAGCTTTCACAGCATGGTACATCAGCAAGTATCTCCTTTTAAGCATACATTAAATGTCTTGGAAGTCAAGATCATAAAAGTTAAACGCATGACTAGAATTCTGGATGACTCTTAAATCAGGTGTCACTTTAAAAATGAAACCTTGTTCTGCTGAGAGAGAATAGTATTTAAAATTTTTCTGAAGCAGTATTAAATTAGAGAAGTTGATTTAGGTCTTTCTTAACCTTGCAGTTTAATTCCAGTGGTGTAAGTCAACTGATAACAGTGTCAGTGTAAATATGAGCACTACTGGATCTACTTTTTAAAAAATTAACTCCAAGATAACAAATTATTAAATACTTTATCTGAACTCTGAAAAGAAAAAAATTATGCTTATTTAACCTTATTCAATTTCAGAAAGAAACCTGTGGTGATTTTATTTATTAGGAACGTCATTGCATCTATCAACAAACAGAAGGTCTGCAGAAATTATAGTCAAGGAGAAAACATCTGAAGTACAGAATTCTTCAGCTATAGCTGTCCAACATCTCTACTTGTTTGTGGCATCTTTCGCTGTAACTGGTTCCAAAATGTCAAATACACTTAAGCTGAAGAAGAAACTGGCTGTAGAGGAGAAAGTCGCTTAACCTCACAGACAGCTCCCTTTCCAAGTCATTGATTAATCTATAAACACCAGCAACATTATGGAAAGGCTTGTATTAACAGCCTTAACAGAGGTGTCGTTGCTACAGCTTGCTTTGCAAGGGTGACGTACACATGAGAATGCCTGAAGCTGCTGGGAGCTGAGGAAAATCTGCCATTCACAAACTGGGAGTCATATATTAATTTCTGCAGGGATAGAGCTAAATCACAGAATGCTATCACCTATAATTTTATCATGCACAAAGATATTATTTTAATAATGAACAGTGACATGCAAATTGGCAGAGAATTAAAACCAGAATATGCAAAACTAACTAAATTCATTAATATAAATTAAAAAACATATAGCTTGACAATTAGAAATACCAAAGAGCCAGAACCACCATATAATCACTGCTACTTCCGTGCTGAATTACTGAAAACCGCTTTTTAAAGTAACAACTCTTTTATAAAAAAGTGTTCAACCTGCAAGTCCATACTCTCTCCTTTCTAGATGAGGAAAGGCCCATGCTAACAAGTCTGAGGAAAGGAGGAGAGAGAAACCTTACAGCAATAGTTTTACAAGTAGCTGAATGTGGGAGAGCAAATCTGTCTCTTTTTTTCAGCAAGTTGTAAGAAAAATCTGGACATTTGCATATCAATCATTCACTTATTAATGCTATCATTTTAAATATGATTTGGTGCATCTGTGTTGCAAAACACTGACTATAATACTAAGTTAAGAGCTGCACTTTAGCATCTCATTATTTGGAGATGATTATTTAGCATCTTTCATTATTTGCTCATACTAAATGAAGTCCTAAATTAGATAAATTAGATATGATTTTCATCTGTAAGCATCCTGTAATAGGTTTGTTGTTCAATAATTGTATTGGGTTTGCGTGGCAAGGTGGGGGAGAGGGGGGCGCTACAGGGGTGGCTTCTGTGAGAAGCTGCTAGAAGCTCCCCCTGTGTCTGATGGAGCCAATGCCAGCCGGCTCTAAGACGGGCCCGCCGCTGGCCAAGGCTGAGCCCATCAGTGAGAGTGGTAGTGCCTCTGGGATAAAATAATTAAGAGGAGGAAAAAACTGCTGCACAACAGCAACTGTAGCTAGAGATGAGCGAGGATATGTGAGAGGAACAACTCTGCAGACACCAAGGTCAATGAAGAAGGAGGGGGAGGAGGTGGTCCAGGCACCAGAGCAGAGATTCCCCTGCAGCCCATAGAGAAGACCATGGTGAGGCAGGCCGTCCCCCTGCAGCCCATGGAAGTCCATAGTGGAGCAGATATGCACCTGCAGCCCATGGAGGACCCCATGCCAGAGCAGGCAGAGGCACCTAAAAGAGGCTGTGACCCTGTGGGAAGCCCATGCTGGAGCAGGCTCCTGGCAGGATGTGTTGGGTTTGCGTGGCAAGGTTTTGGTAGTGGGGGGGGCTACAGGGGTGGCTTCTGTGAGAAGCTGCTAGAAGCTCCCCCTGTGTCTGATAGAGCCAATGCCAGCCGGCTCTAAGATGGGCCTGCCGCTGGCCAAGGCCAAGCCAATCAGCGCCTCTGTGATAACATATTTAAGAAGGAAAAAAACAGTTAGAGAGATTCCACCTGCAGCCTGTGGAAGACCCCACGCCAGAGCAGGTGGAGGCACCTGAAGGAGGCTGTGACCCCGTGGGAAGCCCACACTGGAGCAAGTTCCTGGCCGGACCGGTGGACCTGTGAAGAGGGGAGCCCACGCCAGGGTAGGTTTGCTGGCAGGACTTGTGACCCCATGGGGGACCCACGCTGGAGCAGTCTGCTCCTGAAGGACTGCACCCTGTGGGATAGACTCACCTTGGAGCAGTTCATGAAGAACTGCGCCCATGGGAAGGACTCATGTTGGAGAAGTTTGTGGAGGACTGTCTCCCGTGGGAGGGACCCCATGCTGGAGCAGGGGAAGAGTGTGAGGAGTCCTCCCCATGAGGAGGAAGAAGTGGCAGAGACAACGTGTGATGAACTGACCGTAACCCCCGTTCCCCATCCTCTTGTGCTGCTGAGGGGGGACAAGGTAGAGAAATTGGGAGTTAAGCTGACCCAGAGAAGAAGGCGGGGCAGGGCGGGGGGGGGGGGGGTGTAAGTGTTTTAAGATTTGTGTTTATTTCTCATTACCTTACTCCGATTTGACTGGTCATTAATTAAATTCATTTTCCCCAAGTCGAGTCTGTTTTGCCCATTATGGTAATTGGTGAGTGATCTCTCCCTGTCCTTATCCCAACCCACAAGCCTTTCGTTCTATTTTCTCTCCCCTGTCCAGCTGAGGAGGGGAGTGATAGAGCAGCTTTGGTGGGCACCTGGCCTCCAGCCACGGTCAACCCACCACAATAATTTTTTTTTAATGGAATAAAACTAGGTTACTTTTTGTAATGCAGAATCTTTACCCCCAAATGACCACAGTTCCCTCGATTTGTCTTGTTAAAAGCTTTAAATATTCAGAACACAAGAAGTTGCCACAAGACTCAGGACAGTCAATCTAGGAGCAGCTGACAGAACATACTAAGAGATAACTTGATTCATAGGGGTTTTTTTAATCACAGCTCTTTCTCTCAGAGATCAGATTCAGAAAAGCAATTGTACATGTGCTATATTAATATATACAGAAAATAAAAATATTTACAGCTTTGAATACCCTTTTCTTGTAACACATACAGCCTATGAACTCATCGCACAGATTATGAGATATGGGTTGAGACAACTTAAAAAAAAACACAAAAAACCTCTCAATTTAAAAAAGTCCAGTTCTGCAGGGACTGGCAGGAAGCTTGTAGCTATGTGGCTTTTTCATCAGTAATTTACATAATTATTGTTGATATTAAAAAAAAAAACAACAGTGAGAACAGGGAACTTATAAGCACGACTTGGTAACCTAGCTCTAAAAAAAACCACCTCAAAAACTACAACACAAAACCAACCAAACAAAAAACCAGACCCTAAACCATGAATTTTAAACATGGTCAAATGTTTTCTGATAAACAACTACATTTTCCAAGAGCCTGACTTCTGGCAAAAGCCAGGGTATTGACATATCACATAACAAGAGTTCTTGGTGGAATACTGTGCCAGAAAAACCTTGTTGCAGTCTTTTGACATATTTAAAAAAAACCCACAAACCAGTAGTGGATAGAAATACAAAGACTATTTTATTTCAACATATGGCCTTATTGAAACCACAAATAACACATGTGGAGTTTATATTCTTAAAAGGATGTTGTGAAAGGGGAGATACATAAAAGAACTACAAAAGTGACTTGAGGATTGAAGTAAATATCTTAGAGCAATACACAAGTGAATCTGTTTATCTAATCAAAAAGATTGATGGTGACTTGATTACTGTGCTGCTTTGTGGGAAGAAAATACTGCTTAATAAAGGCTCTTTACTCAAATAGAGGAAGGCAGACAAAAGCAATTTTCTTTTTTTTTTTTTTTAAAAAGTTAGGCCAATTAACTATTAGAACAAATTACCAAATTACCAGAAAGTACTGGAGCCTCTGTGACATCACTGAAATGTGCATTTTTTTTTTTAATTTTTTTTTGTAAACACAAACTGCTGAGCTTAATATGGGGTAAGACCTCTGTAACAGGTACAGAAGATTAAATTACACGGTCTAATGATCCCTCTGGTTGAGCATTATGAATCTTTCTGTAGCTTTCCAAGTTTCACAACTGGTGCTACCCACCAGTGGAAAAGGTTTGCTGCCAGCCTTGGCCCCTTAAAACATATTGTTCCCTTGGTGTGCTGAGTACATCAGTTCTGTAATGTATCACATTCCCAATCATGTCACAAACAATTCATACTAGCATCTCCTCAACAACAAACACGGGCTTAAGCATTATTAAGTATTCTTAAAATGGCTGCCTTAAACCTGAAGTGAATCAAGCCACTACAGAGAGGTAAGAGACTACCTGCCTTTACCAAATTTATCTTTTGCTGATCAGTAAAGCCCAAACATTTTTGCCAGCAAAACCAAACTCAAGAAATGCAGTAGTTTTTAGGAGGTCTGCTAAATGTCTCCTCCAATGTCACTATCCTTCACTGACATAGCTAATAATTTCCTGGGATGCATCTCATTTGAATAACTTGATTTACTTGTATGTAAATGAGAGAGATTTCTAAATTTATTCCCTCAGCTTGAGCCTCTTGGCTGCAGCAGTAGCAGCTGGGAATGGAGCATCCAGACTGGCCCCTTCCCCCTAGCTACGCCTCTGTCTCATAACACACCTATTAGGAGGTAGGATAGAGCATGGTTAGGTCTTGCTCCTTTTGTCTGTATAAAGGGCTTCACCAAAACTGGGTAGGTTGTTATTGAGATAGTAACAACAGGATATTACCAGATGAATACTGCATCGCGGTTCAAAAATATGAAGGAAAAATGAGTGAGACTTGACAAGAACAAAAAGAAGTGGTTACAAAATTAAAAATAAAAAATACCCTAAGACGACTTTTCTTTGAATTCTCTTTATCTGTTCCTTCCAGGTGCCCTTGACTACTACGTACTCCTGAACTCCTACGTGCACAGTCTTTTTACTTTGCACAGTCTCTGGGTCAGGAATTTACTCTGCCATGAGTCTAAGAAACACCAAATACCACTTTGGGACTCTACATAAAAATATGGATTTAATATTAAAGCACTTCAGAGAGACATTGTAATCCAGCACACTGTTTTGTGCACAAATAAAATAATTTTATATGTTATATGCTATTATCATAGCTCAAATTAAGAGTATCCAAAAAGAAACATTGCTGGAGAAATAAAATCAGTTTATCTTTTAGAAGGAATAAGGTTACACTTTTAGCATTCATATTTTAATACAAGATACAGTATTTCCTGCTGTTTCACCTGTTTTAAAATAAGAAGCAAGAAATCCACAATTTAACTTCATCTTATGAAACTAAAAACCAAAACAAATCAAAACTAAGCTACTACTTCCTAGTAAGTTTAGGAACACATAATTCAAGTTTCCTGGATTCTCCTTTCATATGTAACCCCCTTTTAAACATGAAGGTGTATCTCCCAAGTGACTACTCCTGAATAAATATTTCTCAAGAAATAGATAATAAAAAATTAATTTTGATCTCTGATTTGAGAGCTTTAAGCTATGAGTATATTGAATTTACAACCAGAATTTGATGGATGATAACTTATCTGTAGCTTGAACTTTACACTTTTTTAATGCCCTTGTCAAAAGTATAAAGTCTATTGCTAAAAGAAAGTTAGCAATGCATTAACATGTATCAAAGTCAATACAAAAGTCATGTGAAAACCAAAAGAAATTCTCTGCATTATTTCCTCCCTTGACTGCCTAATTCCTGCTACTCAATTCAGTCAAAAGAAGGCTGACATGATCGCACAATCATAGTGACTCAATTCCTCCAAAACAGTCAAGGGAGTTTTTAAAAATTAGACACCTAAGTCTAATTTATTATTCTAAAAAGTTGGATAAATTTAGTTTTCATTATTTTCTTGAAACACAAGGCAGTCTTAGATTTTTGTTCTCATTACTACAGGTTCATCAATCACCTGCTTACATGAAGAAAACAAACCTGAAGGAACAGCTTTATTCCCCCCACCTCTGGGAAATGTATAAGAAAAAACAAGGAAGCCAAGACACTTCATGAAACTTTAAATCCCAAAGCCATTAGTCATTTATACATGCATCACAAGGTGACTGCATAATGTTAAGGGCATAACTGGTCACGATTTATTTGACACAACAGAGAAAAGTATTTAAAAGTATTAGAAAAATTATCTGAAGTGCTAAAAAACAACAAGCAGAGACAGATGGAGAAAGACAAATGGAAATATTCACACAGATCTGCTCTGCTTTTTTTTTTCTTGTTCAGAAGCTAGTCTGGACAAGATTAATTTCATTCTGACAGTATCAACCACAACTACTAAAGAAGAATAATAATGGACAAGCCCAACTATATTTTAGAGCTGACAAGAATTTATTTTAGTTTATAATTGCAATTAAACTTTTAAATAAGTGCTCAAAACCACCTGATGTCTAAATTCATATTCAAGTGACTGAATATTTAATTATTCCACAGAGTAATTTAATGCAATGAAATATCAGCCATGGCATATCTATTCCTCTTGATAATATTTTTAAATTAATTCAGATAGATATGAATTTGGTTTTCTTATTTGTTGAAGAGACATAGCAAATCAAACTGATATATAACTAAGTTACAACTGAAAAATTTTAATCCCAAAATATGGTCAGATTATTTTCATGAGACAGGTTTGATAAACAACAAAAGTATTTTCTGAGTCAAATTCTGTGGAAATTCAAACAAACAGAAAACTATTTCCCTCATTTTTAGGTCCAAAGGCTAGAAAAGGCTAGCAAGGCAGCCTTTTGTTACCCAACACACATAAAACAAGCTCCATTTTTTTTTAGGAAACAGAGCAGAAGATAACCTGTTGCCCTTCAATATATGTCATATAGATAGTATTAGGAATAAAACAATGCAAACACTAGGTCTGCATTTCCGCCTTATGGAGCTAGTTCTTTGGGAATACCTGAGGCACTTCTAAACAAAACAGGTTTATTTTATATATATGGAATGTTCATATATACAGACATGCATGCTTCCTCTTTTTTCTTCAGTGTCAAAGGCTCTCATTGGAGATTTCCCTTATCCTTTCAAAAAAAGATCTAAATAAGTGATATACAACTAAATCTAGGTGAGCAAACTAAGTAATCCATGGTGTGACTGTCTAAACTGTTCTTTTTGTATTTTATGAGCAGTGCCTGAAATCACAGCCTTCACCCTGCAATAGGTTTTATGTATATGCTTAAATTAAATACTGTAAGAGACCTACACATGAGTAAAGTTAATCATGTCCCTCAACCTTGCAGGATTAGCACCGATGTCTAATTCTGCAATCCATATTTAGACAGAACAAATAAGGGCCTTAAACTGCAGCAGGAAAGAGCTAGCATTAAAGGGTAGTGAAACTCTAGAGCAAATGGAAAAGGGCACATAAGAAAAATGTCCCTACAGGGAGGTTAAGAACAAATTAGGCAAATACCTAGCAAGAATGACATTTATAGTCAAACCTACCTAGCAAAGAGAACATAGATTAAAAACCTCTAAAGACCACTTCAAACTTAATTTTTCTTGATTCTGTGGTAAACTGTAAAGTCAAGTAACAAACCAATCCAAAAATAAGTCTCCTAAAATTCCAGATGCATTTGTTAACCATTAAAAAAGTGCCTGAAGTCTAAGACCTTCTCTTCCTGAACACCAACACTGGGATCAGTTAAAAAAGATCACTATCCACACAGCCAATACCGTCACTAAGCAACACCAGAACACTACTTATTGCTATTGTGGTTGAGCAAGTTTGTTTTGAAATACTAGAGGAAAAGATTAAATCTAAAAAATGAACAAGTAAAGCCATTACTTAATAATCCATCTATTGTAAAACCAGACAAATTTTTATATGACCCTAAAAAGGGACAATATAATGCAATTTTAAATTCTATTTTACTTTATTGCTATACAATATATCAACATCTAATATGTACCACATATTGATTTATTCATAGATTTTAAACAGAAGCTAGTAAATTTGCCACAAAAGTTCTGAGCTGATACCTTAATAAGGATGTATCTCAGTTGCAGTAGTGTTCAGAGGTCTGCATTCTAGTATTTTATTTAGAAAACACTTAAGTCCCTGTATAAAAGTGAATGCTATAGGTCTATTTACCTATGAAGTATTGAGACTTCATTTAGTCTTATTAGCAAAATACGGAAGTTGTCTCTCTAATATCTGAAAGGAGATCATAACAAAGAATAAACAGAGATTATATGGCAAGAAAAGGAGAGAAAGGGTCCTTCAATATCAGAATAAGCAGTTTGAATCTGACATGCTGGGAAACAGAAACCAAATGAACTGTCCAAAGAGAACTGTGTAACTAAACAAATTTAAGGATAGTCCAGAAAAAGATTCTGGATGCTGAACATGAATGTTATCTCATCTAAAGAGAAAAGCCCAACCTGGAAGCTGTGCATTAGAACACCTTCCTATCCATAATCCCAACAGTATCAAGACCTACTGTTATGTTACTCTGATAAAATTACTTCTTCCTCAATCCAAAAAAGTCTTTAAATTATTTCACACCAAGAAAGAACATTCTTGATGTGCCACCAGTCATGCTGTACTTTGCTTGAGTCTCTTGGGCTACTTTGATAGTGTCACTTGTATTCACATTCTGAATGGAGCTCAGAATAGAGTGCAGACCCAATTTCCAAGCTGAAAATTCACCCCTGTGGGTACTGTTTTCAAAGGCAAGGAGCATTTGCCTTTCTGCATCTGCAGGTTGTATCTCAGGTTTTCCTTACATTTAGGCAGTCTCCAGGCTGAAATAGATATAGTCGTTTAATAAATACTACTTATCAAGTGTTTTACTTCAGCAGGCTCACCTGGATATTTTCTTTGCCATAGACTGCCCCTAGCAGCAAATGACCGTGATACCCAATTTTGGACCAACATACATCCACAGGAATATAGCAATTGAAAAAACTAAATGAATTTATCTTATCTAAGCTTAGGGCTTCTTTCCAAGACAGACAGAATCAATTTAATTCTGGCAACATCATTCAGAAAACCATGTTTTTAACTGAGGTCAACTTAGAGCCCACTTCTTTACAGATCCTGTGCTTTTTCCCTTATATCCTTTGACAACACTAAATATTGGTTCTGAAGTTACCTGGTCACAGCTTCTCATCAGAAAGCCTCTCCATGCTAAAGGCTTGGTATCTCCCCCCATCAACTTTAACCAGCTGAACTTCTGTTCTAATTGGGAGAAGTAAATTTGAAAGGCTTTTGAATCTCTGCCCAATTCCTCAGAACATCAAAAGACAGACTTATTAAAACAGCTGTAAGATTTACTCTTAGAAATAATATGATTGTATAAGCAGGCATAACATGAATATACACATGGCACTTGAATGGGAGGAGCTGAAGACTTTACCTTCAGTTAAACTTCATGTAACCAGTAAGATCAGTGGCACTGTATGGCTGTAAGCAAATGTTGAATCTGGTCTTCAAACTCTAACAATGGAAATGAACCCATAGGGATGTACATCCTTGTTTTGCTTATGTTGCAAAACAGTGACACCCACTGGCAGCAACAGTTTAAATGCTTAATTGTTGCAATTTGAATCCACTTGATAAGAGTTGCTAAAAAGTTTCTCTTGAGAAAAAGTCATCATAGTAACAATCATACAGGCTTACCTGTTGAGTCAGCACTACTGTCTGAGTTTTCAGAAACTGAAATACTAAGAGCATCTGGAGTAACTGCAATGTAACCCTCTGGAGGAAGATCCACTGTGTACATTCTCCTTGGAGGCAGAATTGTATTGTCGCTACCTACAAAGAAGAAAAAACAAAGTGTCTGGCTATTGATCTCAGTATAGATTTTCTCAAACGTTTTCCCAACTACAGTAATGACAGTAAGTGGTCTCAAAAATCCTTATAGAGGAAAAGGAGGTGAGAAAGTCAGGTGCGGAACACTGAAGTTACCCTATGACCAACAAAAACGCACCGAATTCCTTCCACTTCCAGGAATTTTTTAAGAGATACTCTACAGGTTTTTCCCCATTCAGCATAAGCAGATACTATTTCTTTGAGAACTGTTTCATAGAAGATGGATGGAAAGATACACGCCAATTACAAGGTGACAGAAGCAATAGAAAAAGAACTGCAGAACTCCAGTTTGTCCATTCACAGACCTTTTAAACATGCCTTATGCTGTTCTGAAGGGCACAAAGATAAAGGGAGTTTGAAAACCACACTTCACTAAGCCTCAGCAGTGCCTCCCAAAGAACCTCATCTTCTCATCCTTTCTCTGCTTCTTTCTGGGGAGGAAAAGTGCCAAGGGCCAGCTTTCCAACTATTTCATTGTATAGGAAACTATTTGCGATGATAGCAGCAGACTGTTTTTGTAGGATTTCTTTCCCCTTTAAAAGGTACTTACAAATACATGCAAGAGTGGCAGTATAAAATGCATTTCTTCACCAGACAATAAGTAACTCTATAGGAATAACGGGAGCAGAGATGCATGCCTGTCACACAAACCCAGTCCAAATAGTAGACTGTATTATTTTGCTCAGTAGTGACAACAGTAGAGATCAACCATAGGGAGACAAAAGCTCTTCCAGAAGGCCAGGATGTTCAGGGTGTCTCCAGATGCTGCAACATCATTTTAGATGGTTCAGTGTGTTCTTTTACACTCAGCCAGCTCCATAAGCCAGCACAGACACAGCACTAGCCCTCCTCTTGGGGGCAATTTGCCCCTTTAAAACACACAGACAGAACTGTTAAAATAATACAAATAAAAACATCTTTGTCAGGTAGACAGAATTAATCTCCCTACACCACAAACTTGCTAGAAGATCCAGATGATCCGAGTCTATTACCAAGCTGCAGCTATGGCTGGATTAATACCTACATATTTAAAATGCAGTTGTATCTGATAGAAATAATTCCTGTTAGGGATTTATGTTTATAACATGTAATCTAACTATACACTTTGTATGCAAATATGTAATTTAACTATACACTGACATTTTCAGATAATGTTTCAAAGAGTGGTGCATGACTGATCATCTTAGATATCTATGATAAAGTACATTTCAGAACATTCAAGGTGCCTTTGAAAAGCTATATCGCAGTTGTTCTCATCATAATTTTGTTTTGAGAACCTATTAGAAAGTTATTGTTTCTTGAACAAGCCAGAAAATTTCAAACCGATACTGATGATTCTTTCTTTAAAAGATAATAAAGGAAAAGAAATAAATAATACAGAAAGATGAAGAGCAATTACGTAACTTGGAAAAAGATCCACTAAAAATTAATTTGGAATAATTCTTTAACAGATCCTTTTGATAAAGATGATGCCAAATCACTGAACTGGCAGTGCTTGCATTGATTTTTTTTTTCCTCCTAGCCAGGTTGATTAATGATGAAGTGCTAATTGGTGATAGTTTTAAATGTATAAATGTTTCCTGAGTTATTCTCTTCTGAACAATTTCAAGTTTCCCCTTTTTTCCTTTTATATTTAGGTCTTGTAAACCAAAGATGACCATGAAAACATTAAACCCAATTTGCAGCAGTCCTAACTCAAACCCTTTAATCATAAAAGGAGTAGATATATTGGGATATCAACTTCCCAGGTCAAAACAGTTATATATGACAGAATTTGGGGGACTATCTGTAACACTTATCTTACACAGAAGAATAGTAACAACTTCTACTACGTAAATGAGTGATGACTCAAACCATTTTTTTTTAAGTCGACCTGTTTAAATGGATGTCCCCAAATTACATATTTATTCACCCCATATGCATCTTCAAGCAGTTTACAAACTGTAAATCAAGTATTAGATTTTGCTAATCTTGTGCAAGTATGTCAAAGCAAACTGTTAACATTATACCCCCCCACCCCCCAAAAACCAACTATACACACAACTGCATAATAGCGTATCAACAAATCTTCCGGTCTCAAGCCATTAAGTCTGGATTTTTCCTGCCTTGGGCTGAAAGATGGGTCAGTTTTAAAGTCAAACAATGTTGCAAAGCAAATGGCTAAACTTATAAAAATGTGACATAAAAAGGTGTTTTGACTAATGAAAGTAATCAGATACTGGAAATACTCAAGAATTCTTTTCTATTAGTTAAAAGTCATAAATCTTACTTCTGAAGTTTTGTTTTATGGAAAAAAAAAAAAGAAGCATCTAAAGGATATTTACAAAACCAAAAAAAAAGAACAAGCATTACTCTTAAAGGCAAAGTAAGAATACAGAATAAATATTTTGAATTGAGTTGTCTCCTATTCCTGTTCTCCACAACATTCCCCACACAAAAAGCTCCTTTGCATGTACATCAACCTTGTGCACAGAGTAGGGAAATGTATCTAAACTACACCGTTACCAAGGTTACATCTGCAAGTATGTCAGTAGCTTGGCTACTTATGTTATCTTTTGCTATCCTACTACAAACAAGTATCAGATCTTTTAAGAAGGAGCTGAGGGTAAAGCTTCTATCTCACTTTAGCAGTATAAAATTGCCAGCTGCCCAGTCTGTCATCAGCTCAGGTAGTCACGATATATTTTGTTTTAAGGCTATTTTTCAGTATCTTTAAACTTTCCCCTACCTGCATCTCATAATGGTGGTACAGAACACCAGCATGGCTTCCAGAGGGCCTGAACACAAAGCATGCTTGGGCACACCTCAAATACAGATGTGGACAGAACACAGGTTTGTATAATCTTTAACCAGCAAGCAAAGGACCAAGCTATTAAACCCTAAGCAGAGATTGAATCACTTCTGGTTCCTGTGGTGGGTTGGCCGTGGCTAGCAGCCAACCCCTCCCAAATACTTGCTCACTACTCACTCGCTGCCCCTTCAGTAAGGCCAGGTTGGGAAAAAGTGGGAAGACGACGAATGAGATTGATGTCCCTGTCTTTGACCTGTGAGCACTTACCACCTACTGCTGTGGGCAAAACCAGACTCAACTTGGGAAAATTAATTTACTGCCAGTTACTTGAAATATTTACTTACTGACTCAGGTATTGAGAAACAGAAACAAAATAAGAAGCAGGAAACGTTAAAATATTTAGGAAAAACATCTTTCCTCTCCAGCTCATATTCACTCCAAACTTCCCTGCTCCCCACTTCTTATCACCACAGGTTACACTCAGTCCCTTCAGTGAGGCAACGAGCAGTGCAAGGCGGTGGCAGCACCTGTTACAATCAGTATACAACGGTTTCTCTCTGCTGCTCCTTCCTTCTCGCTCTTCCCCTGTACCAGTGGGAGTTCTCTGTGGGCTGCAGTCCTTCAGGAATATTTGCTCAACCACAGAGCACCTCCTCCTCCTCTGACCCTGGTGTTCCCACTGTTGTTTGTCACTCTTCTTAGTTCCCTCCTCTCTCAGGGGTGTTCTCTCCTTTCTTAAACACGTTTCCCCAGATGCACCTCCACCACCTTGGCTGCAAATAGAGGACCCAAGTCCAGAGGTCAGCTAGAACCTCTTGCAGTCTCCCCCAAACAACTGTCAAGTTAGCCCAATCTGACCAAGACCTTGATCTTTTCCAGAGAATTATCCCTTGGAAACACCCTGCTATCACTTCTCCAAATAGAAGACGACAGTTCATCCCCAAAGAGGTCTTTACAGAAAAGCACAGGAAGAGAGGGATTGATGCTGGATCAAATCCAAGGTCTGATTAGTTCAGTATCATACCTTCTCCAAAAGTCAGTATTCTTAGTAAGCACTTAGTGCATAGTGTTACAGTAGAAATGATCTGGACAAAAATAAGGCTTGAAGAAGGTCTGTTATCTCCTATAAAAAGCTTGCATTACAGTACATTTTTACTTATTATGTAAGCTAGAATATGACCATGTTAACTATTGCCCATTTTATTACGTATAAGCAAGATTGAGACTACAACCTGAAAACTATGACAGTCCCCAATGCACATACACGACTCCTCTTTACACAATGCAGAAACACCGATTGACTAGCAAGACAAGTACCTTTAAAGACAGTGCACGTGCAAATCCTGGGCAAGAGTTTTGTCTCCTCCAAAAAAAACTTCATAAATTGAAGTGTAGCAAAGGTGGCATCAGTGACTAATAGCAGAACACGCACACCACCTTGAAGGTCCTCCTGAGCTATGGTACCGAAAAATAGGTACTTTTCAAGTTGATCAATGTGAAGACATCAAGTTGTCCTTCATCAGCATGAATATTAAAACAAATCCGATAAATCTAAACACCCCCTGATGCCCCAACATATACACATTTTTGTTCAGATGATATCCAAGTTCCTGAACAAGAAGCTATAGTTAGTCTGTCATAGTAAAGTATGTGAAAGGAACTTCAGGGATGTTATATTGTATACAATCATCCTCTGTTCACAGATTGACTTTCACAGGATTGTTTTCCAGTCTCAAGTCAACGTGCATATTAGAGTGCTTTCCACAAAGGCAGAACCTTTTAGCTCAAGTAATCTCCTGTGCAATCAGAAAGTATAATCCTTTTTCTTGGAGTGCTGCATAATTCCCACTGCTTGACCTCAGCCTTCAGCAGGATTCTCCCCCTCAGTACTACATAAGTCACATTGGAGAGAAAAAAAAATTATGATAAGCAACCTAGCAACGAACAGACAGTCACTTACTGCTGGTCATTTGTTTTACTCAAATGATAGCCATCACGCAATAATGGAAATGTTGTGCTACTTTGCTGGGTGAATGGAGTAGTTGAATTATTTCTGTACAAATTCATGACTGCACGTAGGAACTTGCCTCTCACAAAATTATAGAACTCCCCTATATTGAACTAATAAATGTAGTTTACTATTATAGTCTAATTACTTTAGCTTGTTTTAACACCTCTAATGCAAAAAAATCTTACTAATTTAACTAATAGAAAAATTTCTCTCATCTGCAAATATGAACATTTAATCCATCCCTGTCATTATATCTACTTTATTGGAATAATCAAGGAGAGTCACTCAAGCCAGTTTTCAGCTGAAGAAGATACACTCCTTCCAATGATTCTTCATCTCTTTCTAAATGAAAAAGTTAACTAAATGTCCTTTGGACATCTAATTATCTCATGTTACATTATTTGCTATTGTCACGTATTTTATTGGCCACAGTACCTGTAACAGAATACTGAAAAAGTATTTTCTTCTGCAGAGTTCACTTCAGCTTTAAAATTTTGAAAATGTCTGCTATTCTGTTTTGAACGATAAATTTCCCTGCTTGCCTGGTAAGACTTAAGTGTATAGTTCTATCCCAAATCACACAATTACACAGATTGAAACAACAAATGAAAGAAAAAAAATCAGATAGTTAAACAGATATATGTTGTCCTCTGGCTCAGAAAATCCTCAAGCAGCAAACTGCTGAGGAACATCATGGGGAAGTAGTACAATATGCTCTTTTTATTCCAATACTCTTTTTGACAATACTATTGGTCACTACGTACTAGTGTAGAGACCAGTACTGAATTTTCTAGATTGACCTTAATTTCTGCTACTTTATTCAGTTATCTTTAAACAGGAGTCCACTATCCTTTGATGTTCAAGAAATAGCATGTTTTCACTGCGTTCACAGATTTTTATGTTGTTTTTTTTTTTTGTAGAAGCCTAGCCGTATTACAGAAGACTGCTCCCAATTCTTCGGGTGTACACTGTTTGTGTGCTAGCCTGCTGTCCCTCAAGTCAGTTCATTCCAATCTCCCTCCTGACACTTCATATCCCCAGAAGTGCTTCACTTCATTAAAAAGAGAAAGTCTAGATTACAGAGGTTGCTCCCTCTTCACAGATAATGGAAATAACTATAAAGTCAATGAAGTCAGTAGTTATGGGAGTCTTTCCTAAGCGTTCCTTTTTTGACTTGATGACTCAATACACTTGATTAGATAAATAAAACTTTTTTTTATTTGAATGAAAATTCCTTTTTCTACCCATAGCCCATGGTTCCTTGGCCTGTAATGACTTATGCCAGTTATCATACTGATGGAAAGCCAACAAGATGGATGAGCACAAGTAGTTTCTCTTTCAGCCCACCTTTTCCACATGTGAGGAAAATAAGGCTAGTGTATGACAATCTGCACCTGTTCCTCATCACCACCAGGCTGCTTAGGAGCTCAGATGAGCATAAGGTTTCATGAGGCAGAGCACAGACAAAGGGTGCAGAACCAACTCCTACAGCAGGTCCCCTCCCAGCTCTCTCCCCTGCAGAGAGCATGCAAACTGAACAGAATGGAAAAGAAGGGTAGCTGATGGCCAGCCTTAGAATTTGTCCCTTCCAATGTACTAAGATAACAACACGGTTTTCAGTGAAACCAGACTGAGTGGTACCAATGAGTTTGGACAGATTCCCTTTTCAGCTAAGCACATTGTAATTTTTTTTTTTTGAAAGAAGGGTCTACTTAATATTTGACAAGCTACATTTCAGCCTTCCTGTTCAAGCATAGGTATGATTACAAGGGAGGGAGAATGGAATAATGATAGCATCCAAATGAATGATGATCCATGCACTCACCTTGTATTAAATGCCTCAAATACTTCTACAAATATTGCTAACTTGATTACCTTTTCATTAAGCCCTCTGCACTTTGGAAAAGCCATCTACTTTGGATTTTATTTATTCTGCTTTTAAGTTGTTTTGTGTTTTAAATTAACTTTCAATTTTATTAAAATCTACTGTACTATGTTCAAACACCTGTTACAGGTTATATTAACACTTCCATATTCAGATTCATCATCCAACTGATAAGCATGTAACTAGAGTAGTGTTACCCAGCAGCGCTGAGATCTTCAACTCCTAAGCCTGCTGTTGCAATTAAGGGCAATCAAAGCCCCTTTCTCGGGGCTTTTTTGTGGCAATTATTTGCCCAGCATTATTTCTCAAAGCTGTCTCATTATCTACTCTGCAGGCTTAGTGAAGTCTTGCCCATACAGTAACATTTTGCCACACTGTCTCTCACTCTAAAGTTTATTTCCACAAACACATTTGGACAACTTATACTTTTTATGGCTATGTATTTATTTCAATATAGCTTGCAGCTTCTTCAGTATAAAACTAACATTATCTTCCACTGAATACTAGACCTTATCATATTCTCATCTGTATTTAAAGCAGAAATCAAATTTCTTTCTTAGGACCTGAATCAGGTGCAAGATGACCTAAAAACTAATACAAAGCTGCTCCCCCCCACCCCGTTAAACTATGCCATAGGTCATTATATATCTATATGAAGAAAAAAACAAAAAGCAAGAAACTCAAAAACAAGGCATGGCTTTCTCTTGCTTTTCGTTCCTTAGAAGCATTTTTTTTGTGGCTAGTAAAAATGACATCGCCATCTAAGTTTGGTTTAAAACATGTTTTTAAACCATTCTGTTTTCTATTAATATTTCCAGTGGAATAATTTTTAAAGTTATCAATGAAAGTAACATGGTCAAACTTAGAATTTACAGACCTTATTACATCAGTAAAGTTTTCAGGGAAGAGGGAAGGAGCTCAGAGAACTAGAGCATTAAAGAAAAAAATCCTCAGAAGTACTTCCTCATCATTGTCTTTTCCTTCAGCTTGATGCAAACAAAAAACTTCAGAAGGAAATTGAGATCAATAAAGATATACCCATTTTACAAGGTCCACATGTACACTAACTCTTAGGTTTTGGGGTTTTTTTTAGACACCTAGAAAGGCTGTATTATAGCCCATTTTACTGGAGACAGGGCTTATCATTATAACAGCCTCAGTTTCACTACATTAGAAGTGGTGGACGCTCTTTGTCACAGACTAAAACCAGATTAAAAGCAGAAATCCTTCTTCCTCTTATTCTCTCTGTCAGAGGAAGAATTTTTACCTATGAACTGTTAAAACATCTACATTTCCTTGGAAAAAGTAAGGAAAACAGAACACTATACAAAGTGAGAGTGAAGTAGGGAAAAGTCTTGATCAAGGAAACCAAGAAACAGAACACTTTCCAGAGCAGAATCTGACTATAGGCAGATGGCAGTTTTAAAAATTACAAGATGGCTAATTTAAAAAGTGGTACAAGCTATGTTTTGTTTTCTGAAAGTTGAATATATGAGGTAATGATGAAACAAACTGCACAGCTAAGTGCTAAGTTATTTAAGCACCACTGTCTCATATGTCCCAGTATATAATTGTAGGCAATATTTTGATTAGATGTCTAAGTATTCTAGCTGCATAAACAGAATAAAGCTATATTAACATTAAGTTACTACTCAGCTCAATTATTTCTTAGTTCTGCAGATCTTATTTATGTTCAACACGCTTTTCCAAAGCCAAATACATCCCTGTCATTCAATATATTTTTTTTAAAATAAATGCAACAACACTGAATTTAAAAGGCCATGTCTAAGGTGCAATTAGTTAATTACCCTCACTGATTAAGTGATTATGTCATTACTGGGACTTACCTGAAACTAGACCAGGAAATAAACAGATGTGCTCATCAGAATAAAAGCAAACCAAGTTTAAGGTTTTAAACTTTTTTCCCCAAACCACACTTTTTTAATTCCATAATTGGAAGTCATGAGTAAAAGCCCGTTCCTGTTTGTGCACAAAAATAATGCAAACCACAGAAGCACAAAAAGTGGAAAATCATTTCCCCTGAATTTAGTTCAGTACCAAGTTGACTTTAACCATTATTTGAAAAGCAGAAATTCTTACTGAGGGTACAGTTGGTAGGAAAGACAAGTAGGAAGTACGCATATGTAACAGCAGAAAACGCAAAATTTGACTCTGAATAACTACAGTTTTTTGACAATGGGAGCTTAAAGTAATAAACTCACCAGCATACGTGGGAGCAGGAGAGGCATCTCACACAACTCATTTTGTCATCAATACATTAAAAATAATTTCAAACAGGGAGACAAGGTGGACAGTGAGAATGCTAACACACACTATTACTATGCTACAGTTAGACAGTCCTGAGGTGAATCTATCAGCCCTTTTCTAGCTGAAAAATCCATTTTATCAACTTCTTACACAAGTCTTTGTTCTGTTTCCTTTCTCAAGATAATTAGTTTTCCTGCAGCTGGCTACATTTAGGTTTAGAGCTTGTTTACACTTACAGCTAAAGCTGGCATTTTCTACTCCAATTAGGCAACCACTACATGCTATTAGATGAGCTACTTGTCAAATTGCTTTCAGTTGTCACAGAGGCCAGCAGATTTCTCTATGACAGCTAAGCTGTTTGAAATGAAGATGTAGAAGAAAAGAATGACTGAATGTATATACACATAAGAACACTGGAAAAGGAAGGAATCTGCCAACCAGCAGCAGAAAAAAACTCCAAGCCAACCAGCATTGCTAGGGGAACTGGAGACCGAATTACAAGGCTGTTTCTATCACGACAGAAGTTACAGATACAAGTGCAGCCCACTCAGTCTGAAGAGACACAGGGGGAGGGTGTGTTTTGGTTTTTGGTGCTGTTTTCCCTCCTCCCCTAAACCCCAGATCTCCCAAAACAAATAGCTGCCAGCTATTCTCCCCCCAAACGTATAGCTGCCAGCTTGTAAATTTGGTTGGGTATCATTGCTACCATAGCCACCAAAGATTGGTGTCTTCAGTCAGATGCTCTACTCACTTCTGGATGTATCTGCACCTCTCCTATGAGGACAGGCTGAGAGAGTTGGGATTGTTCAGCCTGGAGAAAAGGCAGCTCCAGGGAGATCTCATTGTGGCTTACCAGTACCTGAAGGGGCCTACAGGAAAGATGGTGAGGGACTGTTTATCAGGGAGTGTAGTGACAGGACAAGGGGTTATGGGTTCAAGCTGAAGGAGGGTCGATTTAGATTAGATGTTAGAAAGAAATTCTTTACTGTTAGAGTGGTGAGGCACTGGAAGAGGTTGCCCAGAGAGGTTGTGGATGCCCCCTCCCTGGAAGTGTTCAAGACCAGGTTGGATGAGGCTTTGGGCAACGTGGTCTAGTGGAGGGTGTCCCTGCCCATGGCAGTGGGGTTGGAACTAGATGATCTTTGAGGTCCCTTCCAACCCTAACCATTCTATGATTCTATTTTCACAGTATAATGCCACTGTAATACAGCAAGTAATGAGAGTATTTTTAAACTTTTGAGAGAAGAACATTGAGTGTGTGACAACACTTTGTTGTATAATTATAATCTCCATTGCTCTTTAGCTTATTCACAATAGACAGCTTTTCAGAGTAATTAACTAAAAATGAAACTGAATTGTTTAACAAGTCTCTAAAGCTGTTTACTGCATTGGGTACTGATAGAGTTTAATTTCTCAAGCATATGCACTTCATCAATTTGATCAACTAAAAGCCAGGGCTGTTCATTGATATTTTTTTAGACAAGTTTTGTCTTCTAGGCACTTCTGTCACAAACTTAAGTTTTCTATAACAGAATGGCTACAGGAAGACAGGATTGGGATGAGTAAGGACACAGTCCAGGTGTCCCAGTGATGATTTCTTAAACACAGTATACTGTCAACATTAACAACTTCAATAGAAAAAGAAAGAAGGAGAACACACACACAAAAAATAATCACACAGCCGTACTGAATCTTGACAGGAATTCCTTATATAGGACAACAATGCTGGGATATTTCACAGTTGATAGACAAAATACAATTTACTCCGTATTGATTAAGTGAAAATGTAGATGTCTATTTATATAGCATAATATGGATTCCTTTTTTTAAAAAAACACCCTGAAACTTAGGACTAAATAATAGCTTGGTATTTTTCTTCATGGAACAGCATGCTTTATACAGAAAAATTGAATACATTTCACCTGTATACAATTATCCTTCTTCAGCAACACTTAATTTTAGTTTTTGTACAAAAGATGCTAAACATTGATCAATAAATCCCAAGTCCTTTAAAAAGTGGTTATAATTCTGACGAAGACAAAGGCCTGAGACTAAGGAAGACATTAAAAAAAGCCAATTCTACAATTAGCAAGTCTCTAGTTAGAAGCATGCATGTCTACCTTGAATATGTACTAAAGGTATTAAAGTATCAATGAGAAGTAGAAAAATCACAGAATTGCAGACCTCAAGAGAAACATTCTCCATGAAATTAATCCTTGTTGCAAGTAGATCCTGCCCTGACAAGGGTCAGAAACAAACACCACCAATCCTCAGAGCAAAATTTACGCAAAAACCATATCCAAGTAAGTAATTTGTAGTTAGAAATGCTTTCTCAGTCTTTTGCCAGACTTTTTTTTTTTTTGCAGTGCAGCAAGTTTTTAAGCATTTATGATACTGCACTTGGAAGCATATTCGCAAGCTTAGGGAGAAAGAAATTAAGTCCTCTTATTTGTAGAAGCTTTCAGTTTTCCATTTGCTCTCTTTAATACTTTGCCTGCCAAGAAGGCTCAGGTTTATTACATGTACCTGTAACTTTTAAATGTTACAGATAATAAAGCTGGTTATCTAGACCCTTTCAAATTTTATGTTGAAACAAGAGAAACACCCTCTTTTCTTACATCTTCTGAAATTAATAACTATAGCTCTTGCAATGGAAGAACTGGGTTCCTCAAGGGGAGAAACATTTAGAAAGTCTTATCTAATTGTCCTGGGGAGGGGGGAACCCCTATTTTGGTTACATTCATTTTCTCACTATTTTGGTAGAAGGGGCGGGTGGGGGGGGGGGGGTGCAGGGAGGCGGGAATCTGATTTAGAACAATTAGAATCCAAAGGTAAGGTACATCTTAATATGCCCTCGAAGAGAAATTTTAGGTACAGGCAAGCGGTTGGGTTTGTTGGGTTTTTAAGTCACTTAAAAAAATAAAATTTTTCTCTTTTCAAGAAATAAGATACAAGTGACTACCCTCCTTCTTTGGGGTTCATCTGAAGTGTGGCATCTCCACATGTTTTCTCCATCCCTAACATAACTACCACCTTCTTAAAGAAAATGCAAATACCATTCAGAAGATCACTCTGTAGTCACAAAGGACAGCGTCCCTCAGGATCTTCCTTCAATCTCCAGTTCTTCTGGGTCTTACTGTAAGCTTTAGTTCCAGAACTATGTGGGGAGCTTTATGGGACAACTCTTTCTGATACTAAATGATTCCAAAATTAAATGGGAACCAGTCATTAACATGGGTCCTGATCTTCTATATACTTAAGCATCTAACTTCAATTTGACCTCAAGAGGCATATAAATGCAAATATTTACAGGATAAAAAAGTACGATCTTCACATTTTATGGGCATAAGTCCCTATTATGCTTCAAGATGCAGACATTTAAGCCAAAGCTACAAACTGCATTCCGATAAGAATAAGAATCTAGGGGAGATTAGTTTGTACATATCAGAAATGCTATTTTCACTATTTGAAAATAACTGTTAAAAGGCAAGCAGGACATCAGTGAGTTTTATAGTAAAAGCTGTTACTTAATGCTAGAAAATACTTAGACTTTAAGTCAGCTTCTTTTTAAAGAAATCCTCAATTTATTATTGACACTAAATTATATTTTTCAGTAGATTTTGAAGGACTGAAATAATCAAACTAGGAAGGAGTTCATATCTACACAAAAAATATCCCTCATTTTCCATCTTAGGCTACTGCTACTTAAATGACCAGCTGTTTCATAGTCATGCCCATAATCTTTGGTCTGCAAGAAGTTACTTAAAATAGTACATGATAAAAAACCAAAAATCAACGCCTTTATGTTTTTTCTTTTCCAAGGCCACACAGTTTATAGCTCCAAATCTTATAGCCTACCACTAAACATGTCCTTTCAGTGTTCAATGCCATAAAATCACAACATGTAAATGACCATTCACGCAAGAGCTCCTTAAATTCAAATGAAATCACAACCAGAGAAGAATGGTTAAGTTACTTGTTGGTTTCACAGATAGGTAACTGATTTTTCTTTTTCCTGAGTTTATCACTGCAACCCTCTTCAAGGCTTTTTTTTTTTTTAAGTATACATTTGTAGAACATCAAGCAAGGCAGAACCCCTTCTGTACTACCATAGCATTTGCTTGCCTCCAACAGAAAACAAGCTCAGTTAGTTTGCTGTTAATTTCAAGAACAGCCTTGTTGCTTTGCTGTGAAAATCCTAAATACGGAACTGTTCTGTTTGCTCCATGCTCACTCTCCCATGAGCTATATTTTACCTCTATTAGGATTCTGGATCAAAAGATTTTGTTTCATTAACTTGAAGAACATTGTATTAGGAACCAGATATAAACAATCAGAGGAGTTATACATCACAAGGTCAACTAAATTCTCCCCCTCACCTCACACTTCAATATAAGTTTGTGCAGGGCTTAATTTATAAGGAATGGTATAAATTCACTACAAATGAAGGCATTTTTAGCTTAAGAAATTACTTCATAGTCATGCTTATTTAACACATCTTCATCACAGAGCCAATAAATAGCCTGTTACCTATTTTGAATGGACAATTAGTTCCCAATGCAATCTGTCGTGGTTTAATCCGTCAGGCAGCTGAAACAACCATACAGCCATTTGCTCACCTCCCCCCTCACAGTGGGATGGAGAAAAATCAAAAAGGAAGAAAAAAAAAAAGAGGTAAAACTTGTGGCTTGAGATAAATACAGTTTAATAGGACAAAAAAGGAAGAGAATAATAAGAGTTATAATAAAACAAGTGATGCACAGCACAATTGCCCATCACCTGAAGCTGATGCTCAGCTAGGTCTTGAGCCACACCGCCTCCCGGCCAAGCCCCCTGTTATACATGGAACATGACATCATATGCTATGGAACAACCCTTTGGCCAGTTTGGGTCAGCTGTCCTCGCTGTATCCCTTCCCAACTTCTTGGGTGCCCCTTACCTTCTCATTGGCAGGCCTGTATGAGAAGCTGAAGAGTTCTTGACTGCTTCGCAACAACTAAAACATCAGTGTGTTATCAACATTATTCTCATCCTAAATCCAAAACACAGCACTATACCAGCTGCTAGGAAGAAAATTAACTCTATCCCTAAAATCAGGACACTATCAACTATCATTTTATAGAATAAGCTTAATGCTTTATTAGCCTTTTGAAAGTGTGCCTCATTATTAACTACACAAAAGAAGTACTAATCTAGAAAATCAAAATGGGTATCAAACAAATGGAACTTAACAAGTTGATTTCCAGGAAATCTGCTGTCACAGTAATGGGGTGCAATACAGGACAACAGCCACACAATCCTTCAAAAGCAAATTCTACCACAGAAACATGTAAGAAAGCCCTGTACTAGCCAACCTTGTGACAGATTGGATAGGGAGCTTTTTAATTTATTTATTAATTTTAAAAAAAATAATAAAAAAAACAGTAACAGATTTCTAGAGTAATGTACATTGGAAAGGACTTTTGGAGGTCATTAGCCCAAACCCCATTAAAATTTGACCCAATTAGATCAAGTTTTCTAGCACACTGTTCAGTTTTCAGCTCCTCCAAGGATGGAGGTACCAAAACTTTCTCGGGGCAGCCCGTTCCCAATGTGTGATCATCCCCAAGGCAGAATTTCCTCCCCCATGTATTTGGGATTATTCTTGCCACAACTGGTTTGCTGCTGCTCCTCCTGTTGCTAAACACCTCCAAAAAGTGCACGGCTCAGTCTTCTCTATAATCCTTCTTTACCATTCGGTAGTTGAAGTATTGAGATTTCCTCTTAACCTTCTTTTCTTATGACTGAACAAACTCAGTCTCTCCTCATACATAATGTCATCTGGCTCTGGCCATTACAGTCCCCTCCATTGGGCTCACTCTACTTTATCACTACCTTTCTTTTACTAAGGAGCCCACCAATCACAATACATCCAGTATGGACTCACAAACGCTGCTCCAGCGTGGTCTCACAAAAGGAACGATTGTTTGCTTCAAACTGCTGGCTATGTTGCTAATACAGCACAATAAGTCATCAGCTGCCTTTGTGCAAGGATACAATGCTGACTCATGTTCAACTGGGCATCCACTAGAACCCCCTAGGTCTTTTTCTGTGGAGCTGCTTCCAGCCAGGTTACTCCAACCTGTGTTGTTGGTTAGTCCTTGTCAGACAAGGACGCTGCACTCCAGTGTTAATCCCCAAGGTACACCACTAGCACATGGCCATCTATCAAACTCTGTACTGCTGACCATCATCCTTTGAACCTGCCAGTCTATTTATCTGACCATTCACTTCCACAGTTGGTATCTTACCTTCCTGGCTATAAGAATACTACAGGAGACTATGTTGAAAGGTCTGCTAAAAAAAATTAAAGATGATGCACTGCGCCCTCCTTACCTACAAGACAGTCACATCATTATAGAAGGCAGTTGCCTTCACCAAAAATACAACCTGGTTTTGGTAAATCTAGACTTACTGTTTCCAATTCCCTTTTTGTCCTTCACATGCTTGGAAAGAGCTTCCAGAAGAAGGATTTACTCTGTAACATGCTCACAGTTTTCCAGGCCCTCCTTCTTGCCCTTCTTGAAAATGGGTACAAAGTTTGCCTTTTCCAGTAATTGAGGAACCTCCCAGTTGCAATGACTTCTCAAAGAGGATAGAAACCAGCCTCACAATGATATCAGCCGGCATCCCTGGATGCACACCACCTTGTTCCACTGACACACGATTGTGCAACTGGCTTAACCACTCCCCAGCTATGATCATCTACTATGAGTAATGCTTCATTCACATAGACTTTATTATTAGGCTCAGGGGCCTGAGGACAAGTCTCACCAGCAAAAACAAGCAAAAAAAAAGGCACTAAGTACCCCAGCCTTTTCCTTGTCTTCTATCACTAGTACCTTGCTCATTGAGCAGCGTGCCCACATTTTCTTTAGCCTTACTGTTGTTGCTCCCATCCCTCCTCCTATTTCTTCCCACATCTCTCCCAAGTTTCAACTCCAGCTTTAGCCTTCCTAATTCCATCCCAGCATACTCAGGCAACATCTCTTTATTTCTCTTGGGTAGATGCTTTCATCTTCTCTGTATTTCCTTATTGTGTTGTAAAAGCCCGGAGGTCCCTCTTAGGACCTTAGCTACCTGCACTTACGGGTAGCTGTTGACCCAGATTGTTGTGAAGAAAGAGCTACTCTGAAAGACCTGTAAGAAGCCACCTCAGCAGGGGGCCCCTCACATCACTCAGGAGCAGCTTTTAAGCAGCTCTCAGCCTCAGCTAGACTGCAGCCATGCCTGCACACATACCCCAACTGATGCACACCTTGACTCACAGACTTCACATACTGGCTTGACCTCAGACCTACCTTGTCACTCTTGGCTTGCCTGCTGTCACTGGACTGTTGGCTGAACCTGGTTACTGTTACCAGATGTGCTCCGTTCTCCTTTTTCAGGTACTGTGGGACTGCTTCCACAGTGATGACACTGTTCCTGTGCCTGCCTTGTCTCAGCTAGACTTCCCTCACCTTCCCCCTGCTGCTCCCTGATGCATCTGTGTTCAGTCAGGCATCCTGCCACACTGGCTCATTTCAGCTGCAGAAAACTGAGTAATTCTTATGCTTTGAGAAGGTTATTCTTGAAGATCCACCCGCTCTCTGGAGCTCCTTTGCAATTCAGGCCAGTCTTCCATTCAATCCTACCATGCAGATTCCTGAACAAGAAAAACAGCTGTTCTTCTGTAGTACAAGGTTCTAACCCTACTACTCATTTTTCTCACTTCTTTAAGGACTTTAGTCTCCTGCTCCAGACCACATCCACAATCAGTTCTTCCTTGTTTGCGAGTAACAGGTCTAGCTGAGCACTTCCCCAGAGAAAGCTTTTTATACTCTCAGGAAACATGCCTTTTTATTTCAGGTCAGTTTAACAACCTCTTTCATTTATGGCAAAATTTGGTTTCAGCTGAGCTACAACACAAAGCAATTCACACTTCTTCTATACTTATGCACCGAGCCTTTCACCCACAAGTGATATCACAGCTACCTCATTTTGCAACTCCTTCATCTTTTGGCACAGCATCCACTTTTTA
The DNA here is from genome assembly GCF_028858705.1 of Grus americana. Taxonomy (NCBI): domain Eukaryota; kingdom Metazoa; phylum Chordata; class Aves; order Gruiformes; family Gruidae; genus Grus; species Grus americana. Next base: position 22,517,568 of record NC_072854.1, read on the forward strand.
GAACCCATTTGAAAAAGGACTTTTACTTACCTGTCAAAATATTCATGTGCCACTTTCATTGCATACACACACACAAAAATGCTCTTTAGCAGGGTACTAATATAGTGTCTGAATTGATATTTGCCTTCTGTTGGGTTTATGTTCCCCACGGGGTTTCTGTAGTAACATCAGGGCAGAAGGAAGTGTTGGATCACGTATTCCCACGAATCTTTGGGTGTATCTCTAATAGCTGAGCAGAGTTGTACCAATATAAATAATTTTCTCACTGTTCAGACATTACACCAAAGACAGTTACAGCTTACACTGATGTTTCATATTAGCTAATGCATAAATGCAGAGTTTAGCAGATGTACCAAGACTATTTCTTGGCTTTTGCAGGACTTACACACTGACCTCAAGTGTTCTAGGTATTAAGCACCACTAGCACTTGTATTCAAATTTGTCTGTTGGTATCAATAGATGAAACGAGTAGGTACTATACTGTTCTCAAGTAAAGTAACTATATTTAAAAGCATATTATCAAAAAAATGACTATGTAGTCTCACCTTGAAATGATTTGCGGGATGTATCAGTTGACGTGCTAGCATCTGCTGATGAAGTCTGAACATTATCCAAAATCTTTTCTTTGGATTTTGAGCCCAGATTTCTGAGAATCACCTCTTCTTCTCTACTTGAAGAGTGTGCAAGAGAAGATGATGAAGTTTCAGCGTAGAGTCGTTTCAGTACCTTCCCTATAAACACTGTAGGGTAAGAAAACTCTTTTAAACAAAGAGAAATGCAGTGCTTTAAAAGTATTTTAATACTTAAAAAAACATCAACTAAATGATACAGGATACTTTCCTTCGTATTTCATGCAAGTCTGTCTTCAGTAGTCCCTACCTCTCACAGGTAAAACTGATAATTAACATATTAAAGTCCTAAACCTGAGTCAGAAAAGCAGCTTTAAACCCCCAGAGTTCACTATCAAGGTTACATATAAAGTCTTCTATTTGACTACATTTTGGAAATAAATTAATACAGTACATTTACAGACTAAACACACATTAATTTTTTAAATTCCTTTTAAAACAAGTATCTTCCTACACAAGTTATAAGACTGCTCAAAATGCAGGTCTCTTCTGGCACAGAAGCACTGCAATTGAATCACTCATTAAAATCAGTAAGCTACAACTATTAAATCACATAGAGAAACTAGAAGTAGACAGCAGCAGAAACACATGGTAACCCAATTATTTCTACAGAATTAGCAGTATTCTTATACGCCTCTTCCTCTTATGGGTCCCTTTCTGACGACACTAGCAATCTGCTACTAGTTACTCAAATGCGAGCATCATTTGATTAAAGAAAAGAAATATATGCAGATAACCTACTCATCAGCAAAATTATCATCTTTATATGGATGCATGCACATTTCAATCACTTGAAATTACATATTATAAAAAAATATAAAGTAATACTAAGAATATTTTTATCTATTGCAAAATGACATCCCTAGTTTCATGAATACTGCATGGTCAAGCAGATATTGCAGGATAAGGGGAGGAGTGAAAAACAGAGATTTGCAGAAAAATATGTTATCTAAACTCCAATTTTAAGTTGCATTTACAGTGTACGGGCACTATACAAGCAATCTGATGCAGATTCTTAACAAAGTAACTCCATCAAGAGAAAAGGACTTATGTTGTTATAAGAAGAATGGCTCCTACTGCAGCTTCACAGAAGAACATACTATCACATAACTCTCTTCAATAAATTACTTTCCTTCACAACTGAAAAAATCACCTTCATTAAGCTGGGAAACCCTTGAGCCACCAGTCCTTGATAGACAAACTTTATCTCCACATGTACCTTGGCGATATGCTTCAGTTGTCATGTAAATGACTAACTATGGGGGAGAATGTCTTGTTGGACTTTTTTTGAGCTCTTACTAATTTATACATGATCATTTACTCTTTGCTTATGCCCAATCTCTTGGATAATCACTGACCTTATGAAAGGCCTATGACAAGATATAAGCCTGAAAAGATACTTGTACAAAAAGCTTTACTTATGAAGCCCAAATTTTAGTTTTTCTACACTTGTCCATCATTCAGTGACATGAACAAACCTATGACAAGCTGCCAGTGACGTCCTTGTCAAGTAAGCACAATCCATTTTGCAAGTTATAGGTTAAGACTACCATTCCCAGAAAGACAGACATCAACAAGTGACTGTGTATTTTCTTTTCATAAGGTTCCCTTACCAGGGTATTCTAGATATAGCTAGAGACACAAAATCCACAGTTACTCTCCTCAAAGGAGAACTCGAGAAAGTAGACAGAAATAAGCAGTCTAATAAGACAAAGTTAACTGCCCTTTGCAGATCTCTGACTCTAAAGCAAGTTATCCAAGAGGTTTATCCTGGATCCTTTGCCAGAGTACTGCTACTAACACTGCAGCATTTTAATGAACTCCAGTGGAGCCATTACTAAATGTCATGGTTTAACCCTGGTAGGCAGCTAAGCCCCACACGGCTGCTCACTCACTCCCCCAAGGTGGGACAGGAAGGAGAATCAAAAAGGTGGAATTGAGACAACTCATAGGTTGAAATAAAGACAGTTCAACAGGTAAAGCAAAAGCCATGTGTGCAAGCAAAGCAAGACAAGGAATTCATTCACCACTTCCCATGGGCAGGCAGGTGTTCAGCCATCTCCAAGAAAGCAGGGCTCCATCAGGCGTAATGGTGACTTGGGAAGACAAAAGCCATCACTCCAAATGCCACCATCCCCCTGTCCTTCCTCTTCCCCAAGCCCCTTATAAACTGAGCATGACATCATATGGTATGGAATCTCCCTTTGGCCAGTTGGGATCAGCTGTCCCAGCCGTGTCCCCTCCCAACTCCTTGTGTACCCCCAACCCACTTGCTGGTGGTGTGAGCAGCAGAAAAGGCCTTGGCTCTGTGTAAGCACTGCTCAGCAATAACAAAAACATCCCTGTGTTATCAACACTGGTTTCAGCACAAAGCCAAAAAACAGCACCACGGGAGCTGTTATAAAGGAAATTAACTCCAGCATAGCCAAAACCAGTACACAAAACTAACATTCAAGTACTTGTATGGAAGAAGCTATTCTTCCGGAGCAAATGATCGGTGGGATACTGATGAATCTATATATGGAAAGACATCTTCTCCAAATCTGCTGAGGACAGCCAGCCTCCTCAGTGGATTTTATACTCCCCATCTTGAAATCTGATTTCTCTAGTCATCTGTTCAGTTACACCCCCCCCCCCCCCCAAAAAAAAAAAAAGACTTCACTCTTTTTCTTTCCTTTTTAAAATATAGGGACTATACTCATATACATATTAGCATTGCTTCAGAAAGCAATACCAGTTTTGATACATTCATTCCTTCACGTGGGGGTCTCCCCATCTCTAATACCTAAGCTTGAGAAAGAGAGCTGAAACAATGCCTGCCTTTGGAGAGTGGGAATACTGAGGAAAGCATCCTTTCACAAAAATCTGTCTTGCTTAGGAAGAAATATCTAGTGATACATTTATTTCAGCAAAGATGTGGTTTAGCTGCCAACATCAAAGCAGCATCCAATCTTACAGGCTGGGGTTTTCAGCCGACACAGGAAGAAGCAGCTGGGTGCAGAGTGGGGGAGCTCTTTATTGCCTGCAAAGCTTTCACATCAGTGTCTGTGCACCTCAGCACTGCAAAGTCATCTCTTAAGACTAGTAAGTCTCAATAACCACAACAGAATGCAAATGAGGAGCGGTCACATCTAGGCATGACAAGGTCCCTGTTTGGAAACTGATTATTTCAAGCCTTCTGAAGACAGCAGGAAGCAATGTATCCCAGAAGTACACATTCCTCAGGAGAATGAAGGTGGTATCACTAGAGAAGAGTTGAAAAAAACTGACTAATTTAGTCTGAACTATCTGGAATCTTAAGTATATTCTAGCCTGAAAAAAAAATCCTCCTGCAACCCAAAACTTTTTGAACAACTCTGTCCTGTGTATCAATGAACAAGGAAATTAGGCTCCGAGGAATATCTATCCTGCCATACTCAGCAGCTTTACATGCTCTGAAGAAGCACTCTACTTTGCAGTTAAGTCTCAGAGCTGACCTACCAAAACATTCTTCAAGTGACAGAGGATGCTGTTTCCTCAGGTTTTTATGGCTGCAATTACTTAAAAAGATATCCATAAGCATTGGCTTAACCACAGGAGGTTGGTGTTGCCTGATGCTACAGAGCAGCTTTCCTCCCCTATTCAAAATTCTCCTTAACCTGATGTCTTTGGCACTATGCAGCATCAGAGATCAGTCCATCTGGTAAGAATTGCTCTAACTCTTAAAAATAAACTACCTCTTAACAGGAGATTAGCAATAAAGAAAATTCAAGGAAAAATATCTACTACCAGAGACATATCTAACCTATTAGAACTCCAAAATGAGTAAGACTTGCTCTCACCATACCTATAGCATAGCCAGTATGTATGATTATTTGTTGCTGTTGTTTTCCAGTCAACATAACTGATGGAACATTTGTACAGATTCACGAGCTCTTTCAATAGACAAGTCTGGGAACACTTTTCCACTTTTTGTAGCAGCCTGATGTCTCTAAAGAAGCATATACAATTTTGAAACGTCTTTTTAAAAAGACCTTAGGAAAACACGAGGGAGACCACAGAAAGATGAGGGATACACTATCTGGAATCAGAACCAACGAAAATTGCCATATTTACATACAGCATTAATGCACAAGGGACTGAATTTAATATATTCTACTGGGTATGTTTTTGAGGACATTATTGAAAGTTGTATTCACATATTACAAAACCTGGTGTTCCAGTCTGGAAGACAAAGAACAGTTTGAGGGGAATTATCTCTGGAACTGAGCCTGTAATTGATCAGCAAAGAAATGTGAACAGCAATAAGAAGCCAGTTACAAGAAAGGAGAGGAAAAAAAAAAAAGGAAGCCTTGTTGCACAGACTACTGCCAATGTATGTCTCCTCTTAGAACAAAGTTGTCTCCAGAACTAACAGATGAGAAACTGGAAGAGAAAGAGGAAAGCAGATAAGCTGAGAGGTTTAAGGGCCAGGAATGGCAGTGATGTGGATACGGCTGAAAGCAACATATATTTGTTAGCATTAGCTCTGCATTGCTTTCAGCTGTCCTTACTTCCCTACAAAATCTGGGACAGCAGATAGTAATCCAAGAAGTTTTATAGGGCATAGACCAGGCAATAATTAATGAAAGGAAGACTTCAGTTCACCCAATCCCCGTCAACTACCACAGCAGCTTACCATGGCTCTATTTCTCTGAGGTACAATTGATAGCTCATTACTCCCAGCCTACTGAAGGCTGAAGATGCTTTCTGAGTTCTATAGGGAATGTATTCTGCAATGCGAAGTAAAATTTCCCCATAGCTATATGTTACAGAAGGAAGACGTGGCTTTCAACACCTGGTCATGCAGTGACAACTGGAGAAAGCTCTAAGCCTCTATGTTAGATGAGCATGGCCCAGGGACCACCATATTTTGGAGTTCTGTGTTACCATAGCAGACTCAATTGCCACTTCAGTTAAGTGGTGTGTGGAAAGATTTTTTTTTTCTTTTGATGATGTCTCCAGAGTCCAAACAGAAGCACAAAAAACCCCTGAAGAAGTGCTTGCCACATTTTGTGTGCTCTTTACCCTCCAGGAATCCGACAGGACTTTAATACTACAATGGATAGATTCTTCATGCTGTGAGATGTATAGTGTAGAAAACAAGACACTGAAGGTGAGTGATACCTTAGACATTTTATCATCATGAACTAAAGATAACTTTGTGTTCTGAATCTACCTGGATTTGCCAGACATCAGACTGTGTGTGTGCACATGTGGTGATGGCTGTAAGAGTTGTGCATGCCACACCAGTTTTGTGGAATAGATTGAACATGGTTCAAGATTATACAAAGAAAACTTCAAAGGGCCGGAAGAAGGTACTGCACAGTAATATTAAACAGAAACACCTGGCCCAAATCCTAAAGGTTTAAAGAGACTCTTCACTCTTCTGCTGTAAGAGAAGACCAGGCTACACTGACACTGTCTCTGTTAAAAATGTTATAAAGGGAAAAATTAGACTTTACGGATGTTTTTTCCCCCAGGGAAGTGGGGGGAGCTAAACACTTAGGGGGACAAGCAAACATTCCTAAGTGGAGATTACTAAACTGGAGGTGACTACAGATGAAAAACCTGTGTGGTTAATCAATCATAAGAGAGACTGAGCCACTGCTGCGATGCAGGTTATGCACAATGACGATGTGATCCAAGACGCTACTGGGCCAAGTACTTTTTAATCTGAGACAGGAAAATTAACTACATTAATATATGAATCTAGACAGATCTCACCAAAAACCTTGAACAGCCTTAAGTCTGCTGCATACAAGCCAGCTGAACTCAAACCTGAGCAGACACAGAGAAAAGTTTTTACAATAACCAACAAGATACAGAATAACAAGGAGAGCTTGGGCTGTTTAGCATAAGCAAACAAATGCCAAAAGAATTTTAAGCAAGCAGTGAGAAGTGTAGCTCAAGGATAATATTACCTTTGACCATGCCACAAAAATATTAGAAACTAATGGCAAATGAGAATTGCTAATCTCAACTCACTGATGAGCATCTAGAAATACTGGAACATTCTTCTAATAAACTAACCGGAGAAAATAAAACTATGTAGTTAGAGAAGTCTCTTACATTGAGCTGTAACTCCTATAAAGAGTACAGGGCTGACTGCAAACAGGAGAGACTAGAACCAACTGCACTGAAGACTGCTTTTAATGCTATATTCTTCATAGATCACTCCAGGGTTCCTTATATTTGGTTAATGACACGTACACAAACTAAGCCAGAGATCAGATGTATGTGATCACACTGGATCCTCTTATTTGTTAAAAGGAAGTAGACAAAGTTTATCTTTGTTGTTATGAAGATCACCAGGGAAAGAAAAAGATTTCCTAACACAACGGTGGAAAATTTTTCCTAACACAATGGTGTATCTATTGCACAAAATACATTTTGGATTCATTATATATATGATAGATTTAGACACTGTGTGATAAATTTAGATCAACAAGAGGTCTAAAACAGGTCTCTGAAGTTAAAGCTAGTAAGAAGGAGTCATGACAAGTCAAACAATACCAGAGAAGTTGACTTTCATGAGGTACACTAATGGTGTACAAGACAGACATTCATAAAGAAAGAGTAAGTTACTAGTTATACCCACCGCGTGGCTGTTTTTTTAAACAGGTAAAAAAAACCCAAACAGATTTTAATCTGTAGAGCCACTGTATTTTCATTCAAAATGGATTTAAAAACATGAACTTTCCTCACAGCATTATTAAGAACCTATGCCATTTTACAGTGAAGTACGTGACTTCTGTGTACTTCCATAGCTTCAAAAAACCAGTGTGGTCTTGTGCCTGAGATGTAGGGATCTGTAAACACAAGATGAAGAGAGCAGTTGGTGTATTTCTGCAGTTATAATAGAGTATTTCCTTTGGAAGGGACCTAAAACAATCATCTAGTCCAACTGCCTGGAAGTTTTCAGTAGAAAACTTCAGTTCTAATAGACCTACAAACGTGAAGAGCTTATACACTCTAGTCTTGTCTTCTGAGTAAGTTTTCTGTTTAGATTTCAGAAGTGAAATAAATTCAATTTCTAGATGAAAACTCACAACACTATCAAAACACACAGCCTGTAATTGAAAGCACTGAATGTTCCTACTGTGCAATGATCTGAAGCATCACCAGAAGACACAGAATTCCAGGAATTCCTCAGTGACGAAAGGGAGACAGCATTTTCAGAAATGAGAACAAGTTGTAATAGGTACCAATAGTTCCATGGCTAATTCTTGACAACTCCTGTGTTCAAATACTGAGGTGCAAATACATCAGAAAACACATCAGAAAACTGAAAAAACACAAGGTCTCTACTGTTTGACATAAACAAAGTATAAGTCCAATAAATAGAGTACAGAACACATACTGGCTAGTAATACAAATTGTGAACATCCAGGATCTTTCTACCTCAATTTTGTAAGAAGAGCAAAAAGCCTTCTTCAAATAAATGCATTGTTTGGCATCTATGTATTAAATTACACCACTTTACATTTCTTACGTACATGAGCAGACTACCCACAAACACACACAGCAACACTGCAATAGCACTGCAGATTTATAAAGGTTCTCCTGGGGTTGACAGCATGACTTAAAACTCATTTAAGACTACAGACTGTAACAAAAGCATGCTGAATAACTAAACAAATAAAGTTCTGAACAATATCAAAAGTGTTCCTGTCCAGCTGAGTGTAGGAGGCAACAGTTTCCTCAGAAACATTTCTGTGGAGAATGCTTGCCATGTTCTTTTGGCTACTTGCCATACATACTGTAAGCACCCCCACCACATTTCTCAATTGGTTGCCTTCTGCCTACTCAAATGCAATTTGGGCAGCAAGAATAAAATAAGTCACATCAAGAGCACTGAACACATTAGAACTCTGTGAAGCTTGCAAGTTGCCCTACTTGGTCTCTCTTTCCTACAAACGAGAGTTTTCCAAAAAGGGAAGAGTCAGGAATTTCTTCTGAAACCATCCCATGTGTAAGATGGGTTAAGATGCTATTTCTGCTAAAGCAGAAGAAAAGATAGAATAGCAGAACAGAAGAGGATGGAAAGAGCAGACAGAATGATAATCCACATGCAGAGCATATGGACAAGGCTTCATTAAAATGTTCAGTTCATCTCTGTTAGCGCAGAATACTCTCTGATATTCAAAAGGATTTAAATCCTTGAAGTCTCTTTTATTATGTAAATATCACATCTCCTATGAATGCCATGATACTTTATAGAATGGTCATAGAAATCACAGAACCCTTAAGGTTGGAAGGGACCTCTGGACATCGTCTAGTCCAATCTTAAGGGTCAGAGTAAGACCAACAAGAACAGATTGCTTAGGGCCTTGTCTAGTTGGGTATAAAAACCCCATCACCTGGATAATCTCCTCATCCCTAATCATGGCTGGACAGTACACTCTTGACTGGAGATGTTCAAGGGGGCCACTTGAAAAAAAGATACCTGGATTTCATTAGGACCTAAAGCAACAGTGTATAAAAGCATTTTAAGAGACTGCTACATACAGAAAATGTCAGCCAGACTGCTATTCTTACCTGCTACCAGGTGGAAGACTGATAATAACTTCTTTCTAAGAGATAATATCCATTCCCTTAAACCATTCCCCAGCTTACCTGCCCTTTCACCATACAGGATAGAGTTTCATGTTTTAGGTCTTCTGGATTCTTTCTGAAGGAGTTGCTCAACTGGCCAAACCAATGACCAAAGATTTTCAGTCTGTATTTGTTTGTCCTAAGGCACAGTGTTTCTTAGCTCAAGTCTCAAAAAGACAAAGGCACCCAGTTTATATTTCAGACACTAGGGGCAAAAATTCGGTTTACAGTTATGATGCCTAATGGTATACACATGCAAGGTGTCATACTCTGTTTACACATTACACACCCCTCCAGAGACCTAGTGTATACAAGGACACCAATTCTGTTGACCAGCCACTGTTTGTCCAAGATGTACTCAGCACAGATGATATTGCACTGAGTACAAGCCCCTGCTATAAGTCAATGGAAATCAGTACACAGGACCCCTGAGTATAATTAGATTTATTAATCTTGACCTGAATTTCACAATACAAGAAAAGTCACACACGCATTGCTCCCAGACAAAAACAAAACCTCCGATCACCAACCCCCTCAGCCAAAACCCGACAAGCAAAACAAAAAGGACACAGCTGAACGCTCAAAGACCCCAGAACCATTGCTAGAAGAGGCAGAGACCAGAGGCTTGGATTAAGTCGAGAGAGTGGGTGTGTGTGGACGTGCACACCCATGTTCTAACCCTCAGGGCAATGACTAGCTATTTAAACATCAACTTCAAAAATCTTTGAGTAGGTATCACTTAGCTGCAGAGAAGATTCCTAGATTTGGGATACCAGTTCAGCAATTACCAACAGATTAAAATCAAAGAGGAAAGGGAGGAATTAACTAGAACAAAACATTCCACGGCAGCCGAACACGGTATCATTTTCCCACTCCCCCTCACTTTTATATGACTCTCCCATTTCCAAAAATCTTCAAGCTGCACAGAGAGATGAAGAAAAGAAGAAGAATGCATGACATGCAATTACATCCCATATAGCCTGACAGTTCAGATCATCATAAGAGTGTATGTTATATTCAGGAAGGGATGCTCTTGTTCAAGTCAGGAAGAAGAAAAGGAAAATGTAATTTTCCTGCTACCAGCTAGGCCAGCTTTGCCAGTGCATGCAAACCAAAGCAAAGCACTGTCATGGGAATAACACAATTGATCTTTCCAAAGGGGGGAAAAAAATAAAGTGTGAAATATGCAGAATTCTAGCTGTAGTCGAAGTACAATTTTACATATATAGGAATGGGAAGCCTTCAATTTTATAGTACTTTGCTTTGTGTTCAGTCTGCAAGCATCAGCTGCATCCTGCAAGTGAAGCTATGTGCAGTGGAGGCCAGGTGCCCACCAGAGCCACTCTATCACTCCCCCTCCTTCACTGGACAGGGGAGAAAAGGTAAAACGAAAAGCTTGTGGGTTGAGATAAGGACAGGGAGAGATCACTCACTGGTTGTTGTCACGAGCAAAACAGACTGAACTTAGAGAGGGAATTCATCTAATTTATTACTAGGCAAAACAGAGTAGAGGAATGAGAAAATAAAATCAACTCTTAAAACACCCCCCCCCACCCCTCCCATCTTCCCAGGCTCAACTTCACTCCCGGCTTCAACCTTCCCCCCCCCTCAGCGGCACAGGGGGACGGGGAATGGGGGTTATGGTCAGTTCATCACACGGTGTTTCTGCTGCTTCTTCATCCTCAGGGGGAGGACTCCTCTCATCGTTCCCCTGCTCCAACATGGAGTCCCTCTCACAGGAAACAGTCCTTCACAAACTTCTCCAACGTGGTCTCTCCCACAGGGTGCAGACCTTCAGAAGCAAACTGCTCCAGCATGGGTCCCCCACGGGGTCACAAGTCCTGCCAGCAAACCTGCTCTGGCATGGGCTCCTCTCTCCACGGGTCCACAGGTCCTGCCAGGAGCTTGCTCCAACATGGGCTTCCCACGGGCCACAGCCTCCTTCAGGTGCCTCCACCTGCTCCGGCGTGGGGTCCTCCACGGGCTGCAGGTGGAATCTCTACACCCCCTCATCCTTCCTCCATGGGCTGCAGGGGGACAGCCTGCTTCACCATGGCCTTCACCACGGGCTGCAGGGGGATCTCTGCTCCGGTGCCTGGAGCTCCTCCTCCCCCTCCTTCTGCACTGACCTTGGTGTCTGCAGAGTTTCTTACATCTTCTCACTCCTCTTTCTGGCTGCAAAAGCTCTAACTTGTTTTTTTCCCCTTCTTAAATATGTTATCACAGAGGCGCTGATTGGCTTGGCCTTGGCCAGCGGCGCGCCCGTCTTGGAGCCGGCTGGCATTGGCTCTATCAGACACAGGGGGAGCTTCTAGCAGCTTCTCACAGAAGCCACCCCTGTAGCGCCCCCCCCCCCCCCAAAACCTTGCCATGCAAACCCAATACACTATGGTAACAGTCTCTTACGAGGGTAGCTAAAGGATAAAACAGGATAAAAGTACAGACTGAAAGACTTGCTGCAGAAAATTCAGGCTGAAGCTGACTATCCCTTGAAAGAGGCACTTGTAGACAAACACAGAAGCTAACATCTTACGAGATCTTGTGTTTGGTCAACAAGGATACCATTCTGCAGATCATCTAAAACATTTTCAGTTTTCACACTTCAGACTTAACCGCATCTATCTATAAATTTATAGTCCTTGTTTCCAAACAGCACTGTTATTCTCTGAAATTCTTTCTTGAGGAAGATATCAAGTAATTTTTCAGCATTCTACATCCCATTAGACATTAAAATCAGATGCTATTTCCCTAGATTTTACTCCTGTCTTATTATTACAGTTCAAGAACCATATAGTGTCAAAAACTCCAGTTTTGTGCTCTAATATAGCAGTCCATAAAACATGGCTCCATTTATCTTTTCACCTAGCATTAATTTTTATAACATATGGAAAACTACTTTCTTATCCAAAACTCAGTAATACACCACTCTCCTACCTTTGAGGCAACTTTTGAACAAGAACAACTTATTTCAGTACATAGCACATACCAGTAGGGTAGAACGGAAGGAAAGGAAAAGTATATAGTGATTACACACCCCACATTTATGTATTCACCTAAATTAAGGAGCGGGCATCCAGGCCAACACAGTTCTTAGCAATTGCAGATACAAAACAGTAAGTTATTCAGTACAAAAATCAGACATTTGTTTTCTCTTCGCTTAAGACAAAACTGATGCGGCTTCACCAAGCACAATCTCTGTGTCACGCTGCAGTTTCAAATCAGTAAGACTGGTGTTACATCTGTCAGCAAATTCTGCATGACTGTGTAGTTCAATAAGACTCTGACTAATAGATCATGCCATCCTGTCTCAACAAAGGCTTTAGAGATCTCTCAGTAGGCCACCTTAATTGCGGCCACAAGCTCCTAGACATCTAATAAACTTGACATGACACAGATGATAACAAGCTACATAACCACCACAATGAGAACATCAGGATTTTGTTCCAGCTGTTCATAAGAACTCTGTCTCCCTTGTAGTGAAACCTTGTAAGATGTGTACTCCTACCACAGTCCTGGGAAAATAGAGCATCTTCATGACTATTTCAATTTGTACACACTATCCATTTTTCTAATCATCTTTCACAACACTTCACTTTCACCTCACTCAAGACATCTGAAGATATCTCACCTACCCTTAATAAAGAAGCTCAACTTTGCTGAATATTATTATTAATCATAATAACATTCTGGCTACTCAAAGTTAGGCCAACTGTAAACCATAGCTGTATGAGACTTTTTTTTCCCCCCTCCTCTGTCTTCTGAGACAGATTTTGGGAGGAAGTTAAAATAAAGGCTGCGTACTTATAACATCACTGGTCACCAAGACCAGTCCCCTGCCAGCACAACTGTAAACTTTCTAAATTTCAGAAAGTTTAAACCTTACTTCAACCTAAAGAACTCTTATCCAGATGCAAACAGCATATGGCTTGAAGTTAACATCAAACTATACCACACACCTGGGCTGAAGTTAAATGTTGCAGTAGATGCTGGGGGTACCGTGGAAAACAGGCAAATAGTACTGTAATGGCCTAAAGCACTGCTATCAGAATAGCTGAAAACAGTGTGTTGGGTTTGCGTGGCAAGGTTTTGGTAGCGGGGGGGCTACAGGGGTGGCTTCTGTGAGAAGCTGCTAGAAGCTCCCCCTGTGTCTGATAGAGCCAATGCCAGCCGGCTCCAAGACGGGCCCACCGCTGGCCAAGGCCAAGCCAATCAGCGCCTCTGTGATAACATATTTAAGAAGTAGAAAAACACTTAGAGAGAGAGAGCTTTTGCAGCCGGAGAGAGGAGTGAGAAGATGTAAGAAACTCTGCAGACACCAAGGTCAGTGCAGATGGAGGGGGAGGAGGAGCTCCAGACACCAGAGCAGAGATCCCCCTGCAGCCCGTGGTGAAGGCCATGGTGAAGCAGGCTGTCCCCCTGCAGCCCATGGAGGAAGGATGAGGGGGTGTAGCGATTCCACCTGCAGCCCGTGGAGGACCCCACGCCGGAGCAGGTGGAGGCACCTGAAGGAGGCTGCGGCCCGTGGGAAGCCCACGCTGGAGCAAGTTCCAGGCCGGACCGGTGGACCCGTGAAGAGGGGAGCCCACGCCAGGGCAGGTTTGCTGGCAGGACTTGTGACCCCGTGGGGGACCCCACGCTGGAGCAGTTTGCTCCTGAAGGTCTGCACCCCGTGAGAGGGACTCCATGCTGGAGCAGGGGAACGATGAGAGGAGTCCTCCCCCTGAGGATGAAGAAGCGGCAGAAACACCGTGAGATGAACTGACCGTAACCCCCATTCCCCGTCCCCCTGTGCCGCTGAGGGGGGGGGAAGGTTGAAGCCGGGAGTGAAGTTGAGCCCGGGAAGATGGGAGGGGTGGGGGGAAGTGTTTTAAGAGTTGATTTTATTTTCTCATTCCTCTACTCTGTTTTGCCTAGTAATAAATTAGATGAATTCCCTCTCTAAGTTCGGTCTGTTTTGCTCATGACAACAATTAGAGAGTGATCTCTCCCTGTCCTTATCTCGACCTACAAGCATTTCGTTATGCCTTTTCTCCCCTGTTTAGTGAATGAGGGGAGTGAGAGAGCGGCTCTGGTGGGCACCTGGCCTCCAGCCAGGGTCAACCCACCACAAACAGTAAAAAAAAAAAGTCATTCAGAGTCAGTTGACTCATCACAGAGAGATGAAAATAGCACTCCTCAATGCAATACTCTCGCTGTTTAAAACTTTTTGTTGCTGTTGTTACTGATGACAATGATCAATTGGCCGCATTGGATTTTCACGTTAATCTCTCAAATAGGAGGTCTCCTGCAGTACCACTAGATCATCCTTTGTATGGCATACTAGCTTTTGTATCATTTTGTATTAGCAGTTAATGTCAATAATGCATACTACACCTATATCAATACCTTATCTCTACCCTTCAGCAGCTGGAATGCCACTCTATAACCCTTTACGATAGGGTTACCTTGAGGCCGCACAAACTTTAAAGATGACTACAGCTTTAAAGATGCAATTATTGTTGTTTAATGGCTATGAATTATGAATCCAGCTGTCCCAGAGAGGATAATCATCCTGTAGTAATACTTAGAATGACAACTGCTAATACCTCTACCCTTGTTACAAATCATTGGTACATGAGCAACTAAAAGACAAAAAGCCATCAAAAAACTTTGCATTTGCTCAGTTACACCTGCCCAACCCTTTGCTGGCAAAGTGAAGTGCATTTCACTTACCTGCACTGCTGGCTTGCTGTCTTTCTGCTATTTAGATTCTCTTAATTGACAATTAGACCCATGACCTACAAACTCTTGACCATCCTATTTATTCTGCATAATGGCCCAGTTCAGTACAAAATAAAAAGCTTCAGTGTTCACTTATAATGCAGACGAAAGTCTATCTTCAGCGCCTTCAACCTACTCTTACACAGAGGAGCAAAAACAATCTCAAAGAAAAGCATCTAAGCCTTTTTTTTCCAGCTCTTTTCTGAGACACCTGTCTTTTTAAAAACATATATAGTTTTACACCACAGAAAGTCAATAGTTTCCATATATGCTATCACCTGCAGAGGCTGATCAGAGGAGGTTGTAAACTCTTCCAATTTTGTTATTTCATCTCAGGTGACCACGTGGCATCCCATCATCCTTTTATTCCTTGGTGTATTTCCTTCCCAATCTTAAATCATCACTCCTTAAGAGTGGCTGAAGAAAACTTACATGATTTCTAATTTTGCACAGTAAAGACAGTCACTCAGCATCATTTTAGCTTTCTCTTCCACCCTATAGAAATAAATAGTTCTTTAGATGATCTTTGGTTTTAAACAATTCGAGTGCTTTGGAATTTGTTTCCTTCACTCTCAGCTCTAGAGTCACACATTTATTTACAAGTGAACTCTTCCCAACTCTCTAACTTTCTCCCAGAAGACATCAATTTGTCATTCTCTGCCTTTCCTCAAAGGAAGTCACACTAGAAGCAAAACGATTACTCCATCAGCCTTCTCCATGTCTTGCAATGAAGCTGCATCTAAACCACATAATACTACTCCATTTACGTACTTCCTACAAAACTATCACTAGATGCAGTCAGCCAGCAAATAGCTTAAACACTAACCCTTGCTGTTCAGTCTCACTCTCGCATTGTTACCCTGGCAGGAAGGAATTGTTTGAAAACTCAAGAGCCAGCCACAAAGTCATTACACTAGGCAAGCATTCAGCTCTCTCACAGCTCAGCCCTACTCAATCCCTCTTAAGAACAAGATATCACTTAAGGAGCACCTTAAGTGTATTTTCATT
Source organism: Grus americana (assembly GCF_028858705.1). Classification (NCBI taxonomy): domain Eukaryota; kingdom Metazoa; phylum Chordata; class Aves; order Gruiformes; family Gruidae; genus Grus; species Grus americana. Next base: position 22,533,581 of record NC_072854.1, read on the forward strand.
ATTGCATTCTTCCTGCACAAGGAAGAATATATATATATGTCTTATAAAACATAAAGGCAAACCAAATGGACTGAAGTTATACCTGGAGAGGGGAAGGCTTTTTTTTTTTTCTTCCTTCTTTGCAAGCACAGTACCATGGTTATTTCAGAATTGTGCTAACTCACTTTAAAGAAGCCAAGCTGTCTGGTCACTGACAACGAGTATACATGCATGTGCATACTGAGAAAAAAGGTGTTCATCTTAAAATACTTCATGATTAAAGAAGTAATTTTCACTCCCCCCTCCCAGCCCCCAGTCGGGGACACATACACAGCAGGAGCTCAGGAACTCTCCCGGGCGCCTCCCGGGTCTCGGGGGTACACGACAGGAGCTCCGAGAAGGGCTCGGACCACGAGGCCGTGCCCCTGCGCACTCTGCACCCCCACCGCCCCGCCCTTCCCCAGCTTCACCTCAGGCTCCCTCCCGCGGGGACTCAGCCCCGCAGGCCGCCCACCCTCCCGCTGCCGGGCTCTCCTCCCTGTCCACCCCCGGCTTCCCACCGCCCTCACCCGCGGGAAAGGGCGCCGAGGAGAGGGACACGCGAGTCTCGTGTGGAACCAGGGCAGCACGGTACGCCCGGACAGAAGCGCGCCTCAGCTGAGGGCGGCCGCAACCGGGGCCGCTAACCCCCGCCCCCCCAGGCTCCCTCTGTCCCCAGCCCCAAGGGGCAGGCACGGCAGCAGCGACGCCCTCGCTCCACACCTCCTCGCCCGGCACGGCCTGGCCTTCCTTACCTTCCCTCCTGCTCAGGGCCATGGCCCCGAGCACACAGGCGGCCCCCTCCGAATAGCCCAACCTGCCCCGCACAGCCGTCAGCTCGGCACTCGCCCTCCTTCCTGCTCGGCGCCGCGCCTGTCCGTCACGGGGCTGGAGGCGCGCCATTGGCGGAGACGGTGTCAGGGGCGTGCCCGCACGGCCGGCTGGGGGCCGCGCGGCCCCGCCCCGCCCCGCTCGCCCGCCGTGGCCGGCGCGGTGCCCGCGTGCTCCGGCAGGGGGAGCGCGGCTGCGCAGAGCCGCCGCCGGCGGGAGCGAGGGCGGGGGTGCGCGCGAGGGGGGGGGGGGGCGGCGCGCGGCGGGCGGCCCCGGCTGCGCGCGGGGAGCGGGCGGCGGCGGCGCCCCGCCGGGGTGAGTGGCGGCGGGGTGATGCTGGGCGCGCGCCGCTGCTCCCGCTCCCGCTCCCGGCCGGGCGTCTCCTTCACCTGACCGGCAGCCCCGCGCGCAGCCCGCACCCGCCGCGTTAATAATGCACTAGAATGTCAGCGCTGAAAAAGGTAGGGAGGGACGGGAGGGGGCCGCCGTCGGGGCGGCGGGCGCGCCGCTCGCGGGATGCCCCCGCACCGCACAGGCAGCGGCGGGGGACGGGGGTGCCGGTGCCGCGGGTCCGGCCGCTGCGTGCGGGGACCGCCGCCGTCGGGGACGGCTGCCCGGGCAGCGGATCGAGGGCGCGCCAGCCGCGCCGTCGGTTGTGATGTCCTCCCCCCGTCATCCGCGCGTCCCGGCGCCGCGTTGGCCGTGGCGGGGGTCTACCCGTGGCGAGGGTCTCGCCTCGGCACAGCCCGGGCGGGACGGTTGCGCGGCGGGGTGCCCTGTGGCGGCGCGGGGCGGCTGCGGGCTGGCACCGGCCGCGGAGCGCGGGGAGAGTCGGCGGGGACGACGACGGTCGGACCCTCCGTGCGGCCGGTTTGGCCGGAGGGAGCGGCGGGGCGGGGAGTGGTGCGCGCGGAGCCGCAGTGCCGACGGCGATTTAAATTTTGGGAGCGCGTGATTCTCGGGGCTGCTCCGCGAGGAGGGGCCGGGGGAGCCGGGGCTGCAGCCGTGCCGCCGTCTGCAACGCTGCCACCCCCACCCCCCTCTTTTTTCTTCCCGGCCGCGGTGCCGGTGCAGAGCCGCGGAAGGCGCCGGTACGTCGGAGGGGCCGCGCTGCTCCCTCCGGCCTCTCACAGCCCCCCGCGGAGCGGCGGCCCGGCCCGGCCCCGAGGGTCGGCGGGGCCGCAGCCCGGCATCCGAGGAGGGGCGGGCGGCAGGTGCGCCCCGCGCGTTACCTGCGCCGGCTCCGCGCATCTGCCCCGCCGCGGGCGCGCAGGGCTCGGCGCGGTTGGAAAAGTCCGCGGACGCGCAGCCGGAGCGCGGGGGCGGGCGCCGGGGGCCGGACGCATCAGCCGCGCTGCCCCCGGTCGCCGGGGCGGTCACGGGTGGCTCTTCCCGCGGGGAGGGGGATGCCTGCAGCCGGCTTGGCCGAGCGCCTCCGCGGTCCTTTGAAACACCGTCTGCCGGAGAAATAAAATAACTAACCGGCACCATACTACAACCGCAGCGCACTTCGGCCCGTCTCGCCTCCCCGAAACTCGCCTCCCGGAGCGCAGCCGGCAAAACGGCTCGGCCACCTCGGGGCGGGTGCGAGGCGGGCGGCCCCCGCCGCCGTCCTGCCCGGCCCGGTGCGGTGCGGCGCGGCGCGGCGCGGGGCGGTCCGGGGCAGCGGAGCGGGGGGAGCCCTCCGGCCGGCGGAAAGCGCCGAAGGGGCTTTCTCCTACGGCCCAGCTTTCTGTCGCCTTCGTAACCTAATTCTTACACTGCTGGTGCCCCAGTTTTAATAGCGGTGCCGGTTCCGTAGAGCTTGGCGATTAGCGGTAAATGCACATAGAAGTGCTTCGGCCTCAACTTCCCTGAAACTTCCAAAGGTTTCTAATCTGCAGCCACGATTTTTTGTTTGTTTCCGACCGTGCTTCGTTAAAGCACAGGCTTACACCGGCTTAATGTGTCTTGGGAGCAGGTGATATTTGCATCTCTTCCAAATTAAAGCACTTAGAACGAGATCAAGTGCTTCAATCACTCTAGATGGTGTGAGCCCAAGAACAAGACTGTGAAACTCAAGTGCCCTTCTCAGTGCTGGAGTGTTTTGTGTATATTTCTGTGTGCTCCAGAGTAGTATCACAAAGCAGAGCAGTAGCAAAATTTGGCATACTGACTGCCTCAGGTCATTTAAATAGAAGATGGCTGCAAGGGGCATCCCGCTAGGAGGAAGGGTCGCCTGAATGTGACCGAGTGCAAATCCAAGTGCAGATGACTGAGAAATCTCGTGTGGGGTCCTAGCAGCTGAATGCTTTGTACTGTAGCTTGGGATACGTCAGGGGAGCATATTAGTTGTACCGGACTTGTTTTAGAAAGTGACTCCAGGGTAGAGCAGGGGATGATGCTATTTTATAATGCAAATGTATTTGAGATATCAGCCTTTCACATCTGTGATTAGTTTCATTTCCGTCTTTGTGTTTTATCTGGAAAACAGGTAAAATAGGAAGAGTAGGAGTTTTATACTTCTGTGCTTTCAGCAATATAGCAATTATACTTCAGTCATTTCCAGATGGTTTGCACAAAGCACTTTCTTTCAGAATTGCAAGTTTTAATTTTACTGCGTGTAGCTATTTTACAGTGCTAACCAGATTTTATCATTTGTATTTGAAAGGTGTTCCCCCCCATCATTTTGCATGCTTTTCAAGATGTCTAGTGTGTGGTTAAAATGGACTCAGATGATGTTTAATAGTTTTATGAATTACAATGTTATGCATTGGAGATTTAATTCCAAGTGCTGTAGTCGGACCCTGTGTGATCAGACATAATATTCCTAAGTTAAAGAATGCTTTTATTATGCCATTGTTCAGTTACACATGAAGTAAAAACTAGGACTGTCAAATAAATTCTTTGATTCTATTTTAGATCATTTTTAGCTTTTCGTTTTAGTACCATAAAGTGCTATTTGCATTTAGTTACACATATATCTAGTTTGCACTAGAACAGTATGGGGCATACCTCTTTGTTAACTTTTTAGAATTTCTAGTCCATCTGAAATGAGTTTAAATTTCTGGTGCAAGTTGAAGTTACACTTAGAGTGAAGACATAAGTGCTTTAAGCAAGCATTTGAAACCAGCAAACATAGACTGCTCTTGACAGATGTATTGAGGAGAATGTGTTTTGTCTGTATAACCAGTAAAACCGCACAGTTGAAGCCAAGATTCGCTGAATCGATGGTAATATTCCTAATGACTTAATGAGATTGGGATTTCACATTTGTGCAGGGCAAAGTCTCACCAGTATTAATGGTGGTATTGTTGGCTATGCCAAGCTGTTACCAGAGAAAGTTACTAAATCAAGATAGAAATGTTAAGGTCCATTATGGCTAACTAAAAATTATATTCTAATAAATTCCACTATATGAAGCAAGTTACCTTGATATTAGTTGGTAGATGTGATAGGAGAAATGTATCACTGAATAGGACGTTCATACCTGATCCTGTGGAAAGCTTGGATATTCAGTTTCCACTGTTTCTGAACACCCAGTAGCATCCCGCCCAGAGGGTACCTACCCTTTGCAGGCTTTCCTGAACATTGCTCCTCCTGGTCAGGTTACCACTTCACAATTACAACATTTTTTTCTGCCAATGGATGTTCTAATAGGAAATATTCATATACGCAGTCTGGATGACTAAATTTCAGCCTGATTGAGAGCTTTGTCTGACTACATTATGGACATTGGAGTAATTATTGGGATAGTTTTTGTGTGCCTTAACAAAGGTGGTAAAATGTTATTTTACGCCTGCCTTTGGCAGGAATTTTCTTCCTGTTTGCAATTACACGTAGTCAAAGCAATTTGCTTGTATAGCTATGATAATCCTATGAGTAGTTTTGGTAATAAAAAGAACATTGAAATAAACCCTTGTTTTTTCTAAGGTATACCATCAGGGGGCCCGTTCAAACTGCACCAGTCAAACAAAAACAGCTGCTTCAGTTCTACTCCATGAATAAGACAAGTCTTATTTGCTGCTTCAGTTCATCACTACACTGAATTTGTTTGTCTAACCATGCATGGTGAACGGGAGGACCACTAATGCAGAAAGTTAGTGTTTGCTCATCCATTATGATTGTATTTAAGAGACACTTTCAGTTCTTAGAAATGTATTATATGGGCCAAAATATCCCACCTGAATCTAAAATATTCTGTTTGCTAAATGGGTAGTTTTGTTTGAATAACTACATAAAAAAAAAAAAGATATGTGGTTCAGTTTGCCTTGCGAAAATTCATAGTCATCCACGAACCATATGGCTTTCTTACCTCTAGTAGAGAAATATCTCTCTGCATGGCAGATACAGTATGTCAACAGCTATGATCAAATATAAGTAGAAGTGGGCATGGATGAATCAGAATCTCTTTTAAAGTAGACCTGTTGGAGACCACAACTTCTCATATTTCAGTCCATATATATCTCCATTTTAGAATTATATTTCCCGAAACAGATTATAGTTCATCACAGCTACTTTCTGTTGTAGGGGCCAAAATGATTCATTACAGTAAAATAAGTACTCTTCCCATGATATTTATTTAGGAAATGTCAAGTAGCAGTTTATCCATTTAGTACACGCTCAGTTGTGATGAGAGGATGGAAATCACTGCAGTTAGATTTCTCAATCAGTGTTTCTACGCATGCATATATATTTGGTCTTACTTTGCTTTTATCTGTTTTGCACTGCACTTTCTTAAATACTTCTTTTGTGCTTAAAATGTACTTATCTTCCATGCATTTTCATTCCACATTTGTCACATTTCTCTGTCCTCGCCAGTTCTGAAAATGAACAACAAATAACTTCCAATATAGCATTGGCCTTTAGCCCTCTACTTTTTTTTTTTTTGTCATTTTATAACTATATAGTCTTACAATCTAAAAAGACTTTCTTTCTTTCCACTTTTGGTAGTAAATGTAGTATACACCTGCAGTTAGCAGAAGTGCATGAGGTATACCATAGATGAAGGCTTTATCTCACAAGGGAAATCGGTGTCTATTATCTTCAGTAGATGCTGCTACCACTGTGTGTAGATAAAGTAGATAAATTGACAGTAATGAAACATATTAAAAATAAGGTCAAATACATACATAAATCCAACAAGGCAAAAATCATTAATTTAGAGATTCAGACTGTACATATGCACAAATAACAGAGAGAGAAGTATGTATCAGAGCTTTCCATCTATCTATAGCTTCCCATCTTGGGTCCTTCATAGCTGCTCCTTCTCCACCCAAAATCCTTCCACCACTCTCAGTTTTGTATCTTTCATCTTAAATAATCTCTTTAAAAAGTAAATTTGTTATGTCAAAGGAAAGAAGAGCATCTTCTGTCAAGAGGGTTGTCAGATTGACCTGAGCTCAGTTTGAACACAAGAAGTTGTTGCAAGACAAAGTTTATTTTAGCAAATGTAAAGGTTAAGTCTTGATAGTGAAGTTGAAAACAGTTAGGAAAGCTTAAAACTAAGAAACACAAATTCAGGGAGAAATTGGACACCAGTTTCTTGTGTAGTGGTCATTTAAGGTGTCTCTGATACGTATTTCATCTTGGAAGCTGAGAGGCTGCTCGACCAGTGTTAAGCCTCTGGAGTGCTGCCTTCAGAGGGAACAACTCTCCTGCATTGCCCCGGAGAGGGAGCAGGTCAGTACTGAGAATAACAATTCAAAACATTTTTTTGTGCTGCATCCTTATTACCTTTCTTCTTTAATTTAGGTGATACAGTATTTTCAATAATCCCTAAGGTGTGTGTGAGAATCCAAATTAATTGTTTAAGCTTGTCTGGAATCTAATTGCCCTTAGCATGCCAAGGGTTTTTAATATGTTGATTTCCTGCATGAGATTTATTTTTGTGCATTGGAGGTCAACTGAATTAGTTTCCTGTGATTCTTTACTTCTTGACAGTATGACTTACACTGTAAAACTTTTTAATGCCCTAATAATGTTATGCAAGTTACATATCGTAAAATATCAGCAAAGTCTCCAGCAATTCTCCTAGTTTTGCAACTTGGATAGGCTGGTGACTTTTCATAGAAACCGCATACGATGTTATTAATGATGCAGATAATCAACTTAGCCTTCAAGGAAACTTTGTCCAAACCATTTCACCCTTGCATGGTCATTTTTAGAGCCCATGCAGCTGCAGGGGTACAGAAGTATATTATTGTATTATTGTGTGTTTTACTGGCAGTGAGGAGTAGAAAGAACTTCTCAGCTTTCACACCTGCCTTCTAGTTTCACAAGTAGCCTGTAAAAATAACACTGAACAAATAGCTTCAGTCGCCACAAGTGGGAGGTTATTTTTGACCCTCTTCTTTTCCCCTGAATGGCAGGCAGTAGAGAGAGAACATCAAGTAGTTACTACTCCTCTACTCTTTTTATTTCTTATAGAGTAATCTAAAAATAGGAGGGGGAAGGAAGAAACCCCAGAGGATCTTCCACTTTCACATTCTTATTGATTTATGGCTTAATAAGTCATTGGAATATAAAGCTGCAGAGTATAAACATTCTTACTCTATCGAATTTGTCTAAACAGAGTCCAAGTAAGATAAAAGACAGCACTTTTGCTTCATTCATGCAGAGTGAAATTCTTCCCAAAGAGCATCAGTATAAGGCCACCTTTTATCCTCTGCGCAACAGCGGATTTCACTTAAATGAACAAATATATTCTTTAGTTTTAGAGACTGATAACAATTATCTTCCCTGATGAGCAGAAAGGAGGACAAAGCTTGCTTTTCTTCCTTTGATTTATTTCCCTTGATCTTGCAGTCTTTCAAATCCTGCATAGTTGAAGCTACAGGAAGAATCTAGGCCTTTTTTTTTATGCTGGAAAAGGAAATGAAAAAAACACATTCAAGTTTCTTGAGAAGGCTATGTATCTGTCTGAATTCTTTATTATACCCTTAACCAGTCTTCCTCATGATAACACAGTGTAGAGGAAATAATACGTAGACTTAATAATGCTTTTTAAAAATTATTTTAAATTGGGGCATGAAGACATCACATAGCAAGAAGATGTTGCGTACGAGTAAGAAGTATTAATATCCTCTAGCTGGGAAGAGTTTGGGCTCCCATTGGTAAGAGTGACACAAGGTTCACCTTCCCTCTGAAGGAGAATTCAAGCCCCTCTGATGTTTCCAGCCCTTTCTGGCTGCAGGACGTGAAACTGCTCTTTTCTTTGATGACGACTTGTGGCTTTATTATCCAGCATCTGGCCTGCTTTTTGTCTACTTTGGGGTTATCTTTGCCATAATGTTTTACTTAAAGGTAAGAAATTTTAAAAATGTGATTGTTCAGTGTTCCTGTTATACATCATGTACACCGTAATTTGATTTTTATTTTTGTCTGAAATTTTGATCTCACTCATTTGAGGGTCTGTTTATAAATGGTGTTATTTAGGAATCGCTACTATAGTTTGCATTCATACTGCAAATGTCCAAAATCAGTTTTCAGAGCAAGATAAATTATTGGATTTAAGAGAATAACTCCAATATTTAAGAGATTCATTTTAAAATAACTCATGTAGGTGATGTTTTCTTAGTAGCTTAACAGAAATTTAAATTTACTCTTTTCCTTTCTGGAATTCAAATGGATAAACAGGACTGCTGCTTTTTTTTCCCCATATGTTTTAGTAGACTGAGAAATCAAAATGTTCCGCATAGACTAGGCATGGCTCCTTCACAACGCACTGTTTATTTAAACTGTAATATACTACGATTTGTAGATAAGAGCGGTTTTGTCACAAGTATCTGCAGCTTATAGCATTATATGCAGAAAAGGCAGCAGTACATCTGAAAATGCAGAATTAGTTTTGCTGCCGGTTCTGAAATGCATTGGGTTCTATAGCGTCTCCCATCTCTATGCACCTCAGCTTTTATTCATTATGCAAGAGGTGAGTGTAGTAAGTGAGATGTTTCAAAAGAAATTATTTTGATGAAGTTGAAGAGGGATGCGATTAATTATGATATCCTGTACTTTTATAATAGTATGGACAGTAAGTAATGTGATAACAGTTTTCTTAAATGGTAATTTAGAATGTACTGCTCCAAAATCTTAACGTATATGACACTTCTAAAAGAGGAAGCTTCTCTCTATGTTATTTTTCAGCCTCATTCCTCCTTTTGTAATGTGACGCATTCTTATATTGCACTGACCTTTCTTAGGAAAACTTGAACTATCTACACTTCAAGACTTCAGCTGCAATGAGATTTAGAAAGTTATATATTACTTTATGAATTCAAAGGCACATACACTGACCTTTGAAAATAATGAAACAGATGACCAAAGCATTATAATGTATCTAAATAGTTAAATTCAATAGTTTGAAGGTCTGTTATCTTTCTTTTTAAATTAAGAAGTTATAGATTAATTTTGGATACTTCCCAAAGTTTTTCTTTTTCCTCCCTAAAAATGTTTATCTACAGCTAAAATAAATTGTTAGAAGTTACATAAATCAGTGGAAATATTCTTACGTCCACCAATAAAAGATCTCCTGTAATGTGTGTTCATTCTTGAGGTCATTTATAGTGCAGTTAATGTCCTTTTATATTGTTTGGTTTTGAGTTTTCTTTTTGACATGCATTTAATTCTTTTTCTTAAATTATTGTATTTCAAAATAGCATTTTCATTTAATGGTGCTTTTGGAAATTGTACATCCCTTTCTAAATGTCTCATCTGATACATTAATATTTTTAACATGTACTGTGCTTATGTTTTAGAGCAGGGTGGAAGTCACTCTCAAATACTCCTTGTCATGGATAAATTACAAAAAAACATTTCCTTTGCTAACCAGTGTCAGGTCTCTGATCAACTCCCAGTGATTTTATATCTCTTTTTACTTTCCAAAATTGTCATGAATTGCTGTTCTAAAATGATGCAGAAAGAGCAAAGTACAAAGCTGAGAAGTATAGTGTATGCCAGGCTGTAGAATGCTGCTTTGATCAATAAAATAGAAAAGTTTCTCCTATATAACTGTATCACATTCAGACTGCGATCTCTATCAGGAACTTTCCTGGCATCTGCTTGTAGGTAACTTTCCATTTAGTTGCATACCCAAGTAATGTAAAACATTTTATTTTATTTATTTATTTTGAAGAAAAACGCCTTTTCCAAACTTCCTTTAATAGAATATTTTCTCTGTTTATTAATTTCTTTAAATTACACTCCATTATTTTAAAAAAATTGTGGTGTGATTCCTAATTTGATGGATTTTCATTTAAAATGTTCTGACAAATGTCCATCTGTTACTCCACAGCATGTACATGGACACTGAAACTTAGCAAACTAGCATGATGCCTGAGAATCAAGAGAATGTGTGAAGCTTTACATTCTGATTACAGTGGTGAAATGAAAGATAACATTTTGCGTCATTGCTTGAAAGATCGGTGCTCTAAGCACAGCTTGTCGTGTTAACATTTGTGTTTTCCTGCACTTCTTAATGTTGCGATATATCAGCCGAAGGGTGAGCAGACCCACGAGCAAGCCCAGGTTAACGCTGGAAAAAAGGGAGAGTGTTACGGAGGGGTTTAGGGAAGCATCGTGATACTGCTTGGCACACGAAGAAAGGGAGACAAATGATCAAGGATATAGATGAAAGTGACTATAACAGTGAAGGCATCTTAATAGGGCAGTATAGGGAATGACTGTTTTGGTTGTCTTGTTCTGGTTAAATGTAAGGGGGAGGAACAAGCTGCATATCATCTCTTTCCTGAGGTATCGTACACGTTTCACAAACTGCATCATGAAGGATTGGCAGACTTAAATATTTTCATGTGTACAAGGTAAAACTACGCAGACTATAGAAACAGTCATTAGCATCGTATAATGCATCTTGATATGTAAAAATGTGCAGAAGGGGCTCAGCTGATGTGAGGTAACTGCCAGGCTGCACTTGTAGCGTTCTTTACTTGGAAAACAGATTACCCGTAAAATAGGGTATCTTGTCAGAAAAAAAATAAAGCAACCCAGGAAGTCATTTACTGCAAGAAAACATAATACTGCTCTTAATTTCAGTTGCATAATTCCACACAATGATGAATAAAATTTGCCTCTCTTTTTCAACATCTTTCTTTCATGGGGCTGGTCCAACTTACCCTGAAGAAATATCTTACTCGTTATTATCATGACTTGCCACATAAGATGCATTCCTCTTGACCAATGGAACAAATTTTTCCTATGTTTCTGATTTTGGAGCACAAGGAACAAAGTATTCTTGGCAGCCAGGCTGTTCCCGTGTGAATTCTCTTCTGAAAGACATCACTGTGATCATTAGTCTTCAGTTTTTTTCAGAGCAAAACATAAAAACGTCTTCTCCGGCCTTGTCATCCCTTCGTAAATATGTCCAGCTCTTGCAATCACTACCACTGCAAAATCTCATCTGAAAGATTTGCAAGAAGTACCAAAATAAACAGCAGTGTATGTGCATGCAAGACATCCCGGCTGTGAAAGAATGATGGATACACTGAATTATTACTCAGTAAAAACTTCTTGATGCATTCCCTTTAAAACTGTATCTATGAAAATTTACTTTACCATCCAGTACTACTATTTTTTGGCTACAGCTACAAATACTGTGTGGTTTGATCTAGAGGATTTTGTGGTATTCTTCTTGATTGATTTTTCATGTATCATTTTAACACAAATCTGTGCCAACCTATATATCATAAACCTATTAGAAAAATCGACTATATACATAAGCAACAAATGGTGATTATACCCAAGCACTTATATACCTTCCCCAAAGGACAGTGGAGAAAGAGTTAGAATTGCTGACCTAACAGTAACTTTTCAACATCTTTAGTATCCTTAGATTTCACAGAAATTTTAAAAGTGATTTAAATATTCCCACGGGGAAAACAAAAGATAAAAGAAGTGACTAAAGTATAATAAAATAAACCAAAACAAAGTGGAAAGTCAGAAGATAATACAGAACTAACAATACTGAGCAATAGCAAATTAGTATTCATATAGTTATTATGAAGATGAGACTAGTAATAATTTCACTTTTTTCCATATGGAGGCAGTTAATTGTTCCTAAGTATATGGAAAAACTCATGATCTGAAAGACTAAAACAGAATAGAACTGATTCCTGTAAAAACTGAAATATGATATAATATCATTTAGTGATTATGTATATAATTTTTTTCTTCCTCACACATGACTTAAAATTTTTATTCAGAAATCAATGAAAAGAATTTCCTGGAATGTTGCCTGTTGTCGCCAGGAAACAACAACATCTTTCTGAATTTCCTTGATAATAACATTTTCATTGTTTTTTTTCCCCACAGCAGACTACTTGCAAATTTCAGCTGATGCTGAAGTGATATATTTGTGAATTCGCTTAAAAGTAACCCCGACGTGTGTTTGTGCCTCAGCCTGGGCCTTCGCTTAGCTTCTTGATGCAGTAAAAGGGCTGACTGAAATCTCTGTTTCCATTTGTGGTTCGGCCCCTGTGAAAATTGCAGGGGTTCTCTTGCACGCTGGCGGTCTGTTCACTTTACCTGTGCTTCATTCTGTGCCATTTGGGTGCCGAGTTGGGGCGAAGGAGAAAGCAGCGTCCTCATTTTTGACAGGAGGAAACATTTTGATAGCACTCACTTGTGCCAGGGATTAAATGCAGTTGGGCTCCCGTTAGGGCCCAGCATCACTTGAGGTGCCTTAGGGTCTCCAAGACACCCATGCAGACCTGGCTGCTACAACAAAGACTGGCTGGAGTCCAGGCCGGGGGCACCCAGCACCTCTCAGGGAGCGCCAGCTGCCCAGGTTGGCCTTCCTCTGCCACTGCTGAAGAGCTCAGGACCACGTGAGGGACTCTAGGTAGTCACCCTTCTGCCCTTCAGCCATTGCTCCAGGAGGGTCGCATGTAACCCACATGCCGTATGTGACGACTTGGTATGTATCTGCCAACCTCAGGTATCTCGACGTTTCCCAGATAACACCAGGCACCCATTAGCAAGCAACCAAATCCTGCCCTAGGTGTGTTTTGCCATCGCACCAAGGGGAGCTGTTTAAGAGGCTCTACCTAACCATAAGCATTGACTTTGATGGAAACAACTTTACAGGGAAAACAAATTTAAAACGAACAGATCCTAGAGATTTAAATGCATTTGTGTTTGTTATTATTTGATATAATAAATGAGCACACGTAAAAGTGCTCTCCAGGTACGCTTGGAGAACATTGTGCTGCCTGTGTGCAAATTTGAGCTGTCAGTTGCTCAGACTTCATCTTATTTGTATTTAGTTTTCACAAATTAGCCTACTTCCCAGTGCAATCCAGCCATGTCAAACATTTGAAATGTTTGAATTCAGCTGTTTGAGTTTTGGGTGAACAAGGAAGGTTTTGCCACTGAACTCAGACCTGGTTTTTAGGTGCCGGCTGGTGAAGGCACCCCTAAGCACGCGCCTTGCTGGGAGCAGGGCTTTTGGTTTTGCCATCGCATTTGGGCTGTGTCGTGCTTCAGTTCTTTTCATTGTAGCCTTACCCACAAGGAGTGACTTGAATGTATTAACTCGTTGAGCGACATGTGCTTAAAAACAATAAATCACCGAATTTGGACAGAGCAAGCGTGGGCATTTTCAAGTCATAAAGACTGAAGACTGCCTACATGAGAAGCTGCATTTCTGGTTTCACTATGTCATATATAAGTAAGTAATTAATGTTCTTATTTTTATTGTAACGGAAAATTGGGGAAACAGCATTTTCTTTCTTGTTCTTGCTCTTGTTAGAAAAGTAGCCAAATACCCCAAAACACTGGGCTGGGGTATCGGTTTACTGGTGCCTGAAAAGAGACCATCACCAAGTTACTCCCCCCAAACTTTGCAGTCCCCTTTTTTTGATAGCCTCCCCTTCCATTGATGACCACTGAAGGTGATCCAGGTGCCCGAGACCAAGACACGAGGTGCCGTAGCAGCACTTGCCCTGCCTCTGCACTGCCGATGAACGTACCTTTGGGGCTTCTGCCAGACTGGAAATTGTCTGCGAGTGGACAATTCCATTTTTCTGTGGTGTCGGCGAGTTGCCCATCTCTCTGAACTTGCTGGGAGCTGCCCCAGTCACTGGCACAATGGGAATTACTGGAGTATTTTTGGCCATTCCTTTGCTGGCATCAGAGAGACCTGAAGGAGGTGCCTGCGGGGGGGACACCTGAAGATTGCTGCCTTCCCTGCCCCACTGCACGCACACCGACCTCCCTTGAGGTAGCAGTGTTTGGGAAGAACGCAGTCAGCACTCCTCTCTGCTCATCTCCTGTAAGGACTGAGAAGGGGCACAGATTTAGTGTTTATCCTGAACAGGGCTGTGTGTGCATTTCCATCATTTTTAGAAATTTCCTTTGAAAGAGCTGACAATGCGTGATCTATTTTAAATACTGCTTCAGAGGATGAAATTATTTTTGGTCTAAATGAAATCAATAAGCGGTATTAAATATAAGATAAGGTTTAAGTGAGCAAAAAAAAAAATCCAGTGACCCTCAGTATTTATCATATGTGTCAGGGCTGGTATGACAACCTTTATTAGCTAATTAATATCCCCTTTCTGTAAAGCAGACAGCTTACTAAAACAGACAAAACCTTCTCTCTCTGAAGTCCTTCAAAGGCAGGTGCAGGTGCCTCCTTTATTCCAGGCTTCCCTTTCTCCTCTGGGGTCCCTATTCCTCAAGGTCCTGGACCTTGTTCTCCCTGGCTTCCTCGAGCGCGTCAGGAAATCTTCCCAAGCCTGGTCTGCGTAGCCCACCGCAAAGTCAGGCGCTGGTAAAATCCCGATTTGTGCCTCCCTCACCTGCGCTGTTACGAGCTCCTCCGTACTGGTACTGCACGGTTGGGCTCCGTGGGCGCCGGGGTGTGTAAAGCGATGCTCCTGCCTTGCCTTACGGAGATCACCTTTCCTCTGCCGCTGCTCTCACACTCAGAGATTGGATTTTCCCAACACAGAAGCATTTTTAAGTTCTTTATAAAAATTAGTGCAGCTCTCCCTTGCTAGCTTTTTTCCTCCTAATGCTCTCTTTGCTGTCTCTTTGCCTCACCATTATAATTCTGATGTTGTTGGTTCTTTCATTTGCTGTATTGAACATTTTCTGAAATAAATAAGAACGTTGCTTACATCTGTGGATAATTCTGGTCCCATATGTATGGTACTAGGAAGTGTTGCCTAGCAAATTCTGTGAATCTTGATGAAATATGTTAGTTCCTTTTCATAATTTACATCTATTATTTCTCACAGTATTTGATATATTTTACATGCTTTTGTGATCCTGATTTTAAAGAAAACAGAAATTGTGGTCAAGTGGACTCACGGACCCAGTTCTTTAGGACTTTTGTTGCTGGACATGAGATTCCTCTGATGAAGCGTGTATGTTGTAGGTGCCTCCATCGGGGCAGAAGCTAGCGGTTACTGGTACTTCTCGGTTCCCTGTGCAGCGAGAGGAGCGAGATGGGCAGCCCTGAGGGGTGATGCAACCTCTCCCTAAAGCAGCTTAGCTGCGTCACACCTGAGAAGCGCTGGCTATCTCAACACCAGGGCTTGGGATGACTGGCTCAGAGGTGGATTTCTGTTGTGAAGGATGTATATGTTGGTATGGTGAATGCCATTGGGGAAATTTACAGGTAATCTCTTTTTTAATACAGTTCAGTAGAATTTTGGCCATACAGTTAAACAGGTCTTGAAGGAATGAACCTTTTAGTTATAGCTTCTCACTGTTGCTCGAGATGCTTTTAAAATCAGCATCTACTCATTAGGACATCAGAAATAACTGATTTTTCATTAGCGTAAGGCTGCATTTGAGCCCCTTGTTCATGCATTGAATTCTTCAGGAAGTTGAAAATTATGTCCTAACACTGCATTAACTTTGAGTTGTACATCCTGCCTCATGCACACCCTTTTTGCATAGCAGAAAAAGTCTGATTTAGAGTAGTTCCACACAGGAGCAGGGTTGGGATTCATGGGTTTTTTTATTATTATTATTATTATTATTTGTTTTCTTTTAAATCAGGAAATACATTTTTCCCTGCTCTCCTGAGATGCTTAGCGATTCTATTCCTTGCTGAGCAACAGGAGGTTAAGATGTAGAAAAAGGCTGGTTTGGAGCTTATTTGGAACACGCCAATAATAGCAGTTGTTGGTAACGAATCTATTCCTTATGAGTACATGACACGCTCCTTTTCTCTTGTGATAGAAGCTTTAAATGTTAGTAGCCAGGAAGTGCCAGCATTCTAATTGCTCCCTGCAGTTAAGTACATAAAAATATCAGAGGCATAAAATATTTTGGCATTAAAAAAAGAAGATGGGTAAAGAAATAGGGTGAAGAAATAGGGTGCAGTTAAGAATTGAGGAATATAAGGCAGAGGCAAAAGTGTCTGCTTGAATACCTGATACTGCCTTTGCTTCAAGCTTCAAACGTCGATGAGGGAACTTTAGCAGTCATGTAAGAAATGTGTTTGCATTCCCACACCAGCTACGTTTGAACTGGGGAGCTTTGATCTCTAAGTTGGTCCTTTTAACATGAAGATTTTTCATTTCTCGATAGCTGTGGTGCTGGTCTCAAAATGCTAAAAAGTGGAAAGCCCTGTAATGACCTGGAAACGCCAGCTCCATCCATAGTGCTCTGGGAGCGTACGCATCCTGCGTTTACTTGGCTGATCCACTGGCAGCCTCAGAAGTGGCAACACAGTACTGAACACAGCTGAACTTATTTCGGCATTTTGGTGAATTAAATCTGCTGCTGACCATTAGAATGTTGGAGAGAAAATTGCCATTGAAATTGCATATTTAGTCAAAAACTATACTGCCACAATCCTGCTGACGTAAAAGGGATAAATTGTCAGTATATATTCTGCACATTGTTATACACATACCTGTTATCTTTGTCAGTAGCAGATGTATCTGACAATTTTCAAGGTTTTTTAAAAATTATTTTAATTAAATAAAGCCCTTATTGTTGGGATTTAAAAGCATGTAAAGTTCTGTTTTACCAAGCTGCACACACAACTGGTTTTAGAAGCAATACAAACTGAGTGCATGTTAGGTTTCAACTGAGAATGCTTGGAATGATTCAGACTAAGACTTTAATATTTCATATGTAAAATTAAAAAAAAAAAAGCAAAACTTTCTCTGTTTGGGTACTTGTAATACCTAAAAAAGCCCTAATAGATATCGGCATTGCTCCATATGAAACTTCTGTAAGTCATCCTGGTCCTACTGAGTTCAGCATCCTTAGTAGGAACATGTTCAGGCGTAAATATAGAGCCTTCTCTGTTGTCCTGTGAGCATGAAATCAAATACATTTGTGTGATTCTTTATTCCAAAGGCTTTACAATAGATCTCTAAATATTTTCATTATTAGACATGTAGCATTTTTTGTTCCTCCAGAGAGCCTGTACGCTTTGTGTTTAAGCTACGTGGGGAGGTTACATTTTTTGTGTCCAGCTGACTTCTAAACTGTTTTGTGTTGCTTTTGATTATTGAAAATTTAGTTTAGCCTCGTTCTGCAGGGCACTGAGGAAGAAGAAGATAACACATACAGATATGACTATTCTCCCTCCACTCCTCATCAACAGCGTCATTATCAGTTGTATTCTAATACTCTAGAGACACGTAAAACATTTACGTTTTTTATTCATAGAAGAAGATAATAAGTAGCTTATAGATTAACTATACATAGATGTAGTACATAACTATAAATTAGATTTAAGCACAGATAAATAATATTTTGTAGGGAAGACGACTGTAAACTTTTTCCATCTATACAACTGTAGCCTGTATGCATTGTCATCGTTCAGGCAGTAAATTCTTCAGTTAAAAATGTTTCACTGCACTTTTGTATGAAGTTTGAGTGCAAGGCATGTTCGTGTTTTCTACTAAGTTACTAAATGTCACTTCTGCATGCACCACTGTCTTTGCTTCCATCAGACTCCTGGTCACTCCTCTGTGAGCATAAATGGTTGCTTTTGAAAATTACATTCTCTATGATCTATTGTTCTAATCATCTCTACGATCTAGCTACAAATTCTTGGGATATAATTTGTGTAAGAATCTAAAGATGATATTCAGTTCAGGATTAAGATACCTGAATGTAGTTGTCTGCCTATATATGAGGGGATTCAGCTGCATCAACTGAGGCATCTAGTGCCTTTTCGGAAGCCCTAAGTTATTCCACGTGGCTCTCAGCTACTAGGCTGCAGGACTGCAGTCCTTCTTAGGTCCTGTGTAATGTCTCCCAGCCTCAGCAGAGCTCTTGAGTAAATAGGCAGCCTCAGAAGTCATCAGGCACCAGTATTAATTATGCACTGACTCAATCTCTGCATGCCTAAGATCCCACTATAGTGCATGGACATCTGGTCAGCACAGCAAAGGCAACAGAGAAATTCAGCTGATCAGCCACGGTGTGTGTACGATAAACTTAAGCATCCTATGGTATTTCAGATGTTTTAGGTTATCCGAGACACGTGCATGGGCTAGAATGTATGTTGTAGGGCCTGCAGAGGGTGTATGTTCTTTAGAAATGGCAGCTGGGGGTTAGGCATGATATCTGAGAGCACCTGCAGCGACACTAGGCACTGGTATGTGAGCAACTGAATTGAGCCCTCGATATACGAACATAGGCCCCATGGACTGTACTAGAGGCGTAGGCACGGTGGTGACTGCAGACACCTGAATTTGGGCATCGTAGATCTGTGAGCTGAATTCCACCTCACTGAGGACTTGGATATTAATTTAATTTAATTTTCTTGTTTGGCTATTTGCCTGTGGTAACTCAAGACTTCATTGTCATGTATATATGAGAAACTACTAGTCCATCAACTGAAGAGTCCTATTCTCATGTACTAACCCTCTCTGCTATTTGGCCTATAAACCTTATTCAAAATTTTCACTTAAAATCTAGATACCCTGTTTTGTACATCTTCTGTGCCTGTTTAAATCTTTGAATGAGCCTCACTAATTTTAATGAACCAGCATCCAAGTACCTAGAACCATGATTGACAAGTCATGTTTACAGGCTCTTTATTGAGTCCTTTATTGACCTTCTGCTACTGAAACATTGCTTCAGTTTTATGAAGTTCAAGTGCTTAAAGTGTGGGAACGTGATGTTTATGGCAACCTTCTCATCAGAGCAGCTAGACAGCATGAACAGAAGTCAGGGCCAAAGTCAAACTATGTAATAACCGCGATAACAGTACTTAATTCTAGATAATCAAAGGATTTCAATGTGTTTTGCAAATATTAATTAATATCACAACAGAGTGAAGTGCATATTGTTAGCTTATGCCCATGTCAGTGAGAATCAGTACTGAATAAAGAAAAAGCTATAACCTCTTCCTGAGACCTTGGGAAAATCATTCATACTGTTAACTTCTACTTTAGCTGGATAGTAGTGCTTCTTCTGTATTCAGTGGGGAGCTGGGAGGCTACGCTAGCTGGGAGGGTATTGCTATCTAAAATGGCAAGTGCAGGGGTGTTTTCGCAGCCAAAAATAATGTAAATAGGGACTCAGTGCACACTTCTTATTTGCATTTATCACAATATGTGGAATTCATACAGTGCAGATGTCTCCATCTGAGCTTGTTGCCTTTGCATTTCTTTACAGTCAATGGAGGTCTAGTCAGTGTAAAGTGCAATTAATCTCATTCTAAAGTAGGTGTCTGAATAGATCAGATTGACTGCAAAGGACGCATGGGGGTGACTAGTTCAGATGTAGGAGAACTGAATCTCATCCTACCTGTTCCGTGGGCAAAACTGCTATGATTTTATCTTTAAAAATATACATTTAACTTTACTGAGCTACAGTTAGCACACCAGATGTAGAAGTGTCTCAGAATAAGTCTGTTCTAAGCATTTACCACAGATTGTCTTATCAGAGTTTTCACTTAATTAAAAATACCAAATAATTGTTTCATCATTTTACATAAACACGAGGCCAATAAGCATTATGTCTGTGTGGGTCATCTGGAGCAGCAAGCAAGGCGATGAACAAGGTTTCACAGTGGAGGACTGAGGAAGATTTCTAGGATTTCTTAATGTCTAGGACTTCTACATTCTTCCCTAATATGAGCTCTTGGAACTTTGTTCAGGTTTCCCACACATCTAATGCAGTACTAGATGCCCTCATGTAACCATGCTTATCTCCAGCTGGCACTTAAGGAAGGTGTGGTCTTCTATAGGTTCTCTATCTTACCTACCACCGTGCAGGAGACTTGGGTACTGGTACCTGAGTGTCTCAGAATGGCACTGGACATCATATGTGGACAATCAATAAGTTTTGCATCAAGATTCAAGGTCTGTAAATTTACTTGTCTACATGTAAGAAGGTGCCAGTATGGTAAGTGTTTGTGTTTTAGTGGTCAATTGATCAATTCAACTCATTATTTAATGTAGTGAAACATGCATACTCAGGAGATGGAGGAGAGGGTTATCTGCCCTGCACCTGCCTTGCTGCTGAGGCATCTAAACTCGTCATCCACAGAGCAAAATGTTAGATTTGTCTCCAAAAGTATCCTGAACCGCACTGAACAGCTGCGTTTAAGCAACTCTATTCTAGATCTCACCTGAGTAGAAGGGCGGCTTTATACTTAGCATGTCTGTAGGCACAAACGTGTAAAAAACTATGTTTGGATCTCTTAAACTCAAAGTTACCCTCATCTAGAAGAAAGTCATGTTCTAGACAGTAGTTTGCTGCACTGAGAATTTCAGAGCAAGCACAGATCATCCACACTGGAACTGCACACATCTCCTGACCTGAGCTCTCTCGTTCTCATCCTAATTATCTGTCGTTTCCTTCTGCCCTGGTTCTTTCACAGTCATGCCTGATTTTCCTACTGGGAAAATACATTAGTCTTTTAAAGTGAGTGAGTAGGTTTTATGATGTATTTTTTGTTATTCTCCATAATCAAATGTTTCTTTTATAGCAATAGCTGGATGTTGACATCGTACCTCACAAATTAATCCAAGAATTGTTTTAACAGATTGCAACAATTTTCTAAAGACTCACCGGGAAGTTGCTTCATGTTGGAAGAAAGCAGATCGCTATGGGATCCTATGAGTGATGGTAATTTTCTGCCAGTGTTTACTGATAGGGAATTCTCAGTAATCAGCAATAGAGCAAAAATCCTCCAATTCAAAACAATCAAACAAATAAACAAAACCACACACCCCACCCCCCCAAAAAAAAAAATATTGTGAAGCAGCTTTAAACACTAAGAAAGTCTCTATGTAAGATTTTAGTAAATTTATACGTATAGGACCTGCATCACTCTGTTACTGAAATCAGTAGGTAGTTTGATGCTGAATTTCTTACGGTTGTTTTTCTAAATAATGTTATTCACATGCTGATCACACAATTTACTAGTAAATTCTTTGAAATATCATTCTGTATTCAAACGCTAGATGATTTAAATATGAAGAAGAAACAACATGTTGCTAATTCCCATTAAAGTGGATGAATATTTAAGCTCTACGTTCACTATGAAACCGCAAGTGGTGCATTGTGGGATACCCACAGCAGTTGCAAAAGAGTATTAAGTGATTCATGTGGTGTTTTTCCTAAGGAATAAATATTCTAAGTCAAGCCACGGAACTCAGATATCCTGAAACCTGCTCAAGTGCTGTAGCCACAAGGCATGTATTTAATATCTTAAAATCAATAATAAATTCTTAGTGTTTAAACTCAGGAAAGTTCAAATGTAAGCTACAATAATTGGGAAGGGCAAGTCCATTAGTACCAATCTGGATTTGGTACCAGCTCCAGAGCCCTTACTCTTGCTAGTCAAAATGCCAGGCAAGAAAAAAGGGCAGAAGTGTCAGTAGTCTGCCAGTCAGGGACTCCACAGGAAAGGCAAATTATGAACGGTGGGGGTTACAGAAAGAAGAATGTGAGTCATCTTAAGAAGCTGTGTGTATCGAAGTGGAGCGGCGGACAAGTGTGTATTTGCTTTCCCTGTACCTGCTGCACAGCAGCCTGATATTCACCGTCTCCATCAGGAGCAGTGTAAATGGTGTAACTAAACGGAGGGTTGGGAAAGCAAACTGTAAAGGAGTACCTCCTCTCGTTCAAGAGCTGTGAAGCTGCGTGAGGGCGATGCTCTGCACAGTCTAATAAGCCCTGCTGTGTCTGTGAACGAATGTGTTAAATTGCAGGTTTTAATGATTCTTCTTGCCACTTTTGCTGATGAGCATAAGGGCTTGGCCATAGTGTATCTTGGGAAAATGACAGCTCATCGTGCATATTCAGAAATGACATGACTGGCATTTAAGTTAAGAGGTAAATATAAGAAATTAACAAATATTTCAAATTGAGTGTGTGGAAAGGAAACGTTCTGTTACATTTAGCACCACTGAAATTTATTCTAAAACTTTAGCATCTGTAAACTCATCAAGGCTTATAAAAACTTCATATACAAATATATTTTTGGATTAGCCTATGTTCTCAATTCAGGCATCTTGATTTTCGTAGGGGAGAATCACTTTTTTGTCCTGTATTTGTGAAGAAATTTTCACTCAGTGAGAGGATAAACAGATTGGGATGATGGTATATTAGTCACCTTGCCCTCGCTTAGAAAAGATGTAAGTGAATAACTAAACAGAGGAAAAACTGAGTTGTCTGTTGCGTGCAATCTGTAGCAGTTCAGTAGTTTGTGGTACCATTAGGGTGATAACACAATGCTGTGATGGTATTACTCATAAATACAAAGGGGAGTTGTGTTCAAAGCCTCAATCCTGATATTAATTTCAGTGGGAGTCTTGTTAGTCCATAAATGAATGTGGTTTGTTATTTCATCTCTTAAAATCTCTCAAGCACTGTTGTCTCTCTTCAATAAACATTTTTAGAACAGTCCTGTTCAATGTTTTAGTGTGCCTTTATGTGATTGCTTTTGATTCAAGGCATTCCTGTCCTAAATGGAGAACGCAAAGCAGACTAGCAGTGCAACCTCTTCACTTGCTGTTCAGATTTTCTTTCTAAATTTACATCAGTATAATAAGAATATAAAATGCAGATTTTGAAATCCAGAATGGATATGACTGCCGTAAAAAAATTACTCTAGAAGTGTGAATAGCTATTGTAAAAATCAAGAGTTAACAAGAGAAATCCACGTTATATGAAAGATAGAGAAGCAGTTCAAAATATGATCAGATTATTAAGAGTTTAATGCAACGCTAAGCTTCATCAAATGGGAGCTTATATTGTCTACAAAACCTTTCACTGTATGGCTTGTGGCTCTGTTCTTCTTTCTGCTCTTTTCCATTTTTACTTGTTTTACTTTATCGTACTCTAGTCACACTTAATCATCCATTGTATTTCCTTGGCCTTATCTCCACACCCTTCATTCTCAGTCCTCATGGCTGAGACATGCCTGCGCTTCTGGGGACTTCTCTGTGAGCAGTGCTTTTCAAAGAGCCTGTGTATCCTCCAAGAGTTGCTGCTGTTGGAAACGCAGCTCTCCCAGCCATCAAGGACCTGTATTTCAGTTGTTTATGACCAGCTGTCGTTAGTTCAAACTCAAAAGATGGCATATGAGAAGTTGGCTAGAGAAGGGAGTGAGAAGCCAGAAGAATGGTGGACATGGCTACGTTCAGAAAGGCTCACTGTACTGGCCTCGACTTTTAAACATGGAAGTAATTTCATTCGTATAATTGTTCTATTGATTTGTATGTGTTTGCTGATTAAAAAAATAATTACTTTCCTGAACGTCAGATAGAAAAATGGGCTCTTAGCAGTTATTTCACAGAGTGATCAGATGCAGTTCCTCGTCAGGAGGATCTGAAACCATTGATTGTTGAAAGCCAGGAGTATGTATCCAGAGAAGGGTCATTCTGTTTCTTCACTTTTCTGAAGCGTCTCCTACCAACCGTGGGTGAAAGCAGGGCATTAGTGTTACGTGGGCTGTGGGTCTGAGCTGGTGTAGCCATTCCTGGCTTAATTTCGTAAGGATGGGGACATTTAGCCAAATCCTGAGTTAGTAAAATTCTTTATATTTGCATTAAAGAAATGAAAGCATTTTTGCATAGAGTTTCTGTCCTAGTGTCTCGGATTTCTTTGAAAGTCTCAACCATGCATAGGGACTTACAGAATTTAATTCTCGTCTTTAGGAATGACTTACATAACAGTATCAGCTTCCCAGTCAATAGCTTTGAAAACTGCTCATCAGCAATGAAAGTAAATTATCAAAACTACTTTAATTAACATATCCCAAGTAAGCCTTTGGCTATCAGACTTTGGCTCTCTAAATCTGTAATTACATATTGTTATCCCTTTACAGATTAAAAGGTTATCCCTGCTTTGAGCTTTGCAGGTTGTTTTATTGGAGCGTAGATCTGATTTCCCTGTTAAATTTTAGAGACTGAAGTAATGTCTTTTTTTCTTTCCCCCTGAGAAACATTGAAATATTTCTTGCTTGCAGTTTCAACCCCCTCTTGCACTTTGCACTAAGGACTTGGTGAATCTCTTGTGAACCATTCTGTATGGGGCCTAGGCGTTAGATGTGCTCCTGTTGTTTCATTTATCTTGTTCTCTGAAGTAATTTAATGTCCTCTTGCGTGTATACTTAGTGAAGTATGGCTGCTATTACCCTTAGCAACACCAGAGTTTCCTTAATCATTAACATGACTTTATGTACAAGGTGACAATTATTTTTTGCAATGAATGGATGAAATGGGAGTCCTTCTGATCATCAGTTAGTCACTGTGTAATTTAACTTTGTATCCTAATGCATATTCAGAAGTGCCCAAATAAAGGCATTTCACCTTGCCTGAATTTCAAATGCCTGACTTCACAAAATATTTTATTTTCATTTACTTTTCTAGATCCTTTTGGATTAAAAAAAAAAAATTAATAAACTTTACATCAGTAGCACACTTATTAGCTACCACACACCTCTGTCACTCATGCTCAAGAATGACATTTATCCAACAGGAGGAGAAGGAATTTATTCTAGTTAGACCAGCCATGGGGAGAAGATGGGTAATAATTGGGAATGGTGGGAAGGGCCTTCAGCAGTAGGCGCACACAGATGCTTGGGTGACTTTGAGAGACAGTGTGCCTACATGGCATAGTTTTCCTGTATTTCCCTTACCCGTATTTATTTGTATTGCAGTAGTTCATGTGTTGAAAGGTCCTGACTGCATTTGTTTCCCACAATCTGCGTAACACTGTCTAAAAGAAAACCAGTCACAGAGAAGTGTAGTGTCTTGTCTGAGGTTACAAAACAAGCGTCTTCTCCACAAGATGACCACGCCAGACAAGGTTGTGCATCTCTGCTCTGTTGTACGGCCCGGGAAGCACGCAGTTTTTGAAGGACCTGCAGAAGCGAAGCTGGAAAGGATGGTGCTCTGCTTCCCAGAGCCATGCAGCTTCCTCATGGCCAGAGGAGCAGCAAATCAGCAAGTAAATAGATAAACAGAGAAAGAAACAAAAGGTGCTGAAGAAACATTTGATGATTGTTAATAATCATCTTTTTTTTTTCCCCCCCCCGATGTGGCTGTTTGACTGTTATAGTGAGATGCCAGAATAGGCCTGCCCAGTAAACAAGAATTTCATTAAAAAGGACTCTGATAGGGAAACACCATTTAGGACTGAAAAGAATCACTTGGATCAGTGAGATAACATCATCATATATCTCAATAAGACTTACTTAAGTCCCATTTTTATTAATTGTTGGTTATTTACATTTTTGTCCTTATTTCATATTTTGGAAAGCTATTCTAGATCCTTGTATCTCCAAGTGTTTAAAGCAAACTAAATTTATTTTTGGCTATATCAGATAGCACTCCCTTCCTCTCCCACCTCAGTGCTGTCAGGATGCTTAAGGTGTTTGTCTAGGAAGTGGAAGACCAATATTCAATTCTTTCTGTGCATAGATTTAGGGGCTTAACTTAATTTGTCTTTCTCACATCACTGATCAGTGCTCAAGATAAAAGACTATTAGCTGGTTTTTCCACTCTCACTAAACTATCACTCTTAACTTGAGAAGTGTTTTCAGGAACTGAGTATTGTTCCAAGTAAAATATCTATGTTATCAAATTGATCCTAACCAATATTAATTCTAAAACAATGTATGCAGAGTAGAAATAAAATACCGAACAGTGTTACCAAGCTGACAACAGTGCCCTGTGCTATCACCTGATACATGGATGAGAAATTCCAGCCTTCAGTGATCTTCTCCAAATAAAAATAGATTTTTTCCGGGTCAAGGCAAAAGGCGTCTCCATGATTTATGTGCCTGTTCAAATCTGAAGTCTGCAGAAAATTGTGAAGAGAACATTTCAAAGGAAATGGCAAACATTTTATAGAGGAAGTTAATACATAATCGAAATATAAGGGTTACGGTTTCTTCCCTGTTGTCTGCAGAGTCTACAGAATGATAGCACTCTATAGAGCCAAAACTTGTATTTGTGGAATTATCTACTTGAATGAATTGAGTTGACTCTCATGATCTAAGTTAGCTGCATGTTTGCTGATTTGGGACCATGTACTCTAAATGGTGCTTCAGCTTCTTCAACTTCACAGTGCACCTTTTTTCTTAGCTCCCTCCAGGTCTTTCTCGCATCAGGATTCCTCTCCTGGACATCATGACTGATACCTGCGAGTCCTTTGTCCCTTTTTAGCTTTTCAAGCAGTTTTGCTGGTAATCTGACAGGTCTAGTTCACACTCTTATTTCTCTTGGGCAGGATGCAGCACTATCAAGAAATCTCTGTTCCTCACATATTCAGTGTAGTGTCATGCGAACTTATAATGTTTCCATCATCGTTTGGCTTTCCCTCTCTCCCTTTTGTAGAAATAGCCTTTCCTATCTATAAATGCTCTTATCAGATGATGTTTCTGCCGAGTATCACGTTGCGTCCACCACCTGTAAAAAGCAAGGGGATGGTCTAGATGCCTGCTTGAGGCACTGCAGTTGAGCAGGTATAGCGACCTCTTATGCTTATGTTACAGGATATGGTCTAGAAAGAAGATGACACTGTGGGGTATAGAGTAGAGCTTCACTGATTCACAGAACTTAAGGCCAAAAGTGCTACCGTGAATATCTGAACTTGCCTCCTGAATGTTGCTGGTGAGAGACCAATGATCCTCAACCCATGCTCATCTCAAGACTGCCTGTTGTTGGTCATGGAAGCTTGAAATTAAGATGTCTACAATTGTGGCTGACAGAACAAACTAAGTTTTCCAGAACTGGTTACCAGTGATTGCTGCCCATCAGTCAGCAAAGAGTGGGAGCTTCCTTCCGTAAAATTTCATCCAAGAATTTCTGCCTCAAGTCGTCAACTTCTTGAAAGAAAAAAGAAGTTTTTGTTCTACAGAGAGAAAAGGAACAGAAGTAGAGATGAAATGGGGGGAAATAGAGAAGGGAAATAAAATAGATTATTTGCTTTTTCAAACAAAAGAAATTAAAGAAGACAATAGCAATGAAGTAGTCATACAGAGAAGACAATAATGTTATTAGCAGAATAGATGAATTTCCATTTCTAAGCTTACAGTGTGGCGGGTGCTGATTAGGAGGTTTAATAACTCACCAATTGGCACTTTTTCTTCACCTGTTCTACATGCCCCTCTTCTTTCAATACATAAACTATCATTACAGGCAGTGCAACAAGTACAGCTGTGTTCTGCTTATCTTTTCTATACATTAACACACATTAAATAGTGCCTGAGGACAGCTCATGAATATAACATTTTCCACTGCTTTTAGCTTGTCCTTGTACTGCAGCCTAGGAAAAGAGAGGAGTTTTACAGCACACTTTGAAGGTTAACAAACCTGAGCTTTCAGAAACCCTGGGGGTAAGCGAATCCCAAACTGAGCCCCTATCACAAAAAAAGCCTTCTCATTTATACCATAAAACCACAATTGAGCATCCCTGCGGATCTTGGCTGCAGTAAGATTTCACAGGGACAGAAGCAATTTCTCAGGTAATATGGTCCCAAATCACACAAGGCATTGTAGGTCGCAGCCAGCATTTGGCTCCCACCTAGAAACCTATTGTATTTTCATTATGGTATAGAAGAGATTCAGGTGCTTCCTTTCTCTTTATTAGAAGTTTTGAATTTAGGGCACAGGACTCTTGCTATAAACTCTGAAATGTGCCTATTTGCTTGTGACAGGAGGTGCTTGTGTAAGAGTTTCCTCTGCTGGGGAAGCAGCAAAGCAGGGTATTGGGATGGTATAAAACATTGCCAGGTATTCATCAGCCTTTTCATTCTGGGCTGCCATTTCAAGCGGTGATTTGTAGTCTCACTTCCACCTTCCCTCCTCTGCCTTTCCTATTTTATCCTGCTGCTTTGGCTGTGGATCACCGAGAGGGACAGATACTGAGCCTCTCCTGCTATAGGGCTGTTTGGTCAGGCAAAGTTCAAGGCAATACCCGCAGCTCGGTGGCCAAGAAACTGAATAATGCATTTTCCGCTGAATTTGAAGTCTCAAGCACAGCATATTTTGGACTCAGCCTAAGGGTCTTGGAGGTCAGTGGACAGTCTTCCACTGCTTAGGATGGCCTTTGGATGTGGCCCAGAGCTATCAGGTAGAATGGATATAGCTGTGTTTTAATAAACAGATAATTACAGGCTAAGTATGCACAATTACATGAAAACTAAATAGGCTAAATTATTCTCTGGAGTCATTCTGTTGTTTTCAATGGAGTTATACCAATAACTGGTTTGACCCGATATTTTGTTTATAGGAGGGCTTATGAAATGCTAATTATATTGGTCAAATTAGTGAAACCAAAACAGACCTCAGCTTTGTTTGTATGGTTAAACAATGAAATTATGAATGCTGGAACCAACAACTAGGCTTTATGTAGAATACTGAGCTCCAACTAAAAATGTATAAGTGAAACACTTTGTTGGGAGTACATACTGTACGGAAACTAGAACATATTTTTGGACAGCATCCCTGGCTTTGCAAATCAGATGCTAAGATTCAGCAAAGATGAGTCTTGAAGGTAAGGAACACTCTAGCAGAAGAAAATTGTAATATGGGTGTTAGTCATGGATTACATTGCCCTGTGAATGAAGGTTCAGTTGAATAATTCAAAATTAACAAAGATATTTAAACCATTCTAATTTAGTATATTAAAGCAATCTACCGGTTGCTTTATTTACTATATGAATGACACTACTCCGAATAAAATTACCCATGTTAAATGTAGAGCTGTAACTGTGATTGATTTTCTTTGTATTGCCCAGCGTGGCCAAAGCCAAATCCTGATGTCCATGTCCTAATATGAACCTATAGAAGGGAAGATCCCACACAGAAACAGAATTTAACAACATCGTACATAACCAAACCACATTATCTAAGTTTATATCTCTTTTAAAGCTGTTTTGTCAAGACTTGGTGGAGAGCATGGTTAACATTACATAGTAATGTAACAAAATAATTTTAAATAAATCACTATATGCATTTCAAGGGAATTCTCTCAATAGGGCAAAGCATATTTTTCAAACTGTCAGTGCTTGATTGCAGATTTACATTTAGATGCTTTTGAAGTTATCTATGAAGTTATTAGAAAATACTGAAAAGACAGTAATAGTTAGCTACATGAAGATCTAGATAAGAAATCTGAAGTGGAATGCCAAAAAATGAAAATGTATACTCTCTTTTGTGGAAAAAACCCAAAAGTTTAATGTTTAAAAAAAATGAAAATGTTTACTCTAGTGGAGGGTGTCCCTGCCCATGACAGGGGGTTGGAACTAGATGGTCTTTGAGGCCCCTTCCAACCCTAACCATTCCATGTTTCTATGATTCTATGATTTTGGTTCTTCTGTGCTAATGAAAATGTGAACAATAGTGTTTACCAGCAGCAGAGGTGCTGCACTAGCCTTTGCCATCCAACTGAATAATTGTGTTTTATGCTGATGTATGGCTCTGCTCTAAAAATCCCTACCACACTCACCAGAATTGCTAGCAAAGATGAACTGCATGACTGCTCTTTTGGCTAATGTCCATTAAACGGGGCAACCACACATTTCTCTTTATAGAATCTAATACAACCCTCATAGGTAAGCAGTGATTATATTCACCCACCGAGCCTCCTACTCTCTCATAATACACCTTTAGCTCACTGTCAAAAATATCTCTGGAGTTCAAGTGATTTATTTTTGCTCAGGTGGTATTCAGAAACAATTGGGAATCCTTTGTTTTTATTACACAATTCTCCTTAGTAACCAGTGGGGGTAAAGATTAAAATATTAAGTCTTAGTCTTGTGTGAACAATTTATAGTTTCAGAGCATCTTTTTCTATAGAGGACTTATTATTATTATTATTATTATTATTATTATTATTATTATTCCTATGGAGAGTATTTCAAGGACTGCACTACCAGACCAGTAAAGGGTTGGCCATTTTTTTAAAGATATAGGCAATCATATATATGTATTATATAGACAGAGGAATAGCAATAAGAGGTAGGTTTGTATAGTTATATGAAGTTTCTGGCCAAGAGTCCTTGCTTAAGATTGGTGACACAGTTATGGAATTAATAGTATCTCTGTCCCATTTCTGGTCCCTCTGGAATGAGTCCTCCAGGTGTCAGGTCTGATGCCTGGTCCTGTGTCTGGATGTGAGCTCAGCCTTTAACCTACATTGCAACCAGAATCTAGGTGCCGTACCAGCTCTTATTCGAGTTATTCAGCTTTTATTCAAGTCGTCTGTTTGAAGGCTCCTGCTGCTTCATTTTGCTGTTTTCAAGCTACTCTGTAGGCAGTTTCTAGCCAGTGACACAAAACGTTAGAGGAAAGTATTTTAAAGCCACAGCCAATTTACGTGTTTATCTGGTTGTACGCTATCTTGTGCTCCACCGTGAAGACAAGTCAGTGACTTCTTTTTTGAAGGGATAGAGCCAATTCCTTTGAAGAAGGTTAGATATTTTTAGTGTAGCAGTTCCAAACATTTTTAGGCAATTCTCAGTGATTTTGCTTTCTCCTCTTCCCCTCACTACCCTGTCTACTGCTTCCCCTGGCCACGGGTCCCTTTGGAGCTAGTGCAGGATTTGGCGTTTGGGATAGCTCCGCTCAGCCCCGCTCCTTCCCTGGCACCTTCTCCCCGCCCAGACCTCCGCCGCTGCCTCCCCACTGCCTGTTCCTCCTGGGGCCCAGCCTGGGAAACTCCACGTCCCACTTTTATTCCTGACACAGCTGGGCCTGAGCTCAGCTCAGACATTTTTTCAGGCAAAAGCCCTTATTTTGCACCAAACGTCTCTTTCTTATCTGACCTAGGTGCCCAAGAGTGCACCGCAAAGGTGATGGCCCAGCAGTTTGCCTGTTACATCCATTTAACATCAAAGGCTTTTGGTTGCTACTTGTGGGACAATTAACTGGAAGTGTTTGTTACTCTCCGATGGTCCAACTCGTCAACTTAAAGCTATGGTTTGGGCAGGGTCAGCATCCACCTTGGACTGTGCCGGCACTTACCACCTATCAGTTTGCTATCACAGCACAGATTTGGACTGTTTCGTTGAGAAATTTCAATGTTATTTCATTATTGAAGCCATCTGATCCAAAGTGATAACTAGTAGTTGCACTTCTGAAATAGTCCATTTCCAATTGTTTTGACTCATAAATGGATTGATTTTAAAATTTCACTATGGACTGCAGTTTCTTTCCTACAGCCCAAGAAGGGTTGATGCAGTTTTGTTTTGTTTTGTGGGTTTTTTTTAGTTTTTATAATTTTTTTTAGGCTGTTTCTTAAAGTTGACAAGAAACTGATGCAAGTGGCATCTTTCAGTTGTCACCTAAGTCACAGGCTAAGTAAAGTACAAGAAGACGAGCTTCAACTGGTCTAGCAAATAGAGGTTATAATGTGATTTCTAAGCAAACTGGCACTGCAATGCAGTGTTTAAAATCCCTCTCAGCAATGATATTAAAGTCTCAGGGGTGCCATCGCATTGCAAAAATGCTGGTAAAAGGATAAAGTTACTCGGTGTTTTGTTCTCTCTTCTTTGTTCCTTCCGGCTCCTGGTAGCTTGTGGAAATTAATAGGCTGGAATTGAGCGTATTGCTCTTTATTCTCTCGGTTCAGAGAGATTCATGTCCTTTCTTTCCCAAATCTCTTTGAAGAAAGAGGAAAGGCAGAAAAAACTCACACTTTAGTGGGCTGGCTAGATTCAAATACCAGCCACTGTTGGCTTCATTGGTGTTCAGCAGTCTTTGTGAGATTGCTTTGGGAGCCCCTCCAACACATGAATATGCAATCTGCTGATACATATGCCACAGAGTTGAAAGTGTTTTTCGTTTATGAGGAACCTCGCAGAGCATCATTAGGTTTCCTGCACTGATTCAGGCCTCTGCCAGTGTTACCCCTTACATTTCATCCATCTTCAGTAGTGGAGATGAGGCATCACTAGTGCTAGATACCAAACTTCTTCTACAGATGAACTTGCTTTATGTATACGTGAAACATTTTACTACTTTCATAATTACAGTGACAAAAATGACTGTATAAAAGCTTGCCATTGCATCCAAAAGAGATTCAAATGTAAGTACAAGGTTATGCCACTACTTGTATACTCAAACTTCAGTGTTACTAAAACATTGTCTTAAATGAAGCATTTCCAAATCATACCCAGGGCATGGTCTCCTTAGGGTCCAGAAGATAAGGACTGTAAAGTGCTTATTAAAATTTCAGTTGCTTTAAGAATTCTAAAACTCTTAAAAGTTGGTCTCATTTTTCTCTCTGAGGAGAAAAATAAGATGGTATAAAAAGAAGTTCGTATTTTAAAAACACCTTCCTCAGCTTCACTTCTCTTTTATTGCAAATGGGGAGCATCTTGGTGGTGGTTTTGGGGTGGAGGCCATCCCTGTTGCAGCCTGAAATCTACACAAGAAAAAGTCTCTTTTTCCCTTTCTCTATTTTTTTAGAAGACTTACATTCATTTGCTTCCCTGAATAAATGGTCCCAGAGATGACTTAGCAATCGTACTGTATCAGTAATATGTAATTAAAGGTTTCCATAAAATGTTCTACATATGGCTAAACCAGCACTAACTAATCCTTACGAACAACTGTGAAATAAGTTAATACTGAACTTTAAACAAAACAAGCATTTTAAAGTTTTGTTCCAGACCTGAAACACGTGCTGAGATAATAAAGATTTATAGCTACAAGGATGAGCATCTTCACTGATGCATAGGGATCTTCCACGGTGAAACAAAATAGTTGCCATAATTATCTTGAACATTTGTGAAATTCAAATAAGCAAGGAAAGCCTAAGCTTGTAAATTCTTATATTCTCCAAGCATCTCATCTATGGAAAAGATTGTGTGTGAAAAAACTAGTTCTATTAATGGAAAGGCAAGATTGCAATGACCTGACATTGTAGAAATACATTGTACTTATTCGTTTTTACATTGTTATGGAAATCTGTTCTATAGTAAATAAGTTCATTGTAGAGGAACATTTTCAGACAAAAAAATGGTGGCCATCCAGCATACTCATCTGCAGTAGTGTTGTAAGCTCAAGGGATCTGAACTGAGAGCAATAAAAATGTGCCTTAAAGTTACCAAGATGCTTACTATCTCTTTTTTGAAGTTACTCATCAATAAATCAATTGAAGTGTAAGATGGTTACTTGAGCAAATGAGAAGGCAATGGCTCAGTTTCACTGTATTCCTAAGAAAAAGATTATTTTTTCAACAATTAGCGGTTTATAGCCAATTCGTTTCTCACTCCAGCACGCTCCTTCTCTCAAGTTTGGATAACCTTTGCTACCCAATACTTCTTTAGCCTTTGGTAGATACACATGGATAAATAGACAAACTGCTCTGTAAAAAGAGTTGAAAAATATCTTCTGCCTTCCCTATTAGCAGTGAGGGCATATATTTCCAGCCCCTATGTTACCACAAGTTATCAAATGGAAGGAGAAAACTTTAATTCACAAACATAAACATTGCTCTTGCCTACTTATACTTGTCCTTTCTGACATGTTACCAAAACCATCCAGAAATAACCTTTGATTTGCAGGTACACTTCTGCTTGGGCCATAGTCTAAAATAATGCCCAAATGCACTATCTAGTTTGAAAACAAGGCCCTAGATTACCATGTAAAAAGGGAGCTTATAAATAATCTTTACATTAAATCTGATAGTTGTAAAACCCCATCTGAGGATGAAATGCTTTACTTTCCCTTTTATCTCCTGTATTTCCTACTTCAAAATTTCCTAGTGTGTTAGTGTTAGTTTGAAGAATTGTGGGCAGCAAAGTAATACGTGAGCTTAAAGTAACATGAAAACATCAAGTTGACGCATGCTTTAGTGTTCAGTTCTTAGATACATTGGTTGTGTTTGTCTGAATTACTACATATCCTTTGTCCTCAGTGAAAACTTAAACAAAATGGCCTTCTCAAATAACATCTGTGTTTTCCTGAATCAGCAGGGGGTCTAGCATCAAGCTAAGAATATACACGGGACCGAATGCATTCTTTGATTCATAGGTTCATGCAAAAGCTTTGATATAACAATTATTTGGAGGAATTCAGTTAGTCTTGGCAATTTGGAGGAATAAGAAATTTCAGGATTAAGAACTGGCCATGCACATACCTGTGAGAAATAATTCCTTATAATCCCGTTGAATTTTCCTAATTTTTGACCCAAATATTAGTAAGTTAATAATGGAGGTAAATTATCACGCTTACTTTAAGTCACCTTTACCAATGAAGCACTTTGAGAGATCTCAGGGAAGCATCTGTGAGAGACATGTGCGCTCCATTCCCAGCACTGCAGTGCCTGTTTTTTGGTCCTGTCTCCCAAAAACAGAGTCCTCAGTCCTGAGATGAAGCCCATAGAAACTTCATACGGCACCTGGGCTGAGAGAAGAGCATTTCAGAATTGGTTGTTAAGTGCCGAGCATGTTGAACCAGACAGCTCTTCAAGTAGCTCGGTGTGAAGCCGTGTAGAACTAGCCAAAAGGGATGCTCAGTGTCCTAAATAGATGTGACCTACATTTTAGACCTTTGCAAGATTTAGATACATATGGCAGGGACCTCCCTCTGCTCTGGATTTGAAAATATTAACTTCTCATAAACACATATGATTACACGCATTCTTTATTTTATTCTGAGGTTTTATTTTGAAGCAAACCCCTCATCCTGATGTGTTTTTTGGTCCTGCTCCGAATCCCGGAGCATTCACAAAAGGCATCATCTTGTCTTTAGTTTCCCCTCCTGCCCGAAATCTATAATTGATATCAGCTACTTTCTGTGCTGAGGGTCAGGTGAGGAGTTTGGAAGCGCTACAAAATAAATCCAATTTAAATAAACTAACCTGGTTAATACAGTCTGATCCAAATAAATCCAATTTATTATTTAAAACAATAAGTAATAATATAAATAATAATAAATATAAATAATAACATTTAAAAATATTAATGAGGAATTACTAATTTTGCTAACATTGCTCCTCACGCTGTCTCCAAGCATGTCTCCAGAGGTGGGGACGCCAGAGGTGAAAGAAAAGACTTTCACAGGGTGGGAGACCTTCCCGCTGGGACATGGGGAGCAGGAAAGGCTGTTCGTGTCCTGCACCCCCCTTTCTGTCTGAGGCTGCACAGGGAAGCGGCATGGTGGTGGCGGTGGTTTTGAACTGCAGCAACCTGGGGCTGGGTTTCCTCACTCCCTGGCACAGAAGCAGCCTGGAGAGAGCGTGAAATGCTGGCTCTGAGGCTGGAGGAGGAATGAGATGCTGCAGCCCTGGGGCAGCCGGGCGCTAAATGAGCTGTCGTGCCTCTGACCTCCCCCCCCCCACCCTTTCTGCCTGTCAGCCCCTCTTTCTCTGCACTTAGGTGCATTTCCTGCAGTGATTTGACCTAAAACCCAGCGTTTCAGCCCAGAAGAGTGGTTGTCCAGGGCTGGAAGGAGGTTAGATGGGGGCTGGTGGCTACCACCCCGCCAGAGGGGTCACGCTTGTCCTGTCCTCAAGTCCATCTGCTCGGTGGTGTGAGTGTAGGGACAGGCTGTGCTCAGCCCACTCCTGCCTTGTCCTCCCATTCCCAGGCTCTTGTTTCTGTACTTTGAGCTTGTCTCATATGCTTCCTCCCCCACTGCTGGTAGACGTGGGTCTGTGGGCAGCACAGCTGGTTAATGCTGGTTTCATTATTCTCTACCATTTGGGTGGATACACTCTGCTGTGAGGCATCAGCTCCTATGATATGTGTTATCTTGTCTTCCGTCACTTCAGCTGAGTTTGAGGCAAAATTCTGAGAAAGCCAAATTGTCACTTTGTCCTGCAATGCTGAACTCTGTTTCCTGTGTAAGACCATCCTGGTAGCTCAGGTAAGCTGGTGTCTTTTCTCTGTGAGCCAACACAGAGCAAAGCAGTGGAAAAGTAAACACTAGGCAAGAATGTAGACCACGCTGGATAGTCTAAAGCTGATGGGAAGCAGGAATGAGTTCTCCAACATCATACAAGCTGACTTGGTATCTACAAACAGTGTTTGTTAGGTTGAGAGAAGATGAGCTGTAATTCAGTGTTCAGTACTGACAGGCAAGTCAAACTAACATTTCATTTCTAAAGGCTACAGAAAAAAAATATTTTCCTGGTTTCTGAATAGGAATTAACTTGTTTCGATTTGATTTGATTTTGTTAAAGTATAAATGCCCTATTTCTACTGTAAATCCAACCAAAGAGCTTAGCTTGGATTTAAATGCCAATATATCTAACACAAGTGTTTTTGGCTGTGTCTACACTGCTGTGTGCATCTCTCAGGAGGAGATCGAGGCTATGGTTGCTGCACATCCACAGTGCTGGCCTGTAGCAGCACACCCTGACACCCGCCCTGGTGCAGCCATGTATTTTTTTGAGGGGAGGGAACTTAGCTAACTCTTTTATTAAGAGGTGACCCTTTCTCTCAGGGTGCCCTTATCTCAAGGGTGAATGGCTCCAGGTCTTCAGCTGTTGTATTTGCTTTTGGGGTGGTGTGGCTGATAAGATGACTCAGCTTAGTTTCTTGCAGAGGTTTCTGAGCCTTTCTGTACTTTCTTGCGGGGGTTTCAGGTGATATCTGAGCATCATCCAGGCCCCATGGTACCTATCTTCACACCAGCACAGTGAGCTGAGGGAATGCTATCGCAGGGAAATCAAGGCACATAAGACTGGGAATGGGTTGGGGCTCACTAAGATGCTGATGGCAATTAAATACCAGTGCACCCTGAGTTTAGCACTGCAGTGTGTTTAGAGTGTTTTGAGGTGTTCCCAGTAGATGGAATTACAGATTTATAAGGCAGCTCTTTTTGTCGTGTATCCCAGTCTACAAAGGATGTATGTAAAGAGCTAAATCTTCAAAGAACTGTAGGCAGGAGATAGGCATACAATCCAAAAAAGTCCTAAAAGGTAAAGTAAAGAGTTTCTGTTGGCAAGGCTCCATCTGCTTCTAAGTGTTGAAATGGCCGTAATTATAGGGAGATCTCATGGGAATATTTTCTGGAACCCACATCTTGCCACTACCAAGCGGGATTTCTCTGGGTATTTTCTGAAAGAAAGGACATACTTCTGCAGTTTTTGAAAGAAAAAAGTATTTCCTAATGCAGCTGCAGGGCTCACGGCTTAGTGCTTCAGTCCCCAAAGAGAAAAAAGTTCCTTCCCCCTGTTTGCTGGAAAGCTCCTGAATTCCAGAGAAAGATAAGTAAAATTCAACTCTCCCCATAATCCTCAGTAGGTTGCTTTAATGTGCTGGCTTATGTGGGACCCATCCTTACCTACCTCACATTTCTTTGGATATGGTGTAGGAAGCCTAAACACTGAATATTGGATTTGAGGAGTCTGGACAGTCAGCTGGAGCAGACGTACTGCATTGCTTAGCATTGTGCAATAAAGCCAAAACCTTGAATTCCTTGAACGCTGTACAAATAATGTCAGCGTATTTCCCAGCTAGTTTTCTGTGCTATGTAAGGCCTTGTCTGTGTCCTTTCAGGTCCAGGTTATTAGCTTTTTCTTCCTGTCTCCTTATTTTTTAGCTCATTTCACAAACACTTGGACAAATAGCTACCAGTATGTCACAGTCCTGTTCTTCTCTATGAGGGTGGTGAGGCACTGGAACAGGTTGCCCAGAGAGTTTGTGGATGCCCCCTCCCTGGAAGTGTTCAAGACCAGGTCGGATGAGGCTTTGGGCAACCTGGTCTAGTGGAGGGTGTCCCTGCCCATGGCAGGGGGTTGGAACTAGGTGATCTTTGAGGTCCCTTCCAACTCAAACCATTCTATGATTTTATTCCTTGTGTCTGCCCAGGGAACACGCCTGAGGGCCACCTCAGAGGAACTTTTGCTGCGGATAATCAAATTTTCCCATGAAATTCAGCTTCTGTTGTTTCATCAATTAGTAAACCAAGGACAAGGTGTGAGTACATAATGCAATGAGCCTGAATTATGTCAGATTAACAATTTCCTGCTTGTCAGCTGAGTTTCTGTGTTGTTCAAAGTGTCCCTTGGATACCCCTAGGACTTTGACACACATTAATTTAATGAGAGCACCATCCTCCCAACATGATCCCTGCTCATGCACGGGTCAGTTCTGTGGGCACGCACATATGGGATCAGCTCTGTGGGTTTGATGTGTCTCAGATACCTCAGACTCACTGTGAATGTACTATGTAATTTTACCATGTATGTTTCCATTTGGAAATTTCCAAACAAAAGTTGAACAACCTTCCCAAAAGATGCATCTTTATGCTTTATCTATTTATTTTTATGCAGTACAAACTTATTTGATTGCATTGCTGATTTTATTGACTTGTCCCAGGAGGCACTGGGTATTAGGATCGTTGTTTTAACTACTTTTTCTTAGTTACGTGACATTTCCTTTTTTCATTGTGGTATCACATTTCTTGGGTTGTGTACAGGAGGGTTCAGTATAGTAATAGGTTGCATTTTCCGCTCAGTGGACTTCTGATTGCCTATACTGCTATGTTGATTATCCTAAACAAGCTCGATTCTTTCTTTAATCTAATCACTTAGATGTGTTTCAGATAGATAATGTCCATCCTACTTGGTGAATGAATGACTAGGTGATTCAATTATAGATTGTCTCTATTTTCCTGTATCTTGCATGTAGGGAGCAAAAGGATTGTTATAAACATTTCATAGAATCATAGAATGGTTTAGGTTGGAAGGGACCTCAAAGATCATCTAGTTCCAACCCCCTGCCGTGGGCAG
This sequence comes from Grus americana, assembly GCF_028858705.1. Classification (NCBI taxonomy): domain Eukaryota; kingdom Metazoa; phylum Chordata; class Aves; order Gruiformes; family Gruidae; genus Grus; species Grus americana. Next base: position 22,572,560 of record NC_072854.1, read on the forward strand.
GGACACCCTCCACTAGACCAGGTTGCCCAAACCCCATCCAACCTGGCCTTGAACACTTCCAGAGAGGGGGCATCCACAACCTCTCTGGGCAACCTGTTCCAGTGCCTCACCGCCCTTGTACAGAAGAATTTGCAGTATATGATGGCAAAATTGAATACATCAAAAAGGTTTTCCATAGTATGCTTGTTAACATGCAGCATGTGTCCCTGTGCTTGCTTGCTTCATGCTACATTGCTATGCTTAATTAAATTAAAAGCTGCTTTGGACCATGGTTTTATTTTTGCTTTATGTGCACACCATAAGAACTTAAAACCCATTCCCTTTTTCCTCTCTTTCTTTTGGTGTGGGATCTTCTGCATTTTTATCATATTTCCCCCATTGCTATTCATTCCTCGCCTTTGAGTTTCTCATCCTCTGAAGCAGGAGTGTAACTACCCCAGGTTCACGCACTGCTGCTCCATGTGGGTCCCTGCAGCTCAGACGTGGGGACAGCTCAGGGACCACTCTCAGCTAGGACAACAGCCTGTATTTCTGGAGAAGGATGATACAGTATGCTGTTTAGGCTTCAGTGCGATGGTGTGGGCCATGTGCCTCTGGGGTGGGGACACCACGACAAGGTTGTTGCTCCTGGGCGATGCTGGTTGCTGCCCTCGCAGTGGCACTCCCGAAACCTCCCCAAACTCTCCTTCCTCGCCCATCTGCCTCGCAGCGACAGCCCAAACGGCCCCACACCCGTGCCCCCATGGCCATCGCCGCCGTGGGTTGCTGCCACGGGGAGGCTGAGGCGAGGAGACCCCACGCCGGCTGGGCAGAAGCGGCGGGTCACGGCCCGAAGGAGAATTATTTGTGCCTGACCACGCGCCTGGGCGGCTGGCAGAAAACCCGGCGCATTAACGTGTTTTCCAGAAAGCTCTTTGGCTGCTTGAATGCGATGAAGTTTTTATGGCTGACACTTCGCTGTTGCAACAAGCTAACAAGCAGAGCAGTGCTGTTAAAACTGGCGGCAATTGACATCCGTGGGAAGGAACGCACTGGCGCGGCGGGGCGCCGTGCTAAGAACGTTACAGCAATGCCCTCTAGCGCCCGCGTCCTTCAGGTGTGAGCGGGTCCCCGGTGCGCGGGGCTTCACCCTCCAGTGCCCGCTTGCGTGAGCGAGCCCTTGGCACAGACCTTCTCAGGAACGGATCAGGTTCTGGCTATTTGACCTTTTCCTAGTAGGAAATTATTTCCTGGAAAAAAAAAAAATGACTGTACGTGTGTGTTTACTTATCTTTTTTTTTAATGGACTGAATAATTTTACAAAACAATAATTTTCTACTGTAATATTTTCCCCCTCCCGAACTTACGACTCAAGAAATAAAGAAAGAGAAAAACTCTAAGCCTTAAGTCCATTTTAGGTGTTCATGTGCTGTTGAGATTTGATTTAGTTTTATTACAGTGAAAGAATCACTATGTTGCTGTAATTTGGAAAATGCTTGAACTGAACTAAGTGTAAGGGGGTTTTATTTGTTAATAATTAATTACGTAACAGTGCTGTAAGTAGGAGAGCAGAACCTGAAGTACAATTTTGGGTTATGGTATCTGATGATAGAGTGGATTATAAACTACATTAACTGTAAAGAAAGTTAAAAGTATTATACAATATACATACAGTAGATCTTGTGCAGTTGTATAGGTTCCATTTTCTTTGTGTAGTTGTTCTTTGTTAGTTAATATTTCTATAGTCTTTGATTATTATTAAAGATATATGTAAAAAATGTGGATGAAAAGTTTATCCTCCAACTCTCATCGTAGCATCATTTACAAATTCTGTTTAAGCTGTCCGCTTTCTAGGCATTGACTTTGGTTTCTAATTACACACAGTAATCATGTGGTGGTGAAAAATGAACAGGGGAAGTGAAGAGGTGATGGATGCAGTACAAAATGCAATTTAAAAGTTATTTATCTCATATACTTTAAGAGTACATTTTGACACCAAAAGTGTTTCTGGAGGAATTAAGGCCACACTACAGGAATTCTGTGGAACATACAAACTTGAATATACCGAAGGAAATTAATCCAAGCCCATCTTTTCCAGATGCATGCTTCAGACTGAGTGAAGCTTATTGTATTCTTTATATTATAGATTCATTAACTTTGAAATACTGAGGGTTATTAGTCTTAACGGCTCTCAGTTCCTTATCTGCTTTGCAAATAAACTATTGGCCATTAGTATAAGGAGGAGGATGCATATCATCATATATAAAGTAACCCAGTAAGAAATGCATTATGAATGATTCATAAAGACCATGACCTTTTTCAAGCCTAGCAATTTAAATGTATTTGGTTGAATATAAGGTAGCTATAATCTTGAAAGCTATCTATCTTCTTTATTCCATTGTTTTCTAGTATTTCTTTTGTAGCCACTCTTGCTGACCTAGATGAAAATCTTAATATTTTCAGTGTTGTTTTCTTAGAATCTTACCTACGTAACTACCAAATACTGTGGTTTCTCCGAAGTAGACCAGCTGCAAACATATAATGACCTCTAAACCCATGCTTTCAATTTACTGTCTGTGTATATGTGGCACCAGTGTACAGCAGCCTTTGAACTGCATTTTGGTCTGTTTTACCTTTCAGCTTGTAATTATTTTCAGCATCAGAGGCTTTATAACCACGACTCTAGCAACTCACTTGACAAAACATCTAGTATCTGCTATATCAGCGTGCAGTTATCCTGATGCACCCACTATGCCCAGAACCCACTGCTAACCGAGGAAAGTAAGAAAATTATGTCTTTGTAGAACTCGGGATTCAGTCTGTGCTTTCTGAGAGCTTAAGCAGAGCTTAAGCAACTCACAGGTCTTCCATTGTCCCCTTGTCCCAAAACCATCTCGCACCAAAGCCAGCGATTCTGAACCTTCTCTGTATGTGACTGCGTGTAATGGCAGAGCAAGCTTTGGGGAATCTCCCCATAAATGTTGGCGCCTTTGCTAGGTCACTGCTAAGGGCAAGGAAGGGCAACTGCTGTGGGGGAAGGGAGGTATAAATTCCTGTAGGAATAATTCCAGCTTCAGAATTTTATTTTTTTTTTTAAAGTGATGAAAAACAAGAAAAACATTACAATATTGTGACTCTATTTTAAAAGAAAGGCAACATCTAAAACTGGGGACAAGGAAGGTGTATTGTATTTGCTTTTGGTGGGCATGGTTCTGAACCTTCATATTGCCATCAAATGAATTTACTTTGTAAGAGTAATTTTTTGTTGCAGGGGAAGAGTACGCACATAACAGATTCAGTGCAATCTGTGTTCTCTATTTAAATATATAAATTAAAATTGGGTGCAAAGTGCTGTTTGCACATTAATAATAGCCTTGTGTCCAATCGCCAGCCAGGCTCCACTGCTCAACAAACCCCAAAGAGGGGGCTGATCGCTGTCTTCATCTCTGCTCTTAGTACTTGACTACAACTACGTAGTTTTGGCTTGAAAAATGTGGGTTTGCTGCAGGGTGACTAATTGACACAAACCATCCTGAGATAAATTCACTGTAGGAATAACCATGGGTTTTTCTCAAAAGGTGAAACATCTGGAGGATGTGACATCTCTGGTGTGGTTCACCTGGCCTAGTTTACCTCCTGGTGCAGCGAAAGTGCTTTTTCTTCAGCATAGCTTCATGCAGACACAGCTTACGTGTTAGTTACCTTCCAAGGTCAAATTATACCTTTTCTGAGCAAGGGAGTAAAAGTTTACAGAAACGGTTCCACAAGAACTGACAACTCCGCTGTCATTTGAAGTGGAGCATTGATGTGTGTCTCATTTTGGTTAGGTGGCTGAACTGTGGTATTCTAAATTTCAGGCAGAAGCAACTGGTTTCCAGCACTATGGACGTGGATGTTAGTTACACTCATGGACAATACAAAGAGTCTTTACCCTCTGGTGTGCATGTCGTAAACTTCAACTGCAGATCTGCGTATTTGCTTCTGTGGTATTCAAATCCAGTCACACAGAAATTCACCACAGATCCAAATTATAGAGAAAACTAAGCCCATTAGTCACCCGTTCCTTTTAAAAATAAAAATAAATAGTAATCAAGCTTGGAGCTACTCAAACAAAGGCTACAACTAACTTATCACTGATAAAAAACAAGCAGACATTTTGATTTTCCTAAAGCTGGTCATCTGAAAAAGATTTAGCAGAAGTGGAAAAACCACAGCAAAGAGGAAAGAGGACAGATAAAGGTCTGTAATAGCTTCTGAATGGTTACCTAGCCTGGAATGGGTCAGGCTGGGAAAGAAACAGCTGGGAGAGGTCTAAAAGTCACAAATGATAGGAAAAAAGATGAACAAGGAAAACCTCTTTCTTCCCATGTGGGAATAAGGGGGCATCAGCTAAAACTTGCAGGTGGTGGGTTCGAGACGTGTGAAAGGCGAGGGCTCTGCATACATCGCACGGATAAATTGTGATACTCCTTGCCTTCGGGTGCTGGGAATTTCAGAGCTTCCAAACTGGGGACATTCAGGGCAGCATCGTGCGTGAAGGGCAGTTAAGCACAAAGTGCTCAATGCAGATGCCGGCGTCTTCTGGCTCCTCTTGAGATGCTCAAGGGTACCCGCGGCGTCTTGCTGGGGCTGGTGCCAGGTCTGCGGTGGAGCCACGTGTGGCTGGGGAGGGAGCTGGAGGCCAGGTGGGGCGTCGCTGGGCACCCAGCATTGGGAGCCTGCGGGGCACGGACACCCACAGCGAGGGGTGAGCTGAGTGCTGGGGTTTGGGCAGCTCTGATGAGATGTGGCAGGTCAGCTTAGCTGGCGTGGTGCTCACCGGAAAGGTGAAACATTTGTTTTGCTGGAGCACAGGTAGCGGGTAGAGGAGGAGCATTTAAACAGCCTTAAAATGAAGCAAGAGCTGCCTTGTGACATGTACCGAATAAAAGGTATTGAGTTTTGGGTCTGAGCAGTGAAACGAGGAGAAACACAGAAGCTGCAGGTTTTGATTTCCAAAATGTCTGTTGGGCTGCCAGGATGTGTCAGATCTCTGAAATGTTTTACTTAGGATTAGCTAGCTTTGTGCGCTTGGGGCAGATTTTTTCCATTTTTCATGGCGATGTCAGTAATGTTATGGGCCTTTTCTAGGGGGGTGGCACCCGCGGTGAGTTGCAGCTGGCTCTGCCAGTGTGCAGCTCACCCTGCACCAGACTCCTCCGCTCTGCTTGAACTGAGGAGCTGCTTCAGGGCATCACAGGGGAATGGAAAACCCATTTTTTTTAGCAGCAAGCGCAGGGCAAGCCAACGTGGGGATCCAGCCTCTCCGGCAGCACAGCAAGACATGCAGCAGCGAGGGGTGGGAAGGACCCGGGCAAGGCAGGGGAGAGCAGATCTGGTACTCTGCAACCCACTGAAAGTCTCAAGTGCATCTCATGTCAGTGCCTGAGATGAACGCAGTCGAGTCACTTGGAGTGATCCTGGGGCCAGCCCCTCTGTCCGTCGCAGAAGCCGAACCTGCTCTCTAAACACCACCCCTTCCTCGCGAGCTCAGGTGCCGGGAACTGGGCCCTAGTTTGCTTCCTCGATCTTACTATATGGCATTTGGCTGGCACAAATATTCCCAGAGCTGTTTGAGGGCTCTGCTGTATTCTTTGCCGTTCTCTCTGTTTCAGCTGTACGTGTGGAGGAGAGCGCGGATAGCTTCACGTGATCACGCTGCATCAGTGGCAGCCCCATGCCCTGGAAGGACAGCAGTTACAAGTGGATGGCACATAAAAGCAGACAAGCAACGGCGCTCCAGGCTTGCCTTGCTGTTACCTACCTGTTGTAGTCAGCGTGCTTTCTGTTCACGGTGGCCAAATCAGAACTTCGCATGGCAGAGCAAGCAAATCTTTAACAGTTGGCTACAGCCAGTCTTACTCCTCCTGAGTCCCAAGTCCTCTCTTATTGCTATTACTTTATATTTACTGTGGCTTTCATGAAGTGCTATTTGAGGGCTGCACAGGCTATGAACTCCCTCCGAGAGCCGCGCAGTTTGACTGTTGCAATGCTTTCTGAAATAAAGGTCTGCATAGGCTGTAACTAGTGCATGCTGATAGTAGTATTATTTTAATGCAGTTGAAATAGATTGAAATGAGTAACTCCAGCTATATGGGAATTTAGGTGACTCTCTGTTGAGTCTGGCTGATGCTTCATAAAGTACTGCGTAATTTGGATCATATGTACAATGACCCTGCTTTGCAATCTGCGTCATGCTCCCAAGTTTTGATAAACCTTTGATATCTTGTTATAATCTTACATTTTCTTTCACAAGTAACCAGTCCCATATACTATGCCAAACTAGTGTGAAATAAACTTTTGTTTATTCTAAATAAACATGAAAAACATAATCCTAAACAAACACCAAAGACAAGAAATACCTGAAAGATGAGACTTTTCTAATAACAGTTTCTTTTTAAACACTTAGAAGAAGCATGCCCTTTTTTTTTTTTTTTTTGGTAAATGTCCAGCAAATTTTAATAGAAAAGTGACTTGCTGAATTTGTCATAAATGGTCAGGCTGTACCACGTGCTCAAATAATGTAACCTAACTCAAATACTGTGGTTTCTGGTTGGTTACCTGACAGACTTTGATGGCATGTTTGCAGAGCAAGAATCACAGAATCATTCAGGTTGGCAAAGACCTTTAAGATCATGGAGTCCAACCGTTAACCGAGCACTGCCAAGTCCACCACTAAGCCCTGTCCCTAGAGGTTAGCTTTGCCTCGTTAAACTCTAGCTAGGTAGCCTGGAGCTTTTGCAGGATAATTTGGTTAGTCTGGTTAGCTACAGCTACTAGACTGTGTAAGTGTGTATATATGTATAAATGTACATACACTCATGCTAAGGTACCTGTCACAGAATTCACCACTACTTCTCATCTATTTCTGTGTGAGCTGTCTTCCCCCCAGCTATTATCCAGTCAATGGATGTATGATATCATGTGAATTGTATGCTATTTTCTTAAGCTTCAAATAAGGAAATTAGTTCTGAGTGGGATTTACCGTTGCGGATTTATCCTAGAGTATGCGTAAATATACTTCTTAGCCTGTTTTTTTCTGACTTACGTTTGCTATATATGCTGGAAGATTTGTAAAGTACAGTTTGATTGCTATCGGTAAACGGTGCCACTTACTCTTTCTTTATAGAGTACTGCATTATGCCATGCTATAAATGCTAACTAGTTTGCTTGTAGACAAAGGCACAGCAGATGATAAGAGCTATTTCATCAGACTCTAGATGATGTCAAGCAAGGAGTGTACTTACCCTAACCACTGACTAAGCAAAAACTTCCATGGGGATTTAAAAAAGCCCTCCAATGATAACAGAAAAACCCCAACCCACTGACCAAGTCTAATGGGAATCAGAAGGTCCTGGATCCTTTCTTTCATTTGCTGAATGGGCGCTCATCCTTGTGCTGACGGAGGCAGTCTCTCCGGGGAAGGGAGAGCAACTGCTAACGTCGTTTTGATTCCTGCAGTTGCTGGGTTTGATTTCTGAACTGCCCTCTTCCTTCCCCTGTTTGTATTGTGAGCAGCAATCCCCACAAACTACACTCCAGCTGTGCTCTTCAAAGACAGTTCCTCTCTATCAAAGCCCAAATTGCTCCATACCTCAAGGAGATGTGATAGAAATAGGAAGTTATTCTGCAGCAGCTGAGTTCTCACACCTAAATCCAAGAATTTATAAAATACACACTCATTTACCTGTGGAGTTTATTATGAGAAACCGCTTTCCCACTAGTACTCTGTACAAAGAAAGCATCCCAGAGAGCAGACTCCTTTTCCAGCAATAAAATAGCTGCAGCATTCCCAGCTAGCTGAAGCGGCATTCAGGTCCCTCTCTTGATGAAGAGGCTCAGCCTCCCGTCTTCCAGTTTACTGGCAATGGGTCTGAGAGCCTTAGTTCTTTCTCTTGGAGGAAGACCTTTGGTGTTTCTTCTTTTGCAAAAATAATTAAATCTTAATGGGGCAAGAGGGAGGTAAAATAAATGCTAAAGCTTGTTGTCGGGGGTATTTGTCTGAGCCAGGGAATACCTGTGTCTCTGTGAATGCTTAGTGCTCTGTACTCACTGAAATAGCTCCATACGCACTACAGTTTTCATCTGTCCCATTCTGTGTATTTGTCCTTCTCTGGTCAAAAAAAAAAAAAAAAAAAAATTCAAGAAAAAAAAAATTGGCCATGCAAGATGGAAGAGCTGTAGTAAAAGGGATCGAGCGGTTAATAATAAGAGCATTCACCTCAGTGACAGAAGATGCTGGTTGTTTGAATCTAGTCAGCTATAGCAACAACTTAAATCCCATTTTCTCACCTCCTGTCAGAGCCTGAAGCATTCCATCTGTATTTTGTGGGAAAGAGTTGCCATAGGCACCCATGTATGGAAGAAAATTCCAGCTGAGGAAGTCTAGCAGCCTGAAATTGAGTGCCCAAGAGAACTAGGGTTCAGGTCACATTGCTCCCTCAATTATTTCCACAGGCTGGCAATGCCCCTGCTCACTGCAGTACTCTCACGATTCCCATTTTATGCACCTATTTTCATGAGTTTTATAGAGAAGGTACACTCCTAGGTCCCTAACGGAGTTTTCCTGGTTGCAGTAGGGAACAAGTGGAGCGTTGAGTCTTGCAGCACCCGAACGCATCAATGACTCTCCCATTTTGTCTCCTTATTTGTCAGTAAAACATATAACACTCAGTGGGTAGTAAATACGTAATACCACGGTTACGCAAAATACAGAGTTGCTTATTAGGGAGATTATTCTAAATGCGTGCTTGATCCACGTGCACTGAGGGACACTGGAGGCAGAGAGGCAGCGAATGGCTGCCTGGAACAGTTCCGTGGAGGTGCAGGCAAGATGGTGGCTCTGACCAGGGACCTGGAAGCCAAACCAGGGCAGAGAGGAGAGGGAGCATCTCTTGTTGCCCACAGGGCTGGCAGCAAGCGGCTGGGCTTGAGCACATTGACCTTAGGTAGTGCCTTTCTAACGGCCATGACCAAAGCTGTGCACAATAAGAGTCTTGCTCTTCAACTTGGACAGTCACATTTCAGTGCAGACTACCTGAGAAGTCATGTGGTTGTTATGAATATCAGTATCTGCCAGATTCTTTTGCATAAATAATCTACTTTGCATCTTGCAGGGGTTGCTGGGTACATGTCACTCCTTCTCATCAGATACTCCCACATCAAGCAGACTTGAGAGTATCTTCATTATTCTGTACTGTTCATTACAATTAATGCTCTTCTGATCATTGCTTCCATGCTACACATTATTTTGGACATATTTCCCCCAATAAGATACTATCACTGAGGACATTCTGGAAAGCAGTTAATTAGTTAGAAATTCAGGTTTATTGTTAAGAAGGCACAGTTCATATAGGTGGTTTGAGACATCTCTCGTTCCTGACTAAGATTTCGCATTTCTTCTGTATGCACACCATTCAGCTATCCTGCCAATAGACTGAACGATTATGGTTGGGGTTTTTTAGGTGATAATTCCTTTTAAAAATAAAACCCTGGACACAGTGAATGAATGTACCTTACATTGTCCGTGCTCTCAAAGCAAAATTTTGTCCACGTTAGGAACTTACCCATTGGTGCTTTACACTTGCAAAATATCTTTCTCCCTGCTGCGTGGAGGCTCGCTTTCCCAGTAGCTTGCAGCTGTCCTTCCATTCCCGACTTGTCTAAGAGTTGTCATGAGAATGAGTTAATGGGAATAGATCTGTTCAGAGTGAATGAGTGAAATGTTTTATAGGCTGGCCACGGTCTTGCCAGGGAGAGCACTCTTGAAATACAACATGATCACAGCTCAGATATAGTCAAGAAAAATCTCAAATTCAACTGCATGAAATGCCTCATGCTAAAAAAAAAAATAAAAATGTGCTGTTTCTGAAAGAATATTCTTGGTAATGGAAGTGAACTGATGAGGGATCATCTTTTCCTTTGAAAATGGGCAAAGCATTGTAAACCCTGCAAATTTTCTAGCAAATTCTGCTGTACCTTTTTGAGTTCTGCCAAAATTTGTCAAATGAAGATAATCTAAAGTGTGATATTTTATTTTTAGCTTTTACAGAAATAGGTTGCTTAAAACTTGGAATACCATGATAACAAAATAGTCTTTAACTTGTACAGAAATATTTTAATTAAATACAGAAACAAGAGTTATTTCCCTATTTTATTTCACAATGGAGATAAATTAAGAAACTAATTAAAGTGTGGCTAACTTGGCCACAGTTCGGGAGTTTTTGAGGAACAAAGCCTTTTTTCACTCATTTAAAAAACTGACATAAAATATAGGAGGATATTTTAAGCAAAAGTGCTCTGAGGTAATGAATTGAATCGAACGAGTCTCTTAATTTGCTCCTTTATTTTCATTATATTTCAAAATTCATATTCTGGTTCAAGCAGAATCCTTTGCAATTTTATACTCTCTGAGAATACTGGAAAAAATGACCGTAAATTGGAATTTATACAATGAACTGTCAGTGAAATTTAGCTTTGTTCAGAGATCTGGAATAAGAATTATGCTACATGTAAGTCATATTAAGGCTTCTGTGGAGAATGAGATTGTACAACTCTAAGATAATGCATAATTGATTTTATCTTGGAAATGTATACTATGACTCGTCTTTGTATAAGATGAATGAATCTGCCAGACAAAATACTGCATTTAAAAGACAAAAGACAAATCATTGTCCTTTGATTTCCTCCTTGTCATTACGATAAAATCTGAATTCTTTATTTTCTCCTACTGGAGCTCTAGTTAGGTTTCCTCATTTTCTCCCATTGAATTTATGGTTATTTAGTAGGTATAGTAGCAGTTGCATTACCAGCACCACTTCACCTTGAGAAACCCACCTGGAAGCGTGCACGTTCTGCTTGACCTGGGCAGGCAGGTAACAATGAAGCAGTGGCAAATTCTTGAATATTTTTGAATAATAATTACACTAGTTAGGATTGTACTTAGAAGATAATGTCAAAATGGTGATAAAGGTATGCATTCGCTGTCGAGGAGAGGTGCACAGGAACAGCAGCAATGGGAACAACCGTGACTCTTCAGGGCGCTCCCTGTTTTTCCAGCCCCAGCTCTCCCTTTCCGTGGCAGAAGTGGCCGAGCTCTCCATGTTGTCTCAGCAAAAGGCAGAGAGCTGTCTGTGAAAGCTGTGAGCCTGCCTTGGATGATGGAAATTTTCCAATCTTTCCCAGGTTGTCAGTTCAGGGTAATTTTCTCCCCCAAGAGTTACAGAGAAAACAGCTGAGGCGGCTCCTCAACCACTAGCGTGAATCCTGGAGAGCTAAGAAAATTTCAGAGACTTGGAAAAGTGCTAATGCAGTTAAAATGCCAAAAAAGGGTAGAAAATGGGACCTAGAAACGCCCCCTTGTATGAATCCAGATTCCAGTGTAATACGGGAACAGTTAGCTTGGAAGAGCCAACAGAAAGGATGGGTTAACAAATATAAATAATGCCAGTCAATATGGTTTGATGGCAAGGAAGACTTGTCAAATGAATCCGTTATCTTTCTTTGACAGGATTATAGATCGGTTGATGGAAACAACTGTGTGGAAACAGAAGCAATTTCATTTCTCCAAAGTATTTGGCTTGGTATCACAGGGTATTTTGATTAAAACCTACAGCTGTGTTAGGAGGAATAAACAACTGTCTCATTTACAGGTTTGACTGTGTCTTTTCCTAGAGAGGATCTGCAGACTGGTTATCGACTGAAAGCTGCTCAGTATTTTTGGCAATGGTCTATATGAAAACGTGGCTGGTAAAGTGTGAGGAAGGCACGTAGGTGCTATGAAATGATGTGAATTCTCCTCTAAATAGTTTCTGTTCAAAATTTTGTTATAATTAATCTAAGCACAATATAATGAATTGAGAAAGAAGAATGAAGGCGTATGAGGGAGGAGCATCAGGCAGAAGCTGAGAAGAAACATAGTCCCGAGTGAGTTGGGTTGTGGTCAGAGTTCTGTGGTCTGCTGGTGGCATTTCACAGCAGACGTGGAGGTGCTGGATGGGGATCCAGGGATGCCCTCCACAGCAGCAGAGGCACAGAGCTCTGTGAGTGGCATGCCAGGAGCAACGTCTGCCCATGTGGAAGGGTAGGTGGAGAGGTCTCCAGATCACTGAACACAAGTCCTTGAGCAGGATGAAGGAGTCTGACAGGAGCATTCTTTTCTGCCTTGCAGGCAAAGGCACAGTAAGAACCTATGGCTAGTAATTAAGTTAACATGAGCTTTGGAGTGGGACTTGGGGATACGGCCACAACTCTCCATGTAGGGCTTGCAGTGTGAACATCAGCCTAGGTAGCAATGGATGATACAGCAGGATGAAGCAGGTAGGAAGGCTGAGGTCAGCCACCACATTTGCTACTCTCTGCTTCCAAGTTCAGCATACGTGTGACTTCTACAATGATGACAGAGTTTTCTTTCCAAATGTGCACGTCACATCTCTAAACATTCCATCCAAGAGGTGTGTTTTGCCTCAAAGGTGAGGTGTGTGGCATTTCTCAGAGTAATGGTGTTACTACTCTAGCTCCCAACCTAGGAGGAATTTAAAAATAGAAGTAAACCTGGCTACCCTTCTTAACAGGGTAATACAAAGTCCAGTCCAAAGCCCCTTGAAATCACTGCAAATTGATTGCTGTTTCAAAGGCTGCAGAAGAGCCCAGCAAAATATAAAACGGATTATGCTAAAGTCTATTGAAAAAACAATAATGAGATGTATATGATTATATGCATTTGAGATAAAGCGTGTTTAAAAGCATACAGTATATCTCTAGTAGCACGCTTTCAAATGTAAATATTCATATGAATGCTTTTTTGGAAAAAACAATTACACTTGACAGTGAAGGCTGGCAATGGAATTTAAAAAAAATTCATATTCATGTGTCATGTGTAGGCTAAATAAATGTGCGTAAATATATTTATAAGTATAAATATTATAATAAAAAATCTTCCATGCCTTTCATCATGTAATAGAAAAGAAGCAAAATACAAAACTGACTGGCGAGTGACTATAATATTTAAACCAGCAGAAATAAACAATTTGTTTTCGAAATTCAGGAGGCATAGAAGTCCAACATAAAGTGTATATTTTAAAAACAGGTTCATCTAACTTTGATGAAATAATTTTAATTTCTTTTGAGCTGCAGAGTACACTGCTGTGGATCCTGCATAGTCAGCCTTTGCAGTCAATGGAGAGAACAGGCTTTCAGAGATGGCTCATCTGTCTGCCATAGAAACCCATCTGGATCGCTCTCTCAGGGTGCCTGCTTCTTTCTGTTGCCTACGGAGAGCATGAATATGAATCATACGAATCCCACCCGCTCTATCTACAGCACCTATACGGTTGTGGCCGTTTGTCTTTTTACTACTCCCAGCCTCTTTGGCAGCTCTCCGTGGCCGTTCATGGTCCCTGCCGTCTGCCCGGCGGGCTCCTGCCCACAGCCTGGTCTCATCCCCAGGTCCACCGCTGCTACAAGACGAGCTCGCCCGCCGCAGACCTTGGCCCAGAGCTTTTGCATTGCGGCAACGCTGCCTGTCTGCTTTTAGGTTTTCCTTGGGGGCACAGTCACTTGTTTCTAAACAATCTGTTAGTTGTGCGTCAGGGGATCTAACAGCATCGTCATCAGTGGAGGAGTTCAGGGTTATATCCTGGCAGTTTGCAGTGATCAAATGTACCCTACTGGTACTGTGCCACGGCTGCCTGTTATTTCTTTCTGTAGCAAAAATCACAGATCTGTTGAAGGGCTAACAGGTCTTCAGCGAAGGACTCTGCTTACGGAGGCTTCAGTGATCATTCGAGAAGCTGCACAGCATGCAGAGATGTGAGCAATGGGGAGTGAAGCAAGGAGGAGGTGTTGGTGGACATCAGGCAGCTTTTTTTGGGTGTCATGCAGGCTGAAATAAGTGTGTAAAGCACTGTCAGTTTTTGGATTTTGTTGCCATTCTGCATCCACATTTTGCAGTTTTTGAGGGAAGAAAGAAATTGCTCAGGTAGAGATACACAGCTACAGCAAGCTAATGATCGTAAGGCAGAGCATTTATCTGGGATAAAGGAGGTTCTGGTAGGGTTTCAGAGCATTAGTGGGAGCCTCTCCGCTGCAGGATGACTCCAGAGCTTGCTGCACCAGGCAGTGCTGTTGGACTACTGTTACTGCAGCAGTGGCATCCACTGCCATCCTGATCTCCCCTCATAACCATCCCTCTAGTATTGAGAAGATCTTGGTCTTCCAGGACTCCTTGACTTCTGTCCAAACTCATGGATGCCCTGGCCTAACCCTTGGCATCAACCACAGAAGTGGTTGAGTCACCATCCTTGGAGGTATTTAAAAGATGTGTAGATGTGGTGCTTAGGGACGTGGTTCAGTGGTGGACTTGGCAGTGCTAGGTTAATGGTTGGACTTGATGATCTGAAGGGTCTTTTCCAACCTAAATGATTCTATGATTCTGTGATCACTCACAGACTCCTGCGGATACAAGTGCCAGGGCTGAGGGCTGAGTTCCATGGTGCGGTTCCTCTTGTCCTCCAGAGCCGTGTTGAGATTCAGTTCTCCCAACAGCTTGCGCACAATTCCTTCATATTTCCCCCATGCTGCCTATTCTGGACTGCCGTTATATTCTTCAGGGACTGTGGCTGTTGGGGACAGGCAGGCTCCTGGCAAAGCCATTATTGCATTAATCAGACTTTTTTCTTAGGCAAAATACAAGAGAGGAGCTCATGCAAACCGCCCCTCATATATCAGTATCTCCTTTCCTTAAAACAAAACAAACGATGCAAGGTTGCAGTAAAAAACATAAACAAGGATACAAGCTTGCAAAACATTCATGAAATAAAATAGAAATGTATGAGTTCCCCTAGGCAGATCCCCAAACTGTCATATTTAATGTCTACCATTAGATCAGTATGTTAGTTTACAGGCACCTAGGGAGAAGTGAGCTAGGTGGAACAATATTATACAGTATCGCATAATCATGTATTAAACGGTATGAATTGTAAGAGCAGGTAGAATATGCAGGATGTGCTTTGCAAAGTCTATATGCCAAGGCAGAATAATGAAGATTGATTTCACTGTAATTTTTATATGTTTTGCATCAATATTATGAATAGTTGGTTGCAGTAAAATAAATGCATTGAAATGTTCTGGATGTTAAAAGCACCCCTCGAAAACAGACAGGGCTGTTTTGTCAGTACGTTGGCAGTATACTGCGTGGTGAGTTGCTCTTTGTGAACATTTACAGCAACTTCTGTCCACCTAATGTACGTATGTCAGACCTCTCTGGTTTTTTCTGCGTGACACATTGGTAGGGCTTTTAGTCATTGACTTATCTGTCATCCCCCCAACTTATTTATTTATTTATTTATTTATTTGTGCGCTTGCATGCCTTCCTATAAAAATATTTATATTTTTGAGTAAATCTCTCACTTGCAGTTAATTAAGAAATGATGTCAACAGAGGTAGAAGGTTGTCACCAGAGAATGGTCTCCTGCAGCTAGAGTGCCATAGTTAATGTCGAGGCATTTATTAAAAACAAATGTAAACGCAAAATAGACAGGCTCTGAACGTGAGGCACGTATCCTGTGACAGTACTGAGTTTCAGTGACCCCTACGTCTGCTACACTAAGGGATTAATTATGCTGATACCTCCTCCCCACCTTTTTCTGTGCATTACTACAGCATTTATCAAAAAGCTGCGTTGTACGTGCAGCTCATGAATGAATCCGTGCATTTCAGTCACCCCCTCGCTCACTGCATCAAAATGTGAGCCGCTCTCCATCTGGAGTAAGGAGCGGAATATCTTTCCTATCTGGCTGACAGCTGTGAAACGCGTGCCTCCGTCTTTCCTGTTTAGTCTGCAATCTGCCCTCAAATTTTGGTATCCACTCCAATTACGCAGCACCTTAGACTTTACGGTGACGGCTGGTCGGTGACAGCTGCTATAGCAAGCACTAATACAGAGGGATCATTCTGCCCCATTCACTCCAATTTCTTGGTTTTGCTTGCTTTGATTTGACCTTCATTTTCAAACAGTGTGTGACTGCTTTTTTCTCTTCCAGGGATATAGGATCTTCCATACAGAATCAGACTAGAGATCCTACTAGTGTAATATCCTGTCTATATCAGGTTCTTCAAAAGAAAATGAAACTCCCATTTGGCAGACTCGTAATTAAATATGACTTTGCGGGAGAACTTTCTGAAACTACTAACTGCTATATTTAATTTTAGATAAAGATAATATAAATTTTGTGTAAAGAAGATATAAATTTTATACAAAGAGGATACAAACTTGTAGGCCCATGCTGCATATTCTTTATATTTTGCAATGAAGTAGCCACAAAAATACTTATTCAGATAAACGTATAGTGTTTCTTTGCAAAATGGTTTTGTTTTCTGCCTTTGCAAGTCAATAAATGAAGTCCCGCCATATTTGCTATATTTCTTCAGTTCCTCTTTAACTTCTGAAAATTAGAAATCATCCTTCCGTGCCATTTTTAATTTGAGGTGCTTGAGCCGCTCCATACATGTAGATGCTTTCGCTTCTATCAACGTCATTTTGCTATGAGCAGAGTTTCAGAAAAGAATCCATCTTCTTGTTAGGAAACATAGCTGGTGCCAAGCATGTGCTACATACACCTCCGTCTGCCGTCTGCTTAATATCAGATAAGATAACAGATTGGAAAGAGCCCAGCTGATAACTACTGTGCACGAAGAAGCGATCTAATCAGAAAACCCGCTAAGAAGCCAGGATTCACCCCTGTTGCCTCCACCTGTCTTGGAATGCCATTTCCTCTGCTGCTTTAGTTCTCTTGTGTTCCTTCCCACAGTCATCCTCCATGGATGCGTCTGGATTTAGCCCTTTGTAGCCAGCTGACCACTTCTCTCCTGACTTTCTTTCGTGCTTGCTCCCCTCCTTCCCCCAGGTATTTTCTTGTCTGTCGTGCAGTATAACTGCAGCCTTCCTTCAGTCAGTTTTTACTCTAGCATTTTGCTTCCTGAACTGGGTGCGTGCTCCCCTGTTCCCCGTGAATGCATTGCTGAAGCGCCACCCTGTTATTCTCTCTATTCCGTACTCTTCCCTCTTCACACTCGCTACTGCAGCTGGTAGCATTATGCGATACAAATAAAATAACTGATTAACTGATTAGCTCTTTTCTCTCTTTGTGAAGCGGTTATATAAACTGATTCTATTTGTTGTCAATTTATGCATAAGCCTTTGCTGAGTAGTTGAGATACATATTTTCTGGTCTGTGGGTACTTCACAA
This sequence comes from Grus americana, assembly GCF_028858705.1. Classification (NCBI taxonomy): domain Eukaryota; kingdom Metazoa; phylum Chordata; class Aves; order Gruiformes; family Gruidae; genus Grus; species Grus americana. The sequence continues at coordinate 22,589,824 of NC_072854.1, forward strand.
ACTGCTTACTTTGATTATTAGCTTTTCAGTGTGTGATTAGTCATCTAAATCACAGGGTATCAGTATTGCCAACTTTAAACATTACAAAGTCATGAGTCAGCCTCAGAAAATCATGGGATTGTTAAAAATGATGTGGGTTTTTTTTCCTATTAAAAATAATTTTTCAGTTTGTTTTCTACTTGGTTTCTGAGCCTTTAGGTTTCGTTTGCTTTGCATTTTCAACCTTTTCTTTTTCAGTGTGGATTAGAACACTTTTTAGTAAAGGAAGTTATGTTTATTTTGCAGTCTCCTGATTTAATGATCTCGACCCTCAAGAAGAAGTTAAGGAAAGTAAAATAATAACACAAGAGTTGACAGAGCTGTGCTGTACTATACTTTCTCTTGTCTTACTGAGTGACTGAAAATTTTGACACAGAAAATAAGGAATTCCAAAAAAAGATGAACAGAGATAGCAATTTTCCATATTTATTTAAATTCAAACAATTTAAAGCCTTCGCACTAGAAAGCGTTAGGCTTCAGTTTTGCAATGATGTCCCCGCAGTCTCTGTGGAAAAAAAAATAATGTGCATATAGGAGGCTAACTAACTCATATGAGCAGTAACTCAAGCCACAGAAAAATCTGTGCCGCTCTTAACGAACTGGCCATCAGCCTTGCATATGAATGTAGATGTTTATGTGCAAATATAATATTTGCAGTGATGGACTGCCATCCTTGAACAGTTAAATCGCTCAAGCGTCTTCGTGCTTTAACGTACCAAGATAATTCTCCTATGTCAGGCATGACCAACCTTTGATGCATGCGTTACCTGCCAGGACAGCTCACGCCGCCTCTCCCCATGGCCTCCTTTCCATGGTGATATGGGATTAAACTGCGTACAAGACATCCAGCTTGCTCCCAGCCACGTCTCTTGCACCTGTGATCCTCCAGGAAGAAATGACCTTCCCTGCAAGCAAAACTAGCTGTCCGGCTTGTGGCCCACCTTGGTTTGAAGGCACCAGACAGAGGGCTTCTGGATGTGTATTATTTCTTGTGCCCCCCACCTCTTCTCCAAGCTGCTGATGCTGCTTCCATCACCAGCAGCCCACCTGAGTAATAGTGGAGGAGGACCAAAGGGTGAAGTCTGCCCTGTGCAAACCCTTTCAATATGACTGTGAGGCAACTCTCAATTCTGAACTCGGTTAACCTTTTGGCGTTGCTCATTTCAAATCATAAGTCTCTTGTCTAGGAGAAAACATGTCTATTCAAAGTCACCATTACAGCAAGTAATCTAAGTAAAAGTAATAGAAATTTGCGTGAAAGCAAAGTAAATGTCATGTTTAACTTATCTTACATTGCTTATACGCAATACCAGGTGCAGCTTGGTTAAAGGCACAAAACCCAAGGTGAACAGTCAAAATCCTGTGGAAAACTTCATCTTTCTCCTCACTGGGTACCCTGCACCAAATCCTTTGGCTCTCATAGATATCTTCCTTATCAAATTCCCTTAATCCCAAGCCAGTGTTTGCTTTCAAAACTAGTTTTCTCTTCTTATTATCAATGCAGCTTTCTTCAGAAGATAGACCACTGAAGAATTTTAAAGAATGATTAAATGTCACCTTTGAAATACCTAACTGCTGTACTCCCTTGAATCTGCCTTGGAAATGAACTGAACCTAGTTTTTGAGTTAGACTTCAACCTTCATCCTTCTAAGGCTTTTTTTTTTGCTTTTTTTTTCATCTTTTGTTTAGAAACAGGAATTATGAGCAGGTCCTCAGATATCCTGAAGATATCACAGCACAGTATACCAAGCTAAAAAAGAAACCCAAAGCAGTCTATCCTAGTAATGGACAAGCCTTCATGATACCTGTATCTAAAAGTGTTCCAGTACAAACAGGCCAATTTAGGTCATATTGTGATAGATACAAGAAAACATGACAGTAGTATATTTTGAAGCATTTGGCATACCTGTGTCACAGATCATTAAAATGCCAACCTTTTTTTGTCACAGCTGAAAATTCTGAAGATTTGTTCCTAACCTGAATGATAGCCAGTGCAGTCTTCAGCAGCTTCTGAGTATTCTCTCTCCATTATTCTCCAGCAGATCTTTTCTCTCCACCCCATTGACTTTTCCTTAGCAGAAACGTCAATAGTCCCTGTAGGTAATTCTAGCTAGAACTCACCTCCCGAGACCTTCCGTTTAACCCCTGGTGCTGCAAGGCTCGTCTGTACTTGGCAGTAACAACCTTTTGAAAGACTTGCATGTCCCTCTATTTCTGGCATTTGTGTTAGAGCAAGTTGTGGTCGTCTCAGTGCCCATCACCACCAAGACATGCAGCTTAACATTTCCACAAGTTAAGCACTCTTTAAGGTGGCAGCAGTCATAAACAAGCTACTTTGAAGCTTTGGCAACTGCAAAGCTATTTTTCCGGTGGGCAAAAGCTGATGACGATTCAAGCATTACAGGCAGGGAGATACCTTCAGGTGGCTCAGGTCTTGGCAGTGCTGTTTAGAGGACAGCCGATGATACATACACTCCTGTAGCACCTTTCCTCTCTTGTTTTGTAAGACATTAGACTTTAAGGAAGGAGGAAAGCCAGGAGGACTTGGGGCTGTGCTTATGTGGCAAAACCAGCACTGTTTTGGGACTGTGGTCCCCTAAAAGGCTCCAGAATTTCCCTTCCCTTCCCTTCCCTTCCCTTCCCTTCCCTTCCCTTCCCTTCCCTTCCCTTCCCTTCCCTTCCCTTCCCTTCCCTTCCCTTCCCTTCCCTTCCCTTCCCTTCCCTTCCCTTCCCTTCCCTTCCCTTCCCTTCCCTTCCCTTCCCTTCCCTTCCCTTCCCTTCCCTTCCCTTCCCTTCCCTCGTCTATCCTCAGATGTTGCTCATCCTCCACCAGCCGCTGGCTGTTTTGCAGTTCTCTGGGGGCAGACCTGTGCTGCATTCTCACTCACCTGTGAGGCACTCCTGATGGCTTTGATGGAGTGCAGTGCCTCCTGGCACACCTTGCCTAGTTGTTGCTTGGTGTGAAAGTCAGGGATTCCCCATGCTGTGACATGTCTTCTCACCATGCCATGGGGAAAGGGGCAGGCTGGCCGCCACTGTGCCCCTCCAAGGCTACCCTCGGGGGGAGGCTGGAGCCCTGTATCCCACCTGCCACGAGCAAAGCGGCTCTGCACCTGCGCTAGCTCTGAATGAGATTCAGCAACTGGCACTGTGGACACCTCCTAAGTGGTTTCTCTCCCTCTGTCTCACATCAGCTTTGTTGTTTACTTTGCATCACAATTTATTCCCCTGTTACTCTGCCTAAACCAGATATCTCCTCCAGGCTCCTTGATCGCAGTTGCAAATGCTGCTGTACAGCAGCCTCCTACCCACCCATTCATTTCTTCTCAGTGTTTTATCTCAGCAGCCTTTCCACATGACTTGCATGAGTAACTTAGTTGAGTTCAAGCAGCAGCCACTATCACAAACAAGTCGCCAACGTACCTGTTCCTAGCCAACGTGCTGGAATGGAAGGGCTAGAGATGCTACATTTCCAAAACCCTAAGGTCAGCGTGTTGAAAGTATCAGTGTTGAAAGTGTCCGTATGGATTCATATCATTCCCCTTTGAAATCAGTGTGAGGTGTGTGTCAGTAGGGACTGCGAAGGCTGCTAAAAGTGAATATAGCCGTAAGAGCTTCTTTGGGCACGTGTGAACTGGGGGATTTTGGAGCATTTCCCAGTCCCTTCAACCGAGTACGCAGGCCGGACCATTACCGTTTGTTGGACAGAAAACGGAACGCATCATAAGTAGAGAGTGAGCCATCGTGTATTCCTCTCTGCTCTCTCACCTGGAGCATGGGATCGGGACTTCTGTAATATCTCTGGAGCATTTTTGAGAGGAAAGAAAAAAGAAAAAAAAAAAGAGTAGCAAAGGAGAAGTCTGCTCTGTTTTTCTCTTTGGATGATGCACATTAATAGTGCAGCTGCTAGCAGTGCTTTGGATCAGACTAGATCTGAACTACAAAGAACTGTTAAAGATGCTTTAAAGAACTGTTGCTCATTTCCTCTTCCAGACAACTATCTGACTAATAAAAGAAAAAAAGATTTTTAAAAGTGAGTCTGTGTATTTCTGATTTTAATGATGTGTTATTGCTGTCCTCTGCCATCTTACATGGGATGTTGTAGAGAAATAGGCAGCAGGTACATTAGGTTTTTGTAACTACAGCCCTGGGTTTCTGGAAAACAAAGAAGCCTCAGGAAAGAACAGAGATGCAGCAACACATGATTACACTGAGAATGGAGAGCTATAGTGCTTTTGTTGTATATGTAACGGCTTGTTCCAAAGCGTGAGGGAGTTTTGTAAATCACTGGACATGTGGAAAATAGCACATTGGTGTAAGGTCATAATGGTAATCTCTAATGACAGAATGAGAGAACAAGTATATTCATTTTAACATTATAATACTTACACTTAGTGAACAAGAAGATTTCTTCAGGCCAAAGTACAGACAGCAGAATGTTATTCCATTGCCAGAATTTCATAAGATATTGTGAATTTATCTGCAAATGAGTCCATATGCTGCTACAACATCTAACATTAAATTCAAGAGCAAACTGCCTAAAGAAAAATGATCTTTGTGCGCAGTACAAGAACAAGACCAGCTTTGGAGCAGCTGACTTAGGAAAAACGTTAGATAAGTGCAGCCAGGGAAATGCAGTTAACACTCTTGGGTCCAGACCCAAAAGGATCTTAAGTCAGGTGCCTGTCTCTGCAAGCTGAACTCAGAGGGTGTATCTAAGCCCTAGCTTATTACGGAGTAGCTTCCGTCCCTGGCAGCTGAGGAAGTCTAATTTTCGTCCCTTAGAGGTATAAACATGAGTCATAATAAGTCTTGTAACTGCTATGGGTCATTTTAGAGAAGAAAAACTCTGCACTGCGTTTCTTTTGAAATTCAGCCACTCTCCGGGAGAAGATAAGGAAGATTTTGCTGTCTGTTCAGGGCTCTCCGCCAGGAGCCAAGGCGTGTGGTTCTGATCCCTGCTTCCAGGACTGCCTTGTGTATTTTCATTTAGATAGCCACTGAAAAAAAAATCTGGAAGCCATCCAGGGAGATTTCACTGCCTCAAATGTTCTCTCTGAAGAAAAAGGTAGGGAACTGCTTTACCAAGTCATGCCTGGTCCTTAGCTTGCCTTTTGCCTCACGACTGTCTCACCTATGTGGATGTCTTCTATGTGTAATAATCATTCACCGTCTCTGTCCTGGGAGATAAATGACAGAAATGCTGCCAGAAATAGCAGATTTCGCATACATAAAGGCTTTCAGTGATACGGCAGTTTTATAACGTCACCCACAATTCATAAACTGCACATAAATTCTTTTGACAGTCTCATAAGAGATATCCACTTCACCAGACATAATTTCTGAGCTCCTTTTATGCTTACGGCGCATAGGAGAGTTTTTCACATGAAAGAATCATTCACACAGAGTAGTTTCACTGTTCTGGGGGGTTGAAAAAAATTCGGGTATGTTTTAAAGAAAAATGACAGCCTTAGTATTGGGCAAAGATAATTCACTGGAAATTTGATCCAGTTTGTATTTTTAAAAATACCTTGTTATTGGCTATATCAGTACTCTGAGACATGACTTTTGTACTCACCAAAGTGCAGCTGTGTAAGGACTCCGACATGGGTTCCTCCCAGGAGTGTTTGGTGCCACTGGATCCGGTTCCTGCTTTTCATGACACTAAGCAAAAAGTTTCAGCTGAAAACTCTCCTGACTCTGCTCTTGTCTCCAATTCTTGCAAAGTTACTATTTTCCTTTTCTGTTAAGTTTTGATGCCTTAAGTTTAAGCTCTTTTAAGTTTTCTCTCAAGAGAAGTGCAATTGTGAATGTCCCTGCCCTGCCTCTGCCTGCTGAGTGCCTTCGCCCTTCCGCTGAGGTCATTGTCCCCTCAGCTCTAGGGCTGTCCTATCTAAAGGACTTGGTTTAACTTTAAACACCTAACAAAAGGGTTTACTGTTGAAATTGGTGCTTGTTTAACTCGGGGTGAGGTCAGAGGAGAACACTGACCTCATCTCTCTCAAGCGACTGGTCCTGCTGACGTAAAATGAGATGGTTCTGCTCTGTCTCACCTCCCCCTCATCCCTGGCGGTGTGGTCCTGCTCTCTCTCTGAGGCCAGGATCTAGCTCAGTAAGCCAGCAGAAATTAACTTATTTATTTTTTCATTTATTTCTATATTTGTTTTCTGCCAGCTCAGTGAATTGAATGGGCTCAGTGTCGGGCTGGATAAGCAGCCGAATGTGCATAAAAGAAAAGATGTCTGGGCAGCGGGTGGGAGGAGCAGGACAGCCTCTTCTGCAAGCAGCAGCACTGGCTCATCTCATCTCATCTCATCTCATCTCATCTCATCTCATCTCATCTCATCTCATCTCAGTCATCTCTTTCAGTCACCTCCCAGTACTCTGTGCTGCGAGCTGGGTAGCCCAGCAGCTAGCTGATGGTCCGATAGCCGAGCTACGTCCAGTGCGGAGGTAACTTCTGCGACAAGGACGGTGCGGGTAGCGAGGGGCAGGAACCGCAACAGCCTTCCCAAAGCAGACCATCCCCAAAGCTGCATGTGAGCCCCTCTTTGTCTGCTTTTACCCTGTATACCCAATTCACAGGTTTTATGGACCTTCTAAAAACAGCATTCACAATAAGCCCCAAATTATACTCATGCATCCCAGATGCTATTTTGGATGAAACCAGCTATAGAAGGATAATTTTGGAGAATGAGCAGGTGAAAACAGTGAAGTTGTAATGAAATTGATAGACTTAATTACAGTATTTGCTGCTTTGAAAGCTATAATGCTGTCTAATCAGTTAAAAAATGTGGGAAGAAGAAGGACTTACTGTTTTGTCTATTTACACTACTATTTTTAGGGTTTATTGAATAACATATCTAGGATACCATGTATAATGTAAAGGTGTATATGGAAATATATAAGCTAATTACATATTTGGAAAAAACACAAACTGATAATGCTTTTCTGAAGCATCAAAAAGCATGAAAAATTCTGGCATTTTAGGCTGTGCATTCACATTTTTTTTATTCTTGTTTACCTGATCACTCCTCCATTAAAAAAAATCACACCACTAGTCTGTTGTACTAACCCTCACCATGGTAAATCAGAAATTTTCTGTGTAAAGTAGAAGAACAAGAGGTTATTATTCCTAGCTGTTACTGTAACAAATGTCATCAGTAATGTACTGATACTGTGAAAGACTGCTGGGTTAATTTGAACCATAGCCAGATTCATTTTTATCATCTAGCTCTTCTGTGATACTTTGGTAAGGATTGTTTTGCATAACTTGCTAGAGCCAAGTTTGACCATTGAATTATTTGAACTTTATGGGTTTTTTGCCTCTTTGCACCTGTAGTGCTGGACAAAGTAGCAGGGGGGAAAGCGTAATCCCCCAGATCCCCAGAATGGTGCAGCACGTTTTATTTTTCATTCTGCATTTCCTACATTGTTGTTGGTCTTTAGAGAGTAGGGACAAATTCTTATCTCATTTGCATTAGTGGGCATCAAAAAGATAGTAAATATAGTCAACCTTAGTTTAAAAATTATAAATAAGCCAATTACAAGCCTTCTGCCCCCCGCAAATGCATTCAGAGAATTTGCATACGCTAGATTTTGCTAACATTGTGTGGATTGAAAACTATAAACATATGTATGGGAACATACCTGATATATTCCTGTTTTCCTTTATACCCTTGGCAACGCCTATCCTCCTAAACCCACATGCTCCAGTGTAACCGAGTCAGCAGAAGAGGTGTTGCTGCTGGTACAGTTCTGGAGTTGCGAGGCATCCCCATGGGACAGTTTCTGCTTCAGTGAGTGTTATCCTCGTCCTTTTCTCAAAGCAGTGCCTGAAGGATGAATTTTACCCTTACACACTGAAGCTTAAAAATATTGACCAAATCTTTCAGAAGTTTCATTTACTTATATGAGCAAACTGCCCTTAAATGAAAGGGTGATCATAATTTATAATATTGCTGTATATATACAGATATATGTATGGGGCACTAATAATTAGAGATCAGCAGTATATTCTCATAATTTACTTCTGCAAGGGCATGTTGAAATTTGCTGAGTATTCAAAGTAGCAGTACTCAAAGCCCTGTTTATGGATTCCATAAGCCAGTCAGTAGACAATTAATTGTAATCTTCTGTTGTCCAGTCTGGTATTTCTCTTTCTCAGCAAAAGGCTCCAGAAGTGTCAAAGATGTAGTAAACCATGCTCAGGGCCACCATGAGGTAGGCTGGCACCTACACTGTGTTGCAGGGAATGCCAGACCTATAAACCGCATGAGCACTAATGACAGCTTTGTACCTATATGTCTCTATGAAATGGTAGCAAATGGGCACACTTGTTTATTTTTTGCATTATGCACTCACGTGTTAAATTTTTCTGCTGAAATACTCACACACGTTGGTTTTGAAGCTGTGACCCAAACATGTATGTGGCAAATGATACTAGATTCACTAATTTAAATATTTATTCATTTAATAATAGATTTACTAGTAATAACGTCTGTGCTGCAACCCAACAAAATGCTAAAGCATATACTTTAAAGTGAAGTGTGTGATTAAATGTGGACATGCTGCTGAATCAGGGCTTGAGTCAGTGACTTGTGGATGGATATTCATCACAACAAAATACTAAACTGTAACGAGCCTCTGCGTGCTGAGTCAAAGAGCAAACACAGAACCCCTGCAATCTTTATTGTTTTATTCTGAGGCTAATTAATACTATTCTGTTACATGCTTCCTCCAGTTATATGTCAATTTTTGTGGATCTTACTCTGTGTTGACATGATTGTGCAAATAAATACCTTAAACAAAGGCTTGTTACTTTTTTCACCCCTAATGCCTGTTGTTAAATCTGTAACCACATTCAGACTTTCAGTTTTCCATGTTTTTACACGTCTGATTTCCAGCAAAGAATGCCAAGTGTCTGTTTCCCATTCCCAATAGTTCGAATTCGTTGTTAGGAAGGATGACGAGCGTACAGTACATGTCAGTGAAGAATCCAGCGCTGCGGAGTGGACCAGCATTCACTTTTTTTCTTTATGATCAAGAATAGACCACGTCATATCCATGAATCGGAATAGGCTACAGCATGAATTAGTTATTTTTTTTGTATAAGGGAATAGGAGGAAGGTCTTCAAACATATTTTCATCAGTAACACAATAGAAAAAATTAAGTATTGTGGTTTTTGTTCATATACATAATTTTGCTATTCCTCATGTTTTAATTATTTTAGATATGAAAAAATATGGACAGCAAATAACAGGTCACTTTTGAAAGATGGGAAATATTTACTTACCTGCCACAAAAATCAGAATGGTATTTAAAGGAGCATCCTTTCCTGAAGCTCGGTCAAAGGGTAATAACCATAGATATTGAAGTAGTAGTTTATTTTATTTAACACTGGTTTTTTTCTTCCTTTTTTTTTCACATTTGCATTGATATGAATTTCCACATTAGGTCACACAACAATGTTTCTGTTCTAGCTCATAGATCACAATATCTCCTGTTGGTGTTGTAATGAGATAGTTCAACAAAATGAATTGCCATTACTGCCACGAGAAAGTATAAAATAATCACTGGAAAAAGAAAAAAGATTAAAAAATTTCAGGATTCTAGGGTGATAGTTTGAAACATCCAAAGATTCCTAGCATTTGATTGCATACTATTTTCTGTGCTGTCTGTATTGATTGCAACAAACACTCAACTTTATAAAAAGTTTTCTCCAAGCACTCCAAGCTGCAAATGAGCTGCTTCAGGGCTTTTTGTGTGTTTGAATAATAAAAAATGATCTAAGGCAGTCTGAAATTCAGTGGGATATTGCACTAGATTTTTCCTAAACTGTAAGAAGAGTCCAGGTGTGTACTCCTCATTAACTCCAAGTGGGCAGTATTTTGCAAAATTTTATTTCATTATTATCTGGGAATATAGTAAGATTTTTAGTGCTAGTCATGCATTCAGGAATCATAAAAACACTTCTATTGCACAAATGTTTTTCAGAATATTTGCGTAAATAAACAGGCCACTTGCACTTTGGCATCTTGGCTGGTATCAAAACAATATTTTTGGTAGCTTTCTTAATATCATTTTGGCTAGCGTAAGCAATAAGAACAGTGAGTGGCAGAGCCCCTTAGTCTTTCATCAGGACAGTGCAACTGGGACAGGCTCAAGCAATTTCATTGCTAATTCTAGATTCTGGTTTGAAGAGGCAGAGTTCCGTCCTTGGAAAAAACAAATTGCTGGTGTTTACCAGTGATGAGGTAACATCAGTGCTGACATGTCTGAAGATGGGATGACCCCTGAGAATAATTAAAATGGTGAAATAGGAACTTATGTCAGTGGAGATAGCTTGTCTACTAGTCAGGTGCTCATTCTTTAATAATTTCAGCAGACTAGGCTTGTCAACCAGACTGATTATATAGTTCAGCATTGTGTGACTTAACCTTTTGTTCTTGGGAGGTGACATTTCCTTGAAAGCAACATGAAAGGAAGAATTAAAAATAAACTGGCTGAAAACACCCTATTTTCAGCTGGATAGCCAAGACAGCAAGAAAAAAAATCCCTCTAAAATTACATTTATTTTACCTTGTAGTTAAGAAAGCGCATATGTAAAAGCTCTGTCATTCCACATAATAGATTTACCAACAAAAAAATGTTCCCCTAGCCTTCCACCAGTTCTTGTACTTATTTTTCTGATGGCAAATGAAGGCTCTAGAAGCATTATAAAAGAACAGTAAAATATTTGTCCAGGTCAGAAAACTAATTAACTCTGTGCAGCCACTTTGCCCCTTGCAAGCCTTATAACCCCCTCCAAAACATAGAGAGCTGAAGAAAAGGGTAATTGTTTCTTTTTAGGGGAGTACTTAGCATGCTGTTGTGGGATGTAGCTGGCACGGGTCCATATACTGCTCTGATTAATTCCAAGTGAGGTGTCTACCTTTGGTCTTCCTTCTTCTTGGCACAGTGCGGTACCCTCTCCAGTACTCTAACATTGGGGATGTTTCGATGGGCTCTGTGAGAGTAATTAGAAAAAAAAATCACAAACAGAACTTGCTTTTTTTTTTTTTCCCCACAAGTCCTCTGACTGTTAAATTAATTATAGAGGTCTTTGTGACCTGAGTAACATTTTGCTAATTGTGCAAAATTGAGAAAATCTTCATCAAGAAGATGAACATCATCTCACAACAACTGATCGTGGCAGTCTTTTAAAAGATCAGAGTCTAGCGTCTCTATTTGGCAGACGTTTGACTTGTAGCTCAATCTCCCATACTGTAGATTAGTCGATGCCTGTTTCTCAAGAGATGAGGCAGTGCTGTCGTCTCCGGTGCTCAGTTTATCCCCAAGAGCATATCAGGTCATTGATGAATGCCTGCTTCATTAAGACTCTTGGGGATTCCCCAGGCTCCCCCTGGCTCCTTCCACAGCACTGGAGAAACATCAACTTGCAAAGGAACAGACACCTTCATGCATGTTTTTTATCTATATTTTCACCTTTATAGGCATTAAAAGTACCCTTTCTGTGTATGTATCTTTGGGTCATCTATCAGTACATAGACCTTAAGCTGATTAAAGATTAGTGCCACCTATGGAAACTACATAGTTTTAACAGTTTGGTATCATCAGCTCATGGATTAAAACTGCTCTGCTGCGCTTCCCATTTTGTATTCTCAAAAACTGACTGCACAAATTATGCAGTCTCCTTCCTCAAAAATCCTCGCCAGAAGCATAACTGTTCAACTGGAATTGAAAAAAATGATAACCTGCTTACTGAAACCCATCCTTGCTTTATCCTACCTTCAGCAAAATCTCCCAAAATGACTGGGGCTTGCAATAAGCTATCATATTGTTCAATATTGAATGAAAGATGGGTAATAAAGACAAATTTCTGTCTTAAAGAGAAAGCTATTATTTCCATAAGACTGCCTGCCTGTTGGGGAAGGAGGTGTGAGTAGTGCCTTTGTGTTCTGAAATCTATATCCCCCTGTGCTATCAAACATTGCTAAGGGCATGAACAAGGCGCAGGCGTCCTTCTCTGTTTGTTCTCTTTGCATGAAAGATTTGTGTAACCTAAATCTATGAAATAAGCATTCCTAAAAATAACCCTTCCTTCTCTGTTTTTCTGCCATCACTTGCAGTTGTCCATCAGGAGTGAAATGTCCCAGTTCTGTGTACGCATGAATTCTGTAGCGTGCTGCTACTTCAATTTGTGTCTTGGGCCAAAAAATGATAAAAAGGACTTGACTTCCATGGAACTACAAAGCAGTCTTTGGAAAAACTATGCCTGGTTCCCAGTTTTCAGGGCCTCTCTCACCTGTCCAAGGAAAATGGCTAGGTGAAACTGCAGACATCTGATTCATCTCTGCAATTGTCCTATCGAGGGCAGAGAGTGCTGCTTATGTCTAGAGTCTCAACTTCTCCAAAGTGACAAACGTATAAAAGCTGCCTTTGAAGTGTGATACCAGATAGTTTTGACAGATATACACTGGCTTTAACAGTGGGGACTTCAGTTCCCTCACTTATATAGGTGACTTCTATTGCTTAGCTATTAATAAACTGGAAGTTGGGCTTAACAAATAGCTTCAAAAAGCAACCATATGTCATAGTTAAACTACTAATAAATTATAAAGTATTAGGAGACTTCCTTGCTAGTTCAAGTCATGATTCACCACTTCTGATACATGAGTTATTCTTTGAATCACGGTGAAAAAAGTGTGTGAGAGCAGGACCGTAAATGCAGGTACGCAGTTAGGATATTTCCTTTTATTTTCTTGTGGTGACTTTTATATTTAAAACATCCTCTCTTGCCTTACTCAAATTTTTTTAACTGAATTTCTTTGTACATCTGTGACTCCTACACAGTAGAATAAAGCAGGCCATTGGGAGAGTTTTGTTGCCCAGTCCTAGTACAAAACCATAAACTTTAATTTTTAATGAAGATTGGTTTCTTTCTAACAAAGATGCAGAGAAGGACTATTACTCTATTTTATGTGTTTAATGGATTTGCTTCTGCAGTGCAAATACAGGTATCAAAATCTTCAAGATCCTTGTGCTTTGCACATAAATCTTAAATATGATTCCAGAGCAGCCAGGAAAAATAACAGTCGGGATTCCCTGGCATTTACCTTGCATGTATTATTATTATCTGAATAATCTGTGACTTTGAATCACATGATTTACTGAAATTGTGCATTAAAAAAGACTTCTTGTGACAAGCCACAATAAAAACATATTCCACAACACCCTCCCAGACTAAAACCTGAGGGGCCAAGCCATGGCTGGCTTTGTTCAATGGTGCGTGCATGAAATGGAAGCAAGGAGAGGTCTCACCTCTCTGACAAAACCTCTGAGGGGTCAAGTGCTGCCCAGTGAGGCACCACTGGCACGGTGCAGGTTGGTGCCTCCAGGTCCAGCCCTCTGCTCCATGGCCAGGCACCTCCGCGTCTCCAGCACGGGTTTTGGCGTGCTCACTGGAGGCTGTTCCTGAGCCAGGAGGATTTTTTTCCTCCGTGCAGGTCTGCTGCAGGCCATCACAGCCCCAGCAAGCTCTGTCTGGCCGGGATTCAGCCCTGAGCCCTGCGGAAAGAACAGTTTAGCATGTAGGATCCAAGCTGACCCCTGAGAAGGACTACGACTTCTGCTCGGGAGAAATAAGTGAGGAGATGAGAAACCTCTGCGGCAGGGACGGTGGCAGCGGTATCTGCAGTGCCTGTGCGTGCGTGCGCTGACAGCCTGTCAGCCAACTCCGGCGAGTGATGAGTGCGGGGAGGTAGCCAGGACCTATCTGCAAGAGGGCTTAAAATTCCCTAGCCTGAAAACATTCCTTGGGATTTGCTGTAGCCTTGCTCTATGCTCACTTTTATCTGCCCAAGCCGTGCTGCCATTGCAGTGTGGAACTCACAGTGACGAGAGTAATACCCGGGCATCCTTTTCCCTGGAAGGAATGCTTTCTCCCATTTATCTGTACTGCTGTAGTACCATGATCTCCAACTAGGAGACCTCACAGTCTAGGCATCGCAAGTTACATACATACTTTGTTTCTAAATAGATTAATCAGGGGGAAAAAAAGAACTATTATTATCATATTTTGTATTTTAGAGAATGAAAATGAAGATGTTTGCTCTGCTCCAATATATATAGCAAGGTCTAGAATTTTTATTTGCTCTGAACACAATGAGATGCTTGAAGATAAATAAATCGTAACAACTCAGTCGAAGACTTCTTTTCATAAGCGACTTCTTGCAACAAATCACTCTCCATGGCTGTCATGGTTTAACCCCAGCCGGCAGCTCAGCACCACGCAGCCACTTGCTCACTCCTCCCCAGCGGAATGGGGAGAGAATCAGAAGAATAACAGTGAGAAAACTCGTGGGTTGAGATAAAGACAGTTCAATAGGTAAAGCAAAAGCCTCATGGGCAAGCAAAGCAAAACAAGGAATTCATTCACCACTTCCCATGGGCAGGCAGGTGTTCAGCCATCTCCAGGAAAGCAAGGCTCCATCACGCATGTGGTTACTTGGGAAGACAAACGCCATCATGCCGAATGTCCCCACCTTCCTTCTTCTTCCCCCAGCTTTATATGCTGAGCATGACATCATATGGTATGGAATATCCCTTTGGTCAGTTGGGGTCAGCTGTCCCAGCTGTGTCCCCTCCCAACTCCTTGTGCACCCCCAGCCCACTCGCTGGTGGGGTGGTGTGAGAAGCAGAAAAGGCCTTGGCTCTGTGTAGGCACTGCTCAACAACAACAAAAACATCCCTGAGTTATCAGCACTGTTTTCAGCACAAAAGCAAAATATAGCTCCATCCTAGCTACTATGAAGAAAATTAACTCTATCCCAGCTGAAACCAGGACATTATCCACCCCTTATTCCATACCATTTGCATTGTGCTCAGGTCCCACACTATCCAATATAACCTCATTAACGCACACCCACACCCTCCCCCCTGCTTCTCATCCTTTAATATTATATGCAGATATCATTCCCTTAGTTGTCTACGGACCACCCTTATAAAATGTCCATAAAACGTCCCCAAATGTCCACAAAATGTCCATTGAGTTCATTTAGCCCATGACTTTGAACTCCATCTGCCATGGTGGTCACTCAGGACAGTAGAGGCGGTGTGTTGTGTGGCATTACTGGTCACCAAAGCCAGCTCAGGTCAGGTCACTGCTGCACTTGCGCTGCTTCTTGTAAGGCTTGTCCTCCATTGGTTCAGGTGGTTCCTGCTACAGTAATTCCTATAAGATGCAACTCAAAGCATGGGTTGCAACAATTTAAAGGTATCGCCATTACTCTTAAATTAATTTAAATTGAAACAATTGCAGCCCTGGGGTGACTACTTTGTAACTGCTCAGGGAGTACCTGTCTTTAGCTGGCTTCTAAAGCTGCTATGCTTCTATAAGGTTTTTGGGTTTTGCAGATAAATGTAATTGTGCTCATTTTGAAAATTTAAGATTCATTAGTAGAACTAGAAATTACATATATCAATTATAAATATATTTGAAGGAGGATGGAGGAACTGTTGCATTTTAATCTTATATTTTAGTGTGATATTTGACTGTATTAGTACATTGAATCTAATATATTAAAATTGCAGAATAATTTAGGTAGGAAGAGACTTCTAGAGGCCATCAAGTCCAACCCTCTGCTCAGTACAGGGCTACTTTCAATCTTAGAGCAGGTTTCTCAGGGTTTTGTCCATTTGAGTTTTTAAAATCTTCAAGGATGGAGATTCTACAGAAAAAAAAATCTCTGGGATTTTTTTTCTTGATGTCCAGTCAGAATTTCCTTTGCTGCAACTTGAAACTGCGACCTTGTGTCCCCACACTGTGCACCTGTGAGGAGAGTCTAGGTCTGTCTTAATGTCTGTCATAATGCTTTTGGTGGGATGCTTTAGCCTTCTCTTCTCTTTCTCAGGACCCCTCTACCTCCTGCCCTGAGAAAGTGACCACCTTCCAAAAATGTCAGGGCAAGGACTCACAGTCCTTGGACCCCTTGGACACATTCCACCCAGCCCCATGGACTTGCTATATCCAGTTAGCTTAAGTGATCCCTTCCTCCATCCTCCTGGATGTGTGGCTTAGGGGTGTAGCCCAGGGGCTGGGTGAACCTCTGCAATTGCTGTAGGACATGCAGAAGCTGGGCTCCAGGTGAGCAGTAAGCTCCCAAGTGAGCTGGTCTGGTCAGCAGATAAATGTCTCTGTCCCCACAGAAGGGAATATCCAACCACTATTACTTCCTTTTTGTGACCTGTGGATTAGGCTCAGTCACCTTCCAGCCCCTGGAAATCACTAGCTGCCACCCTCCACAACTGTCTGGGTCTTTGTCAGCCCCCGCTTTCAGGGCTGTCTCTGGCCATTCCTCCTTCAGCCCAAGATGAGGCTTGGGCTCTTGCCCCTGCAGAGCCTCTGTGGAGAATTGGGACCAACCTTTGGATAGTTAGTGGTCTGCTACAGTTATTTTTTGACCCATGATCCACATCAGAGATAGGATATCTCACATCTAGGTATTGCTGTTAGGAGATGATACTGCTGCTCATGGTGGTAACAGGCAGAAGAAATGTTTGTGATTTCTGGTTTACACCAAAACCTATTTCTCAGGTCAAATAGTAGGACCAAGTGAATTTGTTTATGTTGGTTGCTCTATGTGTAGTTCAATGACTGTACATCTGATGAGTTGGTTAGGAATACTTCATTTGAAGGAAAGTTGAAATTGCAATTGGTTTTGCCCTGAAGTTTATGCTCCCTATTCATTTGCTTTTGAAAAACATAAATTACAGCATCAATTGAAAAGTCTTGGTTTCTTCCTCCCAGCAATGTTACCCTGGGAGGGGTGATAGCGTCACCTCTCAGATTCAGAGCACTTTGAGGGCATCATCATCTCTCAGATTCAGAGAACTTTGACATTGCTTGTTCCAGATTTTTGAAGGCCTAGTTTTGGACAGTGGCGCAATGGTGGAATTATTTGAACAACAAACTGATGTGTGATGTGTTCCCAATAGACTTGTATTTATCACACTGTTCTTAGTCTGAGGCTTCTTAACTAATTTGTGGATTCTATTGTAAGTGCAGTCAGTTACGGTAATTGGACCTGGAGGTCACAAATGTATGGATCACTATAGCAAAGCCTTGTTCTGTCAGTAAGGAGTGTGCTCTTCTGAAAAGTGAAAGATATAACGGAGTTGTTGTTGTTGCTGATGTATTGTTCTCAAAGAGTCTAAATACTGGATAGGAAGTCAGAAAGAAATAGGGTTTGTGGCTGTTGCTAGTAACACCATTTATTTTCCTGTGCTATTAAATAGGGAAATGACTGTCTTGAGGTATTATTTTGGCCCACTTCAGAGCAAGATGTGCAGCTAACTTGCAGAGTACAAGGTTGGGGGTTTTTTTCCCTATGGGTTTGCCTAGTTACTCTGCATATTCTATTCTCACAAAAACTATGTGGAGGAATTATACTTTAGATGATAACTTTTAAAAGATTCATGTTTATAAGTACTTTTTAACCATAGGACAATTATAATTACTTCACGCTAATACAGATTCATGCTAACATGAATCTGAAATGTGTGATATTGATAATCATGCTTTCTTTCCTGGGCTATCAAAAAAAATGATCAAACCCATGTTTCAGTTTAAAGTGGCATGGTGACTTGGATAAAAGGAGTAATGAAACTCAAGAGTGCATGGAGCTGAGCTATGCTATCTGCGGTCCTTATAACACTATACCCTTTTTTCCCTAGGGTTGCTTTCCCTTATTTAGTTTTGATTCAGAAATACAAAAGAGATTGTGCAATCTGTGAGTTCCTCATTACTTAAATGTCTGTCACTTTTAGTTGAAAACTATGCTAAAGAAACATTGCTTCTATTGTTGGTGTCAATACTTCCTTT
Organism: Grus americana; assembly: GCF_028858705.1. Taxonomy (NCBI): domain Eukaryota; kingdom Metazoa; phylum Chordata; class Aves; order Gruiformes; family Gruidae; genus Grus; species Grus americana. The sequence goes on from NC_072854.1 coordinate 22,607,748, forward strand.
AATCATGGAAAGGGTTTTAGAAAATTTCCATTTTTTGAGATGTAATACAATCTGAAAGAACACATATTAGTATGAGTATTGTAAAGTTTTCAGAATATTTCTGAGATTTATCTTCCTTGACCCAACATTTCCTTTTATTCAAAAAGAGAAGAGACAATATACATATTTAAATGTGATTTGATATGATATGATAAATACATTGATACAGTATTAAAGTATTTGATATATGGTAAACATGATTTATCTTTTTCCAGTGTAAATTGTTCTTTCAACAAAATATTCATGTTTTATTTATGTTCTTGGTACCTAATTGGGAACAGCGGACTAAGGTAGAGGATGATAAGAGAAGAAAATACTTTTACTAAAATCCCCACGAAGCAGACGAATCATTAGCATGTTCTGGTTTGACATTAAATTAGCAGGAAGATTCACTGGTGTATATGTGAAATTCGATATTGGACAACAGCAATCTAGTAAAGTCTTGAAGAAACATAATTGGACAAGTCTGGGCCATCTCATCAGAATAAAATGAAATAAACTGACAAGAGAGGCTTCTTACTCGCACCACCGTGGGTGGGAGACATTTTGGCACAGGCTGCCTTTGCAGCAGGGTGCAGCTCATCAGGAGCTACGGCGAAAGGTTGTTTCCTTGGGAGGGCAGAGGAACTGACAGCTGGCAGGTAATGATTGAAAGGTCTTGCAAAATACCTGCTATTTCCAGCAGCACACAAAAAAAATCGAGTCTTATTATTTTCTGTTTGTGCTGCCTTTGGCATTATGAGCTGGGTCCGTGTTGCTCTGGCAGGGAACGCGTGCGGGTTTGGGTAAGTGCTGGGAGGGCAGGTCCCTCCAGTCCTGCTGCTTTCTTCCTCCAGAGCCAGACTTTGCAAGAACTGATTTTATGAGTGCCTTGGAACTGTTGCTGATGCCGGTGTGGGTTGTATCAAGAACAGCTTCACAGAAGAGACGCACTGGTAATCTTAGGTTGCCCTTGAGTACCTACAGAACAGAAATGATAACCGGTATTTGTTGATATGCTCCCAAGATACCCCTTAAAAGGCACAACCAAATATAATTATGCTTGTGAGAGTGGAATGAAGAGCAGATTTAGCTTCTTGTAGGTTGAACCAACTGCATATTGTTAGGAAACTGAAGGCAACAGCTTGATGTAGCATTTCAGCACCTGGTTGCAAGAACCTGTCTGCTCTGAAAGAAGAAATATGGCAATGCTATAATGATAAACCTTTGATTTATGATGGTTCATATCACACAACAGCTTGTGAGCGGGAAACCTTGCCTACTTTTCATGCCCTGTCTGAAGGCAGACACCTTTACAGACTTGTTAGATGGCTGATTGCTATGAACGGCCAAATCCTGAATGTTTCTTTTCTGCTTAACAAGAAGCAGGGAATTGCTTCCAGAGCATTAGGACTTTCCCCTTTTAACAGTGTCACTGGGACAGAGACATCTAAAATCCTCAGGTATGAAGTCCAAAAGAGAAGGGTACTTAATAATAAAAAGGAAACCCAAAATATAAAATGCCAGGAGGCAACACAAGACATTCAGAGAAGTGCAAGTGCAGGATTTCCAGTGTTTTTAAGATCTAGCTGTTATAAACATAATCTCAAAACATCTCTGTAGTAGCTGACAAAGAAATCTTGCCTACAAAAGGAGCCCTGAGACAAATACAAGGAAAAGCAAATACGGTGATGTAATGAATATGATCCTTAGAGTGCAAACATGTAAAATTTGTTCCACAAGATTTGTGTGGATGGCAGGAAATCAGCAATGCCTTAGCACGGAGCAGTGCAGATAGCAAGGTCTAGGAGGTGCCTACCTTTTCAAAAGAAGTGACGCGACATTTGAAAGACAAAAAGATAGGAACTCACTCACTGGATGACACCAAAATATCTAACCTCTCTTCTCTCCAGTACTGTACTGCTTCCGCAGAAGGTGCAAGGCACACTTCATGGGATGACTCTGCCCAAGGACCATTTCTTTGTAACCATCGGTGCAAAGCTCAAATTCTGGAATATGTTTTCTCTAAAATTTTATAAATCAATGTGTATTTGACCACTATATGTTTGAAACATTTTCTTCTGAATATTACCATATTCTTGCAATCAAAATATTTCACATGCTGATTGTAATAGTTTTCTGGGGGAGGGAGGTTTAGGAGGATAGAGGGCTATCTCAGAGGCATTCCTTGGAAGTGGTTGAACATGAGCACAAGGGCCATGTACATGGCCTGTGTGGCTGGCATGGCCGAAAGGCTGTATTCTGACTTTACAATCTTTGGGATCACTGTATTTCTAGGATGTGAAAAGCAGAGGAAAATATCATATCTCAGATTGGGACCTGAAATTCAAGTTGAGGTTCCCTCCTTCTGGCAAGTTATAAACCACAGAATAAATCCTTTTTACCTTCTGCCTCGAATTTCCCTATAGAACGCTCAGACTCCTGAGTTGTGTCCTGTAAATTTGGACCTGTGAAACATTCATTTTCAGTTGACTTACTTTTCAGCAGAAAAAAAAAAAAAATGTAATTAGACAAGGGAAAATAGTATCCAGCTCACTTTTCTATGGTCAGCTTAGCAGACCAACTATAAGTGCAGTAGAAAGCAGAACTTCTTTATCGTTCAGTACCATAGAGAGCCCTGAACACCTACATGCAGCAGATCTTTTTAAGGGAGTAGATAGCCATTTCATAGAGGCATTTTTCCATACTAGAATTATTTTGCTTCACATGTTTCTGCTTCTCTGTAAGTTGTTTGTTTGGTTGTTGGCTTGGTTGTTTTTTTTTAAATTCTGTTAGAGGTTAGTACTTTTCAAACTTAAAATTGTTTTTTAGGAATTAATTCTAGTTTTTCTTAAACCAACTTAAAAAAGTATTGCATGCTGAAAACTCAGAGGACTCAGATATTTTATTTTTATGAAATGAAGGAAAGTTTCCAAGCAGACATATAAAAACGTGAGCTTTACTAAATTGTAAACAGCTATGTAACTACCCCGTGCTACTCTGAGAAGCTTTCTGCATACCTGTATTACATATAACTACAACTGAAAATTTGAACGCTAATTATGGCAGGTACATATTTAAACATCTCTAAGTACAGGAAGCTGTAGTGAAAACAAATAGAAGGAGATCCTGATCAATATCCACCAAAATCAATTGGAATTTTTCACAGAATTTGAGGAAGCTTTCAGCTCGGCACCGTGAGCAAGGATTACATCCTTGCTATATGTGACTGCCTAACTGTATACTGTGGACCGCAGCTAATTTGGGGACTGGTAGGGGAGCACCTTGATGTTAAGGACATACCACCTGCTGTATTATTTATTCTGTTTCTGCATCTATGCGTCCAGTTTTAATTTAGTATTGCAATGCCTTAGCTCCCAGCTGAGAGCTTATAAAACAACTGAAGGTTAAATTATCAGTTTCATATAGTTGAAACCTGTTTCTCTTTTGCTGAGGAGCAAGAAGAATGCTCTAAAACAATATTCTATTCTCTCTGTGGTCTTTTCCCTGCATGTGAATCCCTTCAGTTGCTCCCATGTTTTGATTTCTACAGTAGAAATCACTCCTGGTCTGATTTGGGTGAAGATTCTCACTCAAATTGCCTGTGTAGGTAAAGTTTCAAACCACAAAAAAAAAAATTAAAAAAATTTAATCTAGGGATTATCTGTGAAATTAAAGAAAAAGCTCTGAGACATAAGGCATTTTAAGGAATAAACGGGGATTACAGTATGCAAATGAATGAAAGGAAAGCAGCAGGGGGAAGGAGAGACATGTAGAGGGAAAGGTGACAGTTTTGCTGAGGAATTCTCCTGTCATTTTCCCTAGGGAGGAGAGAAATGGAGTGGGGAGAAAGTGGGAGGAGAGCAGTGTGAAGAGGCTCTTGGATACCATGGAGATGGGTATAGTGTAAAAATCTGTATACTGCAGATAAGTAAGTGGGAGGTTGATATCAAACTCCTACCAGCCAGAAACTGGCTTTTGCAGGGTAAACATGTTAAAGGGCTGGGGAGAAGGGAGCATTGTTTTAGCTTCTGCCATGCTGTTTGCCTACTTAACACTTAAGAGAGCAAAGGGAAGGGACAAATAAATGTTTTTCCAGCTTGCGCTTTTCAGTATAACTATTCCCTTATCTATATCCAGTCTACCAGGAAGGAAAAATGATGTTCTAGAGTGGGGTTTGGTTTTTTTTCCCCCATTGAAATTGTCTTGCTACTCTAGACCTGCTTTTTCTGTCTCTTAATTTCAGTCTTAATTTGTTTAACTGGGTGCTCATAATAAATTCATAATGCTTCTCCATGGTTCGTGAATGTGGGGAAGAAAATGTGACAGATTCACTAGGAACTAAATGTTACTTTATGTCTGAGTAAGACAGTGTTTTTTTTTAAATTCAGTCTTTGTGTTACAGTGCTTTGAAAGACTGTCTCTGTTCATTTTAGGATTTCTTTGTTCTCTGCTTCTAATTTTTATGCTTTTGATGCCTATACCACTGTGATGTTATTTATATCTGCGGCCATAAGGAAGATGCTGTAGTTTGTATGTAGGATGTTGTACTCCTAAGAATTATTGGATTTTTTTTATTTTAAAATGTAAGCAATACTGTAGAATGACGAGTGTGGTTTTCAGAAGATTGTTATTCATGCTATTGATTCTTCTTAAAATACAAGCTGCCTGCTGCCTGTGAATTGGGGTAAGGCAGGCTGATACTTTGGTTCAAGTCCTGCTTTGATCCCTCAAATAGTCCACCCTGAAGCAAACAGGATAGTTTTGAGACTACTTCAAGGCAGAAGGATTTCTACTTAAGGAAGCCATTTACTTATTGAAAGGTCTCGTGTGGACCAAAAGAGATGAGAAAGGACGGTACCTAGCTGGTATAGCTGAGCACGCAGAAATTCGGAGGTACGACATCACCACACGTGTGCCGCAGCGTGGTCTGTCTCCTGGTGAGGGTGTTTCTGTAGGCAGGGAGCCGTAATGTCAAGTACCTCAACTTCAGGGTGGTGGAAGCTGCTGAAAAGGTGTTGCAACAGAGTGAAGAAGACCGGCACACATCTTGGAAGTAGGTGGCTGTGAACCTAACGTAGGTTTTTCCTTCTTCCCTCAAATTTTGTGGACTTTCAAGAGTGGCCGTGGGTGACCCATGAGGTCCTATGTCATGCCTAGGGAAGGAAGCATTGGTCTGGCAGCCTTCAGAAGCACCGGCACTTACAGACCTACACCAGGACAAAAGTCCACGTACATGTGTATGTGAAAGAGTGAGCTAGAAGGAATTTGAGAAAAATAAGCTACTTAGCAAGTCAAACATGTTTACAAGATGTATGTACAGTAACGCAATAAAGCCCCAAATGTGACCACAAACTGTATTTGCAACAAAGCAGTTCCTCGATAAGCTGTTGGGAGGATCTGCTGAGGTGTATCTCGGGGGATCTGACTTGATTACCCTCTGCCTAACATCTGCCGCTTAAACCCAATTTGTTTTCCCTTTTATCCACAAGCGTAACTTTAGAGTTATGCCAGAATAAGTGATTCTTTTTAGTAAGAGCTTACATTTAAATGCTTTGCCTTCAGCAGAGTTCAGAGGAGTTGAGGTGGGAAGTGTTCTTATCCCTGACAGTTCTACCCACTGCTTTTTGTCCAGGGCAGCTTTCCGACTGCAGACTGATTTTTCATCTTACAATGGCACTAAAAGAAGAGTTTTGCAATAGCTCTGCCTCTGCATGTGTGCATTCAGGAAAAAGCATGGTGCAGCAAGTTTCTTAAGACTTTAATTTGTTGTGCTAGAGGACACACAAACCGAGGTGTTCATCACCCTGGGGTTACTGAGGCACGTGTTGGAAAAGTCCTGCAGGGAGGGCTGGGACGTGTGGGGCTGCTGCAGGGGCAGTGCATGTCTGACTCTTGGCGGTCTCATCCCTCGCTATTAACCTTGGCCAAACAGCAGTAGCAGTCTTTGTGAAAAATACGAATATCTCTAGTCCCTAAAGTATTTTCATTCCTGAATTTCAAAAACTTAATGCAAGCCATGGTGGGGCTTGGGGTCTTCTTAGCGGTTAGACACCCAGCATTGCCAGACAGTGGGATGCTGGCCTCCTCTCTGTAGAAACTACCTGGGGGTTTTGTGTTGCTTTTTTGTTACGTTTCTGGTTTTTTAAATTTCAGACTTTAAAGGGTATTTAGAGAGGCCATCTCAGAGCATGATTTTCAATTGGCTTTTTCTCAGAAATAGCAAAGGAAAAGCCATTAAACTTTAAGATACAATTTTACAGATGCTGATAGCGTTGTACAGGGTCTTAATTATGGATTTAAAAGTCAGATTAAAATAACGTCTTGGGTGCTTCAAGTACAGATTGCTGCTGGTAGGAGCACCAAAGCTGGTTGCACCAAACCAGGTGACTTCAATGTGTAAATCTGTGAAGAAGGGTGAGCCTGCAAGAAAGGGCCGGTGGCGGTGGGAGGCTTCCGCGGCATTTCTCGCGGGCTGCCAGCGGCATCTCAGCATGGTGGACGTGGTGAACCGCAATCTCGGGATCTTTTCTGTCCCAGTTCCCTTGAGTTTCCTACTCAAGCTTGTGGGGTTTTGTGTTGTCTGCTGGAACTGGGTGTGTGAGGAGGGAAATGCTGTGCTTTGGAATTTGGTCCCAAGTGATTTATGAAAAGCTAGATCTCATAGCCCCAGGGCCACATGTGCAAAATCAGGACCAGCAGCCTCATTGTTAACATACTGTCTTTCTAAGTTAGCACAATTAATTATGTTCTTATGTTGTTTTACTCAGCTTTTTAATATCGTAGTGTATGGGAGAGGGTGAAACTAGCTTTACAGGCAGGTAGTAAGCAGCTAATCTCCTAAGATTCATCTCCGTGTGCAGCTCCTAATGAGTGGGGGTCACATTTGGGTTGCATGATAGCTAATTCGGGTGCAGTATGAGAGCACAAAGCTTGATCAGATGTGCACTCCGGCAGTCATCGACTCTTCTTCATTTGATGTTAAAACATATATGTATATTAACATCTGTTTCTTTGTTGCAACAGGTTCTGCCTGGCATACTGCAGAAGCATTGCTGTATTTTACCTGACAGGAACACAGGTAAACTTTTTTCTTAATGAAAAATGCTATTGTGATATGATTTGGAGAAATGCAAACACAAATTGGATGATGTAGAGAAGTCTTGTTTGCTATTTATGGTCATTGAAGTTCTCTTCTGGGGAGTGACAACTTGGATGTTTTGTTTAAATTACCTGCTTTCATGGGAAGATTTTGTGTATTCTGTTAACTTTCTGGAGCTAGCGCTGTTGTAGAGACTGCTGCCAGGTCTTGCTTGTAACGGTATTTGTATGAACTTCTGAAGTGTCTCTGTTGTTAGTTATAAAGTTACAATTTTGGCAAGAAATGAGGTTTAATACTGGAGTCTGCAGTCTGGTCCTGTTGATTCACAAAGGTGCTAAGCAGTAAGTCTTACGTATAGCTCTGACTGCAGATAAATGCTTGCTTCAAGCTTATTTTTCAGAGACTAGAGGAGTAGACTAGAGGAGTAGACAGAAGGAGCGTCGCTAATGATGCCTTGCTGTTGTGCAGGAGGAGACTTAAAGTAATATGTTTGTGACCAGAACAAATCAATCGATGAGAATGATAACATGGATGAGAAGAAAGTGATGATTTAATTTTACATTCCTTTATTACAGGAAATCCAATTTCTTCTAAAATAAATTTTTAAATCATTTTTATAATTTTATAAATTGGGTGAAAGTGACTGCATATGCAATTGTGAGTTTAATTTAACAGACTAATTTCAGAGAAGTAGAAGCAAAAATATAGCTTATTATTTTCTGTCTTCTTAATAGAACATATGTGATTGCTTGCAGCTCTTAAGGTTTCATTCCCCCTCTTCCCAATAGCTACCATTAAAATAAACTGGTTTGTTCCTTGGCTTGCTATTCCTTGTATTTCAGGCACAGTTTGCACTAAGGGTAATTGCATAGAGAACTTGACAACTGTGTTGAACTGTAGTGTGACTTGTGGTTACCTGCAACTGCTCAAATGAAATTTAAAATCTCATTTACATTTTCATCTGTGAACATGGGAGAAGTACATCATAGTAAGACAGTTAATAATACACCTCTTCTAGCAAGAATTTGAAAGTTTATAATTAGTGAACAGATTGCAGACAGACTTTGGCCTTCGTATTTATTTCAAGCTTTCCTGAAAACTGGACTAAGGAATCATGGTATAACAACCTCAGCCCAGTCTGTGTGCTGCTGTGCTGCTTATTATTATTGGTTTTCTTTTTCTTTTATTTGTAATATAAGAATTTGATCCAGATTCCTTTGGGAATGATGGGGCCGGTGCTGCCAGGCCATCCTGTCACCTGGCTGCCCTTCACACCTAGCCTAACCTTGATTCTTGGGGAATATATGTAATTAGCCTTACAGGTAGTATGGCCCTGGATTGCTCATACCCTAAAAAACTGCGTGTCCCACTGTCCCTTCCTACACTGTCTAAGAGTTTGAAGTGGCAACACTTACTCTGCCAGTTCTGATATTCTGTATTTGTAAACCGGAGAAGAGCGCTATGCATGGAAAGGTACCTGGGAGCGATGATCACCTTCCCCTGGTGACAGTGTGTTAGTGCTTCTACCGTGAACTTTTATTCTCAGTGCTTATAACTTGGGTATAAAAACATCTCCTGCAGAGCCTTTTAAAAGGGAGGATAAAAAAGTTATTCAGCCATTCCACAGCAATGCAGTTTTGGAAGAAGATGTATTTAACAAGATTAGGTGTTTCAAAGGTTAAAGAACAATGTGATGTTTCATTTCTTATGTGTTGATTTATTTGTGGCTTTCTATTAATTATAAATATATTTTCATTACTAGATGGAAAGTTCACAAAGCATGCACTGGCCAAATGCATGTTCATTATCATGTTCCTTGGTATCCAGAACTTGTATTTGTCACATACACTATGCCTCAAGAAGCAAAAGATCCCAGACCAGACACCTTTATTCTGCACTTCTTATATGCCACAAGCGTACTGTAAGAGCTGTATTGATGTCCCCTCTCAGTTTCTTTCCATCTCCCATAACTTAACCAGCCAGCAGCAACTGGGATGCATTAGCAGTTATAAAGTTAATTGGAAGAAAAGCAGTTACATGTTCTGTACAGGTGTTACTAACAAGATCATAAGGGGAAACAGTGTGAAGGTACTAATGACCTGGTGGGGAGCAGTTTGCTCATTTTCTTGAATTACAGCCCTCTGTCTCTCCAGCTCCAGCTGGGAAAAATAACCCACTCCTTTTGATGGGCATCCACCACCCTCTATGTCCACGTACAGCTAGCTCTAATTCCCTCGATAAATACTTCCCAGCAATGATCCATCCCCTGCCAACAGGAACTCTTCAGCCAAGTCAGAAGTCCCCCCTTCGTTACTGCGTGGTCACTTCTGTAAACCTTAGGTGGATGCTAAGGCTATCCTTGCCCCCTCCTGAGCTGTTCACACAGTATGAGCAGTACACTCGGTTTCTACCCTCAAAATGAAGATAGCTGTTAAATACAACATGTTCTGGCATTCCTACAAAAAAGAAAAAAATAAGGGGTAGGAATACAGCTTTGAAGTAGAGAAGTCAATGTGTCCCTGATGTGAGTTGCTTTTTATTTAAATTGATGTATTTTTTTAAATTTATTTTTATTTCCAGTCTTGCATGAAATAGAGCTCCTCAAGCAGTACGAGTTGTTTAGTTATAGATACTTTCATACAAATAAAAAGAGGAAATATATCTGAAAGCTTCTGCTTTTGCGTATACTGTGTTTAAGCAGTCTTAGACCAGATAAGTGAATTATTTGGAGTTTGATTTTTGTTTATCCCAGAGCTTCCTGTATCGTGATCTGGCACGGTAAATGATCCTCAAGGTGAGCACAAATATACTTGGTGCAGTAAAATGTGAGATATCAATAGGACTCATTAGCAGAAGGCACTCTGTGCGATTTTTACCATTGCTGCGGTTGTTAAATGGACATTTTTGCACTGCAGAGATGCTGATAGCTGTGTGCTTTGTCTGCTGCTGTTGTGCTCTTGGTACACAATTATTAGTTTCTGTCATGCAAGGAAATTGCAGAAACAGCTTCTGTACTATCCTTTTCCGTCATAGCTGTGAGTTTAATATGTTGTGGACTGCAAATTTGGGCTCATTTTTTCCACTGAAGATCCCAAAGGAATGAACGAATCAATAGGCACTAACAGCTTCTTGGGTTGATTCTTTCTCTGGTGCTTTAAGCTTGCATTTCCTCTCTGATAGTGAAGGAGAACATAGGTACAATAAAGAGCATCTACACCTATCTGGCTGACTTGATTCTGATAAATAGCTCTTTAAAACTTTAAACAACATTTTTAAAGGAAAAAAAAAAGAAGAAAGAAAAAAGATTTATGCTGTCTCAAGTTTCTTCGTCATCCATTTTCAGGTCAGCTCTTGTGTGCTGATATTGAACTTGCGCAGGACGTTAAATCCTTTGTTATAATCATTCTCTTTTGTCCACTGCATTGGCTAAAATTACATTGAAAAAAAAGTGTGACCAATGTTCTGCTCTCTGCAAAGAATGAAAAATATCTGCTTGAGAGAGTGGTAATTGCTTTAGATACAAAAGCAGGAGTTTAATAATAACCAATCTCTTCATTGGATAAAGTATAGCCCAAGACAGTAATGTTTCATCCTTCGCTTGTTTGCTTTTCTTCCTGTTGCTTGAAGAGCAAATATTGAACAGGAAAAAGATCTAAGATGGTATTAAAAAGAATTCCTGCATTAAACTGTACTAAATTGGATAAAGAAGTTAACATTGCTTTTTTTTTTTTCTTTTTTTTTTTTTTTCTTCTCAACTATACAGCTGTGTTGCTTTAGTAGCTTTTGAAATAAAAGGAGTGTGGATTGGTGCTCAAAACCAACCTGTTTTCTAACTGGCAAATATGTTACTAACTGCTTGTTAATTTTCTCCGTATGTGTATATATATATTTATTCAAATGCAATGGCTGTTTGTAAGAGCCATCCAAGTGACTGGGCTCACGATGCGTATGTATGAACTGTACAGCAGCCAGGTTGATTTCACAGAAGGAATTACAGGACAATGTTCAGAAGGCAAAGTCCCGTTTACAAAAATAACTTACCATATTCATTAGCATATCGTCTTCCGTCTGAACATTTTTAAGTACTTAATGAATCGTGATGAATTTTTGTCTTGTGCCATTGAGATAAAGAAATTTTATTCCTATGTTTTATAGGAGAGGAAGTCAGATTATCAGCTGGTGCAATGCAAGAATATTCACTAGGGTTATATATCCTCCTCTGTAGAAGTTCTTTGCCTAAACTGAGGTTGTCCTTTTACTTTCAAGATGTAGCTATAGATTTTTAGACAGTTCCTGCAGACTTCACCTGCTGTCTGCTTGCTGAGTTCAACATGAGCGTTCTCATTCAGATGTTCAGCTGCAGGCTGCCTGCTGGTACTTTCCAGCCCTGTTTCCATGGAAATGGGAATTAGAGGGGTGAAAATAAAGCAAGAGTAAGTATTTTCTTAATCTTCTAGTTAATCCGGAAGTTCTCATGCCTTGGTATCAAGGTTGTTTTGCTTTTAGTTGGCTAGGCATATGATGCCAACTTTTGCCACATAAAAAAATGAATAAAACCTGCCATCAGAGCTGTTATGAGCGATACCCATTACCTTAACTCTGCAGAGGTGTCTGGGATCACCAGTAAAGGATGAAGAAGGGAGAGCTGAACTGGACTGTGCAAGGATAAACTGATGAAAAGCTGTGAGGCAATACCCGGTGCCAGAGGTGATAAGCTCCGACAGAATTTCTTGTCAGACATAGCTTGCATTGTGAAAAATGTTGACAGTAATTAATTGAATAGTGCCACATGAACCTGGGGGAGGAAAACATCCAATTTGGAGAAGATCTAATTTAAATGCTCCAGACTGAAAGTGAAACAAAGGATAGCATCTAATGCATTTGGAACATAATTTAGGGCTCTTATGTTTCCCTAGAGATTCCTTCTCCTTTTTTCCTCCACGTTACTGACACTACCGTATCAGCAAAGTCAGGATGGCGGAGCAGTCACCGTACAGATGGGTGTATGGTGAGGTAAACTTTCTACTCATTGCAAGCAGCATATTCTTATATACACTCTTCTGCCCCTTTCCCAGTGGCTGAACCCCAGCCACGGCTTTGTGTTAGCCTGTCCTTGGGAAGAGGAGGTCTGGGGTCTCTACCCCAGACCACTACTCCTCTTATTTTGGCCAGAAGTGACCAGTCAAATTAGCACGGAGTTGGGCATGGGGAGGGAGCAGGCCTAAGGAGGATCAGCCTTTTATCTGACAGATGCTTGTGTGGCCTTTCCAGGCCTTTTATTCAGCTTCCCCAACCTCACCACTGAAAACTTTTCCTGATACATAACCTGAGCCTTCCTTGCTGCAGCTTAAGCTCATTGACGTGAATGGACGATGAGTGCCTCCTGTTTCTCAGCTCCTTGCAGACAGCCTTTCTGTACCTGAAGACTGTTTATCCTGTCTTCCCTCCCTCTAGATTTTGTCCTCTAGATTAACAAATTCCGCTTCCCCCCGCTTCGTGCATGTTGCACTAGAGAACATCTAAACGTGACATATTTTGAAAGTTTTCACCCCCAGATTTGTTTAGAAGAGAATGCAGGGTTTAGCAGTTGTCTAACATGACATGTGCCAGTTCCCTAAACATGGCATCGTCTTTGATTAGGTAATGTCCCGTTTTTACACTACAGAAACTCTCATTTACTGTAGTCTGTGACCTTTCTTCTTCTAGAAGACTTGGTTGATTTGGGTTTGTTGACACTGGCTATAGACTTGAGAAAGAAGGGCTTGCTTTGTTTGCTTATTTTTCTTTAGTACTAGATCAGTTCTGGAAAGGTGATCTGATAGTAGGAATTAATGTAATTTAAATAGGTAAAACCAGGAGGTTTCATTAAAGATACAAAATCTTTTATTTTAATATTCCTGGTTGGGTGGGTTTTCACTTCTTGATTTCCTGATTCCCTTCCACTCACCACAGCCCACAAGGTGAATATAAGCCTATTAACCAAACTTTGGTTTTCATCAGTGTTTTTCTCTAGCTTTTCTCATATCTACAGAAGATCAGCAGCACAGGGAGCATAGCCGTAAGGGACCAGGGGATTGGTTCCACTTCTCCCAGGGATTCAGAATCTGGATAAGACGCAACTGGCACTGAAAAGCAGATTGCAGCGATGTGAAGAGGAAACCTGCAGGCTGTGGAAGAAAATATCTTCTAAAGTTAGTTTGCATCCTTTGGGTCATTTTAGACTTCTTAGTACTGCTAGATGTCTAGCTAGAATAAGAAACTACACACTTTCAGTCTCAAACCAGCCAGAAGACTGCCTTGTCTTATTGGGTTTGTATCTACCTAGGACTGTCCAGCTTAATCCACTAAAATCTGGTCTCTATGTGTTGCAAAAATATAGGCAGTTTGGGGTAGACTCAGACTTCGAAGGGATCAGGTCTGTTATCTCAGGATCAATAGGTCCTCAGATTTCACTATCAACACTTCCAGGTATAGAGCTAATTAACACATATAAATCCACTTAAAATAATTGGAGAGGCCAGAGGACTCTGGATATGTGTGAGCATAAAACTGTTTTAAGACTCCAGCTGGGGCAGATCTCTGTGCCATTCTGCTTATGGAGTAAAAAGCATGGTCACAGCATGGTCACAGCACGGTGCGCTGCTGCTTCAGTCTTTGCACAGTGTCCTAGCTGGCTGCTAGCATAGTACAAAGTCCTTTTCAGAGTTTAAGGTCCTCCACTACAACTAGCTCCTCCCAAGAGATGTTTTTTTCCCTCTCATTACTGTTACAAGAAGTCACAGCTGTGCTTCACCCAGAACTATGTAATCTTACAAACGAAAAACTGAGCAAGAGATTTCACTGATGTTTAGATGTCACGTTAAATGTTCCAAGATCAATAAAACATGCTCCCCTGAAAGGCCAGTGCTGACTAGCCCCTGTGCTCTCGGGACTGGATATAGACCGTTAGCTGTGAAATAGCACTTTCACAACAGTCTCACCCTCACGGGGGGGGGTGGGGGGGGTGGGGGGGTGGAGCAGGGGCTGAAGAAGGGGCTCTCCCTCAGCGAAGCTTAATTCTAGAGGCAGAACGTGAGTGAGGATGTGTGTTTGCAGTCTCTTTGCCTAACATCGTAAGAGCCCCGGTGGCTGAAGGTGTGGAGGAAAGAAATTCTCTCCAGAAAACAGCATCTCTTGCAAGAAAGCTTACTTGACCTTTATTTCTGAAATGTTTTCTAAAGCATTCCCAATGCGTGCAGCACAGCTACTGAAGGAAGAGAGAAGTGTACATCAGCAGCAGCAGCGGAAACTGCAGGCAGCTCTGATAACCGGTCATGTTAGTAACGTGACAAAGTATTGCTAAACGAAAGCAGTATGTAGAATGACTGATTTCTATATGCCAGAGTTTGGGATTTTTATTTTTTTAGTGCTTTCATCTATTTGTGAAACGGTTGCCCAGGCAGTATATAAATCACATGGACTGAGGGGGTGTGTATGTGTGTGAGAGTAGTATACACAGGCAGTATACACTATATTCCTCTTGCAGAGGAATATAGTTTTTGAAGTCCACTGCCAAAATATACGGCTTGGCCAACACAGTGCAGTGTGTGGGTAGAGTTACAGGGCGTGTAATTGAGCAGAGAAATCGAAAGACAGACATTTCTACTCACACAGCGAGTGAGGTAAAATGTTAGTTCTGTTTTCTGGAACAACTACCAGTTGATGGTGAGGAGCACAGGGAAGTGATATAGCTCTCAGAAGAATATGGCTGTAATGCTGGAGGGGTCTTGGATGCATCAGTTTCACACGGGTACAGTGATACTTCATTCCCATTAGAGGAATTAGATTGTGGGCCAAAAGAAACTATTCCCTCACCTTTTAAAGGTCTCAGGGCTGCCCACACAGAAGTATCTGCATTCCCCGTTTCAGTAGTGTCTTGCCTCTCTCCAGCTACTTTGAGGCAACTTGGAAGTAAGGACAGGTCTCTTGGGTGGTATGCATTAATTGTATATAATTCAGTTAAGTAAAGTATAGAAGTAATAGATATGCTTTATTTGCTACTGATTTCTTAACATTCCTTTTCCCCTTACATTACGATTCAACTGTTTAAGTAGATTGTTATCCTAACGATATATCCTTTCATGATCTGGGAAGGTCCCCAGTCTTGAGAGGACTAAGCAATGGAAACAGCATTGGAAGTGACCATCAGTCTTTTCTCCCAGATTTACTTCAGCTGAATTGTAATCCCCAATTTTTTGGATGCTCTTCAAGGTTTTGAAGAGCAAAATGATTTTTTCAGGGGATGTGGGAATAGTAGATTTTGTCATAAAATTTTTCTTTCAAAAAGAATGTAAGTTAGAAAAAAATAAGGACTAGAATTCAGATTACCAACCTCTAAAAATAAACCTATTTCAAGAAACTCTTGTTTGCTTTATTTTGTCCTTCTCCACCCCCACCCCCCACTAGTCCACCACCCCTTTTTATGAGAAGAGTGAGAGAGTATGGGGAATTAGGTTCTGTATCCAAGATGCTCACAGTGTTAGATAACTTTTATTTTCATAAGATGCCCGAACAATGTTTGTCTGCTCTAAGGCATGCTGCTTAATTTGGAGTAGTCTGCCACATGCTTTGGACTTGTATTTACTTCCCTAGGATTAAATAACAGATTTAAAATATGTAGCGTACAAGTCTCTCCACGATTAATACCGTAAGAGCTCTCTTTTCTTCCAGCTGTGCATTTTCCAGCAAAGGACATCCCACTTCCACTGACGTACTGGTGGAGACTTCTTCCAGACGTTCCTTTTTTCTTTCAGCTGACTTTATTAATGTACAATTTTTCCTATTCTTGTATTAGGGTGGGAGTGGAGTACTAAAACGTACATTTTGTTATTGGAACATCTGAGCTGTTCGTGCTTTCCGTATAAAGATAAACTACAGTGATATTCTCTGCTTAAAATGGTTTTTCCGTGCTACAATGATTTTATTTGTAGTAATGCTGTATGACATGGTTCTCCTGTCTTTTGGGATACTATAGCATATTAGGCACTATAAATAACAGCTGCTAATGTCTGCAATCGTGCACAACAGACAGTAATTTAACCACTTGTCTCCTTTCTGTCACAATGGGAAATATCAAACACTTCTGCACCAATAATGCATATAATGCCCAAATTGTTAGTGGTGCTTACTGTAGAAGTATATTACCAGAAGCAGCGCTGCATCCTCTGCACTTGAGATTAAACCGTAGCAAATGCTTCCACACATGTGGTTTAGTCGTCGCAGTGTGACTGTGCATTGGATAAGACACCAGCTGTGTCTCCAGAGAATCTCTCCCAAACTGCCAGCCGAGAGGAGGGATGATGTTAAGCGGGGAAGAGCAGAGGAAGAGCCTAGGAACAGCAAAACCTGTCCTATTAGCTTATCCTTCTTGCGGCAAGGGTCATTGGGGCAGGGAAGGGGCAGAGAAGGTGAAGATGTTTCACCATAAAGGAAGGTGATATTTAGTATACTTCTGTGAAAGTAATTCTACAAGATCAGATGCATGTTGTCACTTGTAGATTACACTAATGTTATTAAAATATGTTGGTTTGCTAGACTTAGGTAGTGAAATGCTTAAGTGAGGAAGTGTGAATTTGTAGTTGACCAAGGCTGCTGTCCCAGGGTCCCCCACGTCTTATCTGGACACGGCTTAAAATCAGGGAAGAAGTGAGGGGTAAGAGTACAGTACCAGAGAAACTGCGAGAAGCATAACTCACAGCTGTGCTCATCTGACAGCAAAACCTGGGGATGAATCATCTGAAGATTTTCAGTGGTGTATATATAGGAAACCTAAACTTACCAAAGAATAACTATGGCATGACAAAAAGCCATTGGGGGCATTTGCAGTCTTTCTTACCTTATATAATGGCTTCTTGAATGTCCTTTATAAACTGAGGACTGATCCTCTGTACTGTACCATTAAAACTTCTTGTGAGCCAGGAGCCTCCATACTGAACATGGGCAGAACAATGCTGGAGGCTTCAGCTGACAGAAGTTTAATTCATGAACCACCTTCACAAATATATTTGGAAATTGTGAGTCACAGAAATCAGCCCACAAGGCATAAGAAATTACATCATGGTTAAGCTGTAGGTGATTATAAATGTAAGGGATAAGATATCACATAAGCTTCAGGGAAAGGGAAGTATATTTTGAAAATGCTTCAGCACTTTTTGCTCCCCTGCTTGTTTGGAGGGCAGTTGGAGGAAGTGATACGAAATCGAAATGCGGGAAGAGGAAGGACCAGCATGGTGTGGACTGTTACATGTGTTAAAGGAAGCGTCCTTTCTCTTGATGCCATAAGGACATAGAAATCACGTACAGTCATGAGCACCTCTGCATTCGGACTAGTGATCCATGTTTCATATACCTGAGTATAAATCTCGCTGATGTATTCTATTTGCACTAAATATATATTATAACGATGCTTTAAAAAAGGTCATTAGAATTTGTTGCCCAGTACTGAAATTTTCTAACTCTCTCCTGTTTCTATGGAAACTGTAATAGTAAGAAGACACAGTAAACAAATGCACTGTATTATAAGCCTCCTCTTTAGCAGGACATTCGTTTTATTAGTATCTGTCGAAATTAGTCTGGTGATGGGTATTGTGCGTTTGACCATCCAAACAAGTAAAGTATCTATTTCATTTTCACTGAAGACTTATCTTCCAGCTTCGAGGGCTTTTATTTTGGTCTTTAATCATTTTCCTAAGCCAGTGCTGGGGTGGTATGTGCCAGTGGTTAGTACGTTACTGCTAGTAATATTTGCTTAGCTCAGAGGAGGGTACTGAGCGCTTAATAATGTTTATAAAGTGCTTCAGAAACAGGAAAATCTTAAAGTGCAGAAGTACACTTGTCACTAGCTAATGCAGAAAATAAGAACTTCTTTTGCCTATGATTTTTTTGAACATGCTTATGTGGTGCAGTCTTCCAGGGGCATAGCTGGAAAGGCATAGCCTGCTGTCTAAGAATAAAGAATGTGCCTTTTGTGGAACAAATTGCATCTCACAAAGTGGAGTGTCATCTTCTGGAGCAATGCACAATTGTGGTCCTTGAAGTATGTTGTGCAGCAACGAGAGCTCTGTATGTTCTGGACTGCCAAACCCTGCAAAGATGGGGAGGAGGCTGACCTCCATCTACCGCTGCTCCGCCTGGCAGGACTGGCAGGTTGCAGGCAGGAGCACGCAGTGCATGACCATGTGTCTTGCAGGCACGTGAGCCGATCCGGGGAGCTTGAGTCCAGGAGGTAAACTTCGTACTCACTGATGATACAATGCAATTCCTGCATGATTACTTGATCTCACCTTCTGTTTTAGAAATTAACATTCCTTCTGTGAAACCAGTTTCAAGATGACTTACTGCTGCTGAAAGGGGTAGTCAGGTTTTCAAAGATTAAAACTGTGGATAAATTGTCCAAGTGTCTCAGTGAATGATACGCCTGTGCTGTACTTCTGGAGTGGTTTATAGGGAGCGAAAAAGTCAAAGCTCAATTAATCAAAGTTAGGATGGGGGAAGCCTGTTCGGTTTTGTTGTTGTGAAGAGATTGCTGGGAATTTACTCTGAACTCTTCCTCTGGGCTGTAGGATGGCAATGAGGCAGTCACCTTTACTTCAGTTTCTGACATTAAATGCACTTCAGCAACTTACAGAGAACTGCCATACAATAAGCAAGATACTTTTCTTTTTCTTTGCTATGGACAATTTATGACAGTTATTTGGTGATGGGAGACACCAAAACCCCAATTTGTAGGTTTTTCTTTTCAAATTCTTTAGCGGTATTCTGAATATCATTGTTGCTACAGGGAATGAGAGAATCTATCTAATTGGGAAACTTTGGATTTTGGTTACAATGACAACAAATGGTGCTCCTCAGAGACTCAGAATGCTTTGATGTCGGAAAAGAAGTACAATGTTGGTTGGTGCTTAAGGTGTCCACTTCTGTCTGTGCAAACACAAGTGTCTTGGTATCATCCAAATGAGACAGCTTCTTTAGGCAGGCTATCAGGTTTGACGGGGACTCTTCAGATACTTTCTACCACTGCAGAGAGACTGGCTGTGTGAGGGAGCCTCCTGTGCTGAGACAAGCTTCTTCATAACTATGAAATCGAGGTGCTAATGAAGGCACATCAGCCTGCATAGACAGAGAAGGTGGGTTTGAAGGAGCTAATAGTATTTAGTTTTGCTTGTTTTTTCATGGAGGGCAGATTGTAAGCATTCAGTATGATTGTCTTTCTATTTCTTGTGTTAACTTGAGAGAAAATAGATTGCATCATACATTATTCAATATATAAAGGGGGCTTATAAGAAAGACAGATAAATACTTTTTACCAAGGCCTGTAATGATAGGGCAAGGGGCAATGGTTTTAAATTAAGAGTGTAGGTTTAGATTGGACATAAGGAAGAAAATTTTTACAATGAGAGTGGTGAGACACTGAAAGAAGAGCAGTTGTGGATGCCCCGTCATTGGAAGTGTTCAAGGCCAGGTTGGATGGGGCCTTGGGCAACCTGGTCTAGTGGAGGGTGTCCCTGCCCATGGCAGGGGGTGTTGGAACTAGATGATTTTTGAGGTCCATTCCAACCCAAACCATTCTATGATGTTTTGGTTGCACTTCATGTTATTGGAATTAAAATTCAAGAAAGTGTAAATTCTGAGATAGATTTGATTGCCTGTCCTTTTAATTGCGATTCACCTTCATAATGAAAGGCAGATTTTGGCCTTAAGGTGGACATCTTCAAAATCTCAACCTTGTAGCCGTGACGATACTACTCTGTTGGAAATCATTGCAAGTAATACTTGGGCTGCATTCATTGTTTTCTGCTAGAGCTGGTCTCTGACTTGTTTACTCAAGTAATTTATGTGTGGGGAGGCTGTAGTCATCTTTCTTCTTTTGAAACTCTACCATTTAAGTCCTTGTGGAAGACATCCTATGCCATTTCATTATTTTTATTTTGTTTAGTTGTAACTCAAGAGCATCACAGATCACAGATATATTCTCTGATGTTTTGTGTTTTCCTTTTCCTCAGGGCCTTTCATAACTCAGCATAGTCAATAACTCCAATCTTCTCCCTTGTTGGTAATTCTTTTCATCTTTTTTTTTTTATTTGGCAGCTTTATCACTTTATTAGATATTTTGCTGATTTCCATGCCTAATGTTTTGCAGTTCCCTATAGTATTTTATGTGTTTATTATTGTCTCTCTAGTTTCGTTGCCTTTCTTTTTGATCTTCTAATTTTGTTCTTTATAATTTACCTGAATTTTTCTTTCTCTCTTTTTTTTAATCTTATAAGAAACACTTCCTAAGTTGATATTAAACTATACTTACACTTGAGTAATGTAGTCTTTTGGGCTGGTAGATTCTTAGCTATTTGACATTGTGTAATGCTCAGCTCGGCTGATTTATCTGAAAAAACCTTTTAGCATATCGTCATGCAACTTATTGACAAATTACTCTCAACAGTAAACTGCAGAGCATCCGTAACTGTCACTGACATCTTTACTTGGCATTTTAGGAGACATATGGCTCCCTACAAAACTGTGTGGTTATTTAACTTGAATTTTGTTGCCTTCTTGTTGGATCTTTTGGCTAAGGTAAAAATACTGTACCATAAATATTTCTTTTCCCATTCAAGGAATCTGATGTTAGCCAAGGCTTAACCTTGAGCATTCTAGGAAAACCTGGGAGGTTTAGCTTGCAGTACAAATACTTTGGTGTTTCATTCCTCTCTGATTCCTCCTCGCATTGCACACGTGTGCACAGCACATTAATTCTTGAATTTTGTGTCTCGAACCATATGAGTAGGATGGGATGGGAGTGCCAAGAGTCAGCTCATTTTGCAACAGAAACAAAGATGTGGGATTTTGTTGTTGTTGTGGTGGGTTGTTTTGTTTTGGTTTGGTTTTGTGGATGGGCAATAAGGTTAAGGATGGAATTTACATCCATTCTTTTAACTTCACTGTATTTTCTATTTGTACCCTGCCCAGCCAGGGTGAAAGCAGGGTAGTCATACCACAGCGCTGTTGCTCTTTAGACTGAGTTTCCAGATTCCCATAAGCAGCACATCTTCTCTAATACAATTGATTCCTGTGGCCAGGGATTTATTTTTCAGAAATATCTTCCTTTCCAAGTATCCTAGATTGGCATTTCCAAAGTTCTTAGGTGAAGATAAGGCTTGTCCATAATTTAGGCTCTGTGTCTTCACGAGCATGTTCTGCACTGTAACATTTGGTATCTTCCTTGTGGATGGTGACTGTTAACTTATAACACAGTCTGCCTACACGCACAATTTCTCATGCAATTGGTGACTAATTCTGTATATAGTTTAATGAAATATTTTTACGATAATTTCGACTTTTTAGAGAATGTGATATATGCAAGAGTTCTGCCTAACAGCATGTTGTTTAATCCAGTACAAAACTGCATTTTTTCATTGTCATTGTATCTATCTGATTTGGTGGCCATGGGTTTTCATGTACTTTTCCATTTTAACTCATACAAATAATCACAGAAGACCTCTAGGTCTGGAGGAGCATTTGAACAGATCATATAGTCTCTTCCCCTTGTCCGATGCAAGCTCTGTTTGTGCCTGCCAGAAGGTCATTCCTGAGGGTTGTGCAGCTTATGACAGGTTCCATACCTTTCTGAAGCAATGTAGGTCTATGTTGCATTAGTTTTACAGCTAGATATTGTGCAAAATATTTCAAACTGAATGTACCGTGTTGCAACTTTAAACTTAACTATTATTGTTCAGTCCACCACGTCCATGGAGAATAGATGATTGCTACCTCTTTTCGCAATAGCATTTTATGTATCTGGAAACGGTTGCCCTTGATTTGAGATTTCTCTTTTCCAGGAAGAAAATGTTGAAATAGTTTCTTGGCCCTTGACCATTTTTTTTTCTAAACCTCTTGGGAAAAGGTAAATCTTGCCTTGTACTCTTTCTTTCAAAGTCCCTTCCTCAAGTGTGGTAAGAGTGCATTGAAATACCTTCTTACACAGGTAAGGAAACGTGATCAGAGTTCATAGATCACAAGAGTGTTTGTCCTGTAATTATTTTTTAAGTCCAAATTAAAACTTTTTTTTTTAATTTTTATTAAACATTTGCCTCTGTTTCTGATATTAGTTGGAGAGCAAAGGACATAGGCCAACACAGCAGCCCCACAGAATTAATCCTTCTTAAGCTATGTGAATTGGAAGTGTAACAAGGAAGTCCAAGTTTAAAAGCTCAGTTTTAAGAAATCAGTTATATATTCAGTTATGGATTGTCTCCGAGTTAAATAGGAATTAGGGCATAATAACATCTTCATTATCGAATATACTTTTTCTTCATTCTTTCCTTCCCCCAGCCCTCCATCTGTGGTAAAACAAGCACTGTAAAAAATATTCTTGTTCCTGTATATCTCCTTATCCATAGTATCTAGTTCCTTCCATTGAATTAATTTAGAAGTGATCTTTGCAGAAGGGCAAGAAAAACATTTAGGCTATTCTCAGTTATTTAAGCTTTGGAACTTTTAACATGAAAACTTAAATTCGTTATAGTTATTGACTTTGGGATGCACAGATAATGCTGAAAGTTCGGCAGTCAATGAGTAAATGATAGTAAAAAATCAGTTGACTGACTACAGTGACCCTTGACTATTTCTGTATTTCATATTGGCGTATTTTTATAAAACAACTACCATCCCAGTGATAATCCCCGTTTTCATTACTTAAGTGTTTTTAATTGAAAACGTTCACATTCAAATTACCCACTGAGAAGTAAATCTGTAGGAGTTTAATGACTCTGTTTTCTTATGTTATACAAAATATACAAATCCAGTTAGGCATATTGCTGCAATAATGATTTTGAACATTAAGTATTTTATGCAAATTAATTAAAGGGCATATATGCATATAGTAAAGGCTGCATATTTGCCTTCCATCTAGGGTTTTTTTCTCCTACAGATTTCTTAATATTAAAACCTGATCAATTTTTTTTTTAGCCTGTGTGTGCTAGTTAGTTTTTTGAAATGAAGAGTCCTGAAGAAATTATAGCCAAATTATAACTTCTTGAGGTCTTTGGAAGTATTTACTTCAGTGGGGTTGGTTTGGTTTTTTTTTTTGGTTGGTTGTGGTTTTTTAATTCTCTATTGAATTTTAGGTCTGACTATTGGTTTGCAATCCAAAAGTAGCTTTATTTTCTGTCTGGGATGTTCACTAATGCCTCTGAGGAATCTATTAATGGCGTATTTTAGAGTTCAGCGAGTTTGTCTTTGCTCAGGATCACATCAAGTTTGTTAACAAATGCAAAGATTATTTCCAAATATGGTGGTGTAGATTAAAAAGATATGGAACTGGTTTCTGGGATTTCTGTCATCACAGACAGGAAAGCTTCTGTGGGTCTGACTCCTTCCTTGATGAGGACCTGATACAGCAAAGCACTTAAAGTTGTGTTCCCTCAAGGGCATTAGGGAGAAATATAACTGGCAGAACAAAGTATAATGGAGGATTTTAAATAAATTAAGAACAAAAAAATTTTAGCAGAGGAGCAAACCCATTGTAGTTGAAGTAAGTTACAGTATTGATGGTAAAAGAAGTTAGAGGGTTTCTATAAGTATTTCTATTCTGTATCTGACTTTTCAGGTTGAAGGCCTTGTATTATGCAAGTTGGTTAGACTTTCTGTGTCAGCGGTATCTAGGAATAATGTTACTATCTGTAGAGTCAGATCATTTACATCCAAGAGTCTGAAAAGAGTTGTTTGAGAAAGTTTTCTGGTTCATTGTTATTACTAGAATAATTCAAGAATAACTGAGAAATCTCTTTAAGTGTAAGTGTCAGTATTATACCAGTATTCAAAGTAACAATCAGGAGGACTCCAGAAGCAAATTAGTTTCATTTGATATAAAAACAAAACCCTGTCTCATCTTTTTTGTTAGGATACAGTTACAGGTTTAGATTCTGTAATGGGTTTTCACATGTTTTCAAGAAAGTAGGTCTTGCCAACAGATTTTTTCTTCAAGGTTTCAGCTGATTCCAGCCAAACATGTATAGAGTGGTGTAAGCTGTTTGACTTGATGCAGATGATTTTAAAACCATTGCGGTATTATAGCAGAACACAGACTAAATGGGCTGGACACTGGTTGAAGGACAGATCTCAAAAAGGTTGTCAAGATGGCAGTTGAACAGGTCTGTTTCTGGAATGGCTGTGCAATATATGGCACTAGGTTCAAACCTATTTGGCACTAATAGGTTTGAATAAACTGGAGGTAAATATGAAAAAAAATCTTCTAAAACTTGTGTCTGAAACAAACCATTGGAACACCGTGAATAAAGTGGACAGTTGTATAAATCAATCTCATTTGTGTCTAGTAAGCTGGACACCTTCCAACAAAATTATTTTGGTTTATGGGAAGACAAAATGGCCCATTGGGACCAAGGAAATGAAGATCACAATACCAGAATAGGAAAAGAATATGTTCTTGGAAGTTTCAACTTTTTCTATTCTGTGGTTCTGGACAAGGGACGTGCTGTTTTAAGATCATGCTGGGAGTTGAAGGGCTAACTTAGTGATATGGTATTTAGAAGACTAGTGAACAGGAAGAGGCTTTCAGCATTATAAATGGTGTTCTTGAAATTGATATTAGTATGTTACAGTTTTCTTGCTTGTCTTTTTTAAGTGATCTTGGAAAAATGTATGGACAAACAGAAAAGAGAAAAAAACCCTTAAGATCTGGGTAAAATGCCTCATAGTCAGACTTAGAGCTTGATCTTTGGCTTTTCAGAAACAGAGGTGTATTTTGGTTGAACCAGATGGGCATCACCATGGTGTGAAAGCATCATCTAATACAAGGTTCTTCAACGTATCTGAGAAAAGTAGAACAAGAACCCAGACAGACTGCACATCAGGTAATTTTTTTTCCATGGTGAGGATGGTTAGCTGGTGGAACGCACATTTCCCATGGCAAATTCTTCATCTGCGAACAGCTCCCGCTCAGATCTGTTTTGTCTCATACCTGTCATACATGAGGAATTTTGGGTTGACCCTTTCAGCTCAGGGAGGCCAGGCCTGTCGAGTCAGAGGTGTACTTCTAGAATATGCATGAGACTATGATATCTAGCCAAATGGTAACCCTCTGAGCACCAGGCTTCTTAGCCTTTCTGACCTTGCTTTATGGGAATTTGCAGGGTACTTGTCATTCAAATACCTTGCTAATGCACTTCAGGTAAATCTAAAGATCTTCATCTGTGCAGCTTTACTTATTTACTTGCGTAGCTGAGTGCAGGCGCTGATTGCTTTTAAGACTGTAATTGCTGTTTGCCAATTTTGCTAAATATAAAACCAGATATTAGCTGTAGTGAGGTAAGCACTAAATTTTTAAAATAGTGAATTCTCTTTCCCCTCTCTTTGTTATTCCATCTACGTATTTTGTTGGTTTTTTTTTTTTTCATTTTTATTGAGTGTAATTTTTCTGCAAATGCTTCAAGTATTGGTGTTTCAGTGGCCAAGATGCAGATGCTGCTGCCAATAAGACCACTGCATAGACTGATGTGTGCCTCTTTAAAAGGTTATGATTTAGACAACCAAGTTCACTAGAGTTTTTGTGTAAAATGTAGGTATCTGTGGAGAAATGAAGACTAAACTAGATGATTTAATGATCCTTTCCAGCTCTTTGCAAAACAATGAACTGTATATGAGTTTCATTTCTGGCAATTAAGGGCTTCAGGAGCAGGCCAAAATGCTTTCTTCTTCACACCCTGTTACCTGTACAATGTAGCCCGCATATTCTCCCGAAAATTACACGTAAATTACTATCTTATTCCCAGCTGTCTGTAACTTCAGAGCTTTTAACTTTTATCCTGATGTTATCATGGATGGATCTTTCTGTCTCTAAAGTGATCATTAGTTATGCAGATGAACAAGCTGAAGAGCAATTTCGTAGCAGTACCTCTGAATGAATCTGGTTGTTAAGTGCAATACAGAATAACAGGATGTCAAGCCGTGCCTTGCTGAGAGGTACACCCATCCACTACAGCCATCTTCCCTCACTTCCAGTGATCCTGTATCACAAAATACTAAAAAAACTTTTCTAATCTAGTTTTGCACACAACTAAATGCATGTGCAGTGTCCTAAAACATCTAATTGCTGAATTCATAGTAAAATTTTAGAAGTATGCAAATATTACACGCTTCTGATGTGTATGATGACTATGATTTGCATGGGATTAAGTGCTGAGGCATATTTCTCAAAACATTGAAAAGTCTTTCCTGAGCAGAGTAGTGCAATATTTTTCCTGTGGCATATAAAATTCTTCATTGTTACAGTGGGACTTATGCACATCTTTAAATAATGTTCCTAGATAAAGAAGGGCTCAGGTTGTTGCCAAGGTGTTGATGAATTCAGGTCCAAAGTTATTTTAAAAAAGGAAGCCCTAATTTTTAAAAGTATTTTTACTACATAAGTGCCTTGCCTACACAAGAAAGTAATTAAGCTTTTTATTTTTAATTAAAAAGACCCCAACTTATATTATGATATCAATGCATTTTGGTTGCACTTAGTTCTATTTCTAGGAAAACATCAATCCTGGTAAATCAGAAACACATAAATTAATTTAATCAGATGTGATAGCAAGGGTATCTCTGTCAACGAAATAACTGCATCATTAGAATTTGAATCAACGCTTCTGCAAAGATTTCTCAGGGACAATCCGTGCAACTGAGTGAAGCTGTGTTGATTTTAAGTGGGTTCCTGACAGGTTATAGGATTTCTGTGCAGGAAAACATTTCAGGATTGATCTTCAGATCTTATTTACTTAACTTTTCTTTGAGAGTGTGCGTGTGATTGGTGGATATACACTTAATCTCACATTTGAGAGAAGTAATTGGGAAATGAGAGGATTGTCATATTACTTTCTGTCAGAGGGGAGTAACTTTATTACACTTTATTGATGTGATTATGTTTTGTAAGTTTAATGGTCACTCAGTCACAAAAGTTCGTAATCTTGTCATAAGATTGTAGTTTTACCAAGCACACTCAGAGTAGAAAACCAGTAATTCCCGCAGCTGGATGGATTGGAAAATAAGTTCATAATGCTCTTAGGCTTTAAGGATTTTATAAAATATTCCTCTTCCATACAAATATGAAGACGAGTTCTCCTGTGAGTTCTTATATGCTGATGAGCCTGTTGTTTAAAAGTGAATCTACCTTTGTAGGCTGGAGGCATTGGCAAGGCAGGCTCCATGTATCATGCACTGCAAAAAGATCAATCCAAAAGTAGTGCAAACCAAGACTGTTGACAACCTCTTAACTGAATTTTATAATGGGAATGATAATGTGTGCTTCAGAGAGTGGAAATTTTAAACATTATTAAAAACTAAAAGCAATTACAGTGACTCAGAAAAAAATAAATACAATAATTGAAACTAGAAAAGACTATAATGAGATTATAATGGTACAATAATAATAAAAACAAATAATAAGCAAAGGAAGATTACACTATCAAATATGTAAAGCTCCTGACAATAGCTAGTGAAAAGAATGGGTAAGATGGATAGGGAACATTTTGGAAACCCGATGAGGCAGTAATTATCTGTGCGCTGTGCTGCAGAGGCACTACAGGTAGTAAGAAACTGCCCTCTTGGAGAGCAGGGCCAAACCTTGCCAAACCTGAGCTGCCTCTGTACGTGTGCCGGCAGCGCGGCAAGGGGACCGCAACTGGGGGATGCAGTCCACTTTCTCTGGGGGGAAGCTGAAAGCAGGACATGTCTTGAATTACTCATGTTCGGTCATAAATTAATTTCCCATAGTACCAATTCTGGCCTGTGATACTATCCTATTTCAGCAGTGATATTAGAATACAAAAGTGAGAAATTAAGTAAGAGAGAGATCAAAATACTGTTTTTCTTTGTACTGTGATAGCTTTGTACTGTGGAGGCCAGGTGCCCACCAAAGCCGCTCTATCACTGCCCTCCTCAGCTGTACAGGGGAGAGAAAATATAACGAAAGGCTCGTGGGTCGAGATAAGGACAGGGAGAGATCACTCACCAGTTACCATAATGGGCAAAACAGACTCGAATTGGGGAAATTAGTTTGATTTATTGCCAGTCAAATCAGAGTCGGGTAATGACAAATAAAACCAAATCTTAAAACACCTCCCCCCACCCCTCCCATCTTCCGATGCTCAACTTCACTCCCGGTTTCTCTACCTCCTCCTCCCTCAGCGGCACAGGGGGATGGAGAATGGGGGGTGTGGTCAGTTCATCACACGTTGTCTCTGCCGCTTCTTCCTCCTCAGGGGGAGGACTCCTCACACTCTTCCCCTGCTCCAGCATGGCGTCCCTCCCACAGGAGACAGTCCTCCACAAGCTTCTCCAACATGAGTCCTTCCCACGGGCTGCAGTTCTTCACCAACTGCTCCAGCATGGAGTCCCTCTCACGGGGTGCAGACCTTCAGGAGCAAACTGCTCCAGCGTGGGTCCCCCACGGGGTCACAAGTCCTGCCAGCAAACCTGCCCTGGTGTGGGCTCCTCTCTCCACGGGTCCACAGGTCCTGCCAGGAGCCTGCTCCAGCGTGGGCTTCCCACAGGCCGCAGCCTCCTTCAGGTGCCTCCACCTGCTCCGGTGTGGGGTCCTCCACGGGCTGCAGGTGGATATCTGCTCCACCATGGACCTCCATGGGCTGCAGGGGGACAGCCTGTCTCACCATGGTCTTCCCCATGGGCTGCAGGGGGATCTCTGCTCTGGCGCCTGGAGCACCTCCTCCCCCTCCTTCTTCACTGACTTTGGTGTCTGCAGAGTTGTTCCTCTCACATATTCTCACTCCTCTCTCCAGATACAATTTCTCTTGGTGTTTTTTCCCCCCTCCTTAACTCTGTTATCCCAGAAGCACTACCACTGTCGCTGATGGGCTCGGCCTTGGCCAGCAGTGGGTACATATTGGAGCCAGCTGGCATTGGCTCCATCAGACACAGGGGAAGCTTCTGGCAGCTTCTCACAGAAGCCACCCCTGTAGCTCCCCTGCTACCAAAACCTTGTCATGCAAACCCAATACACTCCCAAAGGTCTTCTGGAACTTCTGATTTACTGTTATTGATGTTTCCACAAACTTACCAGTGGTGGCACCACAAACTTGTGCTCACGTTGCTGGAGTTGTACGTGCAGCTGCCTCCACAAGAGCACTGTTGAGAGGGATTTGGCTGCCTGTCCTTGCCTTGTGGTCCCAAGAGTGATTTACCTTGATGCCGACATGGGAAGAGCCAGTCCTGAGCTGGGCTGACGGATCCTACGCTTCCCCACTGCTAAGCTCATGGAAACATCTGTGCAAGCACGTGGTCAAGGGGTGCAAAGAACCAATCCAGACTAAAACTCACTCTTGTAACCTGTATTAATTCCTATTTGTGCAGCTGCAAGTCCCACTGCGAAGCCACAAGAACCACGTGGTCAAATGTTGGGGCAGCAGAGCTGCCTCTTGGCAGTACCTGCGTGAGGTTCCAGCTTCCAGCACTCCCAAGATCTGCAGATCCAAGATCTGTTAGGTCTCAACAAAGATTTACTGTAAAGTGGAGTTAATATTTTTTCGATTGCTATTCAATAAATTTCAAAAAGTTGGTTTTTTTCCTCATGTCATGTCTCCTAGTTTTAAGTCCAAATAACAGTGTTATTAACACTGAAAAGAGAACTATTTTGTTCATATCCAGGATTGCAAAACTTCAGAATTTTTGTTTTTACGGGGCCAGTAGCTTGATATATGTCCCTCACAGCAGTTTGAGATGAGCTCTTCATCTGAGAGTATGCACGAGTTCCACCACCTTAGTATATTTTTAATACAGATTTTATGTTGATTTGTTTTTCAGATTGCTTCTCTGAGCTCTTTTTTTTTCCTCCCTTTCTCCTTTCCGTTTCTCCTTTCCCTTTCTCCTTATATTAGAAATGACAGGTATGTTTTCAGCCAGACTGTAAATAAGGACCTAGGCTACATCTATACTAGTAAACAAAACCATGCAGTGCACAGATTTTAATATTGTCCATAGGTCCAGAGATATTGTTATTTTCTCATACATGGGCATTCAAGTCTCTCAAGAGACTCTTAAAATATAAAGAAGATATGCATATGCCCTGAATTCTTTGTGTCTTCACAGTGGTCATACGCACATCTGAGGTCCTCATGTTTACCCCAGCAAAAAGGCAAATGAAGCTGACAGTGACCTACTCTGTGTTTAAAAATAGAGGCTATATTATTCTAACAGTCTTTTTCAATCAGTAATTTTGTTAATGCCATATTTTCTGTACTGATCTTTGGCCATTTTCTTGGCTGAACCGCTTTCAGTGCGTTCTTAACAGAAGTTGTTCGAGTGCTTTCATCTTTTCTCCTAATACCTGATCACTCACAGCGAACGGTCTGCAGTGCCACCTTGGCACAGCCACAGTGCCTCTGCTGGAACTGGTGGGAACTTGGGGTTTGAAAGGGGCATGGATGCTGAATCACCCACATCTTGTGTTCCGATGAAAAACAGTGACTTATAGCTTGCTCTCGCTTAGAAGAGTTTTGCTTAAATGTTAGACTGGCAGTAGTAATGTGCTGGCAGCATCTGTGAGAATAGCTGGGGATGGACTAGCGGGACTGGGAAAGGGCAGGGTTAGATCCTGGCACTGACCTGCCAAGGCAGGGTGTCCCATGCCTCAGTGGTCACTGTTGCATGTCCTCCAGAGATTCCCGGTTCTGCCAGCTTGTTCCTCAGCGTCTGTCAAATGAGCTTGATTAAAGCAGAAATACACATTTTATAGTGAGGTGATATGTACCTCCGTATTCTAAGGAAAATGGCAAAATTGCATATAGATAGACAGTTTGGAGGAACTGAGGAGGCAGTAATTGTCCACTAGTAGATTTGTTGCTGCAAGGGGGACGATGATAACCATGTCCCCTAGGCCAGTGATATCTGGGTTAGTTGAACTGTTTCTGTATGATCACTGAGCAGCTTAGTGACGATCTTTTTAACACGGAGGATACTGTAGCACACCTCCAAGACCATCTATGACCAATATTTTTGACCTGAAATACAAAACTATAGAGTTAAGGCAAGGTACCTTTGTGTGCAGAAGGGATTTGCTTGCAGCATTTCAACCTTTTATTGTGCGAACTGTTTTCTCTTGATTGCAATTTACAGAAACGTAGATTACCATTTACATAAATTTAATTAGGTTATTATTTTAAATTAAGAACCAAACAGGAAACAAGTTTTCCAAATTTCTGTTGAATGTACAGAATCTTTCAATGAAGTGTTAACATAAGAATATTTTTCTTGTTATCTCTAGTATTATTTCTCTGATACCTGGGAACAGAAAGAATAGGGTTTATTATTGTTATGCCAGTTAAGGTCCCATACACATTCTTCATGACAGCATCTTATATTTTGAATATTGCAAGGTGAATGGAAGTAATTAACTTTTAATCTGTCCTGTTGGATCTATGCCCAAAAGCCCAGTCTGTGTAAGGAAAATACCAAATGCAAATTTCTTTCAGTGACATCTTGAGGTTTGAGGAAGAAGGCATTTTCCTATTCTTGCTTGAGTTTTGTCAATTAATATAAGTATCTCTCGTTATCTGAATTTGGTGGAGACTTCTGGAGAAGTCTCAATGTTATTACAGGACGATTCTAGAAAAAAAGAAAAAAGCAGAGGTAGAAACATTATCAGTTCCAGTGTTCACAACACTCTGAAAGTTGAAGTAAAAAAAGGAGGCAGCCTGTGAGCAAGAGAGGCTGAAGTTTTATTTTCAATCACATTAGAGCTGCAGCTACTTTACCTCTTTGCACCCATTTGTTACATAGTACACAATTGGACCAGAGGAAACTTCTGCAAGGAGGTCTGGATGGGTATCAGTGGCACAGAAGAAAACATTCTCTTTAATTAAAGTGTGGCCTTATGCAAAGTAGGAGCCCCATGGAGAGCGAGAGTACAGTGAGGTTATAATTAGCATAGCTATACTCAGTTAAAGTGAACATCAAGCACGGGAAAATCATATATAACTGACTGAACTCAGCATCTTGAAAATCGGGTTGTTAAACCAACTTTAGTGTCTGGGAATCTGATGCTCAGCTATAGTTCAGTTTCTCCTCTCACACCAGACAGAGGCCAAAAGTCTATATTTTTACCTAAAATATCTATTCTGACTGTTCCTGAAAGCAAAAAAGTGCCTTTTTATGATATTTGATGATCACATTTGCAAACCTTAGTCCCGAAACACGACAAAATTCCCTTCCATGCGTACTAGTTCAAGCAATGCTTCCCTTGGAGTACGTGGAAAGCCTGCGTGGAGAAACCCGCAGCTTCATTTTAGGAGTAGTTCTTGTCTGAGGTTTTCCAATTGCCCATGCAAATGTCAGACGAACAAGTATCTCCAACAGGGTCTCCTTTCTTTCTCCTTCTTGCATTCTGTGCAGCCCTTTATCTGTTTTCTGGCCAGGACCAGAGCACGGTCTGTCACGTTTGTGTTCAGTCCATAGGGAGCATGCTGTCTCCTTTTCTTAAAAATACGTGACAGATTCCCTTTACCTTCTGCTTTTCTTGTCTCTGCCTCTTGCTGCTGCTGTATGTTAGCATCAGGCCCAAGCTCAGACTTGACCTACCCTCTGTGCCACCTTGAGCAATGCTTGCTAGGAGATCCTAACTGCTGCCTGTGTTGAACGGAGAAGTTTGGGTCATCAGGAATTGCGTTGCTGAAGTACAATGAGTTCTGCTTGGTGGTCCAAGCAGAAGTTCCCTAATTCTGTCATTGCTCAATGAAACAAGAGCTTTAGAAGCCAATGCACCGCTTTCAGCCACCTCTTCCTTGAAATAAAGCCTTGGGGACAAATACTTTTTCTAATTAGTCATAGAAACATCCTTTTATTTTCTTTAGTTTTGTACAGGCAAATAATGATTGTCTTGGATCTAAAGCTTTAGCACAATGCCATTTCATTCAGGGGTGTTAGCCACAGCTCCATTGCCCTTCAGTAAGGATGTGGCTTCTTCAGCTCTCTGCTAAATGGGTGAGCAGTACGTTCGCGCTCAGGACAGTGCATAACAAACAGGCAAATTAGTCGAGACAAGGCCCAGTGCACAATCTAAAGGAAGCTGTTTATCACCAAGAATACTTATTAGTAAAAAAGATCAAACTTCTTGTGAGAATACCACCTGGTTACCATGCATTAACTTCCTACAATATAAAAGAAAACTGGTGTTGGTCCTGCACACCTGATCATTGCATGTCCTTCCAGGCTGGAAGCTCTTCAGTACATCACTACGCAGTTGCAATTTACACTGTCCTGAAATAAATCACCCTTTGTGGTATTCAAAATACTGAGAATTGGCTAATGTTATTTTGCACAAACTCCTTACAGGCTGAAACAAATCAAGACATTAGCATGAGCTCGTAGACTTAAACTTAACATGTCCACGCAAGAGGTGTCACCATCACATAAATTTTCTCAATAACAGAACTATCAAAAGCCTTGCATTTCAGACCATGCCCTTGCACATAGCAAGATATATTTTATATGGTGCACCAATTAGCCACAAGATAAATACTGTGAACTATTGTTCTTGGCTCATATATCTATTTTGAGATTTACTATTCCTATTTTGGACCCAAAACGCACTTCTCAACGTGTCTCTGCTCCCCCTGCACACATGAATAGTTGATTAATAACAAGTTTCCATGTCTATCCATGATGCGTATTTTCCTAATAAGACCTCTTTTGTTGCCTCTTTCTGGTTCACCAATAGATGGTGTAGAAAGCACCGATAATTCTTTAAAGATTCATTCAGATCATAGCTTTATTGTAGATTAATTCTGGCCTGGAATAAGTTACGTAATATGATAGCAGCTTTATAATTGGTAAATAAAATAAAAATACATTCAAGTGCCTTCACTAAACAAAGCATTTGACAAAAAGACTTCCTTTTACCTCAGCCATTCTTTGGTGCTCTAGCATTAAAGAAAATTTTTTGGAATGTACTATTGTACACAGCTGTTTGGTAGGAGGAAGTGGGGGTGTCTTCAGTGAAACACATAAGTTTTGCATGCAAAGACTACTATTTTTGTTGTGCATTAATATTCAGTTTTGTTAAAGTGAATCAAGAAGAAACAAGTGTTGTGATGAACAGATTCTTGACAGTTATCAATTCACTGACAGTGATTTCATGACT
This sequence comes from Grus americana, assembly GCF_028858705.1. NCBI lineage: Eukaryota > Metazoa > Chordata > Aves > Gruiformes > Gruidae > Grus > Grus americana. The sequence goes on from NC_072854.1 coordinate 22,642,046, forward strand.
AAATGTCCTTGTCTTAGTAGATAGCCTGCAGAATTAATGGCAATGTGTACCTCTTAGAGAATAAAATGAAACCCAGTATGATGCAGGGATTTATTTTTTTTCCTTTCCTTATTATATTGTTATGCTTTATGATTCCCGAATCTCTCTATCATGAAATGGGAAATTAGATTTGTTTGGATTTATCTACTTGGCATTCTTAAGCTTTGTGACATAGGAACTACAAGTCGAATGTAAACGTTATTTATGTTCATTTAGTACTTCAGTAACATAGTCTTCAGTGTATAAAAGAACCAGGCTTACAGAACAGAGTTCAGATGGAGTGAATAATAAAATATACTTTCTCTTTATAGGTGAAATGAATAAGCACTGTGTAGTTTAGCAATCGTAACTGTCTTGCTCTTACCTGCTTCTCTGCTCTCTGTGTTCTGTCAAGGACTGTCTTTCTCTAAGGCTGCAGTTTGCACACTTGATCACTGAATGGTGATCTTATAATGCCACTGGAATCTGGGGGTTACGGAAACAGTCCTAGAAATATTATGGCTCAAGCATGTAAGCTAGCTTTTCGTCTCTCTCTGTTTCTTTTTTTTTTTTTCCTTTCTCCTCCCAGAATTACAAACATAGGCTTGAAAGTTCATTTAGAGCAGAAACAATTTTAGGTTCTTATTTTTGCTCAAAGACTGAAAAGTGAGGGAAGACTCAAACAGGAAAAGCAGGCTCTGCCATGGGTTCTCCCCACTGTCCTGCGCTTAAGGGCGAGGGAGGAGGAACCTCTCCAAATTCCTCTACATCAGAACAGAGTTCAATTGTAGTTACATAACCACATTCAAACAGGTCCAAAAAAACCCCACCTGGTAAGGGCATATGGTGAGGTAAAGGGATATTTAATGTAGCATTCTTCCTTTTTGTTGGAGCGAGGTTACAACACATTCCAAGCATCAGAATAAGCCCCAAGCTGGTGCCATCCCTCTTCCTGACCTCCAGTCATGGGCACATGAGGTTCACAAGGGAGTAAGTGCTACGTGACCCTTCATGAAGTTAGAAGAGCTGAAGGGTTGACTTGAATTATTGATGGATAAGGTTCCTGTGCAGCTCATGCCAATTCCATGAACTTCTCACCTATGCAGACTTCTTGTTCTGCTGTGTCTCTCGTACCTGTTGCAGGAAATGAGGGGTTGAGGGGACGGGGAGGGGGGGGAAGAGCTGATGCAAGGGTAGCTTTCCTATGAGCAGAAGGGTCTGCAAAGATTTCTTCCTTGTTCACGTGCAATCAAAAGCCTTACAAATTGCTTGGTGTGAGGGCAGAGAAGACCTCTTACCAGGGACGGGGGTTTCTCCTCCAAGCCTGCGGACGAGAATTTGGCTAGAGGAAGGTAGTTTTGATTCATGGTATAGGCAAAAGGATTTAACTCTCTCCAGAGAAAGATAAGCCAGAAGATTTTCAAAACAAGAATGTGTTTTCTAACCTGAATCCCTACTGTTGGCAGCCTGAAATTACTACTGTGCCTGGGCATTTTTTTAACTTTTTTTAATTGTTTGATTATTGATGATAACTTATAATGCAATAGCACTAGTAAGCCATGATTAGCAATGAAGTCTCTTTTCATTGCACACGGGAATGACTGTGCTGTGAAGAGTTAAGTCTCTCTTCCGCTGGAAGTTGTTGGAGCTCTTCCCCTGCCCCTATTCTCCTTAAACAGGATGCTGAGAGTGATGTCTGTGCCCATTGTAAATAATAACAGACCTGGTGGGAATTGCCTGAACCTGCATTTGCTTTCTCTTAACAAAGGAAATAACATTTTACTGAAGTCCATTTCTCCCGGCTGCTTGGAAGAGAGGCCAGGATGTTTGTGCTTGTGGTTGTTCATGCTTCAATCTCTTCTGTTGCTTATAGCTTGAGCTTGCTGTTTGTTTTGCACATTTTTCCACTCTCCCAGTGCCTTGTTAAACATTTTATACCAACCGATGAATAGGCAGTTGATGTCTGTCTTTTTTACCCAGCCAGATATGACTCAATAAAATACCTGCTCTGAAAGAAAAGAAAATTGGGAACTAGAAAACAAGTCAGTCTTTCAACTGAGCAACAAACTGCGGTCATATGCTTGAGGACAGATTTTAACCCCAGTTTTGAACCACAATTCATCTGTATTTTAACATGCTCCTGGCACAGAATGGACAAGGAATATCAAATATAGCTTCTGAAAGAGCACTTTCTGCTGGGGCACATGTCCAATCCTTCCGGCTGTGACCTCAGAACCCCAGGCTCATCATAGCTCCTGATAGCTGTGCTAGTCATTTCACAGAACTAGAACAAGCTTAAAGATTTTCCTTATGCTATTTTTTTTCCTTTAATTCAGAACCACCGAATTACAATTTTTCAATTATATTTTTAAAGCAAGGTCTTAAGTACTTTTTTTTTTAATAAACTAAAATTTTGCTTTTATGACACATTTTAACTAACTTAAAATAAGTCAGTCTTCATATGCATTTTGCAGCCAGGGTAAATATGGGTATCAAGATGGAGTTGCAGGCTTAAAGACATAAAAATGTCAGTAATTCTGTTGATTATGAACCCAGAGGGTCTATTGCAATTGCCTCGCTTGATCTTTTATATATTGTAGTTCATGGGTTTTCCTTTAAATAATTTATTTTTTAAATAGACTCTGTCTTTTAGGGGGAAAAAATTCTTATTATGATTTTAAAAATGCAGTCATTTTAGTAAGACCTCTGCCTTTATCATTGTGTTCTTAACGCACATCTGAGCCACATACTTAACAGCGGTTTGCTTTAGTGCCATTGCAATCCCCAGTAAAACTTTCTGATAACCTTACTGAAAGAGCATAAATAATACCTAGTGTCTTTATGGGACTTTATATTAAGTAAGCTGAAATTATTTCTTATTTCCTAATGTAGTGGCTCTATAGTGTGCAATCAGATAGTCGTTACTGTCTTTGTCTTTATATCTTTCTGTGGTTTTGGATTTCCTGAGAATGACTGTTTGGAGTAACAAACTTTTTACTTTTAAGAAAAACAGGGCAAGACACAGATCACTTAGAGAGTTCCTGACAATACTTGCAGAGCTTTCATACTGAAAAATATGAAATCATTAAATTTACCATACAGTATGCAATTGTAGGCAGGAGAGAGAGTGCTGGCTTATTGGGCATTTTTTTATTATTATTTTTTATTTTTCCACCTGTTATGGAATTGATAATGTATCCAGGACTCCAGCGAAGTAGCACAAATAAAAATTCAATGTTTTCCAAATAAAATAGTCTTTAATTGTTTTTCTCAGTAAAGACTTCTTCCACCTCCACACTAATAAGCATTCTTCTGTGCTTCAACTAGCTACCCACTCACTTTCCCTCTTTAAAGACATTGGCTATCCCAATTACCATTGAGAATTTTCAGTCTCTCATTAAATTCGGAGCAGTAGGCAATTTAATCAGGTGGTGATCACTGTAACATTATGGAAAATGACCTTTTGAAAGTGTATCTTACAAATTTGGATACTCTGTTTTATCAAACATATTCTTAGTGTTTAGTTAGTTTACAGTTCTCATTGGGAAAAAAAAAAAAGACTTGTAGACAGCACTGGAATATGCTAAAAAGTAAAAAAAATTCTATTTCTTTATGTTATTTGTCTTTGATTTGAAGTGTCATCTCTTGCATATCAAGAAAATATGAAATTGTGTTCCTGCCCACAGAAGCCCTGCTTGGACGGGTTTAAATCAAACCCGGAGCTGACTGAGGGTGCGGGACATCGGCTGCAGCGTCATTCCTCAGACGAAAGCCACATTCTGGCTTTTTTTTTTTTTTTTTCCCCTCTAGTCAGAGTACCATCTCCCATTGCTTGCAAAGAAAGAACCCTCTTGCAGACGGAGGTTTTACGTTACGAGTTGTGACTCAGAGCGTCCCCGTGGGCTGTGGCAGTGGAGGTGAGGGTGTCCGTGGGAGCTGCAGAGCGCGGGGGGTGGTGCTGCAGCTGTCTCCCCAGCCTTCTGCGGGGCTCGACGGGCTCTGCCACGCGGCCGCGACGCAGCAGCTCAAGCAGCTTCTAGAGAGCCCTTTTCCAGAAATCCCTGGAGATTGCAGGCATTGCTCCATCAGAAAGTGTGCTTAAACTAGGGACAATATGTAGAGTAGGAAAGCTGCCAGACCAGAATGAGTTTTATGCTGGCGTAGCGTGGTTTGGCATGGCACCGTTGTGACGAAGCACGCTAAGCCACTTGGTATGATTGCTGCCTGCGTTTGCTAGGAGTTGGTAAATTATAACTACCCTGATACAAATGAGCCATTGCAAATTTGGTTTTTAGTTTAGTAAATTCAGTTGTGTAGGACAACCAAGATCTAAAGGAACTGTCTCTCCCTGGTTGTGTTTAGATCACTAATCTGGTTGGTTTGCTTGGGATCTTTCCTCTCTGTTCGTAAGACTATAAACACACGCAGTCCTTAAAAATTCTGGAATTTGCAGCCTGACTCTTAGACTCAAAACCCTAAATCAGCTCAGACATGGGGCTTTTTATGGATAATCCAGACCAGTTAAAGCTGTCCACTCATATGGCATTTGGAGGCTCTGTGTCTAGAGTCTGTGTCACACAAGGTGAGTAGCAAGTTGGATAGGTAGGATTTGACTTCTGAGAGAGTGCATGTATTGCATCTTCTCCACTAGCACTAATGGAAATTGGGTGTATGCCCTGGGCTATAAGAGCCAGTGTATTTTGCATTTCTTTTAGACACTAGCATGCTCTGAGGATCTGAATATCTTTTTCATATTATATTACGTTGAGCTATGTAGCGCAACATTATTTAGCACTGCCCGCCAGAAAGGAAGAGATGGCATCCTCTTCTGTGCACACTGATCTCTGAATTCCTTTAGCATCACCATCATATGTTCCTTCAGATAGGTGTCTCTCACATATCTGTATCAGAAATGCAAAAGTATTTATGCTAAGGAGGCAGGACTACGAGTACGTTGTAAGAACGGTAACTTAAAGGTATTATTGGTATAGCAGTTCTGCTTCAATTTTGATGATGAAATCTGAATCAGTTCCTTTCAGGAAAAGAATACCAGTTTCATGAGATCAGAATTAACAAAGATGCACCAATTTATTCCCTTTGTGGATTAAAGAAATTACAAAAACCACTATGCCAAAATTTAGCATCCCAGTTCTACCCTTTCCTATTTCCTGAGTACACATCCAGGAAGAAAATTTGACAGTGAAGCAGTATTTAATACCCTTTCTTTCACAGTTATTGAATAACAAAAATTTTCAGCAAAATGAACCTCAGGAGAGAGGCCAAACTCAAGAGCAACTAAGTGGAAATTAAAAACCAAAAGAGAGAACTTTCAATGGCTATTTCCCTAAAGAGAAATGGGTTCCCTGTGCTGTATTCTGGATTGAAAATCACTTTTATAAAATATGAAACCAGAACATTAAAATACTAGCCACTGATACTCACACAATACTGTAATCTCTTGAATATTTTAGGATTCTGCTTTGAGCTGTTGTCTCTAAGCAACACATCAGGCAGTGTTGTACTGTTTCTTATGACTGTAAAATATATAAATTTTTTTCACCTACATAGTGAGGTTGCTAAAACCTTTGAAGACACCCGTGTTAAACGGTGGATTAGTTGGTAAAAGCCGGAAGATCGATATCCGATTGTTTTGACTTCTCATTATGAGACTCAGCTGGGAATGCTGCTCATCAAAAGCTCACATTGAAATAGGAAAAAAAGGTAAGATTAAGAAACAGTATGCTTTTAATATCTTACAGCACCTAAAACTATCAATATATTTTTTTTTAAAGATGTTTTGTTCAGTAGAGCATGGTTTTTTAAGGACGTATTTTTATCCTTATTCAGAGATGTGAATTACTGAGTGCGTAACAAGAGATGAATTGAAGAAAGGTCTGGAGGGAATTTTACAGATGTCCTAGTCATGAGAAACTTTGCAAAAAGCTTGTGAAGCTGCCCACAGATTTGAAGCTGTGAGAAATCTGAAATGCCATGGATGACTGTGACGCTACTTAAAATTGCTGAGGTTAATGGACTGCATGGTAGGTATTATGAATGTCACTTAACTGAACTGCTTTTACAGAACACAGTTTTCCTCCTCTAATAATGTTAATTATGAAGCATACGTATTCTGAGACAACATAATGGATGCTATTGTTCCATTTGTGAAAACACTTGATGTTTATCAGTTGTGGTGAGGGACAGCATACTGCATAATTCTGCTGTATTTAATTTTATAGTGTACATAATACAACCCTACTTCAGATATACACTTTTTTGCATGCTGGTAGAACATCACAGTTTTCTTCTTCACATTTGGACATACAGTAAAAAACTGTTCCCACTTTTATTATAGTCAAAAATGCAAAGTGCACCTCATCCTTAATTACTTTTGAAAACAAGTGAAGGCTTTCTTCAGCCTAGTGAATATTCTTTCTGAAGAAAATCAGTCTGATCTTCAATACCTGAGAGTTTCTAATTACTGTTTTTTTTTCCCAACAGGTCTCCTGTCTTTTATCCCATGCAGAACTAATTTGGACTAAATCAAGACATAAACAAACTTACCAAAGGTCATGCAACCAGTGGCATGGACGTAAAAGCTCGTAGATGACAACAGCTACAGAGAGTAGAGTTCTACATTCAAAACAGTCTTAACTCCTATCTCTTCCCTTCTTTTTCCTCTGGAAAATGTATATGAGAGCCTTTCAGTTTTGTCCTGGATATGCAAATATGTATGTCTTAATAAAGACCACAGAAAATTTGTATTTCTGGGTTTTGGTGTTTTGTTCTTGTTGTCATGAGGAAATGAAGCCAGCAGACAAAGACCTCTTTCACCGACATACATCACAAAGCATTGTCTACAAAATGATTTCATCAAATACTTGTTGCCTCTGTGCAGAGAGATATTACTCTAAGATTTGAATTATTCCTAGGATTTTACTGGTGCCCCCTCATCCCCATACAATTTATGCTGATTGTGTGGGATGTCCCCCACCCCGTAATCCACTTTCAACTGACTGAAATGTTTGGAATTGGGAAGGATTTTTCATTTACTGTTACGACAGCAAAATTTAGAATATAATAGAGATTGACTACAACTCACTGTTTAGGAGCTAAAGATCCCATTTTCTGTAATGTGTAAATCCTACCAGATTCTAGCAAGTTTAAAGCTTAAGTGATATACAAATTCTAAAAGTTTTGTAATTTGAACTGCATTTAACCATTCCTGAAATACTGTGAATAAAACATTCCCTGCCTCTGCTTTACAAGCCAGACAGCATTGATTTGGAGACAAGTGCTTGAAGATGCGCTCTACTGTTCATTGCTCTGAGGTTCTAAATTACAGAAATTCCTATAATGTTCCGCTCCCTCATGCCCATCCTTAACAAACGCTTTTATAGAAGGCTTAAATTAATAATATTACGATAATAAAATTCACAGCTACTGTTCAGCTCCTGATTCAGTTGCTGTCTTTCATGTGAGTATTTTCAAACGGGATAAAGGACAAAATTCTCTCCCCACACTAGTGTGGCAAAAAAGGGCACACTAATTATATATGTTAACAGACTGGTTTAAAGACGTACCTCACAAAAATGGTGGATATAGAAAAAGTGAAAATAATAGTTCAGGAAAACACGTGGAAGCTGTTGATGTTAAGTACGCCTAAAGCGCGGCAATGGAGGAGGAACCCCATTGGGTGCTCCATATGCGTGTTCTCAGTGAATGTGTGGGTTTGGCTTCCTCTAAATGATCTATCTGCAAGGGAAAAAAGCAACCAAAATGCAAGTTTTGTTTCCTGAACTGAGAAATATCTTTGAGTCTTTTACACACACAATTCAAAAATGTCTTTTTAACCTGCAGTTCTAATTTGGCTTGGACTCAGTCTTCTGTGACACATCTTTGAAGTTGTTTTGAGTTAGAAAAAAAATATATATAGCTTAGTACTGGCTGAAAATTATCTTATTGCTGGTGGTCTATGTAAGATGAATCCAGTCCTTGAAAAATGCCATTGTAATAGACAAAAATCTATTAAATTTTATTATTTTCAGAAAAAGATAATTTTCTGAACCCAGTAAGGCTTGTCTTGCCACCTCATTTAGAAGGCTGGCCCTGTTAGCACTCCTGATGTGGGAAGCATGAGCGAAGGCTACTGCCGCTGTCACTGCTCTATTGGGTAAAAGAGGGCTCAGTGTCTGGAAAGTGCAGGCTTAGTTTCCTTTTCATTATTACTGTAAGTAGGCGTGCTCTCTAACAGGGTTCTATAGGGGAAAAAAGATTCCCTTCCCAAATCCCACTAGCCCAGAGCTCTTGCATCGCTGCTGCAGATCCCCAGCCCCTGGGTCTGGGGTCTGTGGCTGCTGTAACCAACACTTGAACTGTATGCTCCCTCTTTAACTTCTCGAAGCCGAACAGATTATGACTACAATTTTTCTTTGAAGGAATGAAAGGGTAATTATAAAAATGTGGGAATAACAAAGCATTTATCAGAACTCTGTGCTGTAAAGTGTGTGATTGAAATGGTCGTACCTAACCTTTCTTTTCCCTCCCTGCTGGCTGTATTGCACGCGATGTCACTGCAGCTCAGATTCGGAGGCTGTGTTGTGCACCAAATGCTTCACAGTCACGTTGGAGTGATCGCTAAGAGCTGAACACTGAAAGTTTTATGAGATTGTGTCACCAAATTCAAGGTGGCTATGTTAGGAGCAGATGTGTTCGGTGTTCAGACCGATGCTTAGGGAAAACCCCATCAAACAAGGTAATTCTGCTGTCTTGAGCTAAGCAGAAGAAACCATTAACGTTCAATGTGAGAGCTCAGAAATGAGCTATGTGTTATGAAATGTAGAAGCACACCTGTTCATTTAGTAGGTTTTGAATGCTACAAAGTTAAAATGGTAGGAAAATGATTAAGTTCTTCCTGTTATCAGCACACAAAATAGAATGTAATATGCCATTAATTTACCTCATTCAGTGGGTTTTCACAGTTTCTATCTTAAAAGCTAGTGACACGAGACTTGCTTTCTGTGCTACCTTTTGTGGAACCCTTAGTCTGAGGAGTCGTAGGAATCCGGATCACAAGAAAACCACTGAGCTCCTTCTAGTAGCTGGAAAGTCCTGCATTTTCTTCTGTATTTATCTCACAAATCTCTGTCTCGGTTCTCTACGGCATTCATCCAAAGTCACCCAGGAGGCAGGAACTGGGTCTCCCAACTGGCAGCTGGTTCCCTGGCATCTGTTTTCAATCCGAAGGCTATGGAATTTGATTCTGTAGTTCTTGGAAATATATGGCCTCTCTGAGCATCCATCTGCTCTCTTATGAAATAACAATTAAAAGAATATATTCACAAAGATATATTAGGGGTTAAGTAATTAATGTTTTGAGTAGCTTAATGCAGAAGCACTCTGTATGATTAAGTACTGCTTTAATTAATTAGTTTAGGAATTTGATAATGTTCTTCATGGACTCCTGCTGTGGTTCATTTGGAAGAATGCTGTTTGATCTTCCCATGGGAGTATAAAGGATGGTGTGCCCAGAACACAACCACAGCCCTCACCTCAGTCCCTCCAACTGAGACAGGACTCAGCTAATGGAGAAGTTCAGTTTCTCTGTATGCAAAAATGTTGGAACCCAGAGGAAACATTGGTGCTGTTTGGCAGGACTCTGTACACAACTGTCCATGATTTAATAGCAACTGCTGCTTGGGAGATGTCAAAGGGGCACAGAGAGAGTCAGGCCCGATACCCAAATTCCCATCTAACTGCAGAAATAAAAATAGTTGTACGTGGTTGTGAAAGTTTGTACACCTAAACAATAACGGCTTCATTTTCCAAGCTGTTCTTTCCACTGAATTTTGCAGATAAGGCACTATTTAGAAAGGCAGTGCTGACTGTGATGGGTATAATGGCTAGTAATCACACCAAAAGCAAGTATGGATCACTGTCCTTTTACATTTCAGGAGTAGAGAACTCTTTGGTAAACACACCTGCTCTTCAGTAATTGAAAGACAGAATTGCAGTCTCAACAAACTCAATCCATGTTCGCACCAAGCTCAGATTTTGGAGGCAGCACCCTTCAATTATAGGGGCAAATCTGCATTTGCATAGGAAAAGTAGACAGTGAAGTGTAATTTTGGTGAGAAAATACTGCCTGCCTTGGTTTTTCTATACCTTAAAAAGAGAAGGAAAGAGATTATTTCTTCATACAGCGCAGATGTATTTCTTCTTCCAAACTGATACGCTTTTGCCAAGTTACTGCTTTGTGCCTTGAGGCCCCCATGCTTACAAATGCCTCGAGTCTTTGAGGAATTCAAGCCTCAGGGATAGTTCCCTAATGCCTGAAAATCCCTACTGTCTCACCATAGGTGGACAGTCACCTCTGAGCCTTAAATTTAGCCTATTCATCTAGGCAAATGCTGAAACTCTGCTCTACTTTTAACTTTTCTCCGCTTTGCATCCGTTCACTTGCTTTCATCTTCGATTGTTAGCTCTCTGCCTGGTGGCTAGCACGATGGAGCCTGATTCCAGATTGTGGCTTCTAGATGCTATGGAAACAGAAATAAATATTTTTACCATTTTTTTTGTATTTCATATTATGTAAGTGCACTAGTAACAATGCATGGCACAGGGAATGCAGTAATTGAATGTGCTGTGCAGAGCTTACTCTTTGTTGCTTAGCAATTAGATGTATGCACGTAGCAGCAGCAGTGACAAAAATGCTAATAAAAGGTGACAAGTTGAATCTCCAGAAAAAATTACACAATTAAGAAAAAAATCTCTGACAAGATACAGGAGCAGCAGCAAATGGTACATACTGATAGATCTTGTCCCTCCTGAAGGCAAGATCTTCAGGTACTGGCCACTAGAGGGGCTGAGATGATGGGAATAGAAGGTATTCACATTTATAGCATGGGCTACAGACACACAGTTGTGCAAACATCATGGTAAGGCTTTTTTGTTGTGGTGTTGTTGTTCCTTTATTGTTTGTACATATTTTTATCTGTAAAATGTCTAGAAATATGTTCTGTTTTCTTCATTTCGTTTTTCTCCTTGATGTTCAGGTTTGCAGATTTTTCACAGCATCTCTTTCAATCAAATTTCTGACTTTCCTAGCAGATCCTTGTGTCACAGTATAAGGTTTTATTTATATAACATGATGCAATCTATTGTGTTAACGTAAATAGATTTCTCTATAAAACTGATTCTTTGAGAATACCAAACTGCTTCATTTTTTATTTTTTTTTTTTCAATTCAGAGCAAACATGAAGCAGAGGAACTGCATTGTAGGCTGCAATTCTCAAAAAAGCCCAGCATTTAAAGACTCCTTTCTGGGATTTGTATGTTTAACCTTTCGCTCCTTCTCTCTCATCTCTAGTCTTCTTCCAAAATCTCTGTAAGTTGTGTTGTGCTGAGGAAGTGCACCGCTTCTTGGTCTGGTTAATACTTATTAAAATACTTGCTTTGCTGTGGATAAACATAGTCATCAGGCTTATTTTAGAGCTTGTTCCGAACCGGCTTGACACATTGTTGCATGAAATTCTTTTCACTACATTAAAAGAATCATTTACAGGCTGGAAGTAATTGCTCTTAAATCGTTTATTAACGTCTGTGGGTTTTAGCAAATATTTCTAGCTATGTGCAGGATTTCAGTACTTCTTCTTCTAGCAATTCTTTTCGGTTTTTTAGAGCTTTCCCTCATTAGATTTCTGCTCACCCAAGTGCTGATTCTGCACTTGACAGTCTGCCTGCATAGTGAATTGCAGGATCTGGGCCCAATTTTGATCTATTCATATTATAGTCCATTTCATTTTAACTGAATGCAAGTACTAATTTGGCCGTACTTGCTTTCAGCGTTATCTCAAGTTGTGCCAAATCATCAGACAGTCCACTTGGAGTTTGGCGGGCTTCTCTGAAATTCCTGTATTTTTGGTCAAGTGCTATTGAAAAATGCTGCTATTTATCAAACAAAAGTAGCCTAACTCTTGGCTTGGCTCTACAGTCCCGGTTCCCTATCCCGTGCCTTAGCAAATAAGATGGACCCTGAATCAGTGCAGATCAGATTGTATTCTGTATAAATAAAATGAATTAAACTTCTTTTAATTCATGTACTATACCTCTTAAGAAATAAAAAGGAAAACATACAGTAAAAACAATGATGACAAATTGGAACATTACTTGACTTCTCTTCCCTGGCTTCTTTATGAGTGTATTGATGGAACAGTAATTGAGATAACTCTGCACACAGAGCAATGCTGTCATATGATGCAAGCAGCAAAAGGCTACTCAGAGAGATTTTTTGAGCTAGTCCACCTTATATTAACTTGACTTGTTACATTTTTTCCAAAAAGGAGTCTTTTAGCATGAGTTAAGCAGGCAGGAATTATCCCATACAGATGAAACTATATCTCCACCCCAAGCCAGCTAGGGTAAGGAAATGATAGTGCAAGATAGAAAGGGAGTAGAAGGGCAACAGATCATTGTGCTAAAAAATCTTGTGTGCACTTGGTTGTGATCTTTTTGATGAGATGGTTTACAACTTGTTCAGGACTTTGAATCAAAAAGGAAAGATTTTAATCCACTGGGATGGTATAAAAACAAATTTCCCTGATTTTTCTCTTCCTTCCTCCTCCTACTCCAGTAAGTGTTATCATGGCAAAATAAGCTTTGAGAGAATCAGTTTGATTTGTGAAATACTTTTCTCCAAAGGCTGCCTTTTGAAAGCTATTTCCAAATAAGCCTGTGCTATCCAAAAGTAACAGAAATATTTCTTGCCCTAAAACATTTTTAAACATATTTATGTATTCTTCCTTCCCATGTTACCTGCAATGACATGCAAACACAATGTGTACATGTGTGTATATATGTATGTATGTGCGCGTATATGATGGAATATGAAAAAGCAAATACTTTATAGAAATGTCTACTTAAATGTCTGCCTGGAAATGCATGCGGTATGTTCTTTTTTAAGTAGCCTCCTCCTGGTAGTACCTTCACTCAGATTCTCACCATTCCCATGTAGTGTTCTGTAAATACCCTGTGAGAATGACTAGCAGGGAGGATGATCTTGCATAACAGGCAGCTGACTAATTTAGACCAGGAACATTGATCTACAATGACTGAAATAGTCTCAGTTTTGTTCTGATTTCAACATCTGAAGTTTTGGGACTACACTCGTGGATACTTCTGTAGTCCAGTCTCCAGAAGTCACTGTTCATATATTCTACCATTTTCAGCTAGAGCAAGAAAGGGATAAACCATTCCAAATATCACAGAAAGGGTAGGATTTTTTGTGTCACGTGTGTTCCTGACACATAGAAAGGGCTATGTTAAATTTTTGTAAATTATCTCTACCCTATACTACTTTAGATATATACCATAATAAACCGTCTTCGCCATCTTTCTGAGCATGCTACCTTGTCCTCCATACTTTATTCACCTTTCTGAGCACTGTACCTTGACCTAAGCTGTTCTTCTGTTTTACCCAATTAGATTAATTCAGGTTTTCATAAAGAGACTGCCTCCAAAAACTTATTGCAATAATGAAAGTGTGTTGTCCATCTCTCACCTGTATCTTCTTCAGTTTTGGACCACCCGAGTAAAAACTGGGACGGTGGAGTATGTTTCAGAGGTGCAGTAATGGTGCCACTTGTGTGACCACCTAGCCCACTGGCTTTTGAGACATTGATTTGTATCAGTGCCAGACACTGCAAAGCTGGACACTGCAAAGAGGCAGCACTTGCTCGAGGACTGGTCTGTTCCGGGTCCGAAGCCAAGGGATGAAGCTGAGCTTGCAAGGTGGGGATGTCTTTGAGCATAAGTGATTGCTAATCAGTAGAGCTGCTTGGAGGTCAGTTCCGGTGTTTTCATTTGATTGATACCCAACTCTTACCATAGGCGTTTATACAGAGTCAGTGCCGCTGAGTAGTATGTGTATGTATTTGCACACACAGGTGAGAGTCCACTGGGCTCGCTCTTGGCCACCATTGAGCTTGGTCTTCATCCGTGCTTTTGCACTTCTCTTAGAAGAGACCTTAAAAAACTTCAAATGTGCTATTATACATGTGCTACATAAATAGACACATATCTTATATTCTTTGCTACCATAAAAATATGACTCATCACTGCAACTAATTTTGTTTTGAATAACAGCGAACTGAATTCCTAAAGTAGGAAGAAGTCGGGGAAGAAATGACTGTGTAATTTGCTAGTTTTGTTTTAAAAAATGAATCCTTTAAAAAAAACCCAACAATGCTTCATGAAAAATATGCCCATTTAAAAAAAACCAAACAAACTGAGAACTGTCAAATTTGTTGCCTCTGCTCCTGTTTATTTAGCTTGTATGCTTATTGCAAAAATACGTATTAAACAAGAAATCTACAGGAAAAAAAATAGGTTAAGGAAGGAGTAGACAGTTGCGCAAATAAACTTTATAGGAAAAGGAGCATTAATTTTTTCTTCCCCCCCCCCAAATATTTCTTGCTTACAGTAATCAGCTCAGCAATTTTAATCTTAAATTGGTTCACACTAACTGCTTATACGTAAGTTGCAGAATGCATCATTATTAAAAAGGTAAACTTGTTTGAGTCAAAATTTTCTTCCTCACTAACAAACACCGGAAGAAAGTGATGAGTAAAATTTAGAACACTATTGTATAATAAATGACTAATCTGAGAAAATTTAATGCATAGACAACAGTCTCTCCTTGCTGTGCTGTTGCTCAGATACACAGCTTGTCTGAATCTAAATATATTGATTTATAAAAAGTGCATATTTGGTGATACATACTCTGTGAGGCCAAAAAACAGTGAACGGCAAGAATAATATTGATATAACTGGTTGCCTATTTGAATAAGCCCTTACAGGAGTACAGTAAGCTACAGTGGAGTTAAGCTTTTAAAATTACATTGTGATACATGTTTTCGCCTGTGCCTGGGAGAAAAGGGAGTTCAGAGACATCTACTCAAAGGCTTTTTTTTAATCCTGATCAGTGCAGAAGAGGAGCTCTTCCGTGAGAATAGCCTGGCACAGAGCCCACATCCCAGCACTGGAGAGGATGTAGTTAGCCTTGCATATTGTCATTTTTAAAGTGTGTGATTTGGTGCTCTCAGGCTTGTCAGGCTCCTTAGCAGTATTAGGATGTTGTTGGAGATACTTGTTAATCAATCGATAGAGAGGAATAGCTTGTCCTTTGTTCAGCAGAGAAAGCCTTTGCAACAGAAAGGGTTATAAACATCCTCTTCGATAATCTCAGCATTTTAAAACATTTCCTTAACTTCGTATTAACTACTGATGTTCTGTTTGCTACCAAATATAGATGGGTTTATGAAGATATTAGTGGGAAACACTTTGGCTGTCTATTTCTTAAGAGACACTAGTGGTAAGGAGTTCATGAACCCTTTGCCTTTGGGACCCATTGTCTTCACCAGAGTGAGAGTAGCCTTCAATCTGCGGCATTTTATGGATGCCGCAAAATCGGTCTGGCAGGCTTGGTGTTGGAAACCATTCAAACAGAGAGGTAGGTTTCGGGGAAAGCTTGGTTTTATTTTCAGCTGCTCAGACTGTGCAGAAGGTGAGGTGGCCGAGGCTTGCTCCCTCCCGCTGGAAATCCCTGCCAAGGGGACAACAGCTTGAAGTGCTATTTTGAGTAGGTGCTGACCTGTGGATAAATAAAAGACATTAAGAGTCCCAGTTATGCCACTTTACCAGCCGAGGGAATATTTGCCCTCTAGATGGAGCTGTCCCCTTGTGTTACACCAGAGTTGACTAGGAGCATAAAGCCTGAAGATGAAGTCTTGCTGCTGGAAGCCTGCAGCCGGCTCAGCCATGGCAGGGGAAAACAACTGCGAACTCTCCTCTGCCTGCCTTACGCATGTGGGTAGGGCAGAACAGGCTGCCGGGCAGATTTCCCTGTTTATGGCAAAGGCTTTTATCCCTGCTTCCATCCCTGGCAATTTTCTCTCAGGCTTTCTCTGCTCCCCCTTCTTGTTCACCGCTTGCAGCTCACTTTGTCTCTTCGCATCTTCCAGGCCCACAAAAGTTGCCATTTTCTTAGTATCTTCATTGTCTCCTTAATCTATCTGCCAGCTGCGTTCTATATGATAATGGCTTTTTTATAGCTGTGTTTTCTTTATACTGTGCACTCAATTGCTATGATTGTGAATCTGCACTATATTTGTCTGTGCTTTAGGTAAAGTGGGGGCATGTCTTCTGTGCGCTTGTAGCTTTACTTGGAATGATTTCTAAAGCATAATTCATAGCTTTACAGATCGTTGGATCCCTAACGTGGAATAATTTAATGTGAACAAGGTCTTTATTTGTCTTAAATATTGTTCCATTATAAATTATCTTGTTCATGGATTAAGATACTCTTCCATATCTTGTACCGTTGCAGCTGAACCCCTATATGAAGCCATGTTTAGGGCCGACTGCTAAGTTCCCAAGAAGCTGGGGCTGTGAATTTTCATTGTGCTGGGTATACGTGTTCCCAAGCAGAAGAAAATGTGTTTCTGTGCCAACCAGCTTGTAACATATTTTAAGTAGCATGAGGTAACATACTTAATAGCTAGTATACAGAGGTCACTTTATTTTTTTGGCATTTCTCCCAGGAAAGAGGACAGGATCACAAATAAGTAGGCAAGAGTAACTGAAAACAGCTTAAAAGTCAGAGTAGCACTCTACCAATAACTATCAGCCTTTTGGTGTATTCTCCTTCCACAGCTACCCAGCTTTTATAAGCTCCCACTAAACTGCTATTCTATTTTTGCCGAAACCTGGACACAAGTGCATTTAGTAAGACCTCTTCAGAAGGAAAACCTTTTTCACATTCTCATTTATATTGAACAATTCTGAGCAGAGAATTGTTCAATACTATTCATACCGCTTTCTATGACTTACATAGATATCGATGACTTCCACTGAAGGCATGAAGTAGTTGCCTTGTGACATGTTTGTCCTTGAAGAATGGAGATTTCAGGGAGTGGATTAAACTATTTTAAACCAACAGCTGAGTCCGTTGAACTTCTAGGAAGTCCTTTCCTCCCTCTTTAATGTACCTAGCTGCCATAAATGGAAATTGTGCATGAAAAAGCGACCACTGCTGATTCGTTGTTTCACATGAAATGTAGTACATTGGCCAAAGTCTGTTATTCTGAAAATGAGGGATTACAGGAAAAACTTTGGTTTTCCATTGGGTTAAGAAAGTAATGGTATGATAGACAGTATTTTTAGTTCTTACAGGTTGGAAATCTGATCTGAATATAACCTACCAACTAAAAAAGTCAATATCAAGTGAAATTTGCATATCTATCTTTTAAGAAAGCATTTATGATTTTGAGAAAGCTCCATTTGTGACTTTTGGGGGTGTTGTCTGAGTACTTGGGCCTGGCGATACTAGAAGAGAGTATGTGCAATTGGGTGTCAAGGGGACTATATCTCTTGCCTCAGAGGCAGGAATAAACCTCTGACGGGACTGCTTCTTTACAAACTATAGCTAGAGCTCAGTGTAATTCCTGCTGAAGGTTTCAAGTATTCTGCCTGCATGTCCTGCTCCCAGTGAGCACTCTGCCCTTCCCAAAAAAGGGGGAAAAGGTGCTCGGTGAAACCTTCTCAAAGGAACTCATTGAGGGTATGAAGAGTAATATTAAGAACTTGCACCGAAAGGAATCATCAGCAAAATCAGATTAGGGAAAAGGAAAGGAAATAGCTAAACTGCTGAAGAGTGCATTGATCTGTCAGATATGTCACCTGGTGACTACAGGCCATTAGCTGTAAGGAGGTATTGAGGTGAAAACAGGAAGAATAGGTTACTTAGATGTAGGAGGAGTGGCGATAGGAGTTCAGGCGAGTTTTCAAAATAACAGGCAATAGCAGGGAGCAAAATCACCAGGCATGTTGGGAGGAACTTAAGTAAAAAGCTACCTGCTTAAAAGAATAAAAGTAAGAAATGTTTTTAGTGACTGTCAAGGACACAGCCACTGGACACAATTTTAAAGAGCAGGTTTATGGTATACCAAATGATAGTGAATTCAGGAAATATTATAAGCTCTAGCCAGTTTGACATTTATGGAAGAATACTGAAAGGAAGAATCATGCTGATTACTATAAGATAAAGCAAAACAAACAAAAAAAATTAGTTTTACGTATAGCTGTTTCTTATTACAACAGGCAGGAAATCTAATCAGGGAAGACAAACTTTTAATCTTCTTAGAAGTGGGAAGATTTACAATAATACTAAGTGTATTTATTTGAATTTGGCTTGCTAAATCGCCGGCTAGTGCTTCTCGTCCGGCATCCAGCATAGTGTTTTCTGTGTTCCGGCTTTGCACTGGCCAAGAGCAGAGAGCTGTTCTGCACACGCTGCTGAAGCTGGGGTCTAACGAAGCATTTCCACTGCAAGGTTTCTACTGCAATAATTGTCCTTATACACAGATGTGTAATAATATGCCTCAGCTAAGAGTCTAAACTTAAAAAGATAAAAGCAACACAGCTAAAAGGCTTATGAACCACGGAGATTTTTTTTGTCTGAATAATTTTGGTGCATTTGGTGAATTTTAATGCTTATGGAAATGAAAGATTTTATTGGAGGCAAAGCAAGTGTAGGCAGTAACCATAGTGACTTCTACACATATCAGCTTTGCCAGTGTGCTTCAGTTCTAGTCTGCAAAATCCTAGTTATCAAACATTTGTAGGTTCTTACTGGGCAATCACGACGAAGGGTTGATGCAGGGTGGTTATTGTCCTTTGCATAAAAGACTAGAATCACAGGAACACAACAGTCTTCTGCCAAGTTTTTCACTGAGGTCAAATCTGAATTATGAAAGCATCAAAGGTTGCCACTGTGAATATTCATGTTATTGCTGATGCTTTTCCTTTGCGTGCTGGCAGGGTTAAATAATCTATCAGTGATACCCGCATTTTTGTCTTATCATTCTCTGGCCCTCAGCCACACTTAAAGAAGAGCCAGTTGACAGATGTACTGTAATATGCTTTTCTGAGCCACTGCTAGAGGATTTTACTTCTTTTTCCTTACCACTGTTAATGAGTTGTCTTGCACACATTGTCTTTCTGCAAGAAACATGAAACTTAATGAAAATAATCCAACTGAAAGAATATTTCTACTATTTTGTTTGCTACGTCAGAAATAACTTCACTATTTTTAGTAGTCAGGCTGAACAGTCCTTTCACTGCACATTGTAACTGCCACAGCTTATGCTAGAAGCCTCTGGATATATTCAAGCTAAAAAACATGGATTAAAAGTTGTAGTACATGCCATCTTGGGAACTTTATTTTGGGATAGGAGCAAGGTTCTCTGAAATGAAAATGTAGGCTGATAGAGGAGGCAGAAGATCTAACTGCTTTTATATGGATTTATTGTACATTTGCGTATTGAATATTGCAATATTGAGTATTGCATATAATTTCATTAAAGTATTCTGGGGTTTCTTTCATTACAAAAATGCAGTTTCCCTATCCCATGTTGTGAATATTTTTTTCTCTCCAAAAAAGGAAGTATTAAATATAATTCAACTTAGTTTCTAAAATAAAAGGCAGAGTCACTGATAAAGTAGGCCTCATAAAGATTGTGATAAGTCAACACACATTATTGATTATTTTGATGTGTGCAAATACCTGCAGCTGTTTACCTTTATTGCTTTAAGTTAACATGTAAGATTGAGGAGAATTTGCTTCAAAATGTATTTTTAATGCCTATTGTGGGATCCAGTGTACCACATTTCCTCCCATAACACTGCACTATGTTTTTATATCTAGCTCAGATTTGGCACTGGGGAAAAGTCATTTAGGTACTATAGGTTTTTCCACCTTTGAAAAACTCACCAGTAGTATGCGGATACTTTAAAGTTTGACTTTTCAAATTTATAGGGGACAAAACGAGTATATTGTCAAGCTGTTGCACATATTCAGTATGAAGTAGGGCCTCGGAAGAAAAGGCCTTCAAGAGGGCTTTGTAAAACAGATAGTAAGAAGCAGTCCTTGCTTTGAAGACCTCTCATTTTATTTAAACAAAATAAAAAGACTTTGTCTTCTTGTTTCTGTTTCACGTGAATGTGCCAAGGCATGGGTCTGTCTGAACTCAGTTTTCTTGAGATTTAATATGTTATTCCAAGACGCTCAAAAACAGCAAAGAAAAATACTGAGCCCTATTTTTTTTTCCCCTAAGAGCTAAATCATTCCATCTCACTTAACTAATGTATTGATTGACTTTATCGAGTCCATAATAGTTCTGAGTTTATGAGCTGTGATGCCTGGAAATGGATTAGTGCCAGTGCCCATGATGAGATATGGCCAGAAGACGACTGTTTTGTCTCATGGCAACATTTGAGGTTACAGAACTTGACTTTGTTTCACCTTCGGAACAAAGTTTGTCATCTCAAATCACTGTGTATCAGCCAGAACAAGGAGCTGAACATGATGCCAGTACTCACAACATGTTTTGACTTGAAAAGGCCCAAGCTCTGGTACTCTAGCTGCTGCAGCACAGCACACATTTAATATTGGGCTTACATAGCTGCTGACACACTTCTCTCCCCACCCCTCCCCCCCAAATCTTGTTTATCCCCTTTTGCTTTTCCCTGATTTTTTCCTCCTCAGTTTCTTACACAATGCCAAATCTCAAAGTCATACTCTTGGTATTCCCTGGGCTAAAACCTCAGATCCTCCTTTCCTCTTCAAGCAGAAGTTCAGCTTGTGTTATAAGTGAAGAATTCCTTTTTCCAATTTTTTTTTTTGGCTTTATTTTTTTTAAAGACATAAAAATAATTAAAGTCAATACAGAGGTCAGTAGAGGAAATCTTATTGACCATTATTTCCAGGAATTCAGTCTTAACAATTTAGTTGGGGTATTTTTGGCTTCAAACTGTATGACTGGGTAAGGCTCAACCAGAAGCTTAAATCTGGTAGTTTCAGTGCTTACCAATATCTTATTAATTTTAGTACCTGTGGCTGAGTATAAATGGTAGCAAGCTTTTTGCAGTACAGCTCTCAAACATGTACAGAAGACGTTTTGCCTATGTTTGAATTCCCTGACACATTTGAGCAAACTATTCTTGGTTATTTACAGTGCTCTGTGTAAATATGCAACCACTTACACCATGCATTTCAGACCTAAAACCTCAAACCAAGGCATCCTGGTCTTTGCCATTGCTATCTTCACATTTCATTGTTGTCATTCACGGTCACTGAAGTCAAATGTGAAGATGGAGGTTCTGACTTCAGAAAACATGCATCTGTTTCTCCTCTTGCACACAGCTGACATAAGCACGTCATAAGCCTGTAGTCCTGTCCCGATGTTTTTCTCTGAAATGCTGCTACTGATCACATTTACAAACTGACAACACAATTGTACTACTTGAAGACATACTAGGTTCTTCAGCTTGTCAAGGGAGAACAGATTCCTGGATGTGAGATTTAGCCAGAACCTGGTCATCCTTCAATCATCTTTGAGTCCTACCTCTTTGTCATATTTTTTCCATAGTTTCTAGAATGATTTCTTAGAGCAGCATCTTCAGTGTTGTCATAAAGTCTGCTGGTCATCTTTCAAAGACACCAGCAATGTGTAAAATCCAAAACCAGATAGGAAAACATTGTCTTACATCACTTTTTAGTCTATTTGAACTTAGAAAATCAGGAAGGAGAAGGGGAAGGGGAAGGCAAGGCAAGGAACATAGGATTGCAAGTGAAAGAACTGTTTTTGTCATGGGACATAAACCAGAAAACAAAAAGATAGGAAGATAAAAGCCTGTCATTTATCACGAGTCACTGGTACCTATTTTTACTCAAAACAAGAAAGGCTCAGAAGGCCTACACTGACATTCCCAGACCAGGGTTTCCAAGGCAATGTTACCCAAGAAAAATATTTGTAGGTTTGGTAAAAATAATTCCCCTGTTATAAAATTTGTTTAAATTTAACAGTGCAAAGTTGAGACACTTCTTAACTACTGTAAGCTTACACATCTCCATAGGGAGAGCAGGTGTTTACTGTACAGTTTTCTTTTCCAATAAGCAAGTTCTACCAAGTTCTTGGGTACATTCTGAAAATGCTACTGCAATGAAAAGGGCTGGAAGCTCTGAAAAGGAAGAAGGAAAGGGTAGGCTATTAAGAGACTCTAAATTAAGTCCTCTGGAGATGTTGGTAGGAAGAAAAAAGTGAACTTTTGGAAGCAATCTCGTTGTCTTTAAAGGAAGGCATTAATGGTGCAATTTTTTTGTGTTATGATTGGTATGTGGTCTTTCAGGATTGTCTTTGTAGTTATTGTTGCCATTCTTCAACACTTGCATTGAAGGGTAGCCAAAAGTTTTTGCAGTCTTGCCTCCAAATGAGTGAAGAATTGTCATTCACAAAACTATATCGTGCTCACAGTTGCATCTTCCTCCTTGGTAATATCAGAATATAAAGATTTCCTGACATTTTTTTATGTGTCACAGGTTTATGACCACGCCTTTGCTTTGCTGGTCAATGTTAGGACCATTTTATAGCTTTGATCTTCAATGGAGGAAACCATCTACATAAATCACCTGTCTGTCAAAGGGAACATTTTGTCACAATAGCTGTAATTTATAGAGAATCCTGATCTGAAATGCTCTAAGGATTAGATTTATAGGTTATGAGGATGAAGCCTGCCAACCATCTGACCTTTGGCTCTTTCTGCCAGGCATCCTACAGTACCGAGGGCTATAGTAGAAGAGAGTACTTAGTTACTGCTTATATTAAGCAGTATTTTGTACAAACCTTTGGGACATAAACATTTCAATACAGCTCCCTTTCAAAGCAGTGGGGAGTTCCGCAGAAAAGAGAATGACTTAGTAAAGTGCACACTTTCAGAGGAAGACTGACATCGGACAAAACTTTTTATCCATTTCTTCCAACTTCCCAAACAATGGTGATTTATTTAGGAGGGTCACTAGATGCAAACCATGATTGTCCCTTATCGATCAACAATTGGACTAACCAGGCTTTGAAATACAAAGCAAAGCCCGTCCCCTTAAAAAATCTAAATGTTTCTGCTCTCAATTATTTTAATATTGACATGGAAATGAAAATTATGTGTTTTCCCATCAGAATATGTCGCTTTTTATTTGCTAGATTTTTTTACACCTGTATTCCTAATGAAGTGTGAAATTAAAATGAACATTCATGTTTTCTTTGGGGTACTAGCATTGCAACTGGTGGTATAGAAATGAGCTTGTGAACAGAGTTTTTTCCTGATTGTTTTAGCCACTAAGTAATAATTGATTGTGATGATTATTCTTAAGAATTTATTTGGGTATGATATTGGCAATAGATATTACTCGCTTTTTGTTGGCTAATAGGATTTTGACAAGTAATTAAAAACTGCAGATAATTCTTCATCATCATTATTATATTATGACAAATTACATTTGGCCTTATGAGGCTGAAATCCCCCTTTGGAGTTTTCTGTGGTCTTGTTGAAAAGCAATAGTGATGAATCTCAGAGGGATTTAAGGAAGAATCTTTGCTTAAGTGCAGCAATGTGATGCATCTTGTAGAAATATCTGTCCAATGTGTCCTACGAGTTAGGTTCAGCTCCTCAGGAGATTTTAGACAGGAGTAGACCTGGCTAAAAGAAGGAGGATGCACTTTTTAGCCCTCAGTGTTTCTGATCCTGGCTGCAAACATTAGAAAAGATAGCAGACTAAAATTTCCTTGTCCAACACTCTTGCTTAATTTTCCTGTTCATTTGCTGTAGAAACAAGTGAAGGTACAAGTTCTTATAAGGCTTTTTGTTGTCTTAGTGTGCGTGGTCCCTGTTAATCGACACACATAAGGGGTGACCTTGGTAACGTGACTAAAGGAAGCATCACACAATGTGCAGTAACCGTTTTCCTACTCAGTTTCTGGAAAAGGATGACATGTCAGAATTCAATTTTTATTTGTATTGATTGTTGGTGGTTTAGAGTTTAAAAGGAAAGCACTGCAATTTTTTAAGTATAATTTTGTTGGTTTTGTGTTTCCCCACTAATTAATACGATACAGTGACACTTACTGGAGATGGCAGGGTTTCTTGCTACGCGAATCAGCAGACAAAGCTCATTTAACTGAAGCAATTCCTTCCATCTCTACTTTAAAGAGACTATCATCTACTACAATATCAGTAGGTGTTTTAAAAGGTAACATCTTTCTTCTCCCCCCCTTCAGAAACAAGTATTCCATTGGTGTTTTATGACTTAGGCTTCAGTTCTAATTAGTGGAAGGTCTAGACATTTTAAAGAAGATTCAGTCTGCTTATGCTCTGCCCAGGAATATGGAGATTTATAGACTCGCCCTAATGCGTGGAGAAACTTATTTTCCAAGTATGCTAGAAAGAATAAGCCCAATAAAATAAAGACCAGTAGGAATTTCAAAGCTGGTCTAAGGACATTTAGACTTATTTGTTAGGATATAAGGGGGTTTATGATCCCAAATGTAAAGCGAAGACATTAAGAGGGGTAGAATATTTTGTTGTATGATCTATAGTTCATCAAGAGTCTACTGTTTGCTTGCTTACTGTTAGATGTTGTGGTTTATGACAGTCTCCCCTGGACCAAATAAAACAACTTTCCTTTCACTAGAGCAACTCGTCCTTTCAGTATAATCCTTCAGGCCATTCCTGAGACAGGAATATGTTTGGGGTATTTTCTCACGGTATCTCCCTACGCAAATGGGAACTGTTTGGAATGACGGTCACTTCATTTAGTCACCTCATAGAGCACCAGCTCTTATGAAGCCTAGAGTCCTTTAATCAAAGATCAGAACCATCAGGGCATCTTCCACTGGACCATGTTTAACATCCTCCTTTGCATGGGAAGGTTGTGCTTGTTCTAAGCTTATTACTGTGCACTTGGTAAGCTCAAAACTAGGTTAAGGAAGAGTGGTGACATCCTTTGACTCAGATGCTGAAAAAAATATTGTTTTAAGAAAATGTGAAAATGCGTTCTTTCCTACTATGTCCTGGAACAGCCTTAAAAGTCTTTGTACGTTACCAAGAAAATCTGACATTTGGCGTTTCCCAAGGCAGGACTGAGTTTGATGGAACAGTGATGAATATTCTTTTTCGCTATTTTCTGCCTTTTTTTTCACTCATGCCCATTTCATCATCTTTTATCTAGCCAAGAGAGAAACTTCTGGACCATCAATCTCAGTTACACTCACACACGCTTCCACTTTCTTGTGTTATCTTTATCTTTTGTCATGGAAACACATGGGAAATATTTATGCCATCTGGACACGCAGAGTATATGCTTTTCTACTTCCACACAGTACTGAAATGAAGGGGTTATGATCCCCAGAGTCAAAGATGCACTTGTGTCTTTGCCCAGACAGCATATCGAGGGACGTCAGCTAGTGTTATCGTGAAGATAAGCACAGGAGGGAGGGAGGGAGAAGGAAAGCACCTGCTCATGTCTAAATGGCTATTCAGTGCTCTGAAATGGTTTTCTCCATTGTTTTCAATCTCTGAGGAAGGAGTTCTCTTCAGGGTGCTTTTAGAAAACCCATTGACTTTTCTGCTTTGACAGCATAGTTGCATCTTGGAGCCACGGATGCTGTGTTCAAATTTTGCTTTCACCCCATCTAGACCTGACGTGAGTCACTGTGGTAGCAGTCAACTCTGTAATTCAGAGTTGCTTTTATTACTAACATTTGCACTGCTTGCCTTGGGGACCTTCCCTATGTGTAATGCAGAAATTTAAAGGGTGGTCCCTGCCCCACAGATACTATGAAGTAAATGCAAGATATAAAAAGGGCCATCTACAACGGAGGGGCTGGATTTTGAGAAGTGGACTCTGTTGTGATGGAACGACATCAGCAGAAATGTATATAAAGTCTTCTCGGGTTTTGTGCTTTTAAGTTTTAAAGTTTTCTACCCCAAAACCCCAGTTTGACCAGCGTTCCAATGAGCATTGTCCAAACACTCATGTGGATGGATCCTAATGTTATGCCTTTCTGTCCGTGTATTAAGAAGTTTTTTAGATGCAGCTCAGTCCGTTCAAAGCAGGAGAATGTAAACCAAGATTCGTGGAGATCCTGTTGAAAAATGCCCTCAGGTCTTTTTTTGAAACTGGGGATCTTCCTTTGAAGTTCTTACCAACTTCTGCCAGGAAAAATATTGAATACAAAGTTCTTCAGCAATTTGCTTTAGCCACTAGGCACAACTGAGCCCTTGGGGAAAGGGTGGGGAAGCAAGTGAACCCCGTATCACCTTTAACTCTCCTCAAACCTCTGTATTAAAGCAGGCAGATGGAAACTAATTTCAGCTAACTGTGAGTATCATAACATATCCCAAATATGTGTATTTAATGGAATGATCTGAGAAATGAAGGCCATGCAGCTAGAGCATGAAGCAAGCCAGTCTCGCAGACTGGCTTTCAAACAGTCTAAGGATATTTTGTTACAGAGTTCATATTCCAAGCTACTGTGACAAGCAGTTGCTAATTCTAAAAATATTCGGTAAGAGTGGGCTAATTTGTGCATCATTTGAAGCACTGGTCCTTTTTGCTGTCAATGTATATTTTGCATTTGCAAGAAAAGAGGATCTACGGTCTTTATTATCTGTTAAAAAGAAACTGAAAGCTACACTTCTTAACTGAGAGTGATTTTGTTCGTATCTACCAATATCCTTGTGAGTGCAGAACGCATTTGAAAAGGTGCACTGCTATGTGGTTATGTTTTATTTGCCTTTACTACCTCTCTAGGATTTTTTTTTTTTTCTTTCCAGTTTTAGGTTGTTTTTTTTAATGAGCTCCACCAGACAGGTTTAATGCTTCTCTTCATTTTCAGCCTTTTAGATGATTATACAGGATTCATGATATCACATCAGCAGAAGCTGCTGTAGATTGATGGGACCCCATCAACCACCCTGCCCACTCAATATTATAAAGATTTGTGTCGTCAGTGGTCGTGACGTTTGGTAGGAAGTTGCCCATTTATGGATACTAGAGCAAATGATATCATCACAATAGGTGGCTCCTGTCTAAATAGGATCATTTGTGAAATGAGATTACAGGCATTTATCTGGGAAACAGGAGACAGAGGCACCTGCTTTATGTAATTGATATCCTGGGGAATTATTGTGTACAATAATCAAGAAAAATCTTCATTTCTAATTCTATTATGTGGGAAAAAAACCCCTCTTTTTTCTGCCTGCATAAAACAAACCCCACTTCCACATGGAATAAGCTCCAGACCATGTTTTCTATTATGCTTGAATATATGGGACATGCATTGCAATCCTATGCTTGCCACACTGCTGCAGTATACTTGTTTTGCAGAGCTCTGTAGCAGGCTAGTCAAAGCTGTGACTAACCAGACCCTTGGATACATACTCTAATCTCTGGCCTTTATTTTTACAATGAATTTGATTTGTTCATTGATCGTATATTTTTCCTGATTTGTGAGAAGCTTCATGCTCTGTGTTTGGATGCTGACTGCAATACAGCAATAGTCTTTGATACGGTAAGTCAAAGATGACTCATTTCTTACTCTTGTGCCTTCAATTTATACTTTCTACAACACCATTTCATCAGGTAGAAAATTATGTGTTAATTAACATTGAAGTAGTTAATTTTCAACAGATGCTCTTCCCTTCCCTCCCCCCAGTACTTTGCACCATGTTTTTTTTCCTCCTCATGAAAGCAATAGGTTTGAACTGTCTTTAAGTAAAATGCTTCTGCTCTGTTATTTTTAATAATATTGCCAACATTTTTTCCTATTCTTTAATTTCAACAATAAAAGAGAAAATAGATCGCACACACAGATTTGGAACTTAACATGTGATGCTAGAATACGATAAGTTCAGTTCAATATTAACCTTTATTACAACGAACACAATTGGAAAGGCAAGAATCTTTTGGGGGATTTGTACTTCAGATAAAGTAGAAAGGTTTCAGTTTCCATTTGAGCATTAATACAGTCAGATACATCCAGTTACAAGAGCCTTTTTTTTATGTGAAAGCAGTGCAGAGAAAATGCCTTACAAAAAGACAGTTTTCTTTGTAATGCAGCGTGCAGAAGAAGATTCAGTAGTACCCCTTATCAAGTGCACTACATGAGATAAGAGCAGAAAAACCCCACATATTTGCTGCACAGTGATAGGAGCCTTTACATTACAGAAATGTTGCTAACAAAAATGCTATCGAACAGAAATATTCTTTAATGAGCTTTTAAAAAGTGCCGTGATCACACACATAGTGTGCACTCTTTCAGCTAGCTAGCGTTAATTGTACAGTAAGGGTTAAGATTTGATCTAAGAAATTTTTTTTAGAGAAACCTGCCTTTAAGCAGAGGTCTGGCGGATCACTGGGTTACTGGGTCTCCTTTAGTAAGATTCATTCAATCCTGGGTTTAGAATTGGCAACTTTGCAGCAAGTGAACACTGTTCAGATGGCTTGAAATCTTTGGATGTGGGAAGTATTCTCTGTATGTATTTTTTTCCCCTCTGATGTCTTCAACTTTTCAACAGCGGGGCGGGGGGGGGGGGATGTTGTTGGGGTTTTTTTGCCCCCATGAGTATTATTAGCCTTTCTAGTTTTGGATATGCCTATCAAAAAAAATCAATAAATTTTTTTTTGCCAGTATAGATTTCTGATGTTCAAGTAAAATAGCTTGCTCTTTTAAAGTTTATGCAGGAACAAAGCCAAAAATGTGAAAAAGTGAGGTCTGTCTGAAATAAGAACAAAGGTACAGGCTGGCTGTCATCAATTCACAAGTTGTAATTACTGTTGCTTTTTCACTTCTGTGGAGAAGTTTGAAGGTTTGATTTCTGTAGTACCAATGTGATTATTTTACAGGCATGCATTAATATCAGCTCTTGCGTTTGCTCATAATTAGTTCATAGATCCATATCTGTCATGTTTCCTTGTCATTTGAGACAGCCTACATCCTTTTTATTTAGCAACAAGTGATCAACATGACCATGTAGTGCCCAGTGCAGTACATTTTAAAATGTATATTCTGAAACGTGAAAGCACTTAAACAATACCTACTAGGTGTTTAAAATCTGTGTGTTTAGCAAAGTTGGTGACCGCTGGCATCCTTTTTTGAATGAAACAAGCTATTTTAAAATGCTAGAAGGCAGGTGAAGGTACTTCAGCACATAAGCATATTAAACAGCAGCACTCTGCCTGACATTATCCTTTGCTTTTGCAAAAAACCCACAGAATAAAGGCTATTTTGTTTGAATAATTGCATAATTAGATCTGCTTAATATGTTTCATGGAAGTTATTTCACTGTAAATGCCTCATAAAGTGATCGAGAAAAATGAAGACATTTCCACAGATTTCATTTATGTATGTTAAGCAAAAGCTGCAGGAAAGTGGCATATACTGAATGTAGAGGCCAAATTACATGCCCTGTAATTCAGGCATAGAACTGTTCTGTAGCTTAGCTGATCAAATTTCAAATATCAAGCGGTTTTCAGGGTGCATCTTGTAGAGAATAAACATAAAGAAATGATTGTGTAGTCACTGCTTTTTGTACTCCACCTAATATTTCGCAATTTCATTTAAAAAAAAAAGAAAAGCATTAATATTTTCGATCAGTTTTACGTGTCCCATAATTTCCCACTAAAGGAGAGCAGATTTGGCATCAGCTTTTCAAAAATCATAAAATAATTTAAAATTAATAGGAAAGATAATCAACATAATTGGAGTAATAAGCATGCTGAAGGGCATAAATAAAAGCATTCCATCCATTATGTTTAAAACCATATATACAGTTATTAAATGAATTTAACAAATAGAGTGAAGGAGGAATGACCATAGCACAGAGCATACAACGTTCCACTTTTATCTAATAAGTTTTTAAATTATATATCCAGGAGTCATATAACTCTGTAACATAGATTACGTCATATTAGTTAAGCTCCATAAATTTTCCTTATTTGTTGCATTTTATTATTGCTGATATGTTAGATATCTCAGACATTTTTCTGAAAACTTTTTGATCTGTATGCTTGGAATTTTTGTTCTCAGATACTTAATTTTATGATCTTAGCTTCGTCATTGCAATAAGTTTTTATAGTTAATAATTTGGTTCTATTTTTGAGGAGAAAGACTTGAATTTGAGCTGGAGTACATCAGGGAAAATCACAAATTACTGGACTTCTGTACATTTAAGTTTCACAAGTGTAGTATGAGTGAGACCAGATAGAGGTCTCTGATGTGAATATAAAGGGAGTTAAGTGTGAACACAAAGGAAAGAATACAGGATCCACATTTCCATATTTTCTAGTTGCTATCAAAAATAAAATCCTAATAAATTATTCTAGAGTAGTAAGGAAAATTAGCTGGCTTTTTACACTCATTTTAAAAGGAAGTTCTGTTCACTGGTAAGAGTTTAGTATAGCACAGGGTCTGTGAGTGCCAGCTTCATTTTCTTTGAATACCACAAGCAATACTTTTTTTCTTTTTATATATACTTCAAAAAATCTGCCCAAGGTCAGTGCAAAGGGCTGGAGTGTGTACAAAGCCACACATCCTTGACTGGAGACCCCATGGCTAAATCAATTTGAATTGCTTTTAGTTTTTCATTGTGTAATATAAAATATTAATTCCTGCAAAAATGAAGGATTTGCATGGATTGGTCCAATACAAATTATATCTGTCATATAATTTAATTGTCTTTTACGGATGCGCTTGCAAAATTGATATTAAGACCTGAAAATCATACAGGACAGTGTGAATGCCAGCAAAGCATACAGAAAGCAGCAAAGTAGTTCTGCTTAGCAAGCTATTAATTCCTCTTAGCAGTACATTACCGGGGTACAAATAGGGTAACAAGTCTGTTACTGTCAGACAACCCGCACAAGAGAGCATTTAGTGATATATAGAGAAATCCACACAGTAGTTCACAGATTTCTTTTACTGAAGGAAAGTGAAACTGCATCATAGTCACCATTAACATCTTAAGAGAAACGGTGTGCAATTAATAAATGTTACTGCAGTGTTTGTGGTAGCAATAATTACTTGCAGTATCAAAGTCAAAGGGTTAAAGGTGAGCATTGCCCATCAAAAGAAAGCAAGAAAGAGATCCAAAGCAGAAAATCACTTAAGGATCATGCATTTCCATGCAATTTCTGAGAAAGGCATCCTTTGTTACAAGGTTCAAGTTTTAGCTGATCTGTATACTAATGTGTTGCGAAAACAGTCATGTGTTGCCTGTCCTCCCAGTTCTTACCACTCTATTGTTTGATACGAAAGCAACAACATCCTTTATAAATTTCAGTTCATTTTCTAGGTGACCTGCCATCATCAAATCCTTGGTGTCTAGGGCTCGAACACGCTTCTGCTGAAGCTGATGGCAAAACACTTACTGGCTTAACTGGGATCATGATAAGGGCAACCCACCATTTAATAATACAGGCCAGAAAACATCAGGCTGCTTTTTCACTTGTCAGATCCAGGTACTGTTCCTGCGGGCAGAAATCTCACAGCAGTTCACGAAGAGGACGAGCTCTTGCAGACCTCGTGTGCTTTACCCGTGGAGAGAGGAGGGGTAAGGGCAGGCCAGGCACGTCGAGATAAATAATGCTGTAACACAGCGCAGACGATGGCATAGCTGGTGAGCATGTGGCTCAGGGGAGCCAGCGTACGGCGCTCCTCAGGCTGCGCGGCCGGGGAGCAGCGTGCCTGTCTGTAGCACCGCGCCCCGGCTGCCAGGACCCCGGTGGAGTCCTGCGCTTTGAATGCAGAGGATCAAAAAGGAAAACAGGCGTCCGTGATCAGATGTTAACTCAGCACACAGCCATGGTAACTCCCTCGCTGTGGCTTCTCCTCTACGTGATGACAAGGAAACGCGAATGGACGTAGTTCATCTCCTGTAGAAATTTTGCTGTGGGTTTGGAGGGGGCAGTGAGCTTGGCATTGCTCTGAGGAGCGGGCACGATTCAGATCTTCTTGGTTTTGAGGGAATCGGGGTTTTCCTGGGAGGTGCTTGTTCTTAGAAAGCCTTTCTTTGGGCTGGCTCTCTCCTTTTAGAGATGAGGCCTGGGTTCAACACCCTCAAGCCTCACATCCCTCACTGTTCACATCAGCTGCATGGCTAGGAGAGGGCACAGAATTCGGCGGCTATTCTATTCATTTCTCCAGAGGTGATTTTTTCATCCCAGTTTTCTTCATGCATTTTTAATCCTATAAATTTTATCAATATCTCTTTAAGTGGGATATTGTCATCTCGAGAATCATTCGTGCATCTGATTTATTTTCCTTCCCCCTGCCCAACTGCTGATATAAGTAATAGGGAAGAACTAAAAGAAATTAAAGGCATATTTTTTCTCTTCACTCCGTGTGTTTGACAGCATTTTGTATCTGTTCAGCCCCACTGTTTCCTCAGTGCAATCATTTGGCTTCTTCCCATTTGTGCAGGCTTACTAGCAGCTGAAAGGAGAAAACCAAGAGCAATAATACTGTAATGCCATAAAGATTGGCAGGCTAAGTAGCTGAATCTCATAGAGACTCTTGATTTTATTGATTATATGGAGTCAATGGTATTTTTCTCATAAATATGTAGTCTGTATACATCTTGATAGACTTAGTAAAAGCTTAAATTATACCTTACAATTAAACAATTAATTTGCACTCTTGCTTTGAAATGCCTTCTAAGCATTTATCTCCCCCATATTTTAACTGAAGTTGTGGCACCATTTCATTATTCCTTTAGCAGAGCCATCTGAAGAGGTTCACATCCTGCCCACAGACACTTGTCCTTCCCCACTCCCTGCCCGAGGTGCGCCCAGTTGTGCTGACTTGGCTCTTTCTGTGCCCACACTCCAAACCACAGATTTGACGAGACTGGCTTTTTCAAAAACACACACAGACAAGCTAACCAGGCCTTATTATTTATTCTTTTCTTTTTTTGTGTATGTGGATAGTGCCATTTTCTTTGAATATATCGTTTCACGGTTCCATTTTAAAGCACACTGGATAACTTGTTGATTAACATGACTTGAGTCTTTTGAGGTTGATCTAGGAAAAGATCTGGAACTAGCTGCCAGACTAACTTCCAGTGGGAGCCTCTTAAATGAGATCCACAGCCAAAGAGATATTAAAAAGCTGAATAAGTTTACCTGATTTAAATGTTGAATTCCTAAAATAGATCAAATTAATAACAAATTAATAACTTCTTGTGAGTGGAGAAGTATCTGCAAGATTTTTGCAACCAATTTTGATATGGTGTTTCTCTTCAATATCACTGCAGAACAGGATGGCTCGGTTATCAGTATAATTTCCATTCTAGCAGCACCTATAAAGCAAATGAAGGATGAGGATTTCATGGAACTGAGGACTGTCTAAGACCTTGTTTTTTATAACAGGAAGCAAAGGTGAACCCCTGTCCTTAGTGTTCACACTGCAGCTGTCAAAATGGGTTCAGCAGGGTGATGAAACAGATACAAAACAAATTTGGGATGGTGAGCTAACAATACCAGCAAACCTACTTAAATATAATTATTTTCTGATGTAGTACATGGTAGAGAAGTCGTATGGCACAGGACACTTTTCAGCAATAGTATACAGTAGCATTGTGCAGTATCCTGGGTGTTCTTCAGATTTCCTGCACGGGCTTCACAGGAAGGCAGTTCCCTGGCCATGCTCTAAAATCCTCTAGATTTTGGTGCAGTTCAGACCTTCATGGAACTTCATGGAAGACAATTTGCATGGTTCTTACTATATTCATGTCAATATTAGCATTGTGTCTTACAATGCAATGTTGTCTTATAAAGAACGCAGTAGTATCAACAGTTTGGGTGAACTCTAGATGAAAACGAGTACGAGCTTCCCCTTGGTTTTAGTGGGCTCTGGGATAAGGCGCTGTGGGAGAAGGGAAATGCTATCTAACATAGGGAACTCCCTTTCCCGGGATTATGCATATCATCTCAGCCTTTTGTCTTTGGTCTCCCTTGAAGCTACTTGTGGTACTACTTTGCTGGATCCCTCATGTGCCTGTTGTGCGGTGAGTGCCTGCTTCTCATTCTCATGATTCCCAGACAGGACAAAGCTGTCCAGACACTAACTGCTTTGTATTAAACCCCTCAGCATCTGATCTGAGCTCGGGGGGTTATGGATACATCAGTGCTTCAATAAGCAAGGACAGATATATATTTATTATAATGTAATTTTGAGATTCACTTCTGATTTCTCTTGTTCTCCTAGGATCTCATGTCTCCTGTGCCCGGTCTCATACAGGAACACTGCTATGTTTGAGCAGAGGCAGGCATTTGTTTGCACACACACTTTCAGTTAGAGAGGCAGAAAAAGCAGCGTGTGCCTCCTCCGAGATACTGCCAGAGAGCATGGGCCACAGAAGTCAGGGAGGATGATAAAAACTGCCTGGTGCCTTCCCTCCTCAGCTCACTGCCCCGCGCTGTGGCCACGCACATGGTGCAATCAGTGCCCAAGCCTGACACCGGAGCTCTAGCGATGGATGCGAATTCTGGTCCAAACTCTTTCAAATGTGGGTACGCAATTCTCAGATAAGCCCTTTCAGAAACTGTTTACATTTGAAATAACCAAATCAGTAAAAAGTGGATTTTGGACTAATAATTGTACAGTAATGGGATTCTGAAGTGAATAAGACTGTTGATAAGGAAATTTAAAATTTCCACTCTTAATTTATACATGAATAATTAACAGTCTCCCCCAAACTCTCAAGCAGGGCTGCAATTTAACCAGTTCATAAATACTTTAGTCTTCACTGTAATGACATTCTGATCTTCACAAGCCAGGCTGCTGTGGGACCAATACGTGATTTTTCACAAAAGTACCTAAACAGTCATACTGGCTTTTTACCGGATTAATCCCTCTGATTCAGTTATTTTTATTTCACTTACATGCTCATGCCATTAACAGCAGATAACAGAATGATAAATTGCTAGGATATTTGGGGAAAAAATTCTGGGATACATACATTGTTCCTGATTTAAAAAAGAGCAGGATGATCTTGACAGGTACCATGGTGGAGGGTGGAGATGTGACTGTGCTGAAAACATTTTTGGTTGTGAACAGGTCATGCAGTTTCTTTACAAGTCATTCCTCTGTAAAGTATGGATGATAATACCTTTGCAGGAGTCGCCCACTTGATGTATTTGGGAAGCACTACTGACATAAATTGATAGAAATTACATCTGATGGTGTCCATAAATGTTTCTGTCTATGCTGAGGAAGGGGAAAGTATCCTCACGGAAGGGCAGACATTTCCATCGATTCTCTTCTGTCAATTTGCTGGGACTCTGAAGAAGTCCAGTGAAAGAGACTCTGCATGCAAAAATCAGTGAAGACAACTAGGGAACCTGGCCACTAATGCGCTCATTTTCAAATCTCTTCTTCAACCATATTTTCCATTTCTTTAGATTCAAAACCTAAAATTATAGCAGTAGTCAAGCAAGAGCAGACTTAAAGACCTAATAAAGAATGCAGATTTTCATTAGCTTCCAGAAATTAAGGTTTCGAAATTGAAAATGTATGGAAGATACTGCTGCTGGTGAGACTTGGTTTAAGACTATCATAAGGAAGTACCTGGAAGTGCAACTCTTTAACACATTCTATGCTTACTTGTGGTTTAGTTTTGAAGCAGTGAGAAAACCAGCTAGCCTGAAAGGCACCATATGCGCCCTACTGCATTGGGCATGAGAATGGACGGGAAGAAATCAAATCCACAAGTACCACAGAGACCTGGAAATCAACTCGGATATTTAAAATTGTATTTCAAAAGAGTATTGCTATAATGTTAATTTAACAGCACAATTTCTATTTTACTGATTTCAGTTCTGAATTCTATTAGCAGTTAGATATCAGGAGATCAACCATTATATTCTTTTTTTCTTTAGCAGTGCAGTTTTCTGAATACAATATGAAAATTTTTCTCCCTATCCCCCAAGGGTGAAATAATATAATTTTTGCTTTCTGGAATTTTCAGTCATGTTAAATGATCATAACAAGTAAGTTTAACTGTCTGTCTTCAAGTAGGTTATTTTGAAAATAAAAGAAGCTGCACTTGAATTTCCAGGTAGTGTGCCATTAAGAATCCAATTTGGGGTAGTCAGTTGATTATGAAAAGACAAGATTTCCATGGAATTGCAGGCTAGGGGACTGCATAGCTCCTGGTCACGTGGGTATGGCACCTGCGCCCCTGCTCCAAGGGAATTCAGACAGAACTGACGTGCTTGAAATTTTTTCAGAGACATTGAAATCTGTGAACAGATCAAAACAGTATTGGATATTGGATAATAGAGATTCCTCCAAACAAAACATTTTAAATTAATGTTTTCATGCTTAAATTTAAGTGGTCTTATTCATGTAGCTGTGACGTGTCATGAAGAGAAAAATAACAATTGAGAACAGGATTCCTAGCTACTGTTTCCGACACAGAAGGGGACACTGTGATTACCGTGCTAGTAGCTGTTCTCTTCAACTGAAGGACACTCTTACAGAGAAGTTGTATACAATATGAGAGGAATAAAATAAAAATGTGCCCAAGTAAAGGGAAGTGGGCATCTTCTAAACTTTTCCTAAACATACAGAATCAATAGACTCAGGCATCTGACTGAGTATTCTGTAGGTTGGTTTCAAAATTATGTTTGTGTGATTTTCATTTGCTTTTTAGCAAAAGGTTATAGATCCTCTCAGTCAAATCATTGGGGTATTTAGTAGTAGGCAAATCATATGTAAGAATACCCTGATGTCCACCTAGAAGACATAAATGTAGTTCTTTCTGCTCAACACATTGCCGCCTAAAGCTACAGTCTTGGCCCTTACTGACTTGTGAAAAGCATCTCTTAAAAATCCTATTCATGGGATTAGGGGGTAAACTAAGAAACCAGGAGAATCTGTTAGCTGTTCATCATATATTCAAACTAGGTTAGACCAAATATTAATGAGAATGCTCATGGCAAGTTTTAAAATACATGCTATAAAACTCACTTGGTTTTGCTCACATATTTTATGCGTCAAAAGGGACCTGGACAAATCAGAATTATAACAATCTTGCATCAGCTGGTGACTTTTCCTGGAGACTTTTTAATAGCTTTCTTTTCTCTCTATTAAAACAAGAATAAAACAAAAAGTGGTGTTGCACTGGTAATGGCAACATCAAAAGAAGAAAAGAGCTTAGTATATTGCAAGAATAAAAAATATTGGACAGATGTATTGCAGTAAGAAGATATGAGTAGCATATGCTATTGAGGGAGGGGAAAAAAAGTAAGCTTTTTGCCCAAGAAGTAAGCATAAATCTGAATCAAGAGCTGAAAGATCCTTATTTTCAGCAAGACAACATTGATTCACGTAGATTAATAAGAACATGTTTATATATCATCTTCTTGTAAAAGCTGAGATCTGGTTTGGTGGAGGGGTTAGTGATTTAGCATTTATATGAAGCAGATTATCTTTTGAATCACTAAGGCATTAGTTTAAATTATTCCAAGTTTACATCGCTGTAACTAAGGCTTAGTCTGGAGAATTGATTTTATTTCCCTATGTGTTAGCTTGGACTATGTAGTCACAGAAAATGGCCCTTTCCCCACCTATTCTGCTCATGGTGTTCTTCTTTGACTTGCCAATGATGTACTACAGGAGTTAAACATGCCTCTTCCAACACCAAAATTAGTTGTCTAGGCAGAATGTTGGAATCCGTTTCCCTACGCTGCTATCAAAATCTTGCTAGATAACCTCGAGCAGGGGGAGGCTTTCACTGGTTTCAGCCTGCAGACAGAGCAAGGAGCAGTGTATTTTCTGCCAAGTTATTTAACAATTTTTTGAAATATTGTTGTTATAAAAGACAGATCTGTCTTTTTGTAACAGACGTTCATCTGATAACCTCTTCTGTAATTCTTAGCTATAATTACAAACCTCTACAGTTGTGATGTAATTTTGTATTGATGACTTAAAGCAGTGCTTTTTATTTAACTAACAAAATATCTGATGTGATGCTGTACTTAGTTTCTAGAACAGTGTATATTTCTGATTTCAGTGCTTGCAGTGGGGGGACCTTGGCCAGCTGTCAGAAGCCCACCCAGCTGCTCTCTCACTCTCCCTCTTCTACCCAGCCTTGCTGGGTAGAAAAAAAGGTGAAGAAGCTTGTGAGGTGAGATGAAGACAGGGAGGCCACTTACCAATTGCCATCATGGGCAAAACAGACTCAACCTGAGGAAAATTAATTTAATTTATTGCCAATTAAAAATAGGTTTGGATAATGAGAAACAAAGACAAATGAAAACAACACCTTCCCCCTGGCCTCCTCCTCCTTCCCAGGCTCAACTTCACTCCTTCATACCCCACTCCTCTGCCTCCCCCACCCCAGGTGGTGCAGGGAGATGGGGAATGGGGGTTGTGGTCAGCCCACAACAGCTCCTCTCTGCTGCTCCTTCCTCCTCACACTTCTCCCCTGTCCCAGTGTGGGTCCTTCCACAGGCTGCAGTCCTTCAGAATAAACTTGTTTCTGTGTGGGGTCTTCTCAGGCTGCAGTGTGGATATCTGCACCACCATGGTCCACAGCGGGCCTCACAATGGTCGTCTCCATGGGCGGCAGGGGAATCGCTGTTCTGGTGCCTGGAGCTCCTCCTCCCCCTCCTTCTGCACTGACCTTAGTGCTCGCAGGCCTGTTTCCTCTCACTTTTTCTTCTCCACTCCTTGCTTTTGTGCAGCATTTTTTGCCCTTTCTTTAATGCGTTTCCCCCAAGACACCCCCACCTCGGCTGCGGGGCTGAGCCGTGCCCTGCGGTGGGTGGGTCAGAGCTGGCTGGAACCGGCTGTGTCCGGCACGGGGCAGCCCCGGCCTCTCCTCACAGCAGCCCCTGTGGCCCCCTGCTTTTTTGTTTAAAAATGTTTTTGAAAAGGAGTTCTTAATATATCTGATTATCACATTATGGACCAGCAATTTAAAGAGCCTTAGGTAATATGGATGGTGTGTAGGGAATGATGTGTAGGCAAACCAAATAGAAAATTCAGTAATGTAAGCTTTTTCTGCAGTTGCATCCTCCCTTTATCTCATAAGAGGGAAAGAGTGTAGGGGAGACCTGCATGAAAAATGAAACTTTGATCTGAAATTTTAAAGTTGTCCTCAATTTCTTCTGTTTAAAACCAAATCTACTTTATTCTTATGTCTTTGGAGATTCTGTTGCACTGATCTTTAAAAGTATCACAGAAAATTTCCAAGTGAGGAAACCCACTTTTTAGTCAAGTGTTCCAAAATAGCTATATTTTGATAAATTTCATCATTTTTCAGTTCATAAAAATGCTCTTTTAGCTATTATTCTCCTGTAGGTTTTTTTAGAGAGAAATCCCCAAGTTTGACAGTGTGGATCAACTATTTCCAAAACATTTCAATACAAGGAAAAATATATTTGCAGAAGCAATAAAATTCATTACTTTTTTGGTCCATCTTTGTAATGGTCCAGACCATGAGAGGTTGAACGGCACCCAACACAGCAGAAATCAGAGCAAATGGGCATCAGAGCCTCCTGCATGGGTCCATGTCCTCACCTCACCCCACAAATAGGGGATGAGAGTCTTCCCTTAGTGCTAGAGAAGGGCCCAGCCCCGGTTGCTCACAGGGAACATCTTCTAGATTGAGGAGAGATGCCTCACCAGCAGCCAGCCATTCCAATTACTTTCAGGGCAATGCACAGCATCTCGTCCTCCAAGAGCTCCTCTTTGAAGGAAGCACCAGGCAGCACGTCTTCTCCATTGCAAGTGGAGGTTTGACCATGTCCTTGGACGTGGGTTGCTCCGCAATGTATTAAATGTAGATTATCTTCCAGGTCACTTTGACTGAAACTTGATAGGAATGCTGAGTTCTTTCCTGTAGTGCAGAAGCACATATACAGAGCACAAAATGTTTCACATCTTCAAAGCGGTCCCATGGCAATGGCAGTACTATGCAGCTGCATGTTTTTCAGATTTCTGCTGGCAGTGACACCTGTGTAAGTCCACAGAAGCCTACGTGTAGCCTTGTGTAGCCTACAGATACATGAGAATGAACATTGTGCCTATTTAAACTATGATTTCTATGAAACCAAGCCCAAAGCAAATATCCAAGAAAACTTTGTAATTCCAAAAGGAAGTTAGACACCAAGAAAAAGTGTGATTGTGATATGTTGGGACTATCCTGATGACAATAATGTAGGCAACACATGCAAGTAACATGTATAGTCTGTACAGTTTGTAATGCAGTTAAACTATGTGAATAGACTTACACAGGACATACTATGGTGCGCTCACCCTTTTTAGCAGAGAGATAGATATGTCTTCTAAAGGAGCCATCACCGTGCTATTCACAGTGATTCATTGTGCTGTGGCACTGAAATGCAAGGTGGAGACATGAAGTTTATTGTGCCTATTTTCAGTTAATGCCTTTTCTTTGTAGGTGTCTTGATTTATCTATATAGCATTCTTTTGATTATTGCTACTAACTAGGTAATCAGCATACAAATTCTAAGAAATCTCTGATTTTGCTGCAGATCTGTCATGCAGTTTCAATGAGATTCACCACTGGTTCTTACTGCAACCTTTTTTTACATTTTTTTTTATATCCTTTTTCATCAAGCATAGCTCCATTATTTACTACAGTGAAGAGATAATAATGAGGAATACAAGGGAAGGACGTCTGCATTATGGTGCACTGATGGTAGGAGATCAACACAGCTTTGGAGAGGAGTGGTCCACACTAAAGGAACCTCTGCATTGAGCAATTCAGCCTGTGGAATAGCAGTACCGATTGATTGATTTGTTTATTTATTTATCTTATTCATCAGCTCTGGCTTCAGGCTTGGTCAAAAGCCTCAAATTACCATGGATTGCCTTTCATTTATTTGACTTAATCATATTCATTTAGCCAGAATGCTGCAAAAGGAGGAGGAAAATGTTAAGAAAAGTAACTCCTGAAGGTAGACTAATAGCTTGTATACAGACAATTAAACTTACAAGGAGATGCACATGGTGCAGACTTACTCTTGCCAAAGTTTCACAAACGGGCATTTCCAGATTCTGGACAAAAATGCTGCACCATGCTGTGTCAATCTGTCTGCGTCTGAGGCTGACTGTCTCTTGGATGCATGGTTATTCTTTAATATCAGGAGCTTTACTCAGGCAGAATTACTATGCAACATATTGTGCATCGCTGTGCCTTGCTCAAAGTGCTTAGGGCTAAATGCAACTCTGGCAGGAAAATTAATGCGTCCCTTTTCTGCTTTATTTTATTTTAATTAAGGGAAGTAGTAAAGTTGTTCAAAGCAGCTTGCATTAAATATACAAAATGCAAAACCCCAAACAAACTCACTTAAATATGCTCAGAATCAATATGTTATATGCCAAAGTGGTAAAATAACTAAAGGAAGAATATTGCACTATGTTGTCCTGGATGGATTTAAGAAGTATATTATAAAGATGTTTATATTTACAAAATTGTCTCTCCTTCTAATTAGGATGTGCTGCCTGCACATTTTAGGAAAGCACCTGATCTTGTGATGTTTATCTAAAGTCACTGTGTGAGGTCCTTGACATTGGTCCATTGCCGAGAATATATGTACATACGTATATGTGTGTATGCATACGTGTGTGTATGTATATGTGTGTATATATAGGAACAAACTAATGTGAACCTGTTGGCACACTACAGCAACCTGCCTCAGTCTTCATCCGACCACACTTCTGAAGTGAGGAAAGATCATTATCCTTGTTTTAAGAATTCAACAGAGGCTCTGTAACTTCCCTCATGTCCCTTAAAAAGCCTTTGGCAAAGCATGAAATTAAACTCATTGTTCAGCAGTCTCACACTACAGCCATAACCACTGACCTGAATGATGGGCACACTGCAGTGTGCTTCAGTCTTTCATAAAAGTTATTCATGATTTCTTCCCCACATCTGGTAACTGTGTGTGACAAAATTCTATGACAGCCAGCCTGGCCAATGTGTTTTCTCCACTAATTGTGCTACAACCTCATATATCCTGTGCTGTCTCAGCCAGCCTTGGCTACCCAGATAATTTGAATCTCTGGAAAATTTGGGTCTGTGTGCATCTGCGGGGGCAGAAGATCTGGCAGAGATCTTTGATCTGACTGTTCCTAGAACTGAGATTAGGAAAATTCAGCTGTGATCCCTCTGTAATATGTCTAACATAGTCCTGGGACCAAACAACTTGTTAGGATCACTGATGTTTGCTACATAGACCTGAACCAATTAGATCTGGGGGTAGATTCACCTCTTGGCTGAACTAGTGAGAGTGTATGGGAAGGTCTTTTCTGGTTTATCCACTTTGCAAGTTATCTTCATACACGCATGTAAGCATGACACATTCAGTCATTCCTGGGAACTCAGTGTGTATTACTAATGTCAAAATCATGCTGAAGTTCCATCACTGCACCATGCAGATACGTGCTTTTGATGTAACAGATCCAATATCAAAGAACACGCCTATAAACTGTGACAGAGTAAAGCATTTAGTCAAAGTGTTTGGATAGCCTCCTATAAAGTATCATACTTAGTAAAAGTAAGCGTCAAGCATGCTTCATGGATAATAAAGACTTTATTGGTTAAGCTATAGCTAATTTTCTCCTGAGATATGTCAACATCATTCCATCTAATTTAATCTGGAATTGCAGTAATACATGATCATGTTGTAGACATCAGCAACTGTGTATCAGTTATTGTGGTGCACTTTTCCTTTCTGAGTGTTATTTCTTAGCATCCCTTCAGTCTGACTTTTATTAATAAAGTAGCATGATTAGTGAAAAAAATTAATCATTTCCCTTTCTCATTGCCTTGTTTGGGAAATGAGTAAGGGGTACAGGAAAGGGGAAAAGTCTTCAAATTATTACATCCTTTCCTCATTTTATACCAGTGTCTATAAGTAATAAGGAAGCATAAAGTTGTGATCACAGTGAAGGATGTGAAGCTAGAATACTTGAGATCACACAGCTCTTTCGTCTTTTCCTTTAGATGTAACAAACAAGAGTTTAAGAGATTCCCTAAAGGAGCAGCCTAGCTTTATTTCCTTCTGAAAAACATGCTTTTGTTGGTGTCTCTTATTCCTTCAGTAAATTTTATTTGCATGAGAAATGGCCTTAACATCAGTGAGACTGATTATGTGGGCAAAAGTGGCACATATAAGCAAAGGTATAGGATGATATCAGCAATTATCTGAAGCCCAGAAGACAATTACAAGGCCATTGCATTAGTCTGCACAAGAGCAAAAATAAATCCTAGGGTTTTTTTATTTTTTATCCTCCTTAGAAAAAATCAGCAATGTTAACTATTTCTCATAATCTTCTGCATCTCTTTTGAAATATTTTCCTTTTGCATGCGTACCCATCAATTTTAACTTTTTCTGGAGACCCTATGCAGGCAGCAATGCATTTGTGGTCCTGTCTATGAAAGATAAGTGACTGTAAGCAAGTTCACTGCTTTCAGTTCTGGTGCACAGATTGGAGAACCTGTAGTGTAAATGAGTGTCTATCCATTCACACTTCTCTGAATTCCTGGTTTTTTCACAAATGTTAAAAAGCATAGCTGGACACAAACAAGCTATAATCACTTTTACTCCCATTTTTGTGTTCTACATCAATTTTGGCAATTGACGGGAAGATGTGCTTTATTAATTAAAGGGTTGTCTCTGTTCTTAGATGCATCCTGATGCAAGTCTGTAGAGAGCTAGAGAATCAGTCTGCATCCTCTGGCAGAGCTCTAATGCCTGGATATTTATTAGGAAGATCAGAACAGATAAAAAAGATGCATAATACTTTGTCTCTAGTACATCCTCTGAATATTTTTACTAACATGGGTGCTCTGTACAGAGCTTGGTTATGTGTGACAAGCACACTAAAAAGACCCAAAATAATTCTTTTCACTTAAAACTTTTCTTGCCTTCCCACTCACTGATATATCTTTTCAGAGCCCTTAATTCTTGTTTGCAACTGAGAATTCTCATAGTTTTTATCCATTTCCTTAATCATCGTCTTCCTGACTAAGCAGTTGTAAAGCGGCTAGTTGTTGTGGAAGGGTTGGACATCGCCATGGCATCGTGGCATGCAATGCCACCAGGAAAAGGCCTGATTATTCTGACGGGCCTTTTCTCTTTTGGTCTCCGACACGCACTCTCTTAATGCAGCCCTCAGAGAGGCTCCTAAAACTGCAGTGACCTCCAGCCAAAACTTAATGGCAGTTGTCAGCTTTAGTTTGCTTGCGTAGCACAAGCAGGAATGTATATACCCGGTCTGTACCCCAGGCGATGGAGGCAGCGTGCCAGTCTTTCTGCTCTTTTGTGGAAATGGAGCAGAAAGGACTTGATGGGGAAACTGCTAACTGATAATTTCCCCAGCATATTTGTTTCAGTAGAAAAGGAGATGTCTCCAGCACTGGGGAGCTCCACGGATAAGGGCTGTCTTTAGGAGAGGAGCTGAGGGTGCTGAGGTCGGTTCAGCTGGCAGACTGTCCCTGAGGCTGCAGTAGCCAGGTCTGGGCAGAAAATCAGGGAACAGCAACCCAGCTTGTGAAGCTACCAGCTGGTACAGGTCTCTTGGTCACATATGAAAAAACCCTCTGCCTATAGCTTCAGGTCTGGCATAAGGAGATGAGCCTTTTATAATCCGTCCTGTGTGGGGGTTCAACTTCTTAAAAATAGTCGCTGCAGCTGCACGCTGTGTGCCTCTGTTCATTTGAAGTAGGAGGGATGCTGAGCAGGTTTAGAGCACAGTGTCTTATTGAAGCAACGTCTCCCCACTGCCTTTAATTTTCCTGGGAATGCCTTTTGCACAGGCCAAGACGGGGTTCTGCATATGGGCCAATATTCATCTGAATCTATAAGCACCATGTGTAAAGCTAGTGTGAAAATGGCACCAAGAATTAACAGCACAT
The DNA here is from genome assembly GCF_028858705.1 of Grus americana. NCBI lineage: Eukaryota > Metazoa > Chordata > Aves > Gruiformes > Gruidae > Grus > Grus americana. The sequence goes on from NC_072854.1 coordinate 22,686,908, forward strand.
TGAATAGAGCTTTCAATTATTCATTGAGATCCTACTTATACTCCTTTCTGGCGTTGCACTTAGAAGTGTAACCATGCGTTTTCTACAGATTTTATGGATTAGAAAATTATAGGATTAGCCAGTCCATAAATTAATCCTGATGTATGTTAAGAAACTCATCTGAAAACCAGATGCTTCCTATATGGGAAATGAATAATTAATTTTGTTTTCCTGGTTAAAAAAAAATCCCTCAGGTGCTTTTCTGTTTTCTGCTGAAGCTGAATTTTTTTAGTCCTCTGACAATGTCTTACACCCTCCAATATGTCTTGTTTCTATGGAGACACCAATGAACTGCTGCTTGCATTCTTCTGCATATCACAATACAAGGTTGCTTCAGAAATTTCCCAGTGCTTCACTCTCTTCTCTTTTAATTAGAAATTAATCGATAGGTTCAGTACTCTTATCTTATAAACTCACATATACATGCACAGACACATATGATCCTTGTGACTGCGAGCCAGCCTATAAACACAATGTATGCTTTCGAAGTTTTATTTTAGAGAACAGCACATTTTATCTTGAGGCTTATAAGACCATAATTCTGAGCTGCATTGGATGGCAGGGTGGGAAGATGGATATCTTGTATGCATTAGATGAGATGGGAGGATTTTATGATACTTCATGCTTTTTAATAATAGGAAGGACATGTGGAGTTCTTACATGCCCGTAAAACAGATTGTTGGGATCTTTGAATTTTATTCTCTTAATATTATCCAAGTTATTGTTTGGCCCCATTGTCTGCCCCCCCCCCCCCCTTTTCTGTGAAATTTCCCCCTTATCCCTCCCACCCGGAATGGTGAATTATTGCATGATGGTTCTGTGGGTCTAATTCTCCAAGCCATTTTCTTCCTCCCCTGTGTGCGGCTTCCTCTTCAGGACAGTGGAAAGTGAACACTTGTGTGGCAGAACACAACGTGTTTGCAAAGAGGATAACTTTTTTTAAAAAATAAAACTGTACTATGAAGTAAAGAGTATTTTTAATTATCAAGAATCAATAAGACTGAAACGATGCCAGACTGGAAGTTGTATGCTACTGTTAGCGAGCCCTTTGAAGTCAATAACAAGCCTTTTCTTCCTGCAAGGTAGTCTGAATTATTTTTCCCCACTTAAATTCAACAGGTAAAATAGCACCAGGTTATGCTGGTGCCCTGAGCTTTTTTGTTATTAGCTCATATTATATTGAAATAAATTTACAGTAACAAAAATAGCATTTGCAGAGGCCTTATAATTGATAAATGTTTACATAAACCACCTGGCGATGGCAACAGACTACATCTAATGCTCTGTTTATCTACTCAGTGTGCTGAGATGTACGCTCAGCGACTTTTTTCTCATTTTTTCTTTGTGGTACGCAGCTTTCTGTCTCCTCCTGCTGTCTCGTACATTGATTGTGTTCTCCTCTAAACAGAGAGTGTATTTTTGTCTTCCATTTTTTGTCAACTTCTTATGGACTTTTGAAGTTGAATTGTAGTTCTTAAATGCTACAGCAACTAGTAATACAATAAAAACAAAGAGTTTTGATGATATGCTGCTGACTGGTATTTCTAGCCAATAAGTTTGTATTGCTTGCTTTGTATGCATTCTTATACATGCATACATACAGATATATGTATATGTTTGCCTTTTTTTACCCTTTTTGCCATCAAACTGAAAAGCAAAAAATACTATTAAGCCTTTTTTTAAATGAGATTTCAGAAAGAATGCTTTGTTTGAACTCTATGAACATTTATTGCACTCTCAATTTATTTTATTCGGTATTTTTGTTAACAGAGAGAAAGCAAGGTTTAACCTCTAAATGGACCAAAGCATTACTGCTTTCTCAAGGATAATAATTGTAGCTATGCAAGCTAGCGCATAATGGTTAAATATATCCTTGCTTTTGACAGAAGCTAGTGGAGTTGGAACAGAGATGAACATAGCTTATTAAATATAGCTCTTATGAAGACTGCTCTATAATTACTGTGATTTTTCTTTGTATCATTATGATCATAGGCTGATGAAAACAATGAATCGTGTGCTTTCAAGAGGCCAAGAACTATTCAGCCATAGAGTAACAGCCCTGTTAGTTTTATTTGAGTAGTCTATGTAAATAATACACTATAAAGGTTGAATAGGTCTTTTCACTAAAGCTCCTTCTTCCACTGATAAGAGTTAAAAACTTAGAGAATGCTCCAAGGAGGACCAAGAACGCTTCATTCCATGAAATCTCATACATATCCATAAGCAAATCTTTTGATACTCTTTTTAACTAAGACTAGTTTTTAATGTATAAAAAGGGATCTGCTGAATTTTTTGCATGTCTGAAAGTGTTTCTGAGATGAAAACCTCAGAATGGAATGACCTGTATACCCAAAATGTTATGAGTAAAAAAATGCCCAGTTGTCATTTGCTATCAGCTCTGACACCACAGATCCAAAATAGATCTGGGGACCTGGATTCAAATATTTTCCATCTTTTCTAACCCATGAGAAATTTCCATGCTTTTCGGCATGGAAAGCAGAACAAATAGCAAGGGTGTGTTCTTGTGGTCTAGATTATTTTCTTTCTGCCCAGGTCTGTGTTGATATGACTGGGAAGGCAGCAGACCCTGACATATAGCTGCTGTACGTCAGGAGTAGTGAACTTGAGCTTTTCAGCAAAGACCTTGGCCAGTGCTAAAGTCCATTGTTTTCAGGAGTGCCCTTGCTTGTGAAGCTTCCCCCCCTGTGTATTTACTGATAATGTTTTAGAGGACAGAATTTTGACACTTAAAAATTTAGCTGCTAGTGTCTACTTAGTTGTGAAGAATAAGAACTTCATTTTCTTCTTTTTAGATTTCATGAGGCTATCTAGGTGCATCAATACCGAGCAGTATTAATTTCACACTTTCAGTATGAAGAAAATGCGCTTGAGAACAGTCAGTTATTTCAAAGACAAAGTTAGGTTTTAAGATTCGTTGATATTCACTGTTGTGCTTGTGGAACTGGAAGGAAGATAGAGGTGGGCATGGCTGAGATCAGGGCTGGGTACACTGCCTTTTCAAGCAACCACTTGACAACTCCTCCCGTGAACCAAGCCAGCTTTGTATTAAAGACATATTAGTTTTGTTGCCTTGGCTACATGTACTGGAAGACTTATCCGAAGCCTCACGTTCTTGATGGTTGTTATATACCTTCTCATTTCTAGCCTAATTTATTCTCAGTTAGTCTGTTTGCAGGTCACCAGTAACTATTAAGTAAAATCAGTCTTTTCCTTCTCTGTGTTTATCTGTTTTTGATGTTTAACAGAGAGACAGTTCTCGTGCTTCCCTTAGTTATGCTGGAAATGTATTTGGAACTGTTTGTGTCTGTTCTACATTCATATATATTCACACTATGTGTGTCTATTTAAATAGATAATATTATCTTCTATTTAATATTTTTTGTTTGTAATCATGTACCCTTCTGCACAGCTTTTAAGCAACTTAATTGTTTTATCAATTGCATGGAGTTAATTCAAATATCTCAAATGTGTAAGAGTAAACTATGGTATGAACTAGTGAGTATGAAGAGGTAAATAGAAAGAACTGAAGTATATTGTTTAAAACCCATTTTGAAACAAATCCAAGCTTTCCTGTAGGTTTGGTTAAAACAAGAACACATACATAAGCAGTCAGCTTTTCTATGCCAAGGTTTCCCAAATGGCTTTCTGGTAGTGCCACAATTAAACATCAGTCAATTCTGCAAATAATAACTTATTGAAACCTATTAAAAGGAATGAATTTGACGAATGGGCTTTTAGGCCCATTTAGGCCCAAGAAAACTTGGCTGATGACACATTCTGGTTGTCCGATATATTACTATAAAGATTGGTCTCTGTTTCAGCCTTATTTAACAGTTTCATTAATAGTATTAAAGAAAGCGAGTGAACAGCATGTTAATGAAGTCAGCAGATGATATAAACAGCAGGAAACAGAAAACAGAAGATACTTAGAGATTAGAAACATGAGCAAGAGGAATTATCAAAGTATCATATTCAGATTGAGAAAAAAAGAGAAGGTAATGCATCTGGGATGAATTAGTTCAAAACTGTATTTTATATGGCTGATACCTATTAAGTATACAGAAATATACACACTAAATTACACTAAAACATTTTTTTTCTGGTTCAGAAAGTTCCAGTTTGTGATCAGTGTAATACCTGAAAGGGTACTGCTGTCTTTGGAAGAATGTATAGATAGATTGTGTAAAAGAGCAGACAAGTAATTGCTGAGTTTTACACAAATAGGTGAATTGTAGGAGCAATTTGCTGTTGTTCAAGCAACAGGAAATAAAAATCAGTGGTTAAGTAGACTGAATTAAGAGGAAAGACTGAAATGTAATGACCAAACAAGGAATGGAGAGGAAGACTACTATAATCCACATGCCTGAAATATCTGTAAGCATTTAGAGAAAGTAGGGCTTATTTAGTATTACCACACATTTGATATCATATCAGGAAAATGTTCTTTATTAGGTGAAAGCAACCTCTTACCATATTATGTCAAGAATTAAAAAATAAATACATAGAGGCTGTAAAGCACAACCTAATGTCGATTAATGGAAACCTAAAATAGACTGTAGGCTGCTGCTCACTAGCGTATGGAAATGCCGAGTCTCTTCAACACCCCTCAGTTTGAATGCGCGTTGCAGAGGCCCTAAATTGTTAGATCTAACCTATTCTTTTTTTTTTTTTCCTTCCCCAACAATATCCAAATTATAGGAGAGGAGACTTCCCAAGTGCTCCATTCAGCAAGCCCAGTCCCACACAAGCTCTAAAATATTTCCCCTTCCCTGGTGTGGTGACATGCACGCTGCAGGCAGACTGACAACTACCTCCTCCAGTTAGAACATATAATCATCAATACCCTTCTGAGCTCATTGAAAATGTGACTAACTCGAGCCTCAGCTCATACCTTGTCAAATCCCACTTGGTGAGTCTTTTTCCTGTTCCAGCTGGAGACGGGCCCACGCTGGAATTTGGGAATCTAGTTTTCACGTTCCAAAACTGAACAAAGAAACTCGGACTCATTTCTAGCCTTAGTCTCCTAAACTGCAGTCATGTCTGTAAGTAAAATGCTGAAGCACTAGTTCTCTGGGAAAAATAAATGAGTGATGATTTTAAGAGGGATGCTGTGGCTACTCAGTGCAGTAGCTTCCAGCTTTTTGGTGCTGTTCCCAGAAATGCTTCAACCATGGTAAGGAGCTCAATTCTCTAATTAAAAAAAAAAATTGTATCAAATATTTTTCAGCTTTACACTCTCAAATTAAAGCTTAAAAACCTCCAAGGAAGGAAAGGAGGCCAGATTGGAGGGGGAGGAGGTGAGAGGAAGGAAGCGGGTGGAGAAAACCACTATATTCCCAAGATGCAAGGAAAGTTGAAAAGTAGAAGAAAAAATATATTAAATCAGTGTAAACTAAGAGGTAAGTTTAAGGCATTTTTTTACATTGAATGTATGTTTTGTTGGGGTATTTTTAGCAGTAAAATTCTGTATACTTTAAAAATATTTAAAATACATTAAAGTGAGGTAATTGCTTTTTTTTCAATTTCTTCTGCTATAAACTTGATCTATACTTTTATTAAGGCCTATCAAAGGATGTGTTGTGCTGGGATTTTGCTACTTTTCTGCTGTTGCTGTTTAAAACTGTCTATTACCTCACCAATGACCTACATGAAGTGAAGCAACATCCCATGGCAGCAGGCAGGGTGTTTTGTTGTGGAGCTCAGCTGCAAAAGTTAATTGTTTATGGACATTTAATGGGCATCGTGCTCCTACTTACCTACCTCACTGTAATTCAGTAGTGTATTGGTGTAGCTTAGGAAAAGAGCCTCTGAAGTAATAGATTTTGGTATAGTTAGGAAAATAGTTGGCCTGTGTTCTTAACTCGAGGTCAGAGCAGTGTCTTACATTGTTTATTAGTGTTGTTGCTGTTATTGCTACTTGGTGTGCTGCCTATACAGAGGTTGTGTAAGTTAAGTTTTGATGAGAGACCACATGCCAGCAGCTGAATAGTAAAGTCTGGTGCACTTAAAAGCTCATTTATTACTGGGATGTTTGTTGCTATACTGCCAGGAGCCTGCCAGAGATGCAACAGAATAAAAATATTGCTGATTAATATGACTGTGCTTGTGTTGTAACACCATGTGATACTAAAGACTTTGTCACAGATGAGTTTAGAAAGGAAGGGAGCAGAAATCTGGAAAAAGTAGAGGCAGGTGTAAGGAGGTTCTGCACAGCTATATCAGCTGGGCAGAGTGGGGAGGCATAAATGGTCTTGCAGCCCTCAGTACTTACCATGTATATAGACCAGGTCGTGTGCAGCATTTTTATCTTTGAAGGTTGGGAACAGGGTAGGACAAGTGTGTAGCAGCTGCTGTAATGGGAGAGACCAGAGGTCTCAGTAGTTGAAGAAGACCACCACAGGCAAGGGGATTTGTAGGGAGGGCTGCCACCGTCCTCTCTGTTCCTTATCCAGCTTCTGCTGTGTCTGGTCCTCTCAGGATGGAGGTCATACTGTGTTTAAAAGCTTCTGATGTCTCAATTGTTCATGAATTTATCCAAGCTTGGTTTTTAACTTGTTTACATTATTGATTTCAAAAACATGTTCTGGAAATGGGTTCTATAAATTAATCACATTGTCTTTGTTTTAAGCCTTCTGTTTGAGGATTTTACGCATTGCCTCAAGTGTTTTTACTGTGAAAAGTGAATAGTACATCTCACAGAGATGCTTATCACTGCCACCTTAAACTGTCTAATTATAGGCTGAAAGGTTGTGGTCTGCTTCGATTCCCCTCTATTCCATATGTCTCGTCATCCTTGTCCCTCTCTGTACATTTTCTAGCTATGCTATATTTCTTCAGTGATTCAGATGAAAATGTTAGCTGTTTGCTGCCTTCTGAAGACACGTATGTCTAATGACTGTCTCCCCTTGCTTGCTCTCACCATTTAGCCTTCCTTAACTTTTCTAAATATTTTTTTCAGAGTTGCACTGAATGCTTAAATATTTCTACAGATAGCAGTTACATAAATATATGCATGGCAGCTGTGCACTTCAAGATGAATATATTATGGATGAAGAGTTTGAATTCCACAGTATTTGTACTATTTTTATTCAGGCACATCCTGAGAATTTAGTATCAAATGGCCTAATTCTGCTCTAACTGACACTAAAGCCAGTGAATTAAACTAGAAACTCCTACCAGACTCCGTAGGATCAGGACTGGTCCTGCCTGCTAGAGAACAGAGCTCGACACCACTTTCAGAAATGTTCTGAATTGTGCATGAAGCTAGATATTAAGAAGAGCTTTCTTTTATCTTTTGTAGGAGAGGAAACTTGGGAGAGCGGTAACCACAATTATTTAGCGGATGCGATTGTAGGATTGAGGAGAGCTAGAAGATGGCGATGGCTGAGCAACAAGAGCTGTGAGGAGTAGGCAGGGAGAGCTGGCTGGCAGCCGAAGAGCGAGGGGAGTGAGAACAGGCAGCAGCTGCAGTTGCGGACCCCCGAGGGCGGCGGGGGTGCCACTACATTAGTCAGCTACTCTGATGTCAGAATTTCTTCAGACATACAAAAAGCCTTGGACACCTATGAAGGTGAACGGGAATTTGGCATCCCAAGGCACCTGTGCAGTTTTCAGCCTTGAGGTGACTCAACAGAAATAAAGGGCGAGGTAGAAATGATGCTTAAGGACAGAGTAGACAGCCAATGACTCTAGCGGTCTTTATTTTGTTCTGTATACATTAATGGAAAGCATTTTCCTTAAACATTTGGAAACCATGACCTATATTTTAAACAGAGTCTTAAATAAATAATTAATATGGCTATTTAATCACAACCCCATCACCAGAAAAAATTATCCAACCAAGGAATTAATCATAATGATATTCTTCCCAGTACCTGGCATGTGTTCTTGTTCTCTCCCTTCTGTGGATGTTTTGAACAGTAAGGGATCCCTTTTAAGTTGATACAGTTTAGTATGGGACTAGAAGAAAAAGATAAATGTTTTAAAAAGGTTCTATATAACAATCTAGAAAATTACCTGTTTGGGGCTTTTTCTTAATGTCAGATGCCTTTGCTCATTGCTAAAGCAACAGAATAGAAGTAGGGGCACAATTCAGGTTGCTAAAAGTTCCATATGTAAAAAAGAGTCATTTACTTGGAAATGAGCAGCAGCCCATACAAGTTGATCTGTTGGTATTAATATATCATTTACCAGGTGTGTAGCATCAGCTTCACTTCACAACAGATGTAAGACATAGAGTGCCATGAAGAAATTCAGGCTGGCATTAATAAAGCTATGCCTGGCAGCACTTCAGGAAGAAAAGCTGCCTCTTATACTGCTTATTTGAGGATTTATCCAAACGTGCAAACAGAGCGAATCTAGCCAACTAAATAGCAAACTGGAGTAACAAACAACAAATGCACTCTTCTATCATGTGTCACTATGAGCCTTGCTATATCCTCTGACTGGCCTCTCTAGACAGGCAATACGTCTCTGACTTACGTGGGGCAAGTCTCAGTAATGCTTCAACACTTCGTTCACTGCAGCGTTCACCCAGCTGCAGCTGGATCAGATTGAATGGAAACAAAATGTTGTCAGCAATTTAAGGACTCTTTTGACATAAGTTTTGCCAACATTTCTGCTGGTAACTGGAAATACTGAAGGCTTTCTCACTGCACGATACCTATCTTTGCCAAATTCTGTCCCTTTCCCTTCTCCCAGGTCGTGCCAGCTTTGCCAAAATTTCTCAGCAGATTACATAAGAAGTGTTTTAAATAATAGCTTTCATGTATCCAAGAGGGGTTAAACATTTCGATATACACTGACTTCTACATTTTGGGAAAATACACTGTTATTGTACGTGTTTCGTACACTCTAACTTACCTATCAATATTAAATGACTAATGAGAAACATCTATCCTGACTTTCATGGCCATTCAAGATGTAAGGAACAGGAGTCTTCCTCACACCTAGTGCTCTTGTGAGCTATAAATGGGCAAGAAAGTGATTGGCACTGTGAGCTGAACTAACAGACATGGAAGGGATAGATCTGAAAGAAGTTCTGCTTCTTAATTCTCTTACGGCGTCTGTGCTCGGATATGGGCAGAAGAAGGAATCTGCTCTTGGTTTGAATCAGTGAAGCAGTCTTGGTTGCCTGGAATAAGGAAGGAGTTGACTTTTGGGATAGTTTCCTTCCCCTTCAGTGTAGCCAAGAATGCTCAGGTAGGCCAGAAGGAACTGCAAACTGCTTCTGCAAATGTAAGCTGTATAGTGAAGCAGGAGAAAAATATTTTGATGGAAAACAGCTTATGCACTATTATTTTAGGCTTCTAAAAATGGAATAATAAAGCAGTACTGAAATACCTTTCTGGACATGCAGTGACCTCTAAACTCTATGTTCAAAACTGGGTTATTTCAAACACTGGCCAATTACCTCACTCCAGAGTGGCATTCAGTAAGAGAAGGATTAGCAAGAAATGAAGGTGGACTGAATCTTCAGTTAATAACCATCTTTAAAAGATAATAGGTAGTGGATATAAGCTTGCTATATTATTACCATCTTTATTTAAAGAAATTGCCTAGACTGGAAGAGTTTTTTTCCATGCCAACATTTGTCCCAGAAAGCTGCCTTGCGAATGCAACAATAGCACTAACTTTGGAATAGAGTGAAGTCTAAGATTATCGGGCAAGAAATACTGTACTCACTTCAAGTGTCAAAGGTGTCTTTGAGCTCCTAGCTGTTCAGCTGTCTTCTGGGAACACAGTCATGATTTGAGCTTTTATGCTGGGACTACATATTCAACAGATGCTTTAAAGTGGAACCATTACACAGAAATAGTCAAGTTTCGAAAGCATCCATGGAGATTTTCCAGTCAAAGCTCACAGTCCTGAGTGGGTTGCCCACGACACTGTCCATGTCAGTCAGGTTTTGTGTATCTCCAAGGATGGGGACTCCACAACCTCTCTGTGCAACATACCCCAGTGTTTGACCAGCCTCACAGTGAAAAAGTTTTTTCTAAATTTTAAGTGGAATTTCCTGGATTTCAGTTTGTGCCCATTGTCTCTTGTCCTGTCCTGTCACACTGACAAGAGTACAACAGAAGGACAGTTATTAATTTGTAAACTGCAGCAAACTGTATTACTTATGAAACAGAGGAACATATAAGAAATAAAATTATCGTTATTGTTGTTACTCTATTCTTTAAATTTGGATCAATAGTCTCTAAAAAAAAGAGCAGACTGGAATTAGTAAAAAGTAGATGTGAGGAAAAATGAGAACTTGATACTTTGCTTACCTCTCTGTGCCTTTGCAAAGAGGGGTCAAATAAATCCTTGATTTTCAAAGTGCTCTCTGAACAAGTTCAATGCATCCAGGTCGCTCAATTGCATTCAATGCCATTCTAAACCAACTTCAAGGACTGTAAATCAGGTACTGTCAAATTTTGGACTGTAGCAGTATTTCTCCTTTGTTTCAGAATAATTTAGGAGCTGGACTCTCCCAGTACCTTTGTTAGAGTAGTAACAATTGCCTGTATCACCAAGCTTTGGTCAGTAATATATCTTGCTGCAAGAGGGTGAAGTGTTCATTCTCTCTTGGAAGTAAGCATGGAAGATGAAGCTACAGGGCAAAAGCTTTCAGGTGTGGCTCATAGCTCAGGAAGTTATTCCCATCATAAGCCAGGCTGCTATTTAGAGCAAAGCATGAAGGCAACCACAGTGGCTTATACACACAATATTAATGCCTATAAATTAATGAAGATTTTGATTGTCCTCTGGTGCCCATTCATAGTACATGTTTTACTGGGGAAATCTATTGAGAATCACATTTATTATTTTTGACAATAACCTCTTTCTCCACCATCTATTATGGAAAACAGCCAACAGTTTTTGTTACTGTAATTCACAAGCTTAGGTCATTCTACAGGGCTATATATAGCGCAAAGGATAAATATCCAGCATGGTTTGTTTCATTGCTGTGAGCATTTTAGGAGCTGCAAGTGTTTTCCTCAGAGCAGTGCTGAATAATACTTCACATATGTGGATGACTCGCAGCCACTATATCATAATCTGGTGATCTGTGAGTATAAAAGTGCATATATTAGTGGGTTTGATTGCTGTCTATAAGAAACTCCTTTATTTAAAGGATTAATAATTTCTAATTATTTGAAAAAGAATTTAAGATAATCCCATGCTCACACAGTGGGGTGAAGACAGAGAATAGCTAATATTTATTCCAGGTAACTTTCAGAGTTTTGCATAAGGTGGCAGAGGTGATAGCTATGTTCCGCTGACTCCCTTTACTGTCTGTGAGAGAAGTTTACCTCTATCTCTCCCCAGTGGCTGTAGAGGGAGGGCAGACCTGAGAAGGATTTGGGGTGTTGCTTGATGAAAAGCTCAACATCACCTGGCAATGTGCGCTTGCAGCCCAGAAAGCCAACCGTGTCCTGCTCTGCTTCAAAAGAAGTGTGACCAGCAGGTCAAGGGAAGCCCCCTCTACTCCCCCTCTACTCTGCTCTCATGAGACCCCACCTGGAGTACTGTGTCCAGCTCTGGGGGCCCCAACATAAGAAAGACATGGAGCTGTTGGAGCAAGTCCAGAGGAGGGCTATGAAGGTGATCAGAGGGCTGGAGCACCTCTCCTATGAGGACAGGCTGAGAGACTTGGGATTGTTCAGCCTGGAGAAGAGAAGGCTCCAGGGAGACCTAATTGCAGCCTTCCAGTACCTAAAGGGGCCTACAGGAAAGCTGGAGAGGGACTGTTTATCAGGGAGCGTAGTGATAAGACAAGGGGTAATGGCTTTAAACTGAAAGAGGGTAGATTTAGATTAGATATAAGGAAGAAATTCTTTACTGTGAGGGTGGTGAGGCACTGGAACAGGTTGCCCAGAGAAGCTGTGGATGCCCCCTCCCTGGAAGTGTTCAAGGTCAGGCTGGATGGGGCTTTGGGCAACCTGGTCTAGTGGAGGGTGTCCCTGGCCACGGCAGGGGGTTGGAACTAGATGATCTTTAAGGTATCTTCCAATCCAAATCACTCTATGATTCTGTGATTCTATGATTTTCAGTTTCCATCTTATGGAAATGCTCAAGATTATGCGGAAAGAATTGAAATTCTGTAAGAAAATAATATTCTTGATAACAGCATTAACAGAAATACTCCTGTCACTCTACAAAACTTTCTGGACAGAGAAGTGAGGATGAGTTGTGCAATTTTAACTACAAAAAAATCTGTTCATATGGTTGTAATTCCCCTGAATGTTAACAGTGTCTTGATCTCAGGTGTAAGTAAAGTTAGTGTTCTGCTCTGTTTGACAGCAATTTAGAGTGGCAAAGATATATAAGGCTATTATTAGGCAGAAATCTCTGGAAACTAAAATGGTTTAAGGTTTTAAGATTTATCTGTTGTTGCAATACCACTACCACCACAAATGACAAACTTTATTTTTCTCTAATAAGTGTTAATGCTTTATAAAACAAGTATGGGAAGATGAGACACTCTCTTCAAGTATTGTTTTTGCTTGATTTTTAGGGACGTGAGTCTTTTTTGATCTTGAATTTATCTCTTTCACTACACTGCACAAGTTATGCTTCATAATTGTGTTCATCCTGTTTTCCTGAACATAATTTTTCTGTCACTGTGCTACTGCCAGTGAGTATAATAGAAGTCCTTTTCACGTATGTCTTTGTTGGGCTGATAAATTATTTGGATAATATCAATGAGATCACAAGGAATTTTTTTTTATATTTTTGTGTATTTATCTTTGCAGGTGTACATGTATTAATGTCAGATGTATTCTGACTCATTCACATCCATTCTGAAAAGCTTGTTTCCTGATTCAAATCTATATTGATATATATCAATGCTGCAAAATGGCAGCAAAATGTATTTTGAGCTGTTTTTCAAAGCCAAGCATCTAAAATGATTGAATTAGATCAAATTATCAGCAATGAATTCAATGAACATATCTATGAATTCAGCAATGATTTCTATGAATATATCGCAGCCCTGAGGAGAAGGACTTGGGGGTATTGATTGATGAGAAGCTCAACATGAGCCGGCAGTGTGCGCTTGCAGCCCAGAAAGCCAACCGTGTCCTGGGCTGCATCAAAAGAGGTGTGACCAGCAGGTCGAGGGAGGTGATCCTGCCCCTCTACTCTGCTCTCATGAGACCCCACCTGGAGTACTGCGTCCAGCTCTGGGGGCCCCAGGACAGGAGAGACATGGAGCTGTTGGAACGAGTCCAGAGGAGGGCCATGAAGCTGATCAGAGGGCTGGAGCACCTCTCCTATGAGGACAGGCTGAGAGAGTTGGGGTTGTTCAGCCTGGGGAAAAGAAGGCCCCGGGGAGATCTAATTGCAGCCTTCCAGTACCTGAAGGGGCCTACAGGAAAGCTGGAGAGGGACTGTTTATCAGGGAGTGTAGTGACAGGACAAGGGGTAATGGGTTCAAGCTGAAGGAGGGTCGATTTAGATTAGATGTTAGAAAGAAAATTTTACTGTGAGGGTGGTGAGGCACTGGAACAGGTTGCCCAGAGAGGTTGTGGATGCCCCCTCCCTGGAAGTGTTTAAGGCCAGGCTGGATGGGGCTTTGGGCAATGTGGTCTAGTGGAGGGTGTCCCTGGCCACGGCAGGGGGGTTGGGACTAGATGATCTTTGAGGTCCCTTCCAACCCAAACCATTCTATGATTCTATGATCTATAAAAATATAACTTTGAATTGCATGTTTTTGTATGGGAACACATTTTTGTGAGTCTGTCAGTCATATGGACTTGCCAAGCAACAGTTTATGATGGCTGCATCCTATCAGATACTGCATACTCATATGGAAGCACTGACTCCAACTATGAATGCAATTAAATACAGAAGGCCTGTAAGTTAAATGTTCTTTTTTCAAAATAACCCATGCTGCAGAACCAAGGGCATGATGGCAAGAACTGACATATCATACTAAGGCTCACTTCTATAGCCTATAACCTCTCTGGTTCTCATTCTGGGGTTACTTGCATCTTTCTGAAACTCTTGGGTAAATAGGTGGGTTAAGAGGATAAACTGAAAAATAAGAGCATATTCCTTTCCTGATTCTCTGAGGAGTATCTTTACGTGATTTTTTAGTTATGCTTGTCACAAGTAAACAAGTCATCTTACTTTGTTATACATTACGTTTTAAGTCTGTAATAGTAAAAAACATTTTTCTTTATTTTCCCCTCATTAATATCTTTCATTTTTTTCCTAAACTGCAAAGCTAATTTTCTCTCAGGTGAACATTTCCCACTTTTTCCTTTATAGGTGGACTTTTGATAGATAAAAATGTCTGTGGAAACAAAGGAAGGGCTTATTCTAGCCATAAAAGAATAAGAATTATCTGTGAGAGTGGGAAGCTTGAACATGTTATCTTTTTTTTTTCCAATGCTTTTTAGCATATTTTGCTAAAAAGTAGATGCTTCAAATGTTAGAGCCCAAAACCAGTCAAGTGACAGAAACGTGAAAGAACAGTAAAAGCTGTCAAAGCTAGCAAAACTGTATGAAGTACACTTTTAAGCATAAGATGAAGAGTTCATTCTTTTCATGCTTTCTCAACAGTTTAGACATGTCCTTGCTGGTCTACTCTTGAGAATTTTTACTTTATATTGGTACAAAAATGGCAATAGGAAACCACTGGAACATAATGGTTAGTAAACAACTTTTAATCCTGACATTCATCATCTTTCCTTCCAATCTTATCAGCATTTGACTAGAGCAATTGGCATAACCAGGGTATAGCTTTAAAGTAACATCAGTGTAAAATATTCTTTAAAACAACTCCAAATAAAGAAGAGGTCTATGGTAGACATAAAACAAGTATATCCAAGAGAGATTGCAAGCATGTAGTAGAGGGCTGATTAATAGGATTGGCAGATAAAATAAGCACTTAGGTTCAATGCTTCCAGATTTCTTGTAAAAATATAGACATATGGAAAGTAGGCAAAAGAATTCAGAATAAGGTTTTAAATAAAACCAAACCAAAGATATATTACTGCATATGCTGTATAAGCATAGATGCTACTGGGAAGACAACTGCTTCAGCATCATCGGTTCAGTCAGTCAATGGATATTCTAGACAGTAAATCAGTGGAGTCTGTTATTATTGAGAGCTCATTATGAAACAATTTCAGAGGTTAGATGTAAAGACTTGTCATATGTGTTTAAGTGAAGAATAGCTATTAACTTTTCAATATTCATCAAAAGCACAAAGGCTATGTTTAGGTTTTCTAATGTTTATGAATAAATGGCATTTTTATTAGATATCATTCCTAAACAACGGTGTAACAATTCAAGCAATAATTAAAAATGTTTATGACACTTCCTGAATCCTGAACTGACCCTGCAGGATTGCATATATTTGCTCTGAAAGAATGATAGACTCATCAGTCTCAAAGGAAAGTTTATGCTGAGAATATGAAGGTATGAGCTGCCCAGCATTGAAGCTTCAGAGATCAGGGGGACTTGATTTCAAAGGAGATATAGACCAGCTGTGAATCTCATCACTCACAGCTCAGAGAACACTTAAACCATCTAATCTGTCTCACTGCACTGCAGGAATTATCACCCTGGTATGTTTTCGTAATTCTTTGTATAGTTTACACAAAGGCATTTAAAGACTTCTATAATGTTATATAGAGATTTTTCTAAAGTCCATTAAATTTCACTGTTAGGTATGGCTTCCTAATAATCTTAAATTAATCTTAGCTCAGCTTCTACAAAAAGGGGCAAACAAACAGAAAAAAAGCAAATAAAAAATATCAGTAGACAAGTGACCTCGTATCTCCAATTAAAAAAAATGGAGGCATAACTTCATTGTTACACCTCCATATACATTATTTTTCTTAGAAGCACTGGCAGAAAGTTGACAGATTGATTAACTTTTATTCACAACAATGGTCCAGAAAAGGATGCCTTTCTTGACTAAAATTTTGGGAAATATGTACCTGTATCTTTCAGTGTAGCAGAATGTCACCGTGCTCACTTCCATGGGTTGGTGCTCTTGTGTTCTCATGCATCCAGTGTGGGGTCTGTGCTACTAATAGTCTTACATTTGCCTTACGGTTTACGGTTACCAAAACTGTAATTTTTTCTTATTAATGGCAATATGCACTTTCCAGCTCTCTAAACTTTCTTATATTCTATGTCAGGTTTCCTTACAATAACCAATTATCTTTGACGTGTAGTCTTATCAAGCGCTTCTTGAAAAATGCATACTGGCCACGTCACACTCTTATCTATCATAGCAGCCTTCTCTTCAAAGAGTTCTATCAACTTAGTTATGCAAGACATTCCTATTATACATTCATATTGGCTGACTCTAATGGAATTAAGCTTTGCTTAGTGTTCCCTTGCCAGTTGCAACAAAATTGTTTTCAATATGTATTAAAAAATGTTAAGCCAGCTGGTGATTATATATTTTACCTTACCTCAAGAATTACAGCAATAGTGGGTAGTGGTCTCAACTTCTTAGTTCTTCAGGAGCTGGTTCTGCCATCACAGTCTGTGAAAGCTCAGTAAATGCTTTGCTAATTGGAAAGAATTAGTAAGCAAATCACACTCATGTGCTTAAATGACAGAAACACAGAAGGAAAACAGCAAATTTCAGAGAATGAAAAAGACGACTCTAAAATTCAGAAGAAATTGCCAGTGTTAATAATCAGAAAAACTACAAGAATGCTGAAGAAAATTAACTTTACGATGCTGTAAATATCACACCTTCAAAAACAAGGTCCTGGAGGCTTAGCGAACTTAAAAAAAAATACTGCCTTTTTTTTTTTTTTCCCCCTCCCAAGTGGGAGGATTATGTTTGTTATATTCAACAGTTTTGTGCCATAGGCATAATTGCATTTTAATACTTCAGTTGCATTTATTAGTAGATTATCAACTTAAGTACTTGTTTTGGAATGAAATGTGATGTATAGATATAAAGTCAGATATATTAACTGTTTATTAATGGTGTATCATCAACGCTGTTACCATACTAACAAATATATAATAGTAAATTATAGAGTATAAGAAAAAATAATACAAAATGGGAAGTGAAAAGAGACTTAAAGACGCAATAAAGATAGGAATAGTCTTTCATATCTATGTGAAGGCAGTTTAGGACCAATACAGGCATTGTATGGCAGAGCGAAAAGGAGTAAATGGTAGAGATATCTTGTACAGCTTGGAAATGGAACCGTACTTTTACATTTATGTTCATCTTGGAGGGAAGAAAACAGTCACAAAACCCCCCATATTTTGTTAGGAGATAAAATAGAATATTACGCTAAAGATCGTCTCCCAAACAGTCTGAGCAATCTGAAAAAAAGCATGTTTGTAGAGATGGATTTTTTTTTTTTTAAATATTGAAGAAATGTTTTGGTTCCCAATGGCAACTGGAGCTATCATGATATGTGGAATATAATCTCAAAGAAACGTAAGCAAGACTTTAGAAGGCTGTAAATCACCCACACTATGAGGCACTGGGAAATAATCCATTGATTATGTTGTGGGAGTACAGTTAGATACTAGAAACTTAATTAATATTTTGGTGAAAAGTGGATATTGTTGTCTTGCAGAACTTTCTCAGTAGACAAATAACCAGTTTGTCTCCTAAACTGAGAACAAAATCATTATCAGTAAGTTGAGTGCTGTAACTTTAGCAAATTATAGATCTTTTTTCCCTTCCCACTTAAATCAATGGGAATTCTGATCTGCTGAAGTACAGTTAGTGTTGTGCACAGAAACAAGTTATACTTAGATTACGTAGGAAGCACAATTAAGCCAAACTGAAATTAGCCACATATCCCATTTACTTGTTACTTTAGAACTGTAGACTTATTCTGACATTATTTAAAACATAGTCATAGTATTTCAAACTGAAGGACTCACTAAAATAATGGAAAATGACTATTAGCTCTTTTATTGGTGAAAGAGAGCATGTGTCGCTCTCTTTTCCCAGGTAACAAGCGATGAGAGGAAATGGCCTCAAGTTGCGCCAGGGGAGGTTTAGATTGGATATTTGGAAAAATTTCTTCACTGAGAGGGTTATCAATCATTGGAACAGGCTGCCCAGAGAAGTGGTTGAGTCACCATCCCTGGAGGTATTTAAACGACGTGCAGATGTGGTGCTTAGGGGCATGGTTCAGTGGTTGGACTTGGCAGTGTTAGGTTAATGGTTGGACTTAATGATCTTAAAGGTCTTTCCAACCAAAACAATTCTATGATTCTATATATCAGTCAGTTTAGGAGATAAATAATTTCAGTAGAAATCTCATCAGTTGCTAAGAAGTGGCATGTCACCTGAAGATTTTTTTTCTCAGATGATTACTTTTCTTGCATTGAATTGACCTCTTATTGTCTTTGAAAGAGGCTGGAGAGAAAAAGGTGAAAGGAAAGATAAAAAAAAAAAATCTTACTTTGCTACATATTCAACAAATTTGAGCATATACAAGCATGAATTCTGACTGAGTCTGCCATATGCTTTCAGATCGATGTCATGTATCACCCACAACTGGATGGATCCACTTTTTCTAAAATGTATTGAGAAACAGCTTCAGAGCTGCCTCAGTCTTTAGAGATGTCTTTTGTTTTTTTCTTTCCTGTTAAAGATACATGCTATGTAGGCACCCAAACCATTATGTTGGTAATGACATAAAAGCAATTCATTAAGTCCAGATAATGTGAGGAAAATTGAAGCAGCTTTCTTCCTTTTATTCCTTACAAGTTTGGCTTACATAAAATATATATATTCATGCATTGTCAAAATACTTTTCAGTGAAATATTTCATTTACTGTAAAAATCCACCTTTTGCTTGTATTTACCACCTGTAAAAAGAACGGAGAATATCAGTTAATAATAATAATACCATCAGATCTTACAGTGGCAGGCAAAAAAATGATATGCAGTCTCAGGAGTCATCTGCTGTGTAAATCAATGTAGTGCCCCTGAAGGAAGCCAGACTGACGGGGCTTTTTACTCAAGTCTTCCATTCAGGCTTTATACAGCACAGGGAGCACCTTTGCAACTACCCTTCCTTCGTCCTGCACTGCAGCAATGAAAGGCAAATCCTTGTGTCCATGTTGTCTTTCACCTCCTCCATGGATTTTTTTTCCAGGGGTATTATTAGAGTCCATTTGTCAAATTATAGCTCTTTGAAACAGGAGGGAATCTAACCCATTCTTTTTCTTGTGAAAGCTTATTCCTTGCTGCTGTTTTTCCAGTGTTTTGTTTTATTACAGTTAAGGTGTCACGCAGCAGGAACTTTCATCATTCTGAATACAGAAAGGACTCTAAACATGAGCAGGTTTGACCAGCTACTAAAGGAAATTCATACTTCACATATTTGCTTTGTCTGGGTATGGATTTTCCAACGCCTGACAATTTTCAGAAGGGGAGATTCTGGTTTGGATCTATGTGCATACCATGCATTCAGGAAACCCAGACTCTGGATTCACAATAAATTTATTGGGGAAACTTTAGCAATGTGTTTTTAAATGTTCTGTTCCTAATAACTTTATAGAGCTCCCTTCTGCATTGTTATTATTATTACATACACGCCTATGCAGACAGAATGATTTTGCCTACCAACTGAGTTAATTTTGGAAACAGAATGGGCCTCCAGCACCTAGCTGGATAGGAACAATAATTATACTGCTTTAATGCCATGAAAAGCATTTATTTCTAGGGCCAAATAAATCATCAGTATAAAGTATCTAAAAACTGGAGTGGTGATATAGCCTTCTGCCATATTTTCAATCAGAAAATTTGGTTCTTACAGAAGCCTTTGTTTACATTGTCACAGTTTATTTGGATATTAAATTTCAAAACATTGTTGTAAATTCTTGTAATTTCAAAACATTGTAAGTAAAAAGCAAAAAATATTGTCATGGTTTCTATTATTAGAGTTTATTTATTTACCACAGTTTCATCATTTATTTTTTGAGAGGAAGGCAGAAGTTCACCAAATTCATCAAGAACATTGTAAAAGGAAAGGGTACAAGACAGTGAAAACATTTGTATAGGTACTTTCATTTACTGCTGACTTTTTCTGGGTAGCTAGCAATTCCTGTAGCTGCTGACAAACCAGAAGAGTCCCTTTAACTCTGCCAATAAATATTCTTTAGACCTAGTGTTAGGAAAAAAATTCTTTAGTATTTAAATAGCTCCATAGCTATTAAGATAGGAGAAGCCTTTCAGCTAAAATCTTAATCTTGACAGTGGTTCAGGCTGTTTCGAGTTTTTTTCATGACAGGCATGTATAACCAGGTTAAAGCGCAGCCTGCACACTCCTTGTTCAGTCAGAATACTCCCTTTGCTCCCTTATTTGACTTTTATAACAAGTGCACAATAAAAGAAGCTCTTCTCACAGATTGTGCTGTTTAGCTATAACCGTTGTTTAGTTGTATCAGCTCTTCTTACAGGGCTCTTTGGTCTCTTTCTACCTCTTTTTCCAGGAGTGGCAATTACTTCTTTTTCATCCTGTTCCAGCTGTGGCTTCCACCAAGTTCATCAAGAACATTGTAAAAGTCTGTATCATTAACATGAATAGCGAGAAAAGTTCAGAAGTTTCATTGAATAGATATTAACTCTGTGGGGAAAAACAGAAAGTGAAAACTAATAAATTGAAGATCTAATCAATTATTTTGAGTTTTGCCTGTGTGGAGACTGAAGAATCTCCACATGTATTTAATGTAACTTTTTTGGTGACTGACAGTGCCATTGTATGGATGGCATCATTACAAACAGGAAAGGAAACTCCAGCTTTGGAAATTATTAACTGTAGTCTGCTGCAGTAATGATGAGGAACATATCATCGCATTAGAAACTAAGAAGTTTTCCTTTTTAGGATTATGTTGATAATTTTAGAAGTAAGGAAAAGGTAAAATTAGCTGCAAATGCTGTTAGATCAATTTTCACACCTCTCCATTAATTTTAATGGAATTTAATTTACTTGCTATCACCTTCAGTGCCAGAGTGGATGTTCAAAACCAGGCACCATTAGAAATACATTTTTGGCATAATGCATTAAATTATGAAAACATAATGGCAGCAAATGGCAAGATAAGTGTGATTTATGATAAGCTACACAGAATATTTTTTGCTAGCAAGACTTCAGTAAATATGTTGACATGGACTGCACAGCATTTTAAGTTATGGTATGAAAACCAGAGCATATTGTGAGAATGCAGCTTCAAACATAATGCATATACAATTTAGGAGACATGGAATTTCCACATGCTTTTGAAGTAAAAGCACTTCAATATGAACCTGCTCATGTATTATCCTCACTTGCCTTCAAAGTTCTCTCAGGATTTCTGTTGTTCACACCTGTCTCTATTACTCTTTTAGATGATCCTTATGAGAACAAGCCACGCACTTGAGGCATGTAACATAATCAGTAGCACTTACCACACAGCACTCACTGTCTATTTTATCTAGAAGACATAGCCATCCGTAAACAGAGTTTTGAATAGCTTTGCATTTGCACTTTAAACATGATTCTCCAGAAGACTTCATCCAGTCTCTAGGGCTCTGTGCAGAAACACTGGTTTGCCATTAGTCAGTCATCTGCAGGATTCAGATCGGAAAACTAAGCTGATTCTAACTGAATGCAAGGGCCCTTGTGCGGATCAGCACCTTGATGGTCAAGGTGCTGGCCCTTAGAATATGAGGTCTGGAGTTTGATCCTAAGGGCTATGGTCTGTGTGACACTGGACTTAGTCTCTTCATACTTTTCTCCCACCTGTAAATGGGACTGAGGAGAAATCAGCTAATATATTTGCAGGTGCTGGGTAAGTCTATAAAATCAAATGTAAGCACCATCTGTAATTTCTAAAGACACTTGCTGACGTCAAGGACTGTATTATTTTTGAACCTGCCATTCTGCATCACAGATTTTCACTGAAGAGTTGAAGAATTCAATACCCATCTGAAAGTAATCTCCCTTCAGTACAACATTATTTAATTTTTTCTGCTTGGTATGCTTGAAGGGTTTGTAATTGTTTTAAATTACATTATACATTACTTTGACATATTCACCTATTAAAGGAGCTTTGTAAAAACTGTATTGTATTACAATATAGTTTTCTTATGGTAGCAATCAATAACCACACAATTGCTTGAGGACATTGCATTTCTCAAAGAGACACTCCTGAAATACCTCAAGTTTTCCATTCAGAATTTTGCTAAGCTGTGTCTTCCAAAGAACCATACATCCACAAATACATCCACAATTCTTTATATGTAGTGCACATCATTGGTACCGATGCTTAGAGAGTTTGTAATGAACAAGCAGAATATGTTCTCTATTTGTAAGGTTTTGGACAAACAGTCAAAATCTTAAAGCCTTATGTTGTCTATTATATCGAAAGCTTATAAATTTGGGCCAAGAGGGCATTTCACCTTATGGTTTTCCTATCTAATAAAATGTGATGTGTTTCATGTCTTGGGAACTGAAAGATGTGGTGTAGGGGCAAAACCTTTGTTGTTGTTAATGTAATGTGGGTAGACTGGTATGAGGAAATCTAGACAGATTATTAAAGAAAAGTGGGGAGAAATATCCACATATTTTCCACTAATTTAACCTTATACTTGGATAGATCAATTGCTTTATACAACCGCTGTCAACTCAGGAGAACAGCTTGTCATCCATTTTGCAAATCTACCAAGTCAGATCACATTCACAGCCAACAGAACCACAAACAATAAATGAAAACTTTGCCATCTTTGCTGTCATCTGTTAAAGCAATATTTATTCTTTAAGGAAAAAAAGTATTACAGGAGTAGAAAAATTAGTCACAGAAGGCTTTCTACCTCTTTATGGTCCTATAACAGTATAGAATACTGGCCTTTCATGGAACTGAACTGGTTTTTGCCGTATGGTTGGGGATCTCAATAGCTATCACCGCTGCTGCTGCTGTTGAAAGGTGAAACAATACTAATAGCACCAGGAGGTGTGAAGAAATCCATCTTCTTGTAGGTGAATGAAATTGAATGCCACTTTGTACCTTGCTCTAAATGACTCTGTACATTTAGAGGCAAAGTAAATTCACGTTCATTCCACAGTGTATCACCTTTCACTACCTGTTCAGTTTTCTTGAGTGAATTCCAGAAATCAGTAAAACGCTTTGAGTCAGTTTTCATCACTTTCATTCCCAAATTGCACATCCACTGGAGAAGAATAAACAATGAATATTTTTGCAAACAAACTCTCCAAAGCTTTGAACTTAAATGAGAAGTTTCTTATCAGTAAAGTCAGAATACTGATTAATCTAGCCTGATATTTTATTTGTTCTACAACTATGTCAGTTACCAATTCATAGTATCATACAGTTTGAATGTTTTTTAATATTCATTAATCAAAAAATCCTAATTATTTTTCATAGAGAATCTTTCCTTAGTCAAATTATTTGATTTTTTTTTTTTTTTTTTTGAGCAGGGTGACTTATCTGCACATCTTCCTTTACAAAAGGAAGCTATATCTGCTTTGTAAATCTGAAACCCCAGTACTAGTTTCTTTATTTCCCTTGTTTAAAATAAGTTATCTTCAAAACATTGGACCAAATTTTCTGTTTTCTACAGCATTATTCTGACAGGGAATTTTCATGACTGAGATCAAGAGAATTTGTCTCTGAAATTATATTTTTCCTTTCTATTTACTGGTTATCCCTGGTAGTATGTTAGTGTTAAACTGACAGCTTCCAACATTATGGAATAGCACATGTGCATCATTCTTCTCAGACAGTGCTTTGTATTTGCAGGACATTTTACACTGGCAGATAGTAAGAAGGGATGTCAAGTCAGCATCACAGTAATTTGATTCTCTAAGACTTATTGTGATAATCCATGACATCCAGACCTGATGAGGAACCTGAACTCTTTGATCATAGTAATATTCGTTAGAAAATTGATTTTTTTTTTAAAGTATACATTTGGAAATTAATGCCAGTTATGACAGCCTTTGTTGGGTACACTTCAAATGGTTTCAGGTTGACTTGCCTCCAAATGAAAAGTCTGTATGTAAAGGCCAAATACTGTAAATGACAATTCATATCAGAAAGCTGCATCTAAGGCACTAAAGTACAGTTCTAGCTGTGCAACTGCACAGATTGCTGGCACAATTACAGGTATCTGTATTTTAAGGCAGTGTGTTATTAGCTATCACAGCTTGGACTCTAGCTTCAGTGCTTCACTGTTGGTTTACTGCTGACACTTGCTATGCTTTCTTTGCCCGGACTTCTTGTATCACAGACACCACTGCACCTCTTTCCTTTTTGAGAGTAGCAACATGAATGGAGAATCACATGGCTGAGTAAATCAAATCTGTAGGAGATACAGGACATACTCAAGCGAGCCCTTTATGTTGTACTTGTCAATGGTTCTATTCTATAGTTAGTTTGTAAAAGACATTATGTTCCTCATGATAAAGTGTACTTTCTGTTAAGCTTTCATTGAGAACTGAGAGCTGTGAGAGAGCCCAAAACTGCCAGAGCTTTGAGGTAGTGCTGCCTGAACCTTTTCCTTATAAAGAGCTTTCCAAAGAGGATCCAAATGGCTTTGAAGTTCAGAAAGCCAGGTTCTCTTAGGCTATGAACTGGAATAATTAAGACAAGCTATAGAAAACTCCAAGTGGCCAGATGAAGCAGAATGGAAATACAAGAAGGTTTATAAATCAGTGACCTCCTTCTCCCTGTGACCTTGCAGGATGATCTTTGCTTTCAGTCATCTCCTCACTGCTGTGTTCCTACAAACTCTGACAGTGCTTATTGGTCCTTGGCAGTATCTCCTCTTGGTCTGCTCATAGCCCCTTGCCGCTCTTAGCAATCATTCAGGCTCTCTTTGAGCTGCAGCATCTGGATGTGCTCGCTCTCTCTTTGCCTTTTCCTGTCTCTGCCCTGCAGTAACTGAGGCTTCTGCATTTCGCAAAGCAACATGCAGCTTCTGCCACCTCCTCGGAGATGCCACCAGACTGTCACTCCTTTTAAAGGAATGAGAACAGACAAATTTAACAGGGCGATCAAAGGGAAGGAAGCAGGTTTGCATATCAAACACTACACATGTACATTGTCAGAGTGATGATGAAGATTCCCCGCGTGTGATCATACAATACAGCAAGTGTGTTAGTTGCATATATGCGTAAGTAGTGCTTGAAGTTTGCCATGTATGCCTATGTGTCTCCAAGAGCGATGCTAATCCATTAATGTGTATATTTTTATATTGATGTTACATAATATATTCTGTTAGGAGATACTGTGAATCACTTAAAATGTAAAAAAATATTTTAAAGGATAGCAGAGGTTCAAAAGATATACAACATTCTAATGGATAAAATAATAGTCTTTTAAAATGGTGGTGCATCCCAGAAAAGCATTCTTGACTCAGGGAATTTCACTTAATTTCTTGCCAATTAACATAATTATTCACTTGGGCATTGAGAAATGAACATGACAATTAAACAAACGCTTGGGGAAGACAACTTTCCTCCCCTTCCTCAGGCTCAGATCCAGACTGGACACCTCTCCTGGTGCCCTGGCCTCCACTCCCCTGGCTGCAGCCGCAGGGCACACCCAGGCCTTTGCGGGGGGCAGGAGGGTGGGCTCAGGGCCTCACTGCTTCTCTCTGCTGCTGCTTCCTTCTTACCCATCTCCTCTGCTCAGGTGGGGGCCCTCCACGGGGACTCTTCCTCACAACATCTGAGCAGAAGTGCCACATTCCCCTCCGACTGGTTGACTCTCTGGGTGGGATGAGGCAGACTGTAGACCTGGCTGGAACCAGCTAGGACTGCTTAGGACTGGCTGGGGCTGCTAGAACCACCTGGAACTGGCTCAGACTGGCTGGGACCGGCTGAGACTGGCTAGGACCGGCTGGTACTAGTGCAGGGCAGTGCATGGCCACCTCTCACAGGGCACCCAGCAGCCCCTGCTGCCAAACCCTGCCGCTTGTGCCCAGTGTGTGCTGTACAGTCGTCGTTTCTTGTATATTAATTGCTGTAGGGACCATTTAGTGACAGCCTGTCCACTTGTTAAGTAGTCACCTCTCAAAGTGGCCTGTGTGGAAGTGGAGGTGGAGTGGATGGAGTTGAAACTGAAACACAAGTTGTAGGAAACTTGCTCAGACTGACTTCTTTTAAAGGTGTGTTCCTTTTTTATACTGAAAATTTGTTTTCTCTGGCTCGCCTAAGAACTTATCTGTTATTACAAAAAGACTGAAGGTAGCATGACCTGTGGAATGTTCTCAGAAATATTTCTGAGTCCTGGAAAAGCCAGCAGGCCGTGAGCCATGGCTTACCACATGTGAATTTCACATTTCCTTGGTTTTCACTGGATCAAAAATATGAAATTACTGTTATGGTAAGGGCTCATTCGGGTAGGATAAAGATACAAAAGCACGCAAGACAAATGTCTGGCATCAATGACTATTCCTCTAGATGTTGTTGTTCTTTCAAGCTGCCCTTGGGATATATATCCCTTTTAAAAACAAGCACTTCTAATAAAGTTAGAATAGGTGTAAGACTACTATAAATGCTTTTTTCAAACAGGTCCAGGTGGCATTAGTGCTTTCTTCCATAGGCTCAGTTTGAGGGATGTCTCTGCTCTTGGTCTTCAGGCCAGCTGCCTACTGCCCCTCATCCCTGCTTGCTATCATGAGTAATACTGCTGTCTTTGTTTCTCCTGTCTGAATATCTGAATTGCACAATCCACGTATTCAAATCAATAAGCTAAGCTACGTTGCAGAAACATAACAGGATGTTTTGTCTCAGTATAGTAATCGAGTCATATATCCACCCATTTGGCCAGGTTTTCCATTTGAGTGACTCAGCAGAACTCTACTGAAAATTATGAACTAAATGAATAATAATAGCTCAGAATTGCCACAATTGTTTAATCAATACAAGTGATTTTTAAATCCTTACTACTATATTTTATTTTGTCAGTTAAAAACAAAGGAGCAGGCATTGCTTTATTTGAGGCACAGCCTTACATTCCTGTTCCACTGTAAGGACTAGTTGTCTTAGTGCTTTACAGTCAACTGCTATTTTTTTGTAGGCCTCATATATTGGTTTATGTAAACCTCTTCTATGACAGGTTTCTTTCTTACTTCTAACATGATAATTTCTCTTAGGAATCCTTATTCAGGGAATCAGACCCAAATTCTCAGGTGCACATGAGTTGTCCCATTAAATCCAATTGAACCATTTACGGCAGGTCCTAATGCTCATTGTTCATTGATATGCATGAGCTCATTCATGGCAATGACAGTGTAGTTCCTCTGGGTGTTGAGAGCCTGCTGTTCATATGGAAGTCAACAGAAGTGTGAAAAGACCCACCACATTTGGAGAGCGAGTCTACATTATCTGTGTGCACACACACAATTCTGAGGTTTCCAGTTTCTTGCCCAGCCTTACGCTGGCTAAGTAAGTAATTTAAGCCATTTCCTGGCTGTACTTTCTACAGTAAATCAGACATGAAAAGTTCTCTCCAGTGTTCTTCGCCATTTGGTAATACTTACCATGGCAACATTTCTGGCTATTACAAATTTTGTCACTTTGTGGCATTATATTTATACTGTGCAAAACGCTGTTAACATGTTAGCATTATAAGATGCTAAAAAATTATTTTTATGTTGCCTGTAATTGTCAGTACTAGTAGGTTGGCTGTTCACACTTCAAACCTTATGTTCAGTAATAGTGCAGCTTTTGGTAGATTCTTCGATATTTTATGCTAGCCCTATGCTTAACCCTTTTGTACAGCAAGTGCATTTAGCTTCTGCACGGAACCAGGCTCAAGATCATATCTAGAAGTCTTTCATCCTTAACTGTGTTTAGTAATATCTGTACAAAGACTTCATAAATGTATACATGAATTTAAATTAGAAATAATAACCAAATAAAGGAAAAAGGACAAATTTTTCCAATGTGTGCTCCTGACTTGAGTGGTTACTTCTGCAGTGCTCATTTCTGTGCTCTCCAACCACTCTATGTGTTGGCTACCACCATCTGTTGTGTGGTAGCAGAAATTCTGTTGGGAATCTCTCTGCATGGGACTTGACTTTTCCCAGTCTTTTGTGGAGCAGTGAATATACATTTCTAAGTACCGTAAAATATACATGATGCATTGCTCATGTATTTCAGACAGCAGCAAAATAGTATTCTTAGACTGTGAAGATAGGATTCAAACTGATTAATTCAAAAAATGTGAGTATTGTCTGTAAGACAGACAGATATACATTAAATGATTTTATAATTGGATAATAGGAAGCAGAGATGGGAGATCATTTAGGAGAGGTGAAGTCAAATAAAAAAGTGGTTAGTATGACCAGATACACTAGCAGAGGGAAAGCACACAAACAAAATCCAGCTTGAATGATAAAATATTTACCAAATAACTGGTTATGGCTGACATTGCGTGCTTTGTGTATATTGCCCTCTTACCAGAGGGCATGTTACTCTTGAGAAAGGCTTAACGTGTTTCAAAACATTCAGATGTGTGGCTCGTTCTGCTCTCCAAGTGTGAAGAGTACAGGAGCTGTCGCTGGAGATCAAGGTTCAGCTTCTTAGTTCCATTCTTAATATGAAATAATCTGGTTTAAGTGATACTCATCCTTATTTTAAAGCTTTTGTGCTGCCAGGATGGTACAGTGGACCCCGGTGGATCTGGGAATTCAGAAATGAGCTTACCCAGTATGGGCTAAGCCATTCTGAGCTGGAAACTGAACCTGGAAGTACACAAACTAAAAGTCTTGTTATCTCACTGTCAACAAAAGCACTTTCTAGGCCACTATATGTTACTCATCCATTGTATAGAGGTGCACTAGGAGTCCACAAAATATCTGCTTTCATCAAAAGTATAAATCAGCTTTTTCCAGGAAAGATAGCATGCCTGTTACCACTTTTTTTTTTCTTTGAAGAATGAATATATGTGACTTAAAAGGAAAAAAGATTTAGTGTAAACTCAATATTTTGAAGCAGAGAAAACAGACATTAAGAGAGGACATGTTTGAGAAAAGTGTCCTCAGGAGAAAACATACTAATAGATGTTCCAATAAGAGAGGAAAGTTGGCCAGCCATGAGAGAGATCATAAATTACATAATATTTCTTTTTTGTCTCCACACAACCTTCTGCTATATTACTTCAATATCTGTCGTGCAAATCCAAAACATATTTTCTCTATTGGTTGTTCGTGATCAGTGAAGAGAAGTTTATGTTACAAGAGAACATAAATATCACAAGATCATCAAGGCTAAAGGTGAATACAAGAGTTTTATGATTTCATCTAACCCCATTGGGGTGAGATTGTGTTCTTGGAAACAGCCAATACAACAGAGACTAATAATTGCACTCTTCATTTAACCATCATTTCCCTGTGGTCTTTAAAGCTTGTATTTCATGCTATAAGCCTGAAAAAGACAATGAATTCATCGTGCAAAATGCTTTAAACTATACATTGTGAAGTGCCTGCCAGGAACATGTGGGCATCTTTTAAAACCTTATTTGTAATTAAAAAGAGGAAATGAGTTGTTTCCAGATGCTTAGAGACCAGTGTCTCTTTCATAATGTGTTGTTTCACGGGAAGAACAGTGGGAGCATATTCTGAATATATTTAGTTGCAATCTCACCTGGTAAAGTATTTAGTTATTAAAATGGTAGTTAAAATTTTACCTCTGGTGTTTTGAGATAGAAAGCTAGTACTTAGCTCTGAAGCAAGTATCTTAAAATACTTAAGCTGTAGTTGCACTTTCTCTGACAACTGTCATGTCAGTACTTACAAAGAAAGAAAAGATGTTTTAAAGTTAGATTTAAAACTCTCATATAAAATAATATGCATTTACCAGTACAAGTATCTTCACCCATTTGGGAATTTTCGTTTCTGTTGTGAACTGATATCCCAGGATGCCAGAAAAAACAGTTACACCACTCTGACAGATGTCCTTAATATGACCTGTGGCATAGGGGCACACTGATCTCAGAGGGGACTCAAGATCTATCCTTCACTTTTTAACTAAACACTACTTTCAAAAATAACCTAAAGTTACCCAAATTTGTATTTCTAAAGTCCTCCAAGAAGGCTGTATAATTTGCTACAGCACTATTCTGAAAGGATGGTATTCTAGATCCTAAATATCTGTGCTATGCTTTGTTGAAGGAAGTTAGTCTTAGCTGAAATTAAAAACACTATATTAAAATTCCTTGATTTGAACTGAGTGCTGTGTAGGGAGAATTGATCAAGTCTGAGGACATAAAGGTTGTTCCTTGTTCATTGAAGGGTTCTTATTATTCTGATTACTTATTCCATAATATAGCTATATGAACAAATTAACAGCTTGAAATCAGACCAACCTTTATGTTTTTAAGAGGCACGCACGGGTGTAAGTGTGTAGAACTTAAGCAAACAGTCCTAAGAGTGCATCTGAAGAAGAATAATCCAGTTTCAGTTTGCACACTCCACTTTTTTTTTTTTTTTTTTGCAAAAGGGTCCTCATATATCTTGTACTTCGAATATAAAACACTCCAGGTGTTTGTGATGAGTAAGAAGAAAATCAGCTTGTGCAACATCCGTTATTGACTGGTTGTAACAATGCACTGAGTAGTTTTTTTCTGTCTCTGTTATCTGCAGTATGACTCTTAAAAGTAAACTCTAGCAAAGAAAGCATAAAATATCTATATAGTAGAAACTGAAATGGTAATTTTCAATTCAAAACATAATGCTTTTAGACATTTTGGAAATTCTCAAAGACACTCCCCAAAGGAAAATGTTTGTTTCTTCCAGTCTGTAGGTTGGCCTTATTTAGTGTTTTACATGTAATGTTAAGCTAATTCTGCTAGAACAGAACGGAAAGTGTTACTTTTACTCTGCCCTCATCATGAGCCAGCAGATGTGTGAAGTCGTTCTGGTCACATTTTAGTGAGTGTGTCCAGTGTGGTAATCCCCATTTCATGGAAGAATGTATTTATTGGGTTGTAGCATCGTTCTTTACTTCTGTAGACACGTCTACCTGTCTTTGATACTCCAGGGCAATGTGACTGTACTGGATTGCAGAGGTCTATATAGACTCATGCTGGAAAAAGAAGTGCCAATGAACTTCAGAAATACCAGAGAAGTTCACAGACAGAAAAGAGCCAACAGAAAACATATCCAGTGTGGATAGAGGGCCTCATACTCTGTCTGAATCTTTCTGTTTCCAAGGTTTCCTCACTGTAGCTCCAGATATCAAAATAGACAGGGACTAGCTAATATCAAACCAGAGAGCACTGCAATTCTAGAGTGAAGTACAGGAAAATTTGTGCCAATATCATGTGATATCTATATTCAATGGTTTTGATATGAACATGTTAACAGAGCAGAGATGATATGGACATGATAAATAAAGATGTAAATGGAGGTCAAACGCTCTACACTGAATTGCATACTTCCTATGTTGTGTGAGGGAAGTCAGTTCAAAGCTGAGTGGCTTATTTCAACTCAAGATGTAGAATAGGTGGGATAATGGAAACAGAAACACCTGTGTTTTCACAACATTGGAGATACAAAGGTGGGTAAGAAAATGAGCTGAGCTGATCCAGTAAGCAACATCTTATAATATACTTGAATTCATCATGGGATAACTATGCAAAACACCAGAGTAACAGGAACATGCATGAAATAAAGCCTGCCTCTCCTTGGATTAGCAGGCTAAATGAGTCAGAAGCATAGCCCAGTTAGTTAGATCAGGTGGGAGTCATCACAGCGAACTGCCAAATGCTTTTGAAACAGTGTGCTCATGCAACTGCATGGGCTCCTGACTCACAGCGTGTGTTGAGGCACTTGTAGCAGAAAGACAGTGCAAATCCTACCGTTGTTCAGAGATAAGCGTGAGACCAATCTCATCCACTGCAGGTACCAGACGGTCAGCCATCCTCCTGCTCCCATTAACACATTCCAAGTCATCTCCGTCCTGACCAGTCACCTGGTAAATATTTTTTATGCAGTGAACAGTTCCAGCTCTTACATTCCTGCTCCTGGGTGATACAAGTCGCAGTTCTGATGAGTTGCACTCTACCTGTCCTTGGCAGGCACTGTTAATGAGGATAGCTTAATGACATCTCCCTTTGATACAGTCACACTATGCTCTGTGTAATAGTAGCTAGCTGGGAATCTGTCTTAGAGTAAATTTATATTGATGATGCAGTTACCTTAAATTATGTCCCTCAGCTTTATGTCTTTTGCTTGTCCTCACCTTTTTTGTTTTGTAGCCCTGTTTTTGTGGCCTTTCTTCCTAAGCAGGCTCTAAGCAGGCTGGGTTTATGTGATCACTTTGTCTAACAATCCCTTCCGTAACCATTATGGACCCATGGCTAAAGTAGACAGAGGAATACCTCACTCACCATGGCAGGAGAAGGTGGAGAGAGTGCAAGATTGGGCCAAGGCCAATTGTATGAATTTCAACAAGGCTCAGTGCTGGGTCCTGCACTTGGGTCACAACAACCCCATGCAACGCTACAGGCTTGGGGAAGAGTGGCTGGAAAGCTGCCCAGCAGAAAAGGACGTGGGGGTGTTGGTCAACAGCCAGCTGAATATGAGCCAGCAGTGTGCTCAGGTGGCCAATAAGGCCAAGACCGTCCTGGCTTGTATCAGAAATAGTGTGGCCAGCAGGACTAGGGAAGTGATTGTCCCCCTGTACTCGGCACTGGTGAGGCCGCACCTCGAGTACTCGTTCAGTTTTGGGCCCCTCACTACAAGAAAGAAATCAAGGTGCTGGAGCATGTCCAGAGAAGGGCAACGAAGCTGGTGAAGCGTCTAGAGCACAAGTCTTGTGAGGAGCAGCCGAGGGAACTGGGATTGTTCAGCCTGG
This sequence comes from Grus americana, assembly GCF_028858705.1. NCBI lineage: Eukaryota > Metazoa > Chordata > Aves > Gruiformes > Gruidae > Grus > Grus americana. The sequence continues at coordinate 22,719,781 of NC_072854.1, forward strand.
AGAAAAGGAGGCTGAGGGGAGACCTTATTGCTCTCTACAACTACCTGAAAGGAGGTTGTAGCCAGGTGGGTGTCAGTCTCCTCTCTCAAATAACAAGCAATAGAACAAGAGAAAGTGGCCTCAAGTTGCGCCAGGGGAGGTTTAGATTGGATATTAGGAAAAACTTCTTCATTGAGAGGGTTATGAATCATTGGAACAGGCTGCCCAGGGAAGTGGTTGAGTCACCATCCCTGGAGGTATTTAGAAGATGTGTAGATGTGGTGCTTAGGGACATGGTTTTGTGGTGGACTTGGCAGTGCTAGGTTAATGGTTGGACTTGTTGATCTTAAGGGTCTTTTCAACCTAAGTGACTGTATGATTCTAAGATGGGAGACAAGGGTAGCTCAGTTAGAATCATTTCTGCATGGTAGCATTCCTCTCAATAACCACCGTGTGTGTACTGGCAAACACGTTGCACGGAGTATCTTGACCCAGTGTCAATTAAAAACGCTGATGGAAAGCCTTGAGAGTATTGTTAAAGCTCTGTTAGGGAGGAACATTCAGGCCACAGGAATGAAATGGAGAGACTGCAATGTGAAATGTGGAACTTGAGCAGTGTACAAGGTGCTGCAAAGGGTACTGTGAGATGGGGGTATAACTGGGGAGGCATGGAAGCATGGTGTGCATCTTAAAAGAGATGACAGAGATTAGGGATCATGGGGTGAAAGGCAGGCTGTGGGGAAGGTGGCATGTTGAACCTTAGAACAAGGGGCAAATTGCATAGCTAGGTAATTGTTTAGGCTTCAGATTTAAAAACAAACAAACAACACTTGGATATAATTTCTGATCTTGTAATAAGATCTTTCTTCAGGTAGCTACAACTGAAAGCAAATAAAAAATTCAAGATGTGGGTAAATAAATTACGCAAAATATTTGAGTTTTGTGGTCAAATGTATGGAATGGTAAAATCAATAAAATCTTGTTTTGTATCCCTCAGTCTTAACTTCTCAGTATTAAACACAGAACTACTACTGATAAACATAAAAAGAATTTTAATAAGATTAGTATTGTGATCTATGTCAATTGTTAAAGAAATAGGACAAGGATTACTACTTCTTCCAAGAATTTTTATTTTTAGTTTGGAATCAGAGATATATTATTGCACTTGCCATGTACATGTACATTTTGAACATGTAGCTATACATGTTGTTCCGATTACTATTTTGATGGTGTCAAATAAACCTTAAAGCTGTTTTAAGCTTTTCATACAGGTTATGCTTGGTTTTTACAACATTCCCTTTACTCTTCCCTGTAATAATTTTTGAAACTCAAACAACTTCATGATTTACTTTGCAATGATAGGGTTCATGGCAACCTGTTGTGTTTCCTAGTCCTCACTGTCATCAGTATGAGCCCCAGGATTCACTGACATGCAAATTTTCAGTCAACATTTTCATTGATCAAGACAACTTTCCCCTTTGCCGTTCCTGACAAGGAGGAGTCATATCTCAGATAATCTCAAAAATTCCTATATTCTTTCCTGGACCCCCATCCCATGCCAGCAGCTAATGTGGAAAAAAGAGGAATCGATATCTATTGGATGTGACTGACGTGAGTGCTGAAAAATCAGAATTTGAGTCCATTTCTGTCAATTCAGCCTGCCTTGAGTGAGAGAAGTTACCCTGGAAAGTAAGAAAGTGCAGCAAAGCAACTGGATTAACAGCACAGAAAAGCTGAGTCAGGCTGGGTGATTGTTTTTTGTTTGTTTGATTGTTTGTTTCTGGAATAGTCTGTTTACTGGAAAAAGCAGTTTCACAGGGTTCAAAACAAGGCACTCATTTGAGTAGAATGTATTTGCTGGCAAATGTCTTTGCTTTGCTTCGTCCCTAAAACGACTGGTGGAGGTGAGGATGATGGTGCCAGCAATCTGATTCACCCACTTGTCCTTCTTTTAGGACAATGGTCCAGGGTGGGAATTTCCTCCTCAGCCTGAAAGGTTTGAGGTCACTTCTCACGTGCCTCGATGCACTTGCCGTGGAGATTCTCCAGTCCTGGCATGCCATCAGCGGTGATTTCCTTGGGCACAAGGAAATACTGACCTCAGCATCTTCTCTTCTGGGTGATAGTCTGAAGAGGCATTCTCCATTTTTCTGTAGCTCAGAGCCTTGAGGTGCAACAGGGCAAATCAGTTTACCCACTTCTTACATTGATTCCTGACTGTGTTACTAACAGGAGTACCACTAGTATTTGAGCTTCTACTCTAGTCTCCAGGTAGAACAGTTAGCTAGAGTTTAAAACATTGCTTCATTGTGACACTTGAGTGTGTGGAGAATGACAACGAGGTGTTATACCTCGAGGTAATGCTGTGCATTATTGATTGTAAGCTAGTATGGGGCATGAAATAGAAAAATCGCACAATTTCTTTCCTTTTTTTCCTCTTATTTTTCATCTGAGCTACGAGGAAGGTTACAGGGATTTGTCTTGTTCATAGTAAAGTGAAGGTTAATTAGTAAATACTTTTCAGAGCACTGTTAAAATCCTCAGATTAAAGGCTCCAAATACTGCAAGTATAAAACATTCTTATTTATTATTCATTTATTTTCAGCTCCTTCAGGACATGTGTAAAACTCATTTCTAATTTAAAAAACAATTAATTGTAATTTGAGACCCAATTTTTTCATCTGATATTTTTGGGGGGAGGAGGAAGGAGGTCATCTTTGGATTGAAAAACCATCTAAAAAATTACAGTGGAAATTAATGAACAGAGTTTTATTGATGTTCAGGGCCTCTACAGGAAAAAAGTATAAATATTAAAAACAAGGCTCTCTTACACACTCTAAATTATAGATAAATGCAGCCTCAAATTTTCTTCCTGTTTTTAAGTCATCCTCTTTACCTGGCCCCTGTGGTCTTTTCTCTGGTTGAGCTGATCAAAGCAGGGTACTGAGAAGAGTGGTGGCAATGCATCATGCTTGATTAGTCTGGAGCTTTGAAGGGCTGTAAGAGTTTTTCCTGGTCTGAGCCATGTGATGGCCTGTCTCAGTGAGGAACTGGCCAGTTGAACATTTTCTTGGACAGTATCCCTTTCCCCCTGACCAGGGGAAGCCCAGAGTTGAATTCTTTGTCTTGGGTGACTGCTTTCTGTTGAGAAATAGCAGTAGGGGACAAGTTCTGAACCATGTTATTAGGTATTAGTAAGGTTATGAAATGAGGTTTATGGGTCTAATATTTATTTTATTAAAGTTTTACAGCTCATTTTTAAACATCATTATAGAGTGTCAGTGTTTATTAGAGATCTGTGTGCGTTTCCAGAGTGCTCATTGCTGTGGTTTCTGAGTACCTGAGGTGCCGAAGTTATCAATTTGACTGTGAAGTTAAATTAGGCTGTAATGCCCTTGAGTATGTTTTCTCCAGATCAGGCAATAATCTCCATGATTATGGGCTCTGTTGTGTATTAATTGACCATGACTTGTTATGCATCCTAAACTGAAGATGCATAACCTATTTCAAGGTCAGTTATCTCCTAGACAAATGTCTCAAAAGGGTGAATATTGATGAATTCCAGTGTTACAAGCAGCTTTCCCTTTAAAAATGTAACACTGCTCTTACATGCTTTTATGTAACACATCCAAAGATTGTCTTCCTTAGATCTTCTTAACACAGACATTTGTAGCAAAATTTTCAGCTTTTTATAATTAATGAAGAGAGACAATAAATTATTAACTTTAGAACTATGACTAAATGCCTTTGCAAATGGTTGTTTGCTGGGAATGTGCAATTTTAATTGTGCTCTGGTGAAGTTATCTGTGAAGCTATGGAATATTAGTTGTGGTGCCTGCATGGAGAAGAAGAAATTGTACAGTATGAGCAAAAAGAAAATTCAGAATACTTAAGGGGTTTTGAATTAGTGGGCACACTGGAAATCAAGCAAGCTGTTTGCATTATAGTCTAGTGTTTTAATCTGTGTTAAGGTCCCAGAGGCTGTAGATTTCCCTATGCGAAACTCACTGACTGAATGGGAGTACTCTGTAACAAAAGGCTCGACAGCTGGACCCAAGTTCACATATAGTAATTGTAAATCTCAAAAAAAAAAAAAAAGGCGAATGAAGAATAAGGGGACTAATAAGGAGAATTCACTTTATTGAACTTCACTGCAGTAGATGAAGCCATTGAAGGCATTTTCAAAATGGCCCCTAAGCTGGTGATTTTATAGCAGCAAATGTCTTACATTTCCTATTTCAGTGAAATATTTTTTTCTATTCATAGATTTTTAGCAGATATGATGAATATGAAACAGTATTCTAGATATGTGCATCTATTTCTGTGTTATTAAAATGACCTGAATTTCCCTAAAGCTTGCTGTCTTCGCATCTCAGTGGTCTTTATTAAGGTGACCTAACGACCTAATCATTATTATCTCAAAGCCTTCAAAATGGAAAACTCAGAATAAAATATTAACTTGATGGAGGCTGAAGAGGAAACTGGTAAGGACGCTGGCATAAGAACTCAGTAGTCTTGTCCTCAGCCTACTCTCTTTCTAATACCACTGTGCCTTGGCACCGACTTGAAGCTTGTGTAGCATTTTGTCACTAGTTCTCAGCACTGACTCAGATGTTTCATAGCCGTTTTAGTACTGGTATATTGATTAGCACAAGAACAGTCACTGGAATTGAACTTAATATCAAAAGATCATAAATAAATAATTATACATATTTCTTGGACAAGACAGGACCCAATAAGCTTAATTAAAATAATTGTGAATAAGATATAAAATCATATGCCAAAATTATTATTTTTCTTCATTTATAGAAAGTTACTTTTGAATCATAATTTATTCAAAGTTTTTTCTGTTGTTGTAGCTGAACTAGAACAAATACTGCACTATACATTATACCTTGAGGGTAGCATAGAACTTCTTTCTTAGAAGAAAAGGATGAATAAGAAGCTGCTTCTATGCTTTTGACAAATGAATAATATCTTACATTCTGAAAGCTTCATTTTTCATAGTTTCATTGCTTGTTTGGTATTTGTTGTTTAAAAACTATGCCTCATGCATTTTTAAGTCATTTTGTAACAACACAAAAAAACCCACAACACAGGGTCACAGCTGGGCACCTGTGTTTACTAACTGTATTCAGCTACTCCAAGTCTTGCTGGTTTCTAAAATACAAACAGCCAAAGTGAGCAGTACTAGAAAACTATGGGTCTATATAGAGATTTGCTGTCCAATTTCCAAGCAATGCAGACCTGGTGCTGTGACTGTGTTTACTTCCCTAGACTCACTTTACGCTGCCAGCAGAAGTAAGTTTAGCCAGATGCCAAATGAGACTGCAGTTGAGAATAGGGCTCTAAGACAGAAAGTGGACAAAGTAGTGTTCCCTACTATTTTTCTAATATTTTCTTGAAAGGAAAAATTGTAACAATGTATAGTTTCACAGGTTTTCCTTGAATGCTATTGAAGAAGATTTTGCAAGATGGACAAAGGTGCTCTTCGTGATTGAAAAGAATAAAAATCCCAAAATGAAAAAAATCCCGAGAAGAACTATTTCTCTTAAATGATTCAGTAGTCTGCTCATTTTGAGGTATATTGCAGCTGGGAGACAAACTGAATATTTTTAGAGAAGGAGGTAGGAGGTAAGCCTTGTTATTATATCTGGTATGTTCCTCATCCCCCAGTTCTAAAATTAAATCCCTGGCTGGAATTTAAGCTGGATGCCTGAAGCTGGCTATAAAGACCAGAGTTTCTTAGTCCTGGGTGGAATTAATTTCACCTACTACTGGTATAATAGAGATGTCTGCATATTGAATTGATGACTTCCACCCTATTTACAATGAATGTTGAGAAATAGGTGGGTGTAGGTCTGCCTCCTTTCAGGTCTGTACATCAGATGAGATGAATCGTGCCCTTAAAGTGACCATTTTTCTCTCTTCACTGTGAGGCAACTAGCTTATATATAAGTCAATGCAGTGATCTACATATGATTATATGAATCCCACTCTACAGTGTTTGTTACATAATAAAAAAGGACCCCTCCCCAAAATCAATGAAAAATCCAGTAGACTAGCTTAGAAAAGCTGCTCAGTCCAAGGTCATTGCTGCTTGATTTAACTTCTTGTTCTATACACTGCCCGTCTCACCTAATGAATTATGTTTAGCTGTCCATTAGTCTTGCAGAATACATGGCTCCTCTCCCTTTTCCCCTTTTACATTAAACATCACATTCATAGATAATAAAAATGTCCACAAAAATACATAGCCATAGAAAAATGTTGCCTTCTTAATGGGGCCAGATATTTTGAACCTAAATTTTCACAGCAGGATTTCAAAATGGATGTGATTTCTTTTCATGAAAAAAGTCAGATAAATACAGCCATAGCAGAGTTATTTGTGGTTAGGGGAACTTTTATCTCTCATCTCACTGAGTGTCATTTATCTAGAAGCATGAGGAAGACTGTGCATCTAAGAGTGAGGCTCACCCAGGAAGATTCTAAACATGGATGTTTAAAGAAGAGATTTAGTAGGTGATTTTCATATTGTAAATGAAAGACAGTTTTAAATGAATTCCTTAATAATGGGGACTGTGTGGCTTTTAAACCATTCAGCTCTGTGATGGGATGCTTCTAGCTGCATGGAGAATGGAAACATTTAGCTCAGTTTTAACATGGGGTTTGAGCCAACCAGAAGGCCAGGTGGTTTCTTAGGGGAGTATGCTGAGACAAATATCTTCCTCATGTATTCTACAGCTTCTCGATAGGCATCTTAGAGCTTTTGGTTAAGGCTCTCAGATCCAGTGCCCTCTGTCATACAATGAGTAAATCCACTTCCTAGATAGAGGGATGGATAATTGCCTTGCCACATCTCTACTGTAAAGTTAAAATTGTTTTGGTAAGGAAATAATGAAGGATTACTCAGGAGCAAAGTGAGTCCACAAGAAGTCTCAAGTAAGACATATCAATAAGAACAACACTGGATGCCAAGCCTACAGAGAAAATGAAACTCATAGGTGACCCTATTAGAAAGTCAGTGTTTTCAGTTACTTTTTCCTGGAACAAAGATAAATGGGATGTTTCCTGTTGTGACTGTAGGAATACTCTGGGATATTTCAGAGATCAGTGCAGTAACTTAGCACTACCACTGTTTCTACAGTGACTGATGCAAGTAACAAGTGCTGGGGCTGTACCTATGATCTTGGACAGTGGACTCCTATGATATCCTCCCTACCTTTTTTTCTGTAATGTACTGTGGTAAGATGAATTCTCCAAATCTCACAGTAGTGTTTGCATTTTCATTAGTCAGAGGATAATATACATAAACAAGGTTGACTGCAGGGTCAGGAAAGTAGATGTTTCTGTTCCCAACTGAATGTCCTTCTAACAGAAACAGAATCGTATGGCCTCCTGTGTTTTAGCTACGTACCCCGATGAGTTTTTTAATTCTTTATGAATGAAATACAACTCCAGTAGAACCATTATTCCCTCTCCATCCTTTCTTCCAGTCTGATAACTGGGTTACATTCCTGGGAAAGGAGAGGTGTGATAAAATCTGTCCTGCTGAAGAAGGCTTTGGAAGAGACCTGTTTTCCTGCTTCTTGCATAAAGGCAATCCTAGGCTGGTATAGTAAAGATGAAAACAGTTCCCTTTCTTCTTACTCATCAACCTTGTGTTACCAATGGCGGTTGCCACTGATGCTGAGATCTTACTGATGAATTAAAAGGATTTTAGTGTCTTAGATGGACTCAGAGCATGTCTAGCTGGGTAGGTCTACTTCTGAGACTTTGAAGGGAATGTAGGTGAAGAGATACTGTTTTAGAAACTCAAAATGGCAGAAGCTTAAAGCATGTGCACGATATAGGTTCTTCTGCGAATAGCTGACTCTTTCCATAATAATTTTACGACACTGCTAATATAATGGCGACCAATGTACATAGTAGGATTTTTTACTCTTTGTTTACCAGTTGTATTTCCTCCTCAATGCTTATTCCATTTTTCTAACAGAAAATCTGATAAAGTAGGACCACTCTTATTTTCTCATGTATGGCAAGATAATTCTTTATACTTACAAATCCTAGGCTCAAAACAGGATAAACTTCTTCTTACGTATATTGTGTTCATTGTTAAAAGCCAAACAGATCTTTTTTGCAAGAAGTTAATACTAATGCACCTTCCTTTTATTTCTGAAAATAAAGAACATGAATACCTCAGTAATATTAATCACATTTAGATGGTGAATACCAATATTCAAAACTGACCCTGATTTCAGCCATGGTGGTTGGACCACATGACTCCAGAGGTCCTTGCAGCCTAAATGATGGTAGTCTATAACCACTACAGAATGTTTTGACAAAACTTCTAAATCACTTCCCTTTTCTGGATTTTCGTGACTTTTTTTTCATTGAACACATGCTTCCCATCCCTTTCCCGTAAAGTAGCTCTTTAAACTTGGTAGATGATTCCTTTTATTTCCAAGGCAAATCGCTGGCAGCTGTTGCAGAGTGATTCATGGTGTCTACATTTAAACAGTGATGCCTAATCATTATAAAATGATCCATCTGGGGTTTTATTCTACAGAGGGGACTTTCTGTGCTATGAAAAGACACAAAGCATGTGACACAGGAATATTTTAGTATGAGAACATAGCAAATGCTCTGTCTCATAGCTTTCTAGATTCTTGATCTTCCCCTAAACCTTAAACAGCAGTATATAAAGCTTACTTATGGAAACTGTAAGTTGCTGACACAACTGTCCTGTTCTTTATTTAGGGTAAGATTGTGCCTATTGGCATAGCCTTGAGTGAGAGCTGGTGTGTGAACTGCATCATTGTAATGCCAGCCTGGGGAAGTATGGTGACTCAGATATTCCTCTGAATCACATTTTCTCTTCTGCTTCTTCTGTGCTCTGAGGGAATAGTAATTTACTTCTGGAAATTAGTATCTCTTTTCAGTGGCGCAGCTGTTCTAGCCAACAAGTCTGGAAAAAGACTTCAATCTCCACCCGTTCCTCGCTATGTTCCTTCTGCTCACCTGTTTCAAAGGTAAATAGTCTGGTTTACTCCTACACACTCAGGCCTAAAATTTAGGTAGTTTGTATAGGGCTCTAATTGCAGGGTTCTTCCGTCCTCTCTTGTGTGGGTGCATACTTGCAGACTACACCTTACAGAGAAGACTCCAGTTGTGATAAAGCAACCTAGAGAAAATAAATAGCATTTTATTTTGACACAGTCATTCAAGTAAAACAGGACTGATAATTTTGAAATTTTGTACCAATCCATGAATTTAACTTTTCTTTATCAAACAGCTTATAGTTTTGTACAGCAAACAGATTCAGTCCTAATGCAGTCTGAAACAGAATCGGTCAACCTCTGGAAGTATCTCCCCTCCCTGACTTTTACCAGTTTGAGCGGAAGTTTCTTGACATTTTACTTGGTGATATCAACCTATGGAGGTTTATTCTGCCATTGCTTCACGTGACTAGCACATCATATGTGGAACTGAATGGGCATCTTAGAACTTACACAATTGTAGGAAGGATGGCAGAATAACTGAATACCGGTTATCAGCACTAGTTATGCTATAGAGGAACTAAAAACTACTCTTTTTGTGTTTTAACACATCTATGCCAAACTTCTCCAGCTCAGGTCTAAATATGATATACTGTTGCACCTGAGTTTATTCTGATTTGGTGCTGTAGTATCACCTTGCCATGTAGGAGAGTACTGGTGAATAAAACACACACACACACCACTTAACACAAGCATATAGTAACAGATAACACTTCATGTATGATTTCTGAATTACAGAAGAAAAATGTGGTGACGAGCAAACCAAAAAGCACTTCTTTTCCTCTGCTGAAGAGGTGCAGGGCATTGAACAGGTGCAGCATCCTTAGCCAGGGGAGATACTGCTGGAACAATGCTCTCCCTGTTTTTCCTTTGTGCTCATTCTTGTAGGGACTGTGTTCTTATATACCTCCTTGTTTTCCCCTTTGAATTTTCATTATATGTAGCCTGTTTTATGTGTTTGATGTATGCTTTTATTTTCTTTATCGTGCTCTAAAAGCAATTCTGCGGAGCTCTCCAAGTTGCGCTCTTTTAGTGGCCAGGAACTGACCATTTGCAGTATATCCTTCCTCCACTGGGGCCTCAGTGTTATACCAAGTCTGTTCTCTCAAGACACCTATTACCATTCTGCGCTTTTACACTCAGGGACCCCTTCTAGAATGCAGACTTTATTATAACCATACTGAGCAGTTAATCTAACAAAACACTGTAAGGCTGCTGTTGACCACAGCTGGTGGCATCGTTGCCAAGATCCATCTTGTACTCCTGTCGTAACGGGAGTTCTCTACATTTGCACACATCTCAGTCTAGACCTCAATGTTTTATCTTATGGTGAATAGTGATCATTAACATTTTTACATTTTGTACTGATGAGGAAGCATAATGTTTGTTTTATTACAGTAAGAGGAGGAAGCATAGAAACATTCAGAATAAGCCTTTTGTTAAGAGCTACACAAGGCCTGGAGGGATAAAAAGCGTCTACAATACAAATGCTCTGCTTAGTGTCTCCAGTATATATAAATGCTGATAACCATTCAAAGGATAAACAGAATGCTACAATAAATTGTAATGTACTTTCTACTTTGCCAAATAGACCTGATCCAAACATTGTTTCACCGGTGCTACATTTTTCTACTTAACTGTGTTATGCATCTTTTTTCAGTTTGAGGTCATTACCCTTAATGGGGAATCAGAAAGAACAGAGAATGTTCTGTATTGTATTAAGAGAATTGTTATGAAAATCTGTGTGCTGACTGCATATTTTTTTTATAGAATATGCCATGGTACAGTTACCCATAAGTGGTTTTCATGAAACACCATGCCATATAATATGAGTGCACTGGTGGTAAGACAGCTCCTTCAATCTTGCATCCTGGTTAATCCACTTTAAATGTGCAGGGTTTGGTTGTTGGTTTTTTTGTTTGTTTGTTTGAGGTTTTTTTTTTTCATTTGGACTTGCTCTAGTTTATAGCTTTCTTAAAGTATAATAATCTTTGGAAGGATTTACCAGCTCAGGAAGCCAAATGATTGACACCTTGTCTCAAGGCATTGCCTACTAACAAAACCCAGAAAGAGGAACATCCTTCTTCTGAAATGCCATTGGCGTTGCTGTTTACTTCGTGATCCCTGTTAACACCTAGATTTCTATCAGCTACTTCTTGCCTAGCCATGTATGCCCCTTTTTGTATTATTGCATGTGATTGTTCCTTTCTAGTATCAGTACTTTGCCTAGTCTCTGTTGAATTTTATCTTCTGAATTTTGATCATTTTGAATTCTGATGCTGTCTGGCAAAATGCTTTCTATCCCTAGAGTGGTATGAATGTGCAATGCAATTGTTGAAAATATATTACAGTCCCAGATTTGTGCCTGTGCTGAAGATGTCCTCCAAGTTTGGTGACTCCAAGTTTGATGTCTGACAGTTGATAATGGCAAGAATGTTTTGGATTTTTTCCCAAGAGTTCTGTTTCTCTGTAGTAATGATTATATTTAGGTTATACTTAACAAGTCTGTTTATTAAAATTTGCAGCAATATCACCAAACATATTAAAGTCATTCTTATATTTGCTGATCAGCAGGCAGTTGCGTTGGCTTTACTATGCCTGGCAAATTCTTACTGGCTGTTTATAGATTATCTTATATTCTTTTTATAGCCTAGGGTTTTTGATAGCTTATTTTGCAATATTTTGACTTTCAACGCTAGATTAATATGTTTCTAATTTCCTCAGTCTTTCTTTTTCTGAGTAGATAGATGTCTTGTGTTTGCTATTCTGCTACTTCCTCCTTGTGTTCTTGAAAGTGATCTCTCTGTTGAGACTGCTTTGGCTAGTTAGAAAAGTTCTCTACAGTGATTCATTCTCTGAAGCTTTATATGTCTGCATTTTCTAAATATTCTTCAGCTTCTTTTCTTTCGCTGGTCTGCTGTTTAAAATGCATGTTGTTTGGTAGCTGATTATAATTAATTTTTCTGTGTGTGAAAACTGAAGCAAAGTGTTGAACACTATCCATCTCTGCGTATCATACATATTTTTTTCTTCAGTCCAATTAAATAATGGTCTCTTCCTTTCTTTTGTATTCCTATTATTGCTTAATGTATTTATAGACTTTTTCCTCATTGTCTTTTATGTCTCTAGCTAATTGAAATGCCTTTTGCACCCCAGCTTTTTGATTTTTATCCATATGGGGCATGTGACCTATCCATTATGCTTATCATTAATCATGTGCTCTTGTTTCCACTTTTATAATGATTCTTCTTCTATTTTCAGGTCATTAAAAAAACTACTGATGCAGTTAGAATGGTCTCTTCATATTTTTCCTACCTACACTTCAAAGGGGTTTGATTTTGTGTATTCAATATAGTTTCTCTCAGTAGGTAGTGGCTCTCATGTGCTCATTTATCCTTCAGATTATCTTCTTGAAAAATCTAACTGTGGCTTTTTCTCCTCTTTTAATCTGTTTTTTAACTCAGAACAAGGACTTCAAATGTTTTTTTCAAATAGTAAACTTCATCATTTCATGATGACTCCATATTAGCTCTGCATTGCCAGTTGATTCCCCTATTAGTTAAACCCAAACCTAAAATCGCTCCTCCCCAGTAGCTTTTCCACCTCCTGAAACTTAATGAACTTTTGCATTAAAGATTTGATGATTTACGTGTCCTAAAAATAAATAAATAAACAAACAGTCCCCCCAAACCCCTACCTACTCCTTGGGGATGACTCTGTTTTCCCTTGCTAGATCTACCCAGAGACATTCAATAGGTTATTAGTTCTTCCTGAACTTCAGAATAAGTGTTCTAGATATGCAATTCAACACCTTCTTGCCTGTGCTTGTTAAAAGGCAATTTCTTCCACCATGTCTCTGTGATATCTATGATGTGCATAGGTGCTTTTATGTTTTCCTTTCTAGTGCCCTAATATCTGGCATTTACCAGAAGATTCAGATAAAATTCCATTATTCTCACTCTTATTTCTCTTACAGCCTTACTGCAATGTCTAATTTCTGGATTAGTGTTTTATAAGTGCCTGTGGGCTTCTCACAACCATTTGCTCTTACTCTACTGTAATAGCAAGACTTCACTCATCTGTCTTGTACCCTAACTAAAAACTCTTTCCTGTTTTCAGGTGTTATCAGTTATCTCTGTGGTCCTTAGGGAGATTCTTGAGATTCAGTTTCCCTTGGGACTGAGATGGTTTTCTCCTGGCTGTTGGACTTTACCAGGGCAATGTGCCATTGTTCCTAGGTTTTAGGCTTAATGTGCATGCACAATCATTTTGTCTGTCTGCAAATCTTCCCCTTAAAAACTTAAGGTATGCCTGTAGATGGCTAATCCCAAGCTGTTATACATATGACAAAATAATAAATCACATGAGGAACTGCAGGATGCTACAGGTAGCCCAATGGGAGTAATGTACGTGTAGATGGCCCATCCTGTCCTTTGGTGATGTTCATAAGATGGCCACATGAGAGACAGCAGGACACTATAGATAATGAAAGGGAACCACTAGTTCAACTGAACTGAGGACCAAGGCAGGAAGTACCAGGGCAACTGTAGCAGAATCACCAAATGAGAGTATAAAGTCAGCAAAACCAGAGCCAGTGAGGAAAGGGAAAATAGAGTAGGCTGTTTATTTGGGAGGGGATGAGGTTGGTAAAAGGGAGGAGCCTGGGAAGGGGAGAAAGGGAGTATAAGGTTACACAAATCATCTGCTTGGAGCTGTTTGGGGATATGAGTTGGGCAGCCTCTTCACGACCAGCGCAGTCTATGGCAGGATGACATATCCATTGCTGCTTGTGGCCATGCTGGTGTCTGACTGGCTTTGGTGGTTAACTGGGATGCTCTCTCTAATGCCAGTGAGGGACCTCTGAGAAGGACTTTCCAACAAAACCCTGGTAAACTCACTGATGTCAAAGTTGTGAAGGTTTGTAGTTTTTTAACTACAGTTAGGCAGCTAGGGAAGGGAGAGAGACCCAAATTTGATCAGATTGACAGAAAGACTTCAGTCCGATCTCCAAAGTCAGCTGCGTGAGCAACAGGTATGTCTCTGTGGGCCAGCCAGCACACAGTACTGGCACGTGGCTGAACCACAGCTATTAAGAAGCCTGGGAGAAAGACTGGGCTGGGCTTAGGGAAATATAGGGAAAGGAGGAATGGAAGGAAACTGGAATTATTACCTGAGGGACTGGGTGCACAGGGAGAACCTAGAATACAGTAATAAGCATGTAAGGGGTCAGGACATAATTGGAAACAAACAAACAAATGAAAAATGTTTTTGTAGCCCCTGCTTATGGAAACAATATGTTTCAAATCCCCATGGATTTCCTCTGACACGTTTTTGGGTGAAGAGGAATTATTTATTTAGTTTCCTTTTTCCGCAGTGAATCATCCTAATCTTTCAGGAAAGTAATCATCACAAACTTTAGACTTTAACTATGATAAAAATACCATTTTCCCCCCTTGCTTTTCTTTCAAACTTTATCTGCAAATTATTTCTATTGTTCTGACTCGGCACTGATAAAATATCACTCTTATTTTCACAGAACTAACATCATCTGCAAATTATCTCCTTTGTTCTGATGTCTTTTCCATATAATGTTCACTGACTTCACTTATGACAAGCAATCTTTGTGTCATTCATTTGGGTAAAGAATGTAGTATGTGTGTATCACAGCTCTAGAGCTGTTATTGTGCAGATCCCAGACAAAATTATCTACTGTCCTCTAGTGTGCTGTGTTCACAAAACCAAAAACAATTAGCCAAATAAAATTTTCTTACCTAATCAAACATATTTGACTTAAAATTCAAATTGAATGTAGATAATTTGGGAAAAAATCAGCAGTTTCTAGTCATGGAAAACTCAGTTTTAGTCTTAATGATTACATGCTGCCACAAGATGAAGTACTAGTGACCCCATCTAAACCAGACAAATAAGGAGGTAGGAACCAGTTGCTTTGATTCGCAAGGTTTTGACACTGCTGTGGTTATGAATGACACCTTTGGCCCTGCTGTCTTACCTGGTGGCCTTGGTAGCCTTGCCATCTGCATCTCTTCTCTCTTGTGACCTCAGGTACTGCAAAAGCCTGTCTGTTTTCAGTTTATGTGTCCCTCAGTTCAGAAAGACTAGAATTAGAAGACTGAAAAATGACCAAAGCCTAAATGTACCACCCAAGCAACTTGACACAGTAGGGGACATCAATCTGACTTCAAATCATTCTCTTTTAGCTCTTAAAGAAAAATACACTCAGCATCCCTACTCATGCACCACTGTAGTTGCTTTTCTCTTAACCCTTTAAAGACTGCTTTATCTGTCTGTAAACAAGAATCAGCACGGCTAAATCACTGTTAATGTTCTGAGGAGCTGTAGGTATTCAAGTAATTCTCTTTGTACTCTTTGCATTCTGATAGAGCAAATTCTGCTGTTGTGGGTAAGAATTGCTGAAATTTATTAATGAAGTAGAAAAATGAAAGATAGGACATAATTTTTCTTAATCAAAGTTGCTTTTTTAATCTTTAAGTTTATACAGTAATCATTTTTTTCTTTGCTATCTCAAAGTGTGTTACAATTGAGTATGATAGCTCTATATAGTATTGCCATTTCAATGCACAAAAATGTGGAAAGGTTAATACATATTTTCAGGGAACACTTGTACCATAAATATCATACTACATTCCTTTGTAGACTATATATGGAAAAAACCCCACCTGCTTTTAAATTCTCTGTAATATATTTATTACATTTATTAGGATTTTTTTAAAATATTCCTTTGTTTTTATAACTGAAATTACTAAGATTTGACTTAAAATGATCTAAGCTAGCTTTCTGTACAGCAGTGACAAAAATCTCAATTTTAAGTGTGGTTTGTGAGACATATGCTGGGATGCTCTGAGGAATGTTCACTTCCCAGTAACATGAAGTGCCATTTGCTATCTCGGTGGGAATTGCCAGATATTGAATGTCAAGCCTGTCACTGGTTCATTTGTACATTTTGGACCTTAGGATAGTGTCATATGGGGGAGGAATGACAGTGAGAAAATGGCAGAAAAATGCACTTGCAGGAAGGAAAATACATTTCTCTAGAGACACTGGTATATTTTTAATTGCAGCTGTTAAAAGCACTTGTCTGGCATGATAGGTTTGGCATGATGCCTTGCATCAAAGAAGGCTGGTTATACCGCATCCTCTGCAACCTGAGAGAGGCAGTGGTGGCTGCTGTCATAGACTTTGCAATCTTCTTGCCCTCCATGCTTAGGTGACTTGAATGCTTTGCGTAGCTCCTTGCCACCTCTATCATTTTGTGTTTGTGTGCTGCATGCACTGGGCAGTGTAACTTTGCCTTTCCTATGTCATCACCTATAGGCATATCAACAACTACCTTCTTAATTAAGATAGCATGAGCAGTGAAGGGAAGATCATTACATGTATGCTTTACTTCTGATGAGGAGGAAGAGAGTAGGTGTCCAGGTTTCAGCTGAGATAGAGTTAATTTTCCTCATAGTAGCCTGTATGGGGCTGTGTTTGGGATTTGTGCTGAAAAGTGTTGATAATATAGAGATGTTTGATATAGAGATGTTTTTGTTATTGCTGAGCAGTGCTTACACAGAGCCAAGGCGTCTTCTGCTTCTCACACCACCCCACCAGTGAGTGGGCTGGGGGTGCACAAGGAGTTGGGAGGGGACACAGCTGGGACAGCTGACCCCAACTGACCAAAGGGATATTCCATGCCATATGACATCATGCTCAGCATATAAAGCTGGGGACATTCAGAGTGATGGCATTTGTCTTCCCAAGTCACCATTATGCCTGATGGAGCCCTGCTTTCCTGGAGATGGCTGAACACCTGCCTGCCCATGGGAAGTGGTGAATGAATTCCTTGCTTTGCTTTGTTTGCGCACGTGGTTTTGCTTTACCTATTGAACTGTCTTTATCCCAACCCACAACTTTTCTCACTTTCACTCTTCCAATTCTCTCCTCCATCCCACTGGGGGGAGTGAGTGAGCGGCTGCGTGGTGCTTAGCTGCCAGCTGGGGTAAAACCAGACATGGAATATTTTAAATTGATAGAGTTCTTTTCTCCAATATTGCTCTGGTAACTGGCAGGAATCAGAGGTAGGTGTTATGAAATTTAAACAATAGCACCTATCAATTTTCCTACAAGCCTAATATAATTTAATGACCTTTCTGTATGCCATTTTAACAAAACTCGAATATCATGATTCCTGTTTTATAAACGCCTACTTTATTCCTCAGCCACTGCAATCTAATATATTAATATGGTCTCAGTTGATTTGTAACAGTATCATTTTAGCTTTATAATGACAGATTAAACAAATAAATTTAATAAGATTACTCTCGTAGAAGGGTGTGATTTTCCAGCAAATAGGATTGTGGAACTAATTTTCTGGAACCCACCCCCCCCAACCACCTTACCTAAAGCATATGCTGCTAGCCAGCACATCAGCTTTCTACATGCCCCTTTGGAAAAGCAAAAATGACACTAAAGACAGAGGCAAGGCAGACAGAGAGAGACCTAACCTGTACTCAAGGAGCAAGAAGCCCTTTTCACAGAAACACAGAATGGTAGGGGTTGGAAGGGACCTCTGGAGATCATCTAGTCCAACTCCCCTGCTAAAGCAGGATCACCTAGAGCAGGTTGCACAGGATTGCATCCAGATGGGTTTTGAATATCTCCAGAGAAGGAGACTCCACAATCTCTCTGGGCAGCCTGTTCCAGTGCTTGGTCACCCTCAAAGTGAAGAAGTTTTTCCTCATGTTCAGATGGAACTGCCTGTGTTCCAGTTTGTGCCCATTGACCCTTGTCCTGTCACCGGGCACCACTGAAAACAGTCTGGCCCCATCCTCTTGACATCCACCCTTTAGATATTTATAACCATTGATCAGATCCCCTCCCAGTCTTCTCTTCTCCAGGCTAAACAGACCCAGCTCTCTCAGCCTTTCCTCATACGAGAGACGCTCCAGTCCCCTAATCTGTAGCTTTAATAATGATCATTAATATAATTATTAATTATATAATTATAGTTATTAATCATCATTATTTTCCTTCTCTGGGCAAAGTTAAGTGCAGGAAGCATTTATTTCTTATGTCTTTGGCTGTGTTTTTAACTTTATTTAGTCCATGAAATTAGAAACAAGTGACCACCACTGATACGAAGGAGCTAAGGGAGGAATGTTGCTTTCCAGTGCTTCCCTCAAGACATTGTCATGCCCCAGCTCACATACAGGCTTTCAGCAAAATATCAGTTACTGAAAGATTTACTTTTTTTTAGTTCTCTATGAAAATGTATGTTAGGGCATTCTGACCCATACCCACATGACCGTAACATTTGTATCCCCCAATGGCCACTTGTTCACATTCAGAAAAATCACAGTCCTTTCTCTAACTACTTGTTAAACAGTAAACTGTCAATGTAAAAAAATAAAATCACTTGATGGTACCCACTGGAGACAAAACAGTGGAAGCATTTATAAGAACCTTTGAGCACAAGACATTGTTTTATGATTAGATTTTAAATGCACCAGAGTTTTGTAAAACATACCTAAATCTTTCAAACACAGTGTGCTTTTCTCCAACTTTGTAGAGAAAGGAAAATGCAGCTGCTTTTTGGGGGAACCTTTATATTAAGCCAGTCTGGCTGGCTGCTGGGTTGGTAGGGAAAGAGTGACAGCTTCAAATGACTAGCAGAAAAGTAGCCAGCACTGATTATCTAGACTAAGGGCCAAAGGGAGAGACATAACAGATTGCAGCAGCCTCTTGCAGTTTATTTTTTTATTAAAGCGGCACAAGTCTGTTTCTTGCTTCTTCTCATTTTCTACCTGAGAAAATTCTTTGCAAAAAAACCAGAACAAGGTTGCAACAGAAACAGTAAGAAATATCAACACTACTTAGGAACCTTCTTATTGGATGGTAAAAACATGAATTTGCTTTAATAATATTTACCATATTGCAGGTTTCATCATGTCTATGACAGACACCTTTACTAAAAGTTGATTTCTGTGAAGAAGTTTATTACATTTTCCATGATTGAGGAAAGAATTTCCTGCAAAATCAAAAACTGCCAGATTTTGAATTTGTTGAATGTTACATAATGAAAAGGAATGATTTCTGTATCGAGTTGGATCCGCCATGTTTCAGGGTTGTGCTGTGTTGGAATGCTTTTCTTCGTGACAGACACTGAACTGCATGAACTGGTGTGGTTTGAATGCCTTTTAGTGAGTCCTTCCTTGTATCCGTGCTCTTTTTATGGAACAAGTTTCCTGGTCTGGGCTTGTTTCCCATGATATATGCAGTCATATGTTTTCATAGGAACTATATGGCATCACAGAAGTGGCTAGGAAGCTTACTTCTTGGGGAGAGGGAAGGGCTGAGAAACAGGAGCAGCAAAACAGACTTTGACCAAACTAAATCAAACAGTACAAAGAATGTTTCCTTTCTCTCTGATTAACTAAAGTTAAATGTTGCAGCTTAGTCCAAGTTCGGTGTAAACTAACCTACAAAATGGATTAATGGTTTAGTTTTACTCTGGTTGTGGATAAAAGCAATTGCTGAAATGTTGAATTTTACCACTGGTTAGAAATTCTGATTTGTGTTAACTAACCTACCTTGTAAGTAATGCTAAGTGCATAGGCTATCAATGAATGAGAATGCTACTTAAAACTAGTCTCAATTTGTACAATAAATATTCCCAAAGAAAATTGGCAATGTAATTCTATGCAAGTATATGAACATCGAAGCATCCTGGGGGTGAAATCTGTTTCAGAGGCAGTTTCATTCCCATTGCTCCAGTGAAGTACTAATCAGATGACTGACAATAACAGAAGCAAAGTACCACTTTACTCAGTACAGGTAAATTTATGGTTATATTCTTGTATGAAGATAAGACTGCATGTTTCCCACCTACTAGGTAGAAAAGAGGAAGCAAGTAAAGGAACAAGAAAGAAATAGTTGGCATACATAAATGTACAGTAAAGTTCTTATTCTTTCTTGCGGATGTGGGTTGAAAGTACTCCAAAGGACAGTCAAGCTCCAGGGAAATGTTCTGAAGAACAGTAATTTAGAGATTCTCTGTTCTGTTAAAAAAATTTTACTGTGATTTTTCAATATTGATTAAAAAGTACTTTGAGATCACTAATTCTCTGCAAACTTAAGGGATGCAATCAAAGAAAACATTTATAAATGTGTTCTGTTCTTAGATCAAACTGTATTTAATACCTGGTATATATCAATCACTATATTAAAATTATTCTGCTGAATATATTGGATCTGATGACTTGTAGTAATTTACTAGTTCAAAATTAGGTTTTTGCTGAACATTCCAATAACATGTTGTATTTGGAAAGCAAGCAAGTTGTTTGATTAATGCTGGAAAGTATCTTATAGATTCGTCACCTATGTTCCTATGTTACTGTAGCCTGGTCCTCTCTCCTCCTGTTCCATATAAATAACCTGCCTTCCACCCCAAGTAATATCTTCACTTCCTCTGTAACATCTGCTAAGCCTCCCTATTCACAGTACGCTTGGCTCTTTCCCATGTCCCCTAAATCCCAGCTGCTGGGGAAGGAGCAGCTTGTATAATAGCTGATTTCAACATAATACTTGTGCTGATTGGGAGACCGAACAAATCCGATAGTTGCTGAGCTTGTATGGCTGCCTTTCCAATAGGGGTCTTAATTTGGGTTTCTGTTTCCTCTGCCTAGATGCCAATATTCACAGATCTTTTAGCAACTTGTCTTCTAGGTGTCAAGCTCCCTGTAGAAATGCAGGACAGTTGGTGAAGGTGGATGGAATAGTGCATAGGAGAGTCAGAGAACTCTCAAATGGCCAGACAGTTTGGCCACATATATTTAATGTCCTTATCAAAGGAAAATTTAAAAGGATAATGAAGTGAGAGCAAGGGAGCAGCCTGTATGTGTGTCCTCTGGTTCACAAATGGACTCTAGATTAACAGCACTGACACTGCTCTAGACCCTCCCCAGTATTTCTGAATTTACTCCAAAGCAACCCCATTCTTCCCAGTCCATCTGGAGACAGCTACTATACACCCCTCTTTGATCCTGCAAATGACTCCCCCTGCCCATGCCCCAGAGTCACACATCTCCTCTCCCACAGTGCCCCAGCTGCCTCCAAAGCCCTGCCTTCAGCCTTGGTCCTAGTTCCTTTCCCAGACTCCCAGTTCAACCAAGAGCCTCCCAGTCCTGTGGTCCCAACCCTTTCTGCTTCCACTTCTCCTGTGGGACAATCCTGAGCTCAGCACCCCATAGCCATCCACCTCTTGGCCCAGCCAGGTACAGGTACTGCCATTGACACCAATATGTCTGAGCTGATGCATTGCCCTTACATTCTGGATTTGTTCCCAATAGTCACTTGGACTGATTTGTTGGCTGCTGCGACAGCTGAGCCTGTCCCTTTCTTTGGGCTCCTTGCTTGCTAATACAGATATTGATAACATAAGTGATTCTTGCAAGCATAGAGACCTGTTCACAGAGCAGAAACCTGTGCTGGGATAAAGTGAGCACTTGAGCTTATAGGGCTACTGTGGTGAGCAAGAAAGAGGAGTGCTTACTTTACAGAAGAAAATATAATGGGTTGACAGGTTTTATACGGCAAGGTGAAGGCCAAGAAACGATATGATTGCTCTCTATAAATGTATCAAGGAGGTAAACAGCAGGAAGAACAAAGAACGATATAGTCTAAATGATATTGCTGGCATAAGAATAAACTGGCTATGAATAATGTGGGTTGCAATTTAGTAGGATGGTTTTGACCATCCAAGACTGAGGCCCTGAAACAGCATCGTAAGAGCAGTGGAAACAAAAACAACCTACCTAGGTTTGGGTGGAATTTGTCATGTCATGAATGAGACTGGGAGAGTCTCAGTCTCAATAGCACTAGAAGCCTGGTACTCAAGGAGTACCACTAGCACCCAAATTTTCATCTGTAATGCACTGCCTCACCACACACTCCCATGCCTGCCAGAGCCCGGTGGAGTTTTCTAGATGATTCTTAATAAATGTCTTGAACACTAATAATATCGCTTTACTTTGTGGTGTGTCTATCTATTAATGTAACCTGCTATCATCTATGCCTTCTTTTTTTCCAGCAGCTGTGAAATGATTTGATGGTTTTAATTATTTTTCATAATAACCCCCAAATTCCTCTCTTGATTAGCTTGCTAGATGAGATTTCCATTTAGTACATATTCTCTAACTTGGTGTTTGGTTTCCCTGCTAATTATCTCACATTTTTTCTGTGTTAAGCTGCATTTGCCATCTGCTCATCCAGTCACAAAAAAATAGTGGAAAACCTTTTGAATCCGATTGCATTCTCTTAATTACTGGCTCTGTCTCCAGTTGTGTTATTACCCACAGATTGGAAGATCTTGGGGCAGATAATTGATAAAAAACAGTGAGATTCCTTTGATTTTGGCTGAGCCATGGTGACACATACCAAGATCCTGATCTTTCACTTCCTACTGTTGTATATTTTAAGTTCCCCATCTTTCAAAAAAAAAAAAAAAAGTCTGAGTCACTCTTCTCTCAATTTTCACATACAGTATTGGTGCTGTGTTTCCCACACTTAGACCAAGCTCCTACTGTGAATGAGTATTTCATTTAGCTGTACTCTCTCCGGGGAATTCATATGAAGTTAGTAGTACTTCCAAAGAGCATAAATGTTTCAGTAAACATGAACTGAGCGTTCATTTGTGGCTATGCATATGTGAACTTCTGCAGATGTTTTGCAATGCCAATGCCTACAGCATTTAAAAAACCCCACCTTTAAATTCTCATATGTATCTCTTCTTCTTTCTCTGGATCTATTGATACACGTTTTTCAGATTCTCAGTGTTTCTGTATACCATTTTTGTGTAATTATTTTAAGCCTTGCACTTTGATTCTGTGGTGCTTGATCCCTCCTGGTACTTGTTACCTTACTTGATGAAAAATACGTTCTTTTTGTGAGTTGGTCTCTTCAGTCCTAGATTCTTGTTACCAAGCTCTTTCTCACAAAGCCCATTCTTATCCTTCGTTCCTGTCTGTATATTTGTAGATCTTTTGCTAGAGTCTACGTAGGAAAATCTCTTTCTTTCATGATAGACTGTCTTATTTCCTAATCAGCTGAATTGGATTTTGGAGCTATTACAGTAAGGAGACCTACCATGCAAACTATACAGAACCGTTTCTTTCCACTGTGGAAAAATGTTTCATATAAGCATAAGCCTTGTAAGTTGTTAGTTTGAGCAGTGTGACTACAATGTCGTGGCAAGGACACGAAGTCATAGGGAACACAGATTTATTGCAACATTTGATCTTGTGCATCATCAATAATAATATTCTTTTTGAAGGCCTTTTTAAAAGCAGAGTTTGAGCTTCTAGTTAGCTGGACAAGCAAGCTGAAGAGCTGCTTAAAAAACACCTGGATTTCCTCAGGGCTACCAGTTCTTTTGTACTCCTAATTATTGTTTCAACAGCAAGATACCATTGATCTTGATTTTTCTGCTTAACAAAAAGAAATATTGGTTGAATGGTAATTGTAAGCATCTCATTCAATGCCTGCAACATGAGGCAATGCTAATTTGGGGATTTACCTGAAGCTTTGTTTAAGAGATTATTTCTTCTCCCCTCTCAAATGCAATTTAACTTTTTCAAACGAATACTTCTGTTTTCCAATTTTTTAACTTTATTTATGCTGCAATTTATTATTGCATTAGCATAATCAGAATATGTATACTGTGATATCTCTTAATTGACAGAAAATAAGGTAAAGAGGAGGGAATAGATATTCTTAAATTTCCTTTATTTTTGCTGTATGGGTATTTAAGGATCTCCTAATCCAGGCCAATTTCAAAGCAGACACATTTCAGAAAATGCATAAAAGAGTACTTAGTACTGCTGAAATCAGTGTTAATATTTAGCTATTTGCTTTTGTAGGTTTTTGCATCCTGTGTAATTATGTGAAAGCATGTAATTTCACATCCACAATGTTATTGTTATGAAAAAATAATTTAATTTATTATTTATTTTTATGCTATGGGACCAAATGGAACTAAAATTACAACCCTAGAAAAAGTCTTGTGTACCTTCAGAACATGGAAAGATAAAAAATACATGTAGAAATGTTTTATGAATGTTCTCAAAGTATTCAGATTCCTCCAAGTAATTTAGATGTTAAATGAATTTTCGTTGGATTATTATTGATATCATAAAACTAGGCCAGACATACCATAAAACTTCATGTAAACCAAAGCATTTCTAAGTCTAACAGATAGATTCATGTTATTACTAGTACATCATATGATTAATTCCTGAAGACTGTATGATTATTAAAAGGGACTGAAATATTCATGAAGAATTATATATATTGGGAAAAGTGTTTATGTTTAGACTCCATCTTAGCCAATGTTACACTTTACTGTTTTTCAGCCACATCTGAGGTGCGATAGTTTTCGAAATCAAACGATACTTGTCTAATTACATCATCCAATAACTGAAATATTTTAAATAGTAAAACTTAGATGAATAGTACTGAAAAATAGCTATGGTAAATCATGTTGTTCATTTGTGGTTTTTTAAGGATGAAGTATTAAATCTGACAGACAGCTAATTTCACACCTGTGTACGTCTGTTTTCTGTTGATTAGTAATTCAGTGGTGTTTCTGTGATTAAGAGAATTTAGCATTATAAACTAGTTGTTTATGACATTTATTTATGAGTAACTTGTGTATAATTATTTATCATTTTACTGTTGAAAGCTAGATCATAACTTTTTCATTACTTATCTCTTGCAAGTAATTCAATATTATCACCTTGTTAATAATAATCTCCTTAGTTTCAAATTTTCAGGAATTTACCCTTTAGTTACATCTTGTAAATAATTTGATGGTGGCCAGTACAATTGTGGAAATCACATAATGTGCATGTTTATAATCTCTAAATTCATGCCCAGTCCTGCAGATAACCTCACTTAGGTGACTGTTTAGGGGTCAGTCAGCAGACTTCAGTTTGGTTATCTAAAAGAAAAGGCTGCATTAACAACAAACTTGTCATGATTGAAGCAAATTTTCTCCCATTTAAATATTCAAGCAGAAAAACAAACTGAGGGTGACAGTTTCTTGGCATGGACTTTGAACACTGGATCATAAAGAGAAACTGCTCAATTAATCTGTGATTTTTCATTTTTTATGTAAAGTTGCTTCCAGTTATCTTGTTAGGAAGTAGAGAAAAATTCTTATTATTCTAAAATTGAAAGAGACACTTACAGTAGAATTTTTATTTAATGGATTTGGAAGGAAAAAGTAGTTCTGCAGAATAGAGAGAAACTAATTTTGCTTTAAACTCAGTTGACTAACCTGAGAAATTACAGGCACTTACTATGGACTAGTGTCTTTTCTGGACTCTTGCTTTTTTACTGTCTTGAAAGTGATGTGTAATTATATAACTTCATCTCAGGTTTGACACAACAAAATGTTTAATTTCCAAAAGGCAATAACATTCAGATGGGGCTATTAACAGTATCCTGCCCTTAGGCTAGACTAGTCAATGAAAGTTTGCTCCAATGATGATAATGCCAATGATTTCTACTTAATTGGCTGAGTATATTATATATTAATTTAATCTTGAGATTAAATATGTCTAAAATACTTGCAAGGCTTGTGCTGAGATTCTAATTTCAGTGATGTTTAAGAATCAGACAAAAGCACCTCATATGAGTTTTGGGTGTTTGCACTTCAAGTTCCTTGAAGTTTCCAAGCAACATGTAGAGATCCGTGATACTTAGCAGTTACAACTATGGCACAATGCGCATTAACAATTTTTATTTCAACCTGAGGGCTCCCTTTGATGATCGTGCTCTGTACATAGACTCCTAATACTGCAGATCTGGACTTCCTTGTAGCTAACTATTAAAGAAATCACCAGACCATTACAAAAGTATAAAGGAAGTGAAGGTCAAATCAGTGACAGGGAATGCTAGATTGCTGCAGTAATCTGAAAGGTGAGGTTGGCCGAAAGAGGTATACATTGCTCTGTACATGATGTACTGAAGAAAGAAAAGGGACTCATGCAGTTGAAAAGAAATAGCAAATTTAAATCTGCTGTTTCAACTTTGCTTTTGGCTATTTAAGGTTGAATTTATGAGTGTTTCTGCAAAAAGATCAGACTATTTTTTAGTCATTGAATTCCGTATCTCAATGTTAGCTTCATGAAATATTTTTGGACTCTCAACTCCTATTTCTTTATTGCAATTTTACATCTTTTTGTCAAAGGATGCATCTACAGTTCTGATTAATGTTCATTTAGTTGCAACTGGAATTTTGGATTGGTTTTGTTTACGAATGTTGATAAGGAATGTTCTCTATAGAAAACTTCATGCATAAAAAGTTTCCAGATATGGCAAATTTTGCACCTCGTTCCAGCATAGGGACTTTGTACAGATGTGGATGCTCGCTTCAACATAACAAGTTAGAAGCTTGGAGTTGAAGTTAGTAGTTGTTTTACCAAAAATGGTAGACTTTTTTTTTTTTTTAAATTTCACTCACTGGAAAGTTTCTATTACCCCAAATAAATCTTTATTTACTATTGTAAAAGCTAAAATTAAGCACTCCTGTTATTTCAAGCTTTGGTCTGAGTCCTGCAATAAGCTCTTCATGCCTTTGTAATGATTATGACAGAGGTCATGTTTATATATCCAGTGAGATGGAAGTGTTCGAATTCATCAACAGAGCAGGCTTATTTTCTGAGAATGTTCAAGACGGAAAGGGAAGCATATTTTTTGTCAGTTCACTTTTAGATTTTTGCAGATTAGGTTTATTAATACTTGTTTGATGGCAAAGGCTATATAGCATAAACAGATTTTTGTTTCATTATTTTAAATCAAGTTTAATGTTTCACACTGAATTTGTGTTTCTTGTGTATTTGCTCACTCCCACCTGAATACATTTCTGGAAGCCCTTCTCCTGAGATATGCAGGTATATTTAGAATGACATTAGATTCCAAAAGTCGTTACAGACTGGTCAAGACAGAAATCTTTACAGAGGATAGCTCACTGCTCTTGTAAACAAGCCTTTCCCTCCCCCAGTCTGTATTTAAGAAGGAATCCATAGTGGATTCCCTCTCAGGACAGTAGAAAAGGCTTATACAACAGATCAGACCTTGAGCTATGGTCTCTAGCTGTTGGGAGACATTGCCTGGCATGTCAGAGTTCGCTGCTGTAACCTCCTCGAGTAGTCATTTAGCATGTGAGGTCACTACATATTTGGGACTGGACCAGTTCAAAGCTTTAGCTGTATATCCCAGTCCTTTTGTGTTTGAGTACCCTTTTATTAGGATCTCAGAAGTATATCTGCATCAATGAAGGCTGGCTGCACACTGGGCTGCATCACTACAGCTAGTAGGTTAAAGGGAGTGATTATTCCTCTCTTTTTGGCACTTCAGATGCTGGAGATGGAGTAGTGCCCAGTTCTAGCCCCACTCCATTATAAAAAAGACATAGACAAATTGGAGCGTGTCCAGAGTATGGCCACCAAGATGGGTAGGGTACTGGAGCATATGATGCACATGGAGACACTGAAGAGACCTGGATTTGTTCAGCCTGAAGAAGCAAAAGCTAAGAGGAGAGCAGGGCTAATTGCTGTCCTCGGCTGCTTAATGGATCATTACAGCCAGATGGAGCCAGACTCTTAATGGACACTGAAGGGAGGAGAAGGGATAGATGTTACAGCAAGGGAAATTTCAATTAGACACAAGTAAAAAACTTGTGGTCAAACACTGGAACAGTTGCCCAGAGCATCTGTAGATTCTCCTTCCTGGTGGACTTTCAAAACTTGATTGCTCAAGGCCCTGAGAAACATAATGTCATTTTGAAGTTGTCAGTGCTCTGAATTCAGAGGTAATCTCTAATGACCTCAGGATGTCTCTTCCAACCTGTACTGTTCTAAGGTGATATACATTACTGACTTTACATGAAGGACATCATTCCACAGTCTTGCCCAGATGTGGATACATCCTGGACTTGATCTCTTGCCTCTTCCAATGGTTACATCATTTTTTTGTACACCCTTTGAATTTCAAATTACCTCCTTAAATCTGTTTGTCAAGTCAACTCCCCACTCCACTGAAATGCTTTTAAAATCCAAATTTAAAATTCCTATCTGAGAGAAAAGAAGGAGAAAGGAGTGAAAAAATCAATTTAACCTTCAGAGTACTAGCATATCAGAGTACGTGATCTACTCTATAACTGATCTATGTGCTGTCCCATTCTATATTTTTGCCACCTATCTATTTGGTTCTTTGTTATATCATGCTCAGCTTGGATTTGTACAATTTTTACTTCTTCTTATGAGGCTCTGAGATTACTATCTCTTAAAATGAGCAAAGTGAAAGAAGAGAGAGGAAAAAAAAGACAGAAAGTAGACGAATGGCAATAGACAGCCTGGCTAGTTTTGCATTAGTATGCTGTTGAGGTTTGACCCTGAGTGTGCTGAACTGCAAAGACACTTGCATTGGCTCCAGAGGGTTTTTGGAGCAAGCCTCTGACTTCAGATTTGTATTTCACAGCACTCTCCTGGGTCCCCACTCTCACAATTCTTTATCACCAGTCTTACTCTCCTTGGTGTTTTTCATAAAGATGCAACAATGTGATTAGGGAGCGGTAAGTTTCTTTTCCTTGGTTATGAGGAATATGACTCACTTTAACCTTAGAAAACCAGTCTAAAAATGAGGAGAAAAACATGTAGATTTGCTCTTTACAAACACATCTTCTGGTCTTTTTTGGACTCATTCAGGATGTTTGGACTCTCCACTTTGATTCTGTGCATTTGAAAGGTGTATCAGAATTCTGCTAAAGCACATCCATTTTATTACTGTGCTTATGACTGCTCCTCTGAAAAGAAAGTATTTGTGTTCAGATCACCAAGAGAAACATTAGCTTTTTTTTTTTCTTTCTTGCAGCGTTTATATTTTGCTTTTTATTGCTTCAGTTATTTTTGTTTTCCTATGAAAATATTTGATTGTCTGGTCTCGTAATTCTTTTCTGAAATCTCTTTTGGCTTGGTTAATGCACGTGTAATGTGTAAACTCCATATGGAGAAGGATCTGATGTGCAAGTACTGTGAATAGGTCCTGGCATTGCTTTGAGCATGAACCTTGTATTTTTGTCTGGGGAAAATACTGGGCTCTTAGTGGTTGCTTTATGCATTTGGTTGGATGTCAGTTCATTTGCTCAAAAGGATACAGAGTTTGCTGCCAGGTTGGTTGATTTTCTTCTGCTTTAGGCTCATTCTATTTTAATAATGGCTATTTTGTATTCTATTTTTATTTAAAGTTCTTCCAGTATCTGCCTTTCTCAGGGCTACTCATTCCCCTTGCTCTATCTTTCCCTATACAGCCCGGCTGCTAGTCTCTCACAGACAGCTGTTTTTTCTGTTGTATTTTTCCTATTCTCCAAAACTCCAGTAGATGTTTTTCCTAGCCCCAAGGTCTGATCATGGGCAATAAAAGGCCCTTTGTTATGAATACCTCAGTTAAAAGGAAATATTCAAGAAAGCTGAAATTGCAAACACAAGGGAATCTCATCTTGAGAGTGGTCATACCGTAAGTGATCAGCAGTGAGAGGCAGCCACGCCAGCAGGCAGGCAGGCAAGTAGGCTTTTACGCTCAGCAAGAAGTGCTTGTAGAAACAGTTCCAGAGGGGTGAAATACATTTATTGGCTATATCCACAACAGCTCTAAACAATTCTTGTTATTACGTTTTTTCAGTACGTTCTGCATGATGAACTGACTACTGGTAGTTATTTTTATGTGTAAATACTATTGTTCAGAAGAGAAAAAACACTTCAAGATAGAAATATATATATATATACAGACACATGTAAACGTGTGTGTATTTATATATGTATAATTGCAGGCTTTTCTTTTGATTGCATAATTTGGAACTTTTTGTTTATTTCTTTTATGACTGATCATGGAAATGGGCTCAAATAATATCTGAGTCTGAATATAGCTGTGTCTTTTCTTGTTGCACTATTTGTCAGCACTCAAAATACTGTAAGAAATTGTCCTGGTTTCAGCTGGGACAGAGTTAATTTTCTTCCTAGTAGCAGGTATAGTGCTGTGTTTTGGATTTAGGGTGAGAATAATGTTGATAACACAGGGATGTTTTTGTTATTGCTGAGCAGTGCTCACACAGAGCCAAGGCCTTTGCTGCTTCTCACACCACCCCACCAGCGAGTGGGCTGGGGGTGAACAAAGAGCTGGGAGGGGACACAGCTGGGACAGCTGACCCCAACTGACCAAAGGGATATTCCATACCATATGATGTCATGCTCAGCATATAAAGCTGGGGGAAGAAGGAGGAAGGGGTGACTTTCAAAGTTATGGTGTTCTGTCTTCTCAAGTAACCATTATGTGTGATGGAGCCCTGCTTTCCTGGAGATGGCTGAACACCTGCCTGCCCATGGGAAGTGGTGAATGAATTCCTTGTTTTGCTTTGCTTGCACACACGCCTTTTGCTTTACCTGTTGAACTGTCTTTATCCCAACCCACAACTTTTCTCACTTTCACTCTTCCAATTCTCTCCTCCATCCCACCAAGGGAGGAGTGAGTGAGCAGCTGCGTGGGGCTGGGGTTAAACCACAACAGAAATACAGAGGTTTAGCGTAGTGTCATTTTCATTATTTTTGCCACTTCATAGTTTCAAACAAAAAACCTGGAATGCTTAGTGGATTTCATTTAGTTTATGTGGATTACATGAACAGGGCTCTTACTACAAAGGCAGACCAACAAAGTATCCTTGATGTTTCATTCTTATGATGGTGACTGCTCAAGGTATCTTTAGTCAAATTCCTGTCTACAAGGATGAGATTAGTTCTCATTTGAGTCAAGAAAATAGTGCTGCCCAAAATTAGGCCAAAGGCATTCTTAGAAATACAAAAAGGATGTAAGAGTGTAAATATTCTGCTCTACCTTGTCAGTCAAAGGGTTCAGGTTGTGTGCTGTATTCAGTGTAGGGCACTTATAACTTCAAGATATGGCTAAGTTGGAAAGAGTCCAGAGGAAAACAGCAAAGATGGGACGTGTATTAGCAAGCACAACTGTGAGGAAGAATTGAAGGCTTAGAATAGAAAAAAAACAAGACGGAAACAATGAGTATCTGAATTAGATATTATTATTTTTTCCTAAATGCATTAACAATTTTATTATCCTGTTGCATAGTTGAAAACAATGCCTGCTTTGGCTATAGAGGAAAAATATCTCCAACTGCAAAGATAGTTTAGTATCAGAGATAATTTACCTGAACAGGGCTGTACTCGCTGTCATCAGAGGTTTTAGAAAAATTTCTGAAGGTAAAGTTCAAATCTGATTTGCAGAAGAAGTTGGTTTTTGTAGGCGTCTCTCAGTGCCTTACCTACATGGGTGACTGAACACAGAGTGGGAGATCTCCACAGGATTTGCTGTAGCATCAGTGTGGAACAAAGGGGAGGATTGTGAATGGGAGAATCTCGGTGGACATGATAAAATCTTTCAGTTTATCCTATAGGTCTGTCACGTCGATGTTTCAGCTAATGGTACTGTGCAATGGTGAGATATCAACAGGAAGAAAAAGCTACAGATAAAGACAAAAGATGTAGGAGATAAAACAGACATGAAAAGAGAGAATGGAAAACACAGTTCATAATACAGTCAGCTTTTATTAGCACTATTCTGGCCATATTTAGTACAAATAGTGGATTGAAATCCTAAAAATGATTAGAAGTCTCATACTTTAGCCTTTAATTATACCTTGCTTTTCAGCTGCACTAAATCTCAGTATGGCTACTCCATATCTCTTTAAGCGTCACAGAGTTCCATTTCACTGACATCAGTAAAATGATGTAAAAATAGATTGATGAAATAGTGTCAGAAACAGTTGCATTTCTTGTCATTAGAATCAAAATCTAAAGCACTGTCTGCTTAATCTCCTCACTGGAATTTGATCTATTTTTTAATTGCTTTTTATATTATTATTATTATTAATAATAATAATAATAAATAAAAGGGAAAAAAAGGCAAACCAATAATTGTTTTCTGTGAGGCCAACTATATTCCTCTGTGAAAGAGAAACAATTTCCAGTTTTCCTCTGACGCTTTGAATTCTGGATTCAAATAGGCAGTGATATTCAGTAATTATATAACAGGGGTACCATTTTTTCGGCTACTTAGTAAATAGACAGTAATGCAAAAAAAGAGAAATATAAGCAATAGAGAACATATATGTTCGTAGTTAAAATTTAAAATAATATAGAGAAGAGTGGCAGCAGGGAGCTGCAAAGGGACTCTGGTAGTATCAGATGAAAAGAGAGACAGAAAGGTCTGTTACACAAATGAAGCGGGGATACAAAACTGGATGTGTGGTATTATTCAAGGGGTAGTCACAAGGGCTGACTGCATCCATTTTCTGAATGCGGTCCCGAGGTCACAAGTTATCCCCAGCACTGCTTCTCACCTTTGCATATTATTTCTTGCCATTCTGTCACTTACATATGTTTTGGTCAAAACTTATCCAGGTTGGACTCCATAATCCTGGTAAACCCCTGCTGAGAGCGTAATGTACATTAAAGTGTAGTTAACTATTAAATACAATCCAGTATTTTATTTAAACTGATTTAAAATGCTACTAAAATTATGTCGTCTTAGTCTTATTATATTATATAGCTTGCATGGGTATTTTGAATTGTAATTTATTCATAATGGCTATTTTGTATCTTTCATCTGGCCGGTATATTGTTTTCTTTATTGTAGCTCTTTATAGTAGCTTTTATTGTACACTAACCATGCAAGAAAAGTATATACAAAGCAAGGAAAGGTGAACGTGTTTAGAAGAATTATTTATCTTCACTCTAATTTAAAATCGAATGTTGAGCTCAGATTTTTGGAGAAGGAATGTTGGCATTTACATGTCTGGGGGGTTTATTTTTAGTTTTACTTATTTAGGTTAGACAAGAAAAACTATCAAAACAAAATAAATTTCATATTTTTTGGGGGGGAAGAGCTTGTCTCTTCATGATAAATTTGTTTCTTCAAAAGAATTTTCTTATGACCTATTTTGTCAGCATCTTTTTGTATCTGGACAGATTATTTCTGTTGGCTAGACAATTTCAAAATGATAGAGTGAGATTAATAACATAAATAAGGGTTTTCCTTGTTCTATTGATTTATTTGGTCCCAAATCTCTGAACACTCGCCCATCTTAGTCATTTTACTTTTGAGCGCAATGACAAAGAAGTTACTCACATGTATGAGTGTTTGCAAGAACGAGCATCTTTGTTAAGTGCAGCTGATTAGCAACATATTACAAAGAAAGAACACCTCCCGTGAAATTATCATTATAATACTTTAGGTGAATCAGATATGCAGAGGCATAAGCCATTACTAGGAATTGTGAGGAGAGGCTTAAGAAATATCTTTGTCTGAAATGTGGTAAAGTCCCTGCTCATATTCCATCACAACACACAGTAGCTTAAGCACTTTCACTTCCAACGTCATTTCATCCAGCATGGGCATACAGAACTTACTAGTCAGAGGCTGAGATTTCACAATTCCTTTAAGTTGATCTATGGGCTACCCAGTCCTGAAAAGAGCACTCTTGGTCTACCCATATTTGGCCACGTGTTCCCTCCTCCCTTGTGCCATACATTAGCACTGTTACAACTGGCAGGAGACTTGGATCAGGGGACTGATCTTACTAAGACTTGATTTTATTCTTTTTTTTTCTTTTTGTCTGAAGGAACGTGAATACCAAGTTGCACGTGGGTTAACAGTGTTCTCATTGCAAATAGGCAAACTGCGTACTGGGCTGTGCCAGGATGAGTATGATTAGCAAATTGAGGAGGTTATTATTTCCTTCTGGTGCTGGTGAAGCTGCACCTGGAGTACTGTGTTCAGTGGTTGGGACTCCCTGCTTCCAGAAGCATTGGAGGGAGTCTAGCAGAGGGCCCTCTGGTCAGAGTAGTTGAAGGACCTGGGCTTATTTAGTCTGCTGAGGTGAAGATGAGCTATTTGAAGGAGGGTTACAGACAGGATGGAGCCAAAGTCTTTTTGGCAGTGCTGTGTGATATAACAAGGAAGCATGGCCACAAATCTCAGACTGAGAAATTCAAGTAGAACCCTACGGGGTTGATGCAGCACTGGAACAGGCTGCCCACGGAGGTTGTGGAATCTCCATCCGTGGTGGCTTTCAGGACTTTACTATCAAACCCCCAGCTGAGCTGAACTCACGTTGGCAACACCCCTGCTCTCAGCAGGAGGCTGAACTAGATGACCTCCAGAGGTCTCTTACAACAAAGATTTCTCCTGTGAATGTTATTGTGAAGATGTAGCCCAAGTCTAAGATCTCTTACAACACAAAAAAAAGGAGTGAGTGCTTACAAAACCTGATTGATTTGTCTCATGCTAACATAGATTTCTAAGGCAGGTTAGGTGGCTGTTTCTTTCCCCTAACTGTTATATCTTTTAAGACTAGTTTAGGTTTTGAACATTAATGCTGTGACACCCAACTTTAGGTGAGGTGCATCTCAGCCCAACCAATGTCATTTCACCTGATGGAGTGGTAACTTTTTACACTGTTGTCATGTCCTTCATTACTGTTCTCTGACCCCAGAACTGAAACTTAAATTAGAAAATTTCCAAATTAGTACAGCCGTTTAGTATTGAGCTATCTTCCAGAAAGATCTTTTCTACCAAGATCCATCAACTATCTTACAGAGCAAAGAAGTTAAAATAAGTTTCAAGACATAGCTTCTTGACAGGATTTTAAGATTTCTGTATAATGTAAACCTGCAAATATTTGTGTGTGATGCGTATATTTTATATGATCATAGTCTTAGAAACTTAGAACATGCAATCTCTCAACAATAACCATAGAATGTATGGATCTAAACAGACTTTGTTATTTCTCTCTCTCTCTTTCTCACACACGCGCATGCACGCATGCACACACACAGGCTCTGTGGAAAACAGTGCTCCGTACAACCTCCCTGTCATGTTGTTCACGTGTCTAGCAGAAGTGGTTGTGGTTTTGTTTGTCACTCGATCTGTATGTGTCAAGCACAACAAAAGGGGTATCTAGTCCTCCCCCACAGCAGCAAGCTACAGTGGGGAAATTCGTAAACAGGCTTACTGGTGAATCATCCGCATCCACAAAGTCTGCTTCTTACCAGTGCGGAAAGAGAGGCACTTCTGTCAGTCTGAAATAATTCCCAGCCTCTGGAAGTCATACAATGATGAATTAAAACAAAATTACCCCCATGAACTCTCCCGAGGCATGCTGAGGTAGGGAAGAAACACCTGGCTTGCCCATAAACATGTGACCTTATACAAACACCTGAAAGAAGTCCAAAAAAGCAGTGTTCTGGCAGGAATAGTGCTGATACCTGGCTAGCTTTTGCACAACTTTCTGGCACCGGTCACGGCTGCAAGCCTTGTTTTGCAGTTAGACTATCTACCCTGCTGCAGATTTGCAATATTGACACTAATTTATGTTAGTGAGGAAAAGAGGGAAGCTAATAATTTGTACTGTTGAGTGGGAACCTTTGGAAGATGGTGTTTAGAGCTGCAAAAAATGTCAGGCAAACTCTTTGGATTGTAACAAACCAGTGAAGCAGTTGTTAGCAGGACGTAGAGGATCAGCAAAAAGTCAGAAGTTCAGAAACCAAGTCTCAGTTTGGTCTTCCTTATCAATCAGGATAATAAACTGCACACAGTCAGGCAGCCCCTCTCAGTAAAACCTCAGAAAGCCTTTGAATTAAAAGTGAAAAAAAGATCTTCTGAGCTGCTTTCTCTGCATCGCTTCAGATTGTGGCAAGTGCATTTTTCATCCAGCAGTGAAAG
Source organism: Grus americana (assembly GCF_028858705.1). Classification (NCBI taxonomy): domain Eukaryota; kingdom Metazoa; phylum Chordata; class Aves; order Gruiformes; family Gruidae; genus Grus; species Grus americana. Next base: position 22,755,690 of record NC_072854.1, read on the forward strand.
AAGCAGGCCTGTGTTATCCGAGACTAGGCTTTTCATGCTTTTCGCTGGGGTTTTTCCTCAGGCTTGCCGTTGGGGTGTTGTTTGCAGTTTGTCAGATCTACTGGGGACACTAGTGAGTCTATCAATAGATGGTTCAACTACATGTTTCATGGTGCTGAACTGCATCAAAATTAATTCCTCTCTATCATGCAACTTTATGCTGTTTTAAAAGTTGTGATTCACCTAGCAGCAGCAGAGTTGCCTGGGTAAACAATTTTTCTTGTTCCTTTCCCTCATGTACACTACAACCTCTGGCAATAGTAAAAAAGCAATTATTAAAGTTTTTAAAATATATGAAAGATGTAGGATCAAGTACCATTACAAGAGTGGGTTACTGTGAGCCAGCCTCTTATCTGTGAGGAGAAAGTACTTCTAAACAACGGGCAATGTCACAGTGGCGCTATAAAGGTCAATCTACTCAGTGTATGTGTTTCATATTCTATGTTTCTGGCTTTTTTTGCCTTCAAGTCAAGATCACAGCTAAAATCCAGTATCCTATTTGTCATTCAAGGCTGGAGATAATTTCAGCAAGCTTTTGCATTGGATTTGTATATACCAGGCATGTTAAACTGCCTTATATACTGAATGTATATAAAAATGTATATGCACATGTGTGTGTGCATGTGCCATATATATGTATTTGCTTCAGCATACTTGTTGCTGTTAGAGATGTAATTTTTCAGCTGAGTGTTACAATGGAGATTTCAGAGATTTGTGATTTAAAATATGCTGTGCTGTCTTGGTCTAGTAGGACCTTTTCCAGTATATAAGAATTATCTGCCAACTTGATTATATTCCCTGTGATTTCAATTGATTCTGGTATTTGGATTCTAAACAATAGCTTTGTTCTAGAGCTTGATTCTAATACCTGAAGCAGCTGAATCTCAAGGGATACTTTAAAATATTTCCTCCATGTGTGTATATATTTGTACATTATGCAAAATATTTTTTAAGACAGCCAACTTCCAAACAGTGGTGTGTAAATAAAATAGTAATTGTACATTTAGACACCGTCTGTTATGATAGAGTTTTATTTCCTTCATTTCTATACTTGAATATTTTGCATAATATAACTGCACATTTACATTTACTGTTTGACTTAGTCCTCTTGCCTGGGAGGACTTGGAAGTCTTTTATGAGAAAGGAGTATAATAACTTTGTCACTATTACTGTTTGCTACCTCCAATAATAAAATATTAGAAGGCTTAAACTTTTTATTTGAGTGACTGTTGTCACTGCAGTATTGTACATCTACAAATACAAACAAGTCATGTGGAAGCAAAAAGTCCTGCTACATGAATGCATTCAGCCGGAGTCCATGAAGGTGATAGTTATATAAATGTAACTAGACATTTATATAGTTCTATTTTAAAATTCTTCCTGCAAAACCTCTTTTTTGAAAGTTATTTTCCAGCTGTTAACAAAGGGGTGCTGAAAATAGAATTGCATTTTTCATGCTAACTTTGAGTTCTATAAGCTTTGTTATATATAGGATGTAATTACGACCGATCTTAAAATCAATAAATTATAATTTATCTCTTTTTCTTTGCAGAGTCACAGTGTACACTCTGTGGGGAGCCTGAAGGTGAGTGTATTTTCCTACTAATATTTTTCAAAGCAGCTAGAGGTGAACACTTGACTCAACTGGTACACACGTACAATAGATTGGAAATGGTATCCGAATGATGAGAACCAGTGAAAGACATTCTTCCCTATGTTAGATACCAAAAATGAATTGAATTAAGCTGAGTAAAGCACAGTACATGCTCCAGGCAGGAAATATCTTAAAGGACAAATATTCCATTAGAGCAAAAATGGAAATATTTATTTCTTATTCTTTTATGTGTTTGTCAAACTAATTTGGGGTAAGAGAGAGTGTGAAGAGACATTTAAGGACATCACTTTGAGGATGGAAAACAAAGAGATTAGATATAAAAGGGAAATGAGAACAATGTTTTATATTTAATATTTCATTTACAGAGAACTGTGAGAGGCTAACACATTTTAGCAGGTGAAGTGAATAAATATTGCTTCTGAAATAAACATAATTAAGCAATAACTGTTATGCAGTGCAAATAGATGCCCACATGAAGGTGTTTGGTGGTTTGTTTTGTTTGGGTTTTTTTCCGTGTGACTAATTAAATGCCAAGGTGAGACCCACAATTTACCTAAATGAACACTGAAGCAATGAGACTATGATTTTTGAAGTAGGCCATTATTGAGGGAAATCTCTCTAATTTATTTATTTATTAACATTGGTACTGTTATGAAGAAAATGTCAAAAAGCTGACCTTAGTTTCAAATCAACCATCTGGAGTCTTTCTAAGAAACATAGTGTGAAATAGCAAATGTAAATGCTGGAGCAAAGTATATTAATTAAAAAATTAAATGATAGATTCTAGGCTTTTCCCAAAGATGTTCAGCTTTATATCTTGAATAGTTTCTGAAAAACAATTTAAACTTCTAATGTTTTATAAAATTTAGAAGGGAGAAGTTATTAAGAGATGAAGTCTGGAACTGAAAGGCTTTTAGACCTTGCAACTAATGAAATAACTCAGTAGATTAAACATTAATTATCTGTTTCCCCTTTGTTATCTACTGACAAATAATTGTTTCAGAGATTTGTTTTGACTTTGAATTCCTTTAATAGTCAATTATTGATTTGTTCATTTTCTTTGTCCTTTATTTGATAAATTTATAATAGCATAGATACACGTATGAAAAGGAAAAATAAGACAGGTGTTTGTCTGCCTTTCAAGAGATATTCCTTTCATGATAAGGTTGTCCAACTTTGAAGTTATGCATTGGAATAGTTCTGTTTTTTCACATGCTATGCCTGTTTTATAACAATAATTCTCCTTTCTGTTCATTACTGCTCTTTCATACCTGTTTTGCAAATTTTAATAAATGTACCTGGACTTTGTAAAATAGGAATTAAAAAAAAATCAGTAATAAAAATGTTTAACATTTATATGACTAAAAATCCACAATCAAAGGATAATTACATGTATTGCTGTAGGAACATTCCTCAAGAACATAATGTTCAGTTTTTAGCTGAGTAGAAATGAACTTTCCCAGGAGTGAATGTCTCCTGGATCACCATACTCTCCCCTCAAACACAGTATTACTGGAATGCTAATTATTAATTCTCTGCCTCAATTTTAAAAATATTGACATTAACGCCAGCTTAGATTAGTGCAAGACTTTAAGATTTTAAGTTTTTTCCTTGCCAGATTAGCACAATTTCTGATCTCACACTGAACATTCACAGAAGTTTTATATGTGATTTTGTGATGAAGAAGTAGTTGCTCAATAGACATGACTTTAGATTTTAGAAGGCCATTCTAAAAGAAACTTCATATTTTTGTCGTGCAAATCTAAGCATAGAAAACAACAACTTAAACCTCAAAAAATATAGTTTTCCTCTGCAAGATTCTGTAAGTTTTGCTATGGTTTCATAGTAAACTAATTGAGTTACTTAGAAAACTAGGGAAGAACTAAAAATCAACTTTCTGCAATGTTTTAACTGGAATTTCTGACTTTCCCCTGTAGCCTTCTTCAGAAATTTGAGATACTCTGTGGCTTGTAGTTTGCATTTTTGGTATCTGAGGCAAATTCAAAGAATATCAGTTAATGGTAGATACCATTTGCCTCCAGGTTCCTTTTTTCCTCCTTTTCAGAAAAACTCAAAGTTCACTAAGTACATTAATGTACTTTAGTATATTAAGATGAATTTTCAAAATGGTAGGATAGATACGCCATGGTGTAGGCCTCCTATACTAATTTCCAAAGTGGTAAGCAGAGATTTGTTCATGAAATAGTGTAATAGTAGATATGGAGAATCTCCCTGACTTGGAAGAGAGGAAGACAAGGCTTCGTGTCTTACCACTTCTGAGTTTCCTCTGAAGCTGTTAATGCTATTTATTGAAAAACCTACAGGCAGCTGTTGGTGAGTTTCTGAACAACATCATCTGCCTTTTATAACAAAGGTGGCAGAATGGATGCGTCTTGCAAGCCACAAATTCTGATGGTCAAATCAGTCAACTGCAGTCCTCACTGTTCTTGTGGTTCGTCCTTTCTCTAACCATCACTCCCCTTCCAAAACCAGAAGTTTGGTCCTGGATTACCAGTATGTCCAAGTGTAATAGGAAATGACTGTAAACAGAGCTCTTTGCTGGGGGCACTTTTGCAGTTTTTAGGAGTTAGTGCTGCACTTCAGGAAGCAAGTGCATTTATCTGCATACATGTTGTTGCACAGGTGTGGGACAATGCGGGTGCATGCTTTATAGACTGAAAAAATATCAGATATGGGAGGGAGATATAAATTATCAGAATACATAATTCACATTTCAGTGTTTCGCTTGTGGAATTTGTGGATCCGTAGATAAATGTGTGTCATGCGTCCTCCTTTGCAGCCCGTCTAAAGAGAATGAGTTGGACAACACTGAGGTCTCTGTTTGAGAATAAGTCTTGTATAAGCTGCAAAGGCTTATGTGTTGTGTTTCAAAAATCATGGGTTTGCTCTGTTATTGACAAGCACATCAGCTACCATTCCTGTCAGTGTGAAATGTTTGAAGACTAGGAGGCCTGTTTTATACTGGGAGGAAACTAAAGTTGCAAAAGGCAGAGCTAATGGTCTAATAGATCCCATTAGTGTAGCTACTTCAAGCTGCTTCATCTTCTGGAAACGCAAGAGCAGCAATGACGTGTGTTCAGACAGATGACAACAGCCGCCTTTGTGGAAGTGATCTGCAGCTGACAGCTTATGTTGTCACGGCAAACGCTGTTGCATTGTTTTCCTTTTTTTTTTTCCCTGCTCAGATTTTAAGTGAGGATGGCATGTTATAGACATGTGTCTAGCTCAGTCTTTGTGACAACCAATGTACTCTGCTAGACTGGTGCATCCCCAGTTATCCCCATTAATCCTCAAGTAGATGTTTCTGTTCTTTCTAACTCCCGATATTTATTCATAGAAGTTTTTAAAAGGACTATATTAACAAATATAATTTTCTATATTACCAAAGCAGCAAACAAGTAAATTTGGTGGCAGCTAAGATTCCAGAAGACCACTCTGTCTTCTCAAAGCCTATGCAAATGGAAGCTTTTCTTCCAGGCTTTTTTAATATCCTTCACAACTCCAATAGTGACTTAATGTTTCTGTTAATGGCTTTTGCCTCTGTGTTTTATGATTATTCTGTTTCCTTCCTTCTTAAAGATAAATGGGCAGTCCTGTACAATACCAGCACTTTTCAACTTTTGTAAAAATAGACACTTCTACACATTCTTTGACAGCACAAGCTTTATCTGAACACACAGATCTGGAAAATGTGTTAAAAAGGAACACCACTGAATGGGGATGTTTCTAGTGAAGTTTGAGAAGAATTAATACAAGGTCTGGCTCTGCCCAGCATTTCAGTCTATCGCCTGTTTCAACAGAAGAAAATAATGATAAAGATACAATTTGTTTCAGGTAATCTTTTATTCACTAGAAGCTATAGATTACTGAATCCAGGTAAAGCATCATTGTACACTCTCCTTCTCCTTAGACACTTTGCTGTTAAAACTAAGGAGAGCATGGAAAAAAATTATTTTTCCAAATATCCGCTACTGGCTGTTATGGAGGAGAGAACCCTGGGAACACTGGCCTTTGATCTGACCGTCTGTTCATGGTCTTACCTGTACTGGCAAAGTCTGCCATGCACTTTCTGGTGCTTTCGCTACTTTATTCCTCCTGTATGCACTTTCCTTCAACAGTGTTTTCTAAGAATTTGTCCCAGTAGTTCAGATTCTTCCTCAGCATCTCAGATCTCTTTAGGGCTGTGGTATGCACCTATGGTTTGAATTAAGTTTGCTCATTATTTTTTGCAAGTAATTGGCACAAGAAGTGGTTGGTGGTTGCTAGACTTGCTGGATTCAAGCTTGTGATGGCAATCTTAAAACAGTGACTTTCTGTTAATTAGTAAAATAAATGTTCCATGTAAAAGTACAGTTTAGAGACCTATTTCTTAATATATCTCAAAGTGAACATTGGTTGGTTTTTTTCCTAAACTTGTTCTTTGGTTAAGTTAAACAGTTAATAGTTCAAACAGCCAATGCATAGATACTATGTGACTCCAAGTGTCAGAAGATTGAGACTCTTCTGACAATTTTATATTATCTGACAATAACTCCAAGTGTCAGAAGATTAAGATTTGTTTTTACTGTTGATTTACATTTGCAAGCTAAGATGCCAACATAATTTTGTCTTTCTCTGAGAAGAAATGAGTTTGTGCAAAGTTTTTAGCAAAGCTACAGGAATGCTAGAGTATGTCACTCATTTACTCATACAGAAGTTTATGTCAATTAACAACAGAATGGGTTTTAATACGATTAAAATTTGAGGATGGATTTAATTGATTTTTTTAAAATTTTTTACTTTTTGGTAAAAGAAATTTTGAATGTTTTGAAATCAAACCAAGTGGTACACTTGATTTGTTTGCATTTGCTCCTAAGATGCATAAAATATTCAGTAGAACTTGGGAAATACAAGTAATATAAATAAATATTTGACAGTAACAACAAAAAACTCTTCCTTTCCTTGAGGGAAATAATAGCTTTTTCAGAGATGTCAGTATTAGAGTGGCGAACGTATTTCAGGTACTACCAGCTTTGGTGCCGTCTGTGCTCTGGTTAATACTAGTGTGTTGGGGTTTGGGGCAGAAATAAGTCTGGGGGGTTTTTTGTTTGGTTGTTTGTTTTGTGGGATTTTTTTCATGGGTTTTTTTTGGGGGGGGTTGGTGGGTTTGGGGTTTTTTTGTTAAAATAAAGAATCTGGACAGTAGGTAGTTCAGAAAAACACCTTACACTTGGCTATGTGTCTTAATATTGATGATGTTCCATCTGGGTAGTTCTAGCTCTGAATATAAACATTTCCCTTGGTATCTAGTAGAAAACTATTACAGGCATATTAATATCTCCAGAGAATTTTTCTAATCTTCATTTCACTAATCTTAACATTCAGTAATCCATGCTGAAAACTGGCAGTTTTGCCACTGTTAACAATGACTTTCAAGTGTCCTGTAGTCTTAACTTTTTTATACTTATACTGTATTTACTAGATCAACAGTTATCAGTAACAAAAATTTAAGTTGTCTAAGGAAGCAAAGTAGATTTCACAACTCATAATCCCGACATTTTTAAGGAAACAATAACATAATAAAATCTACTTTGCCTAATTTTAATATTGTTTCTTTTCCTGCTAATTATAAAAATTAAACAGTTTGTTCAAATTAGAAAGTTTCTAGTTCTGTGTATGTACTACTGAAACAATTAAATAGATTATTGTTCCTGCTATCAACATAATAATGATAATTCATAATTATTACCTGAAGTAACTGACATAATGCTGACTTTATTCAGTCATGTATTAAAAATTTTATTTAAATACAAAGTCAAGGTCTTTGATCTTTCTGCTTTGATCCATTTGTAAGCCAGCACCTTGGTTTTCAGGAATATTCACACATGTGTACCTGTTGGAAACCTCCTTGCTAACATTTAAATAATAGGTTCTGGTTAAATCATTGGTAGTATGAAATTTCCTCCTGATCCGAGTATTGCTGATATACCTTTCTGGGTTTTTTAACACTGTAGCTACTACTCTCAAAGTGAAGTGATTTGATTTTTCATCTTCATGGAAATTTTTTCAAGTTGCCTAGAAATGTATTGCTATCATTCTCCATCATGTAGTCTGTAAATATTGAACCTTATTGTTACTCTTAGATCAAAAGGAAATATGCAAGTTAGTTACACTAGATATTTTTAAAAATAAAATAACCTGCAAAATTTGGAGATTGTGTGAACCTAAATATTTTTAAATCTCTTTCCCACTGGGCTAATATGTTTGATGTTACTCATTAATTTCTTTAGAATAACAAGTTGTAGTATATTCACAATGTGCATCATTCTTGAACTGTGCTGGGTTTTATATATTAAGTGAAGATATGAGATGTTTATCATGATTTTTAGCAAAGAGTTAACAGTATGTTTTTATTCAAACAATATTGAACAACATGTTGCTACTGTATTTTCATATTGCTTGCATTTGGGCAGACAGCAAAAGTTGTCTACAGTACACTTGCTGAAGATTTAGTTGCAGAGAAAGCTCTCAGTGTCTTGTTATACTTGAAATATTTGCAAATTTAATTTTGAACTCTTCTAAACTCTATAGTTTATATTTATATAGTTTACAGGGTTATATATGTCATTAGTAAAATGAATAATTTTGTCTATAACAAAGAATAAAGTTGCCAATTTTATTTAGTTGTACTGAAATCAGGGATGGGATATTTAAAGACTAGGACCTATGTAAGCTAAGTGTGAGATACAGTGATCTCAATTTTGGTGCGTTTCTTTTACAGACTATCTTGTCACAATTTAAGATAAAAGTCTTAAAACAAAAGAAAAAACTTCTTGGGTTTACTTTAAGAAAATAAATTATTTGCTTTTAAAAAGTGTTTTCCAGGCCTTCATCTGTCATTTATATTTAGAATAAATTGAATTCATTCTTCAGCTGTTTTTATTTCTCATATGTAGAGCAAACAGCAGTGCTCAAAACTACATTGTTGTCCTTGTTTTTTTATTTACTGATTCAGTCTCCTGGGTTGTGCAAACCAAAAAAAAAAAAAAAGCTGATTTAATTTGGACAAATAGGATGTAATCCCAAATGCAGAAGGTATTATTTGTACATTCATTTTACATTGTTGTGATTAAAAAAACCCAAACAAAACCAAACAAAAGGACCATCTCATCTTTCCTGCTCCAATATGAATGAATAAATGAAAAGCTGATTTGATTTGTGGAGGGGGGGAAGAGTTGGCCTCAAAGGTTATAGTCAGCACACACTTAAGGTTGCGTGCAGCATTGGTAATGTGAATATTTCCTCTGCTAACTGTGAATGAAGTTACACATGTTATTTAGAACTATAGAGGTCAGGACTTAGGCGTTTGCTGAAGTAGGGACCAATGTAGGTAAAGTCAGGGCAGCCTAGAAGACGCAGATATTTTAAATTAATCTTTGAGTAGAAGTATGTATGTATATATACATACATGCTTCTTTTTTTCGATTTTTCTTATTTTGCTGTTTAGCATGGTTATATATTACATGAAATGTCCTGTTTTGAGTAGTCATTCATATACGTCATTTCTGCAGTAGCACGTTTCTCTTAAAGATGTTATTTTAGAAGTATGTATCATAAATGAGAACATTTCTTTTGTAGTGTGAACTGTCTGTGCTTTCCCTTAACTTCTAATTTGCCTGCTCTGCAATGCTTAGGGTTTGTGTAGTCGTTCAACTGTAATACTCCTTTGTACATATACATAGCAGATCTCTTTAAGTTGAATAGTAATGTCTCCTGAATATTGCCTGCAGCTCTAGCTTACTTCATATTTTAGAAGGATACTTTTGTGCCTTTGTAGGATAAGAAACATGATGGATTTCTACCAAAACATACAGATTATTTTTTTTAAAAGGGGGCACATTTCAACATTCTGTCCTTATTTAACTTACTAAGGATTGGTCTGAGTAAAGTTGAAGTGGCAGATCTTATGGGTCAGTCTTAAGTTCTGCAGTGCATGGCTTGGGGTGGACAGTTTGCAAGCTTGATTTGACTCTCACCGTATCATTCCCTGGACCTGGCCCTTAGTCCGAGGCTCAGGGCATGCTCAGATGATCAGTCTGGCCTCTGCTGACAACTGGCTTATAATGAGAGCTAGGCCCGCCTTAGCTTGCAGCGCAAAATCTAACAAACAGGAGCCTTGCACTACAGGGGAATTGTCAATATCTTTGCCTTTTCCTAGGAAAAGGTGAAGCTAATTCTAGACATAAAGTTGAACACCAGTGAGATGCAAAATGCTGTATAATATCACGGGATCTTCTGTGTGCAAGGTTAAGTTACTGTTAATTCTTCTAGATAGGGGGGGAAAGTCTTAAAAAAACGATGGTTCTAAGGTTCAAGAAGCACAGCTGTAACAGGAAGCAAAGAAAATCTTCCTTTCCTATCACCACACACTGTGACCTTCAAGACAGAGTATTTCCAATCCATCTTTTAAAACTCGTGCACAAATAAATTATACGATTATTATTGCACACAAGTACGCATTTCATTCTGACTGAGCAGATCATGAATGATTTTTACTTTGATTCTGGATCATCAATCTGAAAAGGTTAAGAAACAGTGTACTAGGAAAAGGAACCCTTTTCTGAAGCAAAAAACTGCATTAATTTAAAAGAGATTTCCATACAGAAGGAACGCTGGCTTCTCCTGGAGTGTACATTTGCATAAATCTTAGATAGCTTCTGGCAACTTTCACCTCAACGATGTATGAAAATCCTGAGCTCTTACCTTGTGCAGAGCTACAGCTAGTATTAGTGGAAATATTATGTAGAAAAAGAGCAAGGACTTTCACAGCAAAGAACTTCAAGCAGAATGATTTAGACTTCTGTACCTACCGATTATTTTCCATCAGCTTTCATGACAATTTTAGTCACTGAAATCGTCACACATCTTATAAAATATTAAAGCCAACATTTGTCTGTAATAATATGTGACAAAGAAATAGCTTTGAATATGTGGTTGGAAATACTTTTTGTATCTGCTGACTGACTGTCCATGAAAATGAATAATATGATGGCAGCAACTGTGTTAATAGCAATTAGCTTGTGCAGCTGAATGTTAAGCAAGCTCTTCAGTGCTTGTCTCTGAAAAATATTTCTGAAAAATCTTGACTTGGTATTGTTCCTCTTACCTGAGAACTTGATTTTGGTTGCCCAGAGAGGTTGTGGATGCCCCCTCCCTGGAAGTGTTCAAGGCCAGGTTGGATGGGGCTTTGGGCAACATGGTCTAGTGGAGGGTGTCCCTGCCCATAGATGATCTTTAAGGTCCCTTCCAACCCAAACCATTCTATGTGATTCTGTGATTCTATGATTTCCAGGTGCATCAAGAGGCAGCATGTCCTCCACAGTGCGGTTCCTACGCCATTGCTGGTTTTACGGGTTTTAACCCCACACAATGTAACTAACTCAAACTTGGGCCAGTGGGTTCTTTTCCCACAGCTTATTTTTCTCAGTGGTACAAATCGACTACCACTGTATGCCTCAGCATGCTTAGTAAAAGGAATATAGTAAACTGTTACATTAATGCTGCACAAAGGTCATGGTTCAGTCTTAATTTTTTTTTACTTAAAGTAACCCTTAGAAAGGTAATGGGATTAATGTATTCTGTCAGATATAGGGCTTTGGACACAGTGCAATTAGTTACTTGGAAGAAAAAGAAATAATAATTTTTTTCACTTTTTAGAATGGAGTCATTTTTAATTAGAAACTTTGAATGTTGAACTCAGTTTCACTAATGTCCATTATCAGCTTACCTTATGAGATGGATTAATTATTAAAACATGGAAATAATTTCTTTCAGCTTATGTGGAGACAGTAACCTCTTGGGGTTTTTATTTTGTGTTGAATTTTCATTATGCCACTAAATTTTTTGTTTGTCAGGTATATCATGACAGTGTCCTTTTCAAGAACTGAAAGTCTGTGTTTGCAAATCAGACTCCATTCTGAAAAGAAACTTCTTAAAGTGCTTCTCAGCTAACATGAAATACTTACAATGTTGAGATAACTCCATCTCAGCAGTCTTTGTCCTTGAAAAGAGAATCCTAGACTAGAGATGGAACCACATTCCTGATGTAGGTTATTGTAAACTATGGATTTCATGAAATGAAATAAGGCTGTAAGTTAATGTCATGAATGGCACCATGGAGATTTTATTTTCACCTTTTCCTCAGTAATCTTCAGTTCATCATATTGACATAGAAGAAAATTAATTCTCTTCCTGATGAAGAGCAGGTGGGTTTTTTCTTTTTGCCTTTATTTTCCTTTGTACTTACTGTATATAAACTATTTTAAAATAATTTTGTGCTAGCCATAGTGATATTCACTTTTCTGACAGTGGTGAAGCATCTGATTAAGTGATTGTTTAACCACTTCAGTATTCGCCTTGTATCTCAGAAACAACACAGAGGAGCTGCAGGAAATTCCTGAATCTAAGCAAAAATATTCTACTTTTTTTAATCTATGCTAGCATGCTAGACACTTTAAGATCAAGAAAAGTCCACGCAGTTCAAATTCTGGCCTTTTCTTCTGTTAGCTAAATCTGATTCTTGATACTATAAGATTATGTCATGTTTTCTAGCTAGCCAGCTGCTGAGAGTTTAAACCCAGCTAGGGAGAGGCTTTCTTGGAATGATTTATTTCATGTTGTAAAAATGCTTGTAGAAAAGAACATGTTATGACTGTCTCTGTCATGAGAAATTCTTTGGAGGCATCGACTTGTAATTTAGGAATTCTGCTTGATGCCAGAGGTTCTTTGCCTGTAAAAGTTGGGTCTGAGTGCTCTGTTTTAAATATGGGGCTTGTTTATACTCTGTATTACTGAATGTCTTCATAGTGATTTAAAACCGAAAAAAGGTAACAGAATAAGTTATTGCTTTACACACAAGCCTAACAATAGATGGCTGCAAAACTGCAACAACCATAGATTTAATTGTAGCACCCATAGACCAAGAGATACTGCTAAGGGCAAACTCAGCTTTCAAGTTTGAATTCCAGATGTTTGGTAAATAAAGAACATTCACTGACTGATGGAGGACTTCAGGTAGCAAAGGGGTCAAATTCCACAACAAAGGAGAAGCCAGAGTTGTGGAATGGAAGTAAGGTTTTAGATGGTGTGACTTGCACAAGAGCAGGATTGTGAAAACGTAAAGCATGTCTGAACTACCACCAAAGGATAGTCAAGAGCAGTAAGGAATGAAAGAAGGGATATTTCTCTCTCTATTTTATTTTTATGACACAGTGTAAGCTGTTTTTCTTGTGCTGAATCATGACACGTCACAGTAAGCTAAAGGTGATATATATGCAGAATCTTTATAAATCTTATTTGTTTGTTAACATTCAATGTCTTTAACCTTGAAAAGATGAACTCGGATTACACCATAACCTGAGGAGAGACAAACATGTTTGTGATCCCTCAAAACAACATAGCTGAGCTTCAAGTTCTCATTCTGTGAGGTGATAGTAGAGAGACCATGGAAGGAGATTAAACACACCCATTTCTCTTACTGGGGAAACCAAATACAGCAGTAGCATCTAGCAGAAAAGATCAGCTGTGGATGTGAACCAAGATGTAACAGAAGAGGGACCAAGTCCAACTTCATCACTGAATCTTGCTCTGTTCCATTGATGCGTTTTTTTCCAGCCTCATAGCCTCCAAAGGATGGTAGGTTTAACACCTACAGTGTTAAATTCAATTTACTTCCATTTTAGTGTTTTAATATGTCTGTGGAAAATGTTTGTACTCTGCTAAACCACATAGTACCTTTCTGCCTTAATTACTTCACAGTAGCAAGCTCAGGATTTGATGTGTCTGAATGACTAGGCATCCCAAACTGAAATGATTAATTTGTTTGAAATGGGAAGGTTAAGGACATTTTGCACTAAGTTTCTTCTACAAGACAGGTGAGGTCGAAAACTTTGTGCCTGCATCTGTGCTCTATTCCTAACATCATCTTTTAGAAAGATCAGCCTCTGAATATGAAGAAATATAAAGACTTGTGCGAGATCTTGCTTACTTTATAATAAGTTTTAACTGGACATTGACAAATCAATCATTCCAACTCACAGGGGAGAGAAATAGGCAATTTGTTACTGTCTCCAAGAATGATGGAGATAACAGGCAGAAGAGTTGGAGGAGGATCCAAAGCAGAAACAAAATACAGCCTTAGCTGACTGTGTAGTCAGCTACTATCCCTGCTGACTGATCGCAAGGTCTTGCAATCAAAGTACACTTGCTGCTTGAGTCTAAATGACTAGCATTCTGTAGCAAACCTAAGTTATCCTCACAACTAAAAATGAGATTACCTATTAACATGTGATGAGTTATATTTTCAGTTGAATCTTCAGAAACAACAAACTCTAGAGACATAAATTCAATACTTATAATTAAAAAGAGATGGTAGTGTTCCATATTGTATTTTGGGACACTGCTAAAGATCCATTATTAAATAATAAATCATATTAAATAATATGTTATTGTAGCTAAAAAAAGAGAAAATATTACAGTCACTCTATATAGCTTTCACTATATCTATTTGTTAGAGGATATTTTCTCCAGAAATACCTTCTGCCAGAGAATTAAGTGGTTCCAACTGAGAATTAAACAAACAAAAAAAAAAATTATAAATCAACATTTGGATGACTTTTAAGGTTTAAAAGCTGTGGTAGTAAACAGTGCAATTAAACGCTGCAATTTATTTCTGGAAGATACATAGGAATCCAAAATAAGGACATTTTTGTGGATTTATAGCCTGGTTTATTAACAACGGTTCTTTCAAATTATCTTTTTTTAAATGTAGTAAAAGATCAGTGTCACATTTTAAGCTGTCGTGAATCGGCTGTGATCACCTTACATAGTGCTGTGCCATTCAATGTGACCACAGTAGTAGAAGGCTCTGAGGCAGAACCTAACACATATAGCTAGTTTTAAATACCTGATGGTCAGGATGTTTCTGCTTGTTTTGTAGTGATTGGTTGGTTACTACATTCTAAATTTCAAATAACGTCTAGTACGTTTTGGTTGAGTTCACAGAGACTTGCTTAATAAGCTGTATGATCTGAAAATAGATCAAATGTACAGTGAAAACAAAAGAAATTTATGAAGTGAAAGTGACACTAGTTAGCAGAAGCAACACTTCAATGCAATTTGAAGAAATGAATGATAATTGTTTTCACACTAAAATGTGGGAACACAGCAGGGCAATTCCAAGAAGTGCCAGGATCTTCCTCTTACTGGCTTAGAAAGAGATAAATGCATTGTAAATATTCACAGCTTTGATGTTCTCTTCAACTCACCAATTCCTTATAGAACATTTTTCACTCAGTGGTAAACATCTTTCCTGTCTTGCCCTGAATTTAGAGCCCTAAATCCCCACACCATTCTTTTTTGTTTCCTTGCAGCATAATGTATCATACTCTATCTACTGTTAATATATGCACAGTGGAGGATTTTGTTTCTTGTTTGAACAGGTAATAATACATTGATTAATAAATGCTGCATAATTTATTGAGAAAATAATTGCTCATACAGTGATAAGTTAAGCTTCCTAGCAGTACTGAGCTTTTGGCAAGCTTCCTTCTGGCTGTAATTTCTGGTGGAATAACATTGATACAGCATTTCTCCTCAGGAGAAGTGACTATAATTAATACTAATTTTAAAGAGGTGATCTGAAATTTTAGGTTGAGTTTAATTTTTAAAGGAAAGGTCAGGCGTTGAAAAGAAAACTTCTTATGGAAATGTAGGGATTCAAATGACAATGTGCTTACTAATGTTTCGTAAAATAAATATACTCAGTAGCTGATTGACAAGCTTGCTTTCAGAAGATGTGAGAGACCCTTCGGTCCCTACTCCACTTAGTTTAGGAGAGGGACACTGAAGCTGAGAGTCCATTTTCCAGATGAATGCCCTGGTCTGGATTATAGGCTAATGTAGAACAGGTCTCCAGTGGCCTATGTAATCATTCTTTCTTTGAGACGGTAAATGGTTGTTTATCCATAATGGTACAACAGAAATAGATAAACACATTAACCAAAAATGGGAGCAAAATTCAGTCACCTCTTATGGTTCTATTTATAAGGAGTAAAAATGAAACAAAGGAAGTCCATGGCAACAACAGCTCTGTTCAGTGAATTATTCCATTTCCATAGCTTCAATTCATTTAGTATTTCCTATGATTTACATTTTTCCAGTTTAAGAAATGTTAATGTGGATAATCAGATCTAAAGCATGGCCTCTCGGTATATATCCCAACATGTTTAAGAGACATTTGTAGAAATATCACATTTTGGAGAGACCATGCACTGGATTACTAGGTGTAAAGTCTCACTATTTACAAAGGCAATTTTACTGAACAATATTTGGAACAATAAAAGGAGGAGCTTACTGTGCTAGTTGCCAGTAGGTTTCTGAATGACGTTTCCGATGCTGACATCAACCTGTATGTTTTGGATTCTCTTTGTTGACAGACAGCTTCCTTTTGAGTGAGACAGTGAATCCACTGTGCACACTGAGGTGCTTGAATTTACAGCCCTGGCTAAAGCAATGGGGCTGCTGACTCCTGGACAACCACCGCGCTAACCTTGCTCTGTCTTACTTTCATCAGCTCCCAAGGGTTAATTTCAAACCGTGTCTAAAACAAGTGGTTTCCTACAGTGACTGACTAATCCAAGTCTGGCCACTTAATGTGTGATTTTTGTGTTTCCAGTGTACAGGAGAAACAAAAAGACAAAATAATACTCTGTTCTTCAACATGTTTTGTTTACCCTCAAGTCAATTTATGTCTCTTGTCATTTTACCACACAGAGTAGTGAAACAGCCTTGATCGTCAAAACACATCTGGATGTTTACATCAAGTAACAAAGGCGAGCTCAAGGGCTGCTATCTGAGTGCAGATCAAAGCTTCACCGAGTGGGTTGTTTGTCAGTTTGGGGTTTTTTCATGGGGGGGGGAAAGAGTGTTAATGCACAGAAATGGAATTTTTAGTTAAGCATGTAGCAGGAATTAAACATAATCCTGTAACAGAACATCTCTGTTTCTTACGTAAGCATAATATCCAAATCCATTCTGTCCTTTGTCTCTTCTCTCCAACTGATGCACAAGAGAAGGCTGACTAAACTGATCTACAAATTATTTCCCTTTCTTCTGTCTCTGCTTTCCTGTTCATTTATTTCTACCAAGTAGACTTCATAAAAGTCTAAATCAAATATTTGTTAGCACTTATGATTTTTTTGATTACTGATTTTCTTTCTAGAGAAGTAACTTAAGGGATAATATAGCCGGATGGGTGGACAGAGAGGAAACTTGCAACAATAATAATAGTAATAATAAATGCACTATTAAATATTTTGAAAAGTCCTTCAAATCATTCTCTACTTCCACTGCCTCTTCTCTCTCAATGTCCATGAATTGCACTCATAACACCACCACAAGTGTCATACGCTAGTAAGTGTGATGGTTGACAGAACTGCCCTGGAGGTTCAATTACTTGGGGGTGTGATGATGAATGAAAACTGCCGCAGCTCTCAGAAGATCTGCAACAGAATGGCAATTGTTTGATCAACTGTGGCATCCCTATTAAAGCTCTGGTGAGACTGGAGTCTTTCAGTAGTTACAGAATACAGGCATGTCAGAGCTTTGGCTGTTCCCAAAGCACAGTAATGCTGTGAAGATGGAAAAAAACTCACTTGCAGAATTGCAGTTGCTATGCTTTGTGTCTGGAATACACATAACCCTAAGATAAATACTTCAGTAGCTGAGGATGAGCAAACTACTTATTGACACCTTTACTACAAGAAGGTGAAAATTTTCTTGGAGAAAATCCAGAACTGGAGAGGTTATTAAAAAAAAAAAGCAAACAACAAAAAAACCCCCACAAAACCAGCATAGAGGAAGGAGGCGTCATGGGAGCAGCAAAAATATTGCTGATGAAGGATTATATAGAAGCTAGGCTTGTGAGTTAGTAAAAGGATTATTATCACAAGAAACTTGTGCATGCTACTGTTGACCTTCTGGGCCATAAGAACAATGACAGCAATCCTCCGCAGGATCTCCGGAGACATTTTGAAGTACATGGTTCTCAGGCATTGGGCCAAGAACAGCATATACAATTTTACATATAAAATTCAACTGTGAAATTGCTTGTTAGTGTCAACCAGCAACCTAAGAAAGGTTAATACATTATTTGTTTAGGTGTCTGCTCAGCGGGGCAATTGAGCAGATGCTTTGCCTTAAGCGGTCAAGTTTAAATATTTCATTATATTTCAATAGTAATCAGCTTAAGCCTGTGCTGACATTTTTTTTGTTGAATTAGGTATATTTGTTTGACAGATGTGGAAAAAGAAAGGTTATTTGTTTCATAGATCAATAGGACTGCCTCACCTACCATTGAGTTCCCATTGAAAAGTAAGTATGGGCTAGGCACATAATTGTCAAGTCAGCCTTAATTGTCACGAACATAAAACTGACTGCTACAGTGAAGCAAAGTGAAATGCGATGGAAAAAGTGGGAGTTCGGAGCTATATATTGGGAATTTCAAGGGTACATACATGCATCTCTGCTGTGCTGTATTTACGTAATCGTTACTCAAAATATAGAGCTGAAGTAAAGAATGACTTAAAATGATAAAACCCTGAGATATCTGAAATGGGACCTGTTTATGAAATACTTTCTGTACACAAACCTGTATTTTGAAAGTCTGCTTTCCGTGAGAACATTGCTGCGGTTATTAACTGACAGTCAGGATGCTTACACTATGTTATCAAACAAGTGCATTTTCTATACACAGATATCCCGTGATACCTCCAGCAGTTAACTCATCCACTGTAAACACAGAGAATGAAGTTTAATTTGCTGTTGAACAAAATCTCCTTTCAGGTGTCTTTGCTGTTACAGAAACAGCCCAAGCCTGTTTTTCTTGCAAGAGACATTCAGACAAAAGCATGTATGTATTCAAAATGAGCACTTTTATCATTGTAATCAATTTTGAGCTTAATATATTTAATGTAATTTATTTACTATTTAATGTAAGACCTCTTTGGTGAGAAGTATGAACAGTTAATGACCTGCAAAACTCTTTTATGTAACTGTAAATTCTAAAATCATTTTACAATTAATTGAATTATGTCTCGAAACCTGACATTCTGGGAATATTCTAGCGATTGATAATAAGTCTGCTCGCCATATATAAACAAAATTCTTTGGTGCCTACAGCTATGTCCATAATTTTCACTGCGAATCAGTGTACTGTATGTATAAGCAGTCATAAGATAAACAGCATTAGATTTAGTAGTTTTAGTACAAAAACTTATAGTCTCATTTTAGATATAAAACATCACAGCTGTAACTAGTAGATCACTTGAACATTTGAGCTATATGAATATTTACTTTTTCCTGTAAAATGATGGTGAAATGTCTGGGGAAAAATATTTTGACCAGTTGTCCTACCACTTGCTCACGAGTGCCTTTTGTTATTAGCTTAGATTTTTAGCAACGTTTTTATTTATTTTTTGGTCAATCCAAGGAAAATATCAAGGGAAAACATGTGCATTGCAAGGGGAACAGCTCAGGATAATCAGTTCTGTAATGTTAGTTCTGGATGAAGATTTTTGATTTGTTTTCCATTTTGCACATGTTTGGTACACCCCTCCATCCTGTTGTCCTCCTCATCCCTTTAGTCACATAAAGAAGTTCCTAAAGAATGGGCTGCCTCTCATGAAAGAGGTAAATGGTCTTTTTTTTTTTGTTTTGTTTTTGTTAAATAAACTCCAGGTATCAACCTATAGAATTCCTAGGGAGTAAGGCTGAGGAACTTTTTTTATTATTATTTATTAATCTCTACAGACATTCATAAACTTAATCCTAATCTTGTTTACAAAAATTACTGTTGATTACTGAGTTGTGGCACAGTTCACCAGTGACAGAATTAAGTAATAAATGAACCAACTTTCTTTAAAATGCAGAATATGGTCAGTGACCCATAAATGAACCTTTAAAATGTGATTCAAAAGTGTATTTTGTTCTGGATATCTGGGGTCAAGATAAGGACAGGAAAAACATGTAAACCATGAGCACCATTCCTAGTAAGTCCTGGGTGGGTTATATATCTCAGCCGCATACTGACAAGTAATACCATCTCTCCTCCAGCTTGTACACCCTTCATCTCTCACTGCTGTAGGCTATTCATCATTTTGCAGATACAGTTACTGTCCTTCTTTCTCCCCCAAGCATCTTACCCAGCTCTTCTCCCTTTGTTATTGTCTTTTCTCATTCCTCAGCAACTTCAGACTTCCTCAGACTCACCTTCAAACCTCGTATGTCAAGCCTGCCTACAGCTTGGCTCACACTTGGCCCTGCTGTGACTTGTTTACTTTGATTTAATTAAAATGCACCCATCCAGAACTCTGGGCACATTACTGACTGCCCGCTTTGCAGAACCTTTAATTTCTGCAGTATTTTCACATTGCTTTCTCTCTATACCTGGAACAACCTCCTCCTTCAATTAAAACAAGCAACTTAAAATTTCTCCTTCAAAACCACCTTTTGAATCTTTGCTAGGACTTAAATACAAACCCCTTATTTTTACCTTCTTTAGCCAGGCAGGAATTTAATTTATTTCGGTCACTGAAGAAATAAACTACTGCGGTTAGGAAGGTTTGTGCCCAGCTCAACCTTTAAGTCATTGTTTATCTGTGGATTCTTTTTTTCCTGATGGTGTTAAGATTTTTATGTTAGTGTCAGGACAGTAGCTTCATCATATGAACCTGTGCTGTGGCTGAACAAAACCAGTGTGTTGTCCTCTATTATCTAAGCACCTTTCTGATGGGAAGATTTAGCAGATGGAAAAGTGTGTCTTCCTAACTGAGCCAGGGGTTAACCATGTCTACCGATTAAAAAAAAAAAAAAGAAAAGAAAAAGAAAAAGTTGTGACTTTCTCATATACAGAGCCATGGCTTTATTCTTAAGTGCCAAGAACATCAGTAACACTCTGTAAAAAATGAATAATTCAAGCAATTAGGAACCTGAATAAATAGAATTTATTAACCTTTTGGATGTGTTTGTTTTTCAAGTAAGGGAGCTTTCTTATCCCTCTTTTCTTTATTTCTTTCCTTATTTCTCTCTCTGTTTCCAGTTCTGATCTCCAGAGCTCTTTCTCATCCTTTCTTCCCACTCCATCCTCATACTAGGTACTACCTGGTACTACTACTCTCTGCATATTGCTAATGTATTCTGGGTTTTGTTTGGTGTTTTGCTTTTTTTCATACCCTTTAGCCATAATCTAACATCCTGCTACTCTACCCCCCACTACAAGGAACAAAGAGAAATAACCGTGCTTCAAGTCTGCTCATCTGACCTTTTTTTTAAAGACTTCTATAAGGTGAGGTGACTCTTCAGTGACTGTAAAAGCAACGACGGAAGCAGACATCACAGAAAACTGTAGATCGCAGCTCTTGGTCAGATGAATCCCACCCTCAGTAACTTCTTGAGTTTTCTTTGAAGTGTGCTCTTGCAAGGCCTGTATCATTTGATCCAGCATTCAGTCAAGACCTGATACTGTATGGATTGCCTGCTGCCGCCTCTGGAGCCTCCACAGAGATTCCTAATGCTCTTGTTTTTGTGCTTAGAGAGGAGGAAATGTTTCTTGCTTATACGTTGCTGGGTGAAGAGCGTCATTGCTGCTATTGGAAGCAGAAGTAGGTGGGTTAGTACTTACAGGCATACTAGGACTTTAACACAACACTTTGGATATGATAACGTGTCCACGGGAGAAGTGCAGAGGGAAAGCAGAGGTACTGCATTTCATGCTTTGCTGCTCCTGGTGCATATGTGTTTGCTAGGCTTATTACAAAAATGCTGGTTTTTTCTTGAAACATCCGTGTTGTGGTTGGTGCACTGCTGTGCTCAAGACTGCAACCGGCCTTTCACAAAAAGGTGGGGAGAAAATGGCAAACCTTGAATCCTTCAACTGTAGGTGCAGTTACTTGGAAAAGACTTGGAGAGGAAAAGGGAGGTTCAGGCCAGCACAACGCTATAGGAACTCGGTGACAGAAGATTCCCAGTTACAACGCTGATATAGAAATGCACCATTGGAACTTTTTTTTTGGAGTAACACTAGGTGTACATTTCTAAAGTTCTTATGTTCCTGCAGAACCGTTTTTGAGAAATACCTTTTTTGCTTTGCCATTGGGATGAAAAACATAGGTGTTACGATATTTAGAACAAGATACTTATCAGAAAGTATTATACTGGTAACAAAGATCTTGAGAAATCTGAAGTCCTTATCTGCATTTTCAAATCAAAAGGGTATTCTGGCTAAATATCTTAATTTCTTTCATTAATCTAACTTTGGTTTAGGTTTCCATTTTTAAAATTTTCTTTTTCCCAATGATGGCTGCAAAAGATAAGTCAATATATCAGCTCAACTGTAAAATACTTTTTTTTTTTTTTCTGTAATCAGGGTTTCATTTTAATGTTTCATTGGTTGTTATTATACAAAGTATTGTTCTGTCAGCTTAAAATTACAATTCTGTGTTTTTCTCTCTGTTTTGATGATAATTTCAGTCAAGAAAATCAAGCATTACTGAACTTTACACTGACTCTAAAGCTGGTTAAAACTGGTATAATACTCTGTTGAGAAAAGAAGGACAATGCTATGCAAATGTACACTTTTATTAATGTTTCTTTTCTCATGGAAGTCTTTGGAGTATGCTTCTAGGGTCTCTAATGAGAACTGCTAAAAAGTATTTAATGGTTTTAATTTTCATTTCTTAATTTAGGAAGACTTTAATTCATGATCGGAATATTTGTTTATCCTCAGCATGCTTGGTTTAATATTTTTGCTAATGGGTGTCACATTTCTTCTATTTATTCATTATAAACTTATTATTTATGTTTTTTAAATGTTTTTTACATTTGAGGTTTTTTAAAATGTTTTTATTATATTTTTGAAACTTATGTGACTGAAGGAGAAATTTTGCTTTCTTATAGGTTAGAGTATATTATATATCCCATTCTAGTGATATATAGCCTATAGAAAGCCAGCTAATATGATCAGATATGTAGATCAAACAAGGGAGACTTGGTTTTAGCAGTAGAGGTTGTGGTCTCATGACCACATGATGATTTTCATCAATTCTGCCCTGTTTGGATTCTATTTTTCCTTGTGTTGTAAATGAGCACAATTTCATTAAAAACATGTCTGTCCTTTTTAGTGCACGTACTTTCATTTTGAGATTCTAAAACTTTGGCTTGTTTTGTTCTTGACCTGCAAGAAAATAGCAACTTTTTTCTCAAATGTTTTCTAATTATTTTGGTATATGTGTACAAGGGCTAATTAAAGCAATTCTAGGGAAGCTGAAAGAATTTATTTCAGAAGTAAGAGATTCTTGTTGCTAAACTGCACTGTCCATTTCAGTCTTTCACTTGAGCAGTCTGTTCCCCAATATGCAACCCTAGCTGCTTGCAACTCCATTACAGCAGTAGATTCTGACATTCAAAAATACAGGAGCAAATTAAGAGTACAAAAAAAGTTTGATTTATTGAAATTGCACAGTATTTCATATACTACTATATGTCTTTGTCAGCTTAGATTATATTTACCTTCACAAAAGCTTTATCACAAGACCACAATATTTCATTCGATTAAGTTACTCACGTCCATTATCTTTTCATCTGCAAATCCAGCTGAAAGTTTGACCAAAGTAACAATACAAAAATTTATTTTAGCTTTACAAGAAGGATAAGTAGCTGCCATTTAAGTCTCTTGAGATCTTAAAAAAAATAGATTGGACTAAGTAGATAGAATATGTTCTGAAATTCTTTATTTGTATGTAATTTAGAGTTTACATTAATATGTTCCATCATAAATCTAGTTGTTTCTGGCTCTATGAGATCAGTCAAGGTAATTTTATTTTAATGTCATCTTGCTGGCAGTGCTTACACTGATGTGCCTTTGAACATGAGTAAGAGTCAAAATCTACTAGACAGGATCCACAGCATGGCTTGGATTAATTGTATCTGTTGGTCTGGGTGAGTTTCTCTGTTAACTAATAACTGCTACTGCACTAGCGGTGCTAGTGACAGTCACAGCCCTCTGACTCTACAACCCAGACATGCGATCAAATCGCTTTACCGCATACCATCATGAAGACCTTTTATGTTTCTCAGTCTACCTTAGTCATCTAGAAAACATATTTGTGCCAAAAGTGCATTCAAGATCATAACCCTTTATTTTTCTCATAAATCTCAACGTAATATCCAGCCTCGTGTGAGACCATGGTAATTAAACTCCATGCTGAAAGCTATGTGCTTCATGGATCATTGCATATGCTAATTACCTTTTACTAGGACTGTCAGCTGTATTTATGTTGTAGTAAGCAATGGAATAATTTCATGTACTTGGCAAAATCAGTAGTTATGGAGGTATTTTAATTGTAATTTATATATTTTTTTAAATAAAACATAAAAATCTGATACTTTGTTTTTCTCCGTACTCCAGCTAAATGAAACCAAACACCTTAATCTAAGTAGGTCTGTCGAGTCTTCTGTTCACTTAATAAAGTGTATTTGCAAAGTATGACGTGTTTTCTGTTGCAGTTGTTTTTGCATGTCCTTTTACCATTCTCTGAATTGGAACAAACTGTTCAAAGCTTGATTTGGATAAACAGATCCATTTTGTGTAATTCAATAACTGCTGATAGATGGTTCATATTGCACAAGCTGGGATGTTATCAATACCTTTTCTCTTCTCTGTCATGCTACAAGAGTACTAACTCAGTGTCATGAGAAAATAGTATCAATTGGATTGTAATAGTTACAACAGCGGTGTTCAGGATCTTCTTTAATTGTATATTAAATTTTATTTTTAATTTTTATTTAGCTATTAGATGTAATCAGGCAAAACAGGCAATTAATTAAATATATATGAACATCCACTTCAAATGTAGTCAAATTTTTGTTTGTATTTTATCTGATATTGGCATAATGACAAATGTGACTTCCTTGTCTCACCTTATTTAAAAAATAGAGGTAGCGTTAGGCTTTCTGCAAAATTAATACAGGAAAGCCACAGGGACATGTGGAAGGTGTCTTGTAAAGCAAGAGGCTACACCTGTCTGACCTCTTTATGGAAATAAGCCAAAGTTTTATAAACAATGAAAATATTAGGTCAAACAGAAACTAACACTATCGTATTTTTCCCCTGAAAGACTTCGCCATTTCAATATAAAGAATCAAGTTTCCAAGTAAAAAATATTATTTATTGTAGGTGAGATTTTGATATTTTATCATACATTCATGTGAGAAATAATTGTTTCTAATAGAAGTTCCTGGTGATGTACAATCTATACTCAGATGGATGGGTTTTTTGGTTCTCTGTTAGGTTGCCAGAGTCAACTCCCAAAAAACTGCCTAACAAAATCTGTTCCTAAATTCTGAGTGAGCTCACTGAGGATCTGGATAACAGAAAGTGAAAAGGAGGACCTTTGCTCTGAGCAAACTAGTGCTTTTTAGTAGAAAAAATAAAAATACAATAAAGGTACATGTGATGATATTCTTATTCCCTGTTTGTCTACTTCAAAACACCATATTAGAAATCACAAAGATTTTTTTTTTTTTTATTTTTCCCACTTTAGCACAGTAACAGCTTAATTGAGTTCTGCTTCTGAAAGCTACAGGTGTTCTTCAGCACTTAGAGGTGTGCGGATTGTTTATCTGTTCAAACGCAGGGCTATGATTGCAGCAACAATGCAAATTTTGAACCAGGGTAAAACTCTTTATGTAAGCACTCCCCTAAGAGTAGCAATGTGTCTTCAGAAGGACATAATTTAAAAAAGAAATCCTACTTTATTTATATTAAAAGAAATGTCTCTGGTGATTTCCCTGGGATCAATGATGACCTTTTCGTTGTAGCTGCACTAAATCAACTTCTACATAAATTTGAGTATTTTGAGTATTTTTCAGGTTTTATATCTTTTGATGGTCTTTTAGAGGTGGTTTGTTTTTTTTTTTTTTTTCTTTCAGTTTCCTGTTGCATCATGTTGTATTTACCAGTATACCCTGCTTTGTTTAAGCTTCATTGTTCTCTGGTAAACACAACTATATTTATTCTTGCAGAAATTTTACATATGTAGTGAAACTCATGGGAGTCACAGTTTTTTAGCTTGTGATGGTTGTTCTGAATCTGGTTCTGGATCAACAGGAATTTTTCCCTGTTAAGTTATACTATATGGTCATGTGAAAAAAATTTAAAGCCTGATTCTTGGGCTGGATGTCCGTATAATAATTAAGAGTAATCAGTGTCATGCTGAAGGTCTCAGCTTGTCCAAACTGTCTGGACATCAAAGCAGAACTCTTATTATTCATAAGTGGCGTGGAAGCATATGGGGCAGGCTGATTCAACTTTGTGATAAAATTGTTGTCCTGATTATCTCAGGAACTTAGGTAATGTCAAAGATGAAATCCACATCCTCTCCCTAGCTTAAGGTGATGGGTTTCACAGTCCATATTGTAGTGGTTCCTCCAATAACAGCCTTGACAGCAGAGGTTTTCAGACAAAGTTACCATTATATTCCTCCCAGTCAATAATCGTCCAGTTGTTTAAATATATATTGTTAATTAAACATTTGAAAGTCTGCAGCTACTAAGTTGACATCTCCAGGTATAATGGATTCATCCCAATGATTCAAATAAATTAAAAGCTTGAGGTGGCTTCATCAGTGGTTATTAGTTTAGAAACCTCTGATATTAAATGTGGCATATATTACTTGCTCATACTTGATTCATCTGTAGTGGTCAATATCAAATGACAGATTCAGACAGATGACATCAAGAAGAAAAGTTAAGTAATTTAGTCCAGTCTCTGAGCTCTGTCAAGATCAACTACATCTAAACAAGCTGGACCAGCAATATGTCTGTACTTAAAAACTTCCAAATAAATGATTTGGTAATATCTCTAATTTCTTTCACCCTAGCAACTGAAAAGTTTCTGGCTATGCAGCTTTAATATTATTTTTTGCAAATTACATTAGTTTCTTCTCTGCTCAACAGTGGCCACTGAGGAGGGCAGATCACCCTTTTGTTTATAACACTTTTGTGCATGTTGGAAGAATATTACTCAGTCTACTCATCTTTAAACTAATCAAATTCTATTGCTTGAACCTTTGCTCACAGGTTATATTTTCTACTCTTTTTTCTAATCTCTTTTACTGTTCCCTGCAATTTTCTTCATTTTACCTCCATCTTCCTTAAAGTGTTGTTGTGAAAAGAGGACACTGCATTACTTGGAGCTCACTGGTGCTGAATTGAGCACAATTATTGCATCTTTATCTGCTCAGCTGCTGCTTAGCCTTTCACTCCATGTGTTATGGCTGTATTTGATTGCTTTTTTCTGGGTATAACACTTTGCGCTACTGAATTCCAGCCAGCTGCTGAAATTTCAACCCCTAGTCTAAAAAGAATTTTTATTCCATCCTCCAGTGTGCTTAGGGCCTCTCTGCCCTTAGTCTAACAATCAAATCTGGTCTTGTCTTTGCCATTACTAGTGGAACTGATGAAAATGCTTGGTAGGTCTCAGCCCTTACAGTCCCCGATATAGTCCCACTTGAAATCCTCTTCCACTTTGACAGCAAATCATTGATAATTGTTCACTGAAAGCAAGTTCTCAACTGGTTGTCCACCCCCCTGATGGTGATTATATCTCCTGCCTTTGCTTATTTATGAGAATATTATATGGAATTGTGTCATAAGCTTTAATTAAAAGTCAGGATATATCATATGTACAACTTCCCCTTTATCCAGTTAGCTTGTCGAAGAAGAAAAGTAGACTGGCTTAACATGATTTCCTTTTGACAGATGCATGTAAGTTGTTTTACTATCTTATCTTCCAGGAACTCACAGATATAATTTGTAATACTTAACTCTAAAGTTATTAATTTAACTAGGTAGTTTTCTGTTAGCCCTGAGAAGTTTTTGCTGGTTTGTTTTTTTTTTCCCCTTCTGGATAAACACTTGATAAACACTTGCTAAACACTTGCTAATATTCAGAATTCCAATAGATAATTTCCTAAAAAATCCAAAGTGAATATATTCAGTCTCTGCTCCAATGCTCACATTTGACTGATCTGCATCTTTTTTAAGCATGCTTTCTTCATCAGTGCATTTTAATATCCTTGTTAAATTAATTCTATTAAGTGGGTCTTCACAATTTGTCTTTCACATGAAGATTTAGGAAAAATAGGTTATCCCTCTTTTTTATAATCTGTGATTTGGTATTCATTCTCTTTTACATTCTTTTATTTTCATCATTTGATTATAGTTATGGGCCCTTTCTGCTCTTGCCATCTCTTCCTTGTTCCAAGATAACTTTTTTTTTTTTTTGCACTCAAGTCTTTTTTATTTCTGTCATATGAACATATAAACTACTCCTTTATCCTCAGTGATATGTGCACATTATCATATGTTTCCATGATTCCTTTTCTGCTTTCAGATCATTAAAGAGCTCCTGACTCAGCTAGAAAGATCTCCAACTTTGCTTCCTCTATTTCCTTCGTATATATATGATTTGTCTTTGTGCATTTGATAACAAAAAGTGCAGTCTTGCTAATGGGAATATTTTTGAACTACATGCTCAGATTAGTTGAAATGTGGCTTACTGTGTTTCTGCACTTATTAAGATGTATTCTTTGAATAAGCTACTAAATATACTACTTTTTGTTTTTTCAGTCTAAGAAAAGGCAAGACAGATTTTTAAGTGCACACACAAAGATGAAAAACATCTCATGGCATTGATGACAGCAGAAACAGCAAAAGATTCAGCTTTCAGCAAACTAAGTCACTTAGATTAGCAAGTTCTTATTTGTTTGAGCTTTTCTGTAGCTGTTCACAAGATCAGTCAGCTCTTCTGCACTTGATCTTTTGATTTGGACAGTATCAAGAGTGGCAGAGCCAACCAGATTACGTTTTGTTTTCCCAAATGTTAAGGCTAAGTCTCAACAGGAATTGGAAGATATTGCCTCTCAAAGAGACAGATGCTGTCAATCCCATTATCAGTTACAACCATCCTTTATGCAAGATAGCAGTTCCTGGCAATCGCAGAGCCTGGAATTCGGTAGGAACCAGTGCCTGGGAGATGTTGCCTTCATCAGTGCCTCTGATGACACTGTCACTCCGAGTTCTTGATCCTATATTAGCCCTGCTTCATAGCACTACCTATCTACCTCTACTGTCTCCAGCATCTCTATCTGAGCTTGCTTACACCAACTTAGATTTTCTTTTTAGGAGACACGAGGTTTTTGAAGTCCATTATCCTTATTTATTTTACTCAACCTTCCAATTAATTCAAATATTAGCTCTAATAGCTGTTTTCTCAATTAATTTTCTCCCTCTAGATTCTCAATCAATTCCTCACTATTAATTAAACTTGAATCTGACATAGCTGCTCACTGGATCAATAAAAGGAAAGCCTTGTCCATCCTCATTTTCTTCTCAGACCTTCTGTTACAACATTGAATAAACTGAACTCTTCCTTCTTCCTGAATTCAGAGGAAACATACTTGTTATGGAGTATAACACTTCCTTTTTTTTGCCTGCCCTTACAAAATTAATCATACCACTCGAGTCAATATTGCAATTCTGTGATTTGTCTCACAAGGAAATGTTGAAAACAATCTTTCTGTAACTTTGGTTGTTTAGTAGGACAGATAAAACATTCTGTCTCAAGAGCAAATTCTTTCACGAG
This sequence comes from Grus americana, assembly GCF_028858705.1. Taxonomy (NCBI): domain Eukaryota; kingdom Metazoa; phylum Chordata; class Aves; order Gruiformes; family Gruidae; genus Grus; species Grus americana. Next base: position 22,785,104 of record NC_072854.1, read on the forward strand.
GAATTCCAGAGTAGAAGTGTGTATACCAGGGTCTAGTAGAGCTTTAAAATGCAAGCAGCAACTTGCTTGAGTCAGGAAATAATTTGAAAGCTACAGAGTGTGGGCACCAGTAATTTTTTAGTCAGCCGAAACAGTTTCTCCTTTATAGGAAAAATGTTATCATTCAGCAGCAGACACCAATACACTTTAGTTGAGAATTTTTACCAGATAGTGTTATATGGGTTTCCAAAGCTTTCTCCCCATTTATCATGATGCTGTTTGCAAATTCAGTAAAGTCAGAAATCATCACTACAGTATTTTGTGTGAATTTATTCTTATTCTTTCATACTCTTTTTCGAGAGTTAATCAAGACAAAGTGTGACTATCCCTACTCTGATTTCATAGTTTTGTTACATTCAGTCTACTCTTGTTTCCACAAGTGACAAATGTTTACACTGGATGTGAAAGACAACATGCATGTGTTTCTTCGTAAAAAATTCTCAATAGGTTTTGATTCTGCTAGCCTTAATCCTTTACAGATTCATTCACATAGATTTGGAACCTCTTTGGCTCTACTTATGCGAGTGCAATATATATAAAGGGAGATGCATAATCTAAATAATTTTCAAAAGCAAGAGGGAATAATGTTAGTGATTTCAATGCTTGAAGAGGGAAAAGTGTTCTAACCATTAGGGGTCTGCTAAATCACTCCGGGAAAAACACTGGGAAAACCCCAAACTCTGGGAAAATCCCAAACTCTGGGAAAATCGCCTGCATCTTTCAGTTCCTAGATGATGTTTTTTTACCATCCTTTCTACAAAGGGTCACAAATGCAGTGTTTCTTCTTCTCTGAGACCCAGCTTGAGGCAATGGGGTCTGCCGTGGAGGAACACTGAGCCTCCTCAGCTGGAGCAGAGGGCACTGGGAAGGCTGCTTCAAGTATCAGATGGGATACATAAAAAAAAATTCTCTGAATGATTTGGTCCTAGGCAGTTCAGAATGGACTTTCAAAGTTAGTTGAAACTTTTGACTTTTTTCTCAGTATTCCTCAGTTCTTCATGAATAAAATGGGGCATAAAAAAAAGAAATCAGTTTGTGAAATGCTCTTACACTCTGGAGTTGAATAATCTGTGAGACTAATAATAACTACAGATGTTTGCTCGTTGAGACAACAGAGGATTGTATAGATGCATGTTAAGTGATCACCCACCATCGCGAGTTCTCAGTGAAGCCAGAACCCTGTGGAAAATAGAATCGGATCATGTAATTAAGGCCAGTAAAGCTAGGGTGGCAAATTGAAGTACCCCAGGAAACTTTAATTCTTGCACTCCCTAACTATTGAAAGGCTCACTTATGAAAATAATGTTCTTTAATGCATTTTTTGTGTGTGTGGATAATACATATTTGCATCTGGTTGGTTGTTGTTTGTGATGGAAAGTCTAATTAATTGTCACATTGCCTACTGTTTTTTAATGGAAATAGGCTTTTTTTTTTAATTTTTACTTGTTATGTGGAATGGTATCTTTTAATACCTTTCCAGAATATCAAGCAGCTTGTCCTAATTTTCACTGTGAGGAACAGATTCTGTCCAAAGGAAAAAAAACCAAACCACAACACAGCTGATATTTCAGTAGGACCTGCAAGCAGCAGCTATAGGCTGTGCATGCATACTTGAGCCTGAACACTCCAGTTTATTAACCTAGGAATAAATATAAACTTTCCTCCAAAGAAAATGCTGAATATGGAAAGGCATGTCTTCCCTCATTGCCCTCTCTAAAGAGAGCTGTTGCCACTGCTTGTGCCACTTAGGAAGTTTGGCAGTTGGTTGACAGGGTACAGCTGCCTGGACCACAGGACTATGCAGAGGAAGATGAGATTCTCTCTATCACTTCAGTTAGGAGCATAGGCTGTTTCCTTGGCATCTGTTTACTCTGTGGAGGAACCATGCACACCATAATCAAAAAGAGAGAAAGCTGGGAGAGGAGACTATGGGAAACCTGCCAAAATGAAACAGTAGGATCAAGAAATGTTTTCACAGCAACCTCACCATGATATGTAGTACAAACCTAAGCACAAGTAGGTAGTTGAGCATAAAATAGAAAAGAAACTCGCAACAGAGCATGTGGGCAAGTATCAAGGGTATGCTTCAGAGAGCATAGTTCATTGTGTGTCTTGCTTCTGACAGACTGAACGTCCCTCTTCTCATAGCCATGTCCGAAATACTCTGCAAGACTGAAACACAGAAGTTAGGTCCAGTGAAACCAACTGCTCCCTCCCACAAAGCAGTGCAGAAGAGCCATCAACAAGTTCTTGTGAAACTTCATGTTAGAAATACATTTCCTACTGGACTGCGTGGGAGGGATGAGTAATAGCCTCTCGTTGTGTTTCACTTGTATACTCTTTTCCACCAGAACGGATACACAGTAATTTTCTGGAATCTCAGCAGTAGACCACTTGCTTTGCAGTTCATCAAAATTTATTTAAATAAGTGTTAACATTTATTTATGGTACTTCAGATCTGAAGTGTTGGTATACTTGTGTTTAAATATTTACTAGAATTTTCATGTGTGTTTTAAAATATTTAAGATATGTCAAATGAGGAGAGGCTAGAAATTGTGGTTTCAGAACCTATGAATAGTATGTACTATGTTGGAAAAGCATAATTTCCTAAAAACTTTAGTGCAAAGTAGTTCAAGTGCTAAGATTGTCTGTCTTTATTACTATAACTCTGATAATCTGAAACACAAAGTGAAGAATTGTTGAAAAGGGGACCCACGTAGTTACACTCTCTCTGAAAAGAATTAGCTATGAAGGTCATGTTCCCTGAGGGAATCCCATCTCTCTCTCGTGATTGATGGTTTCCCCTTTCAGATATTTTTTGCTTTCTTCTGTCTCATCATAGTAGATACTTCCACACTGTCCTCATCATGCCTGATTATTTCCACCTTTGCACTGGCCTTTCTAGATAGGTAAGGTATTATCTGTCCCGTATACCAAATGTGGTGCATCTAGTCCTACATTTCTGTTGCCCCAGACCTATCACAAAACTCTTCATCTGTTGGAGTCTTCTTTTTTTACCAGCTCTGGCTGCTGGTATTCAGAGCTCTCATCCTATTTGCCATGTAGTCCAGCTTGACGCTTGCTAGCATTCACCCATGCCTACTCAGAACAGAGATACATCCACACAGAAGTCAGATAAAACAGAATTAAATGCGTATATAGAATAAATTGTGGTGATCAAGCACAGGGCATAGTCAGACAGGTGTACCGTACTGTTGCCTGTTTCCAGTTGATTGACCCCTCTCATCCTCTCTACCCTCTATGTTCCCACTCCTCTTCCTTCCTGAGCCACCGAGATACCTCCCTTTCTCCACCTTTAGTCCTTCCATTAGACACCTCATAATAAATTTCATACATGCCCACAATCTCTTTAAAACATCCCCCATGAAAGTTTTACACAGTCTCCAAAATGTTCTTCCCCCTGCATCCCACAGTGAGTCTCAAACCCTTGTAGACAGCCACCCCCTTCAGCATGGAAGTTGATCACACAAAGGTGTTCCTTTCATTGGGTCACCTAGGGGGTTTCACCCCAGAACCATGACCTAACTGGTGGTCTTAGGGAGCAGCTGATTCAGTGAGCCACTTTTCACTGGTTGGGTTACTTGGGTTCCTCAGGTTCCTCCACCTGGCATTGCTCCTCCAATTCTCACTGGGGTCTTTGTGTTTATGCTGATTAGCCTTCGATAAAATAACCTAACACACTGAAAAAAGCCGCATCCCATCCACAACATGTAAATAATGATGCTTCATGGAAAAGTTATATTTTTTCATCCTTTGAAAGATGTTGTCAGTACACTTCTAGTTTGGGATTTTTACTAAAATCTGGTACTAAAGACTAGCTTTCTAGCACAGAGGGGATTTTTCAGATGTGTTTTACTGACAATGAAATGTTAACAAAGAATGAAAGTATCAAGTGGAGCAAAGCTTTTTTTTTTTTTTTTTTTTTTTTATATTCAAGCTATTAAAGGCAGCTCCTGAGGCAATGAGTTAAATATGGTTAGAGCAGGACCAGTGTAGAATGGGAGCAGTATAATTATTAGTTACATATGTATGTTAATACACACTTGTGCTATACTATCTCAAATCCATGTAGAACTGAGTTATCTGTGTCTGGTATGACTGAATTCTAAACCTAATACATCTGTGAGAAACAAGAGGGGGGTTTATTTGTTTGGTTGTTTTGGTTTTTTTATTTGTGCATTATACGGACAAATTTCTTTCAAAAGCTTCAATTCTTACTGTAAGTTATTCCTATGTATTCAGCACTCACACCTGACTTGTGAACTAATGCAAAAAGTGGTAGTGTCTTTCAGACATTTCTTTAGTTTATAGGAGAGGAATATCTACTCTAGAAAGCAACACTATTACTTTACAAACCATCCGTCACAGGGAATGTTATCATAAGATACTCAATACAGGGATTCATAAACTGAAGCAGATGAAGATGAATTTTACTCCTGTTTATGGAAAAACATGAACTTATATCAATTTTACAGGATGGAGAAAGCATAAATCTGCATTGAAGAAAGCATAGTAAAAAGACCAAGTGTAGTAAAGAGTTAGGATTTATCTTTAGATGTTATGATGAGGTAGGCAACAGGTCAGTAAATTCAGAGGTGATAAACTTTTGGTTTTAGGATAAGCAATTTCTGAGCATTCAGAAAGTTGGGAAACAGGGAGAGAGAGATTCTGGAAAACTGTGGTGGATTAAACAGATAGAATGAATGTGTAAGGATGAGTTCTGCAATGCTTTGGAGCCATTCAGTAGGTTTGTGTATGAGACACATGAAAGGAGAAAATTAAAAAAAATCAAAAGAACTCTAAAAATTCTGGTCTGAGACAAAGCGTAGGTATGTGTACTGGTGTTCAGTGGGGAAGCAGGTGGAAGGAAGTCATCTCATTTAACATGAGGGTTTGCAATTTGGATTTTTGTATGAGAATGAGTTCTACAAGGCAATCTTCGTAATCAAGGGAGAGAAGTAAGAGTGTAATTCATCTGACCTCAGCTTTAAGATAAGGTAAAATGGTGACTTAGAATTGCCTGTTTGTCATCACTGACTTTAAAAGGAACCTAGATGATGAAGATGGATACAATGTCTATATTAGATATCTATATTTGGTCAGTGAAACACTCTATTCCTCTCCATCCTGTCCTTCCTATGCTAATTTGCATTTATGTAGTTCACCTTTGTAACCTAAGGAGAAAAAGCATATGAGGCTAAGAGAATCAGTGCTGAAATTTTCTTGTCATTTCAGCTCTTTAATGAGGGTAGTTTGTATCAAAACTGAATCATATATTATAGTGTCCAAAATTTGTATCCTCAGGGAAAAAAAAAATAAAAGGAAAGTAAAGGAGGAAAGCAAAACCATAATCTACTCATAAATGCATGGCCTGAATCCCATGTGAGAAGAGAACCCTTGCTGAGACACCTGCGCCACAACCATTTCCCATTTTCCTTTCCATTTCTCAAGCAGGGAGCAGAGAGACAGTTCCAGGAATAATTAGGGCTCCTGGCAGCTGCTGTGTTTTGCTCAGGGGATGGGGTTAGGGCTAACCTAAAGAAATCAAGAAACCAGATATAGATTGTCAGTCCCTCTCCACTGTACTAAAGAAAAAGTCTATCTGTCTATGCCAAACTAGAAGAGGATGTAATGTCTATAGACGAATACAAGTACATGTTCAATGACACGTACAGCTTGCTGAAGACCTTTACATGTAGTATTATTCATATGTAATTACACAACAAGAGTGTTACGACAGACTGAAATTTAAGATGGGCAGTTAAAATGTTGTGTAGTAGTTATACTAATTTTAATTAGCTTTCCTTCTGAGACGGATGTCACAGCCTCTCAAGCAGAATACTTCCAGTCTCCATCTCCAACTTTTGTTTTCACTATGTCACATCTGCCTCCTGCTGTTCTTTCCTATTATTTCTTTTCTCACACCTTAATTTGAGAGTATGTGACACCACTGCCAGTGAAACGTGGGAGAATTAAAAGTGGCTGTGCTTGATGAGCCCAGTTGCTAAAAATATTACCCACTTATGCACCCATGGTGCTACTTTTTCTTGTTATTAGCTTAAAGATATGTGGCTTTGCTGTCACTGTGGTGCAGTGTAATGAAGACAAAAGCTGGCCCTCCTGCCCCAGTTAAACAAAAGATTGTTAGAGCTAGCCACTTTAGAGTGTTGTTACTGGGATGGCCAGCTTGGGATTCAGCAGAGATTCTTGGGACAGTGCGTGTGGAAATGGCTCCACTCACCAGACTTCTCTTCTCCCCTCTCTCTTGCACCATGTGCTGCACAGCACAATGCGGGGACAAGGACTGGAAAGGACCTCCTGACTGTGGAGGCCAGTACCCTGCGGTCACAGGCAACTACGTCACATAAAGCAGAAACGGTGTGGAGTTAGGCTGCTACGCTGTGGTAGAGTCTGTCTCAAACCTGTTCAGTGAGATGTTCAGTGTTCAGGTGCTGACTGGAGGGAATGATGAGTAAGAGGCTAGAAAGGTGATAAATTTATTACTGGAGTAAGTAGGAATAAGTAAGTAAGAGGCTGGAGTGGATGGACTTTGTGAAAAGCAATGAAAGCAGAAGAGCAATGTACTGGAAAGGTTTGCCTTGGCAGAGAGCAAGGCAGGGTGAATGTATATGCAAACCTTAAGTGCTCTGAACAGATTCACCTTTGATCACTGTGGCAAACTGAAAGTTTGTAAATACATTCAATTACTGACAGTTTATGTCTGATTATTCACCACTTGCAGTGAATTGGGAAATAGCAGCATATTTATCAAATCTTTTTTGCACATGAAGTCACTATCATAGTTCTGTATTACTGGGAAGCTTTTGGTAATGTGAAATATGAGGATAGAAATCAGAATTGTACATTTCAAACACAGGACTCATCTGTTCCTTGTCATTATTCAGCTCAGATGCATCACACACACACATCCCCCCAATCTAAAGATCATCAGTATCATGTATTTTTGCTGTTGGAGTTGTAGATTTTAATTCCCAATTTGATCATGAACTTAGGGAGAATATAAATACATGTTATGCAAAAAAACCCAAAACTGGGCTTCCAAGAGGTTCAGTGTTAATGTAATCACACAACCTTCTGCCCATGTTGTCTCGTTCACAAATATTAAGTTCACTTGATACCATCCTTGAACCATCTGTTCCGTCTTTCAGCTGTAAAACCAATGCAGTTACATTTTATCATTCACTTGAGTACTTCTCTTAAAATTGGTAACACCTGTGTCTCCCTAAAATATGGATTTCCATTTTAAAGAAATAAATATTTCATTGATTTTTTCCTTTTTTTCCTCCTGCCTTGCAAAGAGGTTTGAAATGCAGCACTGCTTCTGTAAGAGTAATTTTAAACATGCCAATGTGAGCGTATTGGGAATAACTAGGTAGAAATATCTCTAATGAGCAAACAAGTGTTTAATCCAGCTTGGGGCACATCAGTGTAGGAAATGTGTCTAAATGCTAAAAAAACCCCCAAATCTGAAGTGTGATACTACAAATATATTTTTTTTTCTATGTGAGCTGTTTATTTCCAAATTGCTTGTCACTAATCTTATTATGAATTCATTTTTTTCAAAATGCCAGAATGTTGAAAGGTGATGGAGTAAGAGAAAATACTTGAGGTCAAGGAGGCGGTAGTGTTCATAGTGGCTCTCTTTTATTTACAGAACAGATGAATTTGGACTCAATTTTTCTATTTCTATGTCTGCTGCTTAAATCTACATAGGAAAACATCAATACCGTTCATACTGTAATGAGTCTGTCAAAATAGAAAATACAGTGTGAGGTACAGGATTTGGGCTGGTTCCCTGCTTGTGGGTGACCTTATCCAAGTTTTTCATCAGGTACGTCACTTAGTCTCTTTGTCTTTACATTAAGAGCAGTTCTCCACAGTCATATACATTGTAAACCATTCATCTGGATTCTGTGTGGCGTGCAAATCCCATGCCTGGAAGTGGTATCAGATGCTCTAAGTTTAATTGCTCCCTCTTCACTTTACACCTCTCGTCTCTGAAGTACTTCTGCCCATTGCAAGGTCTGAAGAAAGACAACAGCCTGAAACAATCTCATGATTTTTGGGCCCTGACTTTTAATTATTCTCTGTTTTGTTTCCCATAGAGATGTATGATTGATTCCTAGAAGGCTCCATAACTCACATAAAGAGCACCAAGAAGTCGAATGCTATGACAACATGCTGCAGCAACGTTGTAAAGCAACACTGTAGCAAATGTAAATGTCCAGTTCAGACATTTCCATTAAAAAACAATATTTTAAATTTGTCACATACTTGTCAGGTAGCTGTCCCTCCTAGGGAAAAATCTTAAAGTAGCAATATTTTATTTCCAAAAAGCGAAGTTTAGAAACAAAAGTATTGTGGAAATAACTGAGCTGCCGAAGTACTCTGCACAAAAGAGCCTGTGGGCTGTGAACCAAGTATGCTGAGCTTGTGTGACTGCTTACCTGTCTAATGAACCTGACCCCGTTACTCTCGTAGGTAAATACCTCCTAGCATCCCCAAGAGAAATTTTCCTCACTTTCCAAAGGGAAAATGTAGGGACAATAAGAAAAAGTCTCCCATAGCTACATTTAAACTTTCAAGCTCAGAGGTTGGATGCAGTCATGTCTTTTTCTCCCTCCTTTTTCTAACTGTCTGGGTGCCCTGGGTTCCAGGGCAAGGACACCCAGGTTTGTGATGTGGTAACAAGCCACAGGATGCTTCGGCCAAGTCTCTGTTCTGGATGATTAGAGATCAGGAGTTCGGAGGGCATTATGTAGTGCGTTCACTATTCAGTTTGCATGCAGCCAAAGTCACTTTGCCTAATATTTATTAATTAGTCCTAAAAAAAAATCTTAAAACTTACTAAGATTTGAAAACTTTGAAGAGTCTGGATTTCAGACTATTATCCTGTCTTCTGGTATATAACCTTAAATGCAAGATATTAATAAATTGTTAACTGTCTCTTGGCTACTTAGCCACCAAATTTGTGTTGGTTTTATTTATTTATTTTTAAACTAATGTAAGGGAGGCTAATATTTCAGATAATGTAAAATGTATGAGGCTTTAGAGAGGTTAAGTTTTTAAGCAGCTTTCATGGCCTTAGATCATTTTAATGCTGCCTCATTTAAAGAAAGAAATAAATCCTGGAAAGAGTTTGAACCAATAACTAAGAGACTGAAGGTGACACCATAAAAGAAAAATATTATGGAGACCAGGACCTGCTCTGGTTAATGTGCTCCGCCTGAGCAACACTTACTTCTTCCAAGCATGTATCTCATATGCTCAACACAGCACTCAGACACTCCCAGTTTTTACTGAAAAAAACCCTTCTGTTACAAACTTGATGAAGGATATACTCCTCTCTAAAGATCACCTGCATATCACTCTTAAGCTTCTAAAGTTTGAGTGAAGTTCTGGTCCTGCTGAAGACAATAGGACTTCTACTGTTGGCTCAAATGCCTATTTTGAAAAATGCTTTACTTTTTGCACAGGTGATCAAAGTTTTGGAACTGTGAGACTGACAAGGTGACAGCATTGCTGGAACATTTGTTCTATAGCCTTTGGAAGAACAAAGACTTAAAATTGTCTCTTAGAATTCAAAACCGTAGAAAGTGTATTTGCAAATATATATTATCAAACAATATGTTTTTCACCAAAAAGAAGCCTGGAAAATGTCAAGCCCAGATTGTGAATATTTTAAAATGAGGATGTGAAAATAAGAACTAGATTGGAAAGTACTTTACAACCTCAATTATAGCAGATTCTGCCATTGCAAACACTGTAATTTTTTGTGGAAATTTCATTCTACTGCTTCCTGTTCTGAAGATATTTTAAGAACAGTCTAGCTAGTTTGTCAGTTTTTGTCTCTTGTGGTACGGGAGTGCTGCACTAGACAAGGCTCTTATGACCGAACTGGGCATTCATTGAGACCTTGACTTAACAGTGTGGCATTCCACAAGTGTCTGTGCAGTTTACAGTGCATTACAGACTGCTTTTGCAATTGACTGTTGCTTGCTTGTCCTGACGGACTGGAGAAGTAATGAAATGAGGTAAAAAAAAAAAAAAAAAAAGTAACAATTTATATAATCAATGAGCCATTAATAAATTGTTAAGTTTCTACTTACAGAAAGATTGTATAGCCTGTGATAACTTTTTCACATATCCTACCTGAAACAGACTCTGCAGGCTCAAAATTGAATTAGGTAATCACTCTTGTGATCACCTTTCTCTTATCTTTGTTCACTGTTTTACAATCACAATTGTAATCCAAACAACAGGAGGCGTGTCATGGTTTAACCCCAGCTGGTAACTAAGCACCATGCAGCCGCTTGCTCACCCATTCCCCCCCCAAAGTGGACATAAAAGTTTTGACTGGACAGGGCTGGCTCGATTGGTATACCCTTGTGGTGGGTTGACCCTGGCTGGAGGCCAGGTGCCCACCAGAGCCGCTCTCTCACTCCCCTCATTCACCAAACAGGGGAGAAAAGGCATAACAAAACGCTTGTAGGTCGAGATAAGGACAGGGAGAGATCACTCACTAATTATCGTCACAAGCAAAACAGACTGAACTTAGAGAGGGAATTCATCTAATTTATTACTAGGCAAAACAGAGTAGAGGAATGAGAAAATAAAATCAACTCTTAAAACACTTCCCCCCCACCCCTCCCATCTTCCCGGGCTCAACTTCACTCCCGGCTTCAACCTTCCCCCTCTCAGCGGCACAGGGGGACGGGGAAATGGGGGTTATGGTCAGTTCATCTCACGGTGTTTCTGCCGCTTCTTCATCCTCAGGGGGAGGACTCCTCTCATCGTTCCCCTGCTCCAGCATGGAGTCCCTCTCACGGGGTGCAGACCTTCAGGAGCAAACTGCTCCAGCATGGGGTCCCCCACAGGGTCACAAGTCCTGCCAGCAAACCTGCCCTGGCACGGGCTCCCCTCTTCACGGGTCCACCGGTCCGGCCAGGAACTTGCTCCAGCGTGGGCTTCCCATGGGCCACAGCCTCCTTCAGGTGCCTCCACCTGCTCCGGCGTGGGGTCCTCCACGGGCTGCAGGTGGAATCTCTACACCCCCTCATCCTTCCTCCATGGGCTGCAGGGGGACAGCCTGCTTCACCATGGCCTTCTCCAGGGGCTGCAGGGGGATCTCTGCTCTGGCGCCTGGAGCTCCTCCTCCCCCTCCATCTGCACTGACCTTGGTGTCTGCAGAGTTTCTTACATCTTCTCACTCCTCTCTCCGGCTGCAAAAGCTCTCTCTCTAAGTGTTTTTCTTCTTCTTAAATATGTTATCACAGAGGCGCTGATTGGCTTGGCCTTGGCCAGCGGTGGGCCCGTCTTGGAGCCGGCTGGCATTGGCTCTATCAGACACAGGGGGAGCTTCTAGCAGCTTCTCACAGAAGCCACCCCTGTAGCCCCCCCGCTACCAAAACCCTGCCACGCAAACCCAACACAACCCTCTAGTGTTGACTAGCCAGGTGGCCTTTGCTAAATGTGTATCCCAGTCTTTGAGGGTCCCACCACCCGTTGCTCTCAGTGTAGTCTTTAGCAGCCCTTTTTAACATTTGATTTTCCCAGAGGCTGGTGCACAGTAGGGGATGTGATACACCCACTCAATGCCATGCTCTATGGCCCAGGTGCCTATGAGGTTGTTTCAGAAATGAGTCCTGTTGTCTGAGTCATTTTTTTCATGGGTGCCATGTTACCACAAGACTTGCTTTTCAAGCCCCAGGATAGTGTTCCAGGTGGTGGCATGGGGCATAGGGTATGTTTCCAGCCGTCTGATGGTTGCTTCCACCACTGTAAGTACATAGTGGTTGCCTTGGCAGGTTTGTGGGAGTGTGATGTAGTCAATCTGCCAGGCCTCCCCATGTTTATATTTCAGCCATTGTCCTCCATACTAGACAGGCTTTACCCGCTTGGCTTGCTTGATCGCAGCGCATGTTTCACGTTCATGGATAACCTGTGCAACAGTGTCTATGGTCAAGTCCACCCCTTGATCATGAGCCCATCTATATATTGCATCTCTTCCTTGACAGCCTGAGGTGTCATGGGCCCATCAAGCTATAAATAATTCACCTTTATGTTGCCAGAGGCACCTGAGCCACTTCAGTCTTAGCAGCCTGATCCACCTGCAGGCTGTTCTGATGTTCCTCAGTGGCCCGAATTTTGGGTATGTGGGCATCTATGTGATGGACTTTTACAATCAGCTTCTCTAGCCGGGCAGCAATATCTCGCCACAGTGGGGCAGCCCAGATGGGTTTGCCTCTGCACTGCCAGTTGCTCCGCTTCCACTGCTGTAACCACCCCCACAGGGCATTTCCCACCATCCGTGAGTCAGCAGAGAGGTAGAGTATTGGCCACTTCTTTCATTCAGCAATGTCTAAAGCTAGTTGGATGGCTTTCACCTCTGCAAACTGACTCAATTCACCTTGTCATTCAGCAGCTTCTGCAATTCATTGTGCAGGATTCCATACAGCAGCCTTCCACCTTCGCTGTTTTCCCACAATGCGACAGGACCCATCAGTAAACAGGCCATATTGCTTCTCATTTTTTGGTAGTTTATTATATGGTGGAGCCTCTTCAGCACACGTCACTTCCTACTCTGGGGAACTGCCCACTGGAGACTGGAGCAGCCATTTTCTGGAAGAATCCCCCTTTGAAATTGTTTTTCCTTGCAATTCATGTACCCACACCTCTAGGGTGAAGGTAGGTTTTCCATCCTACTTCCTTATGTCCTCTCCGTGGTCATGCAGGTAAAACAACAGGGTGCCTTGAGCTGTGTACCCCCTATATCCTCTCTTTTGAGCAGAGGAACTCTTACTCCTAACAGCTGAGGTACTGGTCCGTACAAATGGGGAATCGGACATATCCTCTTTGAGTTGCCGGACCTCCAAGGACAGTTTCTCAAACAGGTTTTTGGATTTTTCGAACAGTCTTTCCACAACTCTGAGAACAACTCTGTGAGCAAATAAAACAACATTGTGACCAGTGGACCAGGGCCGATGAAATTAATATAATGCATGCTTATAACAAATTTATTTTAACACGCTCTGGTTGTTATCTCAACCCTTTGTGCACCATATTGGGTGCCAAAAAGGATTGTTGTGCTTTAGCCCAGGCGGTAACTGAGCACCAAGCAGCGGCTCGCTCACACCTCCCCCGCCAAGGGGATGGGGAGGAGAATGCAAAAAAAAAAAAACCTCGTGGGTTGAGATAAAGACATTTAATAGGATAACAAAGGAAGAGAATAATAGTAATAGTTATAACAATAATAACAACAATAATAATAGCAATAATACAAGTGATGCACAAATGCAATTACTCACTGCGTGCGAAAGGAAAATAAAACAATCCGATGCCCAGTCTGTTTCCGAGCAGTGATCCCACCTCCCAGGCAGCTTCCCCAGTTCTATGCGGAGCATGACATTCTATGGCAGGGAATGTCCCTTTGGCCAGTCTGGGTCAGCTGTCCTGGCTGTGCTCTCCCAGCTTCTGGTGCACCTGGCAGGGCACAGTGAGAAGCTGGAAAGTCCTTGACTTAGTGTAGGCACTACAACTACCTAGCAACAACTAAAACCTTTGGTGTGTTATCAACATTCTCATACTAAAACCAAAACACAGCACTATGCCAGACACTAGAAAGAAAATTAACTCCATCTCAGCCAAAACCAGGACAAGGTGATAAATTCCAAAGGATAAATAGTCTTTTAATTTCTGCTTGTGCAGTGCCCAACACAGGACATCAAATAAAAATCAAACAATCGATGTTAATAAAGACTGATAAAACATCCCAACATTCCATCAGCAGCATCCTGTGCTGGCATATAATTTCAAAATTTTCTCTTTGTATTCCCTTTTCCAATTACAAAGCAAAAGATAAAAGGCATGATAGTGAAATATGGTAGGACCTAGAAAACTGCTGGGAAAAATTACTGCTTTATTTCTAAAATGTGAAACCTTTAATAAACAGGAAATGGTATTGTGGGGCACATTCCAAGAACTGGAGAGTTGCAGATAAAACCTGAATATTTGAGAGAGAGACTGAAAGGAAAACAAATGCCTTTGAATATAGTTCTACAATATGTTTGTAAGGCACTATGTGTATACTGAATAGCTCAGAACTTGTATTTATTAAGGACTTTTTCACGAAGGTCACCTTGCTGTGTTATTTGCATAGCATTCAGATGTAAGTGTTCAGGGAATATACTACATTATAGTACCTGATGCATGCACGTTTGCTTTTTACATCCTTTATCATTCCACTGGTGGTATCAATGTAGTAAAATTCTGGCTAGCTACCTTTGTAAGGAAGTTTAAAAGTAAGGCTGGAAATCTACTCTGATGTAAGAATGATAGGAAGATGTGAAATCCTGGCTGGAGTGCGATCATTGCATGTTTTGTCAGGGACTTACGTGGATGAAGGACTTCATACCAAGTTTTTGCTGTCATTCTAAATGCATTCAGTTTTGGAGCAGAGAGAAGGGGCTTCACCAATGTATCCGAACTGCTGTTAGGTGCTTCACTGCTAATGAGGATTGATGGCTCTGATTCGTATAGGTGGGAAGTATATATGATATGACAGATTTATTTTTTAATTTTTTTTTAAAAAATATAGATATAGACCCAAACAAAATCCTATGAGTCAGGTGAAATCTAGATTTTTTTCCTTGAACAGTCTGTACTCTGTCCAGGATACTGTGAATAATTTCCAGGTTTTGCTGCTTGGTTTTTAAATTAGAGGCATATTTTGGTATAATATTAAACAGAATGAAAAGTTAATTAATGTTATTGAATTAAATTTGTATATATTCATTAAATACTAGTTTTCAGCATAGATTTTACAAGGTATTTCGTGTAGCTCTGAAGTCTGATCATAATTCTCTTACCAGTTCTTTGTAATTTACTAGAAGGAGAGCTAATAGGTTACTGTCAGGATTTGAGCCCAGTTCCAAAATGTAGTGATTTGTGGATTGTCTTGTAATTAGAAATACTAATATTGCTGGTAGGATTAACGCCTGGCTGTGTGGCAATTCCCTGGTTCATTGTTCTGACATTTCTAGACCTAGTATTTCTTTGTACACCTGTACTGTGTCCCTAGTGAGTTTATGAACTTCACAGCTGCTCTTGTGTGCTGTTAACAAGTCTCTTACGGAGTTTTCCGTTGTGTGGAGGATTGCTAGATTTTGATCAGTGAATTTTCCTCATCAGTGTTGAGGACTAATTGACTGTTTTGTTGCTAGCTGTATGCAGCCTTTATCTCAAACAACAACGTCGTTCCTTTGTTTAGTTTGTTTATTTTTAAATTATTTTTGAAGAGTCCATCCTTATTCTTGTTCCAAAGAATAACTTTTGTTAAGTGACAATGTTATGTTTAGTAAATATGATTATTCATCATCGTTGCTCAGTCTGTGTTTTGTGGTAGATGATGTTCCAATCACAGCATGTGCCCTATGTCCTGTGTGGCTGCCAGCTGCAGTACATTTCTTTCCCCTTTTATTTAAACAATTTTGATCTTCCCTGGTGATTAGTTTTGCAACAAATGCATGGCATTATGCCACTTTGGCATAGCCCAGGGTTTCTCATGATTCATGTTTAGAGCAGAGAACTCCAGGGTTTTCTACTGTGTAAGCAGTACAACTCTTCTATGCAGTTTCATGACATGAACTTTGTTACTACCCTATGTGTGTCTGCATCCAGACCTCCTTGCAGTTATGTTTCAGATCTTGTAGAAGGAGACAAGATATCAAGAGAATTGGAAAAAAACAATCACAGTGCTTGACTGTAAATAGAACAAAGAGAACAATCTGGCAATTGTTGTCAGTTAACATCAATCCTCAGAAAAATTCTAGAGCAAAAAGTCAAATAGAGTAGAGGAGCAAAGCACTAGCTGTCATGCATCTTATATTTGATGCAGTAGACTGTCTAGGATACTTTTATTAACAACCTAGATGATGGGATAGAGAGTGAGTTTATTGTATCTTCATAAGATCCAAAAACTGAGAGAGACAGCTCATACACGGGAGGATGGGATCAGAATTCAAAATTATAATGACAAAGGGGAAAAATACGTGAAAATATAAAGCAGGAATTATTTACTGCAGTGATACAAAATGAGGACAGCTGCTTTGGTAGCAATTTTTCAGAAAAAGCTGAGCACGAGCCCACAGTGTTATGAAAAAAGCAAGCACAAAGCTAAAGTACAGCC
Source organism: Grus americana (assembly GCF_028858705.1). Lineage (NCBI taxonomy): Eukaryota > Metazoa > Chordata > Aves > Gruiformes > Gruidae > Grus > Grus americana. The sequence continues at coordinate 22,801,371 of NC_072854.1, forward strand.
AGCAAGATGTGTGAAGTAATCCTGTGCTCAGGATTAAATGAGGCCTCTGGTAGGCTGGCCAGCTAGAAAACTGCAGTTTGGGGCATTGTACTTCAAGAACTATATGGTCCAGTGGAAATAGTCCAGAAGAAATGAATGAGATGGATTACAGCTCTGGAAAATTTGACCTATTTTGCTATTAGAAAACACTTTAAAATGGCAAAGTCGAAAAGAATTGTCATAGATTTCTTGGTAAGTGATGGAACCTCCACCACTGGAGGTTTTTAAGAACTGGTTATACAAACAGCTCTTAGAAAAAATGTAGATATAATTTATCTTACCTGGGGGGTAAGTAGATAAACTAGATGACCTCCCATGGTTCCTTCAAGCCTTTGTTTTCTATTATTCTGTGATTATTAAAGTGTAAGTTCACAGTTTTGATCACAGCTGAATTAGACACCAAATAAGTGGTTAATATTTCTTCATGGATCATTATTTATATAGAGGATGGCAAAAAAAGTCAGGGAGCAGGAGGCAGGCTGATTTTTCAGGACCAGGGAGCCAGAGTGACCCAGCGCAGGTTGTCCCCTCATCTCTGGGGCAGTCGCGGAGAGGCTGAACACAGACAAGGCAAGCAATGAACTAGGTCCAGGGTCTGCTTGGAGGCTTCAGCCTGGAGCAAAAGGAGACATGGCAAGAAACAGGGCTGGAGATAAGGCTATGACATGGGTTCAAAGTCCATCCAGGAGCCAGGTCCAAAGACAGGACTGCAGACAAGCTGCAGCCTTTGTCTAAGGGGCCCATCGAGGAGATGAGCTACCAAAAGCACAGGGCTCAGGACCATCAAGAAGACAGGATCGAAGACACCCACACACCTACAGCATTGCTCAGGCAGGGACTGAGGGCTCTGAAGTGAGCTGAAATGGGGCTCCTCCTAGGCAGCAGATGGGGCAAGGCTCCATGGGATGCTGCGCAGGCTATTGAGGGCTGCTAGTGCCCTCAGGAGCCTGACAAAAATGGTTTTAAAGGAGTGTGCATGATTTCCATTTGTTCTTGTGAGGAACCTCGGCTTGATAGACACTGAGGTGCATTGTAATTATCATACAACCTCTTTTCTTCAGAAACTGGGGGTTTGAATTCCAAGCATACTGCATTGTGTTCATAGTGATTTTTATTTTTCGTAAATTAAGTTATGAATTTAGGAATATTGTACTAAAACTAAATAAGCAATAATGAATGTTGAGAATTTTAGTTTGACTTGGACAGTTTTGGCAAGCCTAGTATAGTTATCTTGGTGGAGTTGTCAATATTGCTGATGTTGAGGTACTAGCTAGTATCTGTGACAGACACTGGTGGAGAAACTAAAACTCTTCATTGTCTTCTAAGCAAGTCACTCTTATAGCTTCCTCTTATTATCCATCTTTGGTCATGCTTATACCTCTATCAAGGACCATGGTCTTGTCTAATTTTACTACTTATTTTAAAGATATAGGTTCTACCATTTTTCCCCATATTAACAAATAAGTTTGAGGAATAAAGGAAAAACTAATTTAAGAGCAGCAGAATCAGGACCTTGGAGTAATTTAACTGACAGAACCTCACATCAACTGGAACTGAATCTATTCTCAATGTTTTTGAACCCTTAAAAACAGGATATTATATTATTTTTCTCATTTACTACTGAACCCATGCTTTCCATGCACTACAGTGATGGTCTTTGAATTTTCTTCCTCTAAATTTAGACTAAATATTTAAGATGAATATAGAAGTTTTCTGTTGGATGGTTTGTATTCAGCTTGAACTACTTGGTGTCACCTTAACGATAAAACTGGGATAGTGTAACAGGTGCTTATTGTCTTGTTCTTCCTCATTGTTTTTCAGATGTTATGTTTGGCATATGTTAGTGACTGTCAAGGGGATATTATTGATCTGCTGAGACATCTGCTCCACTGACATTAATTTGACTATTCTTTCGTGAAAGATGAGCTCCTTATGACTTCCCATTCCTAGCACAGTAATATTGACCAGGTCTTTGCAGCTGGAAATTAACATTATTTAAACTGCACCTCTAAATTATACAGTTTTTGTTTGTTTCTAAATGAGTGCCATTCTTTTTGTTGGAATTATCACATCATAAACTATCTAAGGAATAAAAATCTAAAGATTGAAACAGTTAATTCTACTTTTAAAATGCATTTTAACTCATTATCTTTGATGTAGCAGGAAAAAAAAGCAAAACTTTTTGTCATAAAAGAAGCTTTAGAGTATTTTAGGGAATACCATAAGCCAGAAAAGAACCAATTTACCTTCTTAAAAGAGGAAATGAATTAGTGGATCCAGGCAATACTATACTTTCAGTCATATTTCTGAAAGAAAAATCTGATCATTTTATTAAGTTGAGGTAGAAAGGGAGCGAAACTTGATAGGGAAGTGACATGCTAAATGCAAGAATAAAGTGGCAGCCATCAATTTAACCAGTAGCCAGAACAGTACCTCCAGTTTCCTTCCTTTAATTTAATCTGTGATTCAAAAAAAGCCTTTCATATCATCCAACTGGAAAAATGCACTTTTATCTTGAATTAATTTAATGAAATAATACAGATTTTAAAAGTCTTGAAGACACAACAGTCATACAGTTCAAGTAACCTAACATCCCTCTTGCTTGAGCTACCAACTGCTGTGGCTGGTTTAACTAAAGTATTATTTCTAAAAAGTATTTTAATTTGTGTCTACAAATAGATTTTTCTTTAAGAAATGAATGAAGCTCTGCTTTGAATATCAGTTCTGCATTTCCCTGTAGTTCTTTCTCCTTATTCAGACTCCTTTAAATCTTTGAAGCAGTAAGTAGATTAGAGAATAAAATGGTTGGCTAGCTGTGCTCTAATCTATGTGGGACTCCAGAAAGAGAAAACAAAACTTGGCGGAATTTTCCACTCACGCCTCACCTACCCTACGAGGTGGCTCATGACTACCTTATCTCTTGCCTGTTGTGGAGAAAGATATTTCTCTCAGAAACTTGCACTAGTGTCTGGTGATTACTTAGCAGCAGTTAGCTACTATTCTGGCTCGTATATAGGACCTAAAACATCAAAAAACTATGGCGCCTTCCAGATTCACAGGAACAACTGAATGTGAAACAGGACTGAAGAGGAAGAGAATGATGGTATGTGGAGGGTATAAGGAAGAGAAGAGGTATGTGGAGGAACACAGGCAAAAGAGAGAGTGAGGTTAGCAATGGTTGCATTTGGATGTGAAAAAAGAGATCGCTGGTACTGAAAGGTCTAAGCTTTTGGAGGCAGAGAAACAGTGGCCAGATGTGCATGACTGAGTGACCATTGTAACAGTTTCTGTAAAATGCTGTAATCAGCCTCCACATCTTTGTGACCATTACACATTCCTATGTGTATTGCATATGCCATGATTTTTACAAGGTCTTTTACAAACGACAGCGTACCTTGGAACACCAGTGAGCCAATTCTTAACTCTGATTTTAATCCTTAAGAGAAAGTAAAGTCAGACTTTGTAAAGAAATAGCACTGAATTCTGGAAGGGAAAAAAGTAATTTCTATCTCAAGGCAGTCATATCTCTCTGGAAAAGAGTATATTTCCATAGACTTTGGCAGACTATGAAAAATTAAAATTTCAAATGTTCATTCACAGGCTGCCCAGAGAGGTCGTGGAGTCTCCTTCTCTGGAGATATTCAAAACCCGTCTGGACACAATCCTGTGCAACCTGCTCTAGGTGATCCTGCTCTAGCAGAGGGGTTGGACTAGATGATCTCTAGAGGTCCCTTCCAACCCCTACCAGTCTGTGAATCTGTGAATATAATCTACTGTTACACTTCAGGTGATACTACTATTGGGGGGGGGGAAGAAAGAAAAAACCACAAAAACAAAACAAGCAAACAAAAAAAAAACTTTGGAAAGCTCTGGAATACAATATATAAATTCACAGGTTTTTATATACACATAGTTACCGAGGTAGGTATAGATATATTTCATTAGCAGAAGTTCTAGGAGCCCAAGAGAAGGCACATCGCGTTTCTATGTTAAACCAGTCCAGCTTTCCTATTTTCTTTGCTATCACTGAAATTTCATATTATATTAGTATAATTATGAGTGCACTGTATAGGATCTGGTCTTGCTTCCATTGAACTCAATGGCAAAATTCCCATTAATTTAAATGGCAGCAAGAATGATCTCCAAATGTTCCTATTAAGCTGTTCACAAGCTGTGCCTTCTTCATGTTAACCAGCAATGAATTTTGTTTGTCAATGCAGCTGATCATTTCGCATTAAAATAATAATAAACAGATGTGATAACAGCCTGCCATTTTTCATTCCTTCAGTCAAACGCTTGATGTGATGGACTGTGTGATTTCCTCATTTAATGAACTGCCAGCAGAAGATGCAAATGCTGTAACTGACACAAATCAAAAATGTTGAAAAAAAATCTTTAATATAATTTAAGAAATATTTTAGTGAAAGATGATTTGTTCTTTGGTTTCCTTTTTCATACAAATGACTTGTTGAGTTCAGTATGCTTAAATTTAACCTTGTACCTTTAAAAGAAGTAAATGGAAGAAGGACGAACAATGCATTCGGTTGTTTTTAGTAATGCAACCACACGTGCTACATAAATAAGTACAAAAATTCAAATTAGTAGAGTGGCAGCAGGCTTCCTTTAATATAGATTAATCAAAAAGTCACAGGCATCATTCTAGTCTTCGCTCGAATTTTCATGTGTACAAGAGATCTTTTTGCTTCTGTAGAATATGAATTCCCTTAAGTCCAAATTGACGTCTTCTCACACACATAACTGTAACTCATGGAACCCTTTAACATATTTGGGCAGGGAAAAGAGCAAATCTTCCTTATTTTCTTTTTCTTCCACGGTGAATACTGCCTAAGGCTTTTTCCTCCTTCTCTTTCAACCTCTTTTACTCACCTTGTTGCTTTTGAGGACACTTAGCGGGCTGTATTCATTCCCATTAGCCAACCATTCAGAAGGAAAGAACAAGGAAAAATGTAATATTAACATGACATGACAGAAAAATTGTTAAAATGGTTCTACTGGCAACTAATACTTTTTTCCAAATGGCCAACAATGTTCAGTGTCATTTTATTTTACTTTTTTCACCATAAAATTCTGGTGACTTGTTATATTACTAACTACATAATGCTCTTCATGGATTCTTTCCTGTAATGCCACCACTTACAGTAAAGCTTTCCCTGTTACTGCAGAAAACAGGCTAAGAATCTGTGTTACATGGAAAAATGGCTTGAAAACAGCCATCTAGTTGAAAAAAGCAGTCCCTGGAAGCATCCACCTGTGTGCCCTTTGCCACTAGAGCCAATGCACAGTTTTAGACACCATGGAATTTGACGCATCAGGATGACAAAAAATGACTATGTCATTCCAAAAGACAAACCCACTGGTGCAGATCTCTAAATCCTACCAGCTTTGTCTATGGCCCTCAAGTCTTGAAAGAGTCCTACATAAAAGACATGGAACAAGCATCTGTTCTGTACCAGTGCCCTGGACAAGGACAGAGGGAACTCAAATAAAAATGCTGAGGGTCATTTCTTTTACTTGCTGCAACAGATGTTTCTCAGAGAGATAAATGTAAGTGGAAAAGGAGGCATGCTACTGATGCCTGATACAGTATCTTAGAGGAATTGAACTGTACTGCTTTAAAAGGGGAATGTGACAAAATTTGTTTATATATGATCAGGTTAATTGTGTTTTGCTGTACAGTACTGATGAAACAGGCTTACTGAAAACAAAAAGCCAATGTTCATAATAATTTGAAAGTCAATGTTAATAACAGCACCTGGCCCAGTTATTTGTCCCTGTAACATCTCATAACCTTAGCTTTTTTTTTTTTTTTTTTTTGAGATTTAGGTATTGTTGTGATAGCTCTTAATTATTATAAAAATACACTAAAACCACATTTGGAATGTGAAAATTATGCACAAAGATTTTTGGAGGAACATTCATAACTGAACTGTGGCTTGTAGCAATGTACTTTCAAAGAGATGTTTTAGTACCACTTTTCAATATGGCATGCTTCATTGTTCAGACAGCCATCCTTTCACAAAAGAGATTTCAATTCAAGTTTTTACTAGTAAGTAGCAATTATTTTCTTGCTAATTCTTGAAAAGTTCTTTATTTAGGATTAAAAACTTATGAAAGATGACTTGTAAAACTTAGATCCTTAAAAATCTTCCTAAGTTCTGTTTGTTGGGGTTTTTTCCTCCCGTATATTGCTACTCGGCACTCAGCTAGATGAGCCAGAAAACCTCATTTGCTCAGGTGACAGAAAATGACCCTGAAACAGTATGTTATAATTGAGTGAGAGCAGAATGGCAGCCTCTTGTTTGCTGACATGTTATGGATAGATTTATTGTTTCAGGAATAAATACATATTAAAATGCCACCTTTGGTGCTGTGACTTGACCCATTTCTTTTTTAAAGGATATGGGAGAAAACTGCTCATTAAACTTGCTTTTCATTTTCCACTCACGTTTTCTCTGAGAGTGTTTTCAGAAAAGCCAGAAACATTGACCCGTAGCTATTTGACAATACAGGCTGGCACCAAAGAATATTGCTGATATACTAGAGCAAATACTACTATGTTGTATACATTGAATTAATAATAGCTCTAGCCTGAAAACATACAGAAGTATTCCCAGGACCTAACATTAAACTTCTAAGTGCCTAACTTGGACAGCTAGTTTAATATGGTTCAAATATCATCAAGAAATAGAGATGGTCTCCCCAAGGCTAGGAGTAGGAGTCTAATTTACGTACCTTTCCTTTCTGTTGACCAGTTTAGGGAGTCTGGATATTTAAAGACAAGCACTGTGAATACTCCACAAAGGTGCAGCTGCAAACTTAACATTTGACAAAAACAAGTAAATTAGTTGTGTTACTTGCAGGGTAAAATAATCCCCTGTAGCTATTGATGTGTTTTCTGAGAAGCTTTAAAAAAGGAGCTTTCTGGCTCGGGTAATGTCCTAATCCTCATTTGCAGTTACTAACATCTCCGTACCTATTCATGTGAGGATGTAGGTGTTACTGAGGTATGATTTAATAATTATGATGCAGATATCATGATTTAGAGTGGTAGGAAGGTCATGTATAAATAGACTCCATAAGTAACACGATAACATTATTCGCCTGTTGCATCCCGCTTTACTGTGTCTCAGTGCCACAGTATCAATCACTTTGTCATGTGGGAAAACTGAAGCAGAAACCACTCAGAGACACATGCTGCTCTTCCAAATTCTGATTTGCTTAACCCAGCTACATAGTGAAAAATAACACTTTAGGTACAATTGTTGAGTTGGAGTAGTGAAATGTGAATGGCAGTGCTGCCTTCTCTGACAAGGGGGAGGCAAGACCCTCGAGCACTGATCGGATGCAGCAGCCCCAACCAGGGTAGGCACAGCTGGAGCCATTCTTCCTCCCTCTTCTTCCTCTGCTCCCATTTTTGCACAGGCTGTTGTTCTCAACCCTTCTTGTTACTTCCATTGTATTTTCAGTATATTTAGGTCATTTGTGTGTTGAATGTATATTTGTGGTCCTCTGTTGTGACTTAAAATGGTTTCAGCCCAGTTCTCAGAGTTGTATTCCTTTGATGACCATTAATTGACCAATTATGGTTTGTGTTCATACCCTTGGGCTCTCTAATATCATATCATGCTTGTCTTTTAAGACTTTTGTTATCATATTGTGCTTTAACTCTCAAAGGCACCCCCTGTAATCCTGTGATTGCTCAATCAGGAAGGGACTCCCAGTAGGGATAGTTCTATCGTAAAAGACTTTTTTGTATTTTTCTCCATCTCTGACACAAACCAGAAAATTTATAACAGAGTTAACAATAATTGGTGATGCATAGAAAGTACCAAAGACAGCCTCCAAACATAATTTGATACTTTTTTCCTGACAATTTCCTAATCTCCTTGTGTTACTCATGAGACTATATACCCAGACTGTCATCGATCTTAAGAAGTGTTTTCACACCACAAACACGGCATTACCTTTGATTATCACACAAAATCATTCTGATTTTCTCCATTTAAAATTGGCAATAGACCTCAATAATCCTATCAGTAATCCAAGGGATAATATGTAGCATGAATCAATAGTTACGGGCAGAGGTATAGCAGGTTTTATTGTGTTCTTAAAAATGTGGCCATGTTTCCGTGGTCATTATAGTAACAACTGTTACTATATTGACTATATTGTTCCTATATATATTACATATACATTATATATATTAAAAAAATCTATATATACCATATATACTGTGTTCTAGGTATAGTATATCTATACTATATATACCATGTAGACTATATATACTATATATACAGTGTTCAGTTTTGGGCCCCTCACTACAAGAAAGACATTGAGGTACTGGAATGTGTCCAGAGAAGGGCAACAAAGCTGTGAAGGGTCTAGAGCACAAGTCTTGTGAGGAGCAGCTGAGGGAACTGGTATTGTTTAGCCTGGAGAAAAGGAGGCTGAGGGGAGACCTAATTGCTCTCTACAACTACCTGAAAGGAGGTTGTAGCCAGGTGGGTGTCGGTCTCCTCTCTCAAATAAGAAGTGATAGGACAAGAGAAAGTGGCCTCAAGTTGCGCCAGGGGAGGTTTAGATTGGATATTAGGAAAACTTTCTTCATTGAGAGGGTTATGAATCATTGGAACAGGCTGCCCAGGGAAGTGGTTGAGTCACCATCCCTGGAGGTATTTAGAAGATGTGTAGGTGTGGTGCTGAGGGACATGGTTTAGGGATGGACTTGGCAGTGCTAGGTTAATGGTTGGACTTGATGATCTTAAAGGTCTTTTCCAACCAAAATGATTCTATGATTGTATACATTCAGAGGACTGTATTTTTTAAAGATGAATATATAAGATAGTGTATAGCCTTTCAAAACCTCCGTGTTCTCACATTTTTTTGGATATTCTTTCTCCAAGTGTTGTTCAGCTAACAAGCTCTTTTTAGGTGAAAGGAGGCTGCTTTTGCAGGATACGGCAGAGTAACATTAAACACAGCTCTGTTTAGTCGTTCCTCTGGTACAGTGCATACTGCTTTAACCATACCCAGATTTTTAAATGATACCTCTGTCATTAGTATGTTTTTCAGCGTCCATCTTGGAAGAGTTCTGTTGTATGAAACATTACTGACTCCCTGTACTTTCTACTGCTTTGACACATGAAACATTCATAAATATTGGGGGGTTTTCCTTTAATATTTTTTCAGTTTTACAGAACTGGTGGAATATATTGGCAGGACAGAACTTTTGAAATCAGTGAAGCGTAATGTGCAAATTATTGATAAGAACCCAGTATGCTGTTTTGTAACTTGGATATTCATTTGTCTAGCCAATTGTGAATGGCTATTATATTCTGGAAGTTTCTGTCTTTATGGTATTGTCACATGGTTTTATTTTCATAACTTCTTAATCCTTAGGAGAACAATCCACTTGGGTTTTAGCTGGGTATTTAGTGTTTTGAAGGCTGTGTGAGATACCATTTCAGTCCCAGTTGATTGAATATTACATGATCAGTAGCCCTATTTTCTTACCCTAGCAAAAAATAGGTTCTCATCAAGTGAAAACCAGTTCACTGTATTTAAAGGCCTAAGATTTTGTTGCCTACTTGTGATTTTTCTGGACCAGTTTTTGAGCAGTAGCTTTGTAACTTGTCAGCAGCTTGGCATGAAATGCCTTGGACTTCAGAGATTTTGATGGGGGCAGGAAATTATTTTGCCACAAGGAAAAAAAAAGTCATATAAAAGACTTAAGAAAACCCCTAAGAACAATTCAGCCTGCTGATTAATAAATACACGGTGCCAAAGCTAAAATATCTTGGTTTTGTTTTCTACTTTATTTTTTTTAACAAGAGCTGAAATTTTCAGAATCATACAGTTCTTTGCATCAGTAAGTAAATACAGAGTGCCAAAGCTAAAATATCTGGGTTTTTGTTTTCCACTTAATTTTTTGAGGAGAGAGGGTTTTTTGTTGTTGGGTTGGTTTGGGTTGGGTTTTGGGTTTGGGGTTTTTTTTGCAATAATACAGTCCTCTGATTAGTAAAATATTGCAAAATATTTCATTAGTAGTTATTATTGCTCCTCAGTATTTATCCTCACAGAAAGATTAAATTATTTGAGTCCCACGAATACGTACTCATAGCAGACTGAAATATTAATGCTTTCATACCGGGGAACAGAGTGAATTAAAACAAGGAAGCTACATAGAATATTTTTAGGTTTTATCTTTTACTAGTATCTATTAAAAATTCCTGAAAACCAAATTGTCACTGGTAGTAGTTCTCCTAGTGTAGTTACTCAGCTGTTTTGTTTGCTTAATTATTCTTTCTGTAAAGTATATTTAGGGAACATGTGAGGGAGTCAAAAAGGACCATTGCATGCTTAGCTTGTTTACAAGATGTGAAACTCCCACATCAGTTTCATATTAGGCTTCTTCAGGCTTTCAGGATGATGGGAAGAAAAAAAAAGACCACAAAAAAGATTTTCTAGGATATATAAACCAAAAGGCAACAAACCAGAAAAGAGTACCTTACGCAAACACATTTCTAGGTATGATAAAAGAGCAGGGTGCAGCAAGAAAAAGATTTTATTGCTCTATGACTTTTATGATCAAATGCATGTGAATGCAGTAGCTCTACATCTTCAGCACAAATGAATGCCATACCCACAATTCCAGCAACCTTTATTCTATTGAATTACTTCTCAAAGCTTCCATCTCTCTCTTTTCACAGACTCTTGCTGATTTTTTTCCAAGAGAAAATAAACAGAATATGACATGACCTTACTTCTTTCTTTGGCTGGCTTGTTCTTCTCCTTTTCCCCTTTTCATCATGTTCAGAGAAGTTTCTCCTTCTCTTTTCTTCTCTCACCTCTCCACTGTTTGAATTCCTGTATCATTCATCTCTCCTCTGTAAGCTCATACCCATTTTACACCTAACTTTTCATTACCTTAGCAGAGGTTGTAAGAGACGAGGTTTCCACTAGATAATGGAAACTTCTAACTCATTGCTAATTCTTCTTGATTTTTCTAATGTTTTCCTTCTGATGTCTTATAAAGAGTAATGCTTGTTGTAAGAGTGACCTTTTCCTTACACTACACCTACACAGCACTAGGTACAAAGACCTTTACTTCTCACCTAGCAGAAAGATATTATTACAATAAGCACAGCAGTCCTGATTCAACCAACCTAAGGTGTATCTATACCTCAGAATCTGCTCTTTCCTCTTAGCTGTAGTTCCCTCAGGTGGGAAGCTATTTACTTAGAGCTACTTAGTAGGAAAAACAAGCACAAGAGCATTGATTGACTTCAGGCTGTGTGTAGCTGGAGCAATGTGTGTAAATAGGATATATTTATTACTGTCCTCGGCTGATATTTTAAGACTAATGCATCTTTACTTCTACAAAAATACAATCCCTTTTAGAAATCTGATGAGCTTTTTCTACTGCAGTGTGTGATTCACATATAAACTATGTTTTTCATGTGGGCGTTTAAATCTGGCAGTCTGCATGCAAAACATCCCTGAGCCACAAGACATCTCTAAAAGCATATAAAAGACACTGCTGCAGTCTGAACATTTAATTTCTTCTGATGAGTTACTACTGCAACAGTTTATAAAGAAAATACCCTTGCATACATCCATTTAATGTGTAAAGAGAGCACTGCCACAGAACAGCATCACGCCAGTTCTGGAGTGAAGAGTAAAGAGCATCCTAGGTGACCATGACGTTAGGTGGGTTAACTTAACCACGGGAAACATGGCTGCGGTAGTGGGGTTCACACCCTCATAACCTGTCTAAACCGCTCACACTCTCAAACTAATGTTGTTAGATTTCTTCTGAGCTAAACCAGAAAATGCCAGAGCTCCTCTTTTTCCCTGTTTGAAGATCAAGCTGTGACGAACAAGATGTCAAATGAATACTGTTTTTTCTATTACATCATGTTTCAACACTGTAGATATCTAAAGATGTAGTCCTGAGCAGGGATTTTAATCAAACCTCTCAGTTTAATTTATCAGTGTGGTATTTTTCACACGGTTTTGCAAAGAAAATTGAAGGACTTTCCTTCAATTGTTTTAAAGTTATGATAAATAAGACATAAATCTATCCTAAAAATGCTTGTCATAAGCAATAGCAGTGTCATTCAACAAACTTGTTTTTCATTTCTGTGTTTTAAGAACAGGAAATTTTCTGATGGGTTTCACGGGTATGAGAATGACTGTTCAACTTACAGAATACTAGGCAACTACAAATACTAATGATAATTCAGGCCACAGAATTAATTAATGTATTTTGTAAATATTCCAGAGATTTAGCAAAAATATTTCTATTTTTTCCACCTGTTCTGTGAATTATTATTGACAGTAAAAAGGCTATATAAAAAATAAATAGCAATAGACAAACCTATTACTGGAACAAAAAGTGAATTTTTAAGATTCTACTGGATTGGAGGAAATGATACCTGGCTTAAAAATGAATGTCTAAAAAAACCCTTTGGGGGGAAAAAAAAAAGTAATTTCTTCAGTAAGGATAGAATTCTCCTTCCTCTTTCTCTCCCTTCCATCTTCCCATGAAAAATATGTGCTGAACTCTGCTATCATACTATTTTTGTATAGATTTTTATTGCCTCCCTGTTCTAGCACCTCAATAGTGTGGTTATATTTGATCTGTGTTATCGAGAGCTTCTCCAGTTGCTTTAGTGTTTGCCATTGACTGGGTTTCTGTAGGGAACAAAATACCACAGGTGAACTTGCAGTACTGATTTTGTGACTAATTTCTGAGGAAGTTCAGAGTAGAGAGTGTTTTCTATCTTGTCCTGAATGTTCATTTCTCCTTTCTGCCAGTCTTAGCTGTAGTTCTTTCCTCAGTGGGTGGAAAAGACTCCCAGAAGATCAGTGACTGGGAAGGGTTCACTGAGTCAGCTGCAGGCACATAGTTGTAGGCATGACCCTTTCTCGATTTCCCGTCTAGTACAAGACAATTAACATAAGGATTGTAGTTTATAGATCGCAGAAGTATCTGATCCAAATAAAATCCAAGATGTGTTTTGAGACCAAAACTGTAGTATGAAAATATGTTGGCTTAAGTCAAACAAGGGACTATTTTCACAAAATACACTTTGAAAAAAAATTTTTTAAACACATCTTGTAATTAGAGAATCTATGTAGTTGCAACAAGGCTGATACAGAATTCAAGAAGCTTCCAATTTTTCCATTTGTTATCTCTAGTTACAGGAACTAACCTTTTTTTTCTGGGAAATCAATGCTTAAATTGTAGGAAACTCACATGCAGTGGTACAGGATGCAAACTAGGACAGAATAAGTAGAAAACATTTTGTTCTAGAGTTCATGAGTCTGCCTTATCCCCTCTGGGTACAGATTATGTTTCAGGACATTTGAATAACAGCATAAAAAAAAAAAAATCAGCGCTCTCTGTAACTAAATGAACTATGAATTAAATTTGTTATCAGATGACCAGTAGCTGCTAAGCATTTTCCAGCTGAGTAAGCTAATAAACCTATTTACTCTTTCTGCACGAGCAAGCACAGGCCCATTAGCTGAAGATGCCTTCAGCAATATTCTTTGACATACAGAAGGTCATTCTCCTTTCATTGTCTTCATATCTTTATAGCTTAATGGTTAGCAAAAAGAACAGCTGCAATAGTTCTATTGAGTAGCTAATTAGTAATTTAAAATTGCAGTTGTAGGAGTTTTATCCCCTTTAACCTCATTCTGATGGATTAGTGCTTTATATGCATTTACTTTGAAAACTCTTGATTTAAACTGAAATCACCTGTAGTAATTTAAACTGTCAGAGGCTTTATTAGAATTTGGTAGCAAAATACTCTGCACATCAGAAGACCTCTTCTTGCTGTTGTTCTTTCCTTTGTTACTCAACATTTGAGTGTTTGCTTGCAAGAACCCTGACAAGTGGTGGATGGGCAGAAGCTAATAGATGAATTAATTTACCGTGTCTTCTGACAGGTGCTGCATAGTTTCCCCTTTTGTGACAAGATGGCAGGACAGGTTCAGTTTTCTAATGTATTTCTCAGGAACTGTTGCACCCTTGTAAGGTTCTGCAGTAGGGTTACTAAAATGAAAGTGCATTATTGCTTTTGTTGTCAATGTGGCCGTGTTTTCTTCAGCAATTTCAGTTATGGATGCCACACTTGCTTTCTGTGATCTCTTGCAAATATTTCCCAAAAGGACGCAGCCTGTTCACAGTGCAAGTTCACGACACAAGAAACATCAGCGGGAGGCAAAAGAACAGATTTCATTTTTGCTTTACACAGGTGATAAACTTCACGATGTTTCTTGTTGAATCTAGGGTGTGTTGCTTCTGGACCTGTGAGTTGTTCTGTTTGATCAGAGCAACAGTTGTTTTAAATTTGTATCCTACTGCAGGAGTAAGATACCTGAGGACAAGAATATATTCCCACCCACTCCATCTAGGAAAAGCTCTATTGTGTGCTCCTTTCTGTTCTAGGGAGTTTATATCCTGCCTAGTAATATCCAATTGTTCCTATCATGGCTTCAATTTTATTTCTTTTTTTTTTTCATTTATTGCTATGCTATGTAAGCTCCTCAAGCTTATAAGAGGGATTTAAATATCTGCTTACATTTCCTTGGGATTCTCAGTTTTCATTTCACACCTCAATTTGCTTAGAATGATTTCCACGTTTCTACAGTTCTACCACAACCTGGTAGAACTCTTCTGTAATTGCTTGTACCAGACAGAGGGCAAACACTCATAAAATGTTATTTTTACTTTTACCAAGAGGCTAAGAATATGAATTCCATTAATAAATATTGATATTTTTACTGTTATTATTGATAAAAGACACTACAAATACCCTCAAGTTAAATGACAGTAAATCCCTGTTTTAACTCAGTAATTTTTCTGCATTCTTCAGAGATACCCAACTGTTCAGATTTTAGCCAGGGGAAAAAAAGTGTAAAGTTACTTAAGTACTAAACTAAAATTAATATTGACAGTAAACCTTGGCACTGGCTGCAAGAGACTTTATGTCATCAGATGAACTTTCCTGCCTTAGGATGATTTATTCTTAGAAATATGGCTAGTTATATTCTTTCTTATTGCTGGATCAGTACTGGGCCTTGCTATATATTAAGAAATCTTTACCTTGCTTAGCGTCCATTTCTATGTGTTCTTTGAGCTCTGCTGGCATTGAATTTTTTGGTTGCCTCACAGCTTTTGGCATACTTGTTATGGTTGCAGTAGAATGTAATCCAGACTTTGCTTCTGCTTTTCCTTATGGCCTCTTCCTGGTGATAGTAGGATTCAAGTGTTTGGTCTTGGTCAGGTCCTTAAGCTGGTCTTTCTTAATTCTGCGATTAATGCATGTGTGAGGAAATTGCAAGTCCTTGCTATATGAGAAGTATATAACTGTATGACACGGTAAAGTGTTTTTCAATGCCTTTGAAATTCTTATCTCAAAACTTCTGAAGTATCATTTCCCATCCACAAATGTTTGAGAGTTTGAAGAGCTCTTATATATGAACAGTCTTAGGTATAAATACATAGGACCAGATTATCATAGGAGCTCTACTGACTTCCAAAGTCTCCATCAATTTACATTCTCTGCAAACCTGACCTCTAGACATAGCATTTGGAAGCTTATATTTTTAGAGTTGTTCTTCCATACCATACTTTATTCCATTAAACAGCTATCTTTTTTTAATTTATTTTCTGAATGTGGTGACCAAGCTGCAATAAACAATTCTTCAGTCTGTACATCTAGAGTGAGTAGACAATCCCAGAACTTCCATAAAGAATATACCAAATAACTGATAGCATAAAATCTTTGCGCTGAGAGAGCATAGTTATATTAGAAACAAAACATGTGAGATCAAGAATATACATAAATCCCAAAACCTGAAACAAAATGTGATTTAAGAAGAAGAGAGTTTTAAATAGAGGGACACTGACTAGAGTATTTTTTGTTGGAGAACATATCTCTTTTGCTCTATACTTTCATGTAGAGAAATTTACTGGTGCAAAACAGTCGTTTTACCTAAGTATGCATTATCTTGTAATTCTTTAAGCAATTTTTCATAAGAAAGTTATGCAAAAATCTGCTGGAAATGGGGGCAATTTTGGGTCTTGAATCAATCAGATTTTTTGCTGTGTACCTCGTGACCTGTGCTGCACATTTAATGGCACCTTAGAAATGCTGTCAAGGGCCTTCACGTTCTAAAGCCAGATTTCTTTGAGCAGATGTCAGAGCAGACAACACTTGAAAATATAAAAATGTCAAAATGATTGGACTAAAATAAATGGCTTTTGTCCACTGATTTCCCCCCCGGCCCCCATGTCCTTGCAGGTGGCAGGGGCCCTTTCTTCCCATCTTGATCCCAACCCAGGAGACTTTCAGTTGACTCCTGCACTGCATCAAATTGTGTGCAGTCCCTTCATGATCAGTAGGAAAAGTCTCTTTTTCCATGGAGCCTGGCTGGGTGCCTGTGCGCTGACAGGCGTACCGACCCGCGCTGTCAGCTCTGTTTGCTGCCCTCACCCCACCTGTCCCTCCTCCTCTGGCCCCATGCTGGAGACCTCTCGCAGAGTGCATTTCTGCACTCCTCTGAGGAGGATCAGCCCTGCCCTCCCTCTGCACGCTTCACCAGATGGATGCTGCAGCCACCAGGAGAAGGCAAACAAGGGTTTTCTCTCGGCTGTCCAACCATAGCCTATTGAAAGAATGTAGCATCCTATAAAATAGATAAATAAAATAGATATTGTCTGTCACAGTTGAACAGATTTTTCTTTTTTAGGAAAGTTCTGAAGACAGTTTGGGGACCAAATACTGAAATTGGAATCCTAGTATGCTTCCTTTTCTGTAATCCGTACACTGACATTTCTAGGGCAATCCTAGGTTGTCTTATTATGAATATATTATAATATTCACAACTTCTGATTCAAATTTAGCTTTTCGAAGTGTCTGAGTCCCATATATAGGCAACAGAGAGAAACATGTGTCACTGAAGACAATCAGAAGGATTTTTCCTCTCTGTTGACACAATGGTACTTCCAGAGGATTGATTCATTAGGTGTAAATTAGGGAGCTATTCAGTGTTTGGTTTTCTCTAGGGACCAATTTGAATTAAAGCTAGCCCTCCTTACATGAGTGCTTATTCTTGTCACGGTACTGCCATTCACTGTCTCCACAGTCTTTCTCCTGCAGCTCTTATGCTGTGGTCTGACAGCTGATGTTAAACTGATTACCAAGATGATCCCTCACCAAATAATTTCTTTTTAACTTTGAAAATTTCCATGGCGTGATTTACCATGCAGCCCTACAAATTGCTGCACACCCAGTATTTCATCCATTATGGTACAAGATCGTAAATCTAACATATTTACTTGCTGCTCCTGCCAGCCCTGTGTGAGGTTTCGAAACAAAGCTAAAGCCCCACAGCCTCACAGTTACCATGTCCTACCAATGTTTTTCTGTTCTAGTTACAAAAAATTGAATTTCTGTACATCTGACACACTTGAGCACAAGTTTTGCGTGAGCTGTTCACACAGTTTCTATTGTTGCTAGAGGCAGTTTCACAGGCCTTTCAAGTCAGAAGTATCGTCACAATTTTCACATGCTTTCACAGCAGCAGTAAGAGGCTGGTGAAATATGGCTAACTGGAAAGGTAAACTTGATGAGCAGTGTCGGGATTCTTAGCTCAGTGGCATTAACCGAGACAAGAAGGGAAAACAGGATTGTTGCATTTAACAGAAAATAGACCTTGGGAGTATGTCCTTCCTTCTCCTTCTTATTTTTATATTACTTATATTTAATGCACTTTAAGAAAGTAAAAAATAGGTAAGTGTTAAGCTAGTATCTTTTATGGGTTTGCATCCCTGAATGCAATGCTAGGGGATGTTCCAACCCCCTGCCACATCAGAATTCTGGGGGAAAGGGGAAATATATTCTCTTGATTTCTTCAAACCCTCCTTGGTCCCATCAGTCCTACTACCGTTCCCAGGACTATTGTGTGGGGTTTTTTTCTAATATTTCAGATTAAGGGCTCCAAGCAAAAATACCCGGGCAGAACTCCCATGCAGACAAGAAAACACCCTTATATTGCATCTAAGTTCTTACTACAGCTTTTGTCCTGCTGATCTTTGCAGTGACTTTCTTTGTTTCTGATACACCAAACAAAGGACTACTTAATAACTGGTTTTCTGTTGACCTTAGTGAAGACTGCCTGTAGCATTCCCAAGCTTCACTAAGACTTGAGATTTCTAATAAGTCAAAGTTACATTCCTTGAGAAGAGCGAAACTTTCAGAATAAAAATAACAATAGTGATGTGCTTAGCAATGACAGCAGTGATGTGCTTAGAAACAAAATTATTGTGTTAGTAGATGCTTATCATTTAAGGCCAATGAAAGAGCAAACCAGGGCTTTATTTCTACAGCCTGTCTATAAGCAAGGGATAAAGTGCATTTCTGTTGTATCTTATAAGGCAGATATAAACTTTGAAAATGCAAAACTACATATATGTAAAGCCCTTTTTATATCCATTGCTTTTGCTGCGGTATTAAGGTTTCTGTCCGACACTGTTCTCTTCGGTCTCCAGTTGCTTTGACTTTAATGGGGAGCTTCAAGGAAGCATCACACTGTAGTCTGTAAAAGAAGATTTTATTATTTGTTTTTGTTTTGTGAGTGCTTCATTTAGGTTTTAGTATTTGCCACAGTGTTCGCCACAATTCTTTATTGCTCTTAATTGTGATACTCAGTTTTCCTTTTTCACTCAATTCTTTCAGTTTGGTCTAATCTGAATCAGCACAGGAACTGTGTAAATACGTATTCCATTAAGTACCATGAAATATTCCTTCATGTGAGCTTTAAGGAACCTTTTAAGCTTACTTTTCTTTTTATTTTTAAGCTATTTGTATTGCATTGAGATTCCTCTTACATTGACAGAGTAGAAAATGGATAGATCTACCATTGTCTGACTAGCAAGGACCAATCTAATATTCATTCACAATATTACTAGTAGATCCCTGTAATAAACAGAACATACACTTTCTGAAAAACAGAGCAAGAAAAGAACTGCATAGAACAGCCAGTCTATCCCCTGCCCCTGCAGAATTGGTGACGCTGAACAGATGTTTGGTCTAACCTGGTTTTGAATGCTCCCGACAACGGAAAGGCCATAATATCCCCAGAAGGTCTGCTCCTCTGCTTCACTATGCTTCCTGTTAGAAAGTTCAGCTAATGTTTGACCCGAGTTTTTCCTGTTTCAGAATAAGCTCATTATTTTTTGCATATGAAAGTTGAAATAGATTATTCATTCCCTTTAGTAACAACCTTTCATGCAATTGAAGACTGATAGTGTACCCTGTCGGTCTTATCTCTGTTAGACTTAAAAGCAAATACTCTTTCAGTCTTTTCTCATAGGTCATGTTTTCCAGAGTTCCGATCAGTCTCTCCTCTATACTCTCTCCCCTGTCAAATCTGCACGTGGCTGAGGCCCTAACCTGTACTGGATGTGGAAAGAGAATGACTTTTCATGTCTTGTAGCTTATGTTCTTGTTTATACGTGCCACTATGAAGGTTATTTTTCCAGAAATAGCATGATATTGTCTACTCATATTTAACTTGTGCTAAACTGTAATAGCAGACACTTTTTGTGTAGAACAGACACGTGACAACTTGTCCTCTATTTAGTGTCTTGCAATTAATTATTTCCGAGTTCAGTATCTTATACTTGTCCTTACTGGATCCAATCCTATTTTGTTTATCTTTTCCTCAAGAAATTTCTTTAGTTTTTAAAGATAATTGTAAGCCTGTCCTCATGCTGTCCCAGTGACATGCTGTCCCATCTGACCAAAACAAAACCAAATTGCAATCACTCATTCATCAGTATTGAACAGGAATACCCTATTTCAACTGTGAATGACTGACTGATACAAGATTTTGGCTTTCCATCAATCAGTCTAAAGTAATTTCTTCTAGAACGTGTCTCTCACATTTTCTGTGACATGGATGACATTGTCATGTGGGCCAGTGTCAAAAGCCATAAGTCAATCTAAGAGACACCTAAGGCTCCTCCTCACGTGTAAAACTGTCTATTCTTATGCAAAAAGAACTGAGACATTCAGTTCTAGACAAACTGACTAAATGTTGCCTGCTACTCATTTCCTTGTTCTTCCAAGAGTTTATACACCATTACTTATTCTGAAATTTCTCCTCTCCAGGATTTCTAATTGCTACAGCTTTATGACTAGTCATCCTCTGCTCCCTGGCCCCACCCTTTAAAGGTTTAAGCTCTGTTTTCCCTTTGTAATCTCTTAATACCTAGTCCATTTTCCACAAGATCTGAGATAATAGTCTGTGTGAAATAAATGTTCCTACTTGTCCTACAAGCCACAGCTACCAAGGAGCAGTAGGCTTCTGCCATAGCAGAAACCTCGGAGCCTGCTACTCTGGGTCCCTGCCTCTAGTTACCCTGGGCTCTGCTCGGCCAGGCCAGAATGAACACACTCAGTGCAAAGCCAGTCATGGAAAGGCATCAAAAAATCCTTTAATTAAAAGGAAAAATGTTCCATAACTAAAACCTGTCTTTTTCTCCTCCATCTACTTACACATGTGCTACAAGTAGTTGTTCCACAAGTTTTCCAGAGTTTGCACACACATTAGTCTAATTGTTTTCAGACCTGTCTGCAGATGCAATAAATTGCCCCCTGGAAATGGGTCTTTCTCAGTTGGTTATAGAAGGAGACTAAACATATAGCATATACTAAATAGCTAACTTTTCATAGGCTACATGCAAATATGATTAAAAAGGGAATTTCCTGAAGTTACTCAGCAGACCAGTAGTAGAGCTTGGAACAGGCCAACACTTCTGAATTCCCTGATCTGTCTGTTATGCACCTTTTATTGTTGACTTTGCACATTATATTACAAAGGAGAACTTTAACATGCAGCTGAAATCTAGAAAGGCCAACCTTTGCTATGTCTTTGTGTAGAAAATTATTTCTTTTTTTTCCTCAAGACTGAGAACTCTCAGAATATGAGTATTGCTGAATGTAATGCAATATTTCAGTTTTATTTTTTTAAAGCTATTTTTAACTCCAGCACCTACTTTAAGTAAAGTACTATGCACCAAATTACCAGGTATCATTTTGAAAACTGCCCTCACAGTTAGGGTTTAAGATAGTGTATATTAATTATACTAATGGAGATCAATGTGATTCCAGCTTTTTGAAGTATTTTATATGTTACTGATTATACATTTTTTCCTTTGTCCAACATGGAACAAGTTTATTGGAGAGAAAATTTAACGGAAAGATGAAGTATATTATTCTCCACTTTTTTTCTTTTCTTTTTTTTTTTCTTGAGCATTTTGTTTCCTGGGCTCAGGGATAAAGTTTGGCAGAATATTTGCACAACTTCTCAGCATTTTTAAGTTCTTGATATGAATTTTTCAGGTCTTATGTCTAAAGGAAACTGTAATAAAATAATTACTTAAATGAAGTGAATCTCAAGTAATCAGAAAGGTTGAAGGTTCTCTGTTTTGCAGCACCTGACGACTATTTTATCTGTTCTCTGAGGAGACAGCACATCAGATGTAGAATATACAGCAACCCAGATGCAATTTATATACTTTACCTCTGTATATAATCAGCAGCAGTAGTGCTTTCACCACTGGTGGCTGGTCCTTGTGTGTGAGAATCTGAGGTTTAACTGGGAACTCAAACCCATACAGCTGGCTCGTTGGCAGAAGGGTGGTGTGATCCTCCTTAAAGAGGCTTGTCAATAAACTGATAATGGTAACAGAGTCTCTTCCACCTGAAGGTACATGTGCAATACTGAAGACATTGTTAAAAATTGGGAAACCTCACGAGGAAGAGCCTTAGGGCACATGCATATCCTGTAGTTGAATCTAGGGGCAGAAGGGAACTGGACAGAACCAGGAGTCGTTTTCTGGTGAAGCAGCCAGAGCTGTACATAAGGAGCCATTGCTCCATCGGCTTAACTAGCCTGTCACTCACGCTGTCGTAGCATCCTGCTGCTCGCTCAGGACCCAGGGTGGCTGCCTGCAGAGCAAAGACTTGAAGAGGAGAAAACTGATGACTTGTTATTGTCCTAGTATCTCTCTGAGGAGAAGTGTATTTTATATTTATAATGTGTGAGGAGGAGAGGAAGAGGCCAAGGACCAGGCAAGACCTTGCAGGGAAGAGGAACTGGAGAACTGTGATGTGAAGAGAAGCATGTGGGGAGAGGCCATGTGTGTCCTTGGGACCTCTAGGGACGGGAGCAAACAATACTTCACTGCTGCTCTAAGGGCTTAGAATCCAGATTCAGCTGAATCTGCTGAAGAAACTGAGGGCAGATATGATAGGGACACCTTCAATCATAGTTAAAACCTTATCAATGTTGGCAAATTCTTGACACTACATAATAAGCTTGGGTGAAATACTGTTTGAATTTATATAAAATCCATTCAAGAATTGGAAAGCTGGAAATTTTCTTCAGAATACCGAAGGACTTGAAAAACAAGTCTCGTAGTGCTGTCTCAGAAAAGAAAGAAAAAGGTAAAAAATTCAAATTCATTTAAGGTTAATCGTATCTCTTCTGAGATTATAAAGCCAGTTCTGAGAAACTGTCTTGCCTGAGGCTGCTGACTTCAGTTTTCTCTCATCATTAATCTTTCTTACATTGTGTGTCATATTCAGTTGCAGTAAGACAATTAAACTAAGAAATGTGAAAGATAGATATTATCCTCTCCACTTTATGTCAGTGCAACAGTTTTTCTAACAACTAAATCACTTCAAGATTTGTAGGACACAGAAAACACAGCTCCCTTTCTTGAAAATAATTTCATTGATAATAACTGCCTGAAAACAATTGGATCTTCCTGAATCTTTTTGAGCAAAAGTAGTAGTAAAAATTACATGTCTTATTATTTTAACAACAGGTCCTCTCATAAAATTCAATTGTATCAGGTAAAATGCTAAGTTTAACAAGACAAGAATCAGAAGCTGTTTGGACTGGTTTTCTTGCCTTTTTTTTTCTTTTTTTTTTTTTTTTCTTCCCCCTAATATTTAACCAAAGTTCCTGACAGGCACGCTATAAAATAAAATGACAAAGCAGTGCTACTGAAGTAAATTAACATTGCCAATAGAAACAAGTATTACCAGAGGTTTTTTAGATTTCTAAATTGCAAGATGTATTTTATTTTGTTTATGGATGATCTCCAGAGTTGTGAGGTTGGGTTTTTGGGGGAGTTTTGAGGGGTTTGTTTTTATGGCTTTCATGATATCAAAATTAATGTTGCATGGAATTTCATATTCATAATATACCCAGGTGAAAATACATTGTTTCTACAAAGTTTAATCTGTTCATTTTGGAGGCAGATCTATTTCCATATCAAAGCTGGTTTTTTTAAAAAAAACTTTCCTATCGTTAGGTATTTTGTTAAAGTAAACTCCAGAACGTATAATGTGTAGATTTGCTAAAATATGAAAGGAGGTCTTTGTCATTTAGAAAAGATGAGCTCAAATTACACACTGCAGACCAGACTTGGCCTTCAAATACAGTTATTTTTAGAATATTCTGATAAGTCTTTCCCTTCTGTTTGAAACTGCTGATTTTTCAAGACTGCCTATCCCAGAGAACAAAGCAGTTTCGGTGCATTTTCTTTGGAAAAGCTTTTCAAAGCCAAAGTTGGTCAAAGTGAAAGAGACCCATGACAATTTGGCTGCTTGCCTATTTGCATGTCAGGGCCCAGAATTAACTTGTAGCTCACGGATATGTATCCAGGATCTAGAGATGGTAACTGAACTGTTTGCTCTGTTTTCCCTGTGCATTCATGCATTTTACAGTAATGTTCAGAAGACTCATACCTAGGATTTAGGTTATGATAAAATAGTTGTTATTTCATCTAATAGTTGAATATTTAAAATCTACAAAATCAAACACTTTTGATGGTGAACCATATTCTGTACTGGATTATTTCCACTGACTCCAGTGAGTGACATCATGAAATAACTTTTCTCCTCTGGTTATATTCCACATGAAAAATGTTGAAAGCACAAAACTGTGCTGGAAGAATGCTAAACCAACCGAGTGAAGCAATCAAATCTGGAAATGGCTGTAGGCAAAAGCCAATTCAGTCTTCACTTCGTTCCCTTGTGCATACAGATTTTAATTACATTATCACAAACTTTTCCCCATGAAATCCCTTCTCCTGTTTCATAGTCTTTTCTTTCTGAATTCAGTGTAATTTTTACCCCTGTGAAATCAAAGGGACTCTTCCAGTCATTTCTGTTAGAACGCTGGTGTTTATCATGGAAAACTTTGACAACTTTCTTAAATCACCACTTCAGAAGCTGACTATTGTTCAGTGAATGACACATGAACGAGACATCATTATGGCAATTGCTATTGTGTGCTGTCTTGTGTTATAAGCTGTTGACCCATTCTTACAGTCTTTTTTTAAATGGTGGAGGTTCCTTTGTCCCTTTGTCTCCATGCTAGCTGAGGGAAGAGGTCAGCTAGTTAAGAAGGCAAGTTCCATGAATTCTATTTATTTGTTTTGATAAAGGCTTCCTCTCAGGAAAAGACATTCAAAGAAAGCAACAGCTTGGCATGATGTAGACTTGTCGACTTGGGCCCTGAAGCATAGTAGCTACTTTCAAATGGCTTTGGACTACAGCTATTAATCTTGAAATGGCTTATTAGCTCAGATGCAATGTGTCGTGAATGTGCCTCTGCTACTTCGCGATCCTAGTCGCTATGCGTGGAGTCAACAGGGGCCTCTGCAACGCGCTGTCCTTTGCTCCTGTTTCTAGCATGCATAAACAGGGGCACACGCATGCTTCTTGTGCAATGTCACATAAATTGCCTGGAACTGATGAACTTTCCTAATTTCCATTGCTTCCTTTAACAACCTGGCTAGTTCATACTTCTCTTCATTGCACAGAGTATGGGAACCAGTGAAATGCAGTACCCTATTTCATGTTTGAGCTTTTGTTGTATGTAGCTTTAACACAGCTCTTATCTCTTTCCAGGCCCTATATGCCTCTGGCAAAAAAAAAAAAAACAAACAAATATTTTCTTTTTTTTTTTTTCCTCTTTTTTTTCTGCAGCAAAGTCATATCAATTTTAAAATCAAAAGTTTCTTTAGCATTTTCCCCCTTGAAGTTGTCTTTCACAAGCCTACACCCGAAGCCATCTATATCCTGAGTATCATGATATGATAGGACAGAAGGAAAACCTACACCTGCTGCTCTTCTCATTGACGTCACTCTCAAGAAAACTCAATAAGAGCAGGACTGTGGCTAAATGTTTTCCAAGATTTAATTAATTTTAACACAGTCTCTTCAGATATTGCCACAGGCTTGAAAAGATTTAACTAAACATAAAGTTTGAAGAGACAGTGAGCAGTAATGAGAATGTAAAAAAAAAAAAAGCAGTCACCATTTTATTGTAGCATTATGTTTTAACATCTATGTTGACTGATTGTCTTAAAAATATTAAGAAAAACCTGTCTTCATTTTCAGAGTACACAGAGCAGTTGTCAGAGCACACCAGTTTTCTGAACTAAGATTCACATGAGAGCTAAAGAAACATTTTGCAATGGAAGCTGATTTTATCCATGTGTACATAATACAGCTGGTCCCCCAAAAGGATGTTTTTCTCAAACAGAGTCCAAGTATTTGTTGACCTGACCTAAACTTTAAACCTCCTACACAGTACTCATGTTAAATGACAAAATAATCAT
Source organism: Grus americana (assembly GCF_028858705.1). Classification (NCBI taxonomy): domain Eukaryota; kingdom Metazoa; phylum Chordata; class Aves; order Gruiformes; family Gruidae; genus Grus; species Grus americana. Next base: position 22,827,154 of record NC_072854.1, read on the forward strand.
GATTAAAAGCCCTGAGACATCTGTGCAATCATTCTTTGAAATACCTGGAAAGCAGAATTAATACCAAATGACATTGCTTACACTTGTGTAATTTCACTAGTGTAGTTCTTGAATTCTGTTTTAAGTCTAGTGCCATTTATAACAAGTTTCTCATGCTTTCACTTTCAGCCCTTCTTAAGTTTTAGTCCTTATATTGGAAAAATTTGCCTTTCATGTAGAAAGTCATTTGCAGGTTGTTTTTTTTCTGGGTTTGGTTTATTGGGGTTTTTTTAATTAACATTTAACAACTTTTTTTTTTTCTCCTTTGTATATCTTCTGGGATGTAGAAGTGCTAAATTCCCCTAGCCCTAATCAGTCTCTTTGTATACCAGTTTTGGAGATTACAAAATGTATGCATAGACTGTGCCAAATCTCTTCTAACTTTTCCTTCCAGAAAGGCATTATCTGTTAGCAAACTCCTGGGCTTGCCTCAAGGAAATGCTTCATTGCCTGCCCTTTTAATGATATTTTTTTTCCCTTTAAGTACTTAAGTAGATGCTTTTTTTTTTTGTTTTTTTTTTCCCCCACTAGCTTTTGTAAATCTAATGTACTTAGACGACTCAACTTGTTTAGTATAACGGGAATTATCCTAATATTTAGTAAGTCACTGAGTCAGCTTTGTCATATAACGCTCAACTTGGTACTTTACATGTCAATGTATAAACATAGTTATTTAGTTTTTTTGAAACCAGGCAGGGCATCAACAGCTTGAAATATTGCTTAATAATAAGTGCTTAGTTTTACCTGATATAAGGAAAAAAAGGCAGGAGAATGAATATGAAAAAATACTATGGCTTGGCCAGCAGAAGATAATGAACGATACATGAAAGACCAGATCAAGCTGAGCGTAAACCTGAAAGCAATCTGACATGAGTTAGAGGAAGGGAAGTTTATGCTGAGGTGAAAATGAGAGAAAATTATCTTTTGTTTAGAAAAGCTTGCTGATTCAAGAACTTATATTTATATAAATTTCAAGAAAAAAGCAAAGTCACTAAAAACAGGGAAGGTGTGAGAGAAAAGGCATTTCTAGAACAAGAGAAAGAACGAGACGGACTGAAAGAATCTGACAACATGAAGGAGCAGCTTCTGAAAGACATGTCGTAGTGTTTGACATGAATAGCGGCGTAAAGTGGAACAGTTGAATTTCACAGCATTTCTTGCCTTTTTCACGCAGAAAGCAGATTTAGAAAGGGACTGCAATAAAACTGAGCAGATATATTATTTTGCAGTTAATTTTTCGAGAAACTAAGTTTTAAAAAAAATATATTTTTTGCTATTGTACTATTAAACTTCTGTTTGAGACTCTTCATCTATTGTATGGATTTTGGTCTGGAAAATTTGGTAGCTTCATGCTTCTGAGAGTCATGATATCACCATATCATGGTGTGTATTATGTCATTGCTTCTCCTGAGTCATGGAATGTGTATGCTCCATGTTAAATTTTGAGTTTTCATATAGGAAGAGTGTTGATTGAATGCACAGGTCAGATTCAACTAGACTCACAAAACTCTACCAGGTATTTCCTGTCAGATATTGAAACTCTAATTACAAATAACAATTTTTTAGGGGTTAAATAAGTATAAATAGCCCATGGCTGTCTGTGTTAGCCATCTCCGTAATTTGGAAACTGTTGTTTCTCTATGGTCTTTTTCAGACAGACAGGAAAGAGTTATACTTGCCTTTTGAGCTAACAGGATAGAAATCAGCTCTAGTTGAGCCTTTAGGTTATTAGCTCAAGAATAGTACTGTACTAAGCACAGCTCCACAGGACTGGAATAAATTTGCAAATGTCCTTAAAAAATCAGTTAGAATTAAAACTTTCTAGAAATATTTAGATGTAAGGTGATGACTGTTCAATGAGCAGCCATACATCATTTTCAAAGTGCTCCTGAGCTTAAAAATGTTTGTAGGCGTGCTAAGAAATACAGTAGGAAATTAGTTGTTTCACCTCTTTCATGGCTAAAGCACCTGCACAAGTGGAAGTCGCTGGGGAAAGTATGAATAAGGTTTGTACTGATGTTTCTGAGAAACTTTTTCATTTATATGTGTGAGTTTGTTTTACATATGTAGTCACTGAACTTGAGTGGGATTTAGGAGCTGTAGCACTCCCAGTTACAGTGTGCCTGTAGACACAATGTGCCTTCCTCAGAGCGCTGGGATTATTACATGTGGTGAGGGCAGCACGCCTGTGGTAGTTCTCTGGGAAATCCTGGCTCGGTACGGGACAGTAAGGCTGTGGTGATATGCAGGGAGTTCCAAATTACAGTACACCATCCACTGATGATAGGTGTTCTCCATCACTGCTATCAAAGTGGTAGTGAATGCTGCCTAAATAAAGTCTCTCTGCACTTGAGTAGAGTGGGTGCTGCTGCCACTGTCAGCGCAGCATCCATCACTGCAGGAAACCAGGGCTGGGATTTCAGCCGTAATGTTCTTTAAGTTTCCTGATGAGAGCTACTTTGGAAAGCATTAATGTTCTGATCTTGAGATGGCTGTATGCAGCTGTAGGTTCCACAACATATTTTAAGATGTTATTTAAAAACCCTGTATGGAGTTTGGATAAAGCAGTCCTGAGGCCATGATTATACTAGGAAGCATGAAGCAGGCAGCTTGCTTGAGATCAGCAGAAGGAGAAAATGGATTAATAATGGCTTTCAAAATGTAAGGAAACTAGGTTTTTTTATTTTATTTTATTTTATTTTATTTTATTTTATTTTATTTTATTTTATTTTATTTTATTTTATTTTATTTTTAATTGGTGGTTGGTTTTCTTTTGTTTTTTAAAAAGTGAGACAGAGTAAAGAAATGAGGAAAACCTAAGTTGTGGAGGAACAGAAGCAGACCATTATCCAATTAAGCTGGCCAGGGTCAGTACATCCCAGTTTTTTTCTACTCTGAAGTATGTTACCCACTATGAACCTACTAAAGGAGCTCAGTCAAGTCAAACTAGACCTGGAGGTCTAGGTTTACAGAAGTTTACAATCAACTCTGTCCAGTATCCCAAATATTTTTTGATATAAAGTTTTTATAAAAAATTTTTATATGTAATATGAACTTTTATTCTGTGAAGAGGACGGGGACATTTTAACCCCAAAGCCCTAATAAATACAGCCTCAGGAACACAAATGAAATTATTCTAATGAAACTAAGGACAATACATTTAATTCATATTTGCTGTCCAAGGGAAGGGGATGCCAAAAAGTTAACTGCATCTTAAGAGAGCTTTTTGTTTTAATAAGAAGCTTTAGTAAATCTGGAAGTGTATTTTCTTCCTTTATCATGTTGTTTTGAATAGAATCTTTCAAGGATAATGTACATTTGGTAGTATTACCAGCTCGTGTGATTATCACAACTACTATGTAAGGATAAATCTGCATCTGGAATAACAGGATTTAGGTCTTCCACTAGCTGCTTCTGCTAAAACGTATGGTGTAGCGGGGAGAGGCTGCATTGCATAAAAGTGCCCTGTGTGAGCCTGTGCGAGTGATTTCTACAGGTACCTAGGTGTGTGGATGGAGAAAGTTATGAGAGCAGCCTGCAGCAGTCTCCCAGGCACTGATAAGCTCCCGAGATCAGCAGTCTGGCTGGCTCTGCAAGAACTGATAAACTTGGGGCACGAAAAGTTGGCCGCACCTGGCCACCAGCCCACACTGGCATCAGCAGCCGGTGGTGTAAATGGTACCATGCTCAGAGCGTGCTGCTGCTGCTGTGTGCGGCCACGCCGCAGGGTTACGTATACACCTGATGAAATGGAGGACCCTTTGAGGGACTTTCTGGGCACCCACCTAAGAGCCCTGGGTGCTGTTAAGACCCTGCACCTTGCACCAACACTGGGCTTGGCTTCCCAGCCGCGCATTAGTGGGTAACTGTGAGTGAGTGTGCAAGTGCAAGAGTGAGCTGTGTGAGCAAAAATGGGCATGGGCAGTGTGAATGGCTACCAGCTGTTAATAATGTCTATATTTGTAGATTATTTTTCTTAAAGACCTTCTCGTGGTGAGATTCAGCTCCAAATACCTACACTATAGTTTATGTAGGTAGCTGTCTAAACTCCCACTGCAGTTATTAGAGATCTTGTCAATGGAAAGAGCTGTTCTAACTATTCTGCTGAGCAAGTTTGATTTCTACTTTTTGATGTAATTAATTGCCTCAATTTCAACTACTTCTTCATTGGAGCTAATGGAAGCTCAGATACCTTGCTCACATGAAGACACCTCTATGAAGAAAAGTAAATTTGAATCCCACTCTTAATGATATCACAGGAAAGCAAGCTGGCAAAATGAAACCCTGGTTAACACTGTAGATGTGATCTATCTGTCTCAATATGATGCAATTTTTAATCAATAGATTAATGGTATCAAGTTGAATCAGAGAAATAAAGAGGCTTTCTAATGTCATATTTTTAAGTCTTCATCACTAACTCTTCAGCTTTTTTTTTTTGTTTGAATTATCTGCAATAGTAAAAATAAGTTCCAACAACCAGTGCAAGTGAGCAGTGGGTTTGTGAAATGGTGATTGTACTATTATGAATTCCTGAGTGCAACCTTTATGCTAACTCTTTTTTTTTCTTCTCATTTGGGAAATTCTCACAGAAAAGGTTTACATTCCCATTAAAATGATAATTGTGCTGTTAACAGGATTGGTGGCAAATGAATGAATAATCTATCAAGGAAAATAAGAAAGAGCCTGGAAACAGTTTTATTGCAGTAGGTTAGCGGGATAGTGGCAGGATGGTGATAAATAGTGCAGACCTAAGTCTAGGTAACAGGACTGCGTAAGAGATGCCTCTACTGCAAAAACAGCTTTTTAGTGAATAATGTACATCATTTCCAAAGCTGAAGGAAACTTTCCCCCTCTAGAGGCTAATGCAAAGAACTGCTTACCTACTTCTAGTTTAGCCTCTGGCTTTAGATTTGGGTTGTACCAAATTAAACCCCAAATCTGGGTGCGTCCAAACTCACAATCCAAATCCAGTCCTAGGAGTTATATGCCAATGGTTTCCACTAACCCGATTGTTAAAGCTACAGTTGCAACTTCTTGTTAATACAAGCCAGCTCACATCTTCAGCCACTGCAGCTACACGTCAGCTCTTTACTTTCTTTGTGACCAGCCTTTTTATTTCTCTTCCTGCATATTCCCAGTTTTACGAGGAGCTGGATGTCACTCCTCTCCTGTTGTTTAAAGAAGACATGAGCTTTGCAGAATTCATGGTGCAGGTGTTGTGCACATCCACAATGGCCCCTGAGCTCTGCTGCCCAGTTATAGGCTTTTAGTGAAATAAGATTGAGTCTAACTGTGGAAGTTTAACAATGCAGAGATGCTCATTTCCTGCTGGCGATATCTATTAAACACTTAGAAACAGGAAGAAATCTTGTATTTTTGAAAGAGCATGATTTAGCATTCATTTAGCTTCTCCTAACCTTTCTAAGCAGGTATCAGCTCCCAGAGATGGTTTTGGTATTTCATCATCTCACTGACAATGCCGTGGAGAGCCCTTAATGTTAAATGACTTATATGTGCTCTGCACCTTAAATATGTTTTCCTGTGCACTGTAAAAATCAGCCCTTCTGTTCATTTGGCATTGGTACTTTGCCACCGCATGTCAATGTGCAGATATACCATGCTTTGATATTTTACTGTAAGCACAGCACTAGGAGTATCATGCGAGTGGAAGACAAAGGCTGTGTACTGGATCGGGCAGTGTACACTGGTTTTGAAATAGGAGGAACAAGGCCTTGGAGGCAAGGTATAGACAGGACCCCATCTTTGCTAATCAGCGCTAGGAAAAAACAATTAGCTTATTGGTATGAAAAGGTTGTACCATCTCCAACATCTGCTTTGCACTGAGCTAATGAAATGAATGTGGCATACCAAAGATACTGCCTGCTGAGAAGTACATCCTCTTTCCCTTTTTAAAAATCCTGCTATGCAATGTAAGTGGAAGTCAGCTTTATCATCAAATCCCTGTTTTTTCTGCTTAAATCAATGACTTATAGTATCAATCAGGTATGGATAGCATGAATATAATTAATTGCTAATTGCTACTGTGGACATGCTAGCTATTTTGCCTTAAAAAGAGGATGGAAATGTGTTTCATTTGTATGTGCTCCACTTTTATTTCATATTCCTGCTCTTTGCTTAGAAAGTCTTATATATGAAAATAAAAGTGAATGGTGCCAAATCAGGGCAATTCATTAAATAATTGGAATAGAGGAAAATTGGATTCCACCTGACCAGGCTTACTTAATTGAAAATCTGCCCAAGAAACTGCAAAGTCTTCTGAACAATAACAGGAAATGTTGATTTTTCTCCTGCCTTTGGAGTCCATACAAGAGTAGAAGAAATCTTGTGGCAGAGACTGAATACTCCGGTTGTTTCAGTCACAGCAAAGGTTTCGTTCCATTATAACTGCAGTAATTGCATGTATTGAAGTCTAGCAGGGAAATGCTGCACACTGTATTTATCTTTATATGGGAAACTTTACATTGCCTGCCTATGCGGTGTCAGCTCATATCATTCTTTGTGAAATGTAATGATGGAATTGGGGCATGTGGATCATGATTTGTGGGTTCAATATACCATAAACTCTTCTGGTTTCAGCTAGCAAAGTAGGACTGATTTTATTTAACAGTTCACACAGGACACATGTGCTTGGGTGACAAACTACCTTGTTTCCAGTTAGTGTAGGTCTATTTGTAAGAAAATAAACACATCCACAATTTATATCATTAACTTAACACAGAGTATTACAAAGTAGTGCTGTTTTATGCTGGGACAAGTGCCTAATTAATTTGCATTAAGTTATCTGCATTAGTTTGAGAATAGCATTTTTACAGTGATTTCTGCTGCAAGTTACAATATGTACATGCACTTTTCAGAAACAAGTCACACTTTTTTGGTCTGGGTTGTTGGTTTGGTGTTTTTTTTCTTTTAAATCCCAGTGTCTGAGTAGATACTGTTTCACAGCTATAAGAAGAATACTTTTTTTTTTCTCCTGTTTTTTTTCTTGGATTTTAAGGTTTTGCATCAGGATACTTTAATCAATAAAATGACATAGAACAGGTGTTTCCGAACACATTACTGCTGTGGCAGGATGTGCAGCCACAGCATGTGCACAGTGATGGCCGTTTGGGTGATTCAAGTATTACACATTTTTTTGGGGTGATCCAGGTTTGCATGATGGCTGCATCCAGTCTCTGTGCTTTCAGAGAGCATAGCATCTGCATAGCTAGATACTCCATTTACGCATCATCCGGTTTTGGTGGGGGTTTTATGGGCTCCTAGGGGGCAACAATATTCTTTTGTCTCTCAGGCTCTGGAGGGAAAAATGCCGAGATTAATTTTTCTTTCAGCTGTAGTTTATGATAAAGTTTGGTATGATAAAGCTTGAGACCCCACATACTGGAAGTGTTAGGTAATGCACTGTGTTCACTATCTTGGATTTCAGAAAGCAATTCTCTCTAGTATATTTTTCACATTTCGGGTTGTTTTTCTCCTGTGTTCACTTACAACATTAAGTATGTTCTCAGTCCTCAGGTAATTTATCTAATTTATCTAATTTAAACAGTTATAAATTATTAAATCCAAGCACACTTTCCTCCTGTCTTCCAGTAGGAGAAATTGTATATCCAGGAGTTCATTGGTAAATATTTTCCCAATAATTTTTAGTATCAATTACTGTATTACAAGAAGTTCAGTGGCCTAAACCATTAACCTAGAATCTTGTATCTGTTGATTGCTGCAATCAGGAAACAATTTTTTTTTTTTTTTTTTAAGATGAAGTAGTTTAAAAATGGTACTAGAAGTTTCTAATAAAGTGTCTAGATTGCCCAACTACCTTTTTCTAGGCACTGCTAATAAATACATTCAATTCCTATAAATGCCAAGTGAGCTCATGGGTACACCTATGAGGGTAAATTGGCCAGCCACAATCTTCTAGTTGTGCTTTTCCAAGAGAGCATAGCTACTGCATCCCTCTGCCATCCCACTCATGAGATGATGGGCAGGGGGACAGTCTGAGGGTCGCACATGCTGTCTTGGTCAGCTAATTGAGAACTGGTGGACTGCTCTTAGCAATGCGGCTTGTTTTCCCAATGTGCTCACATCACTGTCTTGCATGACAGAACACCAGCTACAAAGGGGGTTTTTTGGCCATGTACATCAGAATTAGCCTTACACCTTGGTAATGCAATAGCAGTCCCAGCTGATATTGTGACCATACTTTATCAGAGCTAACTACTCTTTTAGTTCTGGCTATAGATTTACAAGTGAATCTCTGAGTATAACTCCTCAAAGTGACTAAATACAGCTTGTTAAGAACATGGAATTTCCAAAGGTGAGGCAAAGCACTTCAAAGATGAAATTCTGAATTCTGGTCCCAGGGCAAGTTGGGGAGAGGTCATTCTGGTGCCACCAGTGCCACTGGTGGACTTTCCTGCTCTCTCTTCCAAGAGGAGTTGACCGGTGAAGCCCTAATTTATGCTTGTTGGTGTCAGCAGGAATACTTCCAGCTCTGTTTTTTAAAACAGCTAATTTGGGGGAAAAAATAAAAATAAAAAGAATGAACACTAGGATAGACATAATTAGGTCTGTTACTTGTTATGATCAAGAAAGAAAATATTTTTAAAATTGTATAATCTGAAAAGCATTCTGCAGATTTCCAGTTATTGTTCTTGTGTACAACCTCAGAACAAATGCTTATACTCAAGATATAAGCTTCTGAAAGGAGAAGTTCATTTAAAAAAATACTGTAAAATTCCTATTTAATTGTGGTATGTCTGTCTTTAACAGTAAAGTAAATTAGCTTCTCATAGTGTTCCAGACTTTCATCTTTAGATCCTATTTTACAACTTTACAGACCTATGGAGAGAAAAAACTCCATAATGTAATGCTAAGTGTTCTATTTTTGCTTTTCATATATATATGATTAAAATTTGATATTGATGATAATGTGATATTTGTTGCCAGGTTTGTTTTTGAATTTTTTTATTTTTAATATTACATTATTGTTAAAGATTATTTTTTTCACTGTTTTAATTTCAGATTTGGATTCTCTAACAGGGCATGCATTTCCAGGTAAAGTGGACAGCTAGATTAGATTATGTTATTTATTTGTTTTATATTGAGTTTGTTGAGTTTTCTTTTGGGGGGATGTAAAATTCAATTGGTGTGCTTCTGACAGCATTTCGTTACACATCAAAATTGTACTGTTAGGGGTTTTTTTTTAGATTTCAGATACATGAAGAAGAGGTAGCCATTATATGCCTTAAAGAATAAATTGAAAATATGCTTTATGAGAACACAATTACGTTAATTCTCTGGATTCTACTGTACACATCCATTTTTTATGCTGCATGGAAATTAACTTTAAAAATAATCCACTCGATTAAAAATTTTAGACTCTTACAGCTATAATTACTTAACAATTCAAACATTTTGAGGTGGGAATTTTTTAGCAGAAATACAAGAGCAGAGAATTTGATGCTCAGTGATCACATAAACTTCTGTGTTACTCCAGTAAAAATTTTGGCACAAGAGTAATATCTCTTCTCTGCTGCAAATGTGCAGACCCTTCCTGTACTCAAAATTCTCTTGAATAATCCTTCAAATGAATAGGTTGTGAAAACTAAGGCATAATTTTTGTATCCCAAAAAGTCAAATTAGTCAAAATTTGTGATGATATTTATCATTAGAACAACATTAGTCTTTATTATGTAATTGGCTTCTAATGTGTCTGTTGCATAATATAATATTCCTCCTCCATTTTTTGTTTAAAAGAGCATTCTTTAAAAATTATGGGACAGTAGATTTGTTTGAGGTTTTCCAAGCGTTCCTGCACTGTGGGCATTAGGTTTGGTATAAGAATCTCAGTAGAACAAATGATCAGAAAAAGATTAGAAGTTCATTATCATGAAATTTGTGTGCAGTGTGGAGCAGATCTGGGTAGGGAGTCTGTCAGAGCTGTTTGTACTCAAATACAGCAGCAGACGAAGTGATGTCTGTTTGAGAAGTCAGAAGACTGTAAGTGCAGATTTTGCCATTTTCATCCCAGATGAGGAGACTCTTATTCTGAGTAGTCTGGTTTGGTTTGAGTATAGATACTCATGGAATAATGTACTGCTTAATAAGGCCATCTTGTAAATATGATCTTCACGATTGTTGTCAAATATATGCATGCATCACCAAGACAGACATTGAGACAAGCAGTATCAGTGTATCTTTTTTTTTATTTGCCTTTTTAAAAATTGAGTCTGCTTTTGTTTTTACATGAATATTTTATATTACTACATTATATTGCTATCATGGTGTGTCCCATTCTTACTTTGAAATATGACAATCTTAACATAATGATAATGACTGATACTGACAACAAAGCCTTCATACTAATATGTATGCTTCAGAATTATGGTAAAGAGAAATCATCCTTATTCTGCATGAAAAATGTCCTGAATTGTAGGACAGGTGAATTATATGCCTGCGTTACATTCCAGGTGTAGCTGTGCACAACTCCATCAAATGGCCCGTTATTTAGCACAGACAGAAATATCTTTGAATCTAACTCACTGTCAAAGGGATGTGGGAGAACAGTATAGGTAGCTGAGAAGAATAAAAGCCTGGAAACATGGACTTGACTTAAATAGATCTTTATTTGGAGACTCACGGTATGGACATGCCACTGTGCAGCTCACAGGAACCATTTCTCATTTTATGCTTTATTTGACAGAGTTGAGACATAATCTTTTCACACAGAACTGTAAAAGTAGCAGAATGTCCTGTCTTGTCTTCAGCTTTACTTGCATTTAATTAAGTCATGACAGTATTCTGCTAAAATAGAGCAGATTGTATAGTTACAGATGTAGCTAAATTAAACACCGAAAGGGATGCTTATATATCTAGTTATACTGGAAAACACAGAACACTAAATCCATCCTGGTGCCTGTGTGTAAACATGTAACTCTAGTTAGGCTAAAGCATGTTAATTTTCAGGAGACAGAAAAGATCAAGGTGTTACTTGTGCTTCTTCAACAGCAATTAGTTAATGAGATGAGATATGTCCAGATGATCTTAGTGTATTAACAGGTGATTTGGATCTCACACTGAACACAAAACAAACTCAATTGAGATTTCTATTTATCTCACCTTGGGAAAAGCGCTCCCTTTGAGCTAATCCAGCAAGATTCATTAGCAAGACCTCTAAGGGTATGGTGATCCAATAGTTTTTCATTTGACCCTTGGCTGGCGCTCTGCAGGAGCAGAGCGTGAAACGGCTTCTTTCCAAAAGTCACATAGCTGTGTTAGCGCAATGCCGAGCGGGTGCTGATGCCAGGCCCCGAGTTGGGCGGACAGATCAAACCTGGTTCTGCACTGACCTAATCACACAGTTCCCAGGGCAGAGGTTTGCATCCAGATGGCTTCAAATCCATGTGAGCTCACATCAGGATATGACTGCTTGGTGAATTTGGAAAAAGTACTTTCCCTATCACCACTGGCCACTGCATCAGCTCCCCCTGTGTTTTCTGTAGATGTGGGCAATCTCTGCTATTTCAGAGACAGATCAGAATATAAACCACACCAAAGTATCTGTCTGGTTTTTATGTGAAAGGAAAAAGAAATTCTTTATAACCCTTGCAGTTGATCAGCTGAAACCCTAAAGTATGAGATTTGATTATAGTCATTGTCTTAATGCAGAGCTGCAAGTGTTATGGGCATGTTGAGAACTTCCAGAAGCTGGATTAAAGCATCTCTTTTACAATGATATCTAATCTCGTCCTAAAGCTCCAAGCAATGGCGAGTCCACCAGCTCCCCTGGTAAGCCGTTCCAATATTTAATTACCCTTAGTGCTAGGAAATTGCAATGTTGTGGAAAGGTTGAATTTGTCTAATTTCAGCTGCCAGTCTTCCTTTTGCTATGCCTTTGTCCGTAAGACTGAAAAATCTCCCTTTTTCAGATACAATTTCTGAACAAGTGTCTGTGAAAAACTGATTATTTGCAGTGACCTGTTGAAAAACCTACGCACACAGAAGCTTGTGCACCTCTTCTGGCTGTGCCACCTGGCCTAATGAAGTTATTGCCTTGATCTGCAAACCTTGCATCTTCCGTATCTTCAGACTATCACAATTTCAACACCCCTATGACTACTAAAAATGTATATATAGTAGTCAAGACACCTTTCAACTTTTTTTTCTGGCAAATTGGATATGTTGTACTCTTTAAGGCTCACACTGTAAGACTGGTTTTCTGACAGCTGTCCTAGGAATTCTCTCCATTTTTTCAAAACCTATGAGAACTATAGGGAATATATTAATGTAGAAATTTTGTAAATGCTGTATATAGAAGCAAAGTAATTTCTTATTTGTACATAACACCTCCTTTCTCACTCTCCCTTTTTAGGCATTTAGCTACAGTTCAGAGCTGCCAGCTCAAGTTGAACTGATTGTCTATGTCAAGCAAACCAAGCGGTGATCCCAAAATTTAGGTGATAGAATAGGAATGAATGGTTTTCCCCTCGTTTGATGTGGCTGACATCAGATTAGAGGTGGAAGGGAATGCCTCTTATGGCAACACACGAAATCTAGCTTCTTTCAATCTGCTTGTACCTGGGAGGGCACCTAGTTTTGAATTATCATTATTCCAAAGAGGAAGGAGGATTAGCCAGCATGTGTCTCTACAGAGCAGGATGAAAAAAGGATAGAGACTTCAAAGCATGTAAGGATATGAAATTTCCTCCTAAATTTCAGGAGCCTGCTAAACAGAAAATGTGGTGCTGGCAGTCCCTGAAACCAAAGAATTTTTCTCAGTGTTCTTAACCAAGATACTCTTATTTACTCTGATAATTACGTTCCTTCACAATCCTACCTGTGCCTTCATGGCAAAACCTTGAGATATCTGGGTTCCAGGATTATGTTTTTCTATCTGACAGATAAATATGCCACAAAACTAGCCAGATTATAATGAATTTAAACCCTTTCTTGAGTCTTTGCCTCACTGAACAGAACCTCCCATGCTGTAGGTCCAAGTCCTTTGTTCCCAGATGTTCCCAGTCTTCTATTTGTTCGCTTTAAAGCACACTTTGGTGGCAGTAGCTTGTCCAAACTGTTGAAGTAGCTTGTCCAAAGCAGTTATTTGCTTTCCTTATAACATTTTTTTTCCTGGGTAGCGAGGAAGAAACAGAGTTTTGGACTCTGGTTCTTACTTGAAGGGTAAGTTATGTATTTTGTATTACAGTCTTTGGATAGATGCATAAAACTACAGTGAATCTAAAGGCCAGCTGTGGGATCCTTGACTTCCAGGGCAGCGTCCTTAGGAGTGGACTGCACACTCAAGTTCTGTCTGTAGCAGCATAGCTCCTGCATTCCTTGCATTCCTTTTCTATGCAATAGCCCAGAGATGGAGAATGACTCTATCCCAGGTTCCCTTGTAGAATGCAGTAATAGTTGTTATTAAAAAAAAAAAAAAAAAAAAAGAGGAGTGTTTAATTTCTGTTACTTTTGCATACTCTGATATGAACTCATGCCCTCGGAATTGCAAAGGCACCAGGGTACTTATTGCTACACTGAGTTATGCCCCATTCAAACGCATCCCTCAAACCGCATCCCTGTACCTAATATCTTGTATTAACTCGCTTAGAAGATTAAGAATGTACCTTTAACACATAGGAGCTCCATGGAGAGGGTAGTTAATACCACTTGTCTGGTTTCCTTTCCAATGGCTGTGAAGCGTACCTGTGAATTCCTGTTCTGGATCATATACATATTAATTAGGTGCCACCTGAGTTAAGAATTTGCAGTAGATAATCAAAATGCACCTTCTGCCTCTCTGTTGAATTTTTAATTCTGTTTTAGCATGGAGTGTTTTCTCCTTTCCTTACTTGCACCCCAAAGTATCCAAACTCTTCAGTAAGATCCACAAACGTTGTTTTTCATTGTGTTAATGATGAATACTGTTTTGTTGCAATTCATTTAAATAGGCTTGAGGTTTTACAAAATACCTCAGGGAGAAAGCTGTGGCTGGTTATTTATTCTAACAGTTCTTCATTGTGGGCGATGTAATGCTAGATTGCAACTTAAAAATGTTTCCTTTTTTTGTTTCTGAAAGTCATTTAATAGTCTAGGGAAAAGACTGTTGTCTTCAGCACTGTCAGTAGACCTAAGATAGAGCTAAGTGGAATGAGCATTCTCAGGTCTGTGTATAATAGCTCGAGCTATGGTAGGAATTTGGCACATGCAGTCCTGTGGGAAGTGTTTAGAGAAAGAAGGTCTCAAATGCTAATCAAATGTCAACACAAAATATCGTTCTAATTCCTGGGTGTATCTGATCAAGGTAGTGGGTTGGTGACCTGCTCATTTTCCAGAAGAAATAACACTTTGTCCATATAATGAGCGTCATTTCACAGGTTAGTTAATAGCCTACCGAATTGTGCACTTTCCTGTTCACAGATCTGCTAGGTCTATAAGTTAAATGGACGTTTCATTCATTACACCAGTACTGGGGCTTTGTGGCTGAAATCAAAGTTTATCTGAAAGCATCTGCTCTGCCATATTATTTGCAGTTACTGTAGCATTGAGTCAGAAGCGCAGAAAGTCTCATCTTTATCCTTTTTCTCTGCCTTTGCCCAAAGCATATGTAAGGTTGGATAGAATATTAATGAAGAATGGATGTTTTGGAACAAATAACATTGAGTGGAATTTAGTCCAAGAGTATCAACAGCAGAATATCAAAGTTCAATGTTACTTGATTAGAGTTGAAAGATCTTTAAAGAACAGATTTGGAGAAATTATTATTTCACAGATGCTTTTGGCTAGGTATCCTCTTGATTTTATCCAGGGAAATGCCTGCCCAGTGAATTGAAGTCTGGCTAAATGATTATTTTTTTCCTAACCTTTCTACTGAACTTTAGTGACATTATTTTTGATTTACACCAAGTTCAAAAAGAGCAAGATATTTCAGCTTAGGGTGAGTACAAGCTTGATTAAAAAAACCAACCCCAAACCAAAATAAAACAAAAACCCCAACACAAACCAAACCAAACCATAAAATGAAAGCCATAAAACCATAGAGCGGGGTGGAGTAGGATGAGCTAGTAAACAAAACAAAAAAATCACTCACAGTTGAGCTCCCTTTGTGCTTCCTGTTCTGTAAAATTCAACGGACAGGATCACAAAGAAATAAGCCACCTTTCATCTATTATACTTCATCTAGTATAAGTCTTATCTGGCTTCATAACTTTTTTAGCTCTGTTAATTTCTTACAGTTCTGTGTTTGCCCCTTGACGTTTTTGTCTCAAGTGAAAACTGTGAGGAGAAAGCTTGTGTGTACATTATACTTCTGTTGCCTTTAGAGTCTTGAGTAGGATTTAACTGTGCATAGTCCTGCTGTTCAAAATACCAGGCTGCCAGATGAACCTGCAGGTAGAAAACCAAGCACTTACGTACCAAATTGAAAAGTCTGATATGTGAATTTGTACCAGAGGGAAAGATTAAAATATTAAAAAAATATTTCAAAATGATTGAAATTTATTTTGTGATTTCTTTTATTTCCAAGCTCTTTCAGGCTCCTGGTCCAAAACAGCTCATGACTTTCCAGCTGGGTTGCTCTGGAGCCTGCCTCTTACGGGTGATTGAGCAATGAGGGTTGCACGTCACTGAGCAAACCTTTCCTGGGGTCGGGATGTAGACAGCATGTGCACTGGGGAAGCTGAGCTGGGGGTGCACAGCGTGGTGGTGTATCCCTGCTCCAGAGTGCAGACTTAGTCATGGAGTAACAAAGACGGGAAAACAGACAAAAATGACTAACCGTGCAAGAACCTGACAGTTGTCTGAATTTCATTCCTGTATTTAAGTATTTAATTGTGTATCCTCATTTTCACCTGTTTATTTTCCACTTAAATATATGCAAAAAAGCAAAATGAAAGGGATATGAACTTCTTGAAAATGAGGAAATTTTGAGATTAGAAGAGCTATATACTCCTTCTTTGAAATTAGGAGTTCCACAGAGACATATGATGCTGGTGCTTTGCCACATGGGTTTATTTTACTCTTTAGGATTACTTGGTCTCATTTCTTTGGTTCTTCACTATGATTTTTAGCTGTTTGACAAGAACTGTATAAATAGCTGTTGGTATAGAGGTACAGGTGCCACTAGTCATTTCTTAGCCATTTGTATACCGTGAATTATACAAAGTCTTGATGAGTTCTGCCCAATTCTTGATCATGTTTAATATCGAGTTAAGGATTAATTTTTAGTTATGCTTTTAATTCATTCTTTTTTGATATTTTATTAATTATTGTTTTTAAGTGCTCTGGGGTACTTGATGTTAAGGGTACAGGACGAATCAGAGTAATTATATACCTCATTCATTACCATAAAACAGAATTAAAAGGAAACAAACTTAAAAAAAAAAAAAAAATTGGACTCTACTAGATACTGCAGAGCTACACGATGTATCTCTGATTTGCAAATACATGAATTCATGGCTTGATTCTTCTTTAATTAAACATTTCTTTTTAGAAAAATCTGAAACATAATTATTTGAGAGCTGCAAGGGCAACAGTAATTATGATATTGGGTTTGTCAAATTATCCCAAATGTTCTATTAAGGCAGCGATTTTTCTAAACTGTCATTCAACTATTCTTGCTCTACGTTTAGCCTGCAATGCTACTGGAAATTGTTTTGAACCTATAATCTGCAGAACATCTTAAACAGCCCCAGCACTTCATAATGTTAAGAGAAACAGGTCAAATGAAGACTCTGAAATGTTAAAGTCTCCTAAAAGAAATATATTCTGATGTTTTAAACTAATTGTATAGTCCACAAGAACTCACATGAAGAAAGACATAAAATTGGAATTATAGCCAAAGGCAAATCCTTAAGGAGGATAATTTAGATTTTGAATTGAAAAGAGGACAACCATGTTGGCTCAAGGCATAAATTTGACATTAATCTGCCAACGTGTGGAGTTTTTATAGACTCTGACATATCTATGAAGTATTGTGTGTAGCTATTGAGCTTTCCATTGTAGTTACTATTAAAAGCCATCTTGTTCTAATTTTCACTAGATCTTACATTTCTTTTCAAAGAAGCTGACTGTTTTCTTTATAATGCTGTCAGGAAGTAAAAAGAATTGTCTTAAGGTTGAGACAGAAGGCTGACAGTCACAAGTTAAAGCTTGACTTGTTGCAAACTTTGCCTCCACACTTAAAACCTGTCTCCTTTAATTTCCTCATTTTCATAACATGGATTAAATGTAGCCTTTTTCACAGCTAAAAATCAAAAATGCTTTTAAATTTTCAGGTGGTAGCTGCTTAAAATAGACAAGTGTGAAATACTGCATTGACAAGGTTACTATTTACTGTGATGATATACTGTCCAAAGCTACTCCTTAGTTACATGTTTAGGCCAGCTTGTAGCAGTTGAAGGTTGCGCCTAGAATATTTTACAAAATAAGTAGTTTGTATTAGTACATGTTTTTCTATGATATATATCTCTTTTTCAGGGCACAATATGAATCATGACCATTATGATCCTCAATACCCAATTAAGTGATCAAGCAGCACTTTATGAATTTTAGTTGTTTGTGTACGCAACAAGGAAGATTTTAAAATAATTGTTCTATATTGTAGTTCTAAGTTATTTTTTAAATATTGCTTTCTCAAAGATTATTTTCTCTAAAACAATATCACCTCCGAATATTGTTTAAATTTTTAATTATATTTTTGAAATTGATATTTATTTCAGACCTTAAGGCTTTTACTTCTCTTGAAATGAAGTCTTGGTTGTGAATTGCAAAAGCTATGCCAAGGACAATAGATGTTCAGATAACTCTCTACAAGCCAACAAAATCTGTACGGAAGTTTAATATATTGCATAGATCACAAGTCAGGTATTTCATTGCTGTTACAAAATTTTTTAACAAGACTACATCATACTGCTATATAAGCATATTCTTCTGAAAATATTAAATTACACTGCTGAAAGTTAAAATGCCATACACAGTCTTTACTATTTCAAAATAAACTTGATGATAGAATTTAAATTTTATTTTTGACATAGTTCTGGAAGTGTTTCCTGATTCAGATCTCAGCCCAGGAAGTGATCATAAGGATCAGAGATGATAGCAGGTAGTCTCTACCTCTGACTAAATATGGTTGTGATAACCAGAAATTTTGGATGTGGTAGCGTGAGACATCAAGATCAGTGACTTATGTATGTGTCTTTGATTTTAGTGCAAGACTAGACACTGTTAGTTAATATGGAGTTGACTTTTTACAGTCCTGATGGTTAACACGCAATCAATTTTTGCAGAAACAGGATAGTTACTATCCTTTCTAGTTTGGCAGGCACCCTCCACCTGCCTTGCAGGTCAAGAACTGGAAATTGTGGTGCTGAAGTCTGTGACAGGCGATTGCAGAGTTTGTCCTGTAGGACAATAAAAGCTAATGCACTATTCAAGTAGCGTAACCCAATGCTCATTTATTGTGTATGTTCAACTGCAGGATAAAAATACTGTTGTAATAATTACAGTGGTAGGTGTAATGCTTTTTTCTTTTTATATCAGCTGAACACTTAAACCTTCATCAAAGTGCTAGATCATACATACTTAGTTGGTATGAATGAAATAGTAGGCAGGTTCTGTATATTTGTTTGGATGGATGTAGAAGTAGAGGATTATTCCTCTGTGTCATAGCAGCTTTGTCTGGAAAAAGGCATGCGTTGCATTGTAGTTGGAAAAAACCAGGTAGCTGCCATGGTTACTTTTTACATGTTTTTTAGGTGAAGTTCATGAGTGGCATATATTGCATCTCACACATTGATCCCTGAATTGCCGCTGTTGAATTTTCATGTTACCTACCCACAGGACAGGTGACTGTACTCCAGCACCACAGCCGCTTTTCCAACTACCTGTGTCAGTTCGTGTCTTCGGTGCACTGTTCAACTCACTAAAATGAGAAAATACCTTTGAAATCAGATAAATTATCTGCATCCTAATATCATGCATAATTAATTCTCAGCTGTGAAGTTAACAGCTTAGTGTTTTTACCTTCCACATATATATTTGGAAAGATCTGTGAAGAGGTGAGTGCCTTAGGGTCCCTGTCAGGGGCTCAGCACAGGAGACCTTCAGAGACAGAGCCCGCACTTCATTACAGAGTCTATCAAATGCAGTGGCCAATACAGCTTACTTTCAAGAGCATCCGTTACCCATGGACAGGTGGTGATTCACTTGCTGACATCAATTAGCTCTCTCCTCCAGAAGGAATTCATCCAGCCTCACCGAGAAAATAGTGTGAGACATTACTCTTTGCAAGGCAAGGATTGCAGGCTGGCAATCCTAAACTTCCAGTAGATAGAAATTGATGGTGCTCCCCCTGATCTTTCCATTTAGACCACAGCCACTCAAGTGTGAAATTTCAGAGTACCTTTAGTGAGAATATTAGTTCTGGTGTCTCTAAGTTCTTATTTTAAAACTTTTTCACAGACTTTCTTTTTTAAATTAAAAACTATGGAGCCAGATGTTTTAAAAAAGCACTTTAAAGCGATTCAGATTAATAACAAGATTCACAGAACCATTGGGGAAACAAAAGACTTATGGCTATGGGAGTGTGTCAGCAGTGTGTTAAATTAGTAACTGTGTGTAGGCTCAATATGAGATTTAACAGGTGCCCCAGATATGTTGTGCTGACTCTCCGCATTGAAGTGAAGCTTATTCTGGTAACTGAGAGGAGGAAGGAGAGAAAGAGGGAATCTGCCAGCAAAGAAGCTGCTTCTGCACATTCCACAAAGAATCAGACTAACATAGAGGCAGGAGCAGGACAGCTTCAGGTGCCTTTCACTGGATCTCCTGCACCGTAAGGAGAACTAAGTTAGTACATGGTGGGTTGAGGATGGTAGCTAATCCTATGAAACACAAGTGAGAAGAGAAAGAAGCATTTTATTGGCCTGCATCTGAAATGAAAGCTTCCTCGACATGTTTTCAATGTTTTGTCTGTTTACCGTGTCAGAGTCTTAGAAGTACTTTTGTATATTGTAAAACTGCAATAGCAATGAAGTCCCTAGAATGGAAAGCAGCTATGTTAGCTAAACTGTGGTGCCTGTTGCTATGGGAACAGTAGCTCACAATTTTTTATGTAAGTGCTTGAGCTACAATTCTTATGACATCTTATTCTAATAGAGCAATGTTTATACTTCAACCACCATCAGGTTTTTGCTTTGTTTTAATGACAGTATTGAGCAGTAATACCCAGGAGCAAATGCTGAAATAATATACCATTCCATAGAAATATCTTTCATAATCATTAACTGAGCAATTTTCAAATTGCAATATAAACAGGAAGATATCAACCTTTAAATCTGATTTAGATCCCCATTGCTGATGGTTTAAATACATATAGTTACAGGAAAATGCAAATCAGTCTAAGCAAACATTGTTTATTCTGAATGTTGCAGTTAAGACTTTACCTGCCTCCTTTCAGTATCCCCTTTATATAATTTTTTGTTGTAAGGTGAGATGTAGTAAAAAAATAATCCATATTAAAATAGACTTCGGAACTGTAGCCCAAGCCCTCACAAGTTTTAACCAAAACTTGATTTCCTATTATATCTTATAAAACATTCTCATTGAATCCAGCCAAACATTTGTTTTTTCCCTGCAGAGAATTACCCGCATTCTCGTAACACACTTTCCACACCATGCAAGTTGCACCCACAATAACTGTTCATTTCTTACACAGTAAAAAAGTGCTATATTTGTCTCAAAATCACAAATTGGAATTTGAAACTCATATTTTCCCCATGATATTATTTCATCAAATTATGTAGTTGCTAAATAAACAGAGGATTATCTGTCTGCAAGAGACCAGAAACAAGCCAAGCAAAAGATATTTTCCCTGGAACACTGTATTTATGTTAAGCATGTGATCCAAGTAAAATAGATAAATATTATGAGAAGAAAGCAATTCTTTATAAATATGAAGATGCACTCACTAACACATTTAAGATATAAATATAAGAAGCATTTTTCCCTTAAAAAGAATGCTATTTTTCAGTCATCTTACAGTGTGGAATAACCTCATTAAACAGAGTGGTTATCTTCTTCAAACTCTTCAGCTTCCATTTGCCGTGATAATTTGTCTTCTAGGTTCACTTGCATTGTCTTCATCTCAAAGAAATGCCAGAACAAGTGCATTCTTTGGGCAAGCGAGGCATCCTCTGACATAAGACTCACACAGTATGCTATCAAGCATTTTGTGTGTCATTGCTAGCATCTTTGTTATTGCACCAGCAGAAAAGATAAATAGTGATAAAAAGTGGTTTTCCTCTCTCTTTTCTTTGATCAAGCCTTCCTTTCCTCCTTGTAGGTGTAATTATCCAACTTCTATTGCAGGACCAAGTCATCCCTTTTGTACGCATCTGATCTGAATCCCGTCTGTACCAGTTCAGTGAACCGTACTGTCCAGTGCCTGTGCCTGCATCTGCCATAGTAAACTGAAGTGGACTGGGGACTGAGTCCCCTCGCTGGCATGTGGCCATCCACGTAGTTACGTGCTAGTGCACTCCTTGTGCGTGTGCCCTGGCATGTTTCAAGAACTAAGGTTGGCCATGCATCTTTCCCCAAAGACAGTTTTGATGCAGGCATCTTATTTGTGGAAGTGGAAGAGGGGGTGAAGTGATTTCCATCGTACAAGCAAGAGCTGTGTAGTGTCAGCCTGCCTCCAGGCCAGTGTGATGGCTCAGGTCCATTTTATTTACATGCGTCACAGTTTAACCCCAGCTGGCAACTAAGCACCACGCGGCTGCTCGCTCACTCCCCTGGCGGGTTGGGGGAGAGAATCGGAAGGGTAAAAGTAAGAAAAAAAAAGAGTGGGTTGAGATGAAGACAGTTTAATAGGTAAAGCAAAAGCTGCTCACACAAGCAAAGCAAAACAAGGAATTCATTCACCACTTCCCATCAGCAGGCAGGTGTTCAGCCATCTCCAGGAAAGAAGAAAAGGCCTTGACTCTGTGCGAGCACTGCTCAGCAGTAACAAGAACATCCCTGTGTTACCAACACTGTTTTCAGCACAAATCCAAAACACAGCCCCATACCAGCTAGCATGAGGAAAATTAACTCTATCCCAGCCAAAACCAGCACAACATGTAAACAGAGCCCATACAGATAATCCTGAGCAACAGTCTGTACCTGTACGGCGATATTCTCTCATTCTGACTATTGCATTTGTTTCTTCTGTGGCCATCAGACAGCCCAGTTTTCCCTGTTAGGGCCTGCACAAAACCGTGGGGCAGTTCTTCCCCGGTATACATTATTGTAGCGCCTTTGAAGTTAATTGAGCCAAGACACCTTACAGTGGCTGCAAAATGGATAGACTGCTCTGCTATTTCTCTCTCCCATGGACCAGGACGATTACCCTATTCATCCTCACTCTCTAATACCTACAGAACTTTCTGGAGATACATTCAAGATGTAACTCAGAATATCCTGAATGTATTTTTAAAAGAGAAGCTTTAAAGTCCTTCCTGCATAGTCTCATGTGCAAGTTTCCTTGCATGATCTGATTCCTTTCCATTAAATAAGTTTTGTCACCAGGAACTTTTCTGCAACTGCATCTATTTTCCAGTAATTTCTGCAGTCTTTTTGCTCTGATTTTTCTGTTACCCACTGGTATCACTTAAGATGAGGAATAAATTTCATTCTTTAAAACAAACCCAGTTATTTTTCCAATTAAGAAAGTGGCAGGACAACCAGGTCAGGATTTGCTTGATGCACTAACTTCTGCCAAGGTGGATTAGAGCCGTGTTTGTTGATTGTCACACATTTTAATGATATTAGTGAACTTCATGCTTTGAATAGATGTTACGCTGTTCACTCCTCATAAATGCTAAAAAGTTACATAGCATGTTCCTATTTTACTGTTTAGGATCATAGCTTTCTGTTTGCTTGACGACTTCTGTATTTCAGTGCTTAGTCTTTAAAATATTGCATACAGTTTGCATGACCTTTTGCAAACCTCTCCGACACAATATGTTATGCAATAGGAGGCATGTCTGCAATAAGAATTCGGGAGATCATGATGATGATGTGAATGTTTCAAGCTTTTTATGTCTTTGAAGGCATCTTTTTTAATTTATTGAGACGAAAATACATTTTGTAAACAGGAGCTTTCTCAAATGGATACCAAAATCTTAGTCGATTTGCACAATATAGCAAGTTATTTTTCTTGAAATAGAGTTGTGCTAAAATATTTGAGGTATCTTTTATAGTTGTGTAGCTGAAGTGTAATATATTTTCCCATCAGTGCTGGATATGCAAAGAATGCTAGATAAGGTTTTGGGTATGTTAGAACAAGATAGAAGTATAAGCTATTGCTGTCTTAAACTGTTCTCATGGTAGCCTGTATATTCTTAATATTTCTAAAAAGTATTAAAAATAAAAGTTTTATGAATCTGTAGAGGCTCCAGACCAGCCTTGGTACAACTTTCTTCTGGATTGTTATGGCAACTCTTACTGTTCGTTCTCAAACCCTGATACTAAGTTCAAAAATCCTAAAAATTGCATTGCTGGCTTGCCTATGTTTTCGTTACCACACCTTGGCATGGAAGTATGAGCATAGCTGGAGGACTTCACAGGGCCTCCCTTGGAGCAAGTAGGTCACCTCTGGAAGCTGATGTCCATACATTAGGCAGTGGAGAAGTTTAGCCTGTGGCAGGACTGTGGATACTGGAAGGTCTCACTTCTGAGTTTGCAGATCTAGATGTGAGCCTCACTACAACCTGCACGTGTGTGGGTGTGAGAAATGGGAGGGCAGTGGCCTTCCCACCTTTTGTGCCTTGGCCTCTAAGCTCCAAGTTATTCAGCAATACAGGAGGCTCAGCCCACGCTGAGCAGCTACTGCTCCGGATGATCTGTAGGTCAGGTCTCAGGGGCACGGTGTGTGTCAGACGGTGAATCAAAGCTGGTGTCCATAGACTCCTTAGGCACTGTGGTGTAAGGCTTCCCTGAGTGACTTAGTGTCCCTACGTGTACGAGTCACCTCCTGGAAGGATTCAGGGAAAGGAATAGTCAGCACAGGTACTAAAAACTATTGTTAGTAACTACAGTCTAGAATTGATTGTCATATTTGTTTTGCTTACAATTTCACTTCTTTCTTTCTAAAAGATAATTTTAAGTCTTGCTAAATAATCCCAGACAACTATTCGGCTTGTTCAGTTGGGGCAAAATGAACTGGGTTAAAACTGATCAGGTTCACGTGCTGGAAATGCAAAGGACCGGGGAAGGCAGGGGCTGTGGGGATTTCTTGCCAGTATGCCACAGAGCGGCGTGGAAGGTTGTGCTGTCAGCTGCCAAATTTGGGGCTCACAGAAGAACTCGGTTTGGAAAAGGTGATAGCAGGGAAGACCTCTGCTTCCAAGTAGTGACTAGTCTGTCTGCCTCTCATGCTAGCCTAACTGTTCAGAGGGTTGTTTTTCTGTACTGGAGATACAGAAAAAGAAGTTTTAAAAAACTGATTTAATCTTTGGCTTTACTTCTAGGAAAAAAAAAAAAAGAAAGAAAGAAAACTTCAACTGGGTTTTAATGAGATTTGCCTGGATTTTTTTTTTTTTTCTTTTTAAGGAATTTCTCTGTAGGAATTTTGACGTGGTTTAGTTGTACATTAAGTATCTGATTCTACATTTGCATTTCTAAGGTGACATTCATTTCACCTGACTCTAAGTATTTACACTGTAGGTGTCTATTTTAAAGCTAGTTACTCCAGACTCACTTTAGGCAAATGGAGAGAAGCAAGTACTTTCAGGATATGATTCATCTGACTTATTAAAGAAGTCTGGTTTAGGATTAGATGAATAGCATTCTGTTCACCCAATAGCGCTTTATGTCTACATTGACTATACACGGACTCAACACTGTTTCCTAAGATTCGTTTAGGCGGTTGAATCTTGCTCCTGTTGAGTCAAATAAGCATGCAAGGAAAGTTCAGGAAGTAGCGCTTCTAAAGTACTTGGAAGTATGATGGTATTTTGGTAGAATTCTAGTCAAGTAACATAGATCTCTTTTGGGGGGTTTATGATAAATAAAATAATTTTTCCACCAGCTACTCTTCATGAGAATCAGTAATGTATTAACTATACAGGCAAGTCTTAATTAATCAGGATATCTGATGAGCAGGATAATATGCACAAAATGAGTTCCTATTTAGACAAATGGAAATACTCAAGTCTTGTTCCCAAGAACCGTGTTCATTGCCTGACTTTTCATGCCCCTCTTCCCAGCGTTCCTTTACTGTCCCATATAACAGCCGTACAGCAGCGACGCTGTTGCTACCCTGCCACTGTGCGAGCATTGCCTGGCTCATACCCATGTGCCAGCTGGGCACTTGGTTTCTGCCAGCTCCGGTGTCACGGCTGGCTTCTGCCTCAGTGGAGACACTATTGTGCATTTCTCTACTCATTTTCTGATTTTCATGAATTACCTCTAGGAATTCTTTTTCTCTTTTAAATCAGCCCTTGAGTTCAGAGTTAGTGGGGAAGCTGCCAACTGCCAGACCAACAGACAACCTGATTGCACAATTCAGATGATCTTAACATTCTATGCTAAAAGTACAAATAAGACATACATAAATAAGACTACCAGAATATGTAGAGAAATTGCAGTTGCAGACAACTCATATCAATAATGTCATGGAATATGGAGTGGAGATATCCCTAAATTAGTGTTTATTTGAGTGGTAAATCCTCATAGCACAATGCCATGGGTATGCATCTATACTATTTAAAGACAGGGTTTGGTCTGTACAGAACTTCCTTGGGTGAGTCTGCAGCGCAGCAAATCCTCAGCTGGAAAAATGCAGGGTTTGCTAAGTGAGAATCCAGTGTCTGAAGTGTTATTACGGATGCTCGTTGCCAGCAAAGGAAGCTGAGACACACACAGTGTTGATAGTGAGGACGAGAAGCACAGCTGAAAGCAGGCTCTCCGGAGGAACAGTTCATGTTGGTTTGGGGCCACGCGACAGCAGCACAAGCTGCGATTGAGCAGAGGCAGACCTTGCAGGCTGCCCACAGCAGGCACGAGGGACCTTGCCGCTGTTACCCCCCCGACAGGGAACACTTAGGATGTGGCTCCCACCCATCTCTGGGCTGGGATTAGTTAGTTCAGCAGGCAATGGGACTTCTGTCCATTGGATCCAGCTTTACCCTGCTGTTTCATGCTTTTTGTGATCTTTGTGTATAACAAATTTTAGGTGAGAAGATACAGTGTCCTTTCTAACACAAAACGTCTGGCAGATCCTCGGGTGGATAAATAGGCTTAACAATATTAAAATCAAGTAAGTTAGGTAAACTTAACGTGGCTGAAGCTGGCTCCTGCACTCCACTGTAATTCATATTTCTTCTATATGTCTGTATTTTTAGTCATGCGTGAATTCATTCTGCTCAGGCTCTGAGCTGGTCATTCATGAGCAAGTTTCAGACCGAAAAAGCATGTAGCCATAATTAGTGTGATACAGTATGGAGCTAATAAAGCCCTGCCGGGAACTGAGATGAAGCTCAGTGCTGTGCTAATGACAACTTACATGGCTATTGCGTAGAAGTTGGCTCAGACATAATCATCAGAGCTTGCATTTTTGCAGAAAGCTTTATAGGGACCCTCAGTACTGATAATCTCATGTTGTATTTTACCTGCAGTTTGCGTGAAGGAAGAGCTGACTGAGACATTAGGCTAACTAAAAAGCCTTGCAGAAGCACAGGATTCAGAAGACATCATTAAAGCTGATGATAATTGTGAACAGCACCTCTTCAAATATGATCTTTAAGACTGACTAGCATGCCACTTAAAATGCACTTTAGAAAGCAAGCTCTCTATCCAGCTGCCTGAGAGAAGTCTCACGAGTACTTCTACAGCTCTAATCATGATGCTGTGCTTTTCAGGCCTTTTTTTGCTGATCCTGGCTTAAAAGGTCAGGCAGTTCATGTAACATTCATTACTTTGACCTGGCAGCATCAGGCATCTGTAGCAGTTAACTCTGTAGCTATTATTCTCTAAACCCTTGGAGTGAGGGCTAGAAGCCTCAAAGTCCTGAGCTTTGAGTTTTCTCATGTTCCAACAAAAAGATTTTGCTATTGAAAAAGACACAAACTATACCTCAAGTATATAAATAAGGCCGTAATGTGGGGTGGGAATAGAAGAACAGGAACTGACTGCCAGCAGTAATTCTTACACAACTAGAATACACGAATGCATATTAGAAACGCAGGATTTGGGATCTTGGGTGGTTCTTTTTTATTATTTTATTTATTTATTTATGCAATAATATCTATCCCTAAGGCTTAGTGAAGTGCTTCTAATCTGCAAGGCATCAGTCTGAATAAGAACTCACATTAGACATTTTACTTTTATTTGTCTCCATAGAAACTGAATGTTCAAATGTGTTAAGTTATTTTTGTCTTTGGAGTCTTTATGTGCCTCAGAATTTGGACACGTGCTCAGAGGGAAAAAGCTGTGATCTCAATTAAATTGTGTTGCTTTATGTACCATCAGCAGGTGAATGAGATGGTTTTGAATGACTGGTGCAGCAAAAATAAACTCTGGAAAGTGAGAAATTCAGAAGTCTGTATTGCAAATAAACTAACCCTAATGTTCCGTCAACTTGCAAAATCTGTACAGTGAAATATATCCTATTTAGTATATCTGGAGCCAGCACTTTGTTGCTGTTGCGCCTTTGAAATCTAATTGAAATAAGAAAGGCCATTGAAGGATGGTTATCAATATGGCCATGTGAAATTTATTCTCAGTTGGTACTTTGTTTCTCAGCAGAGACATTATAATTCCTCAGAATCAAGTCAAAACACCACTGCAGCTGAATTAAAGCTCACTTTATTTCGCTTTTTAATATAGAGTTTTATTAAAGAAAACCTGTCATCCAAAGTAGGAGAGAGCTCAGAGAATGGAGAGCTTCAGAGAATGGCTCAGTAGCAGAGAGCTTTCGTAGCGGCACTTGAGAGAATGGCTGCTTTCTACCCTGTGATTTAGGACAGAAACTGGTATTTATTTTTATTGGTTTTATTTGGATACAGGTAATGTCTGAAATTCAATTGCTGAGTGGTGGTAATGTACTAAATTGGTAGGTACTGGTATTAAAGGATCATCACTTCCTAGTAGGTATCAAGACTCACTCTCTTTTTAAATAAATGTATTTTTGTTTCATGAAGGACAATTAGAATGAGTGATGGTAAAACAACAACAGCAACTATAAACAAAAATGAAGACGATATGAAGCCGCATTCATTGTGTCATATAATCGCTTACATTCACTTGTTGTTTTCTGTTGCAAGTCAGAAAGACAAAAGGAGACAAAGCAAAGGGAAACCATAGGAAGTGCGGGAAAGATGACACCTAGAACATAGTGACAGACAGAAGGAATACCATGCAGAGCCAGAAAATTGTCAACATACAGCAGAGAACAAGCTTGATATTTATACAGATGCTGTGACATGAGCACAAGCACACATTATATCTCCATGGCAAAGAACTTTGCTGCCTCCAAGCTACCACACAGTAGAGTCTCTAATTTCTCTTCAAAGGCTTCAGGTTAACTAAAGCACAGCCACACATTTAGTCTGCAAGGAATAAAAATCCATGGGGTGCTAAAAAGCAGTTTTAAGGAAAACACGGTAAGCAGAGTTTCATGGAGAGGTACACTGCAAAACAGGTCAGTTAGCAGAGGAAAGGAGTACAGTAAACTTCTATGTTCCAGGTAGCTGTGTACACTCAGAGATATGTCCTTTAATTGCATGATACTGTCAAAGAAATGTCATGTTTTATCCAATTCTACAAGGTTATATTTTCTTAGGGTACACCAAGTCATTTTTTAAGACAAGTAAATTTGTGTTATCAAATGAACAGAAGGCAATCTATTTATTAAACATACTGAGGAAAGAGCATATGCCACGAATGGTGTGCTATCTCTATGCAGAGGGTAGTCACTAAATCATATAAAACAGATGCTAGCAAATATCTTGTTAGCTAGAAAATATCTGGCTTATGAGCATGCTGTACTTTCATTGTTGTAGTGTCAGACTTGCAAAATTATTTCTTGCTTTAAGAATGACAAATACGCTGTCTTATTTTTCTGAAGTGAAATCTGAACTGAATACAGTGCTACGCAAGAATACTCAAGTGCAACTCTATTCACTCATAAAAGATGAAGAAAGGTTGATGTAGCATGCATCAGAACTAATACTTTTGTAATCATCAGTATAAATGTGTAGTATTCCATATTTTTATGAGCAGGTTGTTAAAATCTAGAATCACAAAATAATATAAATTGTAAGGGATGTCTGCAGAACATCTGATCCAGGTCCTGCTCAAAGCAATGCCAACTTGGAGTTGCTCAGGGCCTTGTAGAGTCAAGTTTTGAACATCTCCAAGGATGGAGATATCTGAAGCCTTCCTAGAAAACCTGCTCCAATGTTTGACAGCCCTCAAGGATGCCCTGTTAAGTCACATTCAACTTGGTATCCACCAGGAACCACCAGCAGAACTTTTTATTAGTGATCACAACACTGCAAACCTAGCTGTCCAGCTGATTTTCCATCCACCGTAAGAATGGGTAGTCCACCTATCCAAACCCATGGCTATGGATATATGAAAAGGGATTAATTATACTAATGATCCATGGGATAGTCATGAATATTAATGCATTGCATTTGTGTTATTTTCACTGAAAACACTATGTTTCCAGTACATGATTAGTATTTAGTCAGTATACCAGGATGTTTCTGGCTATGCAGCTGTTTCCACTTCAATTCAAAGTGTCTTTGGAATTGGATATTTCAGATACAGATATTATCGTATTCTGCGTTTGAGTACTGTTCCAGATGGACCGATAAATGATTATTTCTAGAAGCAGTATTATATGGCTAAATTTCTACAGACCTGGTCCCAATAACGCTGAAATCAATGAAAATAATCCCATCAATGTTTCTAGGTTTTAAATGAGACTCAGTGAACTCCCAAGCTGATGTTTAACAAATGTACTTACGTTACTGAGGCACTGGTGAGAACAGCAGCGGGGTTGAGTATTAAGGAAGCATCTTAAATATGAATAACTGTAGTTTAAACTTAAACTGTAACATTTTATTAAATTTACAGGATTTCACAACAAATATTCATGGTACTACTCATCACATAGAGAATTCAGATGGGGGTGAACCAGTAATGCTTTAGGCCAGGATGCGAAGCAAGATACTCAAAAGAATTTTGGAAACACATAGGATATTTAAAGTATGCATTATTAAAAGTATCAAGGTAGATTTGGGTCCTTCTTCTGAAACATCCACCCATCTCTTACTGCAGACAGAGTAGATGTTGTATTAAGATTGAGATATTATAGTGAAAAACACCAAACAAACTTAAATATATGCACACAAAGATAAGCTATGGTGTTTTGAGAAATATTCAAGATCAACAGTTTTGCCCTGTGGCTACCCTACCTGTTTTGGGGAATGTTTTTTTCCTTTTCTCATCAAATTAGAAACTTGCTCACAGCAAATTTCAGTCCTATAATCTCTCTCATAAAGAATCTATAAAAACATTGTTATCTGCATTTTAAAAAATGTGTGCTTGTATGCATTCACCTAGAAATTTGAAGCTTTTCAAGTAATATAGGATTAGAGATGGTTCTGAAAGTTTTGAGTCATGTATGAGTACCTACCTTTATGTGTTATGCCAATATAATTCTGCTCCTAAAGCCCTGCTGTAATTTGGATAAGGCTTTATATTCATTCTTTTAGCGTTAGCATTCAAATTTCAGAAGAGGTGTTCTAGCTAGAATCACCCTAAAACATATATAAACCCAAAACAGAAGCTAAGGGTGGAATGACTTGGGTTAAAAAAAAAAAAAAAAAAAAAAAAATTTTAAAGGGCCCTGGGACTAAAATGATTCAGCCACCTTTTTGTAAAATAGATGCACATTATTTAAAATAAAAGTACCTCAATGTTTTTCATCAGGTCTAATATTTGCTTAGGCTTTTTTTTACATTGTTACTTTTAATTGTCTTTCACAAAGCCTTTCATTAACAATGAGACTCCTTTGTATACTTTGATATTCTTATTCTAAAGTATCATAACCACACACAGAAAGATCAGGCCAATAATGTAATCTATTTCTGGTATTACCTTGATTTTTCAAAAATTGAAGGTGTTCTTTCTTCATTGTTTGAAATTGTTCCTGCTAAGCAGCCCTGTCATGGCTGAGGGATGATGGAAGGTACTGCTTTCTTGGAGAAATTCTGCATTACATGTAGGTCATTGTAACTGCACTGAGTTGAGGGAATTTAGGATCGTGTACATGCAGCAGCTTGGCTAACCGTCAGGACTGTCATGAACCGATGATGAGGGCACTATATGGTCATGAGAAAGAGCTGCCTCTCTCTTCCCTCCCTGCTGCCAGTCAGAAAAGGCAAGTTGAATGACTGTAGTACAGAACACCCAAGGAATATAATCAGTACCATTACCTGCCATTGCCAATTTTGCTATGGGAGAGTTATCACAGTTATTCCTTTGTTTTTAGACAGAAATAGCATTTGTGTTGCTGCTGATAATATCTGTTTAGATTGCAGTAGCTCCGCAGGATTCTGGTAGAGAACAATTCCCCACATTCAGTGGGAGGGAAAGTAAGGGAGAAGGGGAAAAAAATCACGTTTTTCATAGTCTAGTGACTTCTGTATATTGACCTAGACCAAATTTGGAAATTTCTGTGCCAAGTTGTATGGAGCTTTGAGCAACGTGGTCTAGTGGAGGGTGTCTCTGCCCATGGCAGGGGGGTTGGAACTAGAATATCTTTAAGGTCCCTTTCAACCCAAAGCATTTTATGATTCTATGATTTTATGATTCTATGATTTTATGATTTTATGATTCTATGAATGTGAAATATATAACTTTCACATCCACCATCTTTTCAGTTGTACGAAGGTACATTAAAAAATTACATTGTACATGGGTCTTTTAGGATATTGATTAGATTTTTATGTCTAAGTAATACCTCTGTAAGTCTATCATCTTGAGATTAAAGCTCTTTGTGTTGCTAAGGTAGTGGGAAGTGTATCCTCACACAGCTTTTGAAGCTGTTATTCATGAGCCATCAGTTACTTCGAACACTGCAGTAGAGAAAGAAGTATGACATGTTTGTGTTTTGTAGTTCTTAATATGCTTTATGCATGTATTATTAATAATAAGATAAGAAAAAGTGAAGATGTTTGTTTTAGGCAAGTGCACTTCTTTCCTTTAGACTGTCACAATTGCTTTAATCTTTTTAGATTTCGCATTTTGCTTGAAGTCTGAACGTAAAGTGAAGATATGTTATTAAAAAACTGACAGGTCATACAAGACCTGATCCTGGATTATGAACATTTCTTAAAAACTGAAATGCTGCAATTGCACAGAATTAAATGCAGAATCATATACAAAGAGAGTGAAGTGAAAGAGATTTTGTAGAAACATGTCCTTTAGTTTGAATCTCAGCAGAGTCTCCTGCTTCTTCACTTTCTTTCTTTCTCTTTCAAATTGGAACAAATCCCAAGTTTGTCCTGAATTTTTTATATTTGTCTTCATGTTGCACTTTGGATTTCAGCTGGCTCTCCAGACATGCTAGAGGTTCCCCACTACCTGGGCTTTAGTTTAGGACATCTTTGAGTAAGGAGCAGGAATAAAATCTGTTTGTGTGTGTTTTATTAAGACCAACATGTGGGTTTTCCATTTACTTCAGTGAAAGAGAGTTTACTGTTTGTCCTCCTAAGTGTTTTGTGCAGCATATACAGCATGGTCCTGATCCTAAGTCATAAAAATAATTTTCAATAACCTGTTTTTTATTTTTGCTGAATTCAAAAGATAGGGGTTTTTTTCCCATTTTTCTAGTCTCTTTGTATAGTATTCAGAGAGAATTACTTCTGCGATGTGAGGAAGAATAATGCTATTAAATGAAATACAAGGAGAGAATAAATACATGTGTGGAGTCTAGATACTTTTCTCGATTGCAGTAGCAGTCACAGAAGTTACAAGTCCTCCTTTCTAAGGTTTCCCTTCATCTATTTTTTTATTCCTTTGAAATAAATCTTAAGAAATCATATATAAAATAGAGTAAACAATCCAAGATGAACCCAGATGTTGGGACATGCCAGCATCAAGACCGCTGCTTCTCCACCTTTTAAGTAGTTACCTTAAATGCTTAACATTTTCTGGTTTGGGCTGACAGCTTTTAATCAATGATATCAATATAGTACTTGTTCCTGTCTTGTTTCTTTACCGATTTCTGATGTGGCAGCTTATCAAATGCCTGGGTGAAATACAGACAGATTGCTTTCATCACCTTTCTATCATCTATTTCCTTAGTCACCCCTTTAAACACTTCACTTGGATTTGTTTGGCAAATAAATATTAGTTGGAGTTTGGGATTTATTTTTTTTCTGTCTGTCATCCTCTAGGAAGTAGACCCTGTTTTCCTTAATGATTGATATGAGTGTTTTGCCTGGAGGATAGGTTGGTCTAAGGAGTTGCATTTTTCACTCCTGTTCCTTTCTTGAATAGAGTGGCTGATGTATTTAACCCTTTTCAAGTTGCTAGTCTGTAACAGCACAGACAGTCTACTTCTGAAGGCCCAGGTGGAGGCCACTCTGGTATTAGGGAGAAGGAAAAAAAACCCTTAAAAAAATAAATCTGTTCAAGTATACTGATGTTCTTTTAAGCTGACCTGTCACCTGCTGTAGCAACTTGTACAGGGAAAGCCTAGAAACCTCCTGTTTGCAATTTCAACCAGTTAACTGTGTTTTGCAGCTGGTTGCACGCTGCTGAGCTTTGTAAGCATAGCGTAGAGAAATCAAATGTTAGGCTTTACTTCTGAAAGGTTAAAGTAAATAATGAAAGCTGAAGCTAGGGCTGTTTCATGGCGTGATGATTTTTACTGTCAGTACCAGTAAATGTAGGGACAGGCTCTCAAATGGGAGTCCCTGGCAGAGACCGGCCAGCTCCGCTCCACAGATGGTGGGTGTCACCCTCCAGTTCTCCATGGCTGCCTCCGGAGCGGGAGGCGATCAGGGAAGGGCACGTGTTGGGGGATTCAGAGTGGGAATGGAAAGAGCATGTGATGCTGCCAGCCAGCTCCCAGCTGCTGAGGATTAGGATTCCTGCCTGTTGCATGACAGGGCTTTGTGCTGCACCCCATGCTGTCAATGTGTGTTATCACGAGGGGCTCTGAAAGATCAAGCCCTAGTGGAAATTCAAACAGAATTCAGGCCTGTGATTTTTAGATGGTGGTAGAGCTCAGGAAGGATCTAATTTCTAAAATCTAGGTCACACCAAGTGACACACAGTATAATAAAATATTCATATGCATTAAGTGTGTTTCTTTTTACAATCTTCAACATCGTTACGACTGACATTTGTTGACTAACTCTTTCAGGGACTTTTCTCTGATACATGCTTCCTTCAGTCCTGTAAGACTCCTGGGCAAATTTCTGGAAAGTTCAGTGTTAACTTTTCTAGTGCTGAATTATTGGCCTAGTCTCCCACGCCGTATGACCTTCTTAGGTAAGGATCTCCTAACAATGAAGGCTTGATATTACTTCTTTGACATAATGCAAATACATACCTTGTGCTAATGAAAGGTATTACTTGGAAATTAATTCTATAATACAGCTCAAGTGTGTGGATCATGAAATAACTCTCATAGTGCAGAGTCACCAATCAGAGCCAATCTATTAATTTCCATCCCTTTATAACAAAGAAAAGGATCTTTTCCTATTATTTTATCCTTTGATTATTCCTCTATTTCATCTTGTAGTGAAGGACAAAATTTAATATTGTTCCTTAGATTTGAATTTAAATACAGATATGAGCTGGCTTAATTAATCATCAGTGCGTATGACTAAACTGTATAATACGTACCAAACCAATTAAAAGATAGCTAGCACTGTCAAAGCAACTTGGCAGTACATAATGGGTGGAAAATAAGAATAAAGACGTAGTGCTCAGCCTGCAGAGCGTCCATGGCTGTTTTGCGTGCCTCTTTTCCCAGGCAGCAGGGAATACATAAAGCACTGGATGAGGTACAATAGTTGAGCCTGCCAAATGACAGAAGCAGAGTTTTAAGGTCTCTACTTACACCCAGTGTACTATATTCCTTAAATGTTTTAATTTAACTTATTTTTATGAAGGAATAGAAATAGAAAAGCTATATTTGTTTTCTATATAAAAGAGTGTGGATTATAATATCCAGACAGATGAAAGTCTACCTCCCATGTCCACCTCCTCAGCTTGCTCACAACCCATATAATTAAAAAGAATTAGATTGTCTTTCTACCCTTTTTGTTTAATGACAGTGGTACAAATAAAGACTCACTCTTCCTGTGAGTTTTAGTTTCAAACAATGTCAATTTTAAAAGCTTCAAAAACTTGGGGGGAGGGGATGAAAGAAGGACAAAGAGATTCATTATCCCATACACGTTTTTTTAACTAGCAATTGCACATGGCTTTGATGCCATTAGATTTAGTGAGTCTGAAAGGAGAGTGACCTTCACATATTTGTATGTTTCTCCTGTGTCACTTTAGCATGACAAGATTTACTGTAATGCTGAAGGATAAAATTTGGTAGCATTTTTCATTGCTAATTAATTGTAAATGTTGCTCTACAAATTCTGTCCTTTTCATGGAGGCAGGAAGGATTCTACGTGATTCTAGTTGCTATATAAATAAATAAAACAGGGATAAAAAACCATGCTCCACTCACTCCCAAAAGTCTCATTGAAATTGCATATTTAACAGCACTGACATAAGGTGTCTTTGTATCAGGTACAAAAATTGTGATTTAATTGAGGTAAGTGTTAATTCTGCTTCAGTGGGCATTTCAGACATGAGTCTCCAGGGAAATCCAATCCCCAAAAAGAAGTAGAATCAGCTGCAAATGAGGCTCAGTTTTTTACCGTGCTTTCCAAAAGACAGGCTATGTTTAAATACAGCCCCAGGTTCGTGGTATCTGGTGTACTAGCAAGTCATGCAGATTTTATATACTGCAGCACACTGCCATTCAGAAATAAATTAAATAAATAAAGTGCAAACTCGAGCTTCTTTCCATGGCAACCGCTGCATTGCTTGAGCCTCGTGCCACTTCCCGAACAACTGCACATAGGAAAATAAGCCAGCAGCCAGCAGGAGGAAAAATAATAGGGAGAGGTTTATAAAATTTGCCCAGGCTGTCAGGTGTGGACTTTGTATAGACTTTTTAGGGCTGCATTTTTTAACTTTGGTTCAGTTTGTTCTGTAGTATATTCCAGTTTGTCCTCACTGTAGCGTGGGAGGCAGGAGACGGGTGACTAATGGGAGAACTAAAGCCTGGATGATGCAGACCCTTCTTCTCAGCAGTGGCCTCACGCGACAGCCTTGCCCCACTGCAGGTCTGCTGGGCAGGACGGCAGGAGCAAGGGCAGGCTGCCCCTGCGTCTTTCCAGAGCTGTCGGCACCAGGTCACCGCAGCGGTTCTTCCCAAAGGCATACGTAGCTGCGCTTGAAACCAAGCTACGATAGCCAGGTAATAAAGCAGGCTGTTGGCAACAAATAACTCGAAGCCCTGAACGGTATTCAGCCCTGCAAAAGCTGTCAGTTGTACCTACTTAACCTCCTTCAGTTAACCCATTTTAGTAAGTAAAATGGGCCAGAGTAAGTGGCTGAACTGTCCCCTCTCAGGACAGCGTTATCTCATCCAAAGCGCCCCTGAGGAAGGGCCCCGAGTCATGGCCACGAGTTGCCTGGTGAGGGGCCAGTTGGGAAGGCTTCCACCCATCCCAGCGAGTGGGCTAACAGTTACACTCCATGGAGGAAACTGGAACAATATTTACATGCCTGCCCCAATCCTCTTTACGAGTTGTCAGATAAACAGGTAGACATCATGATGGCATAAATGTGGGCTATGCTTTTTTTACAGTTTTGCGCTTTGAGCAGAGACATTTTAGCGGGGTTGGCAGAGCAAGCAGCTGGAAGGGCCAGGATTGCTTTTCATCCAGCGCATTGATTTGGCTAGGAACAGATTGGCAGTCCTTTGGCAAACTTCTTGTATTACTGCAAAGTGTTTCTGATATTTTTCCTGCTTAATAAAGTTCATAAAAGGATTAAATATGGTGGCACCTACTGCAGGAGCAGAGAACAACTCTTCTGGCCCGCAACTCCACCATACGGAGGCCCTCTGGGTCTAATGAGTATCTCTGCTAAAGCATTCTACATACTCCTCAAGATTAGTTTTTGGTACTTGGTATCAGGTGAGAAATGGAAACTCTATACACAGACTTTATTAGTGTACACCGAGCAAGTCTACCGAAGTGTATAAAGTGTGCACTTTACAATTGTATATATATGCGCTCTTCCTTAGCCCATTTCCAAACCCAATCATAACAAAATTTGCAGAAGTAATTGCTTTAAATCCATTTGATGTTATATATATATAAAATGTTAAGCCCATTTTATATTAGGCAAATATTTTGTTATACTTTGAAAATGTGCTACATAGAGAATTGCTAACTTACCAGCACTGTGGCAGAGAGCAACCAATGCTGGATCAGGAGATAGGTGGCTATTGAGAGAATTAATGCAGGAATGAGGAAAAAAACCAAGCCAAAACAACTTTCTCCTTTTTTATTAGGGGTAAATTGACTATAAATGTCTTTGCAGAATGCTTTCTTATCAGATCAACAGGTCAATTTGCCAGGCAAATGCCCTAGTCACTGGATTAGAGAGACATACTCTTCATGAGTCCCTGGATACTTAATTATTTAAACAAGATGGAACAGGTCCAACTGGAGTGAAAATAACATTAGCCTGGTTGTTAGGGTACTCAGCTGTCATTGAGAGATGTAGAGAGATGTACGCGTCAAAGCAAGCAGCGTATAGGCACCAAGCGGGGCATCTGACCATTTGCCTTTTGGCTGTTCTTTAACAGCAGTGTTTACATCTCATCTTCCTCATGAAAAAAACTGAAATGTCTTGATTTTGCTCCAGTGAAGATTAAAATTAAGACCCAAGCCTCATTTTAAAAATATTGTTTATGAGGAAGAAGAGGCTGGCTAGCTAGACTCCCTGAGTAATTGTTCAGAAACAGGTTTAGGTCATTTTTTTCCTACTGAATATGCAAAATGTGGTGGATTTGGTCAATTGAATTTATTAAGGCAGTGTAAGTATGTGTACGTATGTTTGGGAGAATGGGGGGAGAAAGGGAAAAAAAAGGTATCATGGGGACAGTAGTCAGAAACATCACTTTACTGATGCCATTGTCCAGCAGGTGCCTTGGGTTTTTCTTTTTTAATTGAGAGGAATGTCCTCACAGCTGCAAATTCTCTATAGCCCGTTTCCTATCGGCAAACATTGAACACCTCTGTTGTTCTACCATGCCATGTGTGGGAGATGCTGTGCTCCACTTAATCAGTCAGGGTCTTTTCTTCCTTTCTGGGACTCCTGCAGACTCAGGAAAAGTGCCAGCCTGCTTGGAAAAGCAGGGGAAACAGCTGAAGGCAGAACTTGAATGTCTTCCCATTGCCACTGAGGGTTATTCAAACATGTATCTTCATAGTTTCAGGTCATAGCTGTATGGTACTTTTCTACGTGTAATCAGGTATATATGTCATTCTTACTGCAGACATTTTAGAAAGCTGTGCTATTTCAGGATTATTTAGGCTGTATATTTTACAGGCTGGCTATGACAGCTCTGTGCTATAGCATAGTTCTTGATAGTTTTTTATAACATAATTTCTTGGGGGGGACAGAAAATGGGTAACACGTAATCAGGGTGGAGCTTTAGAGATGTGTGCAATAGCAGGCTGAAGGTGTGGAATCTTTTCCTTTGAATAGTGTGAGGACCATATGCAACTCATTGACTTCAGCAAGAACTGTATTTTTATGTCCAAAGGTGGATTTGAGCCTTCAAGATATAGTTTATGTGTGTTATCCTCATTTGGTTCCTGGAAATGGCTGTAATGGGTGTTTTACAGAGATGTGCGCAAAAGCTCAAAATCACTTCAAAGGATAGTTACTCTTTGAAGTAGTCAGCCAAGACTAATCACCTTATCAAAATTCAAAGTGACATATTGAAGTAGTAATTTGGATGCTATATCCAGATAATAAATGTTCAAACTGAGACTTGCTTTGTATGTCTATACTATTCTAATGTCTCTGCAAATCACATACACATCCTGAGCCACTTTTAAACTAGTTTTGTAAGTACTGGTTGCAGAGCAGCCATTGTAGACTACAGCGTTGTGTGGCTTACTCAATACATGTTTGTTTGTACCCTGCACTCAGAGTTTTGCAGCTGCAGCAATACATCTGGAAACACCAGCCTGGAGGAGCTGTTGCTGACTGCAATATCATCAGAAACTTTGTGTGAAGCTGAGGGAGCTAGCTGGTGGTTCTGGGTCTGAAAGACTGTTTTCTAGATAGACACAAGATTGCTCTGTCCTGCTCCAAGGCAAATGAAAGCTGATTGAGTGTGGCTAACACCATGCTGACCCTAAGCTAATATACCTTCCCTCGCAACAGGCTTATTAGCTCAGACTCATCACCACGCTAATCGCTTTTCTTAGCTTACAAACATAAGCTACGCAGGGTGGACAAGTGAACACGTCTGCTTATAAGTAACTATTCAGAGACTGAATGAGCCAAATGGTTGTGGTGGAAGTGCGAGCGAGACACAGACACTTCTTGAGCTCAACTGTCTCTCTGGCTTTCCTATAAAAGCCTGAATACTGTGTGTCTCAGATGGGATGTGAAGAGGATTTGGGATACCAAACTACCTTAACTGAGTTTCCCTCTGCTTCTTTTTCATCTCGATGGAAAGCTTCCCAAATCACAGATTTCCACTTGGCATAAAAGAGCAAGAGTAAAGCCTTTTGTGTGATTTGTCTGTTGAAACAGAGAAATAACTAGAGACTGTTTATTAGTCTATGAAGAGCAACTGGCTCATTGCTTCTGTCTTTAACAGTTCTTTTGTGTTCATAGCTTATCTGAATAGTGCATTAACCAGGGATTCAGGAGACCTGGTTACTAAAGTAGCCTGGTGCATGACTTCAGGCAAAAACCCCTTACTTTACTGTTTCCCAATTCATAAATTGTGAATAATGACACCAACTATTCCACCAAGAAATCTGAGATATACTGATGTACTGATGAAAAAAGAAGTACATATTAGAGAGAGGTATTATTATAATCATTATTTATTTCTTGGTTCACTGAACAATAATTGGTGGGTAATATTTAGTGCATTTACATATTAAGATAGAAAATTTTATAGATATCTTGAGAGGGCTGCTCAGTGCACAACATTAGAAATAGAGTTTGAGGGA
This sequence comes from Grus americana, assembly GCF_028858705.1. Classification (NCBI taxonomy): domain Eukaryota; kingdom Metazoa; phylum Chordata; class Aves; order Gruiformes; family Gruidae; genus Grus; species Grus americana. The sequence continues at coordinate 22,867,551 of NC_072854.1, forward strand.
GTAGATTAAATAGGTGAAAAAATGCCTTCCTTCTGTCTCCTGAAGCAGTTTAGGTGCTTCCTACACACTACCTAGTACAGTATGTTCGTGATGAACAAAATTAGTGACAAAATGTTTGGTTCTGAGGGAACATTAGAGATAGTAATATAGTGCGGATCTGAGATCTAAATCTTTGGACTCTTACTTACATAGATAGATGGATAGATCCTGCTTAGGTAGATAGGCAGCATTTATATTATCTACGTATGTAGTCAGACCAGATTTGAGAATCTAGATCCCCTTGTAAATCTAGCCATGACAGTGAGTTCTCTAAGCTTGAAATAGGAAGTCTTTGTCAAAATGATTGCTTAAATTCTGGTAACTCGCATCTATACTAGTGCCAGAACAAGGATGTGAACCATATTTCTTTTCAGAACATCATCAATTATGAGCAAACATGTGAACTTAATGAGAGTAATACAAGTGTATATACAGTTGTGCACAGAGATGAAGCAGACAGTAATTAATGCCTGTAGAAAAGGAGACTATCACCCAGAAAGTTTCTGAGATCCTTTTCATCTCCGCAGCTTTCAGTCTTGTATTTCTATTAGAGAAGAAAAGGCAAGAAGAAAAACCAAAAGAATTGTAGGATGCATTGTGAAACAGTATGTAATTTAGTACAGATTGCCTTTATCTCCGTGTTAATAATGTTTTTCACATGCCAAAACATTGTTTTCTGGTGAAAAGTCAAAATAAAATCTAATAAATGAAGATTGGGAGTGGAGAGGGAGAACTGCTCGATTTCCTTAGCAATAGTTTGGTACCAGCTGCAGTACAGCTGAGTTCTTATAAGTGTAGTGAGGAAAAAGCTACACCATTAATGGTACTTATCTTACGTTGTTCTCCAGGCTTTGACTATTATCTGAGTGCTTTGTGCCAAAATGTAATAAAATGGTCAGGATTCTCATTATAGAAAGCATAAATTTCTGAAGGCAAATATATTATGACGGAAACTGTCAATGTGATAATCGTGCACTCCTGTCACTAAATTGCATAAAATATATGTATTTAGGAATATGCTAACCCTACAGACCATTTACTGGTAGAGTAACTGGAAGAGTGTGCACTGGGAATATTTTATTCTTTCTGGGGTTTTTGTTGGTTGGTTGGTTGGTTGGTTGGTTGGTTGGTTTTTGCTACATAGCCTATAGAGATCACACATTTCAATGTATTTGAAAAGTATTACAAATAGGTCAGGATGCCACTATTTGCCCAGTCGCAGTCAGACACTTGTAGTAATATCATTTTAGGAATTACAAAATCATTTGAGCAATAAATTAACTTGCAATGCAAGGGAAATTAAAATCAGTCAATGTAAGTTGGGCCTTTGTTAAAAATATGAAGTCAGCTGGTTTTACTGATGAAACACATGCTTCTCATATATAAATCTTTTAAATGCTTCGGGTGATAGTCATCAAAGAAATACTGGCTAAGATAATTTTAACAGTTTAATAGTAACAAACAGCTAGCTTTCACACATTGAATTGAAAAAATTATTTATTATGAAAATCAATACATGTAGGTATTTTAAAAAACAGCACTTGTATACTATGAATAACTCAGGGCTTTGGTGTCTCCAGCAGGAACAGTTCCTAACTATAAGAATTAAAAGTCAACCAATCTACCATTTCTCAGTTTTAGGGTTGTTTACAAAAAACCATGATGCAGTTATATATTAAATAAAATGATGCATCAGAAATAAATTTCCCCAAATAGGAAGTCTGGTGAAGATGTGGATAGGATGGAAAGGAGGACAGAGGAAACAGAGAAGAGGAAAGGGAAGAACTCTTCTTCTTGGCTACTGTCAGTGAATTAGTTCTGTGTCACTCAAGTTACCTTCTTGGTGACCAGGCAGGAATTTGAAATGAAGGAGATGAAAAAGAGAAATAACAGTTTCCATCCTCACCAAAAGGGAGAGAGGAGAATGAGACACATAGAGGGTATCCACTGAATATTTTGAGTACTTCCCAGCTCTCTGTTGTGGATGCTCCATCCATCTGCATGCTAGAGGGACCTGCTGTCCCCATCCTCTTGTTCCTCTACATCGATGGGAGCTGGAATATGCTTCAGTCTCAGTTTTAAACGAGAGAGACAACTCAGCTGAGCTATGCACCCCAAGCTGCCTGGCTTTAAAGTTAGCCAAGATGCTAGAGCAGAGAAGAAATGAGATTTTTGCATATAAATTAAAACTGTGTTTTCTTGATTTATCATTCGGTTCTTTAGCTTCACTTACATTTTTGAAATCAAGAAAATTACTCTGTTTTTCTAGTGTCTGTATGTTTAGAATGAGCTTAGGTAACGCTAGCTAGCACAAATGTGTCGGGCAGAACTCAGCTCAGGATTAAAATGTCAAATATAGGTGTCTACAGGCAAACTAGATGTCTAAATTCCCATTATAATCACTGAAGGTCTCATCAGTGGAGCCTCAGCTCACAGTACAGACTCCGTTGACTGTATTGAATAAATCTTTGAGTATGTAGCAAAGTGTAGTTAGTAGGGAATTAAATCTCACCCTCACCCATAATGTCTTGCAAAAGGGTAACGAATTATAGCCAGATGTTTAGAAGTTTTATGCCTTAATGTAACATGGTCAGATGGCTGGAAGAGCCGTTTGCTGCCCTTTACATTCCAGCATGGGGTGGATATTGTAGCTACATCTATGCAAGCAAACGAAACCTGCCCAGGAATGGTGCTGGGCAGCGGAGCCAGCCGGCATGGTCCGACATACCTTTTGTTGGTAAATCTGTCAGCCTCCAAAACTTGTCTGTGCACACGGATGCTTGCGTGCCAAGTGTCCGTTGGGAATGGCAGAGATCTGCTCGTCTCCCTGCAAGACTCTGATCCCATACCACTGCTGGAAATGCTTTAGGACATTTTTTTTTTTTTTGCTAGGTGGTACAGGCAAAAAACATGTCACAGACCAATCTAACAATTTATCCATTTATCTGACTACACACCAGAGCCTGGGAATGTTCCTGGACGTTGTTTGATTTATTAGTGTACTTACAGCTTGTAGATAGTACTTCTCATCTATAGAGCTTGCAGGCTTTTCCTTTGAATCCAGCAGGATACAGCTGTACTGGAGGGGTGTTAGAGTGCTGTGAATAAAAGGTAACAATTTGGTTATAGATGAAGAAAAAAAACCCACAAACACACAATGATCCAAGAAATCGAGAAATAAGGTTCATGTAGCTTTGTTTCCACCTTCCCACAGCTTATGATGATAACTCATTGGTACAATGATGCAACATCTCGCAGGATTTTCTAGTAATGCACACAGAACAAGTGGCATGGGAAGGTGAATGGTGCTATGGAAACAGAAGTTAGATACTGCCTTGAGCAGGATGGTACCATAGTGTAGGGCTAACAAAAGCATATATGATAATATAATGATTCTATTCAATATAGTATAAATGTGAGTGATTCTTACATGGAAATAGAAGCTAACTCAATAAATTTATGTTTGCCTATTTTCCAACCCCCTCCTCCCCAAAAAAGAGACCTATCTCACAGGACAGTGAAATATGAAATTGTTATTATATAGCACCGTGCCTACTGTCTTTTAGAGGTAACACATGTATTTTTGTACGGTATTTAAATACATTCTCAAGTCAGATTTCTTCCCATTATTTTTACTGTAAGAATAATACAGTTAACTTTAATTGTGCTGAAAATCTCTCATCACCAATTTCAGTGCAAACTGAAATTTTGACAGCAGATAAAAGAAAAAATTAAATTCAAATGATCCTATGCAGATAGCCTAGTCAAAGGTAAACAACTAGCTTTTGTAGTAAAATACGGATTTGGTGAATAGCAAATTTTTTTAATACTTGTGTTACCACCTTCTCTTAAAATTAATTCAATTTCAGTGAAAAGTAGATTATTTCCCTTATTTCTTTTTGTTTGTTTGGGGTTTTTTTTGTTTCGCACAACTTCTTTTTCTCCAAGTGCTGCTGAAGTGTTGCAGCTACCAACAGATTTTGGTGTCTGCGTGCTGAATCTAGTCTTTACATTGCAATGTCTTTATTACTGAGACCATCTCTTCCTGGATGTTTGCAATTCTCCATCTAGCGATTCTGATCGATAAACATCATATGGGGGAGATAAAATTCTATATTTGAAATAATTTAACAGGATTTAAGTTTCTGTCCCTACTGGTTTTGAATGAGGTGTCACGGTATGCTAGGATGCCTAGAATGTGTGTTTTAGGATCTAAGACGTGAAAATGAAAACAGTTCATAACTAATAGTTGCTTTGTATTATATTTTATAAGCATCATATTTGCAATCATTACATTTACGAGCCTGCAAGCCGGAGAGGGGCCGGGAGGTGTAAGGGAGGAGCTGTCTCAGTCTGTGGGAGCAGCTGCTGCCCCGGTTGCAGCGCAGGCGGCAAGCAGCGGTATGAGAACAGGCGGGGAAAAGATGCGCAGCCCCTTCCGTGAGTGATGCCCACTCCTCTCCATCTCAGGGCTGCTTTCAGGGCGCCCATCGCAGCCACTTTGGCAAGGAAGACCTGAATATACTCCGAAATAGAAACTCATGAGCTGTCTTTGAAGAGTACAGCTGTGTTTCACATTACAGAGATTGAGTAGCTGAGGCAGAAAGACTGTCACTTGCCCAAGGTTTCAAATCAAACCAGCAGCAAAACCAGTAATTAGGACCCATGAGTTCCTGATTCACAGCCTTCCCTCATTTGCCCATATGCTGCCACTTCACCATTCTTTTTTCTTTTTTTCTTTCTTTTTTTTTCCAGAAAGTTAACTGCAATTGTGAATTTTAATTCATCTCCCTTTGAAAGACCAGGGCATGAGAGCCAGTGGTACTAACCCGTCTCTTGAAAATTGAGAATACAATATTGAACTCAGTTTTGTGTATTAAAATGAAATATTTATCAAAAGAAATTTAGGGAAAAGGATGCTGAAAGGTCAAATTTTCCATTATGGTCTAGCAGCAGAAAGGACAGCACAGATCTTCAGAGAATAGCTGAGATAAAAATATTACTTTATTCTTAACCTTGCTATGCAGACTCTTCATTTATTTCAGCAAACTGTGTCCTGTTGCTATTCAACCCCTCAGCCTCATTGACATTCACCTACGAGAGTAAGGCTTCACAGTCTCTACTTATTGTTTTTCCTTTCATTAATTTTTCCATACTTGTAGATGTGCTTTTTTTTTTTTTTTTTTTTTGCATGAGAAAAAGCAGTTCTGTGGAAGTAAAATCTTTGCAAAGGGAATTGTTATGTAGCTTTTTCCACTCTCTGATTCATTGTAAACAGGTGATATCCCATTAAAAAAAGTGTGAATCTTCCACTCATTCCTACCTGATAAAAGTTAAAACTTTTCTGCAACTTCCAGGTGCCCTATCTGCAGCCTACGGTCTGGGTAAAACCTGAAAAATATTTTTTACAGCTTCCTGGTTGCTCAACCACACATAAGTCTTCACATTTTTTTAATCATTTCAGACTTTCAGTCAACAGTGTGTTTGACTCCTGTCTGGCCTTTCCTTGCATTTTGGTCATTGTCAACAACTCATATTTGTTTTTAGGAATGAAGGAACCCCTCACCATGAAGGAAGAGGTCTTTTATCATGAGGTTCTCTTCTAGTAAATAAAACAATGTTTTCCTCGTCTCAGGTTTCCCTTCACATTATTTCTATACCTTACAGAGCATGATCAAACTTTTTTTTTTATTTTGCCTTCAAGGCTTTGTAGTTTGCCTTGTCCTTGTTGCTGTTACCTGTAGAAAGGTAACACGCCGAGTCTGGCATCTGGTCCCTTTTGCACTAAACACTCTACAAATGCAGAAAATCAGCTCCCTGTTACAAATACATCACTCTCCAAATAGAAGACCCAGAGAGAGAAGGGAGATGGTATGCCCTGCAAACAGAGCGATGTTCAGAAAGCAAAAAAACAAGTTCTATTTTTTTATTATGGTGCAGCCTGTATGAATCATGAAGAGGAGTTATCAATAGGTACACCAGAATAGTAGGGAAAAGAGAGTACTAAAATGAAGAAATAAAAAAAGGAGATGAATAAAAAAGGTTTGTGAATTGACCACATTTCATCTTATTTAGGTTTTAATTTTGTTGCACAGTGATGGAAAGTTGGACGTAAACATTTTGTTATAGCAGAAATAGGCCCCAAATAAGTAGTGACTCAGATTAAGGGATACTCTGAAAAACACTCTGAGATCTAAGAAAGCAGCAATAGAAAATAGAAAGCAATAGAAAATAAATGGTGAGTCATTTCTAATGCAGAATATTATCTCCATAGTATATTTTTCCATTGACTTAGTTACTTGGAAAACAACTTAAGCAAATTTTTAAGTTTTGAAAAGCTGTCTTCTGGGGTTTGATTTGTTTTGATTTTCTCCCAAAGTTGGCTTTGCCTAGATAAAACAAGACAGTTGGCATATCTGAAGACAGAAGTCTCAGGACTCCAGCCATGTAGTAAACTAAAGTCTGTTTTCATTGCTAATGATTAAAAGCAGAAAAACAAAACCCAGGTGGTAATACCACCTACTGCAACTTTGTAACCCACACAGACCCACCAAAATTCACATTAATTCAGCAAGCAGAACTCATTGCCAATTGAACAAATGACAGGCTCATTTTGGCCAAAAGTGTTATTTGTATACCAGGTAGAAGACTGATACTAAAAGATACCTGAAACTTAAAAATAATGGGGGGAAAAACCACTTTTCTATAAGTTTTCACAAAGTTACTTTTTTACCTTCAGATTTTTAACTGTTTATTGAGTTGGAAAGTCTTTCCAATAGTCTTCAGTTAGATTTTTAATAATGAAAGGGGAAGGGTAATATCTAGTCATTAAGTAGTCATCTAGACAAATAAAATGGAACACAAAAGTAAGACCCACTGTTCCTTAGATCAGACTAGATTCAGTTACTCATACTTCTTTCATGTCCTAGATACCTGACTGTCCATTTGCATTTAATTCTTGACTCTGGGGAAGGAGATGGGCACCACTGCATTCTTCTGTGGTGCAGGGATATTTTTATGTAGAGTAAAGAGGTAAACCGATGTCTCACCCAAGCACTGAGTTATCAGTCATCAAATTGTGTTGATCAATACCTAAAGAATTGTTTAAAGCTTCTTTGGCTCTTAGACTTATACCAGTTCCTTTTAAGAAACACCCCCACTTGTATTCGGCATTATTCTCCACCTTATTTTTCTAGAAATATTTTTTTCAGTTTCCTTTCAAAAAAATTCAGCTTTATTTTTTCTTCCCTTTTTTTTTTTTTTTCCCCCCAACACAATACATTTTTTAGAAAAGTGAAACCTGTAACTGAACCTAGGGATTAAAATTCACTTCATGAAGGATATTGAAATTCTATTTAATTCTAATTCAAAATAAACTCCCCAAACTTTTAAATTCTTCAGCCAGAAGAATTCTGCCAGATTGGGTAGTTCCCATGGCGAGCCTGTCTCAGAGCTGCAAATGCTGCCTGGCTGGGTCTCCGGGCTGCAGCCAGGCTCCTAAGGAAGGGAGGGATCCAAGGGAAAGTGAATTCGTTGCCCCTGCTGAGTTCTGGTGAAGCTTTGTTGGGATGAAAACATCTTCATAAAACATCTTGACTCCAGTGAACAGGAGCCAGAAAATGCTGGATATTTTTCTGAGCAGCTTTGGTGTTCGCAAGATTTATTTTCGGTTTTGCCATGAAGACTTGGCTTTATGCAGGTGCTTGATCGGTGTGAACTATTTCTTCTTCATCTGCTTGTCAACTGTCTTTCACCTTATATGCTATACTTTTGAAATACTTTTCAAACAAATGCTGGCCTTTCACTCATTTCAACAAATCCAGACAAAATAATACTCCGTTTAATTTTGCTGGTATTAACATTTTTCTCACCAGTGGTATGTGCATAAGCAACTGTTGTAATAAACACATTGAATTTGGGGGTATATAGATACATTATGTTATAGGAGACTCCGAATGATGAAACAGATGTAAGATTAATGGAGAGAAACAATGCAATGTTGATAGCTGATGAGAAAATCTTGAATATGTTTAGATAAATAATCTCTGATATAAAAAAATGCAGTTTAAATGCCAGGGAATGTTAATTACTTACAGTTTAATGAGTAAATTAATTAAGGCACAGCACAAGTACAAAGTAAGAATGCCTGTTGCTTTTCTCAGCAGATAATTGGTAGGTTTGAAATACTGAGAAAGCCAAGCTTGAGACGTACAAGGCTATTATAGGGCCTGTTATTTCATGTAGAGGTGAGTTGTGGGCATGCATTGAAAAGAAAGTTAACTTCATAAAGGAACCACCAAGAAGAATCTAGAGCCATAATAAAGATGATGCATGTTTAAAAAAAAAAAAAAAAACTAAGGAAGTCAGTGAAGTGGTACACGCAGTGAAATCCCAGCAATGCAAGTAGGCTGGATATGTAATTAAGATGATGAAAGATCCTTCCAATTATCTTCTGAGAAGTTGTCTCCCTACTTTTTTACTTCATGGCCATGGAAAATGGAGAAGATTAAGCAAAATATGTAATTTCTTAATGTGAATTATCGACAATAGGAGAAATATGTTCTTGGCTAAAAAAGTTTGGGCTGGTTGTGGGAAGGCTAAGGAAAAGTTTCAGTAAGTGGGAAAGGCTCTTAGAATCAGGGAGACTGTAACAGTGTCACATATGTATTCCAACAGTGGGATGTCTTACACGTTTCAGACAGGAAGGATTCAGGTAATCTGTTATAAATGAGATGCTCCTGCCTAGTATGCTGGCTGTTTTTCTAGTTTGCACTTGGCAAGTGGGCAGTAGTTTTCTACCACTATACCTGTAAAATTTATGTCTGATAATCTGCCGAATCATGATGTAAAGAAGTTTTCTTTTTCAGCCAGATGTTTTCCTTTCTATAGATGTATACATGTATCATATTCCTCCTAATTATAGTCAAATGGATAGAAGAAAGGCAAGAAGAGTAGAAACAACCAAGGGAAGCATCAGTGGCTACTTGTGAGTCCCAGAGACTCATTCAGAAAGTTTATTAAACACTAAGTAACATAAACAGCAAAATAAAAAATCTACAGCACTTTTCATAAACTACAGACTGAAACATCGAAATTACTTATATTCATACTTTCACATGTTCTGTTTTGTCTTAGATGCATCTCCAGGGGAAGTCTGATTCTTGTAAATGGAAATAAATACATATGCCAATTAATAATGGCTTTTGGATTCAATACATATTGACAGTGCAGCCCTACATTGCCACTCCATTTACATGTCCTTTTATTTACTATTAGTGGTAGGTTAGTAAGTTTGTTTCCGGAAGTCTTATGTGTATATTGTCACAATATTTACTTTCCAGTTACATGTATCTAGTCATTATATATGCAAGAGAAATCTGTATCTTCCTACTTATGGCACCCAAATGTTTGTTTCTTTATTGTTTTTATTAACTTTTCTAATGCTATTGCTTATCCTGGAAGTTATTATTTTTCATTTAAAAAAAGACCAGGATGAAAAATTCTATAGGTGTAGCATTTCCAGGCTACATCAGGCTGTCCTAACTTTCATTTGAGGGCCTTGCTGTCCCAGATGGTGCACTTTCTTCATGAACTATTTTCAGTACTAATAATTCTTCTATAAAGTATTAGAAACACTAATATTATCATACTACTAGGAGTTACTAGTAGAATAAGTCAAGTATTAATGAGTTCTTTCATTATTTATACATTAAGTCTAGCATCAGGAGACCATGACCCAATCAATGCACACATATAGAGATGCTGTAAACTTAGAAGGCTAGTATTTATAATCCATAATCCCAAGAGGAGCAAATAACAGGAGAAATGAGTACAAACACCACACAGACTGAGCAGCGATTTACAGATATCACGATAGTTCTGTGTTTGGGATTTCTTTTAATGGAGTTTTGCTCATTATTTATAACTTTTAATTGGAGTTTTGAGAAAAGAGATGTTGCCAAGTGAGAAACCAAACAAAGGAAAACAGCTAGGGATGTTTCAGAGGCTCCTGGGTCTGCCCAGGGCTGGTTCTGCCTGTCCAGACCACCAGGACCATAACTTAGCAAATGGCAAAGCAAGCCCCATCCTGCTGTCTGGACAACGTTATCCATTGATACATTCATATTGCCATCAAGTGTGATTTCCATTATTAGTTCTGCAGATGACTTGATGTAGTTAGCTCCAGTACTGATGGCAGCAGAGCCGCTGCTGTTTAGGCTTCAGTGAAGGTTTTGCCAGGACCCTGTGTATATTCTTGGTGGCTAAAGCCTGAGTTGCTATTGCTTAGCAACTGTTGGTTTCTAATCAGATTCAAGTTACACGTGCTGTAATCATTCTTAATAGAAAGGCATATGATATGAAGCAAGCGTGTGTGTGAGAACAGAGGCCTGAAGATGGACATAAGCAGTTAACCAGCACGTGGGAGACAGAAAACTACACAAATTAGCTTAATGACATAGGAGGCTCTACATTCACTACCTGTATGATGCAGTAAACTTTGGGGAGGGGGGGAGGGCCAGAGAGGGAAAAGTGAATTTGAGTATAACATTTAGTGACTTTCTGTGAAAGCATTCCACGTGTTCAGTTCCATTTCTTTAAAAGGTGGCAACTTTTAGTCACTGATAATTCCCCTTTTATCCATAAACCTTAAAACTTCAAATAAAAGTCCTTAGAGAAAAGACCCCTTCTCCCCACATTTTATGGAATGAGCTGTACAATAATATCCTCGTGTTTGTGCAACTGGGTGGTGCAAATGACAGTAATGCAAAGTAAGTGCGGAGGATGTGCAAACAGGTATTGGTCTTATTTGGAGGATTGAACATTTGCTTTCTACTGGACTGAACACAAAACAGTTTTTCACTATCACAGAAATTTTCAGGATTGCAAGTTTTCAGAACTGCAACAAAACTGTGTGGTGGGGTGACCTCAGCCAGAAGCCAAACACCCACACAGCTTCTTGCTCACTCCCCTCTCCCGTGGGACAGAGAGAAAATGGAAAGAAGGTGAGAAGACTCATGGACCAAGATAATGACAGTTTAATAGAGAAAGCAAGAGCTGCATGTGCAAGCAAAGAAAAAAGAGGAATTCTTCCACTACTTCCCATCGGCAGGCAGGTGTTCAGACACTCCCTAGACAGCAGGGACTCAGCACTCGCAAAATTTGCTTGAGAAAACATGCCATAACCACAAACATCCCTCCTTCCTCCATCTGTCCCTGGGCTTTTATTGCTGAGCAGGACATCATATAGTGTGGAATGTCCCTTTGGTCCATTTGGGTCAGCTGTCCTGGCTGTGTCCCCTTCTGTAAGCGGTGGGGGCAAAGAGAAATCCTGGAGACTGCGCAGGCACTGCTCAGCAGTAGCCACCACAGTGGTGTGCCATCAACACTGGCCTAGCCACAGATGCAAAGCACAGCACCGTATGGGCTGGCATGAAGAAAGTTAGCTCCATCCCAGCCAGACCCAGCAGAAACTGAGACTTTTCATCTTTTTTTTTTTTTTTTTTTTTAATAAAAGGCTGAAGAGAGGTATGGCCAATGGTGGCAATATGAGAAACCAAAACACATTCTTCTGCTTTTTATACTTGACATTACTTGACTTTTGGCATGCTGAATCAGCCTCCCTCTCTCTTAACAAATATTTAATCATTTAAATTAATTTAAATAGTTCCAACAGAAGAAACTTGGAACGATCAAGGCCAGAACATCAAGATACTTTAAGCACTTGTGTGATGGACTTGCTTTCTAACCCCAAACCTGACCCAGATAAAGTAACAGCTGACAGTTGCTTCTCCTAGGCTGAATCAATGTAAAAATTAGCAAGTTCTACAGTAGATTTCCTTCTCTCTCTGACTGGAAGAGGAAGGCTTCATCAAAATTGATACATTCCTGCAAAAAAATTTAGTTCTCAAGGAGTTGATATTTTCTAAGACTAGAAAAAAACACGAAACAAAAACCCCACCCCAACAACAACAAAAAACCCAGCTTTATTTATCCATCAAGAAGTCAGTCACATAAAAATTCCTCAGGAAGTCCAAGAAGTTGGGATGTATACAATAAGGCGTGCTCAGAAGTTATGTTTTTAATAAGAAACTGCAGTTGCGTATACAGCACAGAGCATAGCCACTGATGCTCCGGCAGGTGATCATCCGCACTGATGTCCTCTGGGAGAAGACGCCACATATAAGAAATGAGGGTGCAGCAGTCAACTTTAACCCACTAAATGCTTTCATTGCTAGAAACTGATGGCTGGAAAGGTGTGATATATGCTGTTTATCACAGTGACGTCTTTGTGCTGCATTTAGTTTTAGCTGCCACTTTCACACAGTCGTGTTCTTCCTGCGATGTGTAAATACATGGTGTGTTTTCAGTGCCTTTGCCATTTTCCTTTGGTCTGACTCAAAATAAAGTTTAACCAGCTGAAGGTCTTGTATGAACAGACTGCATAATTCTACTCAATTTAGCTTTTTGCTCAGAGTCCGGAGAATGAATACAAAAAGTTATATGACTTTCAAAATAAAGTCATTAGTAATCATTAAAGCAGCAGTCAAATGCAGACAGCATTACAGCTGCATAAAAAAAAAGGAACTGGAAGTCAAACATTACTACTAATCACTGCCATTGTCCTGAAAGAGCAGAAATTAAGCACTGCTTTAAACTCATTTTAAATCCCATTACTGGGAGACCAAATTGCTAAAAATGTGGAGGCCTTACTCATGGATTTCTATAGAACAAAACCAGCTTTGCATTCTGAAACACTCACAAACGTCCTTAAGAGATACCAGAATGACAGGCTAGGAACCATATCCAGTTGCATGGGTGAATAGTGGGTAGACGGAGGCAAGATTCCCAGTACTGTCTTGGTGATGTGACGACTCTGACGGGGTGAGAACCTGAGAAGCTGACAGGTTATTTTATTCCCCTTGCCCTTTGATTTGGAGACAACAAAAAAGAGGTGAAAGTTTTGTAGTGATGGACACCTCTCCTGTGGGAATTGACAGAATTCACTAATTCATTTTCAGCCATTGAGTTTGTCGCTACCAGCCTGGGCTTGATTTGAGCAGTGCATCAAAAATGAAAATCTCAATATTCCATTTGCAGCTCCCTGACCTTTCTGGTGGCCCTATTTATGACTTTGAATAAACAAAAATATGGAGAAGCAAAATGGCCCCAACAGTAATCATTTGTTTTCCATTCATAATGTGAGCTTGAAGACTCTTATACAAGCCTTTCTCCTCCTTCCCCGGAAAAGCAGTCCTTGAAATGCAGCCATGGCTGAAGTACTGCATGACTGTATGTAACATCCCAGCAAACAGCAAATGTTTATGGATGTCCTAAACAGTTATTAAAGTAAGATTGTGCAAAATACAGATTACAATTGAAAGATACTGTGTTCAAGGTAATGATCCTGCCCAAAATGTAACTGTAAATTCAATCATGTGTTAGCTCCCTGTATCTTTGTGTCCGTGATTGCCAGACCAAAGTGAGGGCCCTGCCACACCATTGGGTTGCTGTAGCTTAGCAAGTGATCATGTGTCTGCTGAGCCTTGGTAACTGAACTTGTTTACACCGTTATACTATTAGCAAATACGAGCTAATTGCAGGTACTTTTCCCTGCAGGCTATGGCTTAACTAATTTGACTTACCTTACAGGCAGATGGATAGTTACACCAGCAGAGCTGATATGCTTAAGCACATTAAACCATCAAAATTTGATCAGGTATCTAAGCCGTTATTATTAAACAGGTTTTTTGTTAAATTTGTCAGCTGTGTGAGTTCCTCCAGAGACCAAGCTGGATGTATTCCTGACCATGCATTGCTGCCAGGGCAGGAAAAGGCCGGGCTGACATCTGTCCAAAGTACCTTCAGCGTATGGCAGATAGAGGAGCAGAAAGAGCCCATGTGCATAATGTCAGGGACTGTGTCTCTGCATGAGTACTGGGATTTGCCCACCTACAGACCTCAATGAGGAATTCTTCTAGTGAACAAGCTCTGGAAACTTGTGTAGCTCAAGTAGGATTAGCAACACCTAAAGGTGGAAGAAATTTAGATTGTTCCCCTCCCAGTGTAGCAGCTACAAACATAAATGCAGACAGGGAGGTGACCTGAACAAATAGCATCTTTGCTGACAGCGCAAATATTTGTGTTCTGTTTCTCAGGTCCTTTTTAACTAATCATGACAATCTGCCTTAATGTCATTCTGCTTTAAGCCGTCAGCTGAGTAATGGAGGCGAAGAGCCCAGCCACGCAGCACTCCCCTTAGTCCCTGGAGAGGTGGGCTGGACAGTGATCAGTCCCGAGCTGCCCGCCCCTCTTCATTAACAGTAGAAGATGATAGTGCCCAGGCTCCGTGGTGCTTCCCTGAAAAGCCTATGCTTGGGAAATGAAATTAAAAATTCATCTCTTTTGGTGAGATCAATCCAGTGAACTTTAGGACTAGGAACTGACTGAGCATCTGCACACCTTTTTGCTACATCCTAAATATTGATTCTGCCTACCCCACAATGCATGGTTTATCATTTTGCTTTCAAGTTTCACTGGCCACACAGAGAACTGATACTTCTTCACCTTCATTTCTGTTTGTATCGTAGGGAAAGTCCAAATAACCCAGCAGCTGCACAGGTTGTCCTCAAATGTCACAACCAACAAACAGAAAGGTCCACCTCAGCCCCGGTGTAATTGGTTTTAAAATGTAATATGTCAGTCTGTCTGTGTATGCTAAGCAATCCCAGAAATATGTGCTATATATTACGCGGTTTCTAGAGCAACCAGAGAGGACCGGAGGAGGGTTGCACCCACTGTGCAGAGTGCTAAACAAATGCATTAGTGAGAAAGCTCTCTGTGGTGAAGTAGCTGGCAGAAGCCTTTTCTTTGTAAAGCACAACCTTCCTGAAGCTGAAACAGTTTATGGGTCAGTTCAAAACAAATTGCTTCTTTACGTAAAAATGGGGAGGGAAAAAGAGATTTTCAATTGTTGAAGCACCCCATTTTGAGATTATTAGAATTTTTATTTTTCCAGCTTGAACATGTGTTGCTTCAGAACTCTCTTAACTTGTGAAAAAGGTCAAAACAGTATACAATTATTTTGAAAATATAGAAATTTCTTTCATTTTAGACTCTCAATTTTATTTAATTCTAAGTTGGGCTTTATAATTTGTAGTTCAAAACTGCTATGGGAGGGAAAAACAATTTCTTTGCTGTTTCTAATTGCTTGCAGTCCTTCATTAAAGACCTTGTGGTATAAATAACTCAGTAGAGCCTATACTTGGGAGTACACATGCATGCACAAAACCTTCAGGTGAGCTTTAACCTGTGACACGTTACTTGGACATCAGTAGTATTATGGCTGAGGTTGGAAGAAGAAGAGGAAGAAAAGAAAGGAATGACTGTTGGGGGAGGGTTAAAAGGAAAAAGAAGAAAAAAATAAAGCAGATCTCTGAAGGAGATGGAAAAAAGAAGTATTTGGGACAAGGGAACTGGTTAAAGATGAGAAAGAGGAAAGGAAGCAGCTGGGAGAGCAAGACTTACATTGCAAGTGCTTTGGGAGGGATGGAGGGGGTGTAGGAACTAATGACCAATCACTGGAAAATATATTAAGTCTGAAGCATGGATCTGAGCCACTAAGCATAACTTCAGTACCATCCACAGAAAGATGAAAACATAGGACAAAGAAATGAGGCATCCTGATCCATCAGTTTTTGCCTGCTACGGCTTCTCCAAACCTGTGATTCTTTCTAGGAAGAAACTTTGTTTTGGTTATCACTATTTTTGAGAGGGAAGAATGGCTCATTTAAAAGGTACTGGCATTCCATATCTGCTTAGATTGCCAAAAGAAAGCTATGTATTATATTTTATGGAATCATATTTACTAAATAAAAAAATAATCAGCTGTCAATCATACCACCCCAGCATTTAAGTGTTCATTGAAATCCTCACCAAAATTGGCTTGGTGAATACAGGAATGAATATATTTGAGCCCTCCCTCTGCTCTTCTTTCAACCTTTCAGATACAAAAAACCCCATACACATCCAGTGTCTGGTAATACAGAGCTTCATCATCTAATGTCAAAAGGCCTTACTGAGAGTTTTCCCGGCTGCAGCTACTAATAGCTACTTTCAGTTTTCAGTGGAACTGCTGACTTTGCCCTCACATCCCAGCGGGGTCACAGGGTTTTTACACTAAATGTCTCCTACCTCGGTAAACCAATGACCACTGTGACTCATCGTATATCCCAGATCAGTACAACAAATGCAGTTGTTCTCTAATGTTCAAAGATCTTATTTATTGAACATTTGAAGGACGGGTACAGTGGTCAGACCTTTTGCCCTATCATAAAACAAAGCTGTAAAAACAGAATGCTATGACCTGCTAGTAATAATTGTAGATCTGGTTCTGGTTTTTACCAAACAGCAAAGTAAATATAGTGTGAGCATATCTAGTTTTAACCTGAAAATAGAAAGGTTACAAACCCCGTGTTATGTCAAACATAGTTTAACATTAGAAATCTCAGTCATTTTTAAGGAGAGTCTTAAAGAAATGCTTTTTCTCCAAGTGTATTTGAAATACATTGAAAAGACTAGTTGCATCTACAGGGTTTTTTTTCTAAGTGTCTGTTCCATTTCCTGTGCAAATGCAGAAGATAGAAAGAAGATCATTAAATATCTACACACATCCAGTAAGACAAAGATCCTGTGTTTTCTCTTCACAAACCAGGGAAATCCAGGGACATTTTTTGTGTATTTCTAGGAGAGGTGTAAGCAAAGTTTTTCGACTTGCATACTCCTCTCTCACTACTGGACTTTGTCTTACACTTTTTCCTGGCATTCTTCCTCACTTTGGTCTCTTTTAACTATGTTTTCATACAATTTATTCAGGTATTTTAGTAGACTCAGTAAGCATTTCATTTCTCTGACACCACAGTTAAGCCTTTGCAGCTGTGCAAAATCATTCTCACTGTGTTCCTGGCCTGCGCTTTCTATTTACGCTCTTCCAAGACCCAGGATAGACTTCTTGGACCTCCTCAGGTGTCCACTGTGGAGGCAGCTGCAAGTCCTTCCGAGAGCTGTCACAGCAGGTGGAAGATGAATGCATACAAAGGCAGTTGTTGCCTTTTACCTGTGGCAGGGGGGGAATAGGATGGATTCTGAAGAGCTGCAGGAGGGAAGAGCTAAAGGTTTTTCTGGGGTATCCAGAAGTCTTGGGCTTACAGAATAAGGGTCATTATTCACGATAATTAGCTAATATATTCTTCAATATTCCCGCTTTTTAATATAAAAGATTTGAGATTCCTCTCACAGATCCTGAAAAGCAGTAAAAGGTAAATGGCTCATTCAGGAGCTTGACACAGTCATTCAGCTGTGAAAAATCAAGGAATAAAGGGTTTTTAGGAATTTCCTAGGCTGTTTGAAGTGCACGATCACACGGAGCCATGTCTGAACACAATGTGTTATCACTGGCTTGCTCTTTTTGCTTGCAGTCATTTGTTAATTTTGATAAGGAGAGATAGAGTTATTTAACTGAATTAGTCATTTAAATTCTAGAATGACTGAAAAGTGAATCTGCTGTAACACTCCACAGCATTATCCAATACCTTTTTGCATTTATTGCTTGAAGAGGAGCAGGGAAGAGGAACTTGTAGATCTCTGGAGTAAAAGGCATAAGGCAGCTCAGAAAGGCTTCCAAGGAGCAAAACGACTCTGGCTGGCTCAAAAAAGGCTGCTGCGGGGAACCAAAGCCTTTCAGGGTGATCTCCACAATATTGCTAAGGCAACCAGTGTTTTATGGATGATTTTCAGCTGCCAAAAGCTGGGAGGCGGGAGTTGGTGCTGCCAAGACCAAGATGACCCCTGACAGCTTCTGTGATCCCCTGAAATATATTTCATTTTATGCTTTTTCCAAGATAGGACCTCAGGGATGCAGCCAGCTTCCTCTCCTTAATTTAATAGGCTATGTGCCTGGCTACTCTCTCTGATAGCTGAAGCCTGGTTTCACAGTCCTGCTATTGGAACAATGCTATATAAAAGTGGTCAGGCTGGATGAAAGCAAGAAACCAGAAACTCCACACCTTCTGGGCGCTGGGGAGGGTGATTGGTTTTAACAGGCTTGGTAGTAACCTGAGCTAAGTAAAATGCTGAGATTCTTCAATCTTTATTAGAGTAATATGTAAGAGAAATGTGTTTGTGTTTGGAAAGTCAAACAAATTGTCTCTCTTGGGCACAACTTAGTATGAATAATGAATTCTCTGAGTTATGAAATGGGCAGATGAAAATATTAAAAAAAAAAGAAAAGAAAAAAGAAAAGAAAGCAGAAAACCGCATCGTGCTACTGGAAAAACCTACATTGTAAAGCCGTTTGAATTTCTAGCTGCTGTGTCTGAAAATGCAATAGCAGAATAACAAAAAATGTACAGAGAAGAGTGAGAAGGATGATGAAAGATTTAGAATGGCTTTGCCATAATAAAATGCTAAACAGACTGATTCCTTGGTTTGGAAAAGAGAGGACTGAGGCAAGGATATGGTAGATGTCTACACAATTATAAATTATATAGACATAGTGAATAGGGATCGATGATCCATTATTTTTCACAACCAAAGAACTAGGGGCACCTAATTAAATTATCGGGCATCCTGATAAACAAACAAAAAGGAAATTCTTTTTCAAATAAAGCATAATTAAATTCTGAGGTGCATTGGCACAGGATGCAGTAGAGGCTATCAGTATAAATGGGCTCAGAGAAGATTAGATGAATCCATAGAGGATAGATCCATTGGTGGCTATTAAAAATGATGGTCTAGATTAAACTTCCATCTCAGGAAGTCCCTTAAGTGCTGATTGCGGGAAGTTGGAAAGGTATTCTAGGCAATGTGCGTATTTACCCTGTTTCCAGCAGCATCCGCTTTGGGTCAGTGCTGGAGCCAGCATACTGGGATCAACAGATCTTTGCCAGACCCATCAGGAACACTTTTATGTGTGTGTGTGTGTGTGTAAGAAAAAATAAGAACAAAAAAAGAAAGGATGTGATGAGAAAAACAAAAGCAACTTAATTAAACAATGACTTCCTCTTACTGTTAATACTTTTACAAAGGCCTCTTGCAAAGGAAACCTCAATATCCTTAAATTTGCTACTATCATCTTTAATTTTTACTTCAATTAGAATTTACCCAGCCTTGCTGTGCTTCTGTGTATTTGTTGTTTACCAGCATGCTATCAAACAATGCACAAGACGATTAGATTTGACAATACTGCCACCTGGGCTACATCTGTAGTAGTAAATTAAACGGTGCCAGGACAAAGGCCCAGCAAATAGGAATTTGGTAATTTATAATGTTGGTTAGAGAGGTCCCTGTCTTAGTCATAAGCTTGGCCCACTAATTTTCACTGTCCCAAATAATTCCCAGGCTTGACTAGGAAGTTAGCGCGGGCAAGGGTCCATTCCCAATAACAGTTTGGATGGAGCCAGCCTGTTCTGGAAGATATGGCTAGACCGTGTCTGTTGGCCTCATGGCAGAGAATGGGCCTTCCCCTTGCCTAATTTACTATATAGATGTTGTAATATTGATTGGATGTAACCTCTTGGAGATTGCGTGAGAAAAGGAATAGGTTTGCCTGCCACAAGTGATTTTGGCCACATGGGGAAGGTCCAAAGCCAGCCAAACAGCTGTCTCCCAGGAGGGGCGAGGGGGCCATAACGGCACCCAGGAGTGCATGCATTTGGTCATTTCCCTTAGGTCCGGATCAGCCTAATGGCAGTTCTCAGTGATACACACCGTGTAGCGGACTGGGGATATCTCTGGCTAGGGTCAAAGGCCACCTGCAAGAAATGCTGTAATTGGATAGCAAGCTGGTGGACTTTGAGGTGCAGGAGATATCTCTTCTAGATCTCTAGGCATCTCTAGTCTGGAAGAGGCAATTTGGTTTTCCCAGCTCATGAAGTGATATGGTGAGAGTCCTGTATTCAAATTCTGGACACATTTTATGCTCTGTAATTACGTGATCAAATGAAGTTGCACCTGCAGTTTAATCCAGACATTTTAGGGCCTGTGTTTTCTTTCATCTGTTGTCAGAGTTAATATGCCAGGTGCTATATAAGACAGAACTAAAAGAACAACAGCTACCATAAGGAGCTTACAGGCTGAAAGAAAAGCACACATAGAAAAAAATCGGTGGGAGGTCCAGAGCAGGCCAATAATAAATAAATTAAAATCCAATAAACTGAGAGGTTCAATATCAGTTGGAGTTCAGTCTTACTCTCGTATTGTGATGGAGAAGGCAGTTAATTGATTATAAGTCTCGCTGATGTAAGCCTTTTAAAGCATGTGAGCAAAAGTCCACTGAGACTGGCACCTGTTTTGTGGATAGCTAAGGGTTGTGGAAGAAGTACGATTAGGAGATGGAAACAGCGTGCCTGGTTATTAAGGGCAGAATGAATGTATAAAAAATGAGGGCCAACATAGAGGCATATCTTGGTGCAAGACTTTGCAGGTGAAGGAAGAGAATTTAAACTGATAGGTCAGGCTCAGAGAGTAGATGGAGAGGTTAAAATTGAGATGATAAAATTTGAAGGATAGGCAAAGTGATTATTGAACGGAGGAAAAGCAGTAGTATCAGATGGTTTCTGTGCAGCAACTGTCAAGACCACAGGCAGACTGTAGGGAACAGGATAGAAAAGACCATGTGTCCATTAGCTGGTATAGAAACTTCACTTCCCTGACCCAGAACATGTAGTAACGCCCTGCTGACCCGCAATCCCGTAGCCAGTGCAGCTCAGGCACGATTCAGAATCGACCCCCAAGAAATTACCTGCATCTCCTTTCCCCAAGTTTTACACAGATACAATTCTGTGGCCTTTGGCAGTTTTATTTTGGGTTTACATTGGACTATAACGTATTCTCTAGGCACAGAAAACTGAGTAGAAGCTAAAGCTCCCTCCGTGCTTTTAACTCATCAGGAATATACCTGACACCTCAGTGCTTCCCGAGGTAATGTGTCCTTAGCAGGGTAAGGAACAGCACAGGCCAGGGCAAATTGCTGACAGACATCCAGCCTGTTCTGAGGACAAAAGCTGTGCCATGCCAGCTTGATCTCGGGCGCTGGCCCATGTCATTTCCCACTGCACATGTAGTAGCCTCAGGTTTGAATGATCCGTCTGGATCTGTCAAGCTGCTTTCAGCTCAGCAATGTCTCCTAACATTTCCAAGCCTAAGCCTGGAGAACTTCAGCTGTGAAAGGTTCCTATCACAGTCTTGAGTGTCGTCTGTGCAGCATTGCACTGGAATGCATGACAGATCCATCACATTTTTAAAAAAGAAAATGAGATACTGAATGTAAATGACAGTTTGTGCTCTCCTATTTATGCAGATCACAGCATCATTTTACTATACATTCAGCTTTCACAGAAGCAGACATCTCTGCACTTTTAAAGCCTATCATTTTTTGTCACTATTTTGAGCCCTGTTGAGAGTGAAGACTTCTCCCACTATTTTTTAGTTTCAGTTTCAGAGGCAGGTGTTTGCTTTCTATTTAGACCAGTCTGTGATGCAGTAGTTTGTATATTGAGAAGGGATTTTAACTAGTAATTGTGTCCCTTGTCTATGGACTGTGTGTTCCATACATTGTTTAAAACCTTAAATCGTAAATCATCCTATTTTCATAATCTCATCTTTGTTTGCAATTCATTGCCCATCAAAACATTCCATGCTGAGACTACCATTTTCCTCTATGTCCGCTGGTGTAGAACGTTCTACCAGTAGGCCCACCTTGAGCAAAGAACAAGCTGAAATACTATGGATCTATGAGACAGAGGAGGTGAATAACATAAAAAGAAAGCACGCATTTTATGACACTTGAATTTCAGCCTGTGCAAGAATTCTGTGATAATCTGTCTGACTTCATTACCATGAGATATGAAGGTTGCTGCTGTGCTCATGAATGAAGGATATGCTTTTCATTTCTATGGTCAATAAGAAAAATGGTAATTTCTAGGAAAAATGTAAACTGAATAAACAAAGACCATGTATGTCCGTTGTTGAAGGAATAATATGACTTTGAAGTACAGTTCAACCTCACACAAAGATCATCTTTGTAATACTGCAAGAGCACTGAGACTTCAGATTAATTTATGCTTCATAAGTGCAGAATACAAAAATTGAATCTCTTCAAGGGCTGAAGGAACTGACAGTGGCCTTTTGAAAAGACAGTCTAAACAATGAATTAGTGATGTGAATACTTATAGTCATAAAATATAAAGAAACAAGAAGTCCTCATGCTTAGGAAGTAAACTAATCACTAAGAGCTACTCATATCCCTCATGCAGATTCACAAACCTAAGGGAATTAAAAAGGAATTCTAAGTTCCTTTGAAACATTTGCACTTGACCCTATTCAAAACAGAATACAGCTTTTTTTGCAGGATGGAAATTCTAACTTTTTTGTGCTCTCTGTAGGCTCTTCTAGACAAGAGGCTCACTGACACTAATAAATGTATTCATATGGGATAGCTACAAGAAAGAAATGGATTTTAATCCTAATTCTACTGGATAATTGAGGCAGAAAGAGATTAACTGACTTGTCCAAATTTGCACAGGAATTCTTAGGGCAAAGTCAGAATCTGATTTATGGATCCCTTTGCATGACCTTTCCCTTTCATTTTGAAAAGGAAATTTATTTTCTTCTTTTTTTCTGAAACATGCCAAACCTATAAACATTTAGTCTAGTTTAGCCTATGCTTAAAATTTTAGTCTAGTTTTGGGCAGAGCTTGTGAGAATAATGCTGACTTCTTGCAAGGGAGAAATGATGTTATGCATTTTATTTTCTTTGGATCATTCTATAAGTGTTTCTGAATGTATGTACATGATATAACTTTGGAATAAATTAAAATATTATTTCTTTTTCAAAAGTACAAAACTACTGTTTCAATGTAAAGCTTCTTTATTATGAAGTCAACAGCCAGGTCTCTCCTAGTTACTTACATGAACATAAAGGATCCTTCAGAATATTTTTGTTATAACTTTCATTTGAGTCATTACTCCTGTGCAGCCAAATTAGAGGACAGGATATGAGTTACACAATATAGGCAGGTCATGTGAACAAAGTCTCCATGGAAACTGCCTAATTTGTGCTTTTATTTAATTAGAATTGCCCATTACCTCTCCAAATGAAATTTAATTTAAATTCATATGCCAGTCATTTTTTAAATTGTGTATGACTTTTTATCCGTCACTTAATGAGATCTCTAGTAGGTTGTATTTTAGCAGAGTGAGTTTATTAAACAATTGAGTTTGTAAACAAGATGTTTATTTGACAGCTCAGCTTATCCAACATTCTTAACATCCTAGGGACTTATTTTCTATGCAGTATCTGTGCTATACTACTCATTGTTATCAATTGTATATTCTTAACGTCACAAATTGTCAAAACCAGGAACAATTGTTTGAGAGTATCTACATGAGCAAATTCACTCATTTTGCTTGCTGTGAGATACTTGGGAAAAAAATCATAGTACAAATAAAAAGTGCAACCAAGACGAAGAAATATATAAAATGCATGTATTTGTTAAATGGAGCATTAAAACAGGCAAAACAGTGTGTCTGTTGTAAGCTGAACCACAAAAACCATCTTGTCTGATACAAGGATTGAGGTACACTTAAGAAAAGTCTGAGATGGTTCAAACTTACGGGAATGTCTGCCTGAGGATTTGAGGAACATGAGCTGATGTGAGTTAGAAGTCATCAGTCCTCGGTCGTGCACTACAGAAGCATGGTCTGCAATACGTGATTTTGTCTTTCTGAAGAACTGCTGGTTGAACGTGTAGTGAGAGGCTATGGAGTACTCCATTCTTTCGCTTCTGACACAGATGGTATGAAAGGGTGCAGTGGGAGGCTGTATAAACTCAGACAACTTCCACTCAGCTGAGACAGGAGCAAATATGGATAATAGGGGGAAAAAACCATTAAAAAATAAATAGAGTACTGTGTACTTACATGAAACACATTACCGTGATATTTTGTATCCTAATCTATGTATTCTGAAGCTAATCTTGTACCTTAAGGAAGTGTTATTGACCCAATTTTCCATATGCAGCGCCGTGTTAGAAATATCTGAGCTAGGTGCCAGGTCCAAATTAATTTGTATGCCAGCATGACAAGAACGCAATGCAGAGGCAACAAGCTGCAACTCTGAAAGCGATATAGGCAGAGTAGCGAAGAGCTGCACTCAGGCCATGCAGCAGGTTTCTGCGTGCCTCACTGCATTCATACGGCATAGATGTATCATCTGAGCTTAAGTACTCTTCCAGAATTAGAGAAGTTGTCTCTGGCACGAAAGTAAATGTTATTGATAGTAGAAAGTCACCATCGCAGCGTTATCAGAGTTCAGAATTGCAGAGTTGAAATGGTCATGAATAAAAGGTAAAGAAAGTGGCCTGGGAATCATGAGTGGCATTATTATCATCAGCGGTGGGAAGTGCTAAAGGTACAACTGAGGGACTGACAATAACGATTCTTCCTGGAATAAATACATTAAGGCTAAAAGGCAGTAGAATTCAATGTGACTAAGCAAATCTGAAAAGAACAGTGTAAAAGATGATCGAAAAAAAGGCATTTATGAATATTGTGACACTAATGATGTAAAAACATCTGGCAAAATTAAAAAAAATAAATAGAACACTGGCAAAGTGGAAGAGATACTGCGGATAATAGCACCTCAACAGCTTCACGGTATCAGAGATACTGAATGGTAATAGGTATCACTGAGTGGATTTAAAAACTAGTCGAGATTTTATGTCTGGATATACAAAAATATCAGAATTAATAAATAGCTACTTTGTTTCTGTCTTTTCAGAAGAAGAGGGTGGCGATCTGCTCAAGTCGGGCTTCAGTTTTCCAGGGACGCCAGAGGAGGAGCTAGGTACAGATACCATCTCTCAGATAACTTGTACTGCTCGTACATCCAGTGGCTGGGTGCAGCTGTGGGGGTGAGGAGGAGGAGGCTGCTCTGTGGTACAGCCTTTCTCCAGCCACAAAGCCCATGGTAGGCATGGCACCAGGCAGTGTTAATGAGAGTGGCCAAAAACCTCTCAGTCCAATCCTTTTGGGAATGTCTCACCTGCTATATGAGGTTAGAGAACTGAAAGCAGAAAAACATCTGATTTGGGTAACAACCACGCAACCAAGAATTCAAAAGAAGGTGTTCAAGGAAATTATCAACTTTCCTTCTTTTGTCTTTTTCTTTTTGTTTTACCCCTTAGAAAACAGAATAATTGCAGAAGGAGTTTTCGATGTTACCTCTTAAATTTAAGAAATAACAGAAGCAAGAAATCAGAAACTCATAGAGCCCATGAGTGAAAGCTTGCTATCTCTGTCTCACAAAGCTAGTAGTAAAATGTCCCACTGGCTTCCCTGTAGCCAGATTTATACATTTTGGATTGTGCAAAATTGAGCTTCTGTTCCCGGAATTTCATATTCAGATTGTCACTGTTTTATGTGAAATCCATCAAAATTTTGATTTATATGCAATTACTTTATGTGGTTATTTTTGGAAGAGAAATATGGAATGTGGTTTCTGTGTGTTTGCTAGTTAAAGCTCTCTTTATTCAAAGTGAGCATACTCACATTTCAGAAGTCAGTGTAACAGTATTTTTTCTCCTTTTATGCATATCTTCATGTTAATGCATTGCAACAGTTTATTTTGTCTTATTAGGATATTTTTGTATTTGACAAGAACATTATAAACTCTCACCTTGACCTTATTGTTGCAAATTTATAGGAAAATACATCATAGTTGCTATATTAAGGAAAAACACCAAACAGTTTGAACAAGGAGTATGAATTCAGGCAGGGGATGTCATTATGTTTAAATAATCTCTTAGAACAGGATTTTCTAAAACAAGTAGTCTTGCCACTCAGTTACACTCAAGTCAGGGAGTTCCGTGAACATTCAGTGTAAAAATATCTGTATTGGACTTTTTTGTCCAATAAAAAAAGGGAAAAAAAGCTACAGGATAAGTTCCAAAGATCAGACAGAAGGATGTGTTAAGGAAGAGACTGAAGAACCTTCAAGGCAGTTTCTGCCTTAAACTAGCGTAAGAGGGAAGATACGGTTAAACATGAGGCTTCCTGGGGATCTCACAAGTGAATCCTATGGAGGAGTCATGGAACCAGCACATCTCTCAGCCTTCGTGAGCATTTTTGCTCCATCTCACAGCACACAGGAAGGAGTTCAGATGTCCCAGGGTAGAATTCATCTCATCTAACAGTTGGAAAGTAATTCAGATGTAGATGTCTAAACTGTAGATATCTGGACTTCCTTTAGAGTCAATAAAGAGTGATAGATTTTTCTAGGACATAGCAGGTTTGGCCTACTTCAGAAGCTTAACTTAGGGTGAGATGAATCATGTCCTACAAGTATGTCAAAATTGTTCTCCTTCCCATTTGGCTGAGAAAGAACTGCAGAATTTCTGAAGCCGGAGTAAATGATGTATAAGTCAATAGTATTAAATGTCAGGTGTCTACAGGAGTAAGTACCCTCATATGAAATAGGTAATCAAAGATTAACACAAAGATATGTGCTAAACTGATCAATCATCCAGCAGCCTGATTAGGAAGAAGATGGGGGATTAGTCAACAGAAATGAGGAACAGGAAAGTAAAAACCAAGAATAAAATTGCAACCAGGCTACAAAGAAGCTAAGCTGCTTTCAAAACCTTCAGCTATTTATGGCCAGAGGACTGAAAAAAGAATATGCTAAAAGCATAAATTTTGGGTCTCCATTGGAGTCCCCTGAAAGTAAGTACCAAAGATTGCTAGGTAATGAATGGTGAGAGGTGGATGGCTTTAATATTTTCAGAAGGAAATCTTGTCCTCCTGACTTAGCTGCCAAACTGTAGATGGTCAAAATAGGTGGACTGGATCCCATCAGTAATGTAAAAACATATGGTGTCCCATTCTCCCTTAGAGAGAATCACTGTAAAACAAGAAGGAGCATACTATGGAAGATAAAGGTTTGGGATAGTCAGTTAAGTTCAGTGTAGACAAGCTCTGTAGTTACAGCTGTGCTAGTGATTAACTCCTCTACAGACAGCTGGGACATATCTGTCTGTCCCCGGTGTTGTGTTCCATTCCATTCAAAGATTTGAGTTCAAATTCATGAATTGAACATAACATTAGTGAAAAAAGTTACAAACTGTTAGAATCTGGGTGGACACTCTAATCACTGGGCTATGGAAATGGACTGTCTCTCCCTCTCTATGTATAAATATATATATACACGCTACAATGACAATGTAATTATTTTGTATGAACAGCCTTGGTCTGAAGGACTGCTAGAGACATTCATTCCTGAAAAAAACATAGAAAGGGCTTTCCTTGAGAAGTAAAATAATTGCCCCAAGTCAAGGCAGAGTAGAGACGATATTCTTTAAGGTAACTCTAACTGCAGGGCCATTCATTATTCTAGACTCCCGAAGCTGCTCACTGTCCCAAGGAGCTTCAAGTTACGATCTCTCTGGTACTGAAAAATATCTGGCTCCAGGCCCTTATTTGTAAAACTGGTTTAATATTTTCTAGTGAGGTTTCAGGGCTTTGGTGGGGATTAATTAATGTTTGCAAAGTATCTCGCCAGAGTGAAAATGCTGAATAGTCACTAAATAATATTAATACAATGATCCACTGCTCTAATTGGGAAAAGGTATCAAGGGATGGGACTGATCTCAACTCTTTTACATTATTGATTCTATAAAAGACCTCATTAGTTAAAATAGGCAGAAATGCAATGGATTCCTTCAAAAAAAAAGCTTACCCAAGCATTCATAGTCCTTTCCCAAGAACAATATTTCATAGCTTTTCCATTACCATTTATTTGTTAACAGAGTTCAGGGTGATAAGTATTGTCATGGTTACAAGTTTCACACCCACACCAAAAATTCCTATTCTTTTCACTAGGGATATCTCAAATAAGCAATCTGATAAAGGTGACAGGGCATGGTGGTAGGAGCAAGAGATCTGACATGCGTGGTCTCAGGCAGCTCACTCCAAGTCTCATGGAAACTGGAGTTCTACTAATTCCAAACTTTCTTCTAGCCGGTGGTTATAAAAGCTGAACAATGTTAATGGATTAGAAAATGAACATTTTATGAAACTGCTGTTTTCTATGCAAACTGGAAACTTCTCGCAGTCTTACTTACTTTAGGTGTGTATAGGGTAAAGCAAAAATTTGCTTTGGATGTCAAAAACAAATAGCGCAGTCTTAACAAGAGACATATGAAAAATGTGCCGTGTTTAAATGGCATTCAAATAGTAAAAGAAACGTGAATAAGGAAGATAGGATGAACTTTTCTTTAAATATAGATTTTAATAAGTAGTACATGCACACAGCGAAGAGGAAAAAATAGATTATTTAAAAAATGTTTTAACTCCTTTATATAGGTAAGGAAAACATTTATTTTACACAAGTTGAACACTTAGCAGCTTCTAATATAAGCAAAGAAAGAGAACTTGCACTAATGGCTTTTTGTTTCAGTAAATTACTGTTTTCTCTTCAGGAAAGGTTATTGAGTTGATGTTAAGAAAAAGGTTAGAACCTATAAAACAGGTTGCAGTTACTAATAATGCTCTTAACCTGCCCCAGTTGCAAAGTAAACTGTAAGGCAGTTTAAGGGCAGGTTACAAAAATGTATTTTTATTTCACAGTTGTTGCAGTCATGCTTTTGATTAATTGGTACAGTTCAAGTGTCAGACAGTAACTCATGGTTATTCAATCACTGTTGATTGCATGATCATGCCTTTATGACCTTATGTGTTGAAAGGAAGAAAGGACATAGCTGTTCTTGAAATAAAAAAATAAATAAAGGCCTGACTTTCCTGTCTGTCTGTCTTTCTACCGAATTATCCAGCCTTCCTCAGTGCAGTCAGTGTCTGAACACTTTGCACTTTCCATGGGTTTTAGCTTCATATAACAGGCACGACAGGACATTTTCCCAAGGACAGACAAGGGGTTGGCAGCGGGCGCTCGGCTCTCCTCTGTGCCAGAGCCATGCCTCAGTCCACCCTCCCCCAGGGCATCCAGGGCTGGTTAAACACCTGCAGAATTTGACTGGAGCCGGTGGGACTTCAGTCAGACGCAGGGCTTGGCCACACAGAATAAACTCCTACAGTGACACTTATCGCTGTAATTAGCAGGCACTGTAACAAATATTTTATTTTAAATTCTTAGATGATTTCTAATTCTTAGGTTACCCCAGAGACTGTGTCCCCGTTTTCTGACACTAATCCCCCTCTGAGAGGGACAAAAGTTACTTTTATTCTTGTGCTTCTTGTGGGGAACTGAGGTAGGGAGACTACAAGAGATATCCACGAAGGTTAACTTGAACCCAGTGAGGCCAGGCCAAGCCTCTCAGTGGCCACTGTCAGCGCTTGCCATGGCCTTGCTCTGGGCCACACACAAAGCTCGTGGCTGGGCAGGAAATCTTGACTGCAGGTTTCCCAAGTTAATCCTCTAACCACAGGACTACCTTTCTTCCCTATAATAAAAAATATGTAGACAGGTGGTTTGGTATGGCGATACAGAAGTCTTTTAAACTTACAAGAGGTTTTAAATACAAGATGCCCCAGTATCTCTTCACTGTCTTATTTGCTTATTGTGACTAGCTGAACAGATACTACAAAAAGTAGCCTTTTTTTAAAGATTCCATCATACCTCTAAATAATTCCACTTCAAGTCTTTCCTTTTCCTGTACCCAGAAACTGTAATGTAGAAGTTTACCGATGTGATGGTCAAGACCACAGAAAATGCTAATGAAATAACGAGGAATGTTTTTAGAAAATAAATTTTGAACTTTTAGTTCCTTTTAATTATGCTTGAGAGCTTATTCTGTGAATTACTTTCAGTTATAGAGCAAAATCATATCATATGGCCTGAGCATCATATAAAAGCCTGCTAACTATCCTGCATTTTAATTATAGGCTGTTGGCAACAAATGCTTACTAACAATCTGCAGACCAGAAGCTATTTCTAAAAATTAAACACCTCATAATGTCAGATAACTCTGCAAAAATCCCATTAGGCCCAAGGTCAATTCACAAACAGGAGAAGATATTTGTAAGGATGTAAGATTAATCAAATAGGTTATTTGTTATGAATTATTCATCCATTTCTACTACAGAATACAAAGGCGTTTATGCATTCATTACTTTGCCAAGAAGCAAATATTTTCGTTCTAAATGATTTGTGCATTCTGACATGGCTGTCCAGCTGAGGAGGCTCCTAAGTTCAGTTGCAGAGGAAATATGGTTTTTTTCCAAATTGGGAAGCTTCATCCCATTCTTAGACCACATTTGGACTACTGGTACCAGTGTCTGCACTGGAATGAATGAAAGACCTTTCCAAGGAAAAGAGAGAGAGAGAAGAAGTGGGGAGAAGGTGAAAAAGCTTAAGTATCGCACATGGGATGTGGGATGTTAGCAAACAAGGGTCGTTTTTCTCTCCCTCGTGCCCTGCTGACCTCTGTAACACCTGGGTGCACAGTCGATCCGCATCATTTACTTTCCCATAGAGAGGGCGAGGGCTGCAACGGAGATGAGAGACTGACTCATCTGACTGCCTGTCTTCACTGTATTGTCTCCTCTCGAAAGGATAAAACGCGCAGCCTTTTAAAGGTATTCCCATGATGGGCAGCTTGAATGATGTGCTCTCCGTTTCCCCAGAAAAAAGTCACCATGCTCTACCCCCACATTCATTGTAGGCTGCTTAGGGTCTATCGGGGACAGGACAATTTGTATTGGCACGACCAGGGTGGTGGGGGTACTTGCAGCAGGAGGTGCATGACCACGGCTGTCTCTCACAGTGCTGGCCACATAGGTCACTGACTCAGTCTGCCTTCCTAAGGGGATTTGCACTAGTGTAACTAGTGCAGCAGGATAAACACCAGCAAAGATTGCTAATACAATCCAGGCTTTCACTGGTGAGTTCAGTCGTCACCTTTCATTGTGAATTTCTTGTGCAATTCCGTTTGTTTTTTCCATCTTTTTATGAAGTCGTTTCTCTTCATAAATAATCAGACAGAAGCATATTAAGATGCCCTGTCTCAAAGTGGCCAAGGGTGTCGGTACTTACACCACCACCTCATCCCAGGAGCAGGGTTCACAGTTTGACCCTTCACTGCCACATGGAAAATCTGGCTACTAATGGTTGCGGGAAAAGGCAATCAATATTTCCAACATTTCTCACAGACCCAAACCAGAGCTCAGCCAGGCAGAAAAGAGACGGCACCCTGATTTGAAAAATTCCCAGTCTGAAGGTTATGGAAAGAGGGAGATTTTTCTGCCTGTTACTATGGCAACAGGTTTAAAAGGGAACGTGTCACCAGGCTGCTGTTTCTTCCTGCACCCCATAGGAAAATCAGGATGAGAGTTCCTCCATCTCAGTGGGTTGAGCTGAGCAGAAAAGTTCACAATACAATGACAAAGCAGCAAGAGGCAGCACCAAGGGTGTACAGCTGAGCAGATAACGATGAACTCCAAAAAGTAAAAGAAATAATTGTTTTGGGTCAGACCAAGGCTGAAACTCTGAAATTTTTTGATGAATCAAAAGGCTGCAAAGAACTGATGCAGAAGCAAACAGAAAATCTAATCATTTTCTTCAGTTCTGACAATTTAAAAGCTGTATTGAATGTTTTTAAAAAAAAAGTAAAGGGAATTTTGAAATAGAAAGGTATTTTAAATTGAACAGTCATATGTTCTGTGGCAATAATCAATGCTTTTGAGAATTAATGCTTAGATTATTTCTTTCCCAGAAGAGCTCTCTATAAAATAAGAAAAGTCTTTATAATATATCCATGTTTTAAAGAAATAATAAAAGGCAATTTAGAAGGAATGTATGATAAATATTTTTGCTTGGATATAGAAACATTAGTTCTTGCAGTCCCCTCAGTATTACAGAGGATGGTAAACTTCCTCCATAATATATCAACATAAATAGAGGACAAATTCAGAAGAATTCCAGAAACACTAAGCAAAAAAAAAAAAAAAAAAGCCCTCATAAGAAGTTGTTCATAAATATCAGCATTCTTTCTTTTGTTTGATTTTCATTTAATAATCAATAAATAGTATTTCTTATTAGAAAAGAAACCTTGGAGATTTGTCGTTCCATTCAGCTGAATAGTTGGTCCAAGTGGTTTGGATCCTTGGGATTAAATCTCGGCCCCTGGGCTATAACTGGCAGTATTTCACCCTTCCATGCCGTACTCCTCCCGACTGGGGAGCCTTCCAGGCTTCTAACACATTTATTCTAGAGCAGCATGAATTGTGCATTCTGTAAAATACAGCCCTGCTTAGAGGTGATCCTCCTCAAGCGACACCAGGGTTCATAGCTAAACTGACCAAGAACTTTTCTCAGCAAATGTTTACAACTAACCCCAACCCCAGTGAAGTTAATGGGAGATTTGTCATTGCCATCAATGTGACAAGGATTTCCCTTTTACTTCTAGAGTCATGTGTAGATTCCTGTCTATATCTTTGAGCTGTACTACCCAATTACTCTGGCTTTCTTTAATTGCTGATAAAATTGCTGAAGTTTTAATGACACAGAGCAAAACTGATTGTCTCCTGTATTTGACCTAGTAATTGCAAGCAGCAAAATTTTCTCCTTTAGGAAAAGAAGTCCATAAAGTCAGGACTTAAAGTCCTTTTGTTCCAAATGGTGTTGAGCTAGTTTTTCTGGTCTGTATTTGGAAGCATTATAACCAATTTTCTTATAACCAATTGTTCGATGATACTCACATAGTGAAGCCCTGGTTGACTCCATATAGCTTTATTTCTCAGAGCAAAGCTTAAGTGTTAGTTTAGATCAATCTAATCCCGATACTTTATATTTTTTTTCCAAAGCTTCACTGATCATACAGATTCTGTGAAAAAATGTTAGTCATAAATCATTTTGTGGACTTACCTCTGTCACAGTACTGTTGAAAAGGTGAATAGTGGCAATGTACTTCAAACTTGAACAGCACTGTGAAGGTCTGTGTGCTATATACCAATCAATACTAGGACATCATACACTTCAAGCCAATGGAAATTTTGAACCATCCTGAGGACTCCCTGCATCCCTGCAGTCCAAACCCTGGAGCTTCTTGCAAATCCCATATTGCCTCTCATGGATTTCTGTCCTGTCCTTTGTCATGGCACAGGCACAATATTGTGCCTCTCATCCTCCCCATACAGTCCAAGTGCCCATTCTTTCACCGCTAAGATGTGGGATGTCATCATTCCTCAAATACTGTTTCCACATTTCTCCTTTTACACATATGGCATGCCCTGTTCTCCATGCCAGGCAGCCAGTGGTGTAACCCTGCTTTAACGTGTCCCTGGTCACAGCTTTCCTCAGTGTTCATAGTCCTCTGTGCTTTTCTCACTCTCAGTGTATTGTACTATGTGTCCCCTGAAATTCAATACTCCCAGCTCCCACCCTGCCACCTCAAAGATCCCATTCTCGCTCATTGACAGCTATTCTGCACTCCTTTTACTCTATACCATTTTCTCTGATAATACTTATTTATCTCAGAAATAAATCCCTTGGGATGTTGGATTGCCAAGCTACTAATCTCTGTTTGAAAGATGGATGGAGCTGAAGTCAGAGAATTGTGATGCTGAACAATATGATTGGGTGCCATCAAATATTTGTTCCATCTGCAGACATCTGCGTCAGTGCACAAAACTGTGACTGTACTGAATAAATGGCAGCAGTCCACATGCTCCTTACTT
This sequence comes from Grus americana, assembly GCF_028858705.1. Taxonomy (NCBI): domain Eukaryota; kingdom Metazoa; phylum Chordata; class Aves; order Gruiformes; family Gruidae; genus Grus; species Grus americana. The sequence continues at coordinate 22,901,334 of NC_072854.1, forward strand.
CTCCCGTTGGGTTTTCTGACTTTGCTCCAAATTGGTATCTTCTGGCCACTGATGCTGTTTTAGGAATAGAATTTGCATGTCCATTTTTATCTAACGCAGGAGTTATAAAAACCATCCTACCCTTGGTCATTATTCATCATGTGGCTCCACTGAATTAGCTTGGGCTGTCAAATCATTTTCCATGTTTTAGCATTAGACATGTGCCTTAGATCACCTAAATATATATATTTATGATGTAGTTTTCTGCATCGGAACTTGTCATACACAGCTTTCACTGTAGTCAGCAGAGATAAATACGTGCACGAAGGGTGGTATTCATCTGACATTTTTTAGATATGTACTTCAGCCTGAGATGAATCATGCTGGTTTCTCATACTCCAAAATAAAACCACATCCAGACGGCATATTTGTAACAATCTTTGGCCCATTTTATTCTTGAAATCATATCTATATATTGGTTGGAAGAGTCTTATTTACATAGTATGAAACTATGACAGCAACAGTTTAACTGTATGGACCGATCACATCCTCTAGCTCTGTTTAGACTGCTCAGGATCCTGAAGAGCGAGGTATTTCATTTTCAGCCTTAAGTGTCAGAACAAGACAGGAATCCACGTGCAACCCACAGCTAGCACTTGTTTGACAGCCTTGGGCATTGTGGTGTTTGGCTTTAGGTCCTCAGAACTGCCTGCTTCCCTCCTTTGACCGCACAGGGAGACTGAGAGCATAAAGTTCCTGAGAGAGACAATATTACTTATTTTTGAGGGGATGCTGCTCCTCAAAGTTCAATATTTCAAGTAAGCAGCCTGAGATGTTAGACAGGAATTCACAGATAGGTGAATGCACTGCATGCAGTACAAATGCATGAACTCAGTGTAACAGAAAATATGAGTCATCTTCTAAAGCAGGAGGTTAAAGTCAGGTAGTCACCCAATCTTTGCAATGTTAAATAAATTTTATACAAGGTGTTGTGCTACATAAATAGGTTGGAAATCTCATGAGACCGGAATAGCAGCTTAAGGCATTTCCAGAATTTCTTCCTTGCACTTGGCAGGTTAGTCACTCTTCTCAGTCCCTGGAAATATTAATTTTCAAGGTTAGAATAAAACAGAGAAAAATACTATAACAAGTTAATGAGGAATCAGTGCTCATCTAATGCTACTTACTGCAGTCCTTGGGCAGACAAATCTCCAGCTAAAACATTTTATTTATGCATTTTAATATTTAAAGTGTACTTATTTGATTAATATACTTGTTTTTAGACTATTTAATATTTGTATTAGTTATAGGTTAGACTGTGAGTATTTTTTTTCATAATACATTGCAGCACTAATGGAACTGAGCGGAACAGCACAATGCAGCAGCCTGGTTTTTTATACATCTTTTTGAAAGCTAGATTAGGTATCGCTTTTCAGCAATGCATTTTACTGGTTACACTATGGAAAAGACCTGTTTCTTCTCCAATGGAAACAGCACAAATGTTTCAGATGGGTAGGCAGTTTACCAAAGGGCTTATAAGGTTGAAGCAATTTAAATTAATTTCTCAATAGAAAAAGAAGTGCTGTGCAAAAAATAAATAAAGAAAGAAAAATAAAGGCAAAAATCAGGCACCATTTAGTAGTTCCAGGAATTATTATTATGCTCTGAGAGCTTGCTTTCAATATGTAACACACAAAAAGATTTCTACAAAGAGATTTGTCGAGACATGCACTTCTTTTGAATGTCAGAGAGGTTTCTAGTCTTTTTACGTTGATTCTCTTCAGCAAAGAGCAGTGTACCAGGAACTCTGGAGATGCACAGCCCTTATGTTTCATTGCTTAGGAGTTTGTGGCCCTTTTGCCCCGGAACATTAATACTAATTCTAATTCATTATTTCAAACAATATTCATGGTCCTTGAACCTCTCTTTCTTCCCTTGGTACTGACACAAGGAAGAAGCTTGAATGCTCTAAAAATTGTGTCCAGTCCCTGAAGACAGGCAAGCTAACATCTGCTTGGAGTAAGAGAGCAACTCTTAGCATCAGAAAGTCCAGAAGAAAAAAAAACGGGGAAAAAAAAAGCAGGAAAGGACATGCAATACCAGGGAAAGAGTTGAAATAGACAGGAAGGGATGCAGAAGTCCTTCCATCTGTCAAGGTTAAAGGTTGACTTGTATCTGTACAGTAGTCTCTGTAAAGAAGAGCTTTAAGGGATTTTCAGGACTTTGGAGTTACTGGATTCTCTTTGACATAACAGCCTATGTCTTGGTCTAGGTCCCCCCCACAGTCTTTATATATTATCTGACTATCCATTGAAGTCAATGGAAATTCCATTTTGCTCTGATGAAACCTAAAAGGAAGCCATTCCTGTGCTCACATATAATATATTTTTTCTCTGTTCCTATTCTCCTGTCTGCTTTGGGTTACATTTACTTGTTCTTCTGTCTCCCTTCAGTTCTTTGGTTCTGATGGTGGCACTTTCTTTAAGAGACTAGACATTAGCATTCTCCGTTACTTTTATATTTTTAGAGTGATTACCCTAAGAAAACATAGGAGCTGCTGTAAAAAACAAAAACACCACCACCACCAACAACAACAACAAAAGCTTGTATTTTATACTAGATATCACTATCTTCAAGACATAGACAAAAAATCCAGTTCATTATTAATCTGTCATTATTGAATAAATCTAGCATTATTTTGTTAAACCAAAATCTTAAATTTCCTTTTAAGCGATTGAGAAAAGAAACCAAAAATCATTAATAATGTAGCTTTACAAATTTTTATGAATCAGCTGAGCTGTGGACATTGAACATAGACACACTTTTAGCCCCTTGCAAATGCTAGAAAAGCATGTTAGCTTAATTGAATTTTAAGCTAGCACATTTTTCTTTGCGTTTCTGGCAGGCTAAGAGCTAGCACATGGTCAATTACACTGGTCTGGTACCATACAGTAATTCATTCGGCCATAGCTCAACTGTTTCTTCGAGCCCTGAAACAGGCCTCCTGAACAAAGTTGACTGAATAGTACAAAGCACAGGTGACTTGATAAATTTATATATTATAAGGCAAAATTTTGAAGATTTTCAGAGGGTTTGTAAGAAGTAGTAATGGTGCCTGACATGGAACAGGTTTGATGTCCCAAGAAGAACCCAAACCTAACTGGAGTGATAAATTTAGATGATGCATGTGTAAGTAATTTGAGACTTTATCTAGTATCAGTTACTCTCTATAGCAGATTTAAGAGGGGAAAATCTCTTTTGGAAAATACCCCTTTCTTAATTCAGGTTTTAATTATTTTTATTATGCTTATTAAATGCCTATAGCAATTTCTAACTACTGTGTTTCAAACAAAAAAAAAAAATCAGACATTCCATGAGGCACATAAAATGCTATAAGGCTGTGAAAGCAACGTACAGAAAATTGTATTTTTCTATAGTTGCACTGAGCTAGAATCGTAGGGAGTCATGAGGGATGAAAAAGCTGCTGTTAGATTATCCATTGCAGCGCAATCAAATCATGATATCTCATATTCCTAGGGATGTAACAGGATGAAAATGTTTTTAGCCTTCTGGGCAATGTTTGATGCTGCGTGAGGCCTCAGGAAATCACCAGGGACAAGCAGTTCTGTGCTAGGGAACTCATTTAAATGAGTTTCTTATTCCTGTCTAACTCTTTCTTTCATTCTGGATCTCTGCCATGCCCTTCCTTATTTTTTTAAAATGCATTGGCTATTTATAGACGTAGTGCAATAGTTACCTTCATTCACAGATGTGCAGGATTGTGACAGAAAGGCTCGGGGTTGACTCTCACCATGCTGTCAGTTTGACGGAGGAGCCTCCTTCCATCTCCCTCTGGCTCATACCACTGTGAAAACGAAAGTCAGCAAATCCACAAGCACTTTGGAAAGTGTTACCTGTATTCCAGTTTCCTTTTCTGTAAAAGGAGAATAATGCCTTCCACATCTCATGGGACTGTAAAGACTAATGCAGTAATCTCTGTCAGGTGCTTTGGGAACACTTTATGGGAAGCACAGACTAAGTTCAACACATGGACCATTATTATTCCCCTGATAATGTTTGGTAGTATACTGGGCCAAGTACCATTAATTACAGTGCTACTTATGTGTCTGAATCCCAATGCACTGTTACAATTTACTACCTTGTCTATATATAGCTGAACTTTTAATTGGATAATCAAAATTATGTTATTTCAGAGAAAGTTATATTTCCTTTTTTTAACTACATTTATGCAGGGTATTACAACCTAAATAGTACAATGGACTGAGTAATCAACAGTAATAAGTTTTTATTTTAATGTGAAAATAGCCAAGAATTAAGTAAAAGAAACTTTGTATATAAAAAAAAAAGAGAAACAGAAAAGGTTATATGCACACACACATTAGTTTCACACCATGAAAAAGCCTGGAGGTGACATTTGGACCCTTAAATCCATCTTTGACTTTAGTGTGGCAGGATTGTGCCTAGGATGAAGAATACTTGATTGTTTATTAGTTTAATGCTACATTCACTTTGAAACATTATGTGGAGCTCTGTTGAAATTAGGATGTAATAAAATTATCTAAGCTTCTTCTACTATAGGAAATTTAGAGCATTCAGGTTATGAGATGGCTGATGCTAAAGACTTGTAACAAATTGCATTCTGTACTGAAGGTATCATGACATAACACTTATTAGCTGAATAAAATTAGAGAGATATGGGTATTGATCTGTTTCATGACTGTATCTAGGCCTTGAGTTTTCACCAGCAGTGGGAATATGATTTAGGAGAGTTTTGTCATATGCTTAGAAACATCTCAGAGTGCTGTTGGCTACTGTGTTATCTCCACCAGCTGGTCTCCAGTGCCCAGTTCTGTTGTTGTATACAACAAGTACATATTCTCTGGCTTCCATTCTGGCTGAGGCCTTCAACTTCCTTGTATCAGGCACCTGTGCAAGATTATTTAGATTCTTTAGAGCAAACTTGCAGAAAGACTGCGCTAAGTGGGTTGTATAAACACTTATGCATCTGTCTGATCCTCTGAAGGGTTGTCTTGCATCCTATATCTTTGTCTGCTTTTGAAATGTTGCTTAAATAAGCTGAAATTGAAGAGGGAAAGTGAATGCAAAAATCAAATTGAAGCTTTTCTGGGTTTTTTAATTTTCTGTTTGTAGCATTTGACAGCTGCAAGAAATTGCATGAGAAAAAAAATCAAAGGCTTGAGTATCAAAATCTTTGCTTACAAGTTACTCTTGTTTAGTAATCATGCTTGTTTAATAACCATAACTTGGAGCACATGATCCATAGGAACAAATAATTGAGTATATAAAAACTCATAGCTTGTACCTAAAGATATTTGCATTATCAGGAATAACACAGAGTTGTTAAATAAATATTTTGTAATTTGGACATAAAAAGTGAAAAACTACCTAATAGAGAAGATTTTACATGTATGGGAATAGCAATAATACTTCTGCACTAAGGATAACTGATGTTCAAATACTATGAAATGCTTATTCATAAACTGTTTAGTGATATAAAAATTAAATTTCGTCTCAGCATGTTCATATTCTTTTCTCTTTGCTGTTTATTATTTGTGTTTATAAACAGTGAACTTGGGGTCCTGAAGCTGAGATTCATTTAAGAAAACAAAGTTCACTTTGTGATACGAAAATGGCTCCATGGAGAAAGGATACCTTTAGGTTAAGATGTCTAACTGAGAAACCACAGAAATAGAAACTAGACCCATGTAACTTAAATGACCAGCCACAAAGCTTGATGTATGAATTTCAAATATCAAATAATAAACTGAATACTTGAATGTATCCATTAAATCTATTTGAGTAAATTTGCATAATGAATAGCTTCATAAAATTTAGAACTGCTAGCAGACAATTTTGCAAACAGGAAGGCCGCTGCGTTCACCCCATAATTTGCTTGTTGTGAGCAATTTTAACCAGTTTTAAAATCGTGAATGAAATTCCATGAATGGTGGGACTTTCCATCAAGCTCATAGTGAAAAAAAAGTTTAGTTTTGTAAGTTAATCTTTTAATCAGACACATAACACAGGTTTTTTATGTTTTCCTGACAGACCAGCAGTACTCATGGTCGCCTTCTCAGCACTTCAATGAAGAAAGATACTCTCCTGCTCCGAGGAATATGAAAGGATTATCTGGTAGTCGCAACCAACCACAGTTATGTTCAGCTCATACTTGTGGCTTAGCATCCCCTGAAGATTGTGAACACACCCACGACCATATCCACCATGGGCAGGAGCCAAGGCAATCGTATCTTCTCAGCCCCACGGAGAGTTGCCCGATGGACCACCATCGTTGCTCGCCACGCAGCTCCATTCATTCTGAATGCATGATGATGCCCATGGTAATGGGCGATCACATGTCAAGTAGCACTTTCCCCAGAATGCACTACAGCTCACATTACGACTCAAGAGACGACTGCGCCATGTCTCACGGTAACCCTAAGATTAACCGTATTCCTGCAAATCTTTTGGACCAATTTGAGAAGCAACTTCCTCTTCACCGGGATGGGTTTCACACTTTACAGTACCAGAGGACCTCAACAGCTGCGGAACAACGCAGTGAGAGCCCAGGAAGAATACGCCATCTCGTTCATTCAGTCCAGAAACTTTTTACTAAATCTCATTCTCTGGAAGGATCATCCAAGGGCAACGTTAATGGAACAAAGGGAGACAGTCGAGGGGACGACCATCATCACGGGCACCATTCCAAGCATAGCAAAAGGAGTAAAAGTAAGGAGCGAAAACCAGAAAGCAAGCATAAATCTGGAATGAGCAGCTGGTGGAGCTCTGATGATAATTTGGACAGCGATAGCACTTACCGAACCCCTAGTGTGGTAAATAGGCACCATGCAGATCATATATCCCATTGTTACCCTGAGGCGCTCCAGGGGCATTTTGGGGATCTCTCACTGAAGACTTCCAAAAGTAACAATGATGTGAAATGTTCGGCTTGTGAAGGGCTAGCAATGACCCCTGATGGTAAATATATGAAAAGGAGTTCTTGGTCCACGCTTACAGTAAGTCAGGCTAAAGAAGCTTATCGCAAATCATCACTGAACTTAGATAAGCCTCTGGTTCATCAGGAAATCAAACCTTCCTTGAGGCCGTGCCATTACCTTCAGGTAAGAGGAAGATTTTCTTAATATTTGTGATGGAAAAAGCTTCACAGTTTATGCCATTAAGTCATCGTAAAAAATACAGGGGTAATCTGTGTATCTCTCTTAAAGAATATCTGCACAGCTCACCTAATGCAGATATTCCATGAAAGTGAGAAAACTCTAGCTTCTGTCTTGGTTTATAGGGCATAGATTAAAAACTAAATAAAATTGGTGTGATATAAATTACTTTACGGTCAGTGGATGTGTTTTCATCTTTGGAGTTCACACTGAAGATCTTGATAAAATCCATACACCAGACTAAAAAAGGGGCAGCTCTCCCAGCGGTCTGGGGGCTAGAAAAAGTGTGTCAAATACATCTGTAAATGAGTAATTTTAAAAACAGGCTGTGTGAATTTCTGGTTTTGTGTTATTTCATTCCTTTTCTCCAGGGTGCTCTAAATAACAGGAGAATAGATTTACTGGTGTACTCAATTGCATTGTCGTGACAGTGATTACTCACAAACTTCCCTTTTGTGACTGGGTTACCCAAAAATCATAATGAACTGAACCTCTTGAGACCACACTATAAGCTATCCTTGTTAAAAGTTATATGGGTACATCAGGGAGAGAAATATTTCAGGCCCAGTACTTAGAGTGTTTGTGGTGGTATTCTGCACGCTTGTTTTCTTTAGCAGCAACCAAGAAGCTCCTGCTTTCTCCTACATTTAACCTTTATACCTGCTGCTTCCTGCCATTTGTCACCCAAAGTCATGTTAGTGTAGCCATTTATGATGGTGCACAATGATCTGGATATTGAAGTCATATGGATTTAAAAATTAGCTTCCAAAATATTTTTCTTAGACATTTACATCATTTGCATGGCCTAGGTCCAGCACAGTCCCATGACAAGTGTCATCACATCAGGGTGTACAGGGACCTGCAGTGGGAGTAGAGCAGAAAGGAGGGAGTAGCTGGGAAGATAACTTCTTCAGCTAGCTTTGCCACTGGAAAAAACATAGTATACAAATATTCCCTTAGGTATTTTTACCAAGTACAGCCTGCAAAGCCCACACTGTTCTGAGTACCTTCTCTTTTATTTCTTTTTAAGAAACTTCTCTTTCTCCAGAACTTAACTGATTCTCACATTAACATGGGCAAGTCTCCACTCCAGATATATCTATTTAGAGATTTTCAGTTCCTGTGGACTCTGCAGAAGCCAATACACACAGGCTAGCAGCCATGGTACTTCTGCGCAGAGTTCTTTTCCCTCTGAGCAATAGGGGACCAATAGTAATGAGTCACACTTGAAGAGCCAGATTTTTTCAAATGCAGATGCAGACATCCAGGATCAATCTTCACTACTGAAACAGGGAAAGTTCCTCATTGTAGAGAAAGAAAAATAATGAAATTGCAATCCTCATAGCATTACCATGCAAATTTATTCCAATTTAGACTGACAGCTGTGATACTTTATCACATCCAAGTACAGTTCTCATGTATGTAAAACAGCCTGCACTTCCCTGGAAGTTTTTAATCTAACTCAACAAGCTCGAACTGGAAGTGTGTCCTGTGCAGAGACTTCCACTTGTGTCTGTATTCTAAAACCACGTGTACAGCTCCAACATTACAGGGAAGTTAAAGTATGACTAGCTTTATCCTTACTGTGACATACTGCTACACAGACAGCTCTGGTTCCTTTACATCTCTGCTGGGTTTTGTGCTTTCTTTCTCATCATGGTTCATTGTTTCTTCTCCCTTTCTCCTTACATCTCATTTTCCTTTGCAGAAGCCACCGGTTTTTACTTTTCATGAGCTTTCTCCTTAGTCCCAACTTATATCAGCATCCTCAAGTGCATGTGAAACACGGGGTTCACAATGTGACTTGGTTATTGCTTTAGACCAAGCCCAGTGGCGAGCCTAGGGAGCAGGAAAACACGTTTTTTACAGAGTCATTGTTTTATGCTTTTTGTGACTTTGGGATGACTACAGAAAATAATGTTCATGCAGTAATTAGGAAGGTTCATTCACTGGTAGGTTCATCCAGCTTAAAATCTAGATGTGAATTTAATTTTTTGCTGCACCAGAGACTTTCTCTGTGATCTTTGTTTTTAAGCCCCTTTAAAATTGGGATAGTAGCCATTCTCTATTCACAGAGATCCTATAACGGAAATCTGTTAAGACTTGAGTGCTCAGTTACTATAATAAAGAACCTGTAGCTGTGTCCAAAGCAATAATACCAGGAATTCTACAACAGGAGTATTCTCATTAAAAAATATTAAAATAAAATATATGTTCTGCAGAATCTGAATATGTCATTCAAAGCATAGATATCCTTCAGGTTGAGTGGCTGGCTTATTCACTAGCCCAAGGTCAGCAAACAAATTGAAGGGACCCCATTCTGTCAATGTCATAACTAAATGTTTAGTTTTGAAATTTCTACTTTGAGGGATGCTGTGCTGTCACACTGTAATCGTTAAGACCAGAGATATAAGTCCCATTATTAGCTCTGCCATGAACTTTCTCTCTGACCCAGGAAATGTAATTTGTTAATCACTGCACACTTCAATTACTCTATCTGCAAAACGGAGGAAGGATATTTAACTTCTTTTATGACAGTGTAAGAAGCATCACTAAATAATGATTGGATAAAAATAATCATTAGGTTCAGAAACTGAGAAAGGTAGAGAAACATGTCAGGATCTCTACCAGGATAGTTCACTGCCTTGCTCCAGAATATCTGGAAATGAGAATTCAAAGGATTATGAAGCTGATTATGCAGCAGCAGATTTCCCTGAGGTGCACAAGTGAACAGATTAGTGAAAAACCTCAGGCCCTTCACAGCATCTCTGTGTTTATAGCATTACAACACATGATATTAAAAGACATTTCTCTTGAGTCATGTCAGCTATGTATTTTTAAATTCTTTTTAAAGCAAAGCTGTGAAATTATAGTCCTTCAACGATCTTATATTTCAATACATAAAAATACCCCAGAAGAATAAAAATTAATTTTCTATGTTTATATATTAATATTATAAAAATATTATATATATATGGCTTTTACTCTGCTACCTAATTATATGAGGATTCACTGTACCCAACTCACTTTTCTATCTACTTCTCTCCTTCTTGATTTTTTTTTTCTTTCAACACCTATAAAATATTGCTACCTCTGTTTTCCACTGGAGAGTTTTGGTATAGAAAGTCCCAAACTGGAAGACCATGGCAATGCCTTAGGCCTGTGCTTGAGACTGTATTTTCTGTGTTGTGTTTCTGGGCTTCCATTTTGTCTTCTACAGTAAGTAATTTTTCCTTAAAACTGAAACTCTGAAGAGTGAACAAAGAAAATTTCTTTCTAATACATGAGCTTCTACCAAATTCACAGATGCCTGAAAACAGGAGATGAGGAAAGAGGTTTTGAAGGCATCTGCACATTTTATGCTTAAGTCACGTCCTAGGGTTGAAAGCAGGTATTTCTTTAACTTGATAAATCTCCAAGGTTAGTCTCTGGCTCCTCTCTCAGAGTTTCCCATTCCCTGCTCCTCCACAGACAGTCCTTGCAGCTGGAGGATCTCCTTGCACGGAGGGTGTGCTTTTGTAAGTAAGTTGGAGGTGATTCAGTCAATGTGCCTTGTTCCAGCATGGGTGGTCATCTAGTCCTAAAGTGGGTGGTTTCAGAGAACTAAATTAGTAGAAATAAAGCTGTATAAAATAGTGATTATTTTTCTCATCTAAAGCTCGGATCGGATTTACATCACTCCTGCTACAGTGGAGGTGGTGGGAACAGGCACCCAGGGAGAGAGGAAGAGTGAGAACCCCCTTTGGGATCCAGCTTCTTGTTAAATCAGCTTAGCTGTAATGTGAACCAGACGGTCAACAAGCACCACAAGAGCAGAGAGCAGCCATTTGTAACTGTACACTAATAGCATTTATCAGATTCTTGTGAATGATTAGCAACAGTTTTTATGTATTGGCCTTTAATTTCTGTTTTGAATGCAGACAAATTGAGCTACAAACGCATTTGTGGGCACAAAACATTTCTGTCATCTCAGTCTGCAGGCAGAATAGCCCAAGTAGATCCCGCATGCAGTGAAGTGTGCTTTTGTATAGCTTTAGCTATAGCGGCTGCTACTGCTCTCCGTGTCACTTTAATTTTAATATAAAATACGTTAAGAAAAAGATAAATGAGTTGTGAGATCTCTTCTGTCTTCATCAGCTGTTTTGGCTAATTAGGTTCAACACAGATACAGTGCAATGACTTTGATTAATTTTACTCTGATACGAGTACTAGTGAGGAGCAAAGATTTTCAACAGAAAAAATGTATATGAACTAGATAGCTGTGCTAAAATGATGAATACAAGTGTTGCTTACAGTTACCAAGAGTGAAATACTTGTGAATGCTAGTTAAAGAAGAGTAATTCCTACAACAAAGCCAAAAGACAGGCAAGAGCATAGCACTCACCATCACTGAAGTTCTGGAGCACAGTGCTACGTGTCACTGATTAATATTCCTTCCTCAGCCATTCAACAGCCTGCGAAGCAGCAAGCAATCAAGGTAAACATACCACAAGGTACAGTGAATGAGTCAGCACTAAAAAGAAAATAGCATGTTGTTCTAAAAATGGCTTCAGCCCACTCCTGTCTTCCTAGTGCGTTTAAGTACTAGCGTCATCCGTTACAGCACTGGCACCGCTAAGCATGTGGGTAATAATGTCAGCTGTGTACTCTGCACAATGAAAGAAAAGCACAAGAGTTGGTCTCTTAAAAAAGAAAAAGAAAAAAACAGCAGTTTCAACAAGGCTCTTTGCTGGATTAAGTTATGCCTAGGTGGAGAAGAGCTTTGAGAACAAGCTAATGGATAAATAGGCATTAGGCCCTCTGTTACTTTTTTCCAGGAACTCTGCTGGGGAGAGGATAGAGTCCCACAAACAAGACCGTTGCCCTCAGGAGGCATGCCACTGCTTCCACGCTCCCCCTGATTTGCAAGGATGGATGGATTTGAACTCAATGCACCTTTCTCAGCACTTCATCTTTGTGAAACTAGATTGTATCTGTTTGCTTGACATAAACCCGTATATGAACCACAGAAATTACATCCAATACTCTACCAACTGGTGCATAGTGTGGAGTTAGCCAGAGCTAGCAGTTTTGATACAAGCGTTCAAATCACTATCACCCACGCTGCCTTCACAATGATTTATGACCAGCCACCACTCCAGAATTAACTGGGTTGTTTCCACAGCAGGCAAAGCTAGTATAGATAGTAGGGTAGCAGGGTAATCTGCATCCTAAATAAGAATGGGCACGTGCTGTACCATTTAAATTTCTACAGCCCATTACAGTCCCACAAGGATGCCTCAGCTAGCCCTGTGCCCTCCCGGTCAGGAGTGGAGATGCGCAAGGGAGACCTGTAATGCCCAGACAATAAGGGAAATGATGGGACAGTTAATGCCCCACAGTCCATTTGCAGCATTCATGTCAGCCTGCAACATCTGGAGTGGCACCTGGGGCCACTCTGTGGAGTTACTCCCATACAGCAAGGGTGTCGTCCTCCCACACAGTGCAGCGAGCTCAACCACTCGTCCTTGTGCCTTATAACGCTCTCTCTACCCAGCATATCTCTGAAGTATTGCACTTACGATTTTAAGAACATTAAATAAAAAGGATTAAATCAAGCTGACACTTGCCTGTATTTACAGAATTCTGATGGTTTTGTGTCACAAACCCCAAAATACTTCTTAAACACCCATTCCAAGGGAAAAAGAAGGAAAATAAATAAATAAATACATTCAATCAATGATGGTATAAAGCCCTGACCGAACAGTTGTCCCAGACTACTGGTGTCTTGAATTACAGTGTTAGTCAGTGACACAGCAGCGCACTGCTTCCATACCCACGTAACTAGGATGCTCATATTGGCTGAAATGAATTGCTGAAGCTTTTTTCCAAACAAGAGTAGAAAGATTTCAGAGTTAGTATTTTCTTAAAGCTGCCACAACAAGTCCCTATTACTGTAGAAATGTCAAAGCCAGGAGTGGAAAAGGGAGGCCGTGATCCCACTGCCCTTTAATCAGGGGGAATCGTCCTGCTTTATAACATTAGTACACCGTGTTGCCAAATTGTTTTTCGACGTTCACCTCACCGAAGCTGAAGGCTGACCTTTGCAGTTGTTACCCAAAGGTGTCGCTGGGTCTGAAGAAGTTTTCAGCTAGGAGTAACTTATTATTTTATATGCTCAGGCCAGTTGCATCTGTCAAGCGAGACAGCCGGGAACACACGCTCAGGGCTGTAATGACCGCACACTCTCCTATGCTGCAGGCTTGCTGCCTAGGCACCTCTCCTGAGCAGTCTATGCCACTTTTTCCTGCAAGCAAGTAACTGCAAAAAATGGTGAAGCATTCATAAATGTTGCTTCCCCCCCACACCCCCCAACTGGTTTTGGCCATCCTACAGTGCTGCGCTTAAAGGTTATTTTTTGAAGTGGAGTTGCACATGTGTTTAAATGGCTGAATGTCTATATGGATAAGGTCCCTGGTACTACTGGTAGGGGAACTGATCTTTTCAAAAGTGTGCAGATAGTTAAGCATTACCTAGTAGCTAGACAGGAAAAACGTACTCATTTCACTCTGTGAGCTAAATGATTGGAGTCATCTGGAGTTAACTGTTCACAACTGTCAATCATTAGTTAAAATGAGAAAAATGGATGAGTGGCGAATATATCTATTTTATATAGCCTTTAAAATTATTTATGTTTTAAAGATATGCACTGTTTTTTTCAGTAGTAGCCCTATAGCAAATAGGAAAAAAAAGGTAATATCATTTCCTGCTTAGGTTAAGCCAGCCACTGTTTACTACAGGCCTTCTTCTGGGTCAGCCCTGGGTATGCTGCCTTTTAGGTTCTTCTTCCCTGTCCAGCCTTTTAATAGCTCTGCAACGCTGGAATCCTTGCTACATCTGCAGTCTCCGTGGTTTTGGAGGTGCTGTGCATTCTAAGTATGTTGGGAGCATCTCTTCTTTTCTTCCTTTAAGGGCATTTTTGTCTCTTAGTCTGCTTCTGTGACCATGAATGTCTGTGGGGTCTAGCCCCACTCACACAGGTAATGATAAGGTGATAACTCTGAATTTTCCGTAGTGTCTGCAGTGGTGAAAGCAAAGATATTTCCAGAGGGACCTACAGGTGATTTTGGCTGATTGATAGGTCATGCAATGTTGAGTGTCTGGGCCGAAGGGGCTGATGACACTTTACTTTCCCATTTCTGAAAGTGGCTAGAAAAGGACAGAATAGTAAGGCACCGCAACGCCTGTGCAAGCATTGGACATGATGCAGCGAGGCCACAGGGATGCAGGTGGCCCCACGTGCACAGGAGCACGTGCCTCACACTCAGGGAGTCTTGTCTCCCATTCAGTCAAAAAAACAGACTGTTTTTCTTCACTGTGCTGTGCCAATAGCTGGGCTCCATCCACCCTGCAAATCTGGTTCAGGCAATTCAGTCTACCTCTCCCAAAAATATCTGCCAGGAAAACTTGTAGTTAGCTTCAGTTGCTGATATTGTGGTCCCCTGGGCCTCGTCTGCTGCCCTGTCAGTCAGGCAGCCCAACTGGCAGGTACATTCCTGGTTCCCCTTTATCTGTAGCGAGTGACAAGCTGCAAGGTCTTTAGCCTTTTGAGGCTTGGTTTTAGCAGAATTTGCATTGTAATTAAATTAATCCCATTTATAGAAAAGATGTAAAGGAAAATGCAGCTATGAGCTGGCCCAAAAAGGCAAAGAGATGGAAAAAGAAACTCTGGGTGCATGACGATGGCAAATTAATTGGCATAAACGCTGTATTTTGTGGCAAGCACAAGAAGTTCCAATTTTTGCTCCTTGATGTTGCTGTGGACCTCCATTATTAAAATAGTCACTACCTGATGCTACACCTATGCTATCAAACCGCATAGTGTCAGGAAAGGTACCTGGGCACTGCATCCTGACCCTCCATACTGTTATGTGGCTCAGCCTGTCTTGGGCCTTGTTTTCATCCAAGCCGGCCAGTATTTCCCTCAACAGTTCTGGGTACAGCTCAGGACTTAGCACAGCCCAGGGACTGTTCCTGGTAGCCACACTGGTTTGGAAGCAAACATTGCTTAACAGCATGGGTGTGGAGTGCTGCAGGCCAGCTGACCTCTAGGCAAGACAGTGGGTCTTCATTTATTAATGTATCCCAGCCCTAGGGTAATCA
The DNA here is from genome assembly GCF_028858705.1 of Grus americana. Taxonomy (NCBI): domain Eukaryota; kingdom Metazoa; phylum Chordata; class Aves; order Gruiformes; family Gruidae; genus Grus; species Grus americana. The sequence continues at coordinate 22,916,669 of NC_072854.1, forward strand.
CCATACCATTTTCATCCTTCTCTCCCATTAGTACTGATGATTGTGCAGCAGCACAGCGAGTTGGAGCAACTCACCAGTTCAGCTGAAGATTTATCTTTACTTATCTTGATTATTGTTGTTAGGGTAATGTTCCAGGCAGCACTCTAAGTGACTTTACCATTAGTAGCATTTCTTGAAAAGCTGAATATTTCTTAAGGAAAAACTGCCCCACTTGAGTTGATGATAGCATAATTTTAAAGCAGCTTAAGCTGACCACAAAGCAGCATCCTGGGTAGCTTACCAAAGGAAATGTGCCACCAACTGGAACCCACGTTTCTTGGTTGAATCCCTACAGTTTTTGTGTCTTAGATTGAGAGGCTATATATATCTAGGTTCTCATTTAAGTACAGGCCAAGCCCTCCCTTCAGTTCAAGCTCATCTCATATCAAAGTTCTGGCACAAGATGTCAGTGAGCTCCAGGCTTAGCAAGCAAAAAGCACTTAGAGCGTGGACAAGCCCGCCACTGCTGTCTGACAGCAGCTCGCTCCACCATGTCAAAACAGCACAGAGTCCAGAGGGTCCCAGAGGAACCTAGCAACGTAGCAGAGGATTTGCAGGTGGCTGAACTGCAAGGGTCTGCCAGCAGTATGAGCACAGCGGGTCATGAGGTGGGAATTCGGCCTACATTCATCCAAACAGTATAAACAAAGCCACAGAGTCCTCACAAAACTATTTACAGTATTTAACCATCCTCAGATTACAATTCACATTGCTGCTGGAGAACTAGTTAGGAAACATAGTGCTGGTTCTTTTTTTTATTATTATTATTTCATCACTGTTGAGATAAGAGTTAGAAAGTATTGTTTAAACGAAAAGAACACTGTTCTGTAGAAAATACAGAAGTGGTGACAAAGCAATCCTGAGTACACTGGACAGAAGTCCTCTTTCCATCAAGGATCAGTTAGTGCAGCTTTGCTTGGAACTACACATGAAAAATTAAAATCAGGCGGTAAATAATGCTGGTACTGGTTTGCCTATTCGAACATCTCCCAGCTGGAATATTACGTTTGTGTTCTGTGATCTGCGTGGGCGTTCAGTCCATTCCCAAATCCCAAATTCCTGAATTCAAGCTGTTTTCAACCCGGTGTAAAGCAAATATTGTTTGGGATCTACATGATTTTCTTCCTCTTCCTGTGATACTATGGCTGGTCACGGCAATGCCTGGAGAGAATGGCTGGCAAGACAAAGATGCCTCTTGGTTTCTCAGATTAGCTCCTGCCTTGATGGACAGTGTCAACAGACTTTTGGAGAATGCTGCAAGAACTCTTTGTGCTTCTGAGCTGTAAAGGAGTTCAGGGAGTTGGGGGTGGCATGTGAAAATTAAAACTAATTATGAGGATTGGCATTGTTAGTGGTGAGGAGGAGTCCCTGGCATATTTTGTAGAAATTTTTGAATGGCTTCATTGTATAATTCATATTCTTTGAACAATGAATCAGCACATTAAAAAACCCACAGAAAAAACTAGTTAAAAATACGCACTAAGAATGGTGTTGAGGTGCAGACACAAGGTTAGCTACTAAGGAAACAAAGTTTTATTTTCAGATACTGCACTCTTCCCTCCTGCAAAAAAATACACCATAGGGTCTAGAGTCCACAGCCAGTAAATAGGGGAATGTCATTAGTGTCATTAACTTCAGAAGAAAATTCTAATAATTGGTCAGTGTTCCTTCTTCAGCAAAACTTTTGAAAACACAGGAGGTCCAGCTCCCACCTCTCATTATACTATCAAGGAAATTTTCTACCATGCTAAAAAGCATTTCTGTCTGCCTTGCAAGATTGTCATCTACTTCCATCTACTTGCAGCTGTGCATAAAGGCTGCTTTTCTGAGGCTCCAAGAAGGCATGATTCAAGAGAAAATCTCTTACCTACGTTTCAGATTGTGTACTTTTTTTTTTTTTTGGGGGGGGGGAGGGTGGGGTGTCATCTTCTTGACCAGGCTGAGAAAGCATAAAATTACAAAAATTACATCTCTACTACATACTGTTTCATATCTTATCCTTCTTCATATCATCTGTAGTCTAATTTCATGCACAGACAGCTTTTGCTTCTAGTAAAATGTGAAATTTGTATTACTAAAATAAGATTTAGGCCATAATGAATATTTCAGTGCATTTTACATCTGCATGCTAATTAAATTTCACAGGACTCCTGTGAGGTAGGTAATCCTCATTTTAACCTCTGAGAATGAAAAATATGAAGAAGTGATAGTCAGCTCCCTCAGCTGAAGCCATATATTTAGAAGTTCTTCGTTTTAGATAGTAAAGTGATATTCCAAATTTTAAGCAGATCAGCAGATTAGTGGTAGAACACCTTTAAAATTGTGGGACCTGGGAGCAAATGCCATAGAAGTGAGTGGAACAACAGGTGCATATCTGTTTTGAAATGCCAATGGCTGCTGCCAGTTTGACTTCTTTAGCTAAATCCTAAACTGAAATTAAAAAACCCTTGAATTAATAGTGGTCAAAGTCCAGAAGAATTCATATTTCATTAGTTCTTCCAGTTTTGACATCAGTATATCTTAGATACAAGGTTGGGTATTCACACTGCTAGCACTAGTTCCTGAATGGGACCCTAGCTTACCTATCTCTGATGAGATATAAGGAAAAACTTGGAACAGGTTGCCTAGAGAGGTTGTGGAGTCTCCAGCTTTGGAAACATTCAAAACCCAGCTGGACACAGTCCTGGGCAACTTGCTGTACCTGACCATGCTTTGAGCAGGAAGTTGGACTAGAGACCTCCAGAGTCCCTTCCAACCTCAATGATTCCATCATTCCTAGTTTGTTCCAGAGGTTTGATGAATTCATCCCTGTTTTCCCTGACAACATGCTGTTGCTTACACACAGAATCTGTGCAATCTGAGAATTGGGGACAGACCTAATGTCGGAGTTCAGGCAGGGGTCTGAAATCCTTTTCTTCTGACAGGTCTTATCTGAGCACAACCAAGACACCCAACAGGAAGGACTTCTAACAAAACACAGGGATAGTGACTTTTCTCCTAAAACAAGGATATTTGTTTTCATAGTAACAAAGTTTCTAAATATGCACTGTGAAGATGCGAGTTCAGTTTCTTCCTTAGCCTGTACAAGGGCAAACCCCCATCTTCTCAATTCCCCTAATTGCATTCTGAGCAGCAAGCTGTAAAGCAGTTTGGAGCAAAGGAACTTCTTTCTTTGTTAAAATGCTCCACAAGTTTATCCAAGCACCCTTTCACATAAAATTCATGTGAGTGTTTGGCCCAGGGACTATAACTAAGCTCCTTCATTCCAGGCAAGTGCCTGGACCATGAGGCGGCAACACAGCCTTTCTTGTACCTGAAGTCCTTCTCTTCTAACCAGCCCTCCCCAGGCAATCTGCGAGTGTTTAATGAAAAGGCCATGAATTACAAAAAGAGGAGGAGAGCACACTAGTTTATTTATCAGCCATAAGTCTTCTCCTTCCTGAGCACTCCAACCATTATTGATTAGAAGGTGAGGAGTAACCTGTCCCACTTCCACTGCCATTTCATCCTGGAGGGAAAGAATAAGGCTGCTCAGTTATTTGAAGTTATTCTTCAGAAGATGGTTTTTAGGCTGTGAATGGGAAATGACAGAAGGGCCTTTCTGCTGCCTGTAGTCAGATACAATAAACCCAAGAAAGGAGAAGCATTTGAGATTTTTCTTCACGCTTTGCATTTTGGTTGCTAACTAAAGGGACTTTTTGGTTCCTTTTGGACGCTACCCTGAAGGAGCTAACTCCCCTAAATGCCTTTTATGGGGAATTTAGGGTCCTACCTAAGGTTCTGGAGTTCACTCTCATGATCAGCTCCATAAAATGTAGTAAGTTTTAGGTACCAGGTGCTTTAATAAAATTGGCCCTAGGTGACTAATATAAGATATCACACTGAATCAGTAGCGGAACAATTAAAAGATCCCAAATTTCCTGAACCTGGTTGTGCTCCTCACAGCAACAGTGCATGAAATTTATGAAAGAGACTCATCATTTTCTGTAATAGTTATAACCAAATCAGCAGCCGGTGACAAATTTAAATGAAAAGATCCAGACCTTGTCAGCTCGTTGTTCTTACAAAAGGAAATTCATATGGTAATATGCAGTCTAACTCCTCTGTGGATAGAAACTGCATATACAAAGATTCATGTTAACATCTAGAACAGGAGGAAGGCCTTTTTAGACATTATAAATATCAGCACTCATCACTATATGCAAGTAGATAATTAGGGTAATTATTCCCAATTAGCAGCTGCAAGCCCTGCAGATGGGAATTTCAGAGGCTGGTAACTATTGTAAGAAAGCATTTCTGCAAGCTGCAAAGCCCTTTTACTCTTTTGGAAAATATACATTTAATGACCCTCACACATGCTGTTAAATATTTTTGTTCATATTTCAAAATAAAAATCTTTCCTGCACTAGTATAATACTTCTTTTCTTTAAAGCTATGTTGAGGTCTGAGATGGCCTGGATTTGGAAAAATTTTTTCCAAGTATTTAACCTATCACTTAAAGTAAATGATGAACCAGACCAAACTGGGACTCAAATTTTGTTTCTATTCTCAGTCCATGAGGAAAAACAATGTCAAGGGCCCTTTCATTGGCTTTTGAAGACAGCAAAAGGACTCCAGCTGTTTTCCTAGGCTCTGCATGAAACCTTCTGAGAGAACACATGTTGAAATTCCTTGCAGGGCTCCAGAAGCACTTTCCCTGTGTTCACTGTATTCTGCTCCTTTGAATGGCTCAAGGGTAAAAAATGCACATATTTTAATTGTGAATATTATTTTTTCAGTCGTAAAGGCTTCTGTGATAGTCAACGAGTTACTCTGATTAGAACGGGATTAGAAAGGAGGTGTTTGTGTATACCGTGAGTACATCACAAGCAGAAATGGAGCAGGGCTTCTTCAGTTTTAACTTTCATGTGAATTCATTTAACTTATGAATTCAGAAAGTGAAATAAATGTAATCAACAAAAATAGTAACGCACATAACTGTATGATTTGTCCTCATGAAGCTCCTTATCACAGTGAAGAAACTTAATTTTTTAGATACTTCAATGTAAAAAATCAGTCAATCCTATCTTTTAAAGTAAGATTTCAACTTCAATCAACAAATACGCTTGTGTTTACTCATTTAAATCCAGTCCTTATCTAGTTATTTGAACATGGAATTTCAGACAAAAGAAAGTTGAGAAACTAATCATTTTTTGTATTTAAGCAAGTAAAAGGTTATTGATCAATGTCTTTTTAAACTTTCTATTTAATTAACTTTGAGCTAAAATGAAGGAAAGAAATTTCAAGCCAAAATAATTATTGTATTAAAAAGTTATGAGTTTTTAGAAGAAAGAATATTAAGACTGAACATAATAATCCAGCTTTAGTACAGAAAATTGAACATTTTAACTTGCAGTGGGCCCATGTAGATGCCAATAAATGCTTTTTCAGCATTTGGGTTTTGTTTTTAGCTATGCTGTAAAGAAGATTTAAAAGTGAGAGTATGTTTGTATGATATCAATTATTTTTTCTTAATACAGCTCTCTAATTCAGATTTTTACAGTTAATAGTATTGCCAGCTGTAGATTAAAAAAAAAAAGCTTAAGAAAATATATTTATTCTGTATGTTTTAGGAGTCTGGCTATTAAAACTATCGCTACATGTAAATACCTGTTAGGTCTCCTTGCATCTCAAAAATCCTTCCTCCAACATTAATCTCATACATACTAGGTCTTAGAAAAGAAATGAGGATGATGTATCACATTTACAGGCTTCAAGTTTGGGAAGACTTTTCAAGCTCCTTTTCCAATCACCATCCAAAGCTGAATAATATGAAAAGCTTGTTTCTTTGCATGATCTAACCCATATTTCATCTAGATTCATGCTCTGTCCATGTATTTTGTATAAGAATATAACTCAGAATTTTTTCTCTGATATTCGTCTCTAACATTTTTCTGATCTGTGCTATCGGTTTCATCTCTTCTTACCTGACCTCATCTTCGGTCTCTCTCTTTTCTCTCCTGAGCTTGTTTCTTTAATTTAATATCGCTATCTTTACTTGTTCACCTCCTTTTAAAACTTCATTTCCCCCTTCATCCTCTTTTAGGACTCAGAACACCAGGTCTGTTCACCTGGTGTGTGGCTAATTCATGTATCTTGAAAGGGCAGTAAAGATGACAGGCAGACCGTCTTAGTTATTTAAATCCCTTCTCCAAGACCGCTGAAACCAATGGGAGCATTTGCTTCAGCTCCACAGTGAACTCTGTCTGTAGAAGGTCTCAAATATGTTTGACTTGAAAGTCTTTATTAGACATCCTGCTTTGCAGACACTCCTTAATATAGGTTTAACTGGAAGTTCAGATTTATAGTATATTGGTAAGTAATACCATTGTACTGTTTAATATATATGAAATCATTATGTTTATAAAGGATTTGATGCTGCCAAGTGCATCAGCCCCAGTCCACTGATGTATTCTGTCACATCCTTCTTTTTAACCATGAGTCATTATAATGGATTTCAGAGAGTTGCTTATATCCTTTAAGTTAAGTAAATGCTTAAGTGTGTCTCTGGATTAGGACCAGAGGACTCAGCACCTTGGAAGATTAAACAAAAAGCAAAGAATCAGCAATACTGGCAGAGACAGGCTTGCTGAGTTTATCCATAAGCTTTAAAACAAGGCTGATTTCATTTTGGATTGCAAAATCTACTCCTGCTCAATTCTCTGCCAATTTGTGGTGCAGAGAGATATCCATCCACCAGCTGTGGATTATCCGACTACCAATCTTACTATTTGAAAAGAAACCTCAACTGCATGAAAGCAGCCTCAACCAAATGTATTAATAATTAACTGGCTATGTTCCTGATATGTTACAGCCTCTACGAACTATTTTGCAGTTTCTAAATAAGAAAAAATACAAATTGCCACCTTTTTTTTTTTTTCACACAAGTTTGCCCTAAATCAGAATCCTATCCATTTATGCCAAAATCACAGCTTAGTTTAACTTAAATACTTCACTCACCTTCCTGAAAAGCAGCCAAAGCCCCGTACAAGGAGAGCTGGTAAAAGACTCTGAAGGGCTCAGCTGTCAATGAGTTTTAGGTCTGAAACACCTGATCAACTTACTGTTTATCAGCTGCAAATCTGCGTGCAAACTTTTGAGAGGTTAAGCTAAGCTACTTCCTGAAATCTAGAGCATGTCTGCAAACAGGTATTACAGCTCAGCTCACAAACCATGACTTGATTGTTCCTTAAGTTCCAGTGTTTATAAACTGAAAATTTGCAATCTTGAAGTTGGAATTAAATTGCCAAATCATTTGGGAACCTTAGAAATTTCTTTCTATGTTTTCTGTTTCTAAAGAATAAAAAATTCATGACTTGTCTTCGTAAATTAAAAAAAAAAAAAGAAGTATTTAAATATAGGAAAATAATAATGCACATTTTGTGTGTGTGTTTTATGGTGTCCCTTAGGTACCTCAGGATGAATGGGGAGGATACCCAGCTGGTGGGAAAGACGAAGAGATCCCCTGCAGAAGAATGAGAAGTGGAAGCTATATTAAGGCCATGGGAGATGAAGAAAGTGGAGATTCTGATACTAGCCCCAAGACATCACCAAAATTAACGGTTCGACCAGAGTCATTATTAAAATCCATTGGACAAAGACCACTGGGAGATCATCAAAAGTAGGTTTCACTATACCATGTTATACACCTTCCTGAAAGTTGCCATGATGGGTATTTTTATTTTGTGTCTTACTTGGTAGTGGTCAGTATCCATGAGAAAATATGATACTGTAGTTAAAAAGCTAACTTTTGTGTCTTTGTTTTAAATTAGCTACAGTTTCACGTGATTACTGGGTGAAAAACTGCCATCTTCCTCCATCCATGTAACAAATCTGCTACTTCAGAAAGAGTTTATTATGTTTACTAGAGGAAATATACCCAGATTTTTATCAAAAGTTTAAAATTCTGAATATTTCTTCTGTAGAAGGATTGTTTTATACTATAATTATTTGTTATTTCATTGCTTTCTCTGAAATAGAAAATACACTCTATTCTGTACTAGGTATAATAACAAATACATAATTATATCACATATTGGGCATATCACACCCTTTTACACCCTTTTTATCGGTACAATGCTTTATGTATCAGCTATAGTGTATCATACTCATTTAAACACATTGTGGAGGATTTTGTTTGACTGGGGTTTGTTTTTTTTTCATTCATACTACCTACAGTATGACCTATTAAATAACAAAAGCAAATTTTAAAACTATAGGAAAATATGTGTATATATATATATATATGTTTTCCAATAGATCTTTATTTTTTTCTCTTTCTTATTCTTTCAATATATCATTTTATAACTAAACTGTAAGTATACTTCTGAAGACAGTTTCAAAGTAATAGCCTGATTTCAAATCTGCAACTTCTATTAATGTGACTGGGTGTTTCTCATGGCTTAGAAAATTGATCTTTTTGCCTGGGAGAAATACATAAAATGAAGAAATTAGGAGTGAAACCTTTGATCAAAGGTTGTTTATTGTTCTGTAGGTAATACCATGTATTGTATACCATAGTGACTCACCTTTTCATAACATAAAATAATACAAAACAAAAACCTTGGGCAAAAATCTTTTTTGGCTTAATTAAATTGAATTCTTTAGCTTGCAATCTGGAAGAAAACCATCAACTTTCACTGTTACTGAAGCGAAGAGTTTACAGCTATATTGTTTCGCATAGCTTGCTCATGCATCTCTGTAGGCTCAATTCAGATGCACAAACAAATGTGTCTGTACCATGAGCTGCTGTAAGATTTCTGACATAACATGAAACAAGACTGGTGGGTCTCTGCTCTTGATTGGCAACTAAAATCCAGGCAGGATACCTTATGGCATCTCAGAGGGTGCCAGAGAACTACGTTTAGGCAACCAAACCAAATTCTGAATGTGAATCTGAAGGATTTGCTAGAATATTAGTTCCAATGATAAAAACATGGCCTATAACATAAGTGTTGCTGGCAGACCTATACCTGACTGATTTCCAAAGATGAAAAGATAGGCTCTTAATGACTGTGGTTGGAAGCAACATTTGCATTTTTTATATCCTCAGTCATTGCATCTGGGCTGAATTTTGGGTTTGAGGCATGCTGGCTACATTGACCGGTTCAGTCTGAATTTGAGAAAGTCCCCAGGAAACAAAAAAGGTGGTTAATTTTCAGCTTGTGAGTACATGTCAGTGAGAGTAGAGGTCTTTCAGGAGGAGGAGCCTGTAATTTCTCAGCCATGATGGAGACATAGGCTGTGAATTCTTCAGTCCCGGATTTTCTCATAAATGGCTCTGAAAGCTGTGGGTCCTACAAAAGGGCAGTTATCTTCATGGGATAAGATGTACTAAGGGAGAGTGATCTAACGTCTGTGGCTTGTTAAGAGTGACCCTTCTGAAGGCAACAGGGAAAGAGGAGATAGCTTTCTCAAACTTCCACACATCGACTGGCTGTCTTCCTGCTGGGAAATTAAACATTTCCAGAACACAGACCTGAGCACAGAAACCTGACCATGTACACAGAGAAGGTTTTGGGGTAGTCCCCAGCAGACATGTCGCCTGGGTCTATTAGCACCATCCCAGCCACTCCCTGGCCACGTTCTGGGCATTGGTGTAGGCCAGGGATTATTCCCAGGTGGCAGTTCAGATGCAGCCATCCTCTTTTGGAGGGTATGTCATATCCATACTAGTACCACAAACTAAAATCTTTTCTCAGAGACTGTTCTAACTTTCCAAATACTTAGACCAAATAAAATATATTCTATTCCGTTCTTTGTTTTTGGCTGTGGTTGGGCCTTCCCCAAGTGAATGTAGGTAACAGCACAAATTTTCCAGCAAGTGGCAGGTCTCAGTGCGTGCCCCAGACCCCCACAGCCTATGAACAGCATTTAGACATATGTATTCCAACAAAGAATGTGTTTCAAGAAAAAAAGTCTTTCTGATCTGAAATCCTGAAGGCAGGTGGTTACTAGTAGGTTAATACCAAATGGTATGTCTTCTGTGAGTTTTCCATGTATTGCAAATACATCGCTCAAAATATAGTTGGGTAAAACACGGCTGCGATGCTGATGCAGTATACTGGGGTTGACAGCTGCACCTGTTCGTGGTCCCAAAGGATTTAATGGCATAGTTACCACTAACTGCAGTCGGAAAAGGAGGAAGCGTTTTCTAATACTGTGAAATATTATTAGGGGCTCTGTTGAGAATTTGTCACAAATACTGCACTAGGAATAATTGAACAGTCAGGCTGCTGCTGACAGATACCTTTTAAATCCTTCTTTTTCCCTTAAACTGAGGGGCAGCACCTTGAATCTGCCAGCCTAACATACACAGTTTTTTCCAGTGAACTTCAGGCAGGAATGCGACAACTATTCTGGTTCTTGTACATCTTTCTTGAAAAAATAAGCAAATTTCAGCAGCCCTTAAGCAGACAGAAAATTTCTTGTCTCACAGAAATACAAAGTGCTGATCCTACACCTGGTGTTTCACCACACGCCATCTCCTCCCGGTACGTCTCTGTCTCCCTGTCACTGTGGTTACCTTTTATGTCTGGCAGATTTCTATGAAGGATGTAGCAAGGGATGATGGTTATGGAGCCTCCCTTCCTCCTTCGGCACGGCTCAGCAATCCCCATACCCTTTGTACTGCTGATCACACTGCTGAGACAGAAGCCAAGGTTTTGAACAGCATTCCTGCATGTATAGCAGGGCTGAATAGCATTTCTGGACTGTATTATGAGAAATTACATAACTCAAGATGTCAGCTGCGTTAGCTGGCTTTTTAGCTTGTTTCCCAGGGTGGAGGGAGCTGATGCACAGAAATAAAATGGGGCTTATACTCTCTTAGCCCTCTGCTTGGATGGAAAGGATAGCTCAGAACTGGGGTCTGACAGAGCACCAGTAAACCTGTAATAAAACCTGAATATTGGTAGTTTTGGTGGTATAAAAACATGTATTGGCTGCAAAATGTATGTAGGTGGGTTTCATAAGAATACGCCTAGTTTTCTGTCACTAATGTGAATAAGATAAAATGAGAATTAGAAAAGCTTTCACACAACCTTCAACAGACCTTTGACATAGGTGCATGTGTCTCCTCTGAGTTTTATCAGGCATCCTTGCAAGGAGTTTTTTCCCCATTTAAATTCTGTTTCTACTCTGATAAAAGCAAGCCCCTATTTTGTTGGTTTGAGTTACTCAAAGATACAGCAAATTGAACATTAAAAATTCATAAACAATAAAAATGCATATCTGAATAAATAATTCTATTTAACAACATACAAATAGGTAAATGTAACTGATTTAACAGAAGCATTAAAATTCTGAAATCATTTCTTTTAAGTTACTCTTGGAAAGGAGTACATTTTACTCCAAGTGGGAATAAAAAAGAAGCGCAGGGTCTGACCAGTGCTGTTTCACGCAGATGGCAGAAGCAGGGCATGTGCCCAACCACTGCCATCCGATCACCACCTCTGTCAAGCTGCTGGCACAGCCAGCTTGATCCCCAGCCCGCTTTCAGCCGCGGCCACCTGGCTCTCTTCTAGATAGTGCCCGGGCATGTTTCAGGGACTAACCCTGCTAGGTGCCACCACCCTCTCTATAGGATAAGAAAGCATACAGGTCAGTTGGCCGAAGGGTAAGGTAACGCACCTAGCTTATTTCTGAGTATAGCTACTCAGCATTTGAGCTGAGTACTCAGATTTTGCTGGATTTTTCAAAAATTAGATGTGCCTAAATATCTAGATTACTCACTGAAGATAAATGCATTTCAATTCTTTCTTTGTGAATGCTGTTTCAAAAGACTTAGTATGTTGCACTACTTACTAACATCAAGTCGAAAGCCAGTGTAATTTATTATTATCATTATTATTAAATTGCATTTGAGTGAAATATAATGCAATAAGGCTTGCTGTGGTGGAGACAGGACACATACTTGAATCCGCTTCCTTTCCAACTTTTTGCTTTCTTGGAATGGTGCCAGCAATCCCATTTATTGTGGAAATTATCTTGACTCCCAGTAGTCCCAGGAGAAAAAAAATATTAAACTTTTTTTTTTTATTTTATTTTACATTATGATTAGGCATACAAAAGCTTTTGGATGTCAGTTTTGGTATCCTATGAACAAATATAGGTTTTCTGGGGTGAAATGCAAGCCCTTTCAATTCAGTCCATTGTTTTCTGCCATACTGTGGTGCTACTGGGGATGGAGTTAAACTGTGTTGGAAGGTAGTTTGCAGAAGGTAGCTTGTAGAAGGTAGGTAGCGTGCTGCTGGGTATTTTCATTTACAGTAAAGGTCAAACTAGCTGAACAGTTTATGGAACTGGTAGCTGAAACAAAGGGAATGTCTGTCCTAAATAAGTTTTGTGCAATCCTAGAAGAGAGACTGACCCATGCGATTTGTAAAGGTATCCTTCCAACCCAGTGAATGTAATTTCTCTATTTGTGAACAAAAATAAGCAAAGCATCAGAGACACTAGGATCCAGAAAGGAAAGCTGAAAAAAACTCCAAGAATTTGGGACTATGTGATGGAAAAACAATTCTATGACTGAAGATAATGTTCCAGTTATTTGATGCTTCTCATTTTCAGAAAAAGAATATTTAATATACCGATTATGTAAATGAACAGGATAGCACTGTAGAAATAGCAAGTTCCATTTTCTGTATCTCCTTTTTGAAGTGTTGCAAAAGACTCTGAAAACTGTCTAACCATTTAGTCAAAAGGGATAACAATAGCATTTAGCCTAAAGTTAACACACTCTATTTGAAGATCATACTGGTATCACTCACGCAAATGAACAGTCGTGCTGTGCTGAAGTTTTCCGTTACGCTCTGAAGTGACTCATGGGAAACTAGATGCTGCAAACATGAGGATGAAATAGGTTAAGCTACAGTAAAATAAAATCAGTGACAGCAATGTGTACCTTTGTTTTGTGATCCTCTAATGGCAGACCTTACTGTGGCAGCTGGTAGTCCAGACAGACACCTTAAGGTGTTGGGTGAGCAGACAGAAAGGCATGTGAGCAGATAGGTAGTACAAAAATACAGGATTTCAATGAGGAAGGAAATCTGCCATAGCACAAATTATTTGGTGGACTGCCACATTATAATAGCAGTGGTGCTTTGATTTGTCTTGCTATATTCTCCATCTAAACTTCTGCCAGGGTTTGGCCCCTCTATGGAAGTGAGTGTCTCAAACTCTGAGTCACGTTCACGGAGGAAGCACCGTGCCCCCCTCAGATGCTCTAACACCTTTGCATTGGATGTTATTGAAGCCCACAGCAGACTTGAAGAGCACAATGCATGTCTGTATTTCAGCCACTCTACTTCACAGTCCGGTATCTCAACGCAAAACCACTTTTTCAGTAGCGTAAGCTAATATGCCTGAGTATGACCTGACATGGTTGCACCACAAGTGTTTTCTAGGCTTATGGTAAACCAGATCAAAGCAGTGATCTGAATTAATAACCTTTCCCTGCCCTTCCCCTTTTCAGAGTGAGAGGTTGCGTCTCTCCATGGCCATACTAACTTATGCTGACTTAAAGAATATCTGGACTATGACCTAAGGTATGTCCACACGTTCTGCTCCGCAGACTCTATAATGACAACAAAAACGTTGCCAAAGCACACAGCAAGGGGGTTAAACTGCAACAAGAAGATCTGGCAGCACTTAACCGCCAGAGCCCTTGGCTCAGCAGAAATCATGGAACAGCACAGGCTTCCGTAAGACATGTGGCAAATCTCCATTAAAAAAATAATAAAAATCCTATCATTTGTAACCATTTGTGCTACCCACAGCACACTTACAACATGAGAAAATGAAAACCGATGAGAAGTTCGGAAGCGCTGCATGAGACCAAACCTCTGTCTTTTCATCCATCTTTGCCCGTAACAGTGACACCACCATATAGTTTAGTGATGGACACATTTGCAGGTATTTCTCTGGGAGAAATACCACTTGGTAAGTACACAGAGAGAAGTCTTGATATTGCAGGCTGTAGGTAAGTGTCACATGTGGAGGAGTGGGTGTGCTGCAAAAACTTCACAGATTGAGAGTTTAAGCACAGCTTCCTTCCTAGAGAAATTAACGTCCCATTTCAATGCTATCCATTGCTGCACACCAGTGATGCAAGCCTTTTGTAATTTTTAAGGGTAAACTTCAATTTACCATTAACTCTTCTTCTGCATTTTAAATTAGGAATGGTTTGGAAGCCATTCCTGAGAAATATTTTCAATAGAAGAGATGGGAAAAATCACTAGAAAAATAACCCTCATCTTTTATAAGCTTTTTATTTATCTTTATTTTTTCCTCAATCTTCTGACTCTAAAAAGCCTCATTACACACTTCATTAGTAGCTTTCTGAGGCCCTATAGTGTGGTAGCATCTACTCAGAGTCTCTGAGGGGTGAAATTGGAGATTTACTGAGGAGAGTTTGAGGGCTAATTACAAAGCCTTATCAACTAATAGTGCAATCAGTGGGCCACTGGCACAGTGATAGTGTTCTCTGCTGCAGTCAGTAAGATCTGGGTTAGATTAGTCCACAGGGTTAAGAGGGAATGCTGGTGAAGGGCAGCTAGGCATCTGGCTACCTAAGAAGTATCTTTTACGGGGTCGGAAGGCAGTCCCCATCCTTTCTTCCTTTGCAGAATAATAGGAAATGGTCTTAAGCAGTGTTAGGCACCTTGTTCTCTTAGGAGTAGCACAGTGTGAAACCCAGGGAGTAATTTTGCCCAGATCTCCTGCCTCATTGTAGCAAATACCAGATTTATGTTGCAGGGCTGAAATGTCTTAACCTGCATTAGGGACGGAAAGGGGATCCTGAGGTGCTGAACAAAGCGCAGAGTCTTCTCGGGAATAAACCAGGCTTTTGTCAAAAAGATGCAATTATGTGATAGATTGCGGTGAAAATGCAGTAAGATTCAGGCCAGTCTCGCAAGCACAAATACTGAGATCCAAGAGAAAATATGTTTCTGGTTTCGGATGCTTCTTCATTCCTGCTTTCAACTTTTCATTTGAAAAGGAGCAAGAGCTGCTTTTCTCATTTGTTTAGTTTTTAATAAAAACTAAATGAGACTATAAATTATGTGTGTAGAAACACTTCTCTTCAGGCGAGGATTTGAAAATGAAGATGCTTTTGGTTAAAAAGCAGAAATCATGTATATATTTTCACTTCTCCCCATTCTACTCTGGGGTTTTTTTTCCCCGAAATTATATAGTCTCATTAATATCTTCAACTTCAGCATGAGAAGGTCACTTATTTGATTAAGACCTATTGTCTGTACTTGTATGTTTAAATTAAGCTCATGTTCAGATGCTTTACTGAGTCCTGATGGTCTGTAGTTTACATTTGTTCTGCCCAATTATGATTTTTTTGCGTACGTACATGTATATGTACTGAAAGCAAATAAAAGGGAAAAAAAAAAGTGAGATAGTTTCCTGAAGAAAATTATGAATAGTTCAGTTCAATAAAGGGATTTAGGAACATGCGTCCAATATTTGAGTTCTGCTTAGATCCCCAGATCCATTTACTGAACTCTACCTGATGCTTTAAATGCCTCTAAGTTTTTGCCATAACATCTGCCTGAGTTTTGTTGTTGCTGACCAGTTGACTGCCTACTCTCCAGGGCAAGCTCAAAATAGGATATTGGAACAAGACTTTTAGAATTAGCTATATGTGCACATCTGTCACCTCTCACAAACAATAGCTCTGAGTTTAGATTTCCCACATCAGACTTTTTTTATTACACGCATATTCTGCGTGATTTGTCGTACAGGCTTGATTGAGCCTACGTCCTCTGTATTTTTGCAAGGAGTGATCAAACCACCAGACTGTTTAACTATTCCAGATGATTTCCTCTCATTCTCTTCTGCTTCATGTTGTACAAAATCCCTAAATGCTTACTGACGAGCAAGGTTCTCTCCTACCGGTGATTAGTAGGCATTTCATAAGGATGGAAACAGCAGTCTCCACCTCTTTCCTAACATATTCCTGTAATAAATCAAATATTCAATATCTTTCAGGCACCTTTTTAAAAAAAGGCTATGGGTCAATGATGAAATATATCGGCATCTTAAGAATCTAATTTGGCCCAAATTCTCATATCTATCACTGATCAAAGAGAAGCTCCAGTCTGGCAAAGATTAGAAAAGAAATTCTTTGCTACAGATAAATTCACCAGATTTATGTGTACTTTCAGTTTTTTCAAAGAACCAGACTAACTGTGCTATTCCAAAGGGAGAATCAGACTTAATGCCTATCCTCTGAGTTCTCCAATGGGCTGCACGCAGGCACGGCTGTGCCCCTTTGCAGAGCTCTGTTGGCTTCAGCAGGGATCCACGGAGACACAGAATGACTCGCAGCTGCTATACAATGGCACTGCTAGCCAAGCCTAATCATTAGATTCTGGTCGATGAGTTATTTCATGTACCTACAAAGACATAGTTAAGATAGATCCAGATAGAGAAATGAATATCCATTGAAATGCAAATCTCTCAATAAAATAGGTTTTGATAACTTATGCTACCTTGCTAATCCTAATGCACCTCCCTTTTAGGTGCCCAAGATGAATTCTTTTACAAATTTTATCTTTTTGTCCCAGAATGATACTTCTGAATTCCATATACTGATTTAAACAGAGATGATTGTACTTTCTTTAATGTTCCCATTCATTCTCAGATTTTGGGACAAATGCAGGCATGATCATGAAAATAAAAAGGTACTATTTTAGAATATTACAATTCCAAAAATTAATTTGATGGAAAATGGACTTACTTTATATCTGATGCTCCCTTAATAAACCTGATAGACCCATTCAGAGTGAGAAGGTGACTTTCTTGCTGCAACTTTTAGAGGCCTGGGAATATTCTCATTCACTTTTGGTACCTTCTTCACCCAGGCTGCACTGGTGGCTGAACATTTGACAGAGAACAGGCACTCTGGGGAGTGATGACTGTTTTGAATCTGATTAGATCAAGGAATGACCTTGGCAAGTGTATGACATCTGCTGCATTGTTGGCATCATGTCCATACTTTTTTAAGCAAAGGTATTAGGCTTATGAGAAAGTATATTATATCAATCACTTATTAGAAAATAAAATACAGTAAAGAAAAAAAAAAGCACAGTGTGACAGAGAACCCTTTCTCAGGACTCATACACCCCGTGTTCCTACTAGGGTTATCTTGACTGTCAAGTACTGCTGCTCAGGAATCTGAATTTGTAGGGAGAAGTTAAGGGGTTTCTTAGTTTTGATTTGACCCTGGCTTAGCTATAATCTGTAAAACCATGTCAGCCTCTAAATCTGTCATTTCAAGGTGTCCTAGAAGTGAAGCCATGTTGTTTTACTATCATACATACCTTTTCATGAAACGGCAAAAAGATTTGTCTTCTGCAAAACATGCAATGGTTGCATAAGTCACAGTACACTAGTGCACGTTGTAATTCTAGTTTACAGTAATACTTGTTATACAGCAATGACAACAGACTTCAGGAAACATGCCACAAACCATCCTGGGTGTTCATCGGCATCTGAACTCAGTGATGACAAAGGATGGGCTGAGTGCTGCACAAAGTGATAGACTTCAAACGAGTGGTGCAAGGTGCTGTGGTACAGACCGCTGCGGGAATGCCTCAGATCCCCCAGCACTAGATGCTGAAGCCGTTGGCCTGATTCAGACGCTATCCATGGTCATATAAACTTTCCAAAAGTTATATAAAACAATGGAATGCAGGGAAAAAACCCATAAAGCTAGTTGTTTAATGTGGATAAAGTAATGTAAGCATCTTACTCCTTTTAAAAATACACAGTTAATAGAAGAGAAACTAGATGGCTCAATAATAGATGGCTAAAGATGAGGAAATAAGAGTCCTTCCTTTATCATTAGTTAATGTTTGATTGCAGCTATTGGATTAGCTTCCATGATTGTTCCTTCCATTAAAACACGTTCTAAAAAGCTCTCTCGTTTTACAAGTCATCTGTTACAATGGCCTAAGGGGGGAAAAGATAAGGGCATGTAGATGTGCTTTCCATCTCCTGAAATCTCTTGAGAAACTTTACTTATATTGTAATCAAAAAGAGTTAGATAAACTTCTTACATTTTTACTGTACTGAGTCCTGTTAAAGTCAGCTACAAGACATAGCAAAACTCAGAAGGAAATTTGTTTTCTGGAGTCAAAAGAGTAAAAAATGATGTTGTCTTTTCTCTTTTTTTGGCACATCTTGTTGCTTGTTAGGGCTAAAGTAACAGGTATTTTACAGCAATTATTTTCCCCCATTCTGCTTTTAAATTTCAGTTTTGGTGAGGTGTGGGTATGAACGGTTAGTTTCTACAAGAAAGAGAAGAGTTTGTGCTCTTGTGGAAGCCAATGTCCCCAGTCAGGGAGCAGGATTAGACGGCTGTAGCAGGAGCGAGCTGGGCTCTGCTGACAGATGGGGGTGTTAAAAGTATCTTTGAAATCTGCACTGGACAGAAGTAGGACAAGTGGCCAAATGCTGGCTTCTGTGATGATGTTTTGGAAGATCTTGAGCAGGACAACTGTGAGCTGGGAATAAAGAGGATTCTAGGGAGCAGTAAGGATCTGGGTTGGTCAGGAATGAAGGGGAGCTGTACTTGGGGGTTTTGGTAAATGTGTGTTCTGGGGCTGGAGGAGGGGGCAGCTTTCAAGTAGGAGCAGCAGGGCATACGAGGTTTGAATACAGAGGCCTGAGTCTTTGCAGACTAGAGGAATGCAAGAAAAGGGAGGCTATGATGCAAGACTCCTAGAAACTTCTAAGGAGGAACTCTTTGCTGCCTCTTCCCTTATTCTTTATCTATGTTTTGCTGTTGGAATATTCAACCTAACCTCTTTCCCATTCACTCTATATCAGGGTGATGTACTGTCCCAGATACACTATCAGATATACTGTCCCAGATAAGCATGTCATACTGTAGTTCACTTTATGTGGTTATAATACAGTATTTTGTCCTCCCTGAATACACTCAGGCAATCCACTGAGCACTGAAAGTGCTGTTGCAAATTTAGCTATCTTCACTGGGAGTCATAAAGTTTTGCTTTTACAGTAGAGGTTCTCAAGAGCTGCAAGGTCATTACATGGCACTGCCTTATTCCTAAAACTTTCTCTAGGCTTTGAGCCTTGCTTGCAGCTGAGCGACTTCTCATTAAATTTATGACCTCTTCCTAGCTGCCCTGGACTTGCCCTAGCCAATGGAAAGGGGAAAGCAACCCTTGAGGGCAAAAAAGCTTTTAGAAGGGAATCCATTCCTAAGATCTTGTTTGTTTGGAAAAGCAAATGGGAACAGGACTGATATACCAATTTAACTTTTCCTATTAGTCTCATCCTCTTCCTCCTTTTCCATAGTACCAAACTTTAGAGTCACCTCTTTGATGTTAAAGTGTGTACTTGTGTGTGGTCCTGGAGATGAACCGTCAAACCATCTCATGTGCTCATGCTTGTCTTGCCCTTCTTCAGTGATCAGCTGAGAAATAAGATTATCTATTACAGAGCATAAAAGAAAATTGTTTTCTTTTATCAGGTGATAGAGCTGTGGTGTTTCAGAAATGAAGGTCAAGAATTTTGTTCGTAAGCTTATAGACGAGGTGGATGTCATTAAAAAGCCAGCATTTACCAATGCCACGTGTGGTGTGTGCTTTGTAGCTTTGTTGACAAGCATGAAAGTTCCTTGAGCAACAGATAATAACATTTGAGAGCAACTTCCTGATGTAACTTTTGGGCCTACGGTGTTTTGGTTCTGGATCATGTTTATAGCAAGATCATAATTTTTACCATGCATTGCGACATTTATCCTGGAAGATAACTTTGAATGTATATCTTAGAAATGAAAACTAATTTTTCTTTTTAATCAGGAAAATTTCAAAGTATTAATCAAATGGATGTGAAATTGCTTTTACAGCCTAATATATGTGATATTTCTTTTATTTTCCTACAGTCCTATTGCTCTCCTCTGATAAATGAAAATACATTTAACTATCAGGTGATGTCCAAACTCATCCATCAAAACTCAGCTGGTTAGCAGTACCATGGAATACTATTCTTCTTTCCCTAATAAATTATTACTGTAGAAATTGTTGATTGTATTTAGTGATAGCAATACCTTACAAGGATAATTAAATGCTAGGTTGTTGAGCATTCCTTAGCAAAGGAGACAGTTAATAGGAGCCAGTTTAAATTAATTATTTGTAAGTAGTTTATAAAATAATTAATAATTTATAATTTAATTCTATTGCCTCTATCTTTTCTTAATGCGGTCCGTGTTTTAATGAAGAAACCTCTAATGTCTCTTTCACAAACTGCTTCTGAACTCAGAATCCGAGGTTTTACCACCTGATGACAAGCAGAAGGTCCAGAGAGGACTCATCTAACTGTTTTGAAAAATAACTACATTAACAATACCAGACAGATTTAGTAAAGCATATGCAAGGAATCAGAATGACACAAAGCAGGTGACAGTCATCAGCCTGCTTCCTATAAACAAAAGGAGGTTTACTTACATTTAACAACTAAACAGAGGTAGGGAGGCTCTACACCACTTTGCCTAATCTATTTATTTGTCTTCATACTGGTGGGGAAAAAAAAAATGCTGCTACCGTTCTTGTTTTCATCATCTAAAACCAAATTAGACCCACTATCAGACAGCTATCTTGATCTGCAAATCACTTTGTCTATAATGATTTAATTAACCTGTGATCACATGCCTGCATCAATCTCATACATTTTCATTTTGGTTTTAGGAGTTATAGCATAGTTTCTACATAGTTTACCTCTGTCTTGAGGTTACAGAGGTATTCCATAGAAGGCACTGATTAAAGACAGGAAGAAAAAGATGATTGTCCTCCAGGGAAATTGCTTAAAAGTTTAAAAAAAAAAAAAATGCCTGCTTTTCACAAAGATGAAAACAAGAAGAAGGAGGTGGCAGCAGTCCATCTTAGAGAAGCAGATAGCCCAGCCATTGGCAGATGCACTGAGCAAGCAAGGCTACATCTATGTTGACCCTGAGATGGCCAAGCCAGGGAGAACACATGGAAATGCTTGAAAACGGATGTCCCAAGTATGAGGTTGGGGAGGTCTATAAATCCCACCTGCTCTTGCAGCTGGTGGTGTGAGGGACCCTGGGTCGTCTCACATGTCTGACATCAAAGGACATGGCCACACACAGAGATGGAGCTCAACACTATTTTCTGCTGTAGTCAGATACATGATAAAGGGTCTGAGATTCCTCCCTGAGCGCTCCTCAGGGAATGCTTCCAGCCCAAACTCAGGTTGTGTCCACTTAGTGAGGAAGGCTGAGTCCTTTCTCAAGCACCAGCCTGTGGTCATGCTCAATGTTTGATAAGTATGGTCTGAGAAACAATGTCCTGGTTTCTGCCTCATTTTGCACCAGGAGTTGAACCTGTGGCTCTCATTCACTGAGTGGTCTGGTCCTTCCAGAGAGGAAGTTTCCCCTTTCACAGGGAAATTTCCGACAGCCCAGACACGTCACAGCCACAGCTGTGCTGAGTAACTCTGCCAGCTCGGCCTCAAATAGCTGTATTGCCGATACTGATAGACATTCAACTGGCACAAATCTATTGTTCCCAGAAACTGTGTTTTTGTTAAAGCTACCTTTAAGGAATAAATATAAGAAATGCCTATTTACCACATGAAACCCAACATTTTCTGAAGCATGAATTAATTTGTGCACTGCTGTTTAGGGATGAGTGTCACATGGCTCCTAAAATCTGATTTTCAGAAGTTCTGAAAACCCTGGTAAATCTTGGTCACAACTTTTTCTTTTCTTTTTTTTTTTTTAATTTTGTATTCAAAGCAAAGTTCTTCTCTTAGGGTTCTTTTATTTTCCTGGAATGACAGATAAACCATGCATTTGACATAAAACTTGAAGACTAACATACCCTTGTAGTGAAAGCATACTGAAAGGGGCTCGGTGTGGTGTTACAGTGCCAGTCCTCCAAACTGGGAGATGTGTTGTAAGAAAAGCATTTCTAGAGCTTCATGCAGTTGCTCTGAGTACCTTATTAATCTATTTTTTTAGCTGAACATGGGATATTTTGATCTTTTGTAAAAATATATCAGTCCTTTGAAGATAAAAGGTCTCTTGATGCCTAACACCTTGATGAAAAACAGATGACAAGTAACAGATTTTATCTATGAAGAAACGTTTTTAGTTACTTTGGTTCATGCTTTAGCTCTGGTTCTTGTTCCTGTTGACCTAGCCATTCTCTTTTAGTAAAGTTCAACATTAATAGCCGGGAGGATTGGTGATGTTTAAATACAGCAAAGACTTAAAATTTCATATCATCTAGGTAGCAGAATTGCAGACAGATTCTCTGCTTGTGCTAAGGCATTTGACTACAACAGATCTATGATGCTTTATATAGAGAGATTTTGACCCTGGGGAATGGATTTGTGAGTCTCATACAAATTGCTGTCTTTAGTGTCCTAACTGATTCCATCTGTAGTTTTACACCCTTTCCTTTTTTCTTCCTCTTTCCTTTGTAGTCAGAGCTACCTTCAAACTGCAAGTGACGTGCCTGGGGGTCACAACCTGGATCCCTCTGCAAACTACAATTCCCCAAAGTTTCGCTCAAGGAATCAGAGCTATATGAGAGCAGTGAGCACGCTCAGTCAGGCCAGCTGTGTTAGTCAGGTGGGAAATTCTTGTTATAACTTTTCTTATAGGTTAATCACAGATGCGAGAGTTGTTACTAGTGGATGGTTTTAGGGTATTTTTAAATTAATATCAAACTGAAGATGTGAATTGTCAAAGTAATTCAGTTCTAAAGAATGTAATCCTTGTTCAAAATTTCAAGAAAATACTGAATGCTAGAAGCAAAGGGACACTATCGTGCATAATATTTTCCATTTATTTTTCATTAAAAATATAAATACTGGTATTTTCATTTTCAGTCTACATTAAATATTTAAATGTTAAAAAGATTCAGACTGAGCATAAGGGGCACACTCCTACAATACTCATCCTCTGTAAATATCTACTCTGATTTCAGTAAATGTGGGTTGCCAGATTAAGATATAGGTTGAAATAATTATGCTCCAAAGGAGCAATGATTCATCTCTAAACTCAATCCCTCACTCTTCTTGGGTGAAAGAATAAGTCCCATCAATTATTCTATGTATGGGGACTTCTGAAAAGAGACATTTTTCCACCCTGCTGGTTTTATGTTGGTTAGTTAGTACTAATTCATGTTGAAGTGAGATCTGAAGCGTAAGAAGCCTTACGAAGTACGTGCATGTTCTGTTTAGCAGAGGACTTTACATAAAATTTCTTATGTTTCTAATGTTCATTGGTCCTGACATTATTTCCCTGTGTTGCTTCATGACAGGTGGGCCCTGTCCTCTTCTCAGACATATGTTGCTTTATTTTTCTTTGACCATTTAGTGAGGCATCTAAGGGTATAGTAGCTAATTATGCACAATGGTTATGTTAAAAAAAAAAAAACCAAAACCTTTTTTAAGCAATTTTATATTCACTTACATTCAATTTGTATTGCATGGCTATTCAGGCCTGGATTCAACTCATCTAACTTGTGGCTTTTAACCGAGGCGACTACTAAAGCTTCCTCTGTAGTTAATGGAGTGAAAGAGTTTCTTCCAGGACAATGCACATCCCAAGTGGGCTGAGAGCCCTCTGGAAATGCTTGTCAGTCTCCACTGACTGTAGAGAGTTGGGAGGGACTAGTTGCCTGACTAATGCCCTTCAGTCAAATTCCTTAATTTATGTGGGATAAATCTAAGTATAATCTTGGATAGCACATATCAGAATTAGAAACAGTCAGTCATTTTCCAAACCTTTCATTATTTTTCATAACTCCCTTGTGAAACCTGTCCCCATCATTTTCATGCTTTGGTTTTCATTACCCTGGTTTGGTTATTTTCTATTTTTATTACACTCTGGTTTTGAGAATGTTTCACAAGAATTAGATCCTGCATTCAAAGCAAGTGCTGTTGGCTGTCATCTAACAATGCTATAATATGGAACTATTCTAACATCTTCTGCCTCTTTGACTATGTGCATGAGGATGTTCACTGAGCTGTCCATAATGACTAATTGGTTTCAGCAGTGGTTAAAATTCTTCATTCCAATGTGCATTACCTGGAAAGATTTCCACAATAGATTTCATTTGCAGGTAGATTGCTCAATTGGCCAGATGAACTAAACCTGCTGGATATAGTTCCTTACTTTCTTTTTCAGTTTCCACTAAACTATGTAATTTTATGTCGACACATACATCCTACCTCACAGTCCAGCTTTTTCCAGACCTGTAAGAAATGCATTTAATAGATTCTACACAAAGTAAATGTATTAAAATAACAAGTTCTGAACCTTTTCTGTTTCCTACTCTTTCTTCCATGTCACCATCATCTTCTTGTCCCATCTATATAATAGCAGTTTGTATTATTTGTGATATTTTTAATGCCTTTTTTGAGATCCTTTCTTTTTCACTCTTGACCAAGGGTAGAGTCAAGAAAGATGCTGGGTTCCATGGTTTATATTTTTAATTTACATTTTTAAACTTTTATTTTTCTATTGTCAATGACCTTAGTTTGAAAGAAGTGGTTAGGACTTAAAGTGTTTATGGACTACATTACCATAAATTTCCTGATCAATAATGTATGCAAAATATTTCAGAGTAAGTTTTTTTTTTTTAATCTTTTCAAGATTGCATTAGTCTACTTAACTTTATTAGAAGCAAATTTTATGAAGGGTAATGCAATTCCTTTCAGAAGAGATTTAGTAGCCAAAATGTCTTACATGGAATTTAAATATCAGTTATTCATTATCATCAGAAGTCCCATATGAAATTTCCATTTACTTAATCAAAACCCTAGAACATTTGAAACATTTGCACTCACCCTGTTTCCATAATGAATAATGTACTAGGAACAGTAATAATGAAAATAGCACTCAGCAGCCATATAGAAAAAGTAATATCAACCGGATGTGCTGTTTAGTGACGCTACGAATGTAATTTGGTATTTATACTGATTCTAATTTATAGCACTCTCTTTTTTAAAAAAAACCAACTTATTATCAGGAGGTCATGCGTTTGTCTGTCCAGTGTTAACTTCCTGTCTGAGTTTGGATAAATATAATTTTAAATTATTCAGGTACATTCACACATAGTTAGGGCTGACTTCAGATTTAATGTTTAAATGATCGAGGTAGAATTTAGGCACTCATCTTCAAAACTGCAATAGACAGTTCCCTACCGAGAGGTTCCCTAAGCCTGGCCAGCCTGCCTAAACCCTGTTTATCATGAAAGCTACCTTAAAATGTACAGCTTTGCATCGTGAACAACCTGCAGGGCAGGGTCAGCAGGTAGATGCTGGCTCCTGCGCAAGCCCTGCGGGGAGCTGGAGGGTGGTGCTGAAATCCCCCAAGGGGCCAAGCTGGTAGGTGATGCAGGCATATCTAGGGTTCCTCAGCACACCTGGTAACAGAAGTATCAAACTTAAAATAAGGCTGCTGAAGAAAAGGCAGCAGTAGTGGCTGCATCTCGTTTTTCCATGGTAGTTGAATGGCTAACCCAGTTAACCAGGGAATGAGTTTGGTGTGGGGCCCTTCTCAGCTAAAGGTGGTCCAAGCTTTACTTTCTCATCTGACCACTTTTCACTCTATTTCAGACAATGGTTATTCTTTCACATCCTTCACTGGACACAGCTCTAGATGCAATATTTCTCAAACCTTTCAGAAGCATCACGTCCTCTAAACTTGCACATCTTCAAGTATGAGATACTTCCTTGAGCCCCTTTATAGTGAGAGGAAGATAACAACCTGCCACACAGGCTAAATGTCCACATGAGTAGTAACTTTGCCAATACGTGAGGAGCCGAGGCAATCCACACTCACTTTTTGTGGGCTAGTATTAGTATAGCTGATTTCTGTTCTCCTCTCCTGGCAGAACATGGATTTCTATCAGCGCAGAGTGATCTTGTTGGTTACCGTTAAATCATGTATTTACAATCCTCTGACTATGCCAAAAGATATTAAATGTAAAATTAATTGTATGGCATGTGTGATGTACTTAACTATATACTTATAAACAGCTGATGTAAGTTAAAAAATGTGAATGTGATCAGAAGGGATTACTACATTTTAACTATTTGCTAAAACAGTTCTTCATCAATGTACAGGTGTCCGTTTGAGATGTTGAGGCCGTGATGATCACAAAAAAGCAAGTCAAAAATCAAATGCATTGTTGTTGTTTATTCAGATGAGTGAAGCAGAGGTTAATGGGCAATTTGAATCGGTGTGTGAATCAGTGTTTAGTGAAGTTGAAGCTCAGGCAATGGATGCCCTTGACCTCCCTGGATGTTTCCGAACAAGAAGCCACAGTTACTTGCGTGCCATTCAGGCAGGCTATTCCCAAGATGATGAATGTATACCTGCGATGGCATCTTCCAACATCACCTCAACTATCAGGTCAACCACAGGTAAGCGAATCTACACTGACCCTTTCACTCTTCTGCATGTAAAAATATGCCGTCTTGTTTTGTAAAAGGATGTTTGACATTGGAAACAATTTCCCTGTGTAGTGGTAACATTTGATACCAGTATTCTTAGGTTTGTCATACTGTACCGTTGTGGCTACAGCTTGGAATAAGCTCCGTTTGGAGAGAATCCTGCAAGCATAATACAATGGACCCGGACTTTTAACCTCCATTTCCCATACATACGGTTATCCAGGTGCAAATATAAAAATGCAAGTGCAAATGGTATCATTTAGATATTGTTAGAAATTTAGGTATTTTTATCTATCAAGTAATTGATCTTCTAAATGAGATCAGTTGCACTGATTTTAATTTAGGTCCTTAAAGTACCAAAAGAAAAAGAGAAGCAAGTTTTTAATTATTTGGTCTAAACACTTACAGGCAATTAACTGGGAATTAATTACTTACTTTTACAAAAGGTGTAACCAGTTGTATCAATACACTGAATCATAAACATTATGGTAAGCTTCACACATCTACTATTACTCATCAGTAACCCTTAGCATTCGTTGTTATACCATTCACTTTCAGGATTTTTAACATTCTCCTGGCAACTTTCTTTTCTCTTATTAGTTGCTTAGCAAAAATTATAGCTTTATTCATTTTAGAGTATTAGCATTTAGCATTGGTAGAGAAAAGATTGCACAGATAGCAGTTAAATAATTAAAATGAAATCTGTAACAAATACATATTCTTTGTCGAGTGATCCAAATTCCCTTTTATGTTTCCAAATATGTTAATGTCAATTTCTAATTATGATATCATCCTTGCCACACACTATTAAATTGCAGTGCAGGCCACCCATCTACAAAAGGTAAAAATCGAGCTCGAAATGTATCATGCAAAAATACTTTTTAAATTATTTGCTTGACACATCTGTTGTATAACAGAACAGTGGGAGCTTAGAAGGGAAGTAAGCTGAGGTTGAATAACATAAATTTGCATTCCAGAAGTGGCATAAAATGTTATTTTATCTTAAGCATAGTATTTTAATTGCTATATATAAGTTTGGTGAAAACCAGAAGTTGTGGCTTACAGTGCCACCCTTAGGGATGTTTCTGTCCTTTGCTTAATAGAGATGCTATCATGCTATAAAATGAGATTTTAATGCTACCCCAGAGACTAATTTTCATCTTTGTCATATAGTACTGTGTGATTATTATGAAGAAACCTTCCATGGCAAAAGACACAACTAAATATCTATTTTGGTCTCTGACTCCAGGTACTAAACTGGAATACTTTTAGAATTACTTTGGTTACCAAGTTGGTTGGTTTGAACCTAAGCTGTCTTGAGTTTCTATGCTAGATAAGCCCAGAATTCTCACTGAAAGGAATTTATTTAATTTTCTCTAGAGCAACAAAGCTGAATAATAGAATATGTTTGGGAAAATAACCAGATTAGGCAGTAAATATGTTTGCATCCCAGTGTTTTAATACTTATGACAAATGTTTTGCATTGATTAGCCGTCTGCTGGTTAAATACTGTGGTTTTGAAAACTTTAACCTTTGTTTCACACATGGCTTCTCCCTCGTCTCAGAAATGATTTATCAGATAGATTTTCTTGCCCAGATATGTAATCTTTCTGCTTTGTGGTGAGGTGATATTGGCATTGTGGAGAAAAATGATGATTTGAGATGTTTTCCTGAGCCAAAACTATTTCCAAGCCTATGGACTGTGTACAGTTTTGGTGTCGTTCTGTATTCAAAATAATAACTCTGTACCACTGGGCAAGTTTGTCCTCAGTTTCTATGTACGATAAATATTCAAATTAGAAATATTTATATCTGATTTAGAAGAAGAGTAAGGATTATGTGATTCACTGTTAACTGAAAATTTCAGTTGCCAAATAAGTTCTCATTTTTAAAACCCTAGGGTTAACTCTTCCATATTT
Organism: Grus americana; assembly: GCF_028858705.1. NCBI lineage: Eukaryota > Metazoa > Chordata > Aves > Gruiformes > Gruidae > Grus > Grus americana. The sequence continues at coordinate 22,945,144 of NC_072854.1, forward strand.
CTCTCCTCAGCCCCTGTCACTTTGGAGGGAGATGTTTCGTTTCCTATCATTACCATAATTAAAAAAAAATCTTACTTCTTCAGCCCTCTCTGAAAATTGTAAAAGAAGCAGTTGCCTGAAATGTGAAAATGGTGTTGGCAGATATTTGACACTTATACAGGCTTCATTCAAATAAATGTCAAAAAGGTCGAAGTTTCACATCAACCTTCAGTTCCAATTCAGTCTTTTGAATTCTCAGGAAAATTACATTACATTAATTCCTTTATTGCTTCTGATGTAACAAACTCTTCTTGGCAAAGAAACTAAAGCCATTTCTTAGAAAATTAACAGGCATTGCAATTTAATTATTACTTGAAATTTTAGTGATATAGGTCATGACTGCCTCTTATCGATGTTGTAAAGCAATTAAATCATAACACACAGCCTTAGCTAAAAATTAATTCATGTAACTAAAAATGTAAATCTAAAATAAAAAATGTAATATTTGATCTATGAATTCAATTACAAAAGTATGGAATATATATTTGCAGCATGCAGTTTCCTAAAATGTTCCTAGATGCATTGACAGCTTTCAGAAGGTAGGAAGGTTGCAACTATAATGAATGTTAGGTGGGACATTATTAATGGACTCTGTTAACAGGGTTTTCTAATAGAAGGAGAAAGAACCTCTGGTAAGCAGCTCTTCTTAAATGCATACAACTTTACAGAAAAAGCGCAATGGTTCATTGGTAACATCTATGGTACTAATGAACAGATAACTTTTGCACGGACCCATGTAGTTTAATTATTTGTGGAACCAGGTTTCTCCACCTCTGATGGAGACCGTGTGACAAGACATAGGGCACTGTCTGCTGCCCCGGGTGTAAATGAATGAGCCAAGTGACAACGCAGAGGAGGCAGCCAGCGTTGCTGGCACACTGTAAGCTAGACCTGGATTCTGTGTGACCCCTGCTAAGACTCATTGTGGTTAGGGCATTTCTAGCCATCCTGTTTCATTTTGTAAAGAGATAATGAACCCAGTAAAAAATACTTCATGTTAAAAGCCCTGAATGACAGCCTATGCTTGTTGTCTCTGAACTGTATCCAGTTGCAGCTGTCAGATGCACAGCTGAGAAAATACAGCTCCAGCTGCTGCTGCCTCCACCTTGTCCCTCCATCACCGACAACATGTAATTTCCTGAATGGGAAGTCACAGAATGCAGTAGTCATCCTAACTACTACTGCCTTACATCTTTGCTATTCTTGCAAGCAATGCTTCACTTTGCAGGAAGAGTTCATAAAATCTGGGTCGCTTTTCCAAGTCCAGCTTGGTTCCCCATTGTCTAAGTATATCTGCACGTATGTATGCTACGCTGGCAGCTTGGAAGGCTCCTTCCTGGTAATGTCTGGGTAGTGTAGCAGAGTGCTGCGGGGAGGTGTGCAAGGTACCTGAGGTATCGGAGCTGTGTCACCACCAGTTCAGTGCGTAGAGAGCCCTGGCTGTATAGTGCTGTAGGGAAACAGTGCACCGGGCTGGGAGCAGTACCGCAGTAACACATTATCCCACCTCCAATACCTGGCTGTCTTACTGAAAAGCAAGTAAAATACCCTGGTGCAACGCTGGATTGTACTATAACAACATAACCAATGAGGAGGTCTGGAAGATCTTAACCACTCTCTGTTTTTTTCCCCTTTGCCTGAGAAGATCAACTTATTTTTTTTATATATCCTATGCGTAGAGAGAGTCCTCTGTATGACTTATTCCATATGTTATAGAATATTTCAGGATGTTTCCTCACAGTTTTTCCTGCTGATGTTGTTTGATTTTACTGTGAATGCAGAAATACTTACTGAGCTGCAGTGATACTGGACGTAGCAGTTAGGAAGGTCTGTTGTGAAGCAGAAGAACGTGTTAAAATCCCTCCTCTGAGACAGAGAGTAATTTGGTATTTACTCCTATGGCCATCCAGGATATCCTGAACACCAGGTTATCATGTGTTCAGATGTGGAGGGCACACTCAGCTTCTCCTGATGGCATTATTATATATTGTATAAAACACTTTCATCTTTATTGAGAGAGACACTGCCGCTCTAGCTCACTGCTCAGGACACTCACCCATCAGGTGGGGTATCTGCTCAGTGAATATTGCTTTTGTATGCAAACTGAAACAGCTAAACCAGAAAAGACCAAATATCCTATAAGGAGGAACTGATGCACTCCAGTCAGAGGTACGAAATCCTCTCCAGCGACAAGCACTGACTGAGCGGCCTCAATTAAGTTCTTCAGCTTTTAGGCCTGATGAATAAAAGGAAGTATCTTCAGTTTCTTGAAACTGCTTCACATTTGCCTCTAACTCAAGTTCTTTGGCTACAACTGTATTTTTTTGATGAATGGATTAATGATAAAAAAAAATCCACCTAGCTATGGACTTCAGCACTCTGGGGATTGGGTCACAGTCCATAAAGGCATCATGGTTTCTGTCCTATGTTAAGTGTCAGACCAAGATCACTTCTGCTTCAGGGATTTCCAGCCGATCCTGAGAGAAACTTAGCATGAAGCACTGCTGATTTCAGGGGATATAGTTACTAGCCTTAAGTGGCCAGTACACTGCATTACAATAACTTATTTTTTCTAGAAAATGTAACATAATGCATACCTGTCAGATCAGTTGAATAAGCACCTCCTTTTATCTAATTGATAGTAGGTAGCTCTACTAAACTCCTGCATACTGAAAAAGATGAGAAGTAGGGAAGTGTCTTTTGTCCATTTTACTTTTCTCAGCCATTAGGACTCTGCTTGGCAACGAGTAAACTTCAGAGAATTCCACATTTACTGAACTATTGAGCACTAATTCCAAAACCAATTAATTCAAACAAGGTCACATTGCATGAAGGAGTTTTCAATTACAGCTCATACAATTACTCAGAATGCCTGAGGAATTGCAGGTTTCCTTTCTCCTGACTAAAAGCTATTTTCAGCTTTCCATTTTTGAAATAAGGGGCTACATAGGGTGAATTTTTAGAGCACATGGTTGATATTCAGCCACAAAACTCTCATTGCCAGGAAATAGATTGCATGGTCATGTACCTACAAACATAAAAGCATGAGAATATGATATTTCATCAAGAAGTTGTTCTGTTCCATAGCATAGCTACCCCTGCAGGTCCCAAAAGGACTGATTCTCTGGATGCTATCTGAACACTAATGACAGTAGTTGTTCTTTTTGTGGGTTGTTTTGTTGTGGGTTTTTTCAAATATATGAGGATATCAAGGGCAGGCAAAAGTTTAAGTCATGGTGCTACTATCTATGGAGCTAGTGGAGTTCAGTGAAGGGTCACTAAGAAGACTAAAGATCTCAAGCATCTCTCCCATGAGGAAAGGCTGAGAGAGCTGGGACTGTTCAACCAGTAGAAGAGAAGGCTCAGAGGGGATTTTATAAATGTATTTAAATATAAAAATTGGAAAAACACACTCCTTAGTTCCTAAAAGAAAAAATGTTTTAGGATCAATAAATGTGTGATTTTCTCAAGAATGAAATATTTTATCCATGTGGCTGCTTGGACCTTCTTAATCCAATGCACTATTGCTAGGAAAACCCAGCCAAATGGGGGAAAACATATACATGAAGTAACATCTCCACAATTTCTGTTTTCTCTAAAGAAGTAAATGCTGAGTCTTTGTACTGGTATTCATTGCTAAGTAACAGCTAGCAGTGGTATCCACAATAGGTATGTTTAAAACCACAAAACCTTAAGTCCAAATAAGATATAGAAGGCTGTTTTCTCAATTATAATTTGCCTATTGACTTTGTTTAATTACTGTTGGGGCTCCAAGGAATTATCTGGCACTCTAATTCTCTGCAGGAAACATACCATCTATCTGTGGGAGCACTTGGGGATCCTGCATTAATACTTTGATGCTATGCCAACTTGTGTGCCTATACTGCGAGAATAAATCTTATACTAACAAATGATGAGCCCAGTTCTACACTTGGATACACACACATCATTTTCATTGCTCTGGGTATATCTGGGGGGAATAATTAGTCTTTAATTCTTCTAAATATATTGAAATTCTGCTGCTATTCTGACCCTGCTGTTTAATAGCAGCTCTACATGGTGGAAGTGGCCCTGGGAGTCACTGGGATGAAGGTGACACAAGCCCTTTGGTTTGAGGAGTTCATCAGAGGATGGCCAAGGGGCCATTGCAACTGTTCATAACTCTGGGATTCCCTGAGATGGAGTAAGGGCTGTGCTAATCAGGGCTGCCTGGCCGCCTGGCCTCTTCAGGCTGATGAGGCATGAAAACAGTTGGAGCAGTAGCCAGGAGCTTTTCATAATTCTCATTCTCCTTGGTACAGATGATCTGCAGAGGCAAAGATAAAAAATGAAGTCGCTGCCTTCCATCTATGGTTAGTTTAAAAAATGTGTAATGAGTGTTTCTCCCTTGCTCCTGCTGTTCTGTGCTTGACATAATTCCTCTGTAACCTATTAGATTTGCCAGACAGCTGGTTCTTTTTTTATTTAAAAGGACAACCATGCTCCCTTCCCTGGCAGAATTTGGCTTCGAAGCTGTTCTGTAGGATCAGTTTTCACAGAGTTTTCTCAGCTTCATTTTCTGTATCATATTACAAGGAAGAAAAAAAAAATCATGGAATCATAGAGTGGTTTGGATTGGAAGGGACCTTAAAGACCATGTAGTCCAACCCCCCTGCCATGGGCAGGGACACCCTCCACTAGACCAGGTTGCCCAAAGCCCCATCCAATCTGGCCTTGAACACTTCCAGGGATGGGGCATCCACAACTTCTCTGGGCAACCTGTTCCAGTGCCTCACCACCCTCACAGTAAAGAATTTCTTCCTAATATCTAACCTAAATCTACCCTCTTGCAGTTTAAAACTGTTACCCTTCCTCCTATCACTACACTCCTGGATAAACCATCCCTCTCCAGCTTTCCTGCAGGCCCCTTTAGATACTGGAAGGCCGCAATTAGATCTCCCTGGAGCCTTCTCTTCTCCAGGCTGAGTCATTCAAGGAAGATGATTCACTGCTCAGGTGTTTGATGCCTTCCTGACATGATAGAAGCTAACAGTGGCAGAGGTAAATCTCAGCCCAGCTATTCAGCTTGAGTTTGCCAGAGGGTTTTGTCCTCAGGTGGGTCTGTGTGGCTGTGGGAAGCTCACAGGATGGATGAGCCTGGGAGCTCCAGTTCACAGTGCTTCCTTTTACTTGTAGTGAGAAGGAAGGCAGGACCTGCCAGGGCTTCTCCTTCTGTGTTCCTCAGTGAATGACAAAAAACTCTAAGGAGCCTTCTCAGAAGCTCTGCATGTATTCAGTCCTGGTTTTTGTGGAAGGCGTATATGTCGGGAGCCGTAATGATGACGTGTGCACTGGAACTACAATGCTTGCTGTGCTGGGTATAGAGACACCATTTTGTTTGCATTCTGACAGCAATTTTTACTAGCTCACATGTAATATTTCATCCATCAGGGCCTCAGCTCATCAGTTAATGTAACTAAGCATAACTTTCTTGAAGATGACCCAGTTTTGCTTGCTGACAAACTGGCCTTTAGTTTTGTTACACTTTCAGTACAACAGGGGTGTGGACTATGCTCTGCTTTAGCTCCTTCACAATTCAAAAAATTCTTCCAAAAGCCTGTGTGTGCAGCCACAGGGGAATTCCTCTCCAGCTTGTCCTAGAAAAGGCACAGGGGCCGATAGAGGGTATGTGTGAAGAAAGACAGCTGCACTTCAAAATAACAATATACTCCTTTACGGCAGGTCAGGTCTCACTTCCAGAAGGACCCTTCCACTTCTAGAATGTCCATTGGATAGTAATGCTCTGACTTACAGAGTTGAGAGCTCAAAACCCAGCAGCATCATTTGCTGCACCTAAATACAGGGCTGGCAGCCTGCAAGTAGCTTTCTGAGCAGTGGTTTTGACACTGATACTGACTCCATCCGTATCTTGGGTAAAATGATTTCTCAGTTTGACTATTGCCTGTATTGTTAACAATCTCGAAAGCACACTCTGAGACTGTGTCCAGACTTGTAGCTCTCTGTGGATTAAAAGAATGATTTAAAGCTATTAAATTATCTTTAATTAAAATATTTTGTTATCACTTTAATTCTTTAATGTAGCACCATTATCATAATGCACTGTTAAAATTATTCTACCATGCAACACTTCCTTAAGATTAAGTGAACAAACTGTTTTCCTCATCCTATTCAGTTTAGAATTACTTACTGTAGGTTAAAGAAAATCACAATCTGCACATACTTACTGTAAGAATGAGAATAGAAAATAGACAAACAAAACCAATGATAAGCCTACATAATATGTCTGTGAGTGGGTTTAGGAGGCTGATGGAAATTATTTGACTTGAGTGATAAGTGTATGTGGAAGTTCAAGAAGAGATTTATTTTTTTTTAAGTACAGAATTACAGCAATATTGGTTTGATTCTACTGAAAAACATTTTCAAATTTTATATTTTATTTCAATGTGAAAAGAGTAGCCCAGTAAGAGTGACTCTTAGCTTTTGGAGCTCTTTTTCTCTTTGTCTGTTACAGTTTTGATGATGTGACAAATGCAATCTGTATTCCTGAAAATCTGCACGTACATTCTGTAAATGAAATAGAGTATAGTTAAAGGTACATTTTTCCTTCCTGCAATGAAAAAACTGAGATGGTGTTTTTCAATTCAACTTCAGTATTTTAGAGGCACATAGGAACTGTTTAGAAGAGGAAAACAGCTGTCAGCACTTTGCTTTGCTGTCTACAGGATGCTGGTTAGGCTATAATTTCTCGCTAATTAACTGATCTAAAATAGAACCCTTTGTAACTAGTCCATCAGCAATCCATGAGGTGTGTGTTGCCCACATCTCTTTTAACTTTGGCAAAGGCTTACCGTTTCTGACCTTGATGTCTTGTTTGATTTGCATTTCTGTTTTGAGACTAACATTAATTACACTGTCAAAACAGATTTTATCGTTTACGTAACATGGGCTGCCTACAGACCTAAGTTTCCTCAATATGGAGGTAGCAACTTACGCACTGAATGACTTGATTACAGTAATTCCTTTTATACTGTTCTCCTCCTGGGAGACTGTAGAGTGTACTTAGACTCCAGCTTTTTTCCAAATTTAGTGGTCACATTTCCACTTAATTGTTAGTTTCCTGTACAAAATGAGGTAGATAGACAGAACTTAAGCCTAAAAGGATCTACTCTGAATATTGAGTCTAACCTGATGCATGCACAGATTTAACAAAACAAACAAACAAACAAACAAACAAACAAAAACCCAACCAATACCTCATCCGGTAATTTTGCCTTACCCCGGTAAATTCTGATTGAAGTTACATGTCATGCTAATGATTTCAGTCTGTCTTCACAAGTGCTATATAGATTCTTACAAGTGCTATATAGATTCTGTTTAGCAGAGAGATGACAAAACCAGATGCTGCTTAAAAAATAGCATTTTATATAGGATTTGTATGACAGCAGTGTCTCAGTGACATGCTATTTTGAAAAGCTCTTTTAAAAAGTCATATATGAGAAGCACAAATCTTGCCTATGTCAATCATATGCTACGATAATGGTCCAGATCCTGAGTTTGCATGAACTGGTCTGATTCCACTGACTTCAGTATCAATAACTTCAATCGATAACTTCAATAACTTCAATCAATAGGCTTGCTTTAACAGCCAGCATACAGGGGATGTGGAGCAGAGGAGATGAACCTCCCACCTTTCCAATGAATGCGGTAACGGGACACAGGAGAGATTATGTCCCAGTGCATACCAGAGTCCTACCAGTGCTGTCACAGGGACAGAGGATTTGGCTGGAGTTTATCTCACTCCTTTAGGCATTTCAGAATTAGATGTCCTGATCTGAGCTGGTTGTCCTTGGTTCCCTTTATGGTTGATGGAGAAAAATAGGCACCTGCATAGGATGATTCATTTCCTGGTAAAATAAGCATCTAAGATGGGTGAGACTTGCCCCCAGAATTGCTTATTTTTCTCCCAGTAATTCTAAAAGAGATCAGACAACTAACTTAGACTTGGATGACTGTTTTTAAGTGACTAATGTGAGATGAGATGGATTCCCATTTATAGTTTTCAAATACTGACTGTTTCTTGAAGGTATGTGTGGTGGGTTGACCTTGGCTGGATGCCATGTGTCCACCAAGCCGCTCTATCACTCCCCTCTTCAGCAGGACAGGGAGGGAAGAAAAATAAGATGGAAAAAAAACCCAAAACTTGTGGGTCAGGATAAAGGCAGTTTAATAAATGAAAAGCAAAAGGCCATGTGCAGAAGCAAAGCAAAACCAAAAGATTTATTCTCTACTTCCCATCAGCAGGTGATGTCCAGCCACTTCCCGGGAAGCCAGGGCTTCAGTATGCATAGTGGTTGCTCTGGAAGACAAATGCCATAAATATCAAATGCTCCCCCCGTCCCCTCCCTTCTTTCAGCTTTTTATTGCTGAGCAGGCACCATATGGTATGGAATATCCCTCTGGTCAGTTTGGGTCAGCTGTCCCAGCTGTGTCCCCTCCCAAGATCTTGCCCACCCCCAGCCTACTGGTGTGTGGGGGGAAATGCTGGAGAGACAGCCCTGGTGCTGTGCCAGCACTGCTCAGCAGCAGCCAAAACCCTGGTGTGGTATCAACACCTTGCTGGCTATCAATGCACAGCACAGCGCTGTGAGGGCTGCTACGGGAAAATTAACTCCATCTCAGCCAGACCCAATACAGTATGACATCATTCATTGTTACTAAAAGACCCTACTTTAAAAACTGGCACAGGATAAATGCAGCATTTTGCCCCCATGGACTGTGGCAACATGAGACCATCAATTAACATCTGACTTTCAGGTGTGACAAATACCCAGATTTACCTATACTTAATACATGTAAAATGACCCATCAGGAAAAAAGGTTAGGAAGCTATAGATACCTACCACTCAGACAATGCTTTGAGTTCTGTAGTTTAAATAAAATGCAGCCCAACATATAAACTGTGCTGATAAAACTCATCTAGGTGTAAGCAGTCTTTCCAAGAAAATATATCACAAAAATATCACTATGAATATATCAGCTGTTTCTTACTGCTTGATCTGGAAAGCAAGAAACAGGGTTCTTTTCATGGATATCCAAGCTTAAAAAGACTCTCTCTCTACTGAGAAATTGCCTGGTCCCTTTACTGGCTAGGATTCACTGTGGAGGGCTGAATGAGAAAAGGGAAGAAGCAGGAAGATGGTTTAATAACCAAAGTAGCTCTGATTATGTCTGAGGGAAATTTATCTGAGATTCAATTAAAAGAAATGATTTATTTAAAAACAAAATTCTCTGTTAAAGTTCAAGCACAGTATGATATTGGTAATTTTTAATGACTATTTTTGCAAGGTTCAAATATCCTTACAGTTGAAAAAATGCTCTCATCACCTTACAAATGGAGAAACTCTTGAACATGGAAAGCCCTTAGAAATGGCAGGGTCTTCCACTAGCAGAGCGGCAAGCAAAAGTGTGGACCTATCCATGGAACAGCAAAGAAAAGGACTAGAGGAGTCCAGACTGTATGAGAACATGATGTGTCTTCCTCTCCTGCCCTACACTGACATACAGCCGATGTTTCAATTTAAGTGCAAAGTGGGTGAGTTTGAGAAGTATTTTGAAGGACCTTGTATCAGAAATAGTGTGGCCAGCATGACAAGGGAAGTGATTGTCCCCCTGTACTCAGCTCTGGTGAGGCTGCACCTCGAGTGCTGTGTTCAGTTTTGGGCCCCTCACTACAAGAGAGACATTGAGGTGCTGGAGTGTGTCCAGAGAAGGGCAATGAAGCTGGTGAAGGGTCTAGAGCACAAGTCTTGTGAGGAGCAGCTGAGGGAACTGGAGTTGTTTAGCCTGGAGAAAAGGAGGCTGAGGGGAGACCTTATCGCTCTCTACAACTACCCGAAAGGAGGTTGTAGCCAGGTGGGGGTCGGTCTCTTCTCCCAAGTAACAAGTGATAGGATGAGAGGAAACAGCCTCAAGTTGCACCAGGGGAGGTTTAGATTGGATATTAGGAAATATTTCCTCACTGAAAGGGTGGTCAATCATTGGGACAGTCTGCCCAGGGAAGTGGTTGAGTCACCATCCCTGGAGGTATTTAAAAGACCTAGTGTGTGGGGACATGGTTTAGTGGTGGACTTGGCAGTGTTAGATTAATGGTTGGACTCAATGATCTTAAAGGTCTTTTCCAACCTAAATGATTCCATGATTGTCAGTCATAGGACAGCCTGCTCCTGTGCCTTTAACATTTCCTTCTTGGAGAATGTCCAACCTTCCTGGACTCCTTTGCCCTTCAGCACTGCCTCCCAAGGGACTCTGCCAACCAGTGTTGGGACCAAGATGTGTCCCAACACCCTCTCTTGTAAATAGGGATTTATATTCTTATTTTTGACATCCATGGATTGGCAGAAAAATCATCAAAGAGTTCATTCTTTTTGTGGGAAATAAATTCTTTTAGTGGCTGAGATTTTTTTCTTAAAAGTACCCTTTGATTTCTTAATGGTCTTTTAATGTTCATCATTCTTTGTTTTGAGAAGTAGCTGTTATGCGTCCATACATGCATTTTTATTATAACAGTAGCTCAGTAGTTCTGATGACCATAATGGATCATGGTGAAGAGATTTCCGGGCATTTCAAGGACAGCCATGTTAGCTGGGACTGTAAAACCCTTTGCCTGGAACAGTATTCAAAAGACTATACCAATAACTGAGTACTCTTTCAACACAGGATTAGATTTAATTGTGGCCTTTCATTATGAGAAGGTCTCTTTTTCTTCTTCTGAAATGGTGTCAGGGTTAGCATTCACCTTCCCTGTGCAAAGCAGAAGATCTAGCATCAGCCTGGGAGTCTGCACCGTGTTTCTCTCGGTGCTGTGGCTCCTCAGAGAAGCCCTGTCTGCCTGCAGCAACATGCCCCTGGGAGCTCTGCCTCCAGGGCAGCTCCACACTCCCTGAAGAGTAATTATCCTCCTTCTGAATAAACCTCCTTACAAAACAGAAAATCCAGTTTACTCCTGCCATGTGTCATAAGGGACAACTATTTCCTTTAATTGATGGTGCTTTCATGTAAATTCATCATCCAGTTAACTTTGTGATCTCAGCCTAAATAATGTTATTTTGACTAAGTGCTAGTGGTTGTATTGATTTGTAAAAACCCCTCAGGTGACTCTATCTTGCAAATGGACCAACAGCAGTGATTTATTAAAAGGCTGCCTTTTGAAAGGTGTTCTGAATGTCACCTACGGCCAATGATATTTCATCAAATATATCACGTCTCTCCTTCTGCCTTTTGTCTGCGAATCTCTATGGGTAACCTGAAGGTATATCTAAATTGAATTATTTTAGTCATTTTAATTCTAGTACAAACTGTGTTGGCATTGAAATATGGGCAGAGTAACTGACTTATTTCTATGGCTGTAGCAACTGTAACCTTACGCAAGTTTAGTCAAATGCAGTATAGATTAAGAGCGATATTCTGCTTCCACATGTATCAATTAAAGAAAAAAAAATCATATTACTTGGGAAGTATCAAGAAACTTTCCTTGGATTTCTATTGTATGTGTCCAAAATGTCAAATTGCCAGTTCTCCAGTGCTGGGATTGTCTTCTTGGTTACGCTGCAGTCTTGCCATAATGCCTGATGCTCTGGTTCTGACCAGTGCTTCCTGGCTGGGCTCGCAAAGCATGTGAGAGAAATTAATGCTGTTTACAGAACAGGTGACTTGTACCCATCTCTGTGCCAAATTCAGCACTGATAGGCAATCTTGTATATGTGAGGGTCATCTGGCAGGTAAGGGATCAGATGTAAGTCATGTGCTAGGAGAAGATAACTGCAGCTGGCACAAATGGGCACTGCAGTCTTTACATAAAGGCAATGATCCTTACAAAAACAAATTGATGTGTTACATTTTTTCCTGCCTGAGTGACAAATTAATGCACGTTATGCTGCATTGCTACCTGGTCCTTTCTCCTAAACAATTTATACCTGGTTTTCACCATCATTTAGTCTAACCTACTGTGAAGCAGCACAGAACCATTTTGTTTTCTCTCCATTTCTATAGCAATGTCCTTCCTTAAAGGAAAATCCAGTGGAGCCAATTGAACCTGTTTATGTTGAAGTGGGGCAAGTGCCTGAACACTTAATAATTTGATTCAAATGGAAGTCTGAAATGCCCATTTAGTTTAGAATTAGAACAGGTTTTTACCACTTTTATCATTTTTGGTTGATGATCATAAGCTAACAGATGGAGAAAGACTGTATTTTAATAAGCTCAGAAAAATATTTTCCCTACTTTATTAAAAAAGGCAAAAAATAAATTCAGCTTTCTATATTAAGATAGCCTTTGAATACAACTGGAAGGAAGATTTTAGTTTCTTTTTCATAATTCCTTCTGTGTGTAGCTTAACCATTGAAAAGATGTATTTACCTCTTGTGCCATCTACTTTCTTTTTATTTGCATTTCAGAGCAGCTATAGATTTTACAAATTGATTAACAGCGTGGCAGAAGGCTGTTTCTTTTACTTTGAGCCTCATTGCTCAGCAGCAGGATTGGTGAGAGAAATCTCAGGAGCGCCCAGCATACACACACCAAAACTACTCAGAAAACTAAAGAAATCAGAAATCTTTGGTCATCTTCTGTGAGCCACAGAAACAACAGAAGATTATCAAGGATTGATGTTTTATATGTCGAAACATGAAGCATGTCTCTGCTTCTGCTGAAGCCCACAATTTAAATCAGTCTAAAGTCGCACTGCGGCAGCTCTGCCTTCCTGGCGCCCTGCTTCTGCACGCCCCTGTCCTCGCGCTGTTTTGTCCCCTGCTGTTGTGCCAGCTCTGACACCCAGCTTGTCCTGCTGTGACTGAAGACGAGGATCCTCCATCCCAGTCCTCTTTTTCCCAGTTCAGCTTTCAGCACCAGTGCCCTGCATGGGGTTACTGGCCCACCCTCCTTGGCCAGCGCTCGGTATGCTGGGGCTGCGTTGCCCAGCACCAGCTCTCCCTGGGGGACAGCAAAACCCACCACAGCTCTGGAGTTTGTAGAATGATGGACCAAAAAATGGGGAAGACATGAAGCAGCACTGAGGAGGTTTTATGTGCTTGCTTTGAACTAATAACCCCTAAGGTCAATAAAATTTGCAAAGCAGCGAATGATGCAAAGCTGACAGGAGCTCCTGTCCGTCAGCGTAAGAAGGGGATGATAAATGTAAAGGAAGTTAATTTTCCATCAGGAAAAGGAAATGTTTCTACCCATATATAATAAGTACGTATGAGTGCTAGGGCCAAGAATTGGACATGATAGAAGACGACATTACTGCTGATAACAGGAACATTCACAGATGTAATAATTAATGGAAAAAAAATTTGAAAGTGACATAAAATTTCGTGCTTCAGACCTTAAGTCAATACTTATTTATTATAGACCTAAGACCAAGCACAAAGAGTAAACTATGGATTATAGGGTTACTTTTCTCCTTTAACAAGCCCCTAATCTATTATGTAGTCATCTCTTAAGTCAGCAACACATGCCAAGTTTATCTAAGACAAGTCTTGGTCACATTATTCATCTAAGTTATCCCATTTACTTCACTAGAACCGCTTGAGTGATTAAAGCAAATAGAATTTGGTGGCAAGATTTGCCTCCCAAGTTCATGCCTCCATCCTCTTACCTGATTTTGTTACCGTCTCCAATTAGTCCCAGATTTCTGTGGCTCTGAAACTGTTGTTCCAGATATGAACTCATTAACCATGTGGAGATGGATTTTTTTACTCCCTGCTCAATATTTGTCTCTGTGACTGTAGCTTAGAAATTAATCGGATTGCTTCCTACTATATTTCACTGTAGATATGTAGCCAGTTTCTCACGAACTTTCAGTCTCTCCTGGTTTCTTCTCCTTGTTGAACATCTGTGGGGTTTTTAATCCCTGTTTAGTGCTCATGATCAAATGCCTGCCAGAATACTGCAGTAACTGTAACACTTGGTGGCTTTAAGACATGTCATTCCACCGAAACAATCAGAAATTTCCAGAATAAAATATTTGATCGGGGTGTGGGGGAGGGGGGGAGAGAAAAAAAGAAAAGAAAAAGCAAGTGACTGTTTTGGTTTTGCTACAAGGAGAATTTTCTTTTTTAGAAATGTAAATGAAGATTAAGTTAGCTATGAAGGGTTGCAACAGAAGTTTAACATTTATATTCATTAGACAGAGAAGTGATCTGCTGCCCGAGAAGTAGGGATATACTTGCTTGTGATGTTTCATTATCACATTTACCATATGTTTCATTATTCACTGCTATTCTTTTGCATACAGACAGTAAAAAACAGTAAATTAGTTATAACAGTGATAACCTGTCTTATGTTATAGGTAAAAATAGCTTCCTGTTCTGGATCTCACTCACCCTACTTCACCCCATTGTCTCTATTTCTAATGTTTCCCAGCACTTTGATCACTTGCATCTACATTTGCAGGGGAAAGGTGGGGGAGCAGTTTTATGGCAACTCTCTTAGTGGAAATATTCCTTAGAGCCACTGCTTGAGCTCATAAGACACTGTCTTCATTTCCAAGCTTTACAGCCTCTCCCTTCTTTCATGAACTTTCTGTATTCCCTAAAGCGTCTGAAAAATATTGGGTTTTTCTTTCTTCTTAACTGCTGGTTACAAAACTGACAGGAGATAAGATTGGTGATAGGACAACAAAACAGCACTTCAAAAAAAGCACGCAGTCTCAGAATCTGAAGAGCATGTTTTCACGTGTTTCACTCTGTTAGAGCAATTTAGCTCAGAGCAAGACTCTCTTTAAATCTCTATCAGAATTGAGTGGCATCAGTAGTAAATCAAAATGTGCTTCAAATGAAGGTTTTCACTTCCTAGCTGTGCCTCCCTCCCTTTTATTTATGATCACCCTTTTATTTATGATTATCAAGAATCAAAATTTACATGTAGTTTTCTCTAGGCTCACTTTTCCCACAGGCTAGCCTGGCGATACAGGCTCAGCAGTCCCAGGTATTAGCAAACTCCTAAACTGGTCTCTTCTCTGCAGAGAGCTGCAACATAGCTTCATATCAAAAAGCATGACTGCAGGGGCGCTCCGTCCCACTTCATTGCTTATCAGCCCGTATTTGTATAATGGGAAGAGGAACTCTTGTAGAATCCTTTTTGTACTCAAGTAACCCCAGTTCCAAAGTTACCTGAGTCACTGTTGCAATGTCCAATGCATTTAACAACACCAGAAACAGGCAAACCTTCTGCCTAAGTCATTCATTATTCTGGTCTCTGCATGTATACATTATGCTATTTCAGCATTATGGATACAGGGAAACATAATAGGTTTCTTTATCTTCCTGCAATTATACAAGAAATGAATTGGACCTGATTTTCCTGTACAGGAATATGGAAAGCTGTATCATGATGCATTTTTGTATCAGTTGCTAATTTTATGAATTATGATTATATGTGCCTTGGGGAAAAACCACTTCTATAACAGAAATGCTCTTATTAGTATCAAAAAACTATAGTGGGCTTAGACAATTAGAAAATTCAGCTGGGTGATATTAATGACTAAATATATATCTCTATGAAATCTCTAAAATGTTGTAAGGAAGCGGTATTAGCACAATCTTGCATCTATAGAGCTTTCTTGGATGTTTTATTGAGTTTTTTGCTGCAAGACAGAATCTGTGTGACACCAGCCTCAGACCTGCTCTGCTCAACAAGCTGAAAGTCTTAGTTCTGCTCATGTGTATCCCGTTCTCCCAGTGTTTCAGAACCATTTTTATATTTCCATATTCTCTGCATTTAAGTATATCCCCCTTCAATGTATATTCTAAGGATTTAAGGCTTCCCAGAGGATAATAGATAAAAAGTCACTGCTTTTGGTATTGCTCGTAGTTTTTGTTTGTTGTCCAAGTAGCTTTGCATATATTGTAACATCTTTTGCATGCTTGGAATTTCCTTTTATTAATCGTATTGTGGATATTTTTAAAACATATGCTTCTTGTATAAGTAGCCAATCTTGCCTAATTCCAGGAAGTATTTTTAAAGGTTGAAGTGTGGCATACCATAAAGTGTAAGTTTCTGAATAAGATTTTGTTCCAGTATACTTTCTTAATACACTGTATCAATACAGAATCCACAGTTCAGATGATAACAAGAGGAAAACAAAAATCTTCCTTCAATTCTCTTATCAGCTTTACTCCATGCAGAAACAACCCCAGAAGCCCCAGTGTGTACCTACCCAGCACAAGTCTTAACATACACACACAAATGCTCACCGGCTCTCTCTCATCTTCACCGTAATCTGAGACTCCCATGTCCACCCCTTGCTTCCTTGTTGCTGTGGATACCCATCTGATGCTGAGAGACACTTTCAACTAATAGCAAGGTTCACAAAGAGCCTATGTTGCACTGTCGTCATTTTTAAGTAGCATAAACTTAATGTTCAGGTGATTCCTGTTGTGAAGTTTCCATCAGATTAATCTTGATTTTTCTCTCTTTTTTTTCTTTTTTTTTTTAATTCTTTCCATAGCTGTAACTTACACAAGTTACAAAAAAACACCGCCACCGGTACCCCCTCGTACCACTTCCAAGCCACTGATCTCAGTCACGGCACAGAGCAGCACAGAATCCACCCAGGACGCATATCACGACAGCCGGACTCAGAGGATTTCCCCTTGGCCGCAGGATGGGAGAGGGATGTACAACTCCACCGACAGTTTGGACAGTAACAAGGCCATGAATCTCGCCTTGGAAACTGCGGCTGCGCAGCGCCACGCGTCCGAGAGCCAGAGCACCTCGATACGAACCAGTGACAAGGCCATTTTAGTGACAAAAGCAGAGGAGTTTCTTAAGAGTCGACGTTCCTCTATAGGGATCCAGGTAGCCTATCATTAACATCTGTTCTGTGATGAATTGCTTGCCGTCTTTCTGTAAATAGCATAGAATGAGTCATTCAGCTTCACTGGCTCTAATAATCTAACAAACAACCCCTGGCTGCTTAGCGTTAATTGTAATTCACATCATGGCAACGTGGCTGTGTGGAAAAGTCTTCGGCTAATATGCTGTACCTGGAAGAAAATGAATGAATAAATCTCTAGGGAGGTTACCTGTCATTAACACTTGATATGAAAATTATACTGCAGAGCTACAGGTGAACGGTGTGTTCATCTCCTTCTCTCCATGAATTCACAGTCCTTTTTATAGTATTACGCCAGCTTTAAAATGCTTGACTTTATTTTTCCATTATCTTTCTCTTTTGACCTTGAAAAATGTGCAATGCTGCTGGATCTGCAAGTTATTCTGCCTAAAAAAGAGTGCACCCCCACCCCTACTTTTAGTTGTGCTGGGGAGAAGGCACCAAGGAAGAGAAAGAAATGTGCTGGTGTAGATACACCGTAATTGTAGATGGCGAGTGGCGAAATAACATTAATAAGCACAGTCTTTGAGCATTCCTCCATTTGTCCATCAAAAAATGGAATATTAATTTCACCTGACAAAATGTCTGTCAGGCTGTGGAAACCTCAGTTACGTTGTTTCAGGTGAATGAAATAAGATGATTCCAAATGCAAATTCAGAACCCTATTCCTTCTACTAAATTGAAAGCACCATAGATAGCAATGATCATTTGTTTAAATCTCTAGGAAATACCAAGCGATAACAAAAATCAGAAAGTTAACCTTGCAAAGAATGCAAAGTCCTTTGAGATACAGGAGTATAGGAAAATTTAGGCTTCTGTTCTGCTGTTACTTAGCCACATATATGATTTTAAGTATGTGAATATTCCCTTTTACATCACTGGGTTCACTTCTGCACTTTTAAAAATCTCCACTTTTGCCAGATCAGCTATAGAGGAAATGCCATGTATTTTGGCATAGTTGCAGGTATTGTGGAGACAGCAACACAGATCTTGAGAAGGTAATAGTCCAAGTAACAAAGCCCAGTGAGTGACTGTTCATCTACTAGGAAGTATATTATTTTCTTTAAAAAGTAGTAATTCCATTTCCATTAATTTCAAAATGCAGTCAGAGAAAAGTATTTGGGTTAAGCACATCAGAGCTATTGATTGAACTTCACTGTTTAATATCTTAGTGTGGTATAATTTTGCTGTTCCACAATGTATTAGACTAATGGGAAGGCATAGGCTTTGCCAGCAAGCTGCTTGTCCATTTCCCAATGTGAAAGTGCTTGTTTCTGCTACTTTAGATGCAGAGGAGTAAAATGCAATTTAACAGCAATGGTAAAATATTCAAATGGCTGCTTTTCAAATGGTTTACAATGGAATTAGTGTATCCTAAATTGTTCAGAGAAGGGGCTTAGCAGATAACAGTCATTTTGGGTACCTTTTAGCCCCTAACCTGAAACTTACTCTTCAGAAAGGAATAGTATCTAGTGTTGTTCTTATCTCTTCTTTACAGCAGCTGTGCACGGTATTTAACAATGTTGGTGTCTTCCTTCAGTCAGTCCTGGTATTTCAGCAATTAATTCTGAAACTTCGATTACATCACTTGATCCTGTGTCTTACTGCAGGTGATGACCAGTAATTTTCACTGGGCTCTGACCCTTCTTGGTATGTGGTGTGTTTAGTCATACGTGCTTATAATCCGCAAAAACATCTGTGCAATGATTTCCATGGACGCAGTGGATCTTCTGTAGCAGCTTACCGCCTGACGCTTGGCCCATAAAACTGGTCCTTGGGTGCACACAGTGAAAAAGGCAAATATTGTTTGCAACAGCAGGTCTTAGAAGGATGAGCTGTTTGTTATCTTTTGAGAAGTACAAACTGCTTGGTTGTACCATTCGGCATTAGATAAGGTTAAAATTGCAATATTACCTTCAACACAGTGTCCTGAGAGCACAGTTTAGCTGTTTGGGGGTTTTTCTGCAGTAAGTTTCAAACTTCACATTAGTTTGAAAAATACCTTTTCTGCAGCATTTCTAAAAAAATGCATTTTGTTGTATTTCTGTTGCCAGGTTTGTAAGGAATAAAAACAGAGGGTAGGATATTCTTATTGCAAACTACATAAATAGTAATTTACCCCTCTAAAATACAGTTGAAGTATTAAATTTCTTTTAGACTTCTGCATCAAAGCACCTCAGAAAAGGAAGTATTTATTTGCATATTTCCTTGATTGACTAAATGACTTGTTTTCTCATTAGCATGCCATGCCAGGGTAATGCATTGAATTTGCATTTATTTGCATTAATTAATTTGCTATCAGGATGGTTAATTTGTGCATTTTTTAATGCTTCATTCCTTTAACACATTGGTGTGAGAATGCTTGCCAACAGAGCTTCATACAGGAGCAGAGAGGCACAAAGATAAAGAATGACCTGCGATGCCTTTGCATGTGGAACTGCTATGGACCCAGTCTAAGGCTCTCACGTCTTTGGTATATATGATTTGTGTAGTGTACACGTAACGAACAGAAGTCCTTTTTAAAAGTCCTGGCATACTAGGCACATGCCGTAGGATTGGTATTCACATGCACGGGGAGCCCAAGCTCCTAGGAGAGCACTGGACTTACTATGAAGATCAGCAGCATCCAGTCTGCAAGGACAGAGAACAACACAGATATGGTAACTCATCTCACAGTATGTTATCCCTATCCCAGATGGGAATTTTGGACAAAAAAAGCATCAGAAACAAAGATTTTCCAGAAAATAGCTCTTGGTTTTGTTTGTTTGTTTGTTTTTCACTGCCACATTTAAATCAAGAGGAATATTGTCAGATGTGTCAGTAGGAACTGCAAAAAAAAAGTTGATTCCTAAATTCAAATGAATTTCAGACTACTGATTCTCAGATTAAAATTTTAATCAGCATTCTTAAGAATATATATCTAGAACAAAGAATAAAACTCTAGTAATACTAGTAGCTATAGTCTTCATATGTGTCTTCCATCATGACAGCAGAAGACTAATCAAAGTATTTGAATTAAAATGGAGGGTAGAGATTGTCCAGAGTAAAATAACCACTAAAGCAAGAACAAGGTTATTGC
This sequence comes from Grus americana, assembly GCF_028858705.1. NCBI lineage: Eukaryota > Metazoa > Chordata > Aves > Gruiformes > Gruidae > Grus > Grus americana. The sequence goes on from NC_072854.1 coordinate 22,965,156, forward strand.
TAATATATTTTCAGGGATTTTCCTTGCTCTTTTGCACACCCTTGTATATATGCTAATGATTAACATTCAAAAACTGCTTTAGTTATAAACTATTTCATATTGAAAGCATTTGGATTGTAAAATACATGAGAAACATGTCAAGAAATTACTCCTTATTTATTTCAAGTATTTCAGAACATGCAGTCCTTTGTTTCTTCTCTATTCGGAAGACATCAAGGCTTCTCAAAATGAACAGAAACCCCAGAAGTAGATGAGACGGAAACAAATGTTGTAAGTGTGGAGGCTGATTCATGATGATATTTTTGGAGATGAGCACTAATTGTAGCGTAGAGAATGGACTCTGTCATCTTCATTTATCGTCAGGAAATCATGCTTCAAAATATCTAGGGGTTTTTTTTTAATCTCCAGAATCTTCATTAAAGAAACCATTCTTACAAATCACAAGCTGTATTCAGGAAGATTAGTGCAGTAACTCACCTGCCTAATTTTTTGTATCAAAAGAGGATCTTCTGCGTAATATTTACATATATACTTAATGAAATTATTAACATCATATGGTAAAAACTTTGTTCAAGAAACTCTGCAGTCGCAAACTGGAATTTCCCTTTAAGGCAAAGCATTTTATCCCCACATGGCACACTTACTTGCATGAGCATCTACATTTTCTTTGCACTGTTTAGGTTATACCGTCCTTGTCAGTGCTCTACTTCAGCATACACATAGCAATGAAAAGAAACATTTGCATTGATTACACATAAATGATCCAAAGTTTTAGAGGTAAGTGTTGTTCATTCTGCTCCTAAATTCACTATCAGACTGTGCTTTTCTGAGAGAAGTGCATGAAGTCCTTGGCCCGCAGAAGTCAGTGAAAGTTTTGATAACACCTCCATGGTACAAAGGCTATAACCTGGCCTTTAGAGTTAACATTGGCATATAGACACAGACACAGATACAGGTACAGGTAAAGGTACAGATACAGGTATAGATATAGAAGTCAGAATTCACAGGCTTAGCTGGTTAGCAGAGTTCTCATCCACTGGTTGCATTTTGGCCTCCTCACTTGTCAAAAAGCTTAGCAGTTGGAATTGTAGTTAAAACAAAGCTACAGTTATTTTAAAGCCATCTAATTTTTTACTCATTTCACAAATTACTCTTCGTCGTTTTCTTTACTGCCTTCTAACATAATGAAACATTCAAAGTGGGGAAGACCCAGATTGCTGCCTTGCAGAATACTTGTTGGTTCAGAACAATTCGCCACTTAGCATTAAATGCACTGGAAAAGTTATGAGTAACCACTGCTGTGTGCATTATTTTGGTGTTACTATCTCATATTAGCTTAACACAAATCCCGTTTCTAAACTCTGGCATGCATTTATACCTAAAAGGCTTCTTAAAAGACCAGCAGAATTTCTCAACGCATTGTAGGATATTCTTGTGGTAATTAGCACCTACTCTGCCATGCAACATATTTGAGCAGTCCAGATGTTCTGCTGGGAAGTAGTGGAGTAGTAAAATGGAGCCCTGCGGTGAGGCACAAAAAAATCACTCAAGCATGAAAGCGTAGGTTTATTTTGGTGGGTTTCTAAAAATTATTTTGAAAGAGCATATGTTTTTTGGGTGATAAAAGTATTCCATCAGTTAAGGAAAACAGTAGCAGTTAGTACTGTAGTTTTATTTGAAGTATTTTTCCTACTTTGAAGTCACTGCATACAAATGAGATCTCCCTATACCTAAGAATGGTTATCTGCATGCACAATTACATATACTTGATCTGGTGTCAAATGTAGTCTTTTCTTCTCTTTTTCACTCTTGTTATCACCAAGAATCATAGAATCATAGAATCATAGAATGGTTTGGGTTGGAAGGGACCTTAAAGATCATCTAGTTCCAACCCCCCTGCTGTGGGCAGGGACACCCTCCACTAGACCACGTTGCCCAAAGCCCCATCCAACCTGGCCTTGAACACTTCCAGGGAGGGGGCATCCACAACCTCTCTGGGCAACCTGTTCCAGTGCCTCACCACCCTCACAGTAAAGAATTTCTTTCTAACATCTAATCTAAATCGACCCTCCTTCAGCTTGAACCCATTACCCCTTGTCCTGTCACTACACTCCCTGATAAACAGTCCCTCTCCAGCTTTCCTGTAGGCCCCTTCAGGTACTGGTAAGCCGCAATTAGATCTCCCTGGAGCCTTCTTTTCCCCAGGCTGAACAATCCCAACTCTCTCAGCCTGTCCTCATAGGAGAGGTGCTCCAGCCCTCTGGTCAGCTTCATGGCCCTCCTCTGGACTCGCTCCCACAGCTCCATGTCTCTCTCTCATACTGGGGCCCCCAGAGCTGGACGCAGTACTCCAGGTGGGGTCTCACAAGAGCGGAGTAGAGGGGCAGGATCACCTCCCTTGACCTGCTGGTCACACCTCTCTTGATGCAGCCCAGGACACGGTTGGCTTTCTGGGCTGCAAGCGCACACTGCTGGCTCATGTTGAGCTTCTCATCAATCAACACCCCCAAGTCCTTCTCCTCGGGGCTGCTTTCAATCCATTCCTCGCCCAGCCAATAGTTGTGCTTGGGATTGCGCCTTGCACTTGCCCTTGCTGAACTTCATGCGGTTCGCATGGGCCCACCTCTCCAGCCTGTCAAGGTCCCTCTGGATGGCAACATATGAAGAAGCCTATGCAAAAGAGGAAAGGTGAATTATTTCCCTTCCTGTGCATCATCAGAGAGATTGTTTATTAAATTCTAATTATAGAACAAATCGGCTACAGCAGTGAAAACCCATTGAGGGCAGTGAAGTTGCATGGGGAGAGATAATGTAGCCTGAAGGACTCTTATTACTGATGCTTATGAGAGAGAAGCGAGAGACACCAGGTTAAAATCTGTTTTCTTACGCATTGAATATATTCACTTCAAGCCTCCCTTAGAGACCATATGTAGAGAAGCTTAGACTGGAATTTTTAGGACACTACAATACTATGTTGCAGTTCTCATGTTTAAGAGCAGAATAATACTTTAATATAGAAATAAAGGTTGCTTTTAAGTAGTTAAAAAAGCTTAGTAAATACTTTGAAGGAATAATTTAGTCAGTTCATGCATCCTTTTCTAGAATGAGTGCCTATGAACAAACCAAGATTGATTATAACAAGCAAGTTATTTGCAATAGTGATTTGCATTTATTCACATAATTTTGTGCTAGTATGATTTACTTAAGGATCATTTATTACCAAGTCGGTGCCAGTATCTGGTACTTAGTTTTCAAATTTTGAGCTGAATCAGTCAGCAGTGACTGATCACAGAGGATCCATAGCATTATCTGCTCCTTGTATTAGTAGCAAAAATCATGGAGGGGAGTGTTATGCCTTTGTGAAAGGTAAGACAAATAAGATATAGAAATAATCTCAAAATGCTCCATTACACTTACTATTAATATTATAGCCTTATGGGCATACTCTAAACCCATAAAACAATGTTTTTCATGGCATAAAGTGCCATATTTTTAAAGTTTTAGTTCTTTGTTTGCAAGCAGAGAGGAAGACAACTTGCTATGTTAGATCTACTCCTTTCTTCTGCTTTTGGTCAGTGGCTGGCTATTTTTTTGTTTCCTCTTCTGTATAAGACTCTCTCATAACCAGATAGACATATAATTTGTCACATTATTTTGCTTTACTGAGATTGTGGGCCAATTTGCAAATATTAAGGCTTTTAGAACCCCTGCAAGTATTAAAACAATAATGAATCATGGAAAATAACAACAGATTTATTAAGACTTATTTGAGTTCAGGAGCCACACAATCAAACCAAACATATTACTTTGTCTCCTCTGCTCATTTGAATCTAGCCTGGCCAATCTGATTAAATCTAAAGAGTTTCCTGCTGTTTTCTAGCAGGAGTCTTTATAATATCTGTCATACAGATATGCAATTTATTTGTTCATTTTTTTCTTTGTGAGTGCAAATTATTTTCTTATTTCCCACTTTTACTTGTGTTGGCATTTGCTTCCATTTTCCAGATCTATTTTTTTGTTGGTTGTTACAATATTTGCAATCCTAGATTGCACACACACCCCCCAAAAAAAAAAAAAAAAAAAAAAAACAAAACCACAAACAACCCAAAAATTGGCATTCTCCTGTTACAATGCACAGTGGGGAAATGAAAGCATTAAAATATGAAGGTAATCATCAGGTCAGTGTCAGCCTTGGCAAGCTGGAGGGAAGGATGATTTGGCAAGCATTTATATTTAGAGGTAACTAATGTCATTTTTATTTTGATACCTGGGCCACCATTTTCCTGATAATTTTGTTTTGAATAAAATTTTAGAGCAGATTACTTCATTTATGCCTGTAAGTTCTAGGAATCAATGATATATTCAGAAATTATTCAGGATATACTTCTAGGTGAAATACCAATAAGAAAGCACTTGAGAACAGATAGATGGATAAGACTTTTTCTGAATGTGTTGCATCAATGTAAAGATACCAGCCCATCCAAAATATAAAAGGGAAATATGCCTCCACACATCAGAAGCAGAGTTCAAAAGAAGACATTCTATCTGTTACTAAACCAAACAATGTAGTTGGCAAAAACAGGTATGCTTTTAACATGCAATATGAAAGAAAAGTGTGTGTTGCCAGTCTGCCTGCTTTGTTCCAACAACATCAACTGGCCAAATTGATGTTCTCCATAGGGACCTTTTTGTGTTTAGACCATCATGTTTCCAACAGCACTATATCTGAGCTGCAGAGATGTCCTTGTGGAAGGCAAAAGTCTCTTCTCTGTCCATTGACCATTGCTCACCTCCAGTGTTACTAGCTGTATGTTAGCTCTGCAAGTATGATACCATTGACCTTCCTTAGCCTGTTTCCATGTCCAGCAATCTGGCCTCCACCTCATCCCCCAGGACTCATTCAGTAGGTCCCAAGGAGCATAGGATGTAGAAATGGCCATCCTAAGAATATCACTCTATGAAGGAAGCGCAGTGCTTTAGAAGAACCTAAAGGCAAAGACTGACATGTGGGGACATGTCAACTTGACTTCTTTTGTCTGGCTTTGGTTCAGGTCTGTTCTGGCACACAATGTCCTGTCCTTCCATGCTAAGCCATGTGAGTGAGCAGGAGGCCCTGATGAATCTTCACAGCTTCTTCAGCCTGGCCACCCACAAACCTCTTTTCCCTTGTCAAACCTTCAGGCCTGTAATGCTGTGGAGCCTGTGCCTCCATCACTGACTCCATCATCTGGAGTTGCAGTTCATCCAAACAAGTTCAAGGGTCTTGATGAAAAATTCCACAAGTGGAAGTAAGAATGTTGGTCCTTTCCTTTGTACCCAGTCCAATAGAATTATAGACTAGACTAGACTAGAATAGAATAGAATCATAACATGGTTTGGGTTGGAAGGGACCTCAAAGATCATCCAGTCCAACCCCCGCTGCCACGGGCAGGGACACCCTCCACTAGACCACGTTGCCCAAAGCCCCATCCAACCTGGCCTTGAACACTTCCAGGGAGGGGGCATCCACAACTTCATAGAGAATCCTCTATGAATCAACAATCCTCATAGAGAACAATTTCTTCCTAATATCTAATCTAAATCTACCCTCCTTCAGTTTAAAACTGCTACTCCTCCTCCTATCACTACACTCCCTAATAGAGTCCCTCCCCATCTTTCCTGTAGGCCCCCTTCAGGTACTGGAAGGCTGCTATAAGGTCTCCCCAGAGCCGTCTTTTCTCCAGGCTGAACAACCACAACTCTCTCAGCCTGTCCTTATAGGAGAGGTGCTCTAGCCCTCTGATCAGCTTCGTGGCCCTCCTCTGGACCTGCTCGAGCAGGTCCGTGTCTTTCTTATGCTGGGGGTCCCAGAGCTGGACACTGGTGGGGTCTCATGAGAACAGAGTAGAGGGGGAGAATCACCTCCCTTGACCTGCTGGTCACACTTCTTTTGATGCCACCCAGGATACAGTTGGCTCTCTGGGCTGCGAGCGCATATTGTTGGCTCATACTCAGTTTTTCATCCACCAATACCCCCAAGTCCCTCTCCTCAAGGCTGCTTTCAATCCATTCTCCACCCAGCCTGTCGTTGTGCTTGGGATTGTGCTGACCCACGTGCAGGACCTTGCACTTGGCCTTGTTGAACTTCATGCAGCTCGCATGGGCCCACCTCTCCAGCCTGTCAAGGTCCCTCTGGATGGCATCCCTTCCCTCCAGTGTGTTGACTGCACCACACAGCCTGGTGTTGTTGACAAACTTGCTGAGGGTGCACTCAGTCCCACTATCAATGTCCCCACCAAAGATTTTAAATAATACTGGTCCCAATACGGACACCTAAGGGACACCACTCGTCACTGGTCTACACCTGGGCATCGAGCCGCAACTCTTTGAGTGTGACCATCCAGTCAATTCCTACCCACTGAGTCCACTCATCAAATCCATATCTGTCCATTTTAGAGACAAGGATGTTGTGCGGGACAGTATCAAATGCTTTCCACAAGTCCAGGTAGATGACGTCAGTTGCCCTTCCCTTATCCACCAACACTGTAACCCCATTGTAGAAGGCCACCAAATTTGTCAGGCACAATTTGCCCTTACTGAAGCCCTATTGGCTGTCCAACACAGTCCTAGCTGTCATCCAGAGCAACCCAGGTGTACTGACTTCATCATGCCATCAATATCAGCATCTTACCTGGTGTGAAGAAGCATCAAGAATCCTGACAGAGTCAATGACTCTTTCAATGCCTTGGGATTGCCATTCACAATCAGTTATACTGTGATTCTCGTTTACATTGTCATTAGACCTTGTCAGAAGCACTGCCATGTGAGGCTGTCCACAAAGACCCAGTCTCTTCTCCAACCTTTGACTAACTGGTCATGCACTTTGACATTTTCTCCTGCTTCTCTGAGGAGAGAGGTGCAACCTCAAAATTACTCTGACTACCTATTGTCCATAATGTCCAGCCTGGCAGTTTTGTCCAAGTATAATCTTCAAACTTCTGAGGCAGGAGGTATAAAAGGAAAACCCTGTTCCCTGTGTCACTGCCCTGAGAGGTATTACCCTCATCACTGGCACACTATGAAGTTAGAGCCTGCTCACATAGTTACCTTCCACTGTGTTCACTTTGAACACATACTCTGTGGAAGATTCGTCCTCTGCCTTCTGTCACACCCAGCACTTTGTTTCCATGACTTAGGAAACAAAGTGCTGAGACCTTCATGCATCCTCTTGGAAAATGCATGAAACTGAATGTTGCCATAACCTGACATCAGCACTACCAGGTATCTGACTATCTTTGCTAAGTCTGTAAGGCCACAATGAAATCCACTAATATTCCCTAGTAATTGCCTATCTCCTGCCTCTTCACTACCAAGACAATAGACTGGAAATGCTCAGGAGATCAGATTTCCTATATCACTCTCACCTACTTTAATAACCACTGCATCTTCTTAACATAGGAAGAAATCTTGATTTTGAGATCATGGTCTTAAGCATCCCTCCAGTGTCACTTTCCAAACTGCCAAGTGCTTTCTGTTCTTTAATATCAGAAATCACAGTCTCCTTTGTCACTCTCCTCCACCAATAAGTGCTTTATAGTGACTCTATCTGAGATCAAGGTAACTTCTCTGGCTTTTTCACAGGTGTTACCTGATGCATCAGATATGGCCTGGAAGGCCATAGTCTCTGCAACTTTAACAAGATCTTCCAGTCTGCTTATCTCCAGAAGGTGACAAAATCCCTGGTTGAAGATGTGCCCTTTGATGGCATTATTTGTTATAGTTTAAACTCAGCAAGTTCTTAAATTATGTGTTTTAACTCAAACTGACTCTGGTTGCTTTGGGGATGAAGCCCAATACCATAGCTCTTAGCAACAATTAAGACTTCCTGACCACTCCAGATGTCACTGTAGATTTCAACATCAAAACACTTCCTCCAGAAAATGTTTCCTTACTTTGGACATCATCTTCCTGTTAGCACTCATACAGACACACCCAAGAGCCACAGTCTAAGCATTTTGTGTTACCTGCTCTTATTTGCTACCTACCATCTCCTCTCCCTTTGAGAATAAGTTGGCTTCACTCTTCAAAACACATCTATGCATATTTGACTGAGCTCTCATCACTGTAGTCAGGGCTGCAAGTGTAACTTGCCTCTCTGCTCCCCCCTAACAGGCCAGATGAGTATCTCATTCTTGGCCCAGTTAATTCATTTCTGCTCGAATGAAAAACACACCTGTCTCAGCTGCTGCTTTATGCAGCTTTTCTCACATCCCTGAAAGGGCTGGGTGAGTGCCTAGTCCCTCTCTTAGACTTGAATTTATTATTCAAGACTCTTTTGGAACCTTCTATGTTATAAATAAGAGTGTCTTTCCTGATAGATGTCTCTTGCACTAAGAAACTGGACCTTATGGCTGTTCTACTTATAGCAATGTTCTTTCAGGAGAGGGTGACCCTCCAAGTACAGCTTAAGCTTCTCACCCACGTTGCAGCAAAGACCCACCTTAACTAGGAAACCAACTTGCATGTTTTTAGGTTGGTTGTTGTGGGGTTTTTTCCCCCAAGCTGCCTACCTCTGTGGTTGAGGCTTTTTTCTACTGCCAATGTCAAGAGGGATCTTTCTTTTTATACTGACAACACCAAATCCTGGAGATGGTTACCAAGTCTGGTATCTTAGTTCTCTCAATGTGCTGCCCGTCCAGGTGACTATAGCCAGCTTCCATGCATCTGCTGAGGTGGAAACAGACAGCAGTGTGCACGTTCCCCTAGACCTCACGCAGAATAAACGGAATTGCTGGGAAACGTGTCTTTCCATTGACAGTTGCCACACTGATATCTGGAGCTTTTGGCAAACCTGTGCCTGATGCTACGCTGTACAGTTCAAGCATGCTGTTCACATTTACTAGTGGGTTCCTGCACTAGCTGTTTCATGAACATCTCCAAGACCCACACCCAGGTAAATATGAACATGTACTGATTATTGGCTGGAATTCCCTTCCATGCAAATGTACATGGAGCTACAGCTTGAAGATGCAAAGAGAAGTTACCAGCAACTGACTTCTTCAAGAAGTAAAGTTCACATGTACATTCACTTCCCACCCTCCTTCCCCCTTCTCTCGGCATCCTTTCAGAAACCTGGTGGGATTGGGACTGTGCAGCTGAGACACAGCTGCAAAAGCCATTGAGCTCCTTCCAGAGGTGCCTGTGACTGCTGCAAGGGGAAAAGTCATCTTGTCTTCATCATGGAATATACTCTTTGAATTCACACGTGGAGCGTGCATATTGAAAAACTGGTTGCTGGTATTATTTTTTTTATTTAACGGTGAAAATATCATTCAAAAGGAAAAGTCAGTTCTACTCTCTTTTTTTCCTGACTCTCCCTTGATGCAGTATAATTTGCATACTGCAGCCCACGTTATGTCTGTGTCAAAGACTTGGGGGCGGTGTGGTGGTGGGCAGTGTTACATAAAATCCCACAGAAACTTGCAAAAGCAATGTGGTCTCAGTTATGAAGAAAACTCTACTGTGAATATATTTCAGTAAGTGTATTTCAGATGGGAATACTATAAAAAGTGCATAAATTACTTGCTTGATATAGCATTTTCAGGACCATGTTATTAAAAAAGGTGAGATATGGCATTCCGCCGTATCCCTCACGTCATTTAAATGGTTCTATATTTGTCAACGCAGTTGTCGATAAAATTTCATGGCAGCATTTCTTTTTATCACTTGCAAGTTTATTGGGCTACTTGAGATTTTATTTTATTTTGTAAATCAAGGACTATAATGAGACTGTTTTATAATAATATAAAAAGGGGCTATCCTGTGGATTCCTCGTTCTAAGAACAGCTCATCCAGACCAACCTTACTCCCTGCTTCCACTGAACTGAGTAATTGCATCTGCTTAGGTTTGAAATAGGGAATTACATAGCAGAACAGAAGGACTTGTGCAAAGCTTTATAAAACACAGAACCAAAACAATGATACCAGGCTGAATACCTATTATTTCATTTATTTTACTGTGCTAGGTGTTTCTTAGCAGTAAGAGAGGAAATATATAATTAATTTTGAATGAGTGCAGGTACAAATAGTGCCGAGCTGTCAGTGCTTACTCTGCAGACATATCTTTTGTGTTGAATTAGGTGGAAACAGCAACTGATTCGGATACTGAAAGCAGAGGCCTACGGGAATACCACTCTGTTGGAGTACAAGTGGAAGATGAAAAACGGTAATTCAAGCATGTACAAAAATCTGTAGTCTTTCATAACACAACACACATTTGTAAACAGAGTTAATAACAAACATCTGGCAAGTGCTGCCCCTAAATAATTCACAGAGCCAAATTTCGTGTATGCATGCTGGTCATTTGGTAAAATTTGTAGAGATTACTTACCAGTTGCTTAATATTTAGTTAACTTTCCAATTTTTAATTGGAGGAAAGGAAGTGAAAGTTTTAAATTAAAGTAATGGATTAATATGATTTCATTATTGGCAGAACAAATACAAAGAGCTATATATTGGAATACTCTTCCTTCGACAGGACCCCTCATGGTGATCCAGGCTTCCCCAGCCCACACAGGGGGATATAATGGTTAGGATGTAACCCATGGTACCTTTGTCCTAAACTAGAATTAGCTTTTACACTTGTTCAGCCCTTCTCTAGCTTTGTAAAACTGCTGGCCAATGCACTAACCCACAGGTTATCCCTGGCAGGCACTGCCTGTTAAGTACTGGACTGGGACCATTATCTCATTTCACGGCAGCTGTCAGGCAGTGTCTGGCTGCTAATTGCCTTTTACCATCATTGACTAGAAGTAATTTGAAACAATAGGCTCAGATGTGAAAAGATTTTGCAAAGAATGTTTGCTTCTCTATCTAACATTTAACATAAAGCTTTTCTAAAATGTCATTATTCGGTGGCATGTCACAATAGAAAATCAACATTTAATGGCCATCCTATGAGGCAAGTAAAAAACAGCACAGTCTTAAGCCTGCTGCTACTATTTTTCTTTTACTAAAGGATTCTCAACAGTCCTAACTTAGCAGATTTTCAGATTTTATCTAATTACAATTCTTAATATTTGAAATATTTTATACATGTACTTTACAGACTTCTGTCAGGAGATGTAACCCTGCAGTTCTGCCAGTTATTTCCAGTTCATTTAGTAATGATACATGGTATTTTGTAGTATGAGAATAAATCAATATTTGCTTCCAGAGATAATTTAAATTATTTTCTTTTGTATCTTTGCTCAGATCAGTGATGCCACTATGCATTTTGGTTTTCCTCTCTGTTGTTACTCTCTGTCTTATTTTAGTGAGATATGCACAAAGAAAAAATATTTAGCATAAAGTCCAAGGAGAAAACCAGAATCCATTCACTGAAACATTGTTCTGTGCCTCTATATAATTACGTATGTATTTATATGTATTAATCTCTGTTCTTTCATCCCTCTTCACCAAGACACGGACGGTTCAAGCGCTCAAACAGTGTAACAGCAGCTGTCCAGGCTGACCTGGAACTGGAGGGCTTTCCAGGACACATCACCATGGAGGACAAGGGACTTCAGTTTGGCTCGTCGTTCCAGCAGCACTCAGAGCCCAGCACGCCCACCCAATACAGCGCAGTGAGAACTGTACGGACACAGGGACTGTTCAGTTACAGAGAAGATTATAGGACCCCAGTTGACACCTCAAACCTTCCACCACCAGAACCCTGGCTAGAGCCAGCCATTGAGACAGTAGAGACTGGTCGAATGTCTCCTTGTCGACGGGACGGATCTTGGTTTATGAAGTTGTTACACACTGAAACTAAGAGAATGGAAGGATGGTGTAAAGAAATGGAAAGAGAAGCAGAAGAAAATGATCTTTCTGAAGAAAGTAAGAACTTTTCAGTAACTTTTCTTATCGATGTCTGCTAAAATATCTGTTAGGATAAACTTGTGGTCTGTAGTTTTTCCTTACTCATTTTGTAGTACCAAAGACACTTTACAGAACCTTTAGATATAAGACTCCTGCAACTGACTGTGCAAGCTGGCATTTCCCAGAGTAAGGTTTTGCAGCAGTAGTTGAGGAGCCAACTGTAGAGCCAAGCGCAGGATCAACATCTGGTGTTAGATGTGACTCAAATGGTGCAACAGCTCCATCCACCGTTCTAACTCTGACACATTCTTCCCACCCACTCCTATGGCTCCAGTGCTTGACCCTCTGCCAGAGCGCACAAGGTGGTCCTAGGTGAACATTTTTTTGCTGTTTTCCTGAAACCTGCAAATTTGCCTCTTATTAATGAACAGCCATTTTTAAAATGTTTTCATTCCTTTACAGGCACTTCTGCCTATCATAAAGGGTAGAACAGACAGGAGTAGGTAAGAACAATAGTTAACGCACTTCTGCAGTTACACAGGCATATGCACTATTAGATAGTTCAGCTGCATTTTCTTATTACAATTTTGTCAAGAATCACTATTATTCTCTCACGTCGTGTGGAAACCTTGAAAAGAGTGATGGAATAAAGTGAAAAATAATGTAGACTATTTTGGAACAAGATCCAAGCCAGCACTAATGATAGTAATATATCAAAGTGGTCCTAGCACTCAGTAGCCAGCTCCCTGTGATTCCCTCTGAGGTCAATTAGCCTTGTTCTTCAGGCTCAGTTTTATAAATATTTCAGTCCCTGCCAATCTGAATTATTGTCTCAGCTGAGATTTTCTCAGATCACAAATTAGTTCATATTAAGTTTTCTTACTCGCATCTTTTCCTGCACTCTCACGAATCTCACCATTGCCTCCCAATACTCTTTCCTGATCTTCTTCTTTTCCCCTCAACGAGTTCTTGCTATGATCTACCCTCAGGTCTTGGACCAGGCCTGCGTGGTGACTAAAAGGCCATTTTCTATTTCTTGCACTGACTTTTTCAAAAGAAAGAATGTCTACATTTTTATCTCATCACTTTTTATTTTACAGTCATATTTCTCCACTATATTGTACACAAGTCTGCCAAGTAACAACATCGGATTTGAGGTGGGAGAGAGCATAAGGCTGGGGTTTTTTTCCTTTAGCCTCCAATGCTTTCTGGAGTGTAGGGTTTTGTCCTTATTTTCATCATGGCAGAGCTGAGCTGAGAATTTTCCCTTTGCATTGATACTATGAAGACTTTAGTACCCTCCTAGAGGCTGTTAAAGTACGAATAATAAAATATTTTGCTTTGCTTAGCCTGCGTGAGGATTTCCGAGCCTTCTTTCATAATGGTTATTTTTTTAATACTTCTTTTTACCATATACGTCTTATTTTTCAATTCCCCAAATCTTTGCACTGCTGAATAGAGACATTTCTCCACCATCATTAAGCATCCCAAAGCACCTGCTTCCAAGGTTGCCGGTTACTGATGTAGGGACATCGGTGCTCACTACCTGAAGCAGAAGTTCAAAGAGCAAGACTTTAATCTCCTTGGAAAGAGTAAAATTATTAGGGAGCAAAGGGGAGAAACAGCCAGGCAGTTAGATCCTCTCTTTCCCAAGGAGGCCAGTGGAGGAGTCTGCAGGCAAGGGGTGGACTTTTCCTACCTCCTTTCTCTGCAAGCTCTTCCTCACGCACAGCCCTAATCAAATCTGCAGCCACACGAAATGAGCAGTGGAAACACGCTCACGTCAGTACTCCTTCCGCGCTTGGAGACGCAGATAGGGAGTTAGCGGTGTTATTCTCTGGAATATGAAGCTGTGCACTACATTAGGAAAACTCGGAGGAGCTGATTTTAGCTGACTACCCGTTCCCAGGTGCAGAACCACCCTCCCTCCCACCATGTGAAGCTATGCTCTTGCACTCCAGAAATACTCTGAAACACCTTGCTGCACAGGTAAACGGCAACTAGAAAGATAGTTTTCAGTAAATTGTACAGAAGACATGAAGACAAATTGGACTTCGGTAGTTTTAATTAATATCCGAAGTTAGTGACACCCTTTTAACCTAGAACATTTGAGTCAGAAAACAAAACAGAATAGCAGGATTTTGTTTCCCTGTATGCAGTGACTCTAGTCTGTTAGAGAAAAAGCAATTCACTGATACAGAGCTACTAAAACACAATTGAAATGGACCTTGGAAATCCTCTTTTTAAACTAACCAAAATGGGTTAATTACTTGTGTTTGGGGAACATTTTGACCTCCCGAATAGGTTAGAGAAATTATTATAGAATAGGTCTATATAGCATATGCAAAATCAGATGTTTGTATTCAGCTGATATTGTCAAAAATGACACCCAGACTTCCTATTTTCCATTTTATGTGACTCATTTCGCGAGATCTTCCTCAAATAATTTCCATATTACATTATCTTTGAAATCATATCCCTTCACCTAATATAGCTTACATCAAATAAAAGGAAGTTATCAAAGAATTATTTTCACTGAGGGAATGAGCTTCACAGCATTTTAAAATTTCAGAGTGAGTAATTTTTTTTCCTGTTGAGTCTTTGACACATTTTGTATCCCCACTTTGAGCTATGGAGGTTGAAAGGTATGTATCCACAAGAACTAAAGTTTAATGATATCCCAGCATGAAATGTATCTTGACATATTTAAGCATTTGGCAGTTCCCTGAAGAAAAGACACACAAATTGGGAAGCCAGAAGCAACTAAATCTGTTTTTCCATCTTCCAGCAGGAGCTACTATTCCCAAAACACTTCACAGCAAAGTCTGCACATTCAAACTGTCATTGTTAATGCTGAATCATTTATTTTTGGCCCGGCTATATTAATTGTACCTGAGGACCAAATATAGCTTTGTATCTCATAGGAGAAGGCTGTCTTTATGACACCATTTCTATTTTGTTTTAATCATGGGAAAAGTTAAAAGAGAACTGCATTTTAGAAAACAATTTCATTTTCTGCTTTAGCACAATAGCCCTGAGATCACAGAAAGCTATCTGATTGCTGTATTGATTTTTTCTTTCACTGTAGCTTTTCTCTCATAATGTTGTTTTAAGAACTTCACTCATCAGGTCTTAGAAAAGGAGACGATAATCATTGCAACAAAAATAACCTCTCTCTCTTTCTTTTCACAGAATTTGTTTATTTGGTCAGTTGCCATGAATTGTATTTTGGAGTCTCTGCAAAGTTCATATATTGTTTGTGGGGGCAGTTATTTGTGTCCTCAGTGTTTTTTATAACATATATAGATATAGATATAAAATATATATGTGGCTGTAACTGTTCCCAGGGTAAGTCATCTGATCATTTGCACTAGCAGGGTGCCATCAAGCAGAGATATGTGTTTCTCAAGGGTGCTGACTGGTGTTTCAAATTTACACCCTGAAAATTGTGTTTGGCTATTACTGCTGCGTAGGTGATGACAAGAAAAACACTCTCAATTGTCACAAAGCTGTTGAAGACCAAGAGGGCCAGGACTCTGCCACCTGCGAGCTCTGTGACGGGAGCAGGGAGACCAGCGCAAGGCTGGGGAGAGCAGGCGAGCGCGGCGGGGAGCTGCCCTCCCTGCCCACAGCTTGTAGGCAAGGTCTGGCAGAGGGAAGCAGAAGACATCCTGGGCTTTCTGAATGCCACATGCTTGGCCAGTGAAATATTTTGGTACACAAGTCAAATAGCGAACAGCCACACAGAGTTTAGTCTCACATAAAAATCCTAAGATAGGTGCAAAAATAATTAACCGTAGTATAAACGATGCCAGCAGAAAGGTGGTTTTGCTGGTATCTTCCGCACTGTGAGCAGGAGCTCTGCTGGCATGGCTGCACAGTACAGTGATCTCTGGTGTAAAAATGCATTGCAGGGAGTGAGCCCTTCTCTCCCCCTACTCCATTCCACGGGTACTGGATTTTTCCCTGCTAATCCTCTGGCTGATATTTCCATAGTACTGCGAGGGCTGTAGTAACATGGCCAAATAGAAACAGAAAACATAGAGTTAAATGTCCCATACTTTGTTAAAAAAAAAAAAAAAAAAAAAAAAGCAAAAAAAATCCCTCACAACCAATTTATTTCAGTATATTCATCAATTAATCATCCATAAAAGCTTTCAGAGGTGTTTGACCAAATATGGGTTATCCTTTAACCAAAGAGAAATTACTGACATAATTTCCTAATGCTTTTCACAAACTTATCCTTCAGGAACTATTGAAATTCACATTTGGAGTGTTGCAAATGACTACAGAACGTCTTAATTGCCCTGAAACAGTCTTTAAAGTCAATAAAAGACAGTCCCATAGTGTGGAATCTGAGAATTTTTCCTGGCATTTGTATTGTTCTGCTCTAATTTTCTCCTCAGCTCCATTTAGATAAAAAGTGAATTTGCACTGAGTCCCACTTGGTGCACAAGGATCCCGTTGCCTGACCTACCCTCCAGCTGGTAGCTGTGCTGTCCTACAATGTCATCTCATGCTGAACATTACACATTTATTATTATGCCTACCTGCAGTGTTGATAGTGAAAAAGACATATATTTCTGAAGATTACTAATTTAGGTTTAGAGATTAGATAAATATTATGCCCTGCTTTGAGTTAGGAGGATGAACTAAATGCCAGTTTGAATATTTTTTCCAGGCATATTTTCTCATATTGTGTGTGGAGCAATTTATTTACAAGTATAGAAGAAAAGTGGAACAATCAAATGGAATGAAAATTTAAATTAAAACACGCCATTTAAATAAACAGTAATGAATGCCAGAAGCAGATTGATTGTTAGTAGTTTCTCATTGCTGGTGCAGCAGTGACACAGTTGAGCAAAGCTTTTAACCTGTCAAGAACAGAGTTACAGCATCAGACTATAATCTTGATTTCATCAGTATAGATCTAACTTTTCCCCCTCTACCTTTGTGATATGAAGCCACTTTCAATTACAAGATTTTGTAGCATTTCTCAAGCGATACAACACGTATATATTGCTTGCAATTATGTAATATGCTTATTGCAGAGGAAAAGACACCATTGTGTTAATCGTCTGCGTTGTATACAGGCAACTTACACAATTTCTACCCAGGGTATAAATCCTGAGCCTGCTTCTACTGAAGTCGTGGTCAGGGTCTTGTATATCTTCAGAGCAGAAGCCATACAGGACCACACAACAATCGAGTGCTTCATACGCTTCAGGGAGCAGAATTAAGGTTGTGTGGCTCTTTCCTGACATTCAAGTAAATATAACACCATCTTAATGGAGGGAGGTATACAGATTATATGAAAATTATATATATTTATGTGTGTTGGTAGATTTTATCATCATTTATTTGCAAGCAAAATCTTCTAGGCATCACCAAACATCTCAATTTCTCCAGTCTCTAACATTCATCATTCTTTCATGGAGATAATCAGTCTGCACTCATCAGAATAATTCCCCAATGCATGAAATTAATAACAAGGCCTTGGCTGTCTATTAATATTGTGCTAAAGATTATGAATTGAAGTGTTTTAATATTTTAATTTAATTACAGCAAAGCAGAGTAGCATGAATATGAGACATTCTAACTTCTGTGTTTTATTACATCTGATTTACTTATTGAAATGGAAATAGATTTAGATCTTTAGTAAATGGTAGGGCTGTGATTATACATGTGTATTCACCACTGTGACTCAGTGACATATGCAAGTAGCCCAGAGCCGCTGTCTTACATCCCCAACAGATGTGTATCACACCGAAACGCTGCATTGCCAGTGCCTAAGTCTTGTCTGGTCTAACTGGGCTTTAAATCACTGATGCTTGTTGACATGATCCTTCAGGATAATGAAGATCAAACAAATGTTTATTTAATAGGGGGGTTGGGGTAACTGTGAGATTCACTAGAAAATATCGGTCATATATAGATTCTGTCAAAACCTACCTACATTTCTGCGGTAGGGCAAAACCAGTGTCCCTTACTCGGGCTTTGAGTACTGCACTTTGAGCGATGAACTATACAACTCAGCAGAGGAAACTGAAACTGAACTTTCCTCACTATGAGACAAGCACTACAACCATCAGCCTACCAAATCATCCTCACTCTCTGCCCAGTGAATAGTTGAAAGTAGCATGGAATAGGCGATGTCAGGCACCTGCTACAGCACAACTCCCCATCCTGGCAAAGGAGGGACTCTGGCCCCACGCCGGGACTTTGTTTTATGTCCCGAGCTACAGGGCACTGAGGGAAAAGGAGGATACAAGGCTGTTTGTCGCTTAAGTCTTTGCCTTTATTAAAAATGCTGAAACAAATTCAAAGCAAATTGCTTCAGATCAAGTGAAACATTTCTTTTTTATTTAGGTTTTTGTATGTTTGTTCAGGTTTTAATGCCCAAAACATTGCTTTCCATATGCCAATAACTCTGTAGAGGAAAGTGAGGGGTTTGGTGATCAAAAATCCCAAGCCAATTAAAACGCTTTATTTCATTTGGACAACAAAACAAAAACAAAACCCCAGTGAATTACTCATGCAGCCCTGAACCACTTAACCCTTTCACAAATGGGTGCCACACGGGACTGATGAATTATGCATATTGCTGTTTAATTTAGTGTTGTGTCACAGTTGTACTGTTTGTCAAACAAAATGGAATACAGCTTGAGAGCCACAGCTCTACATATTAACACATGCTTATAAAGTTACAGAGTTTGAATGTTTCCGCAGAACTGGAGCCTAAAAATTCCAAATTATCTCTTGCTGCTACTTGTGGTTAAGCAGATGTTTCACTGGTCTAGAGAAAGCAGAATTAAAATGTAATACCTACTACCAAAATACTGTTTTCACATGCTACTCAGTCCCCTCCTATACTTATTCTAAATACCAACAACATGTTAAGCCTTGTCAGAGTGAGCTTAATGTTTTCTGTACCGCAGGCTGCAGATCAGTTCTGCTGGACTATTGTAGCTTCATTCCACCCTCTGCATCCTGTCTGAGTTACCAGTTTGGTTTCCTCAAATTGCATTGAAAGATGTCAGAGTAATTCCTGTCTCACCCCTATGACTACCTCTCTCTGTCTTTACCCTCAGCATTATTTAAAGATCTGGAAATTCTCCAGATAAAATCAATCCTCCATTGAAACCCCAGCTTATAATGCTTTTTAAAGAGTTGGTTTTTCAGCATAGAGATGGATGCTGAGGAAAGGAAGCGTAGGAAAGGATGTGTAGGAAGGAGGTGTAGGAAAGTATATTGCTACCTACCAAAGTATGGTATTTATCCCATAAATGTGGGAGTCTGGGAGGAGTTAGTTATCTTTCTAGGGATCAGCCAGTCCCCTTAGGCACTCCAGTCAATAGAAAGAAATAGGCATCTCCAGGAAGAAATTCGGCTCATCTAAAAATAAGTGCCTAACGTGGCTGAGCTGATGAGCTGAGACTACTGATTATAGAGCATCCAGAATGTCTGATTTAGACAGATGACTCTTGGAAAGGAAGTTAAGTAAAATTAATTTGGTCCCTTTCCCCAGTTCCTATGCACACTGTAATGGCAAGTACGCTGGCAGTGGGCAAAGCCCAACAAACCACGGGGGCTATCATGATTCGGGAAAGTCCCAGAGCACCTGCTCGTGTCCCCCTTTGTCTGAAGCTCCTGTGCTTAGGTCTTTGGTTATTTTCCTGGGCAGGCAACCCGTAACTCCCAAACTGGTGCTCCAAGGTACCAAGACATGTCTCAGAGACGTGATTCCTCTGAGGATCTCATCCTTATGGTAGGAGTATCTTGTGTTATAGTTTAAGGTATTAACTTTACGCCCAGAACAGACAGGATAAAGAGAGCTCATCCAGGGATTATCCACACATCTGAGTGAAGTCATTAGTGATTGCAGAAACAGAAGATATTATCTAAGGTACATGTAAAGCTCCCTTGGACATCAGAGGGAACAGGTGTCTAACTGGTTCTAGGGGCAAGACTATTTCAACAGTTTTCAATTTACATGAGGAAATGTAAATGGGGGTGGGTGGGTGTTGTCATTTGCTTTGAAATTTAAGATTGTTCTCAAAAACATATGTATGTATGCCCACTTCAGGAAGCTGTCTATATTCCCTTGGTTTTTTCTACTTCCTTAAGCAAATACAATCTTAGCTGTTCTGAGTTATCAATATATCATTTGTTATTGCCAAAGGGTTAGGTGTCACAGGGCTTTCCTATGTCTCCACCTTTTGCAAAAATATTTCATGTATATAATCACAAACGGCAAAACCGAATATTTACTTCGTATATGAAATAAACAGTAATTTCAGCTGCGTATTTTTTGAGCTGGATTTTGCATTTACTGCCAAAAGACATCTATTGGTAATAACCTGTCTGTATGCTTAGTCCTAGGTAAGATCCGAAGTGCTGTTGGAAGCGCTCAGCTCCTAATGTCTCAGAAATTCCAGCAATTTTATTGGCTTTGTCAACAAAATCTGGTAAGTTGCCATGTCTGGCTGTTCTTGAAGAGTTTAAAATTATTCATACAAAATATTACTTTAAATTTTAGAATTTAATATTTTTACTTCAAAAGCAACAACAAACACAACTGTAGTGTACCCAAACAGCAGCGTTCTGAAATGTCATTTTCATGTAACATTTTGTCTTACTGCTGCTCTTCTTTTTCTTTTCTTTTTTTAACTTAATCCTTAAGTATGATGTTAGTACTTTTTTTGTCAAAGCAAACATGTAATTTCAGTAATTTCAGTCTGGCTGCATTTTGTCTGTTCTTTTTTTTGCTGTCTTTATTAAAGAAAAAAAATGAGAAGGAAATAAATGTAAGTTTTCTGAGACATAATGTTATGCCTTATTTTTGTAATACTCTAAAATAGTAACTATATTTCTGGTAAGAAAGGAGAAATTTTTCACATTACAGTAAGTGAAGAATAGTAAAGTAGCAGAATAGTGGAGAATACGTGATCCAGCTTTTAACCTACCTACCTGAAAATAGGGCTGATCTTGAAAATGGGAATACACATAACATTCATAAAACTGGGTTTCATAATTTGCATTGCCAATTATATATAAGATGTCCTGGGGCTAAAGGAACAGATGCAGTATTTTACTTGTGAGAGTTACTGCTATTGTTCTGGAAGTTCATTAGAGACTAATTCAATTCTAAATGTTATCTTCATTAATATGACAGCAGCCATCAGTGATATAAACGTTGTGGCAAGATGATACTAATCAATAGAAGAATGTAATTCTTCTAGCTATGGCTGGTGGTAGAGCACCTGCTTTCTTTGGCTCACTTGAAAATCAAGTGTAACTTTCACCTTTGACTGCCCTTACACCTCATGTATTGAAAGTGTTGAATTCTGTTGCGTGCATGACAGCAGACATGACCTATATGTATGGTTAGATACATTTCTTTACTTGTTAGTATTTGCCACTGTGGTGGGTTGACCCTGGCTGGAGGCCAGGTGCCCACCAGAGCCGCTCTCTCACTCCCCTCATTCACTAAACAGGGGAGAAAAGGCATAACGAAATGCTTGTAGGTCGAGATAAGGACAGGGAGAGATCACTCACTAGTTATCGTCACGAGCAAAACAGACCGAACTTAGAGAGGGAATTCATCTAATTTATTACTAGGCAAAACAGAGTAGAGGAATGAGAAAATAAAATCAACTCTTAAAACACCTCCCCCCACCCCTCCCATCTTCCCGGGCTCAACTTCACTCCCGGCTTCAACCTTCCCCCCCTCAGCGGCACAGGGGGACGGGGAATGGGGGTTACGGTCAGTTCATCTCACGGTGTTTCTGCTGCTTCTTCATCCTCAGGGGGAGGACTCCTCTCATCGTTCCCCTGCTCCAGCATGGAGTCCCTCTCACGGGGTGCAGACCTTCAGGAGCAAACTGCTCCAGCATGGGGTCCCCCACGGGGTCACAAGTCCTGCCAGCAAACCTGCCCTGGCGTGGGCTCCCCTCTTCACGGGTCCACCGGTCCGGCCTGGAACTTGCTCCAGCACGGGCTTCCCATGGGCCGCAGCCTCCTTCAGGTGCCTCCACCTGCTCCGGTGTGGGGTCCTCCATGGGCTGCAGATGGAATCGCTACACCCCCTCATCCTTCCTCCATGGGCTGCAGGGGGACAGCCTGCTTCACCATGGCCTTCACCACGGGCTGCAGGGGGATCTCTGCTCCAGCGCCTGGAGCTCCTCCTCCCCCTCCATCTGCACTGACCTTGGTGTCTGCAGAGTTTCTTACATCTTCTCACTCCTCTCTCCGGCTGCAAAAGCTCTCTCCCTCTAAGTGTTTTTCTACTTCTTAAATATGTTATCACAGAGGCGCTGATTGGCTTGGCCTTGGCCAGCGGCGGGCCCGTCTTGGAGCCGTCTGGCATTGGCTCTATCAGACACAGGGGAAGCTTCCAGCAGCTTCTCACAGAAGCCACCCCTGTAGCCCCCCCGCTACCAAAACCCTGCCACGCAAACCCAACACAGCCACACAACTTTCTAAGGCGAACCATTCATTCTGTGGAGACCTACTTGCTACTTTCCATCCATAAAGTTAAACATCCAGAATTCCTGAAACTGCAATCAAACATTACTGAGAAAGTCATGCCAAAAATGCCCTACCTTGTGATAGAAAATGATATGATATATGGTCCTCATTAGGAAAGAATCCAATTATCCACTTCAAAAACTCTGTCAAAACAAGAATTTTAATAGCTGTTTCAGAATGACAGATGAAATATGCAAAGTCAGGCAAGCAGGAGATGACCATGTTTGTAATATCAAATACATCATGTGGGCTCCCTATCTAGTCATTTCTTTCATAGCGAAAGAAGGAAATCTTCATCAATGTCTAAAAGTTTCTCACTGCAAATTTCAAAGTGCCCTCCATTACCTGATTGATTAAGCTATGCAAACTAAGATTTGGAGAGCCTAACCTTCACTCCACTTCATTTATCTTCAAGTGGGTCCAGCACTTGTGCTCGAGAGCATTACTGTAATAACAAGCGCAGCTCCTGCTCAGCACAGCTGTCAGCCGTTTGGAAGTGCGAACAATTCATTACTGCAAAAGCAATAGGAGCACAAGGAGAAATCTACAGCTTTGCAGACGACATGACCAAAAAACTAGCAAGATTTTGTTTCTCTTCTTCTTATTTGGATAATAAACCTTTGAACTCTGTAACAGTGGCTTTATCCCACTCTGAGGATTTGGGCTCTGAATATTCTTCAGCTTCATTAAATCAGCAATGGACTCTGCAGAAAGCAGCAACTGCAGAACTGGACTTTTAGCTCTTTCCTGGTTTGAGGCTTTTCTTCCTACGCCTAATGACAGAGTTTGTTGTCAAACAGTCGCTTAGTGCGTATCCACAGCAGGCTTTCCATATGCTCCTAAGGCAGCATCTCGGTGCCCTGCGGGAACGCTGCCAGACAGCAGCCAGGTAGCGCGTTCCCCCGCTCGAAAACATCCAGCACTTACAGGGCTTCCTCAGAGCAGTTTCTCTAACAGTGTTCAACAACAATAAGCATAAATGTAGGACAAAGAACAACAGCATTTACTTCTGCAAATTCAAAATGCAGCAAGGGTTTAGGAAGAGGAATATACTTACTCAAACTGAAATTTAACCAGGAAACCTATTGCCTATGGACTTTTCTAAAGGGTTATGGGAACTTCAGGGGACACATTTGGTGATGCTCTGGGTTAAGATCTCTTACCAAAGACACTCATTTAGCATAAATTCATAAAAATGTATGCTTTGATGAATTTTTTTTTTTTTTTTTTAAGAATCTGACTGGCTGTCTCCTGCAGCGTACTGTTCCTACTAACTGCTAGAAAAAAAAAATCACTGACTAATAGCTACTCCCTTCTGCATTATTCACATTATCTCTTGTAACACCCTGTTTTTTCTTTGAAGTGTCCTCCTCCGTACTCTCTAGTCAGCACAGATCCTGCTCAGCTCATGAGATCATCGCTCAATATATGATGGTTGCAGGCAAAAACAGAGCGGCTCGAGCACCGGCTAGGTACTTTTTGCTTGCTTTAGGCTTCCTTCAGAAGGGCTGCAAAGCTGAATTCCAAATAAGATGCAAATAAATGAGTAGCTTCTGAGAAGAAACAGGTTTAAGCCGATCTTTTCAAAACTTAGTTAGCTGTAATAGTACATGTTTGTGCCAGCATTTATTGGTGGACCGCGGATCCATAAGCGATAGCAGCAGGAGGCAGCCCTCTTGTGTCCAGACAATGCACCGCACACTCCTCTGCAAGCAGCTGCCATGGAGGCTGCGATCTTCTCAAACGCGATGAGCAGTGGGGCGCAC
Organism: Grus americana; assembly: GCF_028858705.1. NCBI lineage: Eukaryota > Metazoa > Chordata > Aves > Gruiformes > Gruidae > Grus > Grus americana. Next base: position 22,989,290 of record NC_072854.1, read on the forward strand.
AAAGGTACAGAAGAGCAATTAGCCTTGATTCAGAAGGCAATGGCATTTCAATGAGTGGCATCATTTTATGGCTATTTAGAGGAAACTGGGGAGAGGGACTGAGGAGACCGGGCTGGAGAGAACAGATTGCAATATAAGATACATTGCTGTGGGACTGTCCTGACAAATTTCACACTGGGAGTCAGTTCCTGAAGCCTGAGATACTGACCTCTGTAGAGTAACTAATACTACTGACATAAATTTTAAATGGTTTTGGAGTAAATTGGGATCTACCCAATTCAGTTGTTTTCAGCGAACGCTAATCTGAAGTTGTATCGTGTTTCCCAGAAGTCTGTTATAAACTATATCGCCAGTTCTGTTAAGTCCCCAAAGCTCCCTACGAAAAGGAGACTTTCTTCTAGTCAAGAAGACTTCAAAGTGGATGGGCTTTTAGGTTGGTTCTTGGCTGGGATTTCCAAAGGGGTTTAGATAGAGGTGACGCTGCATGTTGTCATGCCCAGTTCCCACAGTGGCATCTGCAAACCCAAGTTTGAGTAGCAATTCCTGGTATAAGACTCCTAGAAATGTGCAATTCAAGGGAGGAATTCAATAGAAATGCTGACTTATCTCCCAGTTTTTAGGCAACTATGTGGGGTTGTGTTCAATACGCAAAATGCCTTTGTCCACTAGATTTGTAAAAGACGGGGCACAGAGCCTTCCGTCAGCAATAACACCAGTGTTTCTGACATAGTAAACTAGTCATTACAGCTTTGTCCCAGGAAAGGGGAGATCCAGAGTCCCTTTGGCCTGGTTTCAACTCCATCTCTCCCAGCTTCATTGTGTAGAACATCTGAACTGCTTCCTCATGCCCTGGAAGGGAAAACACATTTCTCCATCATCTTCACAGAGATGTTTATCAATTAAACCCTATTTCATTGAAGTGGCAAGCCTGTCTTATTGAACTAGTACCAATGCTCATCGAACATAGGGTTAAGAGTCTGTATACTACCTTTTTATGTAATTTTATCTAGCATGGACATCAGGTTGATCCTTAGATGAAGGGTCATCTTGCTAATTGTTATCACCAATGTTTGCTCCATCAAGTGTTGTGCACGTAGCACCACTTAATTGCAGTACTTGGGGATAGTGCCTTCCCGTTTCTTGAGTGTGATTCCACCCCCTGGAGACCAAAATCCTACCATCCCCATCAAAATGTTATACCTTATGTATACATTTGAAAACACAAAACAACGCCAACATCAAATTCGGCATAAGCTGACAACTTCTTTGTGGTGTTGTTTTGTCTTCTAATCAGGTATCATGAATGTAATGTTTAACCAGAAAGACCAGGCTGGCTAGAGAATGAACCACGTTCCCCTTCCCTCTAATAATCAGCAGACAGAAGCTGTCAGCTTGTTCTTTTTTAGAAATGCGGGTCAGCACAGCATATGGTGCTAAGCAACTTCCCGTGCCGCATGGATTCAGGAAGGCTCGCGTACGACATCCAACTCATTCATGTTTGGGTTGTGTAGGCGGCACAACTTTCCAGTCACAGCTCCCAGCTGTAAAGCGCGCGTAGCCTTAGCACTGAGCAGCACTGTAGCAATGTCATCTGGCGTGATGCCTTTCCTGCCTCAAAGCACGTTGTTTAAAGCCTCCTGGTCTATTCGTGTTCTCTCCTTTGTGCATGACAGGACCCGAGTGCCATGCCGAGACCAACTTCCCAGGACCTAGCAGGTTTCTGGGACTTATTGCAGCTCTCAATTGAAGACGTCAGCATGAAGTTTGATGAACTGCACCAGTTGAAACTCAATGAATGGAAAATAATAGAATCACCTGAAAGGAAGGTAAGCAGACCATGGACAATACCATTTACTCCCCATTTGTAGTCTGCGGTCTCCTTGTGTTAAATACAATAGTAAAACACGATAGGTTTCTAACCCTAGAAAATATCTAATTGGCATGGCCCAATTTATACAGGGAAACCTTCATCAGACATGAGGATTTTTTTCTTTTTAACAACATTGAGCTGAATTATATAACAAATAAAATGGACTTTGCTAAGTTAGTCCACTCCATAACACTTTTGTTTAAATTGTTTGGAACCACATTCTAAAGGCTGTAACTGAAATATGTTCTGATTAATTCAGACTGAGGACAATAGTCTGAGAATTTAATTAAGGTAAACTCAGCACTACTACATTTGGCGCAGCTCAAACCTGAGTACTACAGTGTTTAATCCTGTCTGCACAACACAACTAATACTAGAACAGGAATGAGAGAAAAGCATGTGGCAAAACATAGCATAGGTCAAACTAAAGCTTGGCCCACGACAGTTTGGTGGACGGAGTACTTCTGGCAAGATGCCCGCACCTCTGCCCTGCAACTCCACCGCCTGGGAGACACCCCAGCCACGATGCTTACAAACCAAAGGTGGCAAATTGCCCTCAAAAGCAATGTAATTCTGAAACTGCCTTTCCCCTTTCTAGAGCTCCATCCCTCACCTTGACTATCCCATTATCCTTGCTGATTATTGTATCAGTCAGATGAAGACAGCATTTGGTTTGAGTCAGTACTGTTGGCCTCAGGTGAATACTTGTTTGGTTTGGGAGGAATTAGGAGGCATTTTGACAACTCTTTCATTTCTTCATGCTCCTCTTGGATTTTAATTTTCAGCCAACTGGTTGGTGGATGGTGAGTTTGCAACTCTTGCTTACTAGTGACAACTGGAAGTAAGAAATTATTATAGTGACAGCAACAGTGATGTTCCTAAGAGAGAAATAACTAAAAGTGGAGAAAAAAAAATAATAATAAGATGGGACAACAGGAATGGAGCACTTATGTTCCTGGCTGAAAACAGGAAATAAAGAAAATAAAGACTGGAAGAGCTGGCTGTCATGGGGAATAGCATCTTAGGCTGCTGCACTGTTCCTGTTGAGCTGAGAATGTAGAACTATGTTCTTAAATAACCTTAGTTATTTAGTCTTGGCTAATGTATTTTGGTAGTAGACTCAAAATTGGTTTTAAAAAAAAAGACCAAACAATGAAGAGTCTGTAAACCATAGGCGCATCTGTTCAATTTTTGTATTATTTGAATCCTGCTGTGCATCAAATTAACTGTGTTCTCCATAAGGAACAGCCCATACTCTGGACTATTACTATTGCTTTAAGAGTGATATATCAGAAAGATTGATCATAATAACCATGCTACACGTATGAAGTTGTGGAATCTCTGTCTTTGGGGCTATTCAGTCCAGTATTAAATATGATGTTGAAAAACTTGCTTTAACTTCAAAGTTGCATCTAATTTCAAGTGGGCTTTGGATGGGGGTTGTATTGGATCGCCTCCAGAGGTGCCTTCCAACCTAAACTGTTGTATCATTCGGTAATTCTACGATATCTTTTTAAGGCCCTTATATGACATTTCACAGTCTCTAAATGGAGTAAAATACCAATTTCATACTTCAAAACAATTCTTGATTTAAAACCTGCAGAACAATTTACAGCTACTTTGGTACCAAAATCTACCGAGTCTCACTTTATAATTTGATAATTCTTCAATATAATTTTTTTTAAAATGGTCCAGGCTGGCAAGCAGAACAATTAGCCCTATGTTCCCTTTCTGGTTGGTGCTTGCGTGTTTCCATTTAGCAATTCATAGAGGAGACTAAACTAATAGACATGTATACACAGCTGCTATCTCGTATCCAGCTGAGGCTAAACTCAGTATGATTAATTTAATTAAAAATCCTGTCCTGCTAATCTTAGACAGTCTTTTCATTTGATCAGACCACACAGATGTGCTGAATTCTTATTGGAGAGCCAGTGTGTGTTTCTGTTTATAATGAATGTAATAATGTGTCAGCTAAAATTAAACAAATTCATATGTAAGTGAGGTGCGCAGGTTGCATGTGCAGGATACCTGCAAGGACAGTAGAAGGAAGCGTAGTCTTTTCTAAGTCACAGGACCGCAGAATTTGTAATGGTGGCTGAAACAACAGGGGTTTTTTGTTGGTGTCCCCAGTGTGGATAGCTATTCATGTAATCCATTAGTCAGCTGATTGGAGAGCACAAATTGAGCATGCTTGATGTATGTAACCAGTATTTTGCATTTCATGTCTTCGATTTGCATGCTCCGCTGACGGTACCTTCCGCACGCAGTTCACCCTCAGTTTTAATACCCTATTGCAGGAAGAAAGAAAGGTTCCTCCTCCTGTACCAAAGAAGCCCCCAAAAGGAAAATTCCCTATCACAAGAGAAAAATCTCTGGACCTACCCGACAGACAGCGACAAGAAGCTAGAAGACGGCTAATGGCTGCTAAGAGAGCAGCCTCTTTCCGGCAGAATTCAGCCACAGAGCGTGCAGACAGCATCGAGATATATATCCCAGAGGCTCAAACCCGGCTTTAAAGACAGAATGCTGCAGAGTTCCTTTTTTAAACAAAATGCTTGTACAGTTTGTCACTTACCTGGTAATTTTTGTCTCATTCTCTCCACTAAATATGCCCTTGCTGTTGTGTTCTTTGTGCCATAAGCACAGTGGAATGCTTTTGATTTCCTCAGAATTTGCTGAGCTCACCGCAAGAACGACTTCTTTTTGTATTTATTGTCTGACTTACAATCAGCTACAATGGATAGGGCTTGTCGAGACCTGACTTATCCAATATATTCTCAGAGGACAACAAGAAACACCTCTTGAGATGGAACCCAGCTTACTTTTTTGTTATTTATATTTTTATAAAATGTGTGATAATTAGGGATAAGAATAACAAACTATAAATGGGTGCATCTCACCATTCACTAGAGGCATTAGCTAATCCAAGTAGAAGGTGCTACAAATGTAAAGAGCAGGAAAGAAAGAACCCATTTATCTCTCTGACCTCCAGTTTCTTTTCCTAGAACCCAGCTAACATATCTACCCATGCGCTCTGCCACTCTTCTCATCTTTGTTACTGCAAAATAACATTAGGCCTCTCATGTCATGTCAAGTTTCTGGAGATGAACAGGGATATCCAGCCACTAAAACTCCAAAGTTCATCAGAAACCAAGAAGCGTACAAGTCTGGTGGTGGTGGGAATGCCCACTGAGAAACATTTGCTGTTAGCAGTGTAACGACACTCTGAAACCTAAGCAAAATTATAATGCAAGAGGACTTGAGTGATGGGTGAAAGGAAAATGGAAGCCTTAAAAAGTTAGATCTTCTGTAGCAAGATGTGTAAAGAAAAAGTTATACTCGCTCCTTTGGAACACTCATTGCATTTTTAACCGTTCTTTTACGTGTTAACGTTTATTTTATAAACCTTTCATTTCAAGAGCTGTGCTACATGTAATATTTCAAATTCTCAAAATGTTATATCAGTTGAGTTTCCAGGGTATCCTTGAGAAAAAGAAAAAAAAATCTTGCTTGTTTAAAATGCCAGTTGTGATGTTGTAAACAGTTTAAGAAATATGAATGTGAGTGGTAAGTATATCTAAGTTTAAATGGTTATGTTAAGGTAAAGGTGAACTGTGGTTTACAGTTGTATTTTTTTTTTTTAGAACTATTTTTCTATGCAGTATCATTTATGGCAAGAATAAGCTTCTTGCTTGCTTCAGACATTAAAAAAAAGAAAAAAAAAAACATGACTCAAGAGATAAGTGATTTCCAGCCATGGAATATAAGGAAAATAATATATTTTCAAGCCTCGCATTGTCAGAAGAGAGAGTTGGTAACTACCGCAGTCAAGAGGCTTTAATTTAAAGCAAATTAAGACAGAATTATTCCACTTCACCTACCTTCCAGAGCCAACCGAGCAACCCAGCACTTAGAAGTCTTCAGGTGAAGACGCAATAAGATGAGTAACCCCCAGCCCCCGATTCCAAGGTTTGAATCCCACTGAACACTACTTTAGGTCAGAACAGTCTGAACCCGGTGAGCCAGACAGCCCACCTCCCGCATCCCCTGTTTACCTGCTTTAACAAATGCAATGTATTTAGCCATAGGCAGAACAGCTATTTAATTATACTTGAGCACTTTGGTTCTTCACCTGATGAGCACTTTAAATCCGAATCCCACGCACCCTGCAGCCTGATGGATGACTGAAAACATGAATTATCGTAGGTTATGCAGATCTGACATTGCTTCAAATCTGTTTTGTTTGGGGTTTTTTTTGTTTGGTTTTTTCTTTTCCTTCTCTTTTTCCTACAGTGTGTAGTATTAAGCATGAGTTCTGTCTTTGGAGCACAGCTGATAAAGCATGTTTAGCTTCAAGATATGAATCTTTAGAGATGAAGTTTTGAGAAGTTTCTGTGAGGAGAAAACCCTGTAAATTGAGCCTGATATCTGGTATATACTTTACCAAATAGCCTTAAACTATATTTGGAAGCAAAAACCAAGACGAATGTATATCCTTCAAAAATGCAAAAAAAAAAAAAAAAAGAAAGAAAAAAAAGAAAGAAAGAATAAATCCCTGAAATATTCTTCTATAGGTTAAAACATTATATTTCCCATCCCTCATATTTTCAAGGCATTTTCTATTAAGGAAAGAGCTGAATCCTGGGTAGTGTGCCATACTGATGCTACTTCCTCTCTTTGCTGTACTGTTTTAAATACAAATGTACCTGCAGACATTGGCATCTTTAGTCTTGAAAACTGATATCTTATTTAAAGTGGAGCTGCTAATTAGAAATATCCACACAAAACTAAAGCCAGTGTCTTTCCTAGATTTAAGAAATTTAAAATAGACACACACCCCCTTATACATACATATATATATATGGCAGCTGATACGTTTTATCTAATTTTCCTGTCTACTTCAAGGAGAAATGGCACTTCACTTGCTTGCAACAGGTTTGCTGCACCTGCAGCAACAGGTCATGCGATTAAGGCAAGTTGCATTTGATCCTGCCGGTAATCAGACTTTATAAAGACAAACTGTAAAAAAAAACAGATTACAGACAAGCTTAGAGCCCAGCTCACCTAATAATGCTAACTTGGAGCAGCCCATGTAAGTCTTTAATTTCAGAATCATATTTTGATAGTTTTTTGATGTGTTAAAATTTTATTGGATGTTCTCAGGCAAAAATAGGCCTGCGTGAATGACGCCAACCCTGTATTTTACATTTCCCATGCCATTATGAGAAAATGTTCCATATAAGATTTGGATATCTATGATTTATGTTTATTAAAAAAAAAAAAAAGAAGAATCAATAGTAAACTAGACGCCTACTAAAAAAATCTGATAACATGTTATCTGTGCATGTTACATTTCAAAGTGCAATATATTAAATTCTTTTACAGGTAACATTCTATCATTAAAGGCAAATAAGCCATTTCTGTTTACATGTTGTACATCTGGTTAGTTTAGAAAAATAACATTATGCTTATCATACTTGTGTTGCAAACAAATCAAATTGCTTCAGTCCCTGACATGAGAAACACAGCATGTGGGATCTTCATAAACATATGCACAGATCAATTGTAATCTGACCCTACATCGTAACAATAAAATTCAGTTACAAAACCAACGTAGGAGGAACATAAATAAACATAAAGATAGAAAGTGGAATGCTTTCTACTTTGAGGCTTTGTGGTGTAGACCCACACAGAACAACTGGATATAGCAAAATAGTCTAGTGTTTAATTGAATACTAATTAGACTAATATTTATTTTAAGAGATGAAAATTATAGAAAGTCTCTGTTCATTTCTTCATTGCCTGTAAAACACAAGTATAATAAACAGAATTCTGGAAACTTAAATAAAGAAAAAGACCTGACCGGTAAAGTTGTTGATATTTGCCATACTTATTTTTGCTTTGTATATTTTTTTAGATTTGAAAATCTTTGCAAATTGGTGAAGTACATTATGAAGTGTTTTATTATTTCTTGTCAACCTGATCAGAATAGCCTTCGGCAGCGTGCGAAGACTAATAATGTTGTACAGTTTAATACCAAAAAAATGACATTTTAATTCATGCTTAAACCTTGTCACTATGTTAGATCTGAGATCAGTCAGGAAGGAATTAAAGCGTGCATAGGAAGGTGTGTGGATTTCATATATATATAAAATAGATTTCATATAATGGAAATTATTTGTTTTAAAATAAGCCCATGTCCTGCTGTATCAGTACGTTAGTACCCCAGTTTCATCTTCAGCACTGCATCTAGTATAAAGTGAGGGAATGCTCGGCCATTGGGTGGTTTTGCAAGGAAAGGAAATCAGTGCAACGCGGTGACGTGCCATACGTGACCTGCGGTCTCCTCGTGCCCTGCTGGGAGCGATGCCCTCGAGAGGCTCCCGGCCCCGCGGCACCCTCCGGCAGTGCCGCCGCTCCACGCAGGGTCCTCCCTGCGCCGGTCCATGCTGGGTCCCCTGCGCCCGGAGTGGCGTGCCTCCAGATCAGCCCACCCCAGCGTTCAGAGCCTTGAGCCTGCCCTGCCCAGTCTGTGGGTTTGATGCCCTCCTCCGCCTTTCAGTGTTGGCGCTGGTGGCAGGGGACACACCGGAGGCTGACCCGTCAAGTGCTGGTTTGGGCATGTTAATTTGAGATCTGAATTGGCCTGGCAGCTCTGGGTGTCAAGCTGTGCGTGCTGAAAAGCTGTGAAATCCTGTGTAGCAGGAGCCTCAGCATTAGAGAGCTTAAATGAAACGTGAAGCAGCGTTACGCCCGGTACTGTTCCCAGAGCATCTTACAATGTGGTGATACCACCTGCAAACTGCATTTGAGGTGAGGAACATCAGCAAACCCCTTAATGTCTAGAGAGGTGCTTCCTGGTGTATGACAGGCTGACACATTTATATAGTGCCTTTCATCCAGAAGGATCTCCAAGCACTTTATTAGCCGACACACAAACTCCAGCCTGGGCTGCAGCTTGGGCAGGTTACCCTGCCCATAGCCTGGTGAGCCGGCACGGCGGGATGCTGGGGGCTCTCCCGCCTGTCCCCATGCTGCCGGGGAGTTTCCTTCCACACCACTCTCCGGCGCCCAGGAGGACCCTCATGGTTGGATCCTGTGCCGAAGGAGAAAGAAGCAAAGACTCGTTGAACCAAGAGGAAGACCTGAGCAACGAAGAGGCGAGGGCACCCCTCCAGGGTGTAGGCAGGGAAAGAAAAGCATCAAATTAAGGTTCCAGAACAACATCTGCTTTCACTGCTCACTCAGCGAGGGTCCCTGCAGTGGAGGAGCTCCCCTGGGCGAGTGCCACAGGAGAGCCCTGGCCGGTGCCAGGTGGGAGCTGATGGCACCTGCAGCTGAGCCCTCGCGGTCAGAGATCTCGGCAAGTCTCTCCTTTGCAAGTGCATTCCCCTACAGATTTCTTAGTGGGCGAGATCGATCTGGGGCACGTGCTGCAAAAGCAGCCTTCCCCTGTGGCATAACTGCAAAGCGCCCCGTTCCCTCCCCCGGTCTGCCCTGCGGCCAAGCGAACGCGAGGGATAACGCGAGGCACAGGACTTGGGCATAAGGATTATGTTTCGGTTCAGGCAGCTGCTCTTCACTGAGACTCAGCTCTAACCCTGAGGATCCTCTGTATGGCAGAGCAACGGGGACAGCTCTCAGCATTGGCAGGAGAGGCAGACTAGAGGCAGCCAGTTCATACTGCAGATGACATAAGGAGGATATATACATACATATATATAAAAAAGAATTTTTTGGTGTCATGGTCCCAGACAGTTGGACCCAGGAACCAGTCAACACTCACGTTCCCGTAGACCGTGCCACTTTCTCGCAGCTTGGCCTTGGCACTGACGGCCGTGGCAGGTTCGCTGCCTCGTGCAGCCCCACAGCCCATCTGCAACTGGTCACCGTGTTCACCTGCAGGGACCATCTTTTGGGAACAGCTGTTTTAGGGCATACTCATATGCATACATGGACTCCTGGCAAGGAATTAAGCCCTCTGTATGAACAGAAATTGCTTAATTTATCTCTGAAATGCAGCTACCTCCATGGTGTAATGCTGCAGCTGTTTAACTACATAATAGGCTGTTCAGGACAGTAAGTATAAAACCAAAATTGAAATGGAAACTTGCCCAAAAGAGAATTTGGCCAGCATATTTAGGCTGATTCAGCTCCTCTTAGCAAAATAAAATTCTAATAGCTGCAAGAGGCCACGGCACTCTTTATATCTAAAACCCATATTCCAGATCCCTTCTCATTAAATGCATACTGCATTTCATAAATGATGATCACAGAAGAAGACTGCATGTTCCCGGTCCCACCTTTCTACACATGGGTGTTTCTCCCATTACCCTTCATTGCTGAAACAGAACTGGGCTTTTGAAGTCAGATCGTAGATAATGTAAATTAGTATGCCTACACGGCTTGCTCTTTAACTGAGCAAACACAGAACAGTTTTCATCGGCTGGCAATTTTATCCTCTATTTTATTAAGGACAAATTGTTATTTTTCTAAATTGGTTTTGTTGGGCAGGATTTTTTACTTCTCCAGTACGAAACCATGAATATTTTCACCTAAGCTTAAATGAGGGGGAGGTTTATTTGAAGATACGGTCATTATTCACCAACACAGCCCATTAGTGAGGATTTCTTTCTTCTCCTTCCCTCACTCTTCTTTCGTTTAATGCAGCATTTCCCATTCCTAAGGCTGAAGTGTCATACAAGTTTCTTATTTGCAAGATGAATTATTACAGAGCTTCGGGCTGAGTTCCGATCTCGGTTGTATTAGCATCAACGCTAAGAATCTGAAATCAGAAAGAAATGTCGGATTCGGATCAGTATAATTCAGCTCAATACCTGACTCGGCAAGTCCTGCTGAGATAGGAAGGACTTACCATTCGAGTTAGCAAGTGCGTAATTGCTTTGTAGGATACAGTTCTTCTTTTCAGGCGGGTCACAATCAAGCAGAGGGCTTGGCAGTAGGTGCGAGTCTCTGAGTATAGTCCTCACAAAGAAATACTAGCTTTGTTTATAATTACCCATGGAATCCACATGCTCATATCCATGCTTTGATTTACCCTTTGGAGGTTTAATAGTATGACCATCTCATTCTAAAAGGGCTCAGCATGTATGTATTCTTTAATCCACTTTATACATTAATTTCCTGAATTAAGAGAATTTCCCTTTCAAGTAGCCTGACGTATACTGCTCTAGAACTGTTCTTTCCTGAAGAAAAGCCACTATGACTGTGCAGGATTTTCTGTACAGGGACAAAACTCATACTTTCATTTACCACGTGACATGCCAAAATAATCAAGTGTGGCCTAAGGACTAAATTAAATGCCTCCTATAGAATTTCAAGGAATGTTAGAACCAGGAAACTAGCTGTTTAGTTATCATTAAAAGTATATACAAATATATATAAATATATATATACATAAGAAATCATATCAACAATGAGGATGAACTGAGTGCCAAATATTCACCATCTGTATAAAGCTACACTTCACTAGAATTAAACTATTTTATGTAATTCTCTTTCTCATGCTTTTATGGTTCTTTTGATAAATTCTATTTAGTAGCATGCAGGATACCTAAATTGAATGTACAGTATGTTGTTTCATTGCTACAATAATTTCTTGCTTCTCAGTAATATCTTCTTTACCAGAATGTTATTTGTTACTTTGAAGACATATTTGAGAATTGTTTTATTATTGAGTTATTCTTTTTTCATGATTCTCTGCTCACCTCCAGCTGATTGTAAGAAAATGTGCTTCACTATTTTGCCCCATGGCTCTTTTATGAAGCTGCCTCTTTCAATTGGTTTATGTATTGTTTATGTTCATCTCCTGTAAATAATTCTGCAATTAAATTTTTTGAGAAAAATAGAGTACACTCTTTATTACATTTTAAATTTCGCATTAGTTAAAATCTGCCATTTCCAATCACACAATTTGTAGACCACTCTAAATTATTACTTTAGACATACAGCCTTTTGAGTGTCAGGAAATTCATTTTCAGTAAAATAATTTGGATAGGGTTTTATCTGAATTCAAAGGGAGATACATTTAAAATCTGAAGGAATTTGGCAAATAACAGAATCAGCTATGCAATGCTCTCGATGTGTTTTGATTTGTAGTCATATTAACACTATGGGTATAGAATATCGTGCACTGATTTTGAATCAGACCATTGTGTGTCATTAACAGAAAGAAAATAGCCTCTTTTGCATGTAAAACATCTGAAATAATTGAATTATTTGTAAGCAGTCATTATTAGGCAGAGGATCTGAAAGAATTTGTTTTGGAAAGGTGAATCCTGGAGCATCTGTGTGTGTCTTTTTTGCTGTTTGCAACAGAATAGACAAACAGAACTTTTAGCCCACTTTATGTTTTTCAGCTCCTTCCAGGGCAGACAAGTCTCCTTCTGGGAACGGCTTTAGCATCTCAGCAGAAAATTTGATCAATACTTTTCATTGGCCAGACCTCTTGTAAGACAGAAGCCACAATAGGCATGAAACGAGGATGTGTGGAGTCTCTGAGTCTAAATAAAGTAGGTACCAGAAATACTATGACAAATACGAATTTATTTGGCATAGAAAAGTGCTTAGTTGCTTGAATCCTTGGATTTTTATTGCTCATTTATTATATATAATATCGTAACAATTCAGAGCCCTAGCTATGGACCAACATTGTATATTTACAAAATCAAAAGATTTCCCTTAACACAAAGCATTTACAACCCGGCCATTAGGTGAGAAACAACAGATAGGTAGATACAGGAGAGAAACCGTGGGAAAAAGTGAGATGCTATTAATTAAAATGAAGAGCGGTGGCTGCAGCACCCCAGCAGCCCATCAGCTGTCAATTGTTTCACAGGCATCAGAAAAAGAGCGGATAATGAAGTGGGTTGGAAGATACCCTCAGGGGTCTCTTCCCAAGCAGGGAGGGAGTCCAAGAAAGATGTTTGTTTGAAAATTTAACACAGAGATGATGAATTTTGGCATCATGAGTCAACTGGAGGTGGAAGCTGACATCCCCGTAATTAATGAATGATGCTAGGTACACCGTGGACAGGCGGTATACGAAGAAACTGTGAAAGGCCTTGGCAGTAAGACCAATAAAATTAAAGATTCAGTACTCTGCTGGGTCATTATTTGTATTAAGGAATTTTCATCTTTAATACCTGTTGTGGAAGGCTCAAAATTTTCCAGCTGTATGTCAGCAGTTCTAATGAAAATGAAATTTAGAGAGAAAGATCATTACAGCAGCTTAGTGCTTCTTTTTGTCTGTCTCCTAACAGTAGATGTTATCACCTAGAGCATCACTCATAGCAGTTCTGTATGGATATTTTACAACTAAGAAAGGCCTTGATCACTTCTCGCTGAAATTCCAATAATCATTTAGCTTGTCTTAGCCTTCATGAGTTCCCTGAAACAGGGCGATCCTTCCTCCAATCTGGAAAGGATCTCAGGACTAACAAGCAAGCTGTTTCTTCTACAGTAGTATTACAGATGGTTGCATGTCAGCCTTAGTATTACAGGCATCCCCATATAAATGAGGACAGTCGTTGCTGAGGAACTAGTAAGGTCAGCAAAGCTGGAGCATAGATGTGGCATATTTTATTTCAATTGCTGAACCAAATAATCAGGTGCAGAATACAAGTTCTGGAATTAGCATATTTATTTCAGTTGAACTGCGCTGACACTGGCAGTGGGTTTGTGGAAGGCTGTTATTGTTTTAACCGTGGCAGCACAGCTGAAGTGTGAAAATTTTGAAATGTAGACAAGTGCCTTACATAACCTATTGCAGCCCTAACATAATCCCTGGACAGATTCTGCTGTGAATTTTTAAACGATCAGTTTATAAGTAGCTAGAGGATAATATGGTGATAAAAACTAGGCAACACTGGTTTGGCAACATCCTATTGTGTCAACCAATTTAATTTTCTTCTTTGACAGGATGAATGGCCTAATGGATTAGGTAAAAACAGTAGGCTGTCACAGATCTTCACTTCATTAAGGCTTTTGATACAGTTCCAGTGTAACATTTTTATATAAAGCTAGGAAAATATTGTCTAAATAAAATTGTTGTAAAATTAAATCTGATGTGACTGAAAATATTATTTTAAATGTACAAATACCCTTGACCCATTGTGAAGGGCTTCTGAAGGGGGAGAATCTTACAAAAATCTGGTCTCAGTACTAGACAGCAATTTCATTGACAACTTTGATGATTTAGTAAGAAATATAACGTTCATTCATCATATGATATGGATCTGGGAGCAGTTACAGGTTCTACAGAGGATATGATCAAAATTCAAACTGATCCCAAAAAATTGGACACACTTTCTAAATCCAATGTGTTGAAATTCAGTGAAGAAAAAATGCAAAATGCTATACTGAAAAGATGTGATCAAGCTCAGATGTGACAGAATATCCGTTTAAGAAAAATTAGCGCAAAGACGACGTCGGCTATGGTGGATCACAAGCTAAATAAGAGTCAATCTGATGCTAAATCAACACAAGCTAAATCACATGCTCTTAAGGAAAGGGGAAGTGTAATAGTGAATGTATTAGCATATCATGAAATTAGTGTGGCTTAACAAATTATCGTGCTGTGTAATCATCCATGTATACACAATCTTAAGTTGTGGCGCAGACGCATTATTGGACTTGACATTGCAAGCCAAGCTAAAACAAATTACCCATAGAAGGCAGAAGTCCATAAAAATCAAACTCGGGTGTCCGAGGCATGGCTCGGCCTCTTCCATCCAGGCTGCTCAGTAGCAATCTCCATGGCCACTGCATTTTGCTGTATGGCAAGTGTCGAAGGACTTCTAACAGGCTGAGCCCCTTGTAGGACTTGGGTGGAGATTGCACATGTCTCTGCCTCAGGTTTGAACCACAGCAGGGCTGGAGCAGAGGGCAGGATGCTTTTTGGGTGCTTGGCTGCCTGTGTTTAGCAATCAGATTGTCATGTTTGGGCCATGATGCGATACAGGCTCTGAATCACCCTGTCTTCAGCTTAGTCACTTCCCACTTCCACCCAAGTCCTCTTTGAGATGGCAGAAATTACCCTCTGAATCTCGGGCAAATGCTCAATCACAAAATGTGAACAAGTGAGACAGATAGGCAGAAACATTTCAGAGTATCCAAAAGTGACACTGAATGTCTGAGTCCTCAGTTATGCCACTGAGAAAGTGGCAAGCCAGATTCTGGGCACGTAGGGACATCTGTGTGCTACAGAGAGGTTCTTGCTTCACTCTGTTCAGTACTGGTAAGGTTTTGGTTAGAGTATTAAATCCTGTTTTGGAGGAACTGAGAAGCACGTGGAGAAAAATCAGAAGAAAGCAAGAAGGGTTATAAGAGATTTAGAAAGCATGACCTGAGGAACAGAGTTCAGAAAATGGATCAAGAAAAGCCTGACTTGTTTCAACACAAAGAGGTTGTTATAAACTGTTCATGCAATCGGTGCCCCATTCCCTGGAAGGAGGTTATTATCATAATTAGCATAAAAGTCTATCTCTCTTTTTTTGTTTGTTTGGATAAGGGTAGTGAATCCTGGAAAAAACTATTTAGCTCAAGGACTCAGTAACGCAAGGTAGCAAGCACACCCTATGCAACCTTGCAGATGTGATCCACACGCCAGAATCCCCTGGAGAGCCACAGGAACCACCACCCAGCGTCCGGGCTGCGCACTCGCTCCAAAAGGGATGTGCCCACATCACAGGTCCCCTCCTCTCGCTTGTCACACGATCCTATTTATAAGCAGCTGGCCACCTGCACGTGTAAAAGAGGTATTCACCTACCAAAGCTGCAAGCGCTGCTCAGAGAGCTGCTCCCCAGCTCTTCCCAGAAGGAGAGGGTGGGTGCGAGAGGCTGGCCTGGCCCGCGGCCACGGCTGCTCCCCCGGCATCGCCCCGCTCACGCGTGCCTCGGCCGGCCTCAGCGCTCGGGGAGGTGGGTGCTCAGGGTCAGGGCTGGATCTCAGCTTCTTCTCCTGTCCGTCAGATCACAAAGGAATGAAGCTGGGCCCTCCTTGAATAAAAGGCTGTAATACTAAATAAAGGAATTGTGGAAAATTGGCAACAGTGGCTGAGTCAGCAATGTTCCTTCCTCAGTACAAGGTTCATATCCCTTTTTATTATTAGCAGGCACTGGGCTGCTTGAGATGTTGCAATTAAGGGAAAAAATCAAAGAAAGTTTCTGCTCCACATGAGGAGTAATATCACCTCGGCCTTTACCGCTGAATGGAAGCTCGGATCCTGACCAGGCATAGAAGCAATTAACGTGCTCAGCCAAAATCTCCTAGAAAGTCCTTGTGGCTGTTGTGCGGTCCTTGTATTCTTCATGGCCCACGCTAACTCGCCTGCGTAGGTGTGAGCTATTTAGACAACGCATAAAACCACAGAGGGGTTTGCTTGTCAGAAGGGCCGTGCCCCCATCGCTGCCGCGCGTGGTTCGTCTCCCTGCAGCCGAACCTCACCGCGCTCGCTGCAGAGCCTGGCACCGAAAGATCTGAGGAGGACAGGGCTTAGGTCAATGGAATGGAAAATAACGACAAATCAATTTAAATGCAGATCCTTGAGGAGTATATCGTAATAGACTGCTTCAAACAAATTTAAAAAAAAAGGAGATTAGCTTTGGTAAAAACCAAGGATTCTAAGTATTAAAAAGTGACACAAACCCAATCATAATAGAGGTGATAAATCAGTTGTGCCAGATAGGAAAATAAATCATGAGTGAATAGTAAGGGAAGCAGATGAATGTTATGCTTTGGGGTTTGAATATGTCAAAGTGAATTTTGTAAAATATTTATAAATTTATGAAGCATTGACAACAACTTGGAAAAAAGCTGGTATTTAGAATTTTATGAATGTTTATATTTATATATTTGTATGAGTTTATGTGGCTTTGTATGTGTGTATGTATATATATATACATGTGTATATGTATATATATAATATGTATGCATATATTTATCCATACAGAAATAAAAGAGGATCAACTGTAAATTTTATATACATTTACTTTTTTTAAATGACCAAAAATCACATTTGCTTTGTGCATGTTTGTATCTCAGGATAAAACCATTTGCTTGTCTAAGTCACGGAAAGAGGAAGCTGAAAAGAAGGCTGAGGAGAACAGGGCTGAGCAAAGGGAAAACCTACAGACCAAAACAAACATAAATGTCATATTATTTATTCTTTGCTTATTAGGAATATATGATTAATTTAGCTGATTTGAAACAGGATTTGACCATAATTCTGCTTCAGGGTGAAAAAGTATTTTTCAGTTAATTCACATTATGTATCTATCTCAAAAGCCAGATCCCAAATCAAATACACACATACGTATTGTGCCAGAAAGCAAGCAGTCTGTACGTGAGACGAGCGAATTCACGCACCTTCCAGCCTGAATTAGGACAGGTATCATTTTGAGACAAACTGCTCTATAACAAACTCAGGATCTTTTATTCCTCCACGCAGATTCACTCCATTCTCCTAATATAATCTTTCCAAAATACATTTTATCAATTGACTAATTTAATGTGACATGGAATAAACAAAATTTATAAGAGCCTCCTCATTTGTAATGATTAGTAAGAGGCTGTAATACTCCATTGGATTTTACATTCTGAATGCAGTACCCGAAGAAGAAACCTGGAGATAACTGTGAATCTCTCCCTTCAGTCGGAAGGGCCATCCAAGGCGACGCGTGTACCCGCTGTGACAGCACACGTGGCGGGGACGTTCCCTCTGCGTGGCACTTCCCAGCTTGCTTGTCTGCAAATATCAAAGCAAAAGGAGTGTAATCAAAATTCTGTTGTAAGTCAGGGGTTGCAAAGTTCTCCCTCGAATGACCAGTGTCGGAGGAGAACGGGGTGATAGAGCGAAGGGTTGGGGTTTGTGCAGAGGAGGGCCGGAGGAGCAGACAGCAGCTCTTCACGGCTACTGGAAAGACCTGTTGTAGGAAGCCTCTGGGGGATGTTTTACCTCCTGTGACACGTGTTTCACTTCGATGGCATTTACCTTGTGAGACCGAACAGATTGTGACCCTTCCTTGGCTTCCCTCTGGGACCAAACTTTTTCTCTTCTGGAATGCAGATGGAACAGCTGGCCTGTGAGCAGCTTAATATTTGTCTTTATTGTCACAAACAAAGTATCTGTAAATATCTTCTGTGATGATCTGTCTTGTTATCTAGTGTCCAATGCTACATTGGGACCCTTGACTTTTTTGAAGAAAGATTAAAGGCTTCCAGTGAAGCTGCTGTTGTATTTTCACTTGCTGCTGTCAAGAAAGGTTAGGTGAGTTCAGGGACACGATGAGCGATAACTCTGACTCAATTCATGAAAGGGTGTAGTTTGCAAGGTAAAATATATGGGGGAAATCGTTCCTGGGGAAGTGGGTGGGAGATGCCAGAGATGGATAGCAGGGAACAATAGCCGCTTTTCAGTCACAAGCTTATTTCCAGCAGCTAAAAATGAAAGATGATTATAATCAAAATAGGATCTAACTGGCTGTAATTCTTGCATTAACTTACACTTCCCCAGGGAGATCTGGATTTCAGAAAGCGTAAGAGGGGCTGGCAGCCCTTCCACCCCCCGTCACACCACCATGCTCTCCCTGCTAATCTGCCGCCCTTTCAAAAGGTGTTCCTGTCCTTTCCTTTTGCTCTGGACAGACAGACAGGACCGGGGTCCTGGGAGTCCCCTCCCCGTGCAGCTCTGGTTAACAGCAAACCTCCTCTGACCCTTCTTGCTTCATTTTACCTTTTTCTGGAAGGAACCTCACTTTCTTACATGTAGCTAAATGAACCAGTATAACAAACCAGTATAAACGCGGTTCACATTTCTTGGCCAAGAAGGAAGCACAGAAACAGACAGATTGAAGGATGCCTTTGAATACTGTGTGCAGGGACAGCCCGGGGAGACAATAAATTCTTCAGGTCTTTTTGGCTATTTCAAACGGGAGGAAAGAAGTACTTAGCAGTCCCATTTTCCTGGTCTGGAAAGTGTGAGGAATGACAGGAATACTTCACATCTCCTTCCCAGCTCGCCCTCCTGGGTGTCTTTCCAAAGGCAGGTGGCATGCAGCGGAATCGCTGCACCCTCAGGTCGCGCTGGCCGTGCAGGGCTGCTTGGAACCGGGCAGGGTGCAGCTCCTGGGTCGGACAGGCTCAGCCAGTGCTTCCGAACACGGCTATTTCAGAAGTTTATACTGCCACCCATTGCTGTATCTGAGCACATTCCCCCTGAACGGATTTCGTTCGCAATAGCACGTTTCCCTTTCTGGAGTCACAGCTCTCCGTCACAGCAAACAGATATATTTGGGAATAACGGGCTCTGAAGTGTGTCTGCGTAGGTTGGGGCGGGAATGCTTCCCCAAAGGCAAAGTGTGATTAGACTGTGGAGTCATCGGATCTGTTGTCAGTGCCTGCTTCTTCTCAGCCAAGAATACTTTGGCCCCAGCTTTGTCCCTTGCCACAGGGGTTTTGTTCCAGATGTTGTCAGCATGTTGCAGTGGTGCAGAGGAGAAAATTCAGGTCTTCGTAACCTCTGAGGCTGAGCATCCATTGCCTGACAACAAGATACATTACACCTCATGACTGGAAGCAACTGCACCTGCAGGGTAGGCGCAATGGGAGCTACAGCTCCTATAAAATGAGGTGAGAAGCAAACTACATTTGGGACTGTGTTGGTACATCTGGACCATCAGTGAATGTTGCTGTAATAAAGAAATCCATGTTTCCCTGTAGACGGAGCTTGCAAAAAAAGGCATCAAAAGAATAGATCAGCCGATGGTGCAATACAAAGCACCAAATTCAAGAATTGTCTTGAATTGCGTTGATTTCACTCCTTTTCAGAGAGTTTTTGGGGATTTCAGGTTGTCATCTAGTTTTGCAAATGTTTCCTTGCACCATGCTTGCAACATTCAAGGAACTTTTTGCTTTAATTTTAATTTAATTTCCTCCCTTCAGCTTCATCTACTGTAACAACTATGCACATCAGGCTTGCACAGACACACACACACACATACGTGTGTGTAGATGATAAATTCCCTTTACACAAGGGCTTATCATTAATCCAATTCAATTTCAAATTTTCTATGCCAATTGTCAACATCTGGTGAAATCATCTGGCACATTTTAAGCAAAAGAATTTGTTTCTATAAGTGGGACTAGGAAGAAAACGCATTTAGTTTGTACTTCAAAAAATGTGAGAATCTTTTCACCAGTGCCATAGTGGTGAGGAACTCCATGGTATGTCTGGAGTAAAACTCAACTCTGCATGAGCCATGTGTGGAAAACAAAACAGAAGCCATTTGCGCATGGGCAGCTCAAGCTGGCTGCATTTTGGGAGCTCCAGGGCACAGCAACCAGCACGGGGCAGGATAGGAGACAAGGATTTTCCCTCTACTGAGGAGCTTTTGCTACCTGGAAGCCTGGGAGTCTCCTTGGGGATCTTTGTGCTTTACTGTCTGGTGCCCAGAATGCAAAAAGGCATCGAGGACGAAATCTGGGTCGTACTGAGGAAGGTGGGGAGCAAGCCTGGACAGGAGGAACAGAGGAGCCAGGGGGTAGGAAGGGTATGCTCCAGGAAAGGCACAGAAATACACGTGAAAGAGGTGCTGAAGGTGGCCAAGGACAGCTGCTGGGACGGAGCAGGACCCTCTCCTCCGCAGCCCAAACTGACTCCAGGGGTACTCAGTGTAGGTGTTCAGCTTACAATAGATCAGTACTCAGCTACGTGTCAGCCCTCTTAAGAGACCAGTTCACATGGAGGCCAGCAAAAATGCTGGAAGGATCTAGCCCTTTTAAATACCAAACTGGATTTTAGCTGGGGATAGAGGGGATGGGAGATTTTGAGTAGTCTGCACTAAAAGCTACTTACAGAGTGCTTATAGGGAAAAAAAATCTGTCCCTCATCCAATAAAGAACAGATTTAATACGCTCCTCCTTAGGCCAAAGGAGCTGGTGGAAAGCGGGATGAGCAAGCTCCCAGCTGGGGCAGGGAGGGTTCCTCAGCACCCTCCCTCCATTTTCCCACTGCCAGTGCTGCTGCATAATATGCAAGTGTGAGAAGCTACAAGTAACCACAGGGATTTATAATACAGCACGGGGGAAAATACATAATGAAATTAAACAAGGTTCCTATCTGAACACAGAGGAACTTCAATAATTTTAATTAATGGCCAGGAGACACATTACAAGGTACAAGGCAAGCAAAGAGGCATAAATGAATAAATAAAAACATCAAGAATGCTGAATCATAGAATACATTTTTCTCATTTTATTTGTTGTTTTTCATTCAAATTACAAAAAATACCCTGCTTAGAGTTGTAGGCAATATACAGATCTTGTTAATGCTTTAAAAAAAAATCAACAGATCAAACCCACTACAAAATATTGCAGGCATAATTTAATTTCAGTAATGCATAATCAGTCATAGTATGCCAGGGAGGGTCAGCAGTATATTCGTTGAACATAAGTCAAGACAGATGTACCAGATCTTATGAAACTACACGGTCACTCAGGCTTTGCTCTAGAGAACAAACTGCCATTTATTTGCAAGGACTGCATGAGGATTTGTGGCATAAGCATTTGGGACATATTTCTGAATACTGGGGGCCGGGGACATGGGGGCAGAACCCTATTAATTGCATATGGGAAGAAACAGTACAATTTGAGAACGAAAATTTGTGGTAAAAATCAGGATGAACTGTCACAACGTGAAAACTGACATGAGAAAATATTTCCTTCTCCAAGACTGTAACTGCCCCTCTTCCCTGCTCCAGCCCACCAACACAGGCAATGGCCAAGCAGAAAATTCACTGAACGCAGCTTTGCTCCTGACTGGTTTCAGTCTATGCTGAGTAACTTTTCTCTAAGAAGGAAAGTAACATCATTTAGTATATTTGGGGTTGGACAAATCTGCTGTTCCTATTCTTGAAATGTTAATTAAGTATCATCTGTTGTGTTTATCCACCTAGAGAAAAGACACAGGACAGTTCAAGATTTACTCTGATGGGCCACAAATGGATTTTCCAAGCACTAGTACAGGATCATTTACTGGAGTCTGATGCTAACTGGCCGAGTACAGCTAGTCAGAGAGAGTCAAAATAGTAGCCAGGGTAGTAGCAGACATCCTAGTGGAGAACAGAGAGGACAAAGGATATTCCTCACCATCTGTAGATGTTATCTTCCATAAAATCTTGACAGGAGTTTCCTTCTAGAAGTAGGCTTCACTTGCACCATGTTGGATTAATGTAGCTTCACTGCTATTAATATTACTACTACTTTCTTTGGATAAATACTGTCTGCACCATAAAGAAAAAAAATGTTGAGAGAAAAAAAAAGTCATTCCACAATGAATTGTCCAATTCATTACTAATTTCTCCCCAAAATAGCCCAGTTTTGCAAATCATCTCAGCACCAACAAATCAGAATATTCCAATGGAATGAAAAGAATGATTAAAAGAAAAACCATCTTTAAACAAGTATTTACGTGT
This sequence comes from Grus americana, assembly GCF_028858705.1. NCBI lineage: Eukaryota > Metazoa > Chordata > Aves > Gruiformes > Gruidae > Grus > Grus americana. Next base: position 23,011,656 of record NC_072854.1, read on the forward strand.
AAAACAGCTAGGAAAGTAAGTTCGGCTATAATTAGGCTTAAAAAAACCCTTCCTTGATATTTTTAATGAACTATTTATAGTATATATATAGTCTTTAAAAGACACTGGCAAATTTAAAGTGTCATGCAAGTTATATTAAACTTCAGAAAATGCCTCACAGATGAGCATAAAAATAATTTAATCTGTTTATTAAAAAAACCTCACCCAACCTACCCTCCCCCAAACTCAAAAAACTGGCATGTCATCTGATTACAATATATCAGTATTTTCCCAGGGAGGAAATACTGGGAATTAATAGGCTTCTTAATCTAGCAAGGAAAAGTGTAACAGGCAACACAAAAAGGGAAGCGAGACTGCTTCAAACTGCAGAAAAGCCATGCATTATAAGACTGAGATTAGTCACTGGAACAAGCTGCTAATAAAAGCAGCAAATTCTTAATTTCTTTCGGCCTTCAAAAGCACAATAACTGGCTTTCTGAAAATAAGCATTAGTCAAACTCAGGTGATGAAGCCTGATAAAGGAATGACTGTGTGAATGTTAACAGCGTGTGATGTGCAGGAGGTTAGATTACATGCTCTAGTGATATCGCCTATCCTTAAATGCTCTGAGTAAATACAGAATTCTGTTTGTTTCCAGCATAATGATCAGAATTCAGCAAATCCACCTTTTTCTTCTCCATTTTATGTTCTTCCTCACAAAACAGGGAGACAATTACTATGTGCCTGTCTACGATTGCTTTGCTATTTTCCACGCTCCTAAACCTTGATAAGAAATAGAATTCACTTTATGACCCCTTGACACTAATATGGCATTAATACAAACAAGAGCTGGGTCCATTATATTTATCACAGCAAAGTCCACAAAAATGACAGACACTCATTGTGCGTGCTGTAGCCTCAGGCATGTGGGATAAATGACAAGGTTTTAGGGACTCCTTGGGAGCTTCAGATCTCGTTTCAGTTCTACCAACAAATAAACACTAAAGATGTTTAAGTAACTGTTTGCTTAAAAAGCTTAATTTTAATTGAAACAGTAGGTGAATTTAAATTCTGCAGATTTGTGCCACGCACGTCCCACACCAGCCTTCCACCCGCTACATCTTCTTAAGTGGTATTACCCTATCTTTTTGCAAAGCAAGCTCCCACTGCATCTTCCATTCCTGAATGATTTCTAGCACTTAAGTTTAAATGGGAGAACAGATTTATTAATAGTAATGTTCTTGAGAAGTGTTGAAGTAATGCAGGGAAACAGTGCCACTGCTCCCGTTTACTCTGGGGAGTCGTTCTGCAGGTGAGGGGCTGCGTCCCTTTTCCATAGGCTCTTTGTAAACATGCGTGTGCCTGGTGCCGTGCTTTCTGAGTAAGTCCTGATCTTACCTAGCAGCACTGCCATCTACTTTCCAGAAAATAACATCCCTGCATCCTTCTCAGCACTGGGTTCTTGCTGACCTGGGGGAAGAGAAGGCAGCCGCGGCTGCCCGGCTGGTTTGGGGCGCTGGCAGAGAGCAGGACCTGGGGCAGCCGCAGCGGCCTGTGCCCGGGTGTGCTCAGGGCCGTGCAGGGAAGCGCTGGGCAGCAGGCGGGTTGCACAGGCGGAGGTGCAGCCGGTGAAACCACCGCGGGCTGGAGCTCTGACTGCAGCATCAACAGGCCAGCCAGCGGTGCCGTGGAAGGTGATTGTGAACCACGTCAGGAGTCGGTACCACTACGAATTATGTCCCTACATCACCATTTGGGGTTCTTGTTTTGGTAACAAATAGGTTTCCTCCTCCGGGGGAGGGTGTCCCATTCTCTTTCGTTGTAACAAGCCAGGATTTATGTTCAGAGTCATCTCCGTACACCACCAACCCCCTCTGCCTCTGCGTACGGTGCAGAAAACTTTTGCGGAAGTTTTAGGATGGAAAACCAAGTAGGTCAAGGCCCTCTAATAAGACCGTCGTAATCTGTCGGCAGACAGAAATGCTGCTGAGGCGGGCAAACAGGCGACACCCATTCTGGCGAGTTCCACCAGACTCTGCCCTTCCCGGCACGGCCCCGCCGCACAGACTGCCCGCTCCCGCCCGTGGCGGAACTGTCCCGTCCCGTCCTGCCCTGTCCTCTCCTGCCCTGCCCCCTCCTCTCCTGTCCTCTCCTCTCCTGTCCCACCGTGTCGTGTCGGTCGTGCCGTGTCCCCTCCTCTCCTGCCGTCCTCGCCCGTCCCGCACCGCCCCGCCTCTCGCGCCAGGTGGCAGCAAAGGAGCAACGTGCGGCAACCGCTCCGCCCCGGCGCACGCGCTGCCCGCGCGGTGTCGGGCAGGGCGGCTCGGCGGCCCCGCCCCCTCCCCCCCTCCCCCCCCCCCGCTGAGGCAGCGCCGGCAGCGGCGCCGGGAAGGGGCGGGGAAAAGGTGGGGATTTCGTTTGGAGCTTTTTATTTTATTTTTTTTTACCCCCAGGAGATGATTAGTTTTGTGTTTGTTTGCATAGCTTCAAAGCAAAGATTGACAATAATAAAAAGGAAAATAGTGAAAACTGGTAGTGCAGGTGAGTCCTTCCGAGTGAGCTGGCGTCCAGCCTGCCGCCGCGGGTGCACCGCAAGCCTCTTCCCAGGTCCTCTCAGCTGGGGGCCTGCGGCTGTGAAGTCACGGCCGTACGCTGTGTCTACAAGGAGAATTTAGGGCAAGGAGAATTTGCCAAAAAGTCACAAATCCCATGAAGAGTCATACGAAAAGGGTCAGCTCTTTGTAACCAGAATACCACAGCTGAGCTCCCATCCAGAAGACAACATCTCATTACATTTATTTGTCCTTTAACCTCTGCTGCTGTCGTGCACTAAAATGCCACTCTGAAAATGATGTCTTAATCTTTAGCAAGTGAGATACAGCAAGGAATGTCTTTTCTAGTCAAAATACCTGTTGGAAACAGCACCCAAAGCCTTTCTGAGCAATGAATTTCTGAGCACTGAAACTCTCACTGTGGTCTTCTCCAGGGGCTGCAAGGGAATCTCTGCTCTGGCGCCTGGAGCACCTCCTGCCCCTCCTGCACTGACCTTGGTGTCTGCAGAGTTTCTTACATCTTCTCACTCCTCCCTCTGGCTGCAAAAAGCTCTCGCTAGTTTTTTTCCCATTCTTAACTCTGGTATCCCAGAAGGACTACCACCATTGCTGATGGGCTCAGCCTTAGCCAGCGGCGGGTCTGTCTTGGAGTCGGCTGGCATGGGCTCTGTCGGGCATGGGGGAAGCTTCTAGCAGCTTCTCACAGAAGCCACCCCACCCACCGCTGCTACCAAAACCTTGCCATGCAAACCCAATACAGTAGGGCAACTATTAAATTTTGTTCATTATACTTCTCACAGGCTGCTTTTAGACTGCATAAAGTTGTAAAATTGACTTCTCAGGAGCTACAGCAAGAAGCTGTAGAGTTCTTGTACAGGAATCTAATCAGCCTCTCCCAGGTAATGCTGCATTAGGCTGTCGGGTGACACGGGCTGTTTGTCCCCATGCCCATCCAGGGCCCCACAGACCCTGTCACATTTACTGGATGTTGTTCTTCACAACCAGCCACCGGGCAAAACCACATCCCTCACACCTGCCTCAAACCAGATGTGGACTTTGGCATTAAAGTTGAGGAAGAGACCCCAGACTATTCTGTGACCTGTCCCTGTGCCCCCCACCTCCTGCCCCAGATCAGCAATCTTAAAAGGGCTTTGGCCCCACAGCTTCTGGACATGGCTGCTCAGGAAGAGTCTGTAGAACAAAATGCAGCCACAGGGTGGAGGAAGAGCTGTGTAACCAAAATTGCACCCAGTGACCTAGCCTGGTAGTGCCTTCCCTGGGGACCACAGCCCATCATCCCCAGGAACGCTGCCTCCAGGAGTGGGGTGCTACCCCCCACTTTGCTTTGTTAGAGGAGATTTTGGAAGAGTGACAAGATACATCTGTGGATGAGTTTGGTCTGTGAATGTAAGATGAGTTAGATTGTTGGATTTTTGCAGACCTTAATTTGTGTAAGAATCTAATTTGCTTTATTTGGGGCCGCTGCAGTAGTTTTTGTGAGTTATCTCCCATTTTAATTAAAGAAAGTAAACAGAAATGTGGAAAAACAAATGTTAACTGGAGCTGATTCCTTCCCAGTGGAGCATGAATTCCAAAGCTTCAGCTTTGAGTCTGTTTCCATATGGTGCCTCAGGGCGTACAAATGGGCGGTATGGGAAGATAAAGCCTCCTGACATTACAGAGCTGCTGCTGAGAGGACACGCCGACTGGCCATTAGCACCACAAAGGCATCTGCTTGCACTGTGGCCCTGTCTGCATCTCCCATGTAGCTAAGCCCCTGCTAGGTGGGTTAAGGTCTCCTGGGGCCCTGATGACCACAAGGCCAAAGCCCTGCAGGATGGAGCCATGGTGGATATCCATTTCCATTGCTCCCTTCTCCACAGACATACGCCTTTGGTACGAGCTGTGCACTAGATCCTGGACCCTCTGCCCTCATTCACAGGGGAGACGCCTATCTGGACACTGCTCCAGGCCAGGGAGGGGCAAAAATGAGATAGCAAGGGCCTCAGAAATCCCTAAGGAGACGAGACAAGAAAAGCACAGCACTTCAACCAAACAAAAATATTTCATTAACTGAACACAGTTGTTTTTTAAGAGTATACAAGTGAGCTACCTAAGGAGCTATTGATCTTGTCGCTGCACTGTCATCTTGATGCAGTCTCCTGAGTCATGCTCTTCTCCAGCACAGCAGCTGTGGAGCTCAAGCTCTGCCCATCCTCTGGCAGGTCCTGGCCCAGGCAGACCACGTACCAGACCATGCTTGCAGCAGAGCACCACACAGGATGGCATATTTGCTGTGGATCCCATGACCCTGGGGGCAGCTAGTGGGGCTCCAGGATCAGCACTAGTGACCTGTACAGCTCTGCAGTGGTCTGCAGATTAATCTGAAGGCAAAAAGGAGTGTAGATAAAGTGAGAGAGAATGACCTAATTTGTACCTCCTATATCAGAGATATAATGCTGTGCTACTTCCTTGTTCTGTCTCTACTTGTCTGATCTGAGTAGATTAAGAACCTCCTGCTGCTTCAAGCTGTCTTTGGCAAGTAGATGGAGAATTCCAGGCAGTTGATAGAAGTGCCAGCTCCGTTAGCTCTGCAGCTGATGTGTCTTGGTGTGCTCCCAACCATTCTGAAGAAGCATGGTGGGCTACTGGAGGTGCTCACTCACCATAGGCTGTCTCCACTGGATCCACACTTAACTGGAGTGCCTGATGCAAGAGATGTTTGTTTTCATTCTGTCTTTCAAATGTCCCAGTACAGCAAGTGGTCAATCAACTGTTCCAGAAAATGGCTGAAATCCCACAGTCCTGAGAGACGGTGGTGAGAGGGACCTCTCTCTCTCTTCCTCAATCTTGCCAAGACACCCAGTTCCTGTGCTGTCAGGAATCTGTCCCAACTGCTTCCATTTTGTCACAAAGGTTACTCTGTACCCTGCAACACCCATGTGAAGTGCCATCTCTTCCCCTAATGTGATGCCAGATCATTTGTGGGGAGAGGAGCAAAAAAATTACAGAATATTCTGCACCTGAGAAATGCACCCTCAGACCTAAGGATGGTCATTCATGAAGATGAGCTGACAGGGTCTGATGGCAGATGTAGTCAATCCTTGTCTGGTGTTGCTCTCAGAGCTAGTGAAAACACATGAGGGAGAAGCAGAAGATCACATCTGCCATGATTTCTCTTCTCTGAGTAGGCAGAGCTCAGCTGCTGTGGATTATTCCCTAGAGAAGACACTTTCTCTTCAATGATTAGAGAGGGAAACTGGGGAGATATGGTTCATCAGACTGGGTTAGACAGCATGAACACCCTTTCTACCATCTCTTACTCCTTTCTGAAGACCTCTGTGTATGTTTCTTTTGGAGAGAAGGAGGCTGAGGGGCGACCTCATTGCTCTCTACAGCTTCCAGAGGAGGGGAAGTAGAGAGGGAGGTGCTGAGCTCTTCTCTCTGGGATTCACTGACAGGACATGTGGGAATAGTCCAAAGCTGTACCGGGGAGGTTTACATTGGACGTTAGGAAGCATTTCTTTACTGAGAGGGTGGTCAAACAGGCTTCCTAGAGAGGTGGTCGATGCCCCAAGCCTGTCAGTGTTTAAGAGGCATTTGGACCATGCCTTTAATAACATGCTTTAACTTTTTGTCAGCCCTGAAGTGGTCAGGCAGTTGGGCTAGATGATCACTGTAGGTCCCTTCCAAATGAAATAGGCTAGGCTAGGCTATTCTATTCTATTCTATTCTAGGATCACACCTTGTTTCTCCTCCACTCACCAATTGTCTAAAGGCAGAGCCAACCTGTGAACACTTGTGACTTTTTTTCCTCCAACCAATCTTTCCTAAATAAAGTATATATTCAAGCTGCACTTTGTTCTATGTTATAGGTAAGTGGCCTGAAGCATGCATTCAAATGAGGGAAATCACAAGCACATGTCTACTTGTTTTTCCACATGCTAGGTGTACACCCATGGCTTAGCTTAAGGAAAACACTGTAATGTCACTTGATAAATGCCTATATACATGAGACAAAAATGCTGCAATGTTGAAAAAAACTGATACCATTTTTCATTTACCTGGGACAAACCGTTCCTTCTTATTAAAGCCACTTTCTAATGCATCGTCAATGCTTAATTTAGCATATACTTATTAAAATGAACTAACGCATAGAGTAAACAAAACAGCTGAGAAATATTAGGGAAACCTATGGTAGAAAAACAAGTGGCTGGCAAACAATGCTTCACAGAGTCTAAGTACACCTTCAACCTTCAGAAATAAATATTCTGTAATATTATCTTATTTTGCACATTTACTAAATCACAACAAAGAAACTGAAGATCAAGGCTCCTTTAGACATAGCGATTAACATAATCTAAATTTTTAACTATAATATGAAAACAAGATTGAGTAATAAGGCATCAAAGTGCAACACTGACAAGGGTGTGAAATCTCTGCTTTAAAGTAATTTTGCACTTGTTTTCTACCGGCTGTGAGGTTTAATATAGACAAACAAGTTTCATATATAGAAATTCTTCCCAAACTCAAAAATAAAATTTCTACTTTTCCTTTTGTTTTTCTGATCCTTTTCTAGAGCATTTATTCCCCACAGAAACATTAAATACCACAAATGCCTGCAATGAGGCAGTCCACAATAAACATTATTCACATATTTAAAATTGATATTTGATTTATTATGCCCAAAATACATTTATAGGTTTTTTTTTCTGAACCAATTTTGTCTCCTTTTTTTTCTTTTTTTTTTTTCCTTCTGCAGAGGTTTATAATATACTGAACAAAGATGTTCAAGACTACACATTAAACATTTGCCTGGCAGTCTGATGACTCTACCACATTATCTGGGCTCTGCTCACTACCTCTGTCCTCTCGGCTATACTCTCCTCAAATATTGACATTGCTCTTCATACATGGAAATATTCATATTTTAAATACTCTCCAATCCAAAATGTCCTTGGATTTTACAGGGCATATTTTCTGTCCTCTACTTCAGGCAGTTGTGAAAAGTGGGATGTAAATCATCTGTGGCGCAGCCTTTACAGTCCTCAGATGGTGCTTAATGATACCATTGCACAGCAGCTCATAAAACTGGGCACATAAATGTTTTTATGGCTATGGACTTGTATGGGCTCAGTTCTGTATTTCTTCCCAAATTTAGTACATTTCTGCTGAATTAGCTTCTGATCTCTTTTCCCATCCTATTGTGCATCTGGCAAGAGGTCTGGGCTAAAAACAGATAAGGCATCAAGCCATTTGTTCCTTCAGAGTTGTCAGCCCCTAGAGAAACATCACTCAGATGTTGAGAAATGCTAAATAAGAAATAAGTAAGGCCTCTCTAGCTTAAATTTTATTCTTCATGTGAAGAAGGAGCTCTTTTAAGCATTAATTTTAGGAGATTTAAGATTTAGCTGCAAAAGATTCCCCTCAGACCATCTCAAGCTCTTATCCTGTCAGCAGGAAAGCAAACATGCTGCCAACTGAGCTGTCATAGCCTGCTCGGAGAAGTCAATCTTTAAGCCACTCTCTCTCCATCTTTTAAAGTAGTCTTATGCAACCTGACCTGTCAAGTGTGAGCAGGACAAAATGTAGGAAAGGAATACCAGGGGGAAGGATTAAAAAGGACTATGGCATTAAGATATGTTCAATGTATTTATCAATGATCTGGATGCAGGAGTTGAATGCACCATGATGATACCAAACTGGGAGGTGCTGTTAACTCTCTTGCAGAGGGATCTAGATAGACTGGAGCATTGGTCAATGATTAATGGGATGAAATTTAACAAGTCCAAATGCCGGATTCTACACCTAGGACGGAGTAATGTCGGGCACAAGTACATACTGGGAGAGGAGTGGCTGGAGAGCAGCCCTGCAGAAAGGGATCTGGGGGTGATGGTCCACAGCAGCTCAATACGAGTCAGCAGCGTGCCCTGGCAGCCAAGAGGACAAACCACATCCTGGGGTGCATCAAACACAGCGTAAGCAGCTGTTCAAGAGAGGGGATTATCGAGTGATTCAGTGTATTCAGCGCTGGTGCGGCCTCACATTGAGCACTGTGTGCAGTGCTGGGCTCCACAGTTTAAGAATAATGTGCGGGTGCTTGAATGCATCCAGAGGAGGGCAACAAAGCTGGTGAAAGGGCTGGAAGGCATGTGCTGTGAGGAGCGGCTGAGGATTCTGGGTTTTTCTAGTTTGGAGAGAAGGAGGCTGAGGGGCGACCTCATTGCTCTCTACAGCTTCCAGAGGAGGGGAAGTGGAGAGGGAGGTGCTGAGCTCTTCTCCCTGGGATCCAGTGACCGGACACATGGGAATGGTCCAAAGCTGCACCTAGGGACTGGACATTAGGAAGCATTTCTTTACTGAGAGGGTGGTCAGGCACTGGAACAGGTTTCCTAGAGGGGTGGTCGATGCCCCAAGCCTGTCAGTGTTTAAGAGGCATTTGGACCATGCCTTTAATAACATGCTTTAACTTTTGGTCAGCCCTGAAGTGGTCAGGCAGTTGGACTAGATGATTGTCGTAGGTCCCTTCCAAATGAAATATTCTATTCTATTCTATTCTAAGATGCTGGGAGAACACCCAGGAGCACACACATGGCTTTGGATAAAGGTCCTTGTAAGAGAAAAGGTTAGTAGTTTGGCAGCAGAGGTTTTGGGATGGAGCACAGTGAAGAGAAGATGTACAGGCTGGAGGATTGTTTTGGTAGGGAAGAGAAAAGACGTTGAGGATGAGTTTCTTTGCAGTAGCAGGAGAGAGGGGAGGTGGACACTCAAGTGAGGTGAGAGGGATTTGAGAACTGGGCCGGAGGGTATTGCAAAATGGAAGAAGGGAGTAGACATGACAGAAGTATTTATTAGACAAGCCTGATGACACTGATCGTTGTCAATGCCCTCCCCACGCCTTCTTCCTGGGCAAGCAGCTACTGACATTGATGGTGCACATTAACATGTGTTTGCAGTAGCAGGTTAGCTGTCCTTTCTGTTGAGTAATCACTGTTCAGCCACAGATAAAACTGGTTTATTCCAGGATAAATGTTTTCTGTTGAGTGGCTGCTGCATTGTAGATAGCTAACTGTCCATGGGACTCTAGTGGTGGTAGACTGGTGGTCAGCTGAAGACCCTCATGACCCACCTGGTTACTTAAATTGTCTTACTGTACGTTTAGTTGTGATTTCTGTCTATTCCTACTGCCTGGAGTCTTCTGGGCAACACTTATACCAAACTTGGACCAGCAGTCTGCCTCACATTTTTTCTGCCCTTCCCAGCTGTTCATACATCATCACAGCCCAGCTCTCTTGATACGGATCTGGCACATCACGTCACATTTGTTTCTGTGGTTCCTTCACCTTCTTTAGTCTAATATCTGTCTATGTGCTTTCCTGAAAACAAGAGGAGTTTAGATAATACTATCTTAAGAGAGCAAGCTTTTTTTAAACATAATGCCTTCTTTTAATAAAAGAGCTATACCATGTTTTCTTGTCCAAAAGTGTTCACAGTACTCACAAGTGTAGTTTAATGACTTTATTTAAAAATATGTGAATGCATAAAGACACTTTTCTCTACAAATGCGTACCTTCTACTGCCTATTTGCATGTAGATAAGTAAGACCCTCCATATTGTGTCAGACTGAAGGTCCTTTAGTAATGTTTTAAGTTCACTGTTTTGTCCTTTGGGAATAGACTAGTAGAACTAACAAAGCCAATTACAGCTGAAGAATGGTTTAAAAATCTATCAGTTCTCAGCTACAGCACCTCAGTTAAAAACTGCAATCAGGCGAAGAGGCTTAATGCCTACTTACGTGTCCAACAGGAATGTCAACTGGACACATGAGCAGGCATGCAGTGAATTAGTGGGAGATCAACAACTTGATCACATAGGGAATGTCTGCACAGCTACCCTAGACAGAGGTAAGACTATGACTCCAGGCATGAAGAACATAGGACATACCTCCACAATAGTGTTCAGGAAACAGAAGTGTAGAAAGAAATTTGTAGATCCTTCTGGTAATCTTTGTGTGCAAAGAGGGGACTAGAAAATAGAAATAACATTTTCATAGTATTTTCCTATATGTTGCTGGTAAAACAACTACTAGAATACTGTGTCCAAAGGGATAAAGATTCAAAAAAACATTATGGATGAAAACTACAAAACTTGTTATAGATTGCTTAATCATCCTAAAAGCATGATCTATTTAAATGATCAAAGATTAAAGGCCCCTTGATCACAATTTATAAATGCCAAATCTAGCTGTTGAAGGTATAATGAGATTCAGTGGCTGGGAGATGAAGCTAAACTAATTCGGACCATAAATAATGCTCTCATTAGTTATCTGTGTGCATACTAACTGTCGAAATAATCTATCAAAGATTGCCCATCACTAAAAAGAATTAAATCAACATTGGATTTTTATTTGATAGACATGCTTTAATTCAGCAACATCTATTGGGTTTGAAGCAAATTAATTAAATAGATGTCCAGTGACCTGTGTTACTTACAGAAAAGACTGGAGTAAATTGTAAAGCCTATATTAATCACTGAGTTCTTTAATTTATCCACTGCAAATAACAACCTCATAGCTTGGTTATGTGTTGCAAGGCTTATGTCTTGATTTGTTTAGCTTAATCAGAATATCAAGATATCCTTTGCAGAGCATATCTCCTTCCTCTCACAGCCAGCAACAACTCTAAAATGGACCATTGGAACGCATCCTGACCTCTAAATCATATCACCACCTTTGTCAACAAGCCCTCCTGGACGTCACACCGGGATCAGATAGGGACATTTTCACTGGCACTGTTGCCCAAAAGGATTACAAAGAAGGTGACATTATTTGGGGCTGTAACTATATCCTACTGAGAGATGTCCCATGACAGTTTTATTACTGTTGCACCTTTTAAAATGCATTGCAGTGCAGCCTGGGAACAACGTGTTCATTTGTCAAGATAATATACATCTAAGTGTGCCTCCTGTTAAACTCACAGTCAGGCATTTCCAAAGCTTAATCATCACTTTGCCTTATTTTTGGCTGGTGGTGATTTACTTAACTTCTCTGTGACTGTGTGTCAAGTAACAATAGTAATCTGCTTTCTGGGGTCTTGGGAGCATTGGGCAGTGTTGTGTAATGTGCTGTAACTTGAAGTTTGTGTTGGGTTTGCGTGGCAGGGTTTTGGTAGCGGGGGGGCTACAGGGGTGGCTTCTGTGAGAAGCTGCTAGAAGCTCCCCCTGTGTCTGATAGAGCCAATGCCAGCCGGCTCCAAGACGGGCCTGCCGCTGGCCAAGGCCAAGCCAATCAGCGCCTCTGTGATAACATATTTAAGAAGTAGAAAAACACTTAGAGGGAGAGAGCTTTTGCAGCCGGAGAGAGGAGTGAGAAGATGTAAGAAACTCTGCAGACACCAAGGTCAGTGCAGATGGAGGGGGAGGAGGAGCTCCAGGCGCCGGAGCAGAGATCCCCCTGCAGCCCGTGGTGAAGGCCATGGTGAAGCAGGCTGTCCCCCTGCAGCCCATGGAGGAAGGATGAGGGGGTGTAGCGATTCCACCTGCAGCCCGTGGAGGACCCCACGCCGGAGCAGGTGGAGGCACCTGAAGGAGGCTGCGGCCCGTGGGAAGCCCACGCTGGAGCAAGTTCCTGGCCGGACCGGTGGACCCGTGAAGAGGGGAGCCCACGCCAGGGCAGGTTTGCTGGCAGGACTTGTGACCCCGTGGGGGACCCCACGCTGGAGCAGTTTGCTCCTGAAGGTCTGCACCCCGTGAGAGGGACTCCATGCTGGAGCAGGGGAACGATGAGAGGAGCCCTCCCCCTGAGGATGAAGAAGCGGCAGAAACACCGTGAGATGAACTGACCGTAACCCCCACTCCCCGTCCCCCTGTGCCGCTGAGGGGGGGAAGGTTGAAGCCGGGAGTGAAGTTGAGCCCGGGAAGATGGGAGGGGTGGGGGGAAGTGTTTTAAGAGTTGATTTTATTTTCTCATTCCTCTACTCTGTTTTTGCCTAGTAATAAATTAGATGAATTCCCTCTCTAAGTTTGGTCTGTTTTGCTCGTGACAACAATTAGAGAGTGATCTCTCCCTGTCCTTATCTCGACCTACAAGCATTTCGTTATGCCTTTTCTCCCCTGTTTGGTGAATAAGGGGAGTGAGAGAGCGGCTCTGGTGGGCACCTGGCCCCCAGCCAGGGTCAACCCACCACAGTCTTTTTGGCGCCCAACGTGGGGCATGAGAAAATCGAGATAAGGACAGTAATTGGAGGAGGTAACGGGCAAAACATTGACTGAACTTAGTTTGAGAGCAAAATAGCGGTGAAGGGACGAGAGGTGGATTCTGTGTGTATTGTCTACTCTTGTTTAGTGTTGTGATAGTGTTGCTTTGATTCTGGTGGGGGGAATTCTTTTTTCTTTTTCCTTGTAGATGTGATTTGTGTGTGTGTAGTTTTTCTGTTGAATGTATGTTTTAATAATTCTTAAATATGTGATTCACAGAGGCGAGGGGTGGAATGTGTTGGGTTTGCGTGGCAGGGTTTTGGTAGCGGGGGGGCTACAGGGGTGGCTTCTGTGAGAAGCTGCTAGAAGCTCCCCCTGTGTCTGATAGAGCCAATGCCAGCCGGCTCCAAGACGGGCCTGCCGCTGGCCAAGGCCAAGCCAATCAGCGCCTCTGTGATAACATATTTAAGAAGTAGAAAAACACTTAGAGGGAGAGAGCTTTTGCAGCCGGAGAGAGGAGTGAGAAGATGTAAGAAACTCTGCAGACACCAAGGTCAGTGCAGATGGAGGGGGAGGAGGAGCTCCAGGCGCCGGAGCAGAGATCCCCCTGCAGCCCGTGGTGAAGGCCATGGTGAAGCAGGCTGTCCCCCTGCAGCCCATGGAGGAAGGATGAGGGGGTGTAGCGATTCCACCTGCAGCCCGTGGAGGACCCCACGCCGGAGCAGGTGGAGGCACCTGAAGGAGGCTGCGGCCCGTGGGAAGCCCACGCTGGAGCAAGTTCCTGGCCGGACCGGTGGACCCGTGAAGAGGGGAGCCCACGCCAGGGCAGGTTTGCTGGCAGGACTTGTGACCCCGTGGGGGACCCCACGCTGGAGCAGTTTGCTCCTGAAGGTCTGCACCCCGTGAGAGGGACTCCATGCTGGAGCAGGGGAACGATGAGAGGAGCCCTCCCCCTGAGGATGAAGAAGCGGCAGAAACACCGTGAGATGAACTGACCGTAACCCCCACTCCCCGTCCCCCTGTGCCGCTGAGGGGGGGAAGGTTGAAGCCGGGAGTGAAGTTGAGCCCGGGAAGATGGGAGGGGTGGGGGGAAGTGTTTTAAGAGTTGATTTTATTTTCTCATTCCTCTACTCTGTTTTTGCCTAGTAATAAATTAGATGAATTCCCTCTCTAAGTTTGGTCTGTTTTGCTCGTGACAACAATTAGAGAGTGATCTCTCCCTGTCCTTATCTCGACCTACAAGCATTTCGTTATGCCTTTTCTCCCCTGTTTGGTGAATAAGGGGAGTGAGAGAGCGGCTCTGGTGGGCACCTGGCCCCCAGCCAGGGTCAACCCACCACAAAGTTCCATCTCAGCATTTCAGAGAGATCAGCATAGTGACCTGTCTTTCATCTACATAGGCGATGACTGTGTGTCATCCAAGGCAACTTGGCTTTAGTCCGAGGAAGGGACATTTCTCAGCAGCGAAGGTATATCCTGTTCTTATAGACCAAATGATACACTGAAGCTCCAGGAATTGGTCAAAAGCATTGGCATGTTACATACCATAACGTTTATACGGACTACTCTCAGCAGTAAGATGTCACCCAACACTTTTCTTACAGTTTGCTATTTCTGTTTCATTAGTTACTTGCTAGCAGCTACTGTCCTCACATCTGGCACATATAGATAATAAGAATGGTATTTTCAGGGACAAGACTATTTCAATTTGCTGCTAGTTTTAGCCAAACGACACGCTATTTTGCATTTGGTGCAACGTTGGGTTTTTTCCTCCTGCCAATTATAGCCACATCACATGTTGGCCTAACAAGGTTAGGATTTCTCTTTTGTAAAGCTCTTAGGCTGTTTTTGCTACCATTAAGGGCTGATGCTTTATTAATCTTTTGCATATGAAATTGTACCAAATGGCAGCCATGAAAGTCACCACTAATTGTGGAGAGCCAGACAATGGACACAGCTCCTTCTCCAGCTCCAGGCTATGTCAGCTAGAAGGCCATTATGGCTCTCCTGCCAGACACTATAGTTCCCTCCCAACTCTTAGCTCAGCTGCTTGTGGAATTGTTCCTTACCTACATGGAGCTAAATGTGACAAGTCAGAAAAGGGTTACTGTTCCAAGGAACCCAGCTCACTTTGATGGGCGAATAAGCAGCTCAGGAGATTAGAAGGGGCAGTAAGCTGCAACATGGGTGGTGCGGAAGAGAAGAGGTGTTCAGCTGAAGACAACAGCTTCTGCTAGCACAGCCAGATCTTGGAGTCAACATGTGCCTCCATCTTAGTTTTGCTTGATTCCTCATCTCTCTAAAATAAGGAGCACAATAGGAAGCAGGATTTTCCTCTGGTAGCTTCTACCCATCCCAATCTCATCTGCATTTTTCCCCATTAATGCTGAATTTTAATTTCCCCATCGAGCAGTCTAAAACCTCTCTTCTTTGTTCTTAGTCACTCCCCACTCACTTCTAAAGACACTGGTCTTGATCATATTGTGACTTCTGTTATGCAGCAGTACCGCTCTAATTAGTGCTTGAACTCATTCCTGACTGTTATTTGGAAGAAGCTGGAGGTATTTTCTAATTTCCATTCTTCAGGCCCGTTCATGAAAAATTCACCTTCTGTGATAGACGATGAGTTTGCAAGTGCACAGTAACTCAAGTCACAAAAACTTAATTTAATAGATTGCATTTAAATGATTTGTTGTTATGGCCAATGTATTCACTTCTTTCATGCAGCTTCCAGCTATCAATGCCAGCTCTGCATTGAATATGACATGGAGAATGGGGAATGTATAACTACTTAAATGGGGTAAAATAAGAAGCATGTATCTGGATCCCTATGTTTGGGCTTCAGGCAAAGTCGGTATTTTATTACTTATTGCTGTTGCAATATGTTGTTGATGATCAGATTTCCTCAGAAATCTGTCGTTCTGAAGTACTCACAGTAATTTTTTTGTCTTTGAGTTTATCCTCTTCTGCAGTGGTAATGATTAATCTGATTCTCTTGGCATGCAGTTTGAAATCCAGTGACTCCAGCAGAATGAAACTATAACCTTAGCGAATGGAAATCTATTGTGTTGTCAGTGCAGAGTCCCTTTATATGTGCTGAAGGGTTGAATGCTCAGTAACTCTCCTAAAACGATTTCATGAGCACACCTGCTATCTCCTTGGTAGTCAGCTTGATTTCTGGTAGTGTAGGTAAATTTAGGTTTCATTTTATGGGGAAAAATGAGCTCACTCCTGCTGAAAGACCTTAAGGGGGGTTTCATTCTGCACAGCCATTACACCTTTTCTGTTCCTGAGCTGCAAAAATGTTTCCTGAAAGATCTTACACTTGTCCCTTAGGAAACCTGGAATTGTCTCAAGACCAAATCAGAATTAGAATTACTTGGCAGCTAAAATCTAGTTTCTGATAATAGCCTATCTGTTGGAGATGCTGGAACAGCAGAGATCCTGCACCTTGCCACTGTCAAAACTGTCTCCTTATAGCAGAGGTGATGACTAATTAATTGGCTTCTTCTGCCTTCGGTTTGTTCTCTTTTTTTCAGACATTTATTTCATTTGGATTCCTTATATAGAAGATATGCCCGATGCATAGGGGTTTTGGTTTTCTTTTTCAAATAACTGGTAAAGAATTAGGGCCATTGATTTCTGTAGCTTGTGTAAGCAGGTATCACTTTTCTGTTGATTCACAAAAATAGCAACTTCAGTACAAAGTTCAGTCTGGACTGTGACCTTTGTAGAAAAAAATGTAGTCTGGTTACAGTGAAGACCTCTATTAAAACTCTCAATGGGGCTTTTCCCTTATTAACATAATTGATTGCAAAATAATGTCTTAGAAGATATAGGAAGACTAAGAATCAGTTAAAACAAATATTTAAAGAATGGGGATCCTTTTTTCAGGAACAAGAAAACCAGGGTGACTTCACACTTAGGGAAGTTGTCGAGTTCTATACAAGTGAGAAGACCGCATCTAGTAGGAAGTTAATCATTACACCGAGGTCTCTATCAGTGTAAAACTGCAAAATTATGCAGAATATATTCTAATTTTCCTTGTGCTATATTTTCAAATGTCTAAGTCTTTTGAAGTAAAAGGATGCAACAAACAGTAACAAACACCTCTCCAACATACTGTGCATACCTAATAAACAGGTAAAGTGTTGTGCTGTAGCATCACTGTTTTCAAAGAAAGGAGGGTGGGTAAGTAACTGTAGCACAGCTTAGCCTTCAGACCACTAAAAACTGGCTCCTTCCATAGCTCGCTAGTCACCTAACATGAGGAAATATTTACACATAGATTTAATAGATTACAGCCTCAGTCCACAAAGACTTACTCATGTTTTTTGCTATGAGGAATCCCACTGAACTCTTTATAAAGTTGGGTGTGAATTTTTCTGAGAACTAGGCTTAAAAAGCCTGTTCGTGCTTCTGAGTACCCATTACTAATCACAAAATCAAATTGTTTTGAGAGAAGCAAGGCAAAGGGAACGTGTTTCCTGTGATTAACTTTCTCTCATACTTCTGTAAAATATTAGTGCCGGCTGTCTTGCATGGTCCTTAGCAACTTGCAGAGTGAGCTGCCCCTGTGGCTGCATCTAGTGAGGTGCTGTTGGTTTTGGGCTCTCTGTGGTAACTGATGGGCCTGTAGCCAAACAGGACAGAGAACTGCTGTTTTGTGGTGCAGCCTTTCTTTTCATGGGATACTAATTGGGACCTCCTTTCTACTGATTTTTGTGAAACTTTTAAGAACATATTTACTTGGGATGAAACCCACCAACTGCTTCAGAAGGTACCATGAAAATCTTCTGTGGGCTGATGTGGAAAGGGTAAGATTACATAAAACCTTATTTCCTTTAAATTTTATCATTTGTTGATTGTGTGTTTTCCTTTAAATCTCCTTAAAATACTCCAAATTATACTATAATGGATTATATCCATAACCTGTTACAATTTATTTCAGTGGGGTTTTGAGTAAGCTTGCAAGAAATATGAGAGGATATCTTGGCAGAGAATTCTCTGCCACATTTCTCTTTCTTTTCTTCTCTTCTCACCCTTGAAATACATTCTTTCCCCTCTGTGGATATGACTCTTGTGAATGGAAGGCTTAAGTTTTCCACTTCACATTAAACTATCTGACAAACCTACTGTAGTATGCAAGAGTCTAGTGAAATAGTGTAAAGGACAGTTTACATTTTACTGAAAGTGAATATTCAGGAAGGATGGAATACAAAGAAATGGAAAAAGCCCATACAGGGCCTGACTGTGAATTGATATAAATCAATTCACTGGTCATGTGCTGGATGGTGCCTTCTGTTTCAGCACACCACAGAGTTTCTATAATGCAGTAAATAGCAGACTGTGATGAAAACTCCAGGCTCATTTAACACTCTGACAGATTTGTGGCAGACATCAAATGCTTGACTCTTGACCACTGCATATAAAGCTAGCTTTAGAGAGAAAGAAGGTATTAGGAAGGTTTTTCAGCACCAGAGGCTTAGTTAAATTACAAACTGTATTAAATATTAAAAAAGCCTGGCTAACTTCTGTTTACTTACATCAATATGGGTTTGTAGAATTTATTTTTAGGAATATCTGAAGTAAATGGTAAGAATCTTCTTATTCTAAATAAATTTAAATAGACTACGTAAAAAAGGCTTTCCATCTTTTGCAAGTCTAGAATAACCTGCCATGAAAGAAGTTCATTCTCAGCTGCTGTTTTGCACATATCTTACATTTCTCCCAACTATCCCTAGCAGGATGTTTTAACAAAAGTAATTTTTCATTTGTTCTCCATTTCTAATATTAATTGTTGCTTTATACTGTTGTCATTATTGCACAGTACTGCAACTTGGGAAATACCTGAATGTCTCCACTTGGATGAAGCTGAAAACAGGAAAATAGCTTGTCATCTTCCATCCTCTTTAATGCTTATGGAGTGCTTATTCCAATAAGTAATTTAAGCTGTTGAGAACCTTGTCAATATGATGGATTTGCTGCCATTTTACTGAAATCCCCAAAAGCAAATTTATGAGATTACTGACTGAGGCCACAGAAATGTTCCTGGTTTCTGCTCACCATTGCCAAGCAGTAAGTGTAAGGTCCTTGACTTCATCTCAGATAGTTTTCACAGGAACTGTTTGAAGCTATCTACAGATCCAACTGAAAGATGGTCTGAGGTCGTAATCTGGGATCAAACCCTTGCTAAAGACCCACTGGTAAGCCAGTCACTGACTGCTCTAATTTGACAAATATCATTTCGCCTACTGGTAAAGTCCCTAGTTTCTATTCAGGTGAGACTACCTGGAGCTACATAAAACTCCAAAATGATGAGCATATATTCCCTGAGACAGACATAGGATTTTCCTTTGATTCCTGAAGAGGCACCAGAGGTACCTGTGTGAGAAAGGAGAAGGAAGAACTAGAGATTCTGGGTAAACCTGAAACACCAGTTAGACTAACCTTCATGACTATGGCTGTGAAGCAAGAGCCTAACTACTAAGGCAGAATAACTTGTTCCAGTGAACATTGTTAAGACATGTGGCTTGGTGAGGGAGGAATAAAAAGGTTCAACTGTGAACCCAAGCTTATGTCATCACTTCATGCTAGTTACCTGAAGCCAACCAGAAGCAACTGAGGAACTTACATCCAGGACTGGATACAGTCGGTATTATTCTTATTTATTATTCCTATGGGGTAAAAAAAGTGGTTATAGTGTCACCAGTGGCACTGGTGATGCTGGGCACAAGGATGTGAAAATCCTCAGGGAGAAGCATAAAAAGGCATTGACTCGCCGGGGCTCTAACAGAGTTAGGGAGAAGAGGGAGAAAAAAATTAGATGATGACATATATTTAAGTAGTGATTCAAGAGACATGTTTATGGTACATGGAATATACAAAGGAGCTTACAAAATGGAAAGACAATAAGAAGGCTTTGGAGCAACGTGTGAACTTAAGCAGACAAGAGGTGAAGCAGCAACGTCTTATGCATTGCAGATTAATTGCAGGGCTAACAGGAGAAAGTTGAGATTTAGAGAAATTCTTGAGAGAAATGGTTGGACCAAGCAGGAGAGAGCTTGAGAGAGTCTTGTATAAAAATGGAAATAAATTAGGATTAGAATTTAAAAAGGTAGGATTTCTTGCCTTGAATGGAAGTAAAAGAATGAGAAGGGAGGAAATAGTGAAGGAATATTTGCCTAAGGGCTGTACTTGTTGAGGTCCAATTAAGTAGTGGACAGGGAATGGCCAGACGTCAACATGGGTATGATAAACATCCTGAACTGTGTCTACACCCAATAGAGCTTTTTTAGTGAGACTGGGATATACGTCACTAGTCAACAGTGGTTGTACATCTCCAGCATTTTCATAAAATGTTTGTATAGAAAAAAAAAAGGGGGGGGGGGGAGGGATAATCTTGAGAGGGACTGAGCAAACAATCTCCAGTTTTTCTACATTATTTGAATTATATGGAAATCATAGAATCATATGAATCATAGAATGGTTTGGGTTGGAAGGGACCTCAAAGATCATCTACTTCCAAACCCCTGCCATGAGCAGGGACACCCTCTACTAGACCACGTTGCCCAAAGCCCCATCCAACCTGGCCTTGAACACTTCTAGGGATGGGGACATCCGCAACTTCTCTGGGCAACCTGTTCCAGTGCCTCACCACCCTCACAGTGAAGAATTTCTTCCTAGTATCTAATCTAAATCAACCCTCCTTCAGCTTGAACCCATTACCCCTTGTCCTGTCACTACATACCCTTGTAAACAGTCCCTCTCCAGCTTTCTTGTAGGTCCCTTTCAGGTACTGGAAGGCTGCAATAAGGTCTTCCTGGAGCCTTCTCTTCTCCAGGCTAAACAACCCCAACTGTCTCAGCCTGTCTTCACACGAGAGGTGCTCCAGCCCTCTGATCATGAGAGATTCAAGCAGGCAGAAGCAGCTGGTTTCATAGTTGCTATCTTCTCCACAACTGTTATCTCCAAATCTGGATGCTTAGCAAATCTGAATTTTTTTAAATTTTGAGAGTATCAAGTGCTTCATAAAGGCAACTATTATCACTATCTGTTCTGAAGCACAAGGAGTTAAAGTTGATTAACTCATTTAAAACTGACCATAAGTGAAGTAGAAAAAGTGTTTGTAGAAACTAGCGCTGATCTCCCAAGTACTGAGGAAAGCAAACCAGCCTGGCTAGATGAATATGTTATGCAACGTAAAAACTTTCTGAATCCTTGGCACACACAAAAACTTTGTAATACAGGCTTTCTGAAGGAAGTTGAGCATGCTTCCTAGTAGCTGAGAGGAAAAATGCCTTAAACAAGCATGTTCAAAGTGCTCCTTGGAATAACTGTAGTTTGCATGTAGGAATATTGCGTAAGTACTTGTTGGACAAGAATCAGGAGAACTTTGAGAGTATGTATAAAACATTAACAAAGCGAGATTACACATCTGGTATTGCTATGGAGTTCCTTGAGGCAGGCATGTAGTAAACCTCCCACAGACTTGAAGCAAAGCTCCCACAATTAGTAATAAAGCTCCCATAGATTTGAACGCAGATTAATAGGTGGTAAAGAAGCAAATTTCAGTTTAAAAAAAGAATTCAAGAAACATGTCACTGAAAATATAATATTACGTGACAGGTCAGCACAAGTTGTGTGTATATGCATGGATCTATGTCTGCAAATGTGCAAGCTTTTCTAAAACTTTGGGAACAGAGGGCTAAAACCTTTTGAGAAGTCAACGAGGTCTTTACTTTTAAAGTAGCAGTAGACTTTTCATCCTCTATTGGGAAGATTACCAGCTCGGGTTTTATACTCGTAGGACTTAGTTCAACGTACAGTACCACTGACTACAAGTTTTTGGTACTCTGGAACTAAAAAATGAATGAAGATAACCTAAGGCAGTAACTTCAGTTCCTTCATATGCTACTCAGAGGATGAGAGCGCGCTATAAAATAGTCAGAGACCAGCCTCATCAGGCAGGATTCCTTCCAATCTTCATCCCTTCACCGCTGCCACAGAAAATTTCTGGCCACTTTGCCATCATGCTATGTGTCCTGCAGACAGAAAACTGCCCTCTGTTGCCATAGGAAAAGACAGAATTCTGGACCTTTCTGCCCCTACATGTCCAAGGCAAATCTTTACAGGATAAACAGTTGTCTGCAATGAATGGATTAATTTGATAATGGGGTTGAAACTGCTTTCTCAACTCACTCCAAAAACACATTTCCCAACTCACTGCCAATGGCAATAGAAGCACCAGTTGGCTATATGTCCAACACACATACACAGAAGCACTCATACATGTACTATTATAGTCATCCTGCAGCCTGTGCACAAGTTGTAGGCTCCCCTCTCACTGAAGGTCTCACCGGTTGGCCTTGTGTCTTCCATACACATCTCCTAAGCCTCTGCCTTTAAGGTGCTCTCACACCACTGAGAGGGTACTAGTCTGCCCCTGAAAGTACAGGGAGCAGAAGAAGGACTTGCGATGGCGGCACTCCAATTTGGGGAATGGAGGAAAAAAAAGTGATAAAACTGAAGACATTTTTAACTATCATCAGCTATATGTATGTTAGTAAATACAACAGAGGAGCTACTGATTCGTTACTGCATGCAATATTTAATTATTAGTGTACTACTTGGAAGAAGTTTGGCCTGTGCCAACTCGTACTTTTCTAGATGGTTCCTAGGTATTGGACATCGGTCCCATTTGAAGCAGGAGTCTGCTTCTGAAGCCAACATTTCTATGGATGTTTTGGGAGATAGTGTGTGCTAAAATCATATTCAATGGGCAGCTGGGATGTAGCCACCCTGTTGCACGGTAAAAGGCAGCCTCCACGTGACGGGCTGTATAGATGTAGCCATTGAGGCAACAAAACGGAGATATTGTAAAGTGCAAAAAGTCCTGTTCAGTTCTTGACTGCAGGCAAGCACTACCAAACCAGTATAAAGAGACTCTTAGCTACAAGGAGCCAAACATCCAGACTGCAGGCAGGGCTCCCTGCCTGGAGCTGCTCTTTGCTCTTCCAGCCATTTGTGGCATTCTGAAGATACGCAGAAAGTCTTCCAAAACCGAGACAGTGCAGATAGTCAGGAAATTTGGACAGGGCAAGCTGTAACATCTAGCCAGAATGGCTGTAAAAGGGAGAACTGAATGTGACATAATATGAAAGAACTCTTTGGAAATACCTGAAGTGATCATAATTACCATAATGAGGCACCTATTAAAAAGTTGTCACTAAGTATGGTTGTAGTATCAGTAGACTCAGAAAGTAACACTAAACTATTACATCATGGCTATGGCTGGTAGCAATTAAAAAATGAGATTTTGCTTGAGAAGGCAAGAAAACCATCAAAGGGAAGGAAAATGCCCAGGAAAGACAACAGCCTGTCTGTGACAGTATCACAGTTCCTTATATAGAAGTACAAAAATCTCCTGCCTCAAGGTGTTACAATTTAAAGGAATTCTTTAAAGACAGCTATGGGAAAAATAAAATTAGGGGAAGCTGAAACACATGCCCTTGGTGCATCAGCCCCATCATGTTACTTGGGACATCAATTTCTTCCAACAGCTTGTTCAGCTTTCTCATCCTTTTCATGTTACTCAGGACAAGTCCAGCATGTTAGGGAACAGAGGATATTAAATGAATATCCACCACCAGCTAGGAAGCACTTCCCAACTGACAGCTCCTCCTAATCTTCTGTTTAGCACCTCTCAGGCCCTACAGCCTTTTTCCACCTTTGGATTTAGTAAACGGCTCTGACCATATCGCAAAACTTTGCAAAAAAATTTACTCTCGCTTTTGTGCAAAGATGAATCCTTCTGTCTACAAGACCAACTTGCTAGCCTATGCCATTAGGAACCCTCTCACTTGATCATGGGTGTGCCCTTTGCATGAAATAAGTATTTTCGCTGAAATATCTTGCCCTGCATTTACTGCTGAGCCTGGGCCTCCTGGGCAGAGATGAGGTGGTAGGTGTGCTCCGGCCTGTGACTCACCCCAGTGGCACACCGGTAGTGTCTGGGTGTGCGGGCATGGCGTCAGCCAAACCCTGGTGTCCCTCAGGGCTGTCTGTAGAGGAGCTCGGAGGGAAGGTGTAATGCCTCACACCCAGCACATTAAAAGGGAGACACAAGCAGTAGATTTTGTTCCCAGTTGTTTCCCATAAACAGCTCAGACTGGCTGTCTGTATCTAAACTACTGAGGTGATATATGAACAGATCTTACTTTTCACAGAGCTCAGGGACAGGGTTATCATATTAACAATTAAAAGCAAACGCACAAGCCCCCTCCTGCCCAGGTACCCTGCTACTGTGGCAGGACCCGTTTTTCCACAGGGAATGGCAGCACTTCCCTCTGCCCGACTGGGAATGGAGCACCCATCAGGCTTCCAGGACTGATTTCCCAGCTCAGGTCTCTCACCACAAGTAGACCCAGCTGAGGATTTCGGATCTTCTAGGCCAATCCTCTGTATAAGAGAAGTTGTGGCTTGATTTTATTTTTTGATCACTTTTTGGTGGAATCACCTGGTCCGTTATAGGACTGAGTTTTCCCTGGTGAAACTTGCAGCCACTGCCAGCCATGCGTGTGGAGGCCGGGCTAACGCTGAGGCAGCGGCCTGGAGCACAGCCGGGGCACCCTCCCAATGGGGTTCAGTGGACCCGCCCGGTGGTGCTCACAGGATCCAGCTGGGCTGAGTCACTGGGATGACAGCATCAATTTTCACAGGTATGGAGAGAATCATGTAGCAGAACTCTGTGACGTTCATTTCATAATTTGCTGCCTTTAATGAAATTGGATAATTACAGGTAAAGAAGGTATTAGGTATGGCATCACTGCTACTTTTTTTCTTGTTGTTTATTGTTGACCAGGCGTCTGTTAAATATTATCAACTTCTCAGTGGCGGTGACAGGGCTGCTGTTTCCCGCCGCAAACAGGGCTCCCCTCTGACGCGGCCCATGCCCGCTGCCTGCCGCCCTGCCTCCGCCCCCGCCCCGTCGGACCGACCTCACGGGGCGCCTACCTCCGCGCCCCCCCCCCCCCAAGTGGTACAGCCGCCTTTCCCCCCTTCTCGCGGCGTCCGGTGGTTCGTGCCGGCGGGCCGGGACGCAGGGGGCGGGGGCGGTGTGTGTGGCGCATGCGCAGGGGCGCGCATGGCGGTCACCCAGCTGAGGGCGGTTGTTGTGGGAACGGCGGCGGGTCGGGCCTCCCGGGTCGAGTCGGACCGGGCGCTCCCGGGAGGCCGGTGAGGGCGGCTTGCCGCCCGGGGCAGTCCTGGAGCCGGGAAGGGCCGGGCCGCCATCGTGCGCAGCGCCGTGGGTGAGGAGCGGCGGGTGTGAGCGAGGTCTGTGCGCCGGGGCCGGCCCCCTAGGTCCGTGTGAGGGGCTCGGCGGCTGCGGGGGAAGGACGGGGACGAGGGGGTGTTCCTGCCGGTGTTCGTGTGGGGGCGGAGGAGCTGTCGCGGCCCTGCTGGAGCCAGGGCTTGCCGTAGTGAGTCGCCTTGTTCAGGGCCTGTTCGTGCCATCGGATTAGTGTGTTTTACCCCGGTTTTCCCCCGGGAGATGTGTGGGGGCGACGACAGGACTGATGGGACTTCACTTTCGAGTCCGTCTTGTCAGGTGTGGGGCCGTGGGGCGGGCGTAGGGCCCTCGGACCGGGGCTGCCAGCGAAACCCGTCGTCTTGGAGCAGAGCATCTGTGAGCAAAGGTCAGGGTGAGTAGGTCCCTACAGGATCTGGGCAGTCGTGGTGGCATTTGCTGCACGGTGGAGCAAGGTGGGAGCATCTCATCAAGGGCTCTGCACTCGGTGGTCGTTGTGGCTTTTTCATCTAGGTCCCACCAAACTCACAAACGCATTGTGGTTCTGAGCATTTACTGGCTGCAGTGGGTCCAGTGGTCATGCTGATATAGCCTAAATCGTTCATAAAATGAGCCGGTGTTCAAATATTTCAGTATTATCTGGGTTTTCCCTCCCCACAAATCTTTGGTTTTGAACTACACAGTGTTCAGGGAAGTTTCAGCTAACTTGAGGCACTTACTGCTGGGCTGTGCAGTTAATTACACTAATGTTAATAATACATATTAATGTTGCTTGTCTGCATTCCTTGCTCTTCTTGCATTTTTGGAATATGTTTTTTGTTGGAAGCTGGTTTAATGTTCAGAAACTGATTGCAAAGTCTTGTTTTGAAACATGATTCCAAAAGGCTTTTTCTGTGTAAGTGGTCCTGCTTACTGGATTAAGTTTTTGTCATTTTATGCCTTGGATCTGTATTTGAGATTCTGAATTGCACTCAAAGCCGTAGGAAGTGGTGGAAAATAAGTGAGGGAAAAACAATGGAGTAGGAGAATAACTGCGCACTGCTGTTGAAATGCAAGTTTCATAAGTAAGAAAACATGGTTTGTTTCTTGTTTTTTCTCTTCCTTTTTCTTGCCTTCTTCCTGTGCCCTCTTCAGTTTTTGTTTCAGGGCGTTATTTTGTACTAGTACAGATTTTGCAGGCCAGTTGTTAATCTTAAACAAATTGCTTCAGTTTGTTTTGTTTGTCTACCTGTCTTTGGGATAACTGTGCCTAATGGCAACAGGACCAAAGTTGTAACTGCAGTGGAAGTGAGTTCTCTATGGTTTGGAAGCTATGTATATGGATGACTTAAAAATTCACATAATTTTTTTTCTCCTTGTTCCAGATGGAAGAGTTCATGGTTTCTGGTTTGCATAACAGCAGAGACTGAATAGGCATAAAGGAGACTGTAGTGTGGGTGAGAAGTGTCAAGCCCCTTGCAAGGCTTTGCTCTGTAAAAAAGAAGAAATGAATCCTACAAATGATGATCCAGTGTTTGGGACCATTTTTGACTGGGACTATCTCTTATGGGAAGTTCGTTTGACATTTTTAGCTGCTGGTTTTTTAATCTACCTGGGAGTATTTCTTCTGTCTCACTGGTTGTCTTCATGGATAAGTACCACTTATCGTGCCTTGTATGCAAAGGAGAAGGTGTTTTGGAATATGGCGGTCACACGTGGTGTGTTTGGACTTCAGAGTTGTGTTGCTGGGTTATGGGCTTTGCTCATAGATCCTGTTTTTCATGCTGACAAAGTGTATTCACAGCAGAAGTGGAGTTGGTTTAACTGTTTGATAGCTGCTGGATTTTTCTTGCTTGAAAATGTAGCTGTTCACATGTCCAACATTATTTTCAGAACATTTGATGTGTTCTTGGTAGTTCATCACTTGCTTGCTTTTGGTGGCTTGGCTGGTCTAGTAATTAATGTGAAATCTGGACATTATCTGCCTTTGATGGGAATGCTGCTGGAGATGAGTACTCCCTCAACATGCATTTCCTGGATGCTACTAAAGGTAAGAATGGGATAATTTTCAAATTATGTTTGTAACAGTTTTCATGCATCTCGCTTGTCCATAGGTGAGCCACGTGGTTTGTCTAGCTAGCTTTCCAGCAAAACCATGTTCATCTAACTGACGTTATTGTGATACCTGCTTTTGTCGTGATGATATTTCTGTAGTCCTCCATAAAGGTTTCTGTGTGATGCTGTGCGCATGTGGATAGTGAGACGGTATAGATTTGTTCTGAGTTTGGGATGCTGTATGCATGTGGAATATCATAGCTTTATATAGAAAAAATGCCTGACAGTGTGTGTATGTGAAAGCTGGGTATTTGCATTAGTTCTACAGATTGCTCAGTGCCTTATCTTAAAGTAACAATCTCATTTCTGCATACTTTCTGTTCTTGTTTTTCTAGGCTGGCTGTGCTAATACCTTTTTCTGGAAGGCAAACCAGTGGGTGATGATCCACCTGTTTCACTGCCGCATGATTCTTACTTACCACATGTGGTGGGTGTGTATTTTCAATTGGAATTCTGTGATGGAAAATCTGGGACTTGTTCATTTTATTGTTTTATTCTCGGGATTATTTGCTGTTACACTAATACTTAACCCATACTGGACATACAAAAAAACTCAGCAACTCCTCAGCCCAACTGACTGGAACTTTGAAAATAAAGCAATGGAAAATGGAAAACTAAATGGTGAAAGACATCAAAAGAAGAGGATATAACACTGAAACAGCTGTTTCCTAGTAGGGTAGCAGAAGAATACAGTATGGACTAATTCTTTGCCCATGAACTAGAAGCTTTTGGAAGAAGCTCATTAACACAGTGATTTCTTGCTGGTAGTATTCTGCTTGGATCAGAAGTATTAAAAAGCATTGTTTG
Source organism: Grus americana (assembly GCF_028858705.1). NCBI lineage: Eukaryota > Metazoa > Chordata > Aves > Gruiformes > Gruidae > Grus > Grus americana. The sequence goes on from NC_072854.1 coordinate 23,039,592, forward strand.
TGTTTCATATGTGCATACACATAAGATCTTCAACCTCTTAGTTATGAATTACACCAACAATTTTGTCAGGTTGGACAATATTTCATGATTTAGTAGTGACATGGTCTCTAATGGTATTCTTTGTCCTAATGCTTCAAAGTGGCTTTACAGTTAATTTGTCTATTAAGCTCAGCTTGAATCAAGTTTAGCTTGAATCCTACTTCACATATGTCAGAGATACTGATACTGGAAATTACATTGTTTATTAAGATTAATTATGACCCAAGTTAGGTATGCATGGGTACCTAGTTCCTGTGTGCCATTAAATCATTCCAAGTGGCTGAATTGGTCAGTGGTAGAATGCAGTCATGGCTGGGTTTGGGGTAGGGGGTTTTGGTTTGTTTTTTTTTTTTTTTTAAGTGCACTTGAGGAAGATAATTGTTTGAGTGTTCACTGTCAAAGTGAGTTGTAGTTTCCAGGTTGCCCTTAGTATGAGAGGAGGTTCATATCCACCACAAACATTCATGTGGGGATGCAGGCATTCGTTATACCAGTGGCCTAGCTAGGTAATCATAGTGGTCCTTTCTAGACTTGAAATTGGTGAAATACAAGAAGGAACGATAGAACGTTTGACCCTGTTTCATCCTTGAAAAGATTGCTGATTGATTGGTAGAATTATTTTCTTTGTAGATCCCACATGAGCGGTCATGCAATTAGTTCCACTAGTGCTCCTGTTATGGTTCCTCTTATTTTAAAAAAATGTTCTTAGTTATAGAGGGGTTTAGAATCTGAAGCGACTCCTCTGTGGAAAAAAGCCTATATTACCTCCTTCAGGAGTTCAGTTGTTCTTCTACTATTTTTTTATTTTACTTCAAAAAACATACAAAGTGATGCTAACAATCCTTTGCACTTTATCTGCCACATCGCTAAATCTTTCCTTGACCAAAGAAATAAGGTTGATTTTTAGATAGGGACTTGGCAAATTGTGGTGGATATTCTCCCGCTAACAGTCTTGGTCTGATGATTCCAGGGTGAAATATAAAGATCACGATAGAAGAGAGTGACGCCTAGTGGCAGGAGAATGACAAAGATATTAATTAGTTCTGGCGCACTGAACTGGTGAGATAAAAAGTCCGTAATTTGAAACTTTGTCGTATAGTGTGATGTGACTGCTACACAGATTTATTTTCCAAAATAATAAGACTGGGCAAGCCCAAGCTGTGAAGAATTTTAGGCCAGTGTTAGCGGCTTTGCATACTGATGTGTGGTGGAACATACTGTTTTAAATGTGTAAGGGAAGCACTGTTTGGTGTAAACAACCCCATTTTATTAATTTTTGGTGGGAATGTCTTTGATTTTGTTCTGAGTGAAGGGAGGAAGCTAGTGGTCAGGTTGCTGTGTTCCCTAATTCACTCTGTGTGAGCACAAAGTCTGAAGAGCTGCTCTATAAGGGAGAGAAAACCTTTTACTGTTAGGTCACAAATGTATAGCCAGACCTTCTTGATAGTGATGAAGTGGTGAATATCTGAAATTGCCCATTCAAAACTGGGCTGAGAGAGTCATAGTAATTTTACACAGCAGCCCTTATCTATTGTCCTGCTGATATTCAATAGAGAAAATCTAAATTTTGTGCTACCTTTTGATTTCTAAGCAGGCCAGAATGAGGTTGCAGTGTTTTGGCAGTGTGGCCTGTCTGGACACTATCCTATCGAAAAAAAGCTTCTCTGAAGTTGGAAATTGCATTCCTCTCCTTAAGGGTTGTGTGTGTGAGAGTAATATTAAAAGTACTTTAGAAGAAAGCAGAGGGAAGAATTCCTCAGAAACAGAACCCAAATATGTCATCTGAATGCATATCTTACAGAATCAAAACCTCACAGGAGTTCCAGGGGGGCAGGCAGATGATAAGTCACCAGATATAAAAATGATGGTGTGCTCTATGCAGCTTAAAACTTAAAGGTTTGGATTTGATAAAACAAGGTAATAATTATAAAAATCCCAGCTACGTAATTTTGAGGAATCCTAACAGAGAATGGAAATATCAGAAGAGAAGTAAGTTTGGGCCAAGTGTGTAATTCTTACAGTGGCTGGCTAAAGGAGGTGCAGTTTCTATGTGCTAAAATAAGAGGATGGAGGGTTGGGATTAGTAGTGAATTTGAGGCTGAAAAGAGAGATTAGGTGTGGCCCAAGCAGACAGGTGGATAGTTATGTCAGTGGCACTAGATTTCTAATATTTAATATTTTGTATTATTAATTTATAATGTTATGTGGATTTTAAATCTTTCATTAAAAGTATTTTTATCATAAGGCAATCTTTTTAGTGTGCACCTTAGTGTGAGTTTTTTCACGCAAGGCTGTTACGGCATATCTCAAAAACCTTTTGCATGTCTTAACTATATAACTAATAATACCCAAGAGCATCTGTTAACCTAAACACTGGAACAAGAGGGCTTTGCAATGAAGCAAATAACAGCACTCATTTTATTTCTGTTGGTTTGAGGGGCGAGGGAATTTTACAATGCAGCTAGAAATATAACAGGACAAAAATACAGACAACCGTTCTTCTTCACCTTGATGGCCTGGAGTTGGAGTTACCAGTTCTGTTACACAGAGCCTTTTTTATCCTCGACTGTTTTCTTCACTGCCTTTTGGCTGCTCCCTTCAAGAGGATTTTCTGGTTTGTGAACTGTGGATGACTGTCTCATTGCTCTGAAACAAGACTGAAAAAGTTCTCTAACTGAGGGGTTTGGTGTCTAATTACTCTTACAACTAAGTGCTGCTTTTCAACCCAAAAGTAGACTAGCCATAATTTGTTTATAAATTTTGTTAATGCAAAACTAATCCCAGTCCTGTTGGGCCTCTCTTATAAGGCCTCATCTGCAATCCAACGTAGAAAAATTCACAGTCAGCTCCAGTAGTGGCTGGATCAGGTCACAGGATGTGCTGCTGCCACCATTTGGAAAAATGTTGCATAATATGTTTTTAAGGTGAATTTTTTATTTGTCTAGGTGACTTAGAAATTTCATCCTCCTTTCTTGCTGGACAAGCTTATTCAAGGAGTGCTGTTTGTGTCACCTTTCTGGCTGAAGCTTTTTTTTTAAAAAAAAAACAAACTGTGATGGGGTAAGGATGTTCGATGTTTCTTTTTTTTTTTTTTTTTTTTTTTGTTTGGGGTGTTTGGGGTTTTTTGTGTTTGGTTTTTTTAAGATCAATGTCTGATCTAAGATGCCCTGGCCAGGCATCTGATTCTTACTGTCTTCATACAGCATTCCTAAATCACAGTTTGTTTGCGCCTCCATTTGTGTCCTGTCTTAGATTTTTTTTTTTTCCAAAACCTGTCATCGTTTCCCCTCCCACTCACCAATTTTTCTCTAACACTTACTTGTACTTGCAGTACTGGTCATGATCTTGCAGCAGTCACGTTACCACAGTGATGTCTTTGTCTAATAGCTTTCAGCATGTACTGTTGGGTCCTTCTTCCACTAAATACCCATGTCCAAATCTTTCCGGGTTTTTTGCTTTTTCCTGACAACACTGATTAAATATTGATGTCACATACAGTTATAAGACACCTTTCTTAACCTCAGGGAGACTCTCACTCGAAGTGACTTTAGAAGTGTTAAGCAAATTCAAGTCTGCTCCTGTAGAACATAATGTTTGTTGAATGGTACATCATCTTTACACTGTGTACAGAAATAAAAGTATTTTATTGAATAATTGTCTGTCGTGAGCTTCATTTACTGATGAAAATAATGCCTGTTTTTTACTTGCTGTTTGTAGCTTAAACAGTTTTTCCAGTTCATGCACTAAAAAGATGACTTGTTTATTTTGAAATATTCTGTTCAACTTGACAAAGGTAATGTCATATCCATGGAAATAGCTATAAAACCTTGTAAACTAATGTCCCTTCACCAACATGTAACATTATTAACATGAGCATGTTTGGTTACATGACTAAAGCACTAGAAGCTGTGCTATATGTAAGTATGTATTAAAAATGGTTAAAAAGCATCACTTGGAAATGACCCATCTGGCTTGTGTATTTGAAGTGTGTGGTCTATTTTTGCATTAAGCTGTAACTGTGAAGGTACTTCATGGTTTAGCATGAGCTACCTTATTTTTTTTTTTCCAAAAAAAGCCCTTGTCTCATTGCTAAATAACGAAATACAGTTCTAAGCATTACATGTGTGTGTCTTGCATGGTGCTTTGCAAGAATTAATTCCTGATGTTTTTTAGCATTAGTGGGTTAAAGGAAAATAGCGTTATTACTGGCATTTTAATTATTCTTAGAAGAATGCACTGTGTAAGCAACTGGCTGGCGTAATTTTGCTAGCTGCCTGTGCAGTGAGGTCCCCAAGATTAACTGAAGCAGAAGTGAGACGTTCATGTGCAAAGCTCCACTAACTGTGGAATTTATGTGGGTACAGATCGGGATGAGAAGAACAATGCATAATTGTATTTGTATGAATAAAGTCCTTTTTTTGTAAATAATCTGTAAAAGGAATTTAAATGTTATTAATGTTTTGCTATTCAGATGTTTTAAATTAATAGGTAAATATATTTTACTAAGTAGTTCTTACCATTTTCCCAGAAAAGTATTAGAGCACACATATGCTGACAGTGTTATTCAGCAATTACAATCTTTTGATCTTATGTCATGGCACTGGTATTTAAGTTGATAATTTGGAACAAAAAATAAATTATGGTCATTAATTAAATTATGCCTGTTGCTCTAATTGTCAGCCCCCAGGTGAGTTTCCAGTGTTGGAAAAGACATTGCATGCTCTGGATCTGATTGCCTAATTAGTGTGTTTTGCTAGTGGTAGTGTCGCAGAGCAGAAACAAGTGTTCTTGCAGCACATTGTGCCTTCCTGTTTTGTTTAAGTAAACCAGCGCTGAGTGAGGCGGAATGACAGATAATGATGCAGCAAACATGCAAGGACGTAACAGTGTTCAAGGTGGCAGATAGGCCTAGCTTGAAAGGAAGAATTGGGCAAAGCAGAGCCAAATGAAATTTTACAAGGACAAGTGTAGGGTCCTGCACCTAGGGAGGAATAACCCCAAGAAGCAGTACAGGTTAGGGGTTGACCTGCTGGGAAGCAGCTCTGCAGAGAAGGACCTGGGAGTCCTGGTGGACAAGAAGCTCTCTATGAGCCAGCAGTGTGCCCTTATGGCCAAGAAAGCCAATGGTATCCTGGGGCACATTCAGAAGAGTGTGGCCAGCAGGTTGAGGGAGGTTATCCTCCCCCTCTACTCTGCCGTGGTGAGGCCACATCTGGAGTACTGTGTCCAGTTCTGGGCTCCCCAGCTCAAGAAAGACAGGGTACTACTGGAGAGAGTCCAGCGGAGGGCTACAAAGATGATTAGGGGACTGGAGCATCTCTCGTATGAGGAAAGGCTGAGAGAGCTGGGTCTGTTTAGTCTGGAGAAGAGAAGACTGGGAGGGGATCTGATCAATGGTTATAAATATCTAAAGGGTGGGTGTCAAGAGGATGGGGCCAGACTGTTTTCAATGGTGCCCAGCAACAGGACAAGGGTCAATGGGCACAAACTGGAACACAGGCAGTTCCATCTGAACATGAGGTAAAACTTCTTCACTTTGAGGGTGACAGAGCACTGGAACAGGCTGCCCAGAGAGGCTGTGGAGTCTCCTTCTATGGAGATATTCAAAACCTGCCGGGACATGATCCTGTGCAACCTGCTCTAGGTGATCCTGCTTTAGCAGGGGGGTTGGACTAGGTGATCTCCAGAGGTCCCTTCCAACCCCTACCAGCCTGAGTCTGTGAAAGGAGTGGGGCCTGCTCATGTCCCCAAGAAGAAAGCAAGAAATTTGGCTGTGCTGTTGCTTGCTGCTATCTCTCTATGTGTGTGTGCTGAGTCGTCAGCTGGGGTCACTTCTGAGTCCTTAAGGATATGGCCTGAGCAGAGAGAGTGGCAAGTTAATACTAGCTTTATCAGATAAAGGACGCGTTAGTTCTGGTCTGAAATATTTATTTCCTTGTATGATTCACTTTTCAGCTGCCTCTGCTCCTTTGAATGTGTAGCTCACATTAGAGTGCTATGTAAGCTGATGCTGTTTTCACCAATATGTTCTCTGACATTTACTGTAAAGACTTGTGAGGATGTGCCTTGTTTTAGTACTGATAATTGATTGTGGAAGCTCCAGGTACTCACGCAGCCTGACTGTTATATTTCTATTGCTATATAGGTCTGCAACTTTCCTCTCCTGCTCTACTACTTCTGCTGCCAAAAGCTCTTTACCATGTGAACACTGCATTTTTGTCACCAAAGTTATGCTCGCTGAAGTTTAAACACAGGGCTTGCACCAAACAGGGGAAAAAATATACCTGAGAAGGGACTAATTTTGTACAAGGTAGAGGGTTGACTTACCTACATTTCTGGACCATGCAGTTCTGCTGCCAGGATCTTTTAAGAGTAAATGAAGGTGATAACTGCAATACCTTGAAAAACAAAGCCACGCAGGCAAACTACAAAAGTACAGGAGTGGTTTGTGTAGAGTAGACATGGAGCATCTAATGAGAGCTTGATCATCTTGTCTTGTGGGTTATATTTATAGGAAGAAAGTGTATCCTGGAAAGCAGCAGTAGCCTTGCTTAGGAGTCATTGGAAATAAATATGAAAAAAATTAGGAGGCTTTGGGATGAGGTGGCTGAGACCGGTTGGTATGTTGTACAGTGCTGACCAGCCTGCAGTTGGACATTGAATATGTAGATTGATGCTTTAACTCTTGCTTTTTTTTTTTTTCTCAGCAACATATTGTTTCAAGTATCACTGTGACATTGGTTGAGGATAAGTTTGAGGAACTTTTTTAGGACATCAAAGTTCCCAAGCAACGTATTGCCCAAGGCTGAAGGAGCCTATGGTGTGTTCTAATTCATAGTAATTTAGTCTTGGATTATCATTGCCTTTTTATCTTACATAATTATTTTTTACCCCCGGAGGCTCTTTCACATATTCATGAGTAAGATCAATCTGCTCTTTTATTTTCCTAGCCATCCTAATACTTTTTATTTGCCACTTTTCTCACTTGAATACCTTTTTCTCAAATGTTGGTGGCTTAGAGTTGTACATAGTATTTCACATGAAGTCTTCTCAGCACCTTGTATTACACTAGTACTTCCTTTCCGCCACTGGAAATGGCTCTGCTTCACCTGAAGGTTGCCTTTGTCTTTCATGGTTGCATGACCTTAGCGCTTCATGGTCCTCCTGTGACAGCGAATTCATTCAAGTTTTTCCCTTCCTCAGCTTCAGAACGAAGCAGAGCCATCAGAGCACAGTGAAATAACCAAACAGTAGGAATTCTGTGTTATAGAAATAACTCGTGCATATTACTGTACGGGGTGCAGTGCACAGGCCCTGGCGAGGGGGCTGCAGGGGCCGCTGTGAGGAGAGTCCGGGGCTGCCCCGTGCCGGACACAGCCGGTTCCAGCCAGCTCTGACCCACCCACCGCAGGGCATGGCTCAGCCCCGCAGCCGAGGTGGGGGTGCCTCGGGGGAAATGTATGTAAGAAAGGGCAAAAACATGACACAGGCAAAATGAGGAGTAAGGAAAAAAAGCGAGAGAATCGACTCTGCAGACACGGAGGTGAGAGAAGGAGGAGGGAGAGAAGGTGGTCCAGGTGCTAGGGCAGAGATTCCCCTGTAGCCTCAGGAGGAGGCCAGGAAGGAGCAGGTTTATCCTGAAGGACTGCAGCCTGTGGGAAGGACCCACGGTGGAGCAGGGGAGAAGTGTGAGGAGGAAGGAGCGTCAGAGAGGAGCTGTTATGGGCTGACCACAACCCCCATTTCCCATCCCACTGTGCCCCTCAGGGTGGGGGAGGCAGAGGGATTGGAAATGAAGGAGTGAAGTTGAGCCTGGGAAGAAGGTGTGGGGGGGGAAGGTGTTTTTACTTTTGTCTTTGTTTCTCACCATCCTACTCTAATATTAATTGACAATAAATGAAATTTCTCCAAGTGGAGTCTGTTTGGCCCATGACAGTAGTTGCTAAGTGATCTCCTTGTCTTCATTTTGACCCAGAAGCTTTACATCTTATTTTCTCCCCCTGTCCTGTTGAAGAGGGAGCTTGGCTAGGTGGGGGTCTGTCTGCTGGCCAAGGTCAGCCCACCACAGTAAGTTATGGCATCAGCTGTATTGTCGCTTATGTGCCACCCATGACAACAAGGAGCTGATGTAACACAAGGGCTCTGGTGCTGAGGAATATTAAACTTTAGGAAAATTTGTACCTCGTCTGTCTGAATTGGTAGTCTGAGAATTTGACTTGCAAAGACTCCTCGTAAGCAGAGAGTTTTTAAAGGCGTTCATGAAAGAACTTCTAGTGCTGGTAAAACATCATGGTATTACAAAACTCAGATGTCAGGTTAACCTGTGCTGGTATGCTCAGAACTGACAGTTTCCCAGTAGTGGTGCTGGTGCTTCAGGGAGACCTGGAAGACAGGCCAGCAGTAGGCATCATATCAGAAAATGTATATGAGCAATGCTTTTATAAAACCAAATGTTATTTTGATGTAAGAGTCTGAATTTAAGAAAGCTGTGTGGTTTGCCTTTAAAAAAATGTATTTTTATATTAAGTATCGTCACTCAGCCTTGTTTGGTAAGGGAAGTGGAGGGAACCTACAACTTTACAAGGCTCCAGCATGAGTTCGGCAGATGCTCAAGTTAAGGAAGGCTGTTGGATGTCCTGGCTTTGAGTGGTTTCTGAGGAGTTACAGTAAGCAGATGACCTACTGTCTTTGTGGCGGGGGACAGTTGAGAAACACAGAAGAAATGATTTCTGAATTTCCATTGGATGAAAATTCCCTAAGAGAAAGTGCCAGCTATATCAGCTGGTAAACAGAAGGAAAAAACTGAGAAAAACGGGCTTCACTGGATAATTTAGTAATTTACATTTAGTTATTCTAGTTGTTCAGATTTCATGCATTTTTTTGTAAAGGAAGCCATAGGAAGGGTGTTGTATGTCCTTAGGTGTCATACAAATTAAATCTACACTCAACCACCCCAATTTCCAGGGAGAGAATAAAGGGGTCCCTTCTCCACGGCATTGCGTCACGTGGGGCCAGGACACTGCTAAGTGTCCTTAAGATGCCAAAGATGGACTGGAGTAGATGTGTGACCTAGGGTAGTGTGGAGGCAAAAGGTAGCTTTGCCAAAGCCTCAGTGAGCAGCAATGACAGTAAGTAAATTTTGGTGAGGTCTTGTTGTACACGTATCACCAGTAAAACCAATTTGAACATCATAATCTTAGGACCTGGTTATGAAAAGCATCATGTTAACTCTAGAGACAGCCATTATTTGTATTCTAATTATTGACAACTAATTATGCATAGATAGATAATGAATTTGTGATTGCAATGATAAGATTATGACTGCTAATAGGATGTTGCCTTAGAAAATAGTAGGAACAGTGGAAGTTATTTTGGAAGTCAGTTTTGGTTTTTTGAAAGTTGATCTGCTGTTGTTGGATTTGTCCAACGAGTTTTTCCCAGTGACTTTTTATTGGAATTAAAGAAGGATATTTAATTGTGGTCACCTGAATCAAAGAAGTGGTTCTCAAAGATCAAAAGGGTTCTGAAAAAGGACTACAAGAAAGATTTGAAGTTTGTCTCCAACAGTGAAAGAAGAAATTAATGCACATGGATAATGAGTTGGCTGCCAAAAGGAGAAGGATATTACTAGTAAATGGTATTTTTAATCATGGAATTGAGCTAGTTGCACTTAGAACAGGCACATATCTAGACTTTAATGTGGCCTCTAATGGAAGTGTTCAAGGCTGGGTTGGATGAGGCTTTGGGCAACCTGGTCTAGTGGAGGGTGTCCCTGCCCATGGCAGGGGGGTTGGAACTAGATGATCTTTGAGGTCCCTTCCAACCCAAACTGTTCTATGATTCTATGATAAGCAGTTATTAGACAGTTTGCCAAAGACTGATTCCCTGCCGCTTCAGCTCCTGAAGCGATAGCTGGATGTGAGTGAAGTGCAGCATATTTAAAAAAATTACAGAAACCAAAGGATAAAGTGGTGTCTGTGATGGAAGCCGAACTGAATGCCATAATGGTATTTCTGGCCGTAACATACATACATGGCCCAATTTTCTCTTCTCATTTTCTTTCTTTTGCAGAGCCTATAGAGCTATGTGAGAACTATTTTAAGTTCACACTGTGATGAATTGTGTTAAAAATAAATAACTTTGTGAAAATGGAAACATTTTTGAAAGTAATACTTTTAAATATTTCATTTGTAATTCAGGTTGTATGAACCAACACAGTTGTGGATGTGTGTTGTTAAACTAAAGACAAATGAAAAATCAAATGTCTTTTGAGATGCCACCATTTTCTACTAACCTTTTCATGTAATAATAATGAATTTACTGTATCGTGGCGTATTTCATTACTGGCTGTAGCATGAATGCACTTAAATAGGCAAAGATCACTGCTGGATGATGCATGGATCTTTGAACAGCACATAGCTTGAAGTTTTCATACTTAAAAGTGGTCCAACGGTTTTAAGTAATATTCAGCAACATTAAAAAAAATAGTTGTAATTGCTATCAAGGACTTACAATGTACATTTATTTTCATCAAAGTGTGACAGATTTGTATATGGATATATTGTAAAGTACACATTTTTTCAAAATAATTGTTATCTTGTAAAGGATTTTTTTTTTCAATTTTATGGAAGGGGCATGTTCAGTCCAGAATCATATTCACGTAAATGTACAAGTGGTCGACATTACTTTCCGGATAAGCATTGCATGGTTGTGTGACATGGGCTTTGAGTGGCTGCAGGGTTGACTCGGTCAGTTGTGGTCTGCAGTGATGCTTGCTGCGAGGAGTGTCACAGGAGAAGGATGAGAAAAGAGCAAAGATCTAAAGGTTAGGTGTGAGGTGCCAGCATCTTTACAAAACCTTTCATTTTGAGAACTGTTTAAAGAGTTTCGCTGACGAATGGGATGAAATTCCCACGTAGCTACCGCGGTCTAGTGCGCATCCTCGTGTGCTCACGGGCTGTTCCTGGGAATGAGGCTGAGAAAAGCTGAGTTTGTCACGCGTGTTCTCCGGTCCCGGCACTGGCTGGCCTCCCGCTCTGCTGCAGCCGGGCAGCTCCGCTCTTTGCCCGTCACACCGACGACCCCCACGTCATTCCCGCAACCGCGGCGCCCGGCCTGGCTCCCGCTGCCCACTGCCAGCAGGTGCCCCTGGGGCCGGGGGGTGGGCAGCGGCCCGGCCTCCCGCCCCGACGGCGGTGTCACGTGCGGCGGCAGGAATGCGGCGGGGGTCCGGGGGCGGGGGACGCGGCGACCGGCGGCCGGCTGCGCCAACCGGGAGGCGGCGGGGCCTCGCGCTGCCCCAATGGCGGCGGGCGCTGCCCGAAAGGCCCGGCAGCGGGCGGGGCGCGCCTAGGCCGGGAACGGCGGCGGTGTCGGCCCCGGGGAGGCGGTAACGGCAGCGGGGGCCGTAGCGGGGCGGGCGGCTCCCCGCCGGGACTCGGGAGCTCCGCTCGGCGGTGAGCGTGCGCTCGGCGGCAGCGTCAGCCCCGGGCTCGCGTGTGCGTGGGGTGTTGAGTGACGTGTCCGGGGAGCGGGGCAGCCGCCGGAGCCCCGGCGGAGCGGAGCGGGCCGGGCCGGGCGGCGGCCGCTGCCTCAGAGCTCTTGGCGGTGGCGGAGGAGGTGGGTGTTCTCTCCGCGGCTGGCGGGGCCGCGGGCGGCTGCAGCCAGCGGGGAGCGCCGGGGTCTCGCTCTGGTGTTAGTCGCGGAAAGTTTGGTTCTTCGAGGCAGGGCTCGGTGTTTCGTGGGGAGACACCCCTCTTGTTTGGGAGCAGTCGTCCCTCCGCTTCCCGCCGCTGGGGGTGCCGCGCTGGGGCTGCGGGGAGCCCGCGGGTGGCAGCTGGGAATCTCCGTCCGCCTCGACGGAGGGGAGGAAAACCCGGTTATTTTGAAATGTATCATTAAATAGGTTTTGCCAGTGTAACGCGGCTTGGCGAGTTACTGAAGCGAGGGTGCAAGGGGTCGTTAACAGACGCATTTACTCCTTTTCCAAACTTCTAGCTCTTGATCTTTGGCGAAGTTTCTTCCCCAAGGTTTTCACTGGGGTTTTTGCTCGCCTCTGTCGCTCTTCGTGTTCTTTGGCATCGGGAGCTGCCCAGCTCCAGCTTCCCTCGCCTTTTAATCGGCTACGGACAAGGCTATTGAAAATCCAAACTCCCAGGGGGAATTGAGTTTCTTTCCTTTCCCCTTCTTAGAACTGTGTTCAACACCAGCTTTGTAGTTGGCATCTTCAGTTAAATCGGCTTTCTTGAAACGGGAAAAATGCTTTGGCACAATAACAGCTGTCCATTTCTGCCTATTTTTTTTTCAAAGGTTTTAAAATTGTCTTTGGTTTCTTTGTAGCTAACACTTTAACTATTGGAGGAGTTATATAGTTGCTTGTGGTGATCCCAGACCACGTAGTTACTTTTGAAAGATGCCCTGTTCTTATGGGGTAGGGCAGGAACAGCTTTGAAAGATTGGCCAGTCATTCATCTGGGCAAGTGAGTGAGCTTTGTCAGTAGGCAATATCAGGTGCTTCGAAAGACAGCTATTAATAATTTGCCCATAGCAAAGGCTTATTTTAAAGGCTGCTAGGTGGTGCTTGTATTTTTGACCAAAATTATTTTATCCATCCTAAATTGCATCCTCTTTCATTTAAGTATTTGTTCAATCCTTTTTTTTTTTTTTCATCCCAAAGCTACTAAGATCATAGCTTTTATCTTGTGCTAGCAGGTTTGAAGTTCTTTAATTACAATGTAAAAACTATCTTCTTTTTTCAGTTGTGCAATTTAACTGTTACCATAAAAAGGTATAGTTTTTTGGTTTATTTTTTGCATGAGTAAGGAAATAAGAAAGATTGACTGTTTCAGAACTGTCTCATGCCGAATAAATACAATGAGGATATACCAATGTTATGTTAGTTTGTGACTAGTGTTATTGTAAAGAAATGTTTTCTCAAAGCCTTTACTCTGTTTTGTGAACCCTAGTGAGCAATCTGTTCTGCAGTAGAAATGAAGTATTACTTTTTTTTTAAATTTTATATTGACACTCAGGAGACACATTTATTGCCCGAGCATGGGGCGTGTTGGGCGCCTACAACTGCAAGCCCATTATTCAGGCAGGCATTCTGGCCGTTCAGCTCTTTTCTTCAATGGACCCTTCATTCTTTTCACTTGGGTGATCTGTTTGATCTTGATAATCTGTCTAACTTACTTTGTTTAATCCATCTTTTTTTTTTTTTCCTACCCTCAGGCTCAGTAGCCCATGAACTAGTTACATGTGTTTATCTGGTTATGAACAGTAGTTCTTTAGACACTACCTTGAAATCTGATATTTCTGAAGGTTTTACAGTGAGATTTCAAGACTTTTATAACACAGTTTACAGATTTCTTAGCTTACCTGTGTTGGTGTATGTGAGACATGACCTACTGCATGAGTGGTGACAGGTGTCTTGTGATAGGACAGGCACTGGATGTCCAGTGCTTGGGGCTTTTGTGGCTGATACCCGCATGTGGATGCAGTGGGAGAAAGGACCATGGAAGCAGATAGATGCTTGAGGAACGTGCTGTCCAACAGCTGAGATCCTAAGGACTTGGGCTTCTGGAGTTCATACACCACAGAATATAGAGAGGAGCTGTAGTGCTGCGTGATGGGTGCGTGCAGGCTGGCATCACAGCTGTGAGACATTGAGACCAACTGTGCAAGTTTTGTGCTATTGGCTTTGCCAGGTCAGTGGTGAGCACACCAAAGTACTGAAGAGGTGGTTGTCTCCATGCCCATGCATTGGAGCCTTCTTCTGACCAGGAGCTATGGTTGCTCTTGGCAGATGGGATATGGTTTTTGCTCATCAGTAGACTGCCACAGTCCTTTCCTGGAGTTGAATACTGTGAAACAAGCTTTAACATGAGATTAACTTTAAGAATCCACAGTATTACATAAATAGTATTTAGATTCTCATTTTTATTGTGATTGAAATCAAGGGTCTAGGTACCTCACCATCTTGGTGGGTTTTTGTTCTTTTTTCTTCTACCCCGTTAACTTTAGTGGAAGTGTGCTGACTTACACCAGGTTGAAATACTAAGTCTAAACACTTACTTTAGTTGTATGTCAAATATAAAAGGTACTGTTTATCCTAAACCTAGTAGCTGTAGAGCGTGTCTTTAAGATTTCCAGAATCCAGACTTTGTAAGGTACAGCCTTAGTTTTGAGTAGGCTGAATTTTTAATGTTAGACATCACAGGGTTTTTTTAAATGCTTTTGGAGGTTTTTTTAGTGTCTTTCAGTCTATTTAAGTTACTTTTTAAACAAGCTTTTTCTTTGTTCGTTTTCTTTGTTATAATTTTATATGTATAAAATCTTGTACTGATATTTTTTTTCTTTTTTGCCAGGCCACTACTGCTTACTGCTGGGGGGGATAGTCTTTGTTTTCCATTTCTCTTACAATTGAGGGCATTTAGTCTCAGCATAAATAAATTTGATAGAAAGAAATCTGAACACCAGAGGAGTTCTTAAGTTGGTTCTGAGCTGTTTAGGAGTCCTTGCATAGTTTATACACATCTGAAGGAAGACAACAAGGTTGTCTAAAACCTGAAGGGCTATTGTCAAAGTTCATAATTGTTAATGGAATGTAATGCAACTGGGAATAGTGCATTACTCATTTGTAAAACAGGAAGTCTATTAGCTGCTTCTATATAAAGTAGAAATTATTTTTAGAATCTGTTGTAGAAAATTTATAAACTTAGTCTATTTCTGGAGAAGCCAGGAAACAAATTCTGCAATCCAGTGGAAGGAGTAGCAGGTTTGATCCAGACTTTCAGATTAAAACTTACATATTGTTCAGAGCTGCAGTCAGTTTATTCATGCACTTATAATACTACACTGTTCTCAGTTTTGAATGTGCTGGAGAAATGAGCAGTGTGTAATACTTATTTGCTTCATCTTTACGTTTGTGGGATAGTAATTTTCTTTCTGCTTCTGTAAAGTGATTTCTGTTTCACTTCTTGCTTTTTCTTTAATTATGATTTTTCATTTTACAGGTTTAGTTTAGAACTGTAGAAGGGATCTCATGGAGAATTGTCTTATGGCCTCCAAATTTAAAGGCATCTTTGAAACTGTCTTTCCGTGAGTTCAGCTTCCTGATGGCTTTTTGAGCCCCAAGTACATTTCCGTACTATCCTTGTATGCTTCGTGTGGAATATCTATTGCAGCAGTTGTCCCTTAAAGAAACTTCCTTTGGAGTTACAGCATTAAATTAAATGCAGTGAATGTAATTGTCAAGTGCGTCTTACTTGTTGAACATTTTGTATGTTATAGCAGGGCAATAAATGAGGCTTCTTTGATAGTGCCATGAATTAGTCTTTCATTTCATATATATTCTACAACACGTGAGGGAGGTATCTTTCGTATCCAAGACCTCCTTTTGTTAGAACCAGCATTCATTACAGATTTTTTTTTCCACTCTTATTCCTGTTCCTTTCTTGTTATTACATCTGTTAGTGGAAAATTAATATTGGTAGATTCATTTCTGAATCTAGAATTAGTTTGAAGAGCGGAAAAGCTGCAAGCCAGGATGCTTGGAAATTATCAAGGATTCATAAACTGAAGCCTGATAATTACTTAGGGAGACTGCAGGCATGTTATGAGGGGGAGATCCTCTTTATGAGAAGGAGGGGAGGTGTATGAGCAAGATAAACCAAAATTCTTATCATGGACCTATACAACTATGTCTTAATACTCTTTCTGTTTTCACATCTGTCTCACTAATGTCATTGTGTGTGTATGTGGTTTGCAGAGAGCAGAATCTTGGGACTCAAGGTCTGTCACATATCCATGGAAGGAAACTGCTGCATTATTAACATCTTCTGAGATTTAAATCACTTGGACGTTTTCTTACTAGTAAAGAACCTGATTTTTAGTTGCACCATAATACTTCAGATTATTATGAAACCAGGGGCATGTAAAAGTCCAACTTGTTTTTAAGGGAATGATGACAAGTAATGCTAAACAAGATTTGAAAGATATGTTTTCAAACTTGTGTTTTTAGATCAAAAACTTGATTCATATTTTATTCTGAAGTGCCTGAATCAGCAAGACTGTGGGAAGTGATGCATAACTGCACAACATTGATTCATGTCCTACATGTTTGCTGCTCAGTCAGGAAGCCTGAAGCTTAATGTCAAATGTGTGGGTGAAGCAGTTAACCAGAGCAAAATAAATTGTTCTACTTATGTGGTGCTGAATAGGGGCATTATCTTGGGAAAATCTGTGTCAGTGACTTACTGTACTGTACAATACTTGTTACTTGGGACTGAACCATGAATACGAGGTATTAGGATCCAACCTCAAGGTCAAACATTCACTTTCACTTGTGTTCTGTAATCTTTTTTCTAGAAATGCTTTCAAAAAATTGCAGAAATCATATGTGTTTGGTTTTTTTTTTCCTGAGAGATACAGAATATACATCTCAGGAATTTCAAGAAAGGGAATAAACATTATTTCCTCATCTGTAAAATGGGATCATAAGCTATTGGGAACTAAACAGCAATATCTAGATGTTCTGCTAGGACCACAGTGAGTCTTGAGCTTATGGCTCTTTACTTTATATTTTTCACCATTTTAAAGCATTCAGTGTCACATCCTCAGTGTTCTTTTAGAATTTTATACATAATATTCAGTGTTGTTGCAAACCATGGACTAATTTAAGTCTTAAAAACTTCACTTTTGAACTACAGAAACTGGAGAAGGCGGTTGTCTACTCTATCATTTTCAAATCAAGGATGTTAGCACTAGATGCAGAACTTTTTTCTTTCTTACTTTAATTGATGTTTTAACAGTTGCATTACCTGATTTCTGATTTATATGAATAATATTTTGGTGTTATAAAAAAATCAGTGAAGTTTGTGTTATTTTTCTAGAGCATGCATTATGACTCTAATTTATGATTAGAAATGTGTTTCTGTATTTTACTCCAAATAGTTTTTTTAGCAGCACAGGAATAAGAGTTTATATTCTTAATAACTTTATTCATCAGGTGAAATAAATTTGTTCAGTTGGACACTTTTGTAATGATCAGATGTGATTCATTGTCTGTAAGGGGTTGTCTTTGGTGAGAAACAGTATGGTTACTTTTCCAAGGACAGTAGTACCCAAAAGCTGAACATGTTTAGGAAAAGTGCCTCTGTCAGGACTAGATTTGCAGAAAGTGGTAGGAACTGTATCTTCAGTTCAGTATATCATTTCACTTGTATCATTGGAAAGAGCTGCTGATGGAAATTTTCATCAATTGTCATCAGTATCTTGAAAGACAACCTATGCTTTGTAAAACTAGGACTCACGGAAATTTTGACCAGGGCTTTCTGCTTTTCGAGTGGATGTGCAGATTAAGTACAATTGGAGAGGAAAAAAATGCTTTATCAACTGTGTCCATAAAAAACATCCTTCCCCCCCCCCCCTTTTTTTTTATTCGGAAGCCAAGTACTTGATTTGCAGGGGAATCAAAATAGGTTTCAGGAGGGGGCATTTTCCCTGTGACAAAAATATTGTGTTTTGCATGTGAGGCATATCATAATTTCTAGAGTAAATTACTATTCTGGTGCATTTTTTTATTAAAAACCATTTATAAAGTCTCTACATAATAATTCTAATTACACTTGTATTATAATAATATGTATGCAACTGAAGTGTTAAGCAGCATGCAAGCATCTTCTCTGACTGAAAAACAGAAATCTTCCTGAGGATGTTTCCAGTTAAGGTAAGAGTTGATCTCCAATATTGGAAAGGACTAATTTGGATTAAGTTTAAAAGAGGAAATTTCAGAAATGAGATTACTTTTCCAGATGAAGTTACTTGATTGCAATCAGATTTAGAGCAAATTAAGAAAAATGCTCTTATATTCATATATTTTTATTTTGCCTGTGCGTGCAACGTGGAAGACCATGGTCTTGAACCAGCAACACAGTCCTCTAGATTGTGTGTGCAAAACAAACAACCCCCCCAGTTCTGACTGAAAGTATGCGATGCCAGCATTCACTTTTAATTCTTTGGATGCTTGCAATTTGTTATGGTACACTTGACTGCCAGGATGGCCTCCAAAACCTGGGATGATGCCCCTCTTCTTCCTTTGGGTATTCAAACAGTTGCCAGCACAAAAAGCAGGAGCAAAGGCTTATTTGCTAAAAGTCAGGTACCCTGCATGCATATTCAGGAACCTGGTTCCCTTCCCTGGTTTCAATAACTTTTTACCCATGCTCCTTCTCATTCCTTGAATATTTGTAGGTGTCAGCTTTTCCATCTATAAGTATAGTGCTACTGAGCTTAATAAAATCATATGTTCATGTTGGGTTCAGCAAGGTCTTTTGCAGAATGTCATTATGACCTGGGTGGGTGTACTACTAGGCGGGTGAAAAACTGGTGGGTTGGTTGCATTTAGGGGTGGTTAGTTGGTTGTAACTTACATGGAGACTGGTAACCAGTGGAGTGCCCCAGCTGTCTGTTGTAGGACATGTCCTGTTTAATGTTATGCATGACTTGGAAGGTGACCAGCTCTTGCTTGTGAAGTCTGCAAGTAACACCAAACAGGGGGAAGGCATCAGCAGTGGATGTGCTTGAGATCAGGGCTGACATTCAGAAGGACCTGGGCAGGTCGGAGGAGTGGGCTGATACGAACTTTGTGAAATTGAGCAAGGATGAGGGCAAGGTTGTACCCACGGGAAGGAAGAGCTCTTTTGAAGGGAACTGTTCCCCTTCACTCAGCACTTGTCAGACCACACCTGGAGTATTGCATGCAGCTTTATGTCCACACCCCACCCTGCCCCAGTACAATAAAGATGTGGATAAATTGGAGCAAGTTCAGCACGAGGCCACCACGATGTCAGGGAGCTGTAGCACTGCTGTGGATGAGAGGCTGAGGGACCTGGGCTTGTTCAGGCTGGAGGAGAGATGCTTTATTGGGGCCTAATGGCAGCCTGCCCTCACCTGCTGTCAGGTTATCAAGAAGGTGGCAGGACAATAGGCAATAGTTGCAAACTGAAGTAAGGGTGGTTCTGACTAGATATAAGGGCAATATTTTTCTCTAGGTGGACAACCAAGCCAGAGAACAGGTTGCCTGGCAAGGTGGTGCAGTTTTTGTCTTTGGAGGATTTCAAGATCCCAGAAGATAAAGCAGCCTGGTCTCACCTGATACCTGACCTGGCTTTGAGCAGCAGATTGGACTACATGACCTCCTAAGGTACCTGCCAACCTGACCAAGTCTATGAATCAGTGATTCTGTATTTTGCCTTGCAATAATCATCTGTCCTTAGAGGGGAAGAATATCAATATTAAAAAAATCCATAGTGCTTTCTGCTCACATTGTTGATAGGAGCCCTCAGACAAATCTGCAAATGCAGTCTTTGCTTTCTTCCTCTTTTCCCTTCTTGCAGATGATGTACTGGGCAGGAATCTGCTCTAGGTGAAGAAATGTTGTAGATAATACCCTTTAAAAAGGAGGATCAGAATACCAATCTTCAGCCATGTTCTCAGGGTGTCCCTGTAGACTGCTGCTTCTTCAGGGCTTGCTGCTGTGCTGTTCTCCAGCTTTTAGCAGGTCATTGCTTAGTGCGAGAAAGGGTGGCAGAAAAGGAAACGAAGTAGCTTTTGGGGGAAGTGGATTCTGCATGCAGTCTCAAAAAGGTGCATCTCTGCGGATCTGACCTTGTTTGCATTGCAGCTGGTCATAGAATTTCCCCTGAGTTAACTGAGTCAGGAACTGGGCTTCATGTTTATTTTCTACTTGAACCTATGCAATTCATAGAATCATAGAATGGTTTGGGCTGGAAGGGACCTTAAAGATCATCTAGTTCCAACCCCTGTGCTACGGGCAGGGACACCCTCCACTAGACCAGGTTGCCCAAAGCCTCATCCAGCCTGGCCTTAAACACTTCCAGAGATGGGGCCTCCACAACCTCTCTGGGCAACCTGTTCCAGTGCCTCACCACCCTCACAGTAAAGAATTTCTTCCTAACATCTAATCTAAATCGACCCTCCTTCAGCTTGAACCCATAACCCCTTGTCCTGTCACTACACTCCCTGATAAAGAGTCCCTCTTCAGATTTCTTGTAGCCCCCCCTTTAGGTACTGGAAGGCTGCAATTAGGTCTCGCCGGAGCCTTCTCTTCTGCAGGCTGAACAATCCCAACTCTCTCAGCCTGTCCTCATAGGAGAGGTGCTCCAGCCCTCTGGTCAGCTTCATGGCCCTCCTCTGGACTCGCTCCAACAGCTCCATGTCTCTCTCTCGTACTGGGGCCCCCAGAGCTAGATGCAGTACTCCAGGTGGGGTCTCACAAGCATGGAGTAGAGGGGCAGAATCACCTCCCTCGACCTGCTGATCACGCCTCTTTTGATGCAGCCCAGGACGCGGTTGGCTTTCTGGGCTGCAAGCGCACACTGCCGGCTCATGTTGAGCTTCTCATCAATCAACACCCCCAAGTCCTTCTCCTCGGGGCTGCTTTCAATCCGTTCCTCACCCAGCCTGTAGTTGTGTTTGGGATTGCGCTGACCCATGTGCAGGATCTTGCACTTGGCCTTGTTGAACTTCATGCAGTTCACATAGGCCCACCTCTCCGGCCTGTCAAGATCCCTCTGGATGGCATCCCTTCCCGCCAGCTTGTCGACCCCACCACACAGCTTGGTGTCATCGGCAAACTTGCTGAGGGTGCACTCGATCCCACAGTCCATGTCGCCAACAAAGATGTTGAACAGTGCTGGTCCCAATACCGACCCCTGAGGAGCGCCACTCGTCACCGTTCTCCACTTGGACATTGAGCTGTTGACCACAACTCTTTGAGTGCGACCATCCAGCCAATTCCTTATGCACCGAGTGGTCCATCCATTGAATCCATGTCTCTCCAATTTAGAGACAAGGATGTCATGCAGGACAGTGTCAAATGCCTTGCACAAGTCCAGGTAGATGATGTCAGTCAATCTTCCCTTATCCACCAATGCTGTAACCCCATCATAGAAGGCCACCAGATTTGTCAGGCACGATATGCCCTTAGTGAAGCCATGTTGGCTGTCACCAGTCACCTCCTTGTTTTCCATGTGCCTCAGCATAGTCTCCAGGAGGGTCTGCTCCATAATCTTGCCAGGCACGGAGGAGAGACTGACCGGCCTGTAGTTCCCTGGCTCTTCCTTTTTTCCCTTCTTAAAAATGGGGGTTATGTTTCCCCTCTTCCAGTCGGCGGGAACTTCGCCAGACTGCCAGGACTTCTCAAATATGATGGTGAGTGGCCTGGCCACTTCATCCGCCAGTTCCCTCAAGACATGCGGATGCATCTCATCAGGTCCCATGGCCTTGTGCACCTTCAGGTTCCTTAGATATTCTCGAACCTGACCTTCTCCTGCAGTGGGTGGTTCTGCATTCTCCCAGTCCCTGCCTTCTGTGCCCTGGGCAGTGTGGCTCAAGCATTTGCCAGTGAAGACTGAGGCAAAGAAGTCGTTGAGTACCTCAGCCTTCTCCATATCCTGGGTAACCAGGTCACCCCTTTCATTCCGGAGGGGACCCACATTTTCCCTCGTCCTCCTCTTATCACTGACATACCTATAGAAGCTTTTCTTGTTGTCCTTGACATCCCTGGCCAGACTAATTTCTCTCAGGGCTTTGGCTTTCCTAACCTGCTCCCTGGCTGCTCGGACAGTTTCTCTGTATTTCTCCCAGGCTACCTGTCCTTGCTTCCACCCTCTGTAGGCTTCGCTTCCTTTTTTTGTTTGACTTTGCCCAGGAGCTCCTTGTTCATCCATGGGGGCCTCTTGGTGTTTTTGCTTGACTTCCTCTTTGTTGGGATGCATCGCTCCTGAGCTTGGAGGAGGTGACCCTTGAATATTAGCCAGCTGTCTTAGGCCCCTCTTCCTCCAGGGCTTTGTCCCATGGTATTCTACCAAGCAGATCGCTGAAGAGGCCAAAGTCTGCTCTGCTGAAGTCCAGGGTAGTGAGCTTGCTGAGTGCTCTCCTCGCTGCCCTGAGGATCCTGAACTCCACCATTTCGTGGTCACTGCAGCCAAGGCTGCCCTTGAGCTTGACATCCCCTACCAGGCCCTCCTTATTGGTGAGAATAAGGTCCAGCATGGCACCTCTCCTTGTGAGCTTCTCTGTCACTTGGAGGAGAAAGTTATCATCGACACATTCCAGGAACTTCCTGGATTGCTTGCACTCAGCTGCATTGTCCCTCCAGCAGATGTCAGGGTGGTTGAAGTCCCCCATAAGGACCAGGGCTTGTGAGCAGGAGGCTGCTCCTATCTGCCTATAGAGGCCTTCATCTGCTCGGTCCCCCTGGTCAGGTGGCCTGTAGCAGACCCCCACTATGATGTCCCCTGCCCCAGTGCTCCCTTTAATCCTGACCCATAGGCTCTTGGTGGGCTTCTCCTCCATCCCCAGCTGGAGCTCCATGCACTCCAGCTTGTCATTGACGTAGAGCGCGATGCCCCCTCCTCGTCTGCCCTGCCTGTCCTTCCTAAAGAGCCTGTACCCTTCCGTCCCAACACTCCAGTCATAGGAGCTGTCCCACCACATCTCTGTAATGCCAATAATGTCATAGCCTTGCAGGCAGGCACACACACGTCTCCAGCTCCTCTTGTTTGTTCCCCATGCTCCATGCATTCGCATAGAGGCATTTCAGTTGTGCCCCCGATGAGGCTGACTTATTGGCTGGGGTGGCAGGAATTCTTTTGATATATCTTCCCAGTGTTACCCCATTGGTTCCTGTTGCATCTGGAGCCCCCAGCTCGTCTCCTTCTAGGCTTCGAGTGTGCTGTAATGCATCCAGCACGTCTCTGAGCAGTAGGCTGAGGGCCCTCACCAGCGCCCCGTCCCTCCAACCTGGGCACGTCATCGCACAACATGTCGCTGGTAAGCCTGATGTTATCCCCCTCCCCCTTCGAGCCTAGTTTAAAGCTCTGTTCATGAGCCCTGCTAGTTCCTGGGCAAAGATCCTCTTCCCCCTTTGAGAGAGATGAATCCCATCAGGGTTCATCAGGCCTGGTGCCGTGTAGGCCGCCCCATTGTCAAAGAACCCAAAGTTGTGGCATTGACACCAGCCACTGAGCCATGCATTTATGGACTGTGTCTGCCTGTTCCTCCCAACATTGCCACCCTTAACTGGAAGGAGGGAGGAGAATATTACCTGCGCTCCCGAATCCTTCAGTGACTGCCCTAAGAGCCTGAAGTCCCTTTTGATCGCTTTTGTGGTGTGTGTCTCTGCTTCATCCCCACCCACATGGAGGAGCAGCAGTGGCTAATAGTCAGAGGGCTGTACCAGGCTGGGGAGTTTCCTAGCGATGTCCTTGACATGGGCCCCGGGGAGGCAGCAGACTTCTCTGAGAGGAGAGTTTGCCCTGCATATTGGGCCCTCTGTACCCTTCAGAAGGGAGTTCCCTATGACTATAATTCTCCTTTTCTTCTTTGTTGGGGTGGTCATGACCCAAGGCATGGGCCTTTTGGGCCTAGGTGCTACCTCTGGAGTAGCTTGACTGTCATCCATATCCTCGCTTGAGTGGCCTTCCACAGCCAGAGCCTCATACCTATTGCACAGGGGTACTTTGGAAGGAGAGGTGGGTGAGGAGAAGGTTCGCCTGCCATGCTGAGCGTGGACTTGTTTCCATTCACTCCCCTCTTTGAGGCTGCTGCCTTCTGCCTGGCAATTCCTTATTATTCTATTGCTATATTTTTATTCAATAAATTTAAGAATAAAATTAGTACAATATAGAACTGTTAGCTATTAATAAAACAAATACAAATTAAAAGAAATAATAATCCAGTATTGATACAGCCTTCTTCTATGGCTTACAGCATGTGATGGTAAGCTGTCATAATATAAACGCCTGCTTCGTTCACACCCACTGTAGTATAAAAACAGCTCTGTGTTTCTTAGGAATAGTCTTGCATGGAGAACAAATTGTACTATCAATTTTTATTTTTTCTGTATAACAGAGCCATCTTGAGGTACTTAAAAAAAAAAAATTAACCTTCTTTCTTTTGCATTCTTTTCTTTTGCTTGCTTCTCTGCACTCTCAAAAGAGTCTATATATCAAATTTCAGCAAGATTTACTTCCCAGCAGGAGTTCTGTAGTTATAGGTGGAAGAAGACTCAGTTGGGCATTACATAGCAATATTCAGTAAGTGATGTGGACACAGGAGGATTTTAAACATTCATATGCTTTGTCTTCACAGGGATGTTTTTACTGGGGTTTTTTTTTTTTTAATTGAATTTTTAGGATTTCAGGCTTTCTCAGAGAAGTTTCTTTGTAGCTTGCCTGCACTAAGTTTCTCTGTAAGTCACAGTTCCTTGGAAATTAATCTCCTCATTTCATCTTTGCTGTTTTCTATTAAAAAATACTCACTGGTTCCTTCTTTCTGCACCGTTAAGAATGAAGAATCCTGATGTTGCTGTAGTTACAGTGCACGCTCTTCAAAGAGAAGGTATGTTGCCTTTACAGTTTTTAGGGTGGTAGAGCTGGAAAACTTGGCTGCATGTGCCTCTTGGGAGCTTGGGGGATAGGTACTGTGCCACCAGGTATGAATGCTGTGCTGCCTCGTAGTTTTGGCGGAGTTTGCATTGGTCCTGTTTCTGTTGCCTTATGACTGTTGTAAAAGTAATAACTTTCAGAAAATAGTTTTGAAGAAGTGGAAATGCAGATGTTGATAGGTATTTGGATAGCTGAGAACTTGTGGTCTGTCGTTCATCCCACAATTAGAGGAAACTATCGAATGAATTATGGTATGCAGCCATAGCTGAGAGACCTCCTAGTCCTGGAGGCAGAAGGAGTTACCAGAGGTAATGAGAGGGGAAACTGAGTCACTGAGCGGAACACAGACTTTCTTCAGTAGTCTTTGGACAAGTATAAAGGTGCTTTTCTTTGCTAAAACTGCTGTTTGCTGTGGAATAAGAATTTCAGTCTCTCAGATGCCAGGCTACTGGCCTTTATTATAGACGTGTTAGTGCTCTGAAATTGTAAGGTCTGCTGTGGGACACTGCAGACTTCCACCTCCTTCCATACCAGCTTTCACAGTTGAAGGTGAGCGCTCTTGATGGAAAATTTGAAATAATAGAATATTTCACTTGGAAGGAACCTACAATGATCATCTAGTCCAACTGTCTGACTAATTCAGGGCTGACCAAAAGTTAAAACATGTTATTAAAGGCATGGTCCAAATGCCTTTTAAACACTGACAGGCTTGGGGCATCAACCACCTCTCTAGGAAGCCTGTTCAAGGGTTTGACCACCCTTTCAGTAAAGAAATGCTTCCTAATGTCCAATGTAAACCTCCCCTGGTGCAGCTTTGGACGATTCCCATGTGTCCTGTCAGTGAATCCCAGGGAGAAGAGCTCAGCACCTCCCTCTCCACTTCCCCTCCTCTGGAAGCTGTAGAGAGCAATGACGTTGCCCCTCGGCCTCCTTCTCTCCAAACTGGACAAGCCCAAAGCCCTCAGCTGCTCCTTACAGGACATGCCTTCCAGCCCTCTGGGCATGAGTGCTGGGACCTGTCCTTGGGGATCATTTCACACCTGGCCAATGATGGTTTCTGGTGCAAGTGCCATTTGAGATCTGAGTCCCGTTCTACTGCACGGGACGTCTCTGCGTGAGAAACATCACCCAGGAACATCTGATTTTGATGTGGTATTTTAATTACACATTTTTCTTAAATATTGATTTAAAATTTAGAAATCATTACAGGCTTGGTGAGGCCTAAATATATTGCAATGTATTAAGGGATTTGAATTTTCTTCTTTGCAAATACATACATTTAACATGGTTATTGCTGATTTTTTTAAAGACAGACTTACAAATTTACTAGGTAAACTGCCGGAATAAAAGCATGCTGCCCTGCTACAGATCATGTTTTTTTAACAGCAGTAGTCTCTTAGGCTTGGAATATTTTCTTTATGTGGGTTTGCTCAGATAATCGATTGGTTCAATGGCTAACCCATTATAAGCAGACAAACTGGGAACTTGCAAGGTTGGAAAGTTGTCTTCCTCTTCCAGTCTGTAAATAATGTACGAGCTGCCTGTTTCTCCTAACAGTTTGACAGGAACAGACTGGGTAAAAACATCAGGAAGCAGACAGGAGAAGTGAGGGCCACTCTTTTGGCCAGAACGGGTCACTTGTCTTTCATAAAAGTATCTGGGTGCTCCTTGGCCTCTCTCCCAGCATCTGCTAAATGTTGGGTACACATGGGAAATGTGCGGGAAGGAGGCAACCTGTAGACCGCCAGCATGGTCCACACTGCCCTCTGCTACCTCTTTAGCCTCACCTGAAGGGAAGGAGGTGATGAGCACTGAGTCGGGTGAATTGTCGGGCAGCTGGAAGCCCACAGGAGATCTTAACCTTTGGGGCAGGTAACTTCACGAGCTGCTTTCTGTCCCTCTGTTTCTGTGATTGCTGTGGAGCCTGGAAGGGAGCAGTTTGAGTCATTAACTAGAGGTTATACTGTGTATGAGAAATCAATTTTCTGGGGAAAAAAGGCTCCATATTTTGATACCTTTGTGTCATGTCCAGTATGTCAGGGCAGTTTTTCAGTTATCCAGAGTCATAATTTTATAATGCAATACACATGAATATAGTAGCTCATGCGTTTATTGTTTAATAGGTTATTTTTTTCCAATTGGAATTTTTAAATACCTTTGAAATGGAATTTTAGTATTCTGTGTCTTAAAAGCACATAGTTGTTCAGTTTCTTAAATAATTCTGTATTAAACTAAATAGCATACTCAGTGGTCATGATGTTACATCTGGACAGTGTTCAGTGTGGGGCCCAGTAGAAGTGAGGGACTGGCAAACTGGAGTGAGTCCAGCAAAGGCCACTGCCATGGTTGGGGGTGGGAAAAGGTCAGAGAGGCTGAGGGAAATGGATTTGTGTCGTTTTGAGAAGAAAGAACTGCAGGGGATTGAATTGCAGTCCTCTCTTCCTTAAGGCGGGGTTGGAAAGAAGACGGAGCCAGGCATTTTTCAGAGGTGCACAGCAGGAGAATGAGAGGCAATGGCTGCAAGCTGCTGCAAAGGTAATTCCAGTTGGGCGTGAGGGAGAAACTTTTTCTAGTGTGGCTGGTTAAGCAGAGGAGCAGGCTGCCCTGGGGAGTGGTGGAAAAGGCCCTGAGCAACCTGATCTCATTTTGAAGACACTGGTCTCAAGTGTATGAGAGAATAATCAGAGGTTTCATTCAGCTTGAGCTGTGATTTCCACGATTCTTGTTTGAATGCACCTGTGTGGTGTGTAGCTCTGTTAGCAGCAGAATCAATGGGGAAACCACTTGAGCTATAAACACAAACTGCCGTAGGCTGCTAGCTGAATTAAATCATCTGGTTTAACCTTGATTTAAACATCTTTGACTTGAGTTAGTTCCCCTGCCTCTCAATAGAAGAGTGAAAAACTTCTCTTTGAAATATGGTGCTGTTAGAGATCATTCCATGAATGTGCCATCTACTTCATAAAATGGCAATTATTTTATTTTTATGGAGGGTATTACTGGAATGTACAATACACAAGCTGTCTTTGCTTCTCCAATGTTTTTCTCTGCATCTAAAACATAGAGAAAAATCTGTGGAACTTCAAGATGAATTAATGCAATGTATAAGTCAACCCTTAAGACATTCTTAAGTGAGAAAGTGTATCTATCTTCTTGTGAATAACTGCACTGTTCAGATGGGAGCAAGCAGGTCAGTGGCTAGGACTCTAACACTGGGTCTGTGTCCTTCTTCCACAATTCGTGTGTAACTTGAAACATGTCACTGTGAGCTAGATCAAAACAAGCTGAAAACTTCCGTAGCTCAGCTCTGCGTGTTAATTGTTAGTATTTGCTTGTGAGGAAGAAACTGATTTTTAAAATCGTTGTCAAAGTTAACTTCCACAGGTGTTTAAAAACTTGCATCATACATTTAAATAAAAAAAAAATATTCTGAAGACCTTTTAGCTACTCTTTTAAAGACATATTTGGAAGAGGTGCCAAGACTGACTTTCAGAAGTTTGTCGGTTATTGCATGCTTCACACTTGAAAATCTATGTTCCAGTGACGATTCAACTTTAAAAGAATAAAGAAAAATAGCCTTTTCTTCAAACCATAGTTTTCCTTCATTTTGGCTGACAATTTTGGTGTGGCAAGATGCATTCCAGACATTTGTAAGCAGGAACACGCCTTTGAGCCTTGCAGATACAAACTGCAGAGAGAAGCTTTAGAAAGGACACTGTATAGTGAAAGCACATAATGGAATATTTTGTGTGTTGTAGACAGATGTTGTATATGTGTATGAATCCTTTCTGAGCCTTGGCTCTGAAACTACTTGTTTTTGTCTAGTACTTGAGTAAGAATTACCAAAGCTTAAGATGATTTAAAAGGAAATTTTGTATGCTCAGAAAATGCAAGTTGTTATGCATTGTCTCATCGTATGAGGATCTTGCGCTACCAGAATTGTTATCCTTCCTGGCATGTCTGTCCTGATGATTTGCCCCTGCATACCTGATGTCAGGGAGGTAAATTGCCTGGTACCTCCTAAGGTTGGATCCTTTTTTTGAGGCACTCCTATTCACTGCCACCTCTTCTGTAAGTGGCAATTGATTTTACCTCTGTGTCGCAATTAATTTAGTTTATTATTTCTCCATCATACCTTGAATTTCGCTATCTCCTTCAATTTATTTTTTTCATGCTTTGGCTATGGAGACTTTGCAAGCCTTGAGCTGTTTTGTGTGCTGTTGCAAGCAGAAACGGTAGCTTCATGAGATTAACATCTATGGGCTACTCAAGAGTAGGACAGAAAACTTAGCATTGGCTCTTCCACTGTCTTGTGTGGCCTTTGGAAACTTACTTTTCCTCCTCAGCCTTGTTCTGAAATCTTTCCTTTTGATATGCTGTCTCTGGAGTTAGAGTGAAAATGGGTTTGGGGCAGAGTGTGTACATTGCTCAGCACGACAGGTCCAGTTTATTCTTCCAGATGATACTGGAATATCGCTAGTAAGTACTGTTATGGGGAAGGAAGGAAAATTTCTCTCACAGGTTCTGGGCTTTGCTCTATCCCAGTGTGTATTCTGGACCAAAGTGTCAGAATGCTTTGTAGGTTTATTCCGTTCCTTAAAACATAAGACTGATGGCATTTGAGGAAAGAGGAGGAAAGAGAAGGTGCTCAGGAGACTGTTCACTGGTACTTCACTCTCCTCAGGAGAGGTGAAAGTAAAGGTGCTCAAGTGGAGTTTTTAAGATTGCAATAAAAACCTCCCACCCTTAAAAAACAAAAAAACACTCCCAAACCACAAACAAAAGAAAAGAGGCCGTATATAAAGTGCTTAGTTAAAACCTGTGATTTCTGATTCTCAAATGGAGAAAAACATCATCAAAACTGATGAGCTTCCTAGAGTTTTTGTACCCCTCCCTTTCATGAAGATTTTTGAAACGAAATACGTACTCCAAACAGGCATTGAAATAACATGTTTTAGTAATCTGCTTGTGATTGTCACAGTGGGAGCTGCAGAGTACCAAATAATTTGAAAGCTTCATCTTTCTTCATCTGGCTTATTGAGATCATTACAAGAATTGGCTCCAATACTGAGGGCTGTGTACATAAAAATTTGGACTAGAGGTATTTTGAAGCAAGAAGCCAGGCACATTTCCTTTCTTCCATAATGGTATTAGCTAATAGGTATGAGCTTGGCCAAACGGAAAAGGAGTGTCTCAATATTTGGAAATTATGTTCATCTACAAAACATGTTCCCTTCATTTTTGCAGGGTTTTTCGGTCTGCTAAAGGCACGGTGGATACACTAAGATGGACACAGAGGAATTCCCTCCCCCACCACCAGAAGGTAATTGAAATAGTTTGGGGTTTAAAGCCAATTTTGTTGTAACAATTTGATTATATTTCCAGAAGTGTTTTTACCTCCCCAACACTCCCTTTCCCCATATCACCTTAAGACTTGGTCCCAGTGGTACTGTGCTGAAACGTGAGCTCCTGTCATCTACCCTGTCTTGTTCTTGGACCTTGCTTGCTGGTGTTGTGAGAGCATGACGGAAAGAAACCTGGGGAGCAGTTGGTCCTTACAGTCCAAACCTGTGAATATGTGTTTTCTAAGGCAATATTGTGTGGACTTTATCATCACACCTTCATCGTGTGCTTTGGCAGCCTCAAATGTTCACGCACATGGTGCCTGGTGGAGAAAAAACAAGTGAAGCCTGTGGCACGGGCAGGATATTTGGACCAGTGTCTCAAATGCCTGGACAGATTTGGAGTCTGAATTGAGAGGACAGAGAGGGGTGAGTTGTTTTCTGTTAGGGCATATGCCGCTTACACCAAGTGTACTTCATCTGGACAATGTCTGCTGAGGGCTGTAGCCGAAGGACCTTCTTCTGACGCTGCAGTTCTCTAGCCAGCATGTGTTCCCATGGGAAGCGGAGGGGAAGCATGCACAACTGAACCTCTGTGTGGTCAGAGCACAGAGATTGATGGAAGAGTATTATGTATGCTGGGCTATGGAGCTGCTTCTGTGAAGTTAGCTCTTGGTGCCCCTTGGCTGCTGTATACTGGTAGTTATATGGGTGCTTATATAGCCCAGGTTTCAGAGGGCATAAAGAGAGGATGTACAAAGGCACCATGTCATTGCCTTCTACATTTGTGTTCTCTGTAAGAGAATATGGCTATTATTTTTGCTGTTTGATTTCCTGTAAATGCACCTTTGTGTAGTGCTTGGTGTTATGTATTTTAAGTTCTAGAAGGATTTGGCTTTTGATAGTTGGATGCTGGGAGATTTCTTAGAAGAATTATATGCTTGTTCTGATCATCCCAAAGCACAAGTTTAAGGGTTTTGGAGACCTGTGGGTGAACCCAGTACAGCTGTTCTTATTTTGGTAAAGTTGCTAGTATGGTTTGTATAGTTAGTGACTTTCCCAGAAATTTTGGATCTGTCCCTCATATAGGACATTATTATTTATGGACTTACACTCTATTATATACACTGATATATGTCTATATTAATATATGTATATTAATAATATACATTATTGCTTATAGGACATTTTACTTATTGTTCACACAAAACTTAAACCTATATGAAGCCATTTAAGTATGAAAGAAGATTTGTCTTAGTTATGCTCAGCCACAACTTTTTAGGAATTTGGGAATTGCCATCCTAGATCAAGACTGTTTTCTCTTAGACACTGCCACAGATAGAGGTCTGTTACTAGATAGTACCTAGGAAATTTGGAATGTGAAAGTAGCAGACAGTTGTGAAATCAGCTTTTAATGGGTTAGATTTCTGGCCAGCATTGTTGACAGTTTTATTTATGCTCTGAGATATCA
Organism: Grus americana; assembly: GCF_028858705.1. NCBI lineage: Eukaryota > Metazoa > Chordata > Aves > Gruiformes > Gruidae > Grus > Grus americana. The sequence continues at coordinate 23,070,917 of NC_072854.1, forward strand.
CTGAGGTTATTGTTGGCAAAAATGCTTTTCCTATCCCTATCCTAATCCATGTGGTCAGGACCCTGAATTTAGCTGTTTTGTTTAGTGACAGTTTCTGTGAAACTGTTCGATAATCCATCTCCAAAGCAATGTAGTGCTGAGGGGGAAGAGTCGTCCCTAAGGAATCAATATTTCCACTTGAGCAAGGGCTGCCCTTTTTCAAAGACAGCTAGTAATTGTGGCAACTGCTCCAACTTTATGCAGCTTGTCAGCATGTGGGATACTCTGACAAAAAATCAGGGTGATGTAGTTCAGTACAGTTCCAGAATTCAGGTTCTTTTTCTGCAAAGCTCTATGTGACATGTAGAACTATTTGTATCGCATCCTTATTTTCAGACATGTCACTCCTTAATAGGCTGAGATTAGACTTCATTTAACATAAATTGAGATTCTGCTCTACCTGATCTTGCGTCAATGGATGCTTTTCATGTCATCTCAGAAAGCTTTGTCTGAAACTATTGGAACTTGTATATTTTTTTACTTTACCATTGTTAACTCTCTTAATGAATATTAAGTGAAGGTAAATTTTAATAATTACACTAAAATACACTTTAGTTCACTTTCTAGATAATTCTCATGAGCCATTTTGCAGATGGAAAATAAGTGAGCATTTTAGGGCCAAGTACAACTGCAAATACCCATAACAAAGGAAGGAAAATTATATGGGATTTTTTGGTAATGGTTGAGGGGTTTTCTGGCATGCATGTACACTGGCCACCCATGGTGTCTGCTCAGAAGGGATGAGCAGCACCTGCCGGTGCCTTCAGACAGCAGGTATATGGGGGGGATTACTGTGGATTGTAGTGAGGATGAGGCTCCTGCTGGGTGCAGGACCTTTTGCATAATGATTCTAAAATCCCCAATTGGGCCACAGATGAAATCACTTGCTTTTTTTTTTTTTATTTTTAAAGGTCTTGTGATATCGCAGGAATTTTTTTCTTTTACCTATTTGTTGTCCTAACAAATATAGCTGTAATGTTGAAAGTCACATGGGTTCCTTTCCATTTATGGGTAAATACCTTGCACTATAAATCTCAATTTTATTCTTTTCAAGTAGGTTTTCTATGGTTTTGACAAGTAACTTCCACAAATTTATTTGTATCAATCCTAATGTATACAAAGGGGAAAAATAATAGTAAACCTTCATCTTTGTCATGGGAATGTTGTGAGAATGTATATGAAAGCTATGTGATTAAATTCATGTTAAATGATGTCTTTTCATTAGCAATAATTGTCTGAATGTTTACCTTGTTTAAGTTAAGGTACACGTAAGGTCAATAGTAGAGCTTCTTTTGCCACTTCTTAATAGGGAAAAACTACATGCGATAAAAGGATGGAAGATAACATATTTAACCTTTATTTATTTCATTTATTATGCTTATGCAACATATCTGCTCATAGCTGTTTGGACATTCCATTCATGCATTGTTAATTAAGCAGTGACAAGTCTGTGCTGGTTAATTCCCTTACCCCAAAGCAAATTCAAGTACTGAGGAACTTTAGAAAAATTAATGCCTGTATGCTCCCTCCTCCAGATTGCTTTAAAAAGAGATTCTTCTTCTAGCCATGATTTTTCTCTGTATATTTTGAATGCATGTACGTGTTAGCAGCCAGGGAGTGGTTGGATGGGGGTAGATACATAGGCTTCCTTGGCTAAGAGCATAATCCAAAAAACTGCTTCCGAAATGGACACTTGAGATGACAGTACTAGTTCATGTTCCCTTCTTTAGTCTGTCTGTGCATATGAATTTATGCACAAAGTGCTGGTATTTAAGATTTCATACATAAAATATTTCCATGGCTATTTTGTGAAATAAAATAGAGGATGATTCTTGTTCTCTCTATCAACAAAATCCTTTTTCAAAAGCTAAATGAAAATGGTAAATTTTATCATGGCTAAGTTATAATTATGTTTTTAATTGGTTGCTGTAATGGAGTGTCCTTAACCAAACCCATTTAGATAAGAAAAGGGTGTGCTGCGGACTGCAGACTGTGCAGTGAGGAATTAAAAAGCTGGTAATTCTGAGAATCAGGAATTGCATCGTGCTTCTCCTGTAGAGGAGTCATCTTCATGCTGACCAGCTAGGACTGGAGATTGGATGTTTAATGCTAGGATGGTGTTTATGTGTGATGGCCTATGCTTGTACTATCACTACTTTATTAGGAGATGTGGTCTCTGACTCTTTTTCATTTCTTCACTGGAATAACGTCTTATGATCTTGCAAAGTGCAAGTACTTTTCTTTAAGTGAGGCCCTAACAGGTGTTTATCGGGGCCTGTTTCAGAAGGAAAACCAGCTTTGTTTGCTCAGCAGGACGGATACCTGACAAACAGCTTCGTACCCAAGGGAAGCTGGGGACGGTGTACTCTCTGTGTCAAACAGGCTTCTGGTTTTGCATTTTCATCTCTGAATGCGTCTGTGTCTCTGTTTCTGGTACACGGCACTAGACCTCATATGATTTCTGTGTGAAAACTATTAGAGAACCTTGAGTGTGTTTCCTCATACTGAGTACACTTGCCAACAATTCATCCAAGTTGTCCTGCACTGACTTGCCTTTTGCAACAGTTGCAAGACCTAAAATAAGCTTTAAGCTCCATTTTGTAATTAATTGAGTCTATCAAGGTAGGTTAATATATAGTGATGAGATTTCAAGTATGGCTGCATCACAGTACAGTTCTTGAATCATGAACAGATGGTATATTTTGTTTTCTATTTATAGGAAATTAATATATTAAAATTTTAAAGTGAAATATTGACATTTCAGTGTTCGTACAAGGACATTGTGAGAATGAATTTGATAACATAGTCTTCATATTACTGCCAAATACTCTCTTTACCTGAGAGAGAAGCACTTGTAACTCTTCTTCGTTTGGGAAGCGTGAGGTGCCCTTAAAGACCAGCTGTGGTGGAGAGCTGGATGTTCACTCACCTACACCACTGTCCCCAGAACCATGGATAAAGCTGGGTGAGAAGTCTTGTTCTGCTGAAGTTTGGGATCTAAGATGTTCTTCAATGGGATGAAATTTGTTTTTTTTAAACTGAAAACAAACTGAGGATATCTCCTAGACACCAACTGTAAAAGCATTTTATACACCTTTTTATACAAATGATGAGCTCTCTAGGGCTGTGAGTGGGATATTTCTTTGTTCCTGATACGGAGAGACATAGAGCAAGGAGGCCAAGGACTTAAATCTGAATATCCTGTATGTGATCGAGTGCTGTGATTGTGTCCTTCTGTGGTTATTTTTTGTCATTTGCTTGCCAGTGCCGGAACACTAAAATAGTCCTAGTTCCTCCGTCCCTAAGAAGGAAGTCTGGCTTGAGTCTGAGGCTGAGTGAAGTAGGAACAACTATACTCTCATAAAATTTCCTCTTCGGATTACTTTACATACTCTAACCAAAAAAACCCTTAGAAAATTTTTTTATTAACCCTAGTAGGGAGCTGCAGGATGGGTGCCATGTTTTGCTGTAGAGATGACTGTATTTCTCTTCTAGGGGAAGTGCTTTTTATTCTGTGTGCTATATATATTTATTTCTGCTTAGTTACCTTTTGTACTGTTTAGTGAATGATTTCATAGTTTATTTAGGCTTTAGCTGTTTTACAAGCTAATTTTGTGACTGAGACAAGAGGCAGTTAAATTGACGCTTTTATAATATTGACAAGAAAAGCACTTGTATGATTTATGTTTTAGTTTATGGAGGTGAAGAACACTGGGGGGACATAAGCTCGTATTTCAGACTAAAGCAAAATAAAAAGATGTTTCTTACTATGATTGGGGGATTGAAATAAGAACACTGCTTAAATTAAACTGCAGCTATAAAGGGACTTGGTCTCGGGCTAAACAGCATTGTTTGTTAGATATCTATTTTCAGCATGCAGACAGTTACAAATGATGGTAAAAGGGGAGCCAAGATTTCAGAAGAATGAGAACAGAATATGATTTGTAGTTATGAATGGTCCCTTGTTTTTGAAGCTGGCAGAAGCTTGCTGGTGTCTGACATCCCATCTGTAACAGAACAATTTATTTATTTCTAAAGATCACATTTCTCTCAGTAAATAAAGGAAAATGCATTGTTTAAGGTAAGGATCAATTATTTTGTGTGACAATTCAGACAAGCTGTGTAACAAAGAGGAACAAGAAAATTCCCATTGCAGAAATGCAGCTACAGTGTCACATGTCACTCCTAATTATGTGGTTTTTCTTCTAGCCCAAGTATATTTGAGTGTTCAGAAAAACAAGAAATAGAAAGAAAATAAATAGATTAATTAAAAGCTTATTTTGGTTTTTGGCATCTACAAAGAAAACACAGTTTACATGGAAGTAAATATACCTTATTTTGTTTTGAAGTAATCCAGTAAAACCTTCGCTAGATGTTTGTAACGTGTTAAATGATGAAATGTGATTCACTGTCATAGATTTCTGAGAGGTTGACTTAATCCTTTTGATAGGATTTGATGTTTTCTTTGTGAAGAATAAGTTATAGTTGTTTTTGTTCTATTCAGCTGCTCTGTAAGGTGACTTTACTGCTGGACTTAACTTGCTAGCTGTGTGCAGGGACAAGGCCCAGACATGTTGATCGGATAGAGCAATTGATGATGAGATAAAGGGCTTCCAAGGGATGTCAGCAAAAGTTTATCTTTGGTCTGGGGTAACTAGTATTGTTTGCTTAAAAGACAAATAAATTGTAAAGGAATTTGCACTGACTTTGGGGTACGCTTGCAATGAATATTTGTGCAAGCTAAGTTCTGACACTTTAATTTCAGTGACCCAACGTATAAGGAGAGGTATGAAATTTTTTTTTTCTTTGCTGCTTTTTGCCTTTTTATGGCTTGTATTTAGCATTAACTGGCCAGGATAAATTGCTGCCAAATAACTGAGGAATTTTTTGGTTGAGTTTTTTTTAATTCCATTTCACTGATCCCAGCAATACTCACTAACCATGCCTAAAGCCTCTGTAATGATTCTACTGTAGACTTTACAGGCAGATTAACTATTTTATACATTGTTATAATTCTTTTATCTTGTGTATGAGCACGGGTAAAAACTTGTTTGCATTATAAGTTAAATCAAGCGTCTGAATTATTGAGTGAAACATTTATTAGGTGCTGCTTGGGTTTGCTGCAGAGAGGAACTGAAACTATGCTTAGCAATCTAAGGAAAACATACTTGATAAGCTTTTTTTGGGGGAAAACCCCTCCAACTCCCTATATAGATTGTCTTTTTTCTTCCTCATTAAACTAATCTTTCCCAGGAAAGGTGACCTTGTTGTAGTTTCATTAAAATGAATACAGAAGGTGATTTAGCCTGTCAAAGAAGGGTCATTGCAGGAATACATCTCATTGTTTAGTAGTCTGTTGTTGAGCTCAGTGACTTTGGTTACATGAGAGCATGATAGTTCCTGAAAATCTATTGTTATGTTGGTACGGGTTTCTCCAGGGGCTGAATAAGGATGTGTGTATTTCTGTGCCATGGGGATGCCCACACTGACCGGTAACTTCCCAGCCTGTATTTCCCAGTTCTATATGTCGCATGGAAAGACAACGGGAAATTCAGGTGCTGATGCAATAAGTTGTTCTGGGAGCAGTGAATTGGTTCAGTGTAATGTGTCCGGAGGATCTTGGCATTCTCCTGTATTGCAAAGGAACGTGGAAGTAAAATTAGCTTTGGTTGGGATTGCTCTTTCCCAGTTGCATATCCGACGGTGACCCACTCATGTTTGCACGTGAGGAACACTTGCCAGCCAAATGCTTAAGAAGACTCTTTGTGTTGGAAGACATTCCTTCTGACTTCCCACATGGACTGGGGGCTCCGAATCACAACATTCGGTTATGGCAGCTGTCTTCGGCCAGGGCAGGGCTTCCTTTCCCCGCCACGGCTAATGAAAGGAGGTGATGAGAAGGACTCTGAGGCTAATGGACTGAAAGGTCTCAAGGAAACACCATCGTTGCCCAGCTCAAGCCAGTGTCCACTGAGGTGATAGAATTTCTGGTAGAAGCTGTGTTAAAAGGGTATTATAAAACAGGATTTTGAAGAGTTCAGTTAGTGAGTCTTGAGGTAAGAATTATTTTCGTGAATTTGCTTGAATTCCTCAGGTGTACTTTTTTTGAACTGTAACAGGACCGTAGCATGTTAGGGCAAAGAAGAGCAGGACACATTAAAACAATAATTAAAACAAATGCTAAGAAAGGGAACACTATAAAACTCCCTTGCCATTAGTTGCTGGGATAATGGATTTGTCAAACTTAGCATGTATTAAACTTTGTTTACAAACCAGTCTATCTGTATAGTGCTATGCAGGCTGGGCAAAGGGGGTAACAACAGAAATGACTAGGTGAGAAGCCAGCTAAAATCCAAAATACTTCCTGTGGTGTTCTGGATTTACAGAGCACAACCATTCTGTGCTAGTCCATAACTTTTTCTGTAGTAAAATGGGCTGTAAGTTGCTGTAAAAGTTGATTTCTAGATTGTTTCCTTGTTCGGAATACCTTGAGGAGAAAACACAAATAGTTGTATCTAAGTTATTTTTGAGCGTGTGAACAGGTTGCACGCAGTGCAGTTAGATGGAGTTATTGTTGGGGAAAAAGGAACCTTTGGCAATGTGTCCAAAAAGACAAATCCATCCCCAAAGCCATGTGCATCTTGTGAGCCCCACCTGGGCTGTTGCCACAGAAGGAGGCTGAGCATATGAACGCCTCTGATGCTGATAAGGCAGTCGGATGCCTTTAGGGGTTCAAAGTGCTGCTTTTGGGAGTGCCAGCAAGTGCTTCAGTTTTGTCGTTGCTAGATAAAGGGTTGTTCAGCCTGGACCAATGACCTCAAATATAGGCATCCCTTTGCCAAAGTCATCTGAAGGTTTGGTCTAGGAGGTATGTACAGTTGTTGGCAAGGTAGAGAAAGGAATGTGATCCAAAATGAAGCCAAATCTCTTGCTACTTCTTATCCAAAACGTGTCAGTCTGGTGGAAAGATGTTGCTAGACATGATCCAAGACCCTAGGGTACTTAAGCTTTTTCTCTGGGTGGGTTTCAGCTCTTTTTAGTATGCCATACAGTTTATGTACCTGCGCTGCCTGTTGTCTTTCTGTAGAAGTGGGATCTCATGCCCCCTGTTTTGGGCCTTCAGGGTCTCTTTCTGCCATTTTCTGCTTCATGGGAATCCCAATTACTCTTAAAGTCCTTTCAGTCCAAGGTTTTATCAGATGATACAACAGGTTCATGTTGCTAATTAGAGTTAAACAGACTGTATTAGAGCAATGCATATTCCTCAAACCATTAAACAGTAATTGCTTCAATGTAAAAAGTAATTATTTGGAAAACTAGATATTAATAGATGATATCTGCTAGAAAAAAAATGTGAAGAAATAAAGAACAAGCCAGACTGCTCCCACTGGTGGAAATTTCCTTAAAAATGACCATTTTCTCACAAGTGTATCAAGTACGTGGTCAAAACTACATTTTCTAGAAAATTTTCTTTTTGCTTTTTTCTTTACATGACACTTGTATCCTGTGGTTAGCCAACATGCTCCATCTCTGCACTGCCAGAGCTGGATACTTCATTTTCCCAATGACTTTGTAGTCCTCCTGCTGTTTGATTTCTGTTTTATTAAAGCTCTCTTGTTCTCCCATTCCCTGCACGGACTGTCCATTAGGCACTGTGTTGTAGGTGAGTTCAGCAGTTCGTATGCACAGTAGCTGAGGCTGAGCACCCATCTCTACCAACAGACATGTCAGACAGCAAGGTAGCTTTTGTGTTTTCACTGCTATACTTCATGTTAGGTGCCTGGTGGCATTCGTACTAATTCAGACTGTTAACTTTGGTACTACTAAGTATTAAGTATATTAGTATTCCTTTAATACTGATGGAAAGCTAATAGCCTTTAATGTGGATAGATGGTTTTCAGCATAGATAGAGATCTAGCGTGTATTTATGCAGTTTTCCAAATAATGGCTGTACATACTTGCCTTACAGAATCTCCTTATAAGGACTTCACTTGCTGCACATCAGCAACATTTCATGGTGAAATTTTAACGGCAGAATCTACTAATACGGTGCTGAGGACCTGCTCGTCCAGGGACCAGGCTTGGTCTACATTTCTGGCTGCAGCAGACGATACCAGTGTCACCAGCATGCCGAGTATGAAGGCAGTTAAAGTAAATGGTCACAAAATGCTGATTTTACATAGCAGCATTTCTGATTATAGTGTGACCAGCACTGAAAAGCATCTTGTGGAGTTACAAAGGAGTACAGATCCTGCTGGTGGTCCTGCCGCTCCTCTCTGGACAGCCTAGTTCATGTCTAATATTTTTATTTTAGACTTTAAAGGTTTTTTTGCAACTTGATTCTTTGAATTTTTAGCTAACTTTAAGCTTAATTTTTAGCATTGTGAGTAGTTTGTAAGATTCAATGTTTTCAATATTTGTAAATCTTTCCTAGCATCCGCAGATCTGGGCTGTATTTCAAGAAACAAAATTCTTAAGTACTCGGCATGCTGTTGTTAGTAGTCTCTCTCTGAAACTTGAGCAGGCAGAATCATCGTTCTTTTGACTTCAATGTTGCATTTGTTTTTTATCCAGAAGAATAATATCTGTTGTGCATGCTTGACAACATAATTAGTATGTGATGTGTGTATTTGATATACTAAAGAGACATTTTTACTTATTTCTTCATCATTTATTTGGAGAGAGAGCCTGTTAATTCGTGTGGTTTTGCTTTTGTTTGCATCACTGGAAACACATTTTTGCATGAATGTGTACTGTTTAGTTTTGTTGGGATTTTCTTCTAACTGTTTTCCACAGAGACTTGTAACACTGACATTGCGGTCATGCTTTGGATGCGTGCACGAGCTGTGTGTAATGAGCAGCGTGCCTGTACCGCAGGGACCTGGGCTTCCTGCAGCGCCAGCTTAGCGCAACTGTAAGTCAAAGGGGAATGAAAGTCCATGGCTCTGATCTGCTTCCCATGGGAAGGAGCACTCACCCGTGTTTTTTTGCATACACAGTTTTGCTTCAGACTTTTCTTTCCCCCAGCAAAATAGATGCTTTCCACCTGTGTGACCGTGTGAGGAGCCAATTCATGGATGCCAGTGGTGTGCTGGCAAATGTCACGCTGTGACTTAGAAGTGTCGGTGAAGGGCAGTGTTTGCAGGAGCACCTGCTCTTAAAGCCAGCCTTTGTCTTAGGGCATCCCTCCTGCCCTGCCCAGTCACTCTGCCCACCTCACCCCTCTCCCTGCACAGGTACAGTAGAGGTGTCGTTTGGGGAAGGCAGGAGAGAGATGTGTAAGCCGGGTACCAGAGCAAAAGGATAGTTAACTTCAGTTTTCTCTCTTGGTACTGAAGCAGTGGTGGTTACAAGTGAGAGAGATGAGCAGGTAGAAAATACAATGTTGCTTTCTAGCTGTAGGAATGCAATCTAATCAGTGCTAAAAGCTGGGACAAACTAGGGGCTGTCCAGTGGCAACTGAGTCTCTTAAAACCTTTTTGGAAGTTCTTGCTGAATATGAATCCATCGTCATTTTCCAAAGGTTTACAAGTTGGCCAAATTGGGGAACTTTTGCAGGCATAAGTGTTTCCTAGCACAAGGTTCACCTTCCTGGCAAGTGCCAAGCCTCTGCTACGAAGTTGCACCTGAAATAAAAACTGAGGAATGTCTGGAGTGTATTAAGGTTGAATAATAAGCACTCAGATTGCTATGCCTGGCTGTTTGCTTTGATTTGTAACCTTTGTAAGTTATCAAATTTTATAATACCTAAAAATATTCTGAGATAGTAAACTTTTAAAATATTTTTTTAATGGAAAAATTTTGTGTATTTCAAGATACTTGAGAATTTGGAGAAAATTTGAAGGAAGGCGGGTCTACGCAGTCTCAAGTGTCTTGTTGCAATCCAAAATACACGAGTAAAAAAATTCCAATGTGCAGTTTTAAAGCATTTATAAGAACAAGCAGTTCCTGCCAGTCTGCTTTAAGTTCAATTGTATTAATATTTTTTTTTCACTAAATAATAATGAGGTATGTTCCATCTGAACCATTGTACACATTTTCTTCATCAGTCAGTGTAAGATAGTGATATGGTAAAAGTGACTAAAAATGTTTATAATTTAGAAAAAAAAGAAAATTTAGCATTCAATGAGTAAACAAGATAGATTACACTCTAGAGCCCCCCACTTCCTCCCAATTAAAAGAAATAATATGTTGGAAGAAAAGTAACTGTTAGAGGGAGAAAGGAAAAATAGTTTTTCCTTCTGAGTACATACATATTTACCATGTCCTTCAGTCTTTAGAAAATTTTCTCATAGAGTCTTTCAAATATAATAGATGCATTTCCTCTTTTTGATCCATAGTTCCCTGCTAACTTTAAATAAAATAAAAATTAAAAAAAGGACTACAACTGATTGCAAGGATGACATTCCTAATTATACAGAAGTCTTACTCGGTTTCTAAAGATATTTTTCAAACCTTAAAACATAACATAAAGTTACATTTCTTGATGGCAGCGTGCCTGTTTATGTCCACAGCTTCCAGGTTTGTTGTTACTGTGCTCCAGACTGCTGAACTGTTCCTGCCTGGGGCTCTTTTTCTTTCTTCCATTATCATGGTTTTCTATGGAAAAAACTTCTTCAGGATCATCTCTGGTTTGCACTATTGCAAGGGAGGACAGAGGTTTGGGGTTTGGGTTTTTTTTTTTGTTTGTTTTGTTGGGGGTTTTTTTCTTGTGTGTTTTCACTGTATTCAAAATGCACTTGGTAGGAAGTGCAGAGATAGTTTGTCTTTCTTCTGTATCTCTAAAATAAACTCTTGAAGAAAACTACTAATGAAGCTTCCCTAGCTTAATTTGGCTTTAAAATTAACATCACTCTTAAACTTGTAACTTTTAGCTGTGTTACATTGAACTATAAATAGTTTAAGGAAAATGAAAATGAATGGGAAAGCAGATGGTGCCAAGAATGCTTTGCAGTGGCAGAGCAACCAAAAATTGTTCAAATTTGCTTATGCCCCAGCAGATCTCCGTTAGCTTGTTTTTGAAGTAAGCTCAAGAAAAAGTCATTTCGCCAAATAACCTACCACAGAAAAAAAGTCATAAATCTGTGTGTTGTCCTAGCCATTATCAGAGTATATATTCCTTTTTCTAATCCTAAATTTGCACTTTCACACTTTCCAAGTGCTTTTTTGTGTGTGATGTTTTGACATAACCACAACTGTAGGAAAAAGTACCTATTTTCAAAATGTAGTTATTCAAGATGTCTTTTTTGTATGATGTAATCTCTATTTATCTGCAGGGCTGAGCAGCTCTTCAGTTGAAACAAAAATCCCCCCACCCTCTCTTTAGTTTTGTTATTAAAATACTTCTTCCATCAAATGAAATAGTACGCTGTTGAGATTAAAAGCTTTAAGAAGAATATTTTTATTAAGCATGAGACTGAAGTAATCAGTAAATGTAAAGGGTTAAAGTTTATCTTTACACCCACAGAATTAAGCAAATGCAGAAGTTATGCAAAGCTGAAATACAGTTTTAAAACAACTTTCTGAAGTGTGGATTTTGGCCTCCAGTCTGCCCTTTCTAAAGGAGAGAGGAATTTTTCTTTTTATCTTTTTTTTTTTTTTTTTTTTTTTTTTTTTTTTTGTAATCTTAACCCTCTGTCCCATCAGTGATGTGATTTAGGGGCTCTCTCCAGGCTGTAGTGCCCAATTACAGGGTTCTCCACCTTGTTTATTTCTGAATGCAAAGTAAATGTTTCTAAATAAATGAAACAGGGTAGCATTAACAGCCATAATAGAAAAAAATTAGGTGGCACCATCAATTTTTTTTTACCCTAGTTGAGCAAATCAATTCCTATGTTAGGATTTCTTTCCACAATCATAAAATGTGGGTTGGTTGCTTTTTTTTAGGGGGAATGGGAAGGCACATTGAAGGGGAATTGTGCATCGGTTGACCAGGTTTTGCTCCTGGGTCCTGAGTCATTCCTTTTGCTTTTAGTGTCTCAAATTACCTTTTTTTTTTTTTTTTATTTTTTTTTTTTGCTAGTGGCACGTCTTGTCTGTCTCTGACAAATGGCAGTGTGCTGGGCTTGAGTGCCTGGGGAATTGCATCAGTGTAAAAGTGTTGGAGTAGAGAGTTAGCGGGCATCTGATACCTAAGTTACTTTATATGCCCTAAGGAAACATCTGGATCCAGAAGCTCCCTAACCTAGCAGCCACAAAACCTCAGAGGTGCTGCTCCCAAGACGTTTCCCTGTGCGGCTCAGACATTTCCTAAGCATACATTTTTTTTTTTTTCATTTGCCGATGTCTAGAATTGACCTCCAGTGAGCAGGTGAGTTCATGACTCTCAGCTGAGTCTTGCTCCAGCAATGCCCCGGTTTCCTGAGTGGTCTAATCCTGTAGAAAGTATCAGCTTGTTCCAGTAACCTCATCTTCCACCTCTCCACCATACGAAGTGCAGACAGAGCTACTTCATGTATTCGAAGTGGATGCTGCTGTGGTTCACTTATATAGTACAGTGAGAGAAGTGGCAGAGAGCAGTGCATGGACACAAAAAGTTGTGGGTTTGTGGCTGCTACTTGCTTGTGACTGCCATCTACTTCCTTACCTGCCTAGCCTGTGGCACTAACCAACATTTCACGCACTGGTAATCACAAAACCCACTCTACTTAGTGTTTCACAAGTTTGTGTTTTCCAAATTTGAAATACACAAACATACTGAAAATGTAAATAAACTGAAAAACCAGAAATAAAACACCACCACCACCTGCTTGCTTTTTTTTTTTCTTTTCCCCATTACTGTCAAGCAGCAAGTAGTACAAAGTCTAGGTAGGCAGATGCTGAATCGGGAAGAATGCTGTGATTGTCATGAATCACGTGGAAGAGCTCTGCAGGATTTTTGCATCTTTATGAAAAAAAAATTGCTAATAGACAAAAGCAAAAATGAAAAGCCTTAATCCAAAGGCTGACTTCTTAGAGAAGGATTTTAAAAAAGCATCAAAATTAAATTAAATGTCCAGTTGCCTTGACCATAAACCATGCCAATAAGTGCAAGATAACCCCTTTTTTGTTCCTTACTAGTTTTGCAATTAGTTCACTTTTTCTCCTACAGAGAGGCTGCATGAAAGATCTTGTTATTTGTGGCTGTGATAAAATATGCTGGCTCAGCCTGCCTGAAGAAACAGAAGCTTTGGCAGGAATGCTGATTACCATGACAATCTAAGCAGTCTAGAGCTGTGTTTTGTGTGGGTTTTATCACAAAGATACAAAATGTGTCCTGGGTAGTGGAGAAGCTGATAGTATCATCATGACTCAGGAGATCCAATCATCCTTGCAAGACTTTGCTTTTCATATTGTGTTACCTGAAAAGGGAGTGGGGGGGAACCCTGTCAACTTCTAGAACATGTTTGTGTATTTATGTATTTCAGCATATATTTTTATGCTATAGTTACGTGGGGTTTTTTTATAACATTTCTAATACATTGTTGAACACCTGTGTAAAAGTTAAGTATCGAGTGTGGGTTTGAGGAAGACCTTGTGAGGAAGGTCAGCTAGGCCAAAAAATTTCCGCAGATTTCCCCCCACTCCCAAGGGGAGCTTGGATAAGAGTTTCTTCTCTAGAAGGTGGGAGAGCAGCTAAGGCAGGTCAAGGGAGGGAGGGATGAAGCCTTTTGGTTTTGGGGCGCTGCAGTGAAGGCTTCTGGAAGCAGGGAGAAGGTTCAGAGATTTGGACAGCCCTCCCCAGAGCTGCTCTGGCTCTCCAGAGACTCTGTGCAGTGTCTCTGGAAGAACCTTTGGATGCTGTGAGCAGGTGATGTGAATGCACAGCAAAACCAGGTAGTACAGGGTTTAAATCTTTGTGGGCTCTCGAGACTCGTGCGGGTGAGAAAAGTAGCACAGAAGGAAACTGCCCAGCACTTCTTCCTGCTCCCCCTCCCCAGCTCAGTGTACAGTGCCAAATCTGTGCTGCAGGGTCTTCAGAAGCAAAGACAAAAATAGGCCCCATGCTCCCGCTTCCTAGCTGTATTGGGATGTAATTATTTCAGCTATTACTTCTTCAAAGGTAAGGACTGAAAGGTCAACCCCCCTGCCACCTCCACCAAAGTGCACCTTGTGTGTGGTAATAGGGCTAATAGCAAGTTGCATAAGGTCGTTGGTTTAAAACTGTCTCAGATTGGAGTAGGAAAACCCATCTGCTGGTCTCTTGTGGTATGTGTGAAGAAAGAAAGTTACTGTCACTGGCATTTTGATGCTGTTAAGAAAGAATAGACTTAGAAGTTTGAGTTAGAAAGCAAAAATGACTTGAAGTTATAAATTCCCAAAGTCCCTGTACAAATAAATTAATCTGTGAAGAATCAGCTGCTTAAGTGTTTTCCTAAAAATGGCTTGGTTTTGGTTCATTATGACAAAAGCAAGGGTATTTGCGTTATCAGTTCTTAATTGCTTTCCAAGCAAGTTTACACTAAAGGATTTATTGAAAACTGCATGAGGTTATCAACATTGCAAGGAGCTTTTGTTCTGTTCCAGTAACCTAAAAATCTAAGGGTTCATTGTACAAGCTTCATTCATAATGTGGAACATTTGCTGGTCCCATAAAATCATTATTAAGGGCAAAGAACCAAAAGTGTGTCTTTTTGCCCAGTTCTAGACCACGAACCAAAAGCCACGGGTACGAACGATGAAGAGGAGGATGAGGGAGAACAGTTTGACTTTGACAGTGGAGATGAGATACCAGAAGCAGACAGGCAAGCCCTTGTGCCACCTCCTCCTGATCCTGGAAATAACATAGAGCACCACGAGGCTAATGCCACAGGTAAGTCAGCCTGTCGGACTGTGCCTCCACTAGGTAAATAGTCAAGACTGATTATAGGATGCCTTTTCTTGAGAATGCAGTAAAAATACTTGTAAAAAGAGGTTTCTATGGAAATACCATACAAGTGATTTGAATATTCCTGCTAGTTACACTCGTGGTAGATTTGATGAGGCAAGTGACCATCACATGTAATTCCTGTGAGGTTTCCTATCCAAGTGTGACATCCAAACCAGTGGATTGGTCTCAGTCACAGTGCCATGCTACAGGAAAACTTTATGCTCTTGTAGCTCTAATGGCATCTGGGTGGCTTGAGATAAGCTGCTTTCACAGCTAAGCTTGCTGATTGTTGGTCTTAAGATGATGTGTATAAAATAAATGGAGTCTAATTGTATGAATTCTGTTCATAAACAGAAGTCTTATTTTAGTAAACATTGAAACATTTGTTACAACACATGCAAATGTTCTCATTTGATGGGAGGTGAAGTCTGAAAAGTCTGGAAATCACTGTATTCTGCTGAAATGGACAACAGCTGCTTTTGCTGACTTTGATGCAATTTCCATTTGTAAGCGGAGTCATTGTGCTCATGGCAATTAAAGATAGCTATATCTTCAGGTGACTATGCAGTTTGACAACATGGAACTTAAATACCATCTTTCCCTGAAAACTTGTTGCTTGCTCACCCTTTTGTGAAGTTGTACTTAGAGCTCAAACACTTTTGATCGGTTGGGATGCAGTTCTGCAGAGGGGCCTTTGGTTCTGCTGTACCTCAGCTTGTCTCAAGAAATACCAGCAACTTTGTGTAACAAAATAATTTATTTTCAAAGAAGAAAACTTGGAAAGTTGTTTTCTTTCCCCTTTTCTTAAAAGAGCATTTTCAGGACTGTTCTTTCAGGAGTGTCCCTCCAGTGAACTTTTTTTCTCCTCATGACTGTTCCTAAAATGTTTCTTTTATTTGTGTCTATAAGATCCAAATTAATCTAGAATCCAGACTTTAACCTTCAGGGTTTAAGGCTGTTTTCAGCCATGAGCTTATGACAAGCAAAAGAGGACCCTGGCTGCTTGTCAGAAATCCTCCTATTCAGGATTTAGAAGCCAGTTATTGTTTTTCATAGGCATCCTTGTAACCCAGCTTGTTTTGCTGCTGTTGCATTCCTTGTCTGTAAAAAGGGGAGGATAGCATTACTGTGTGGGAATTTTATGAGTCATAGGTTGTAAGCAACTTGTATAGTAAGGATCATATCAGTGTTTAGGATATTTGCAAAGAGCAATATTAAGCAGCTGGAACAGGTATGAAAAATAAAGTGGGTTTTTTTGTGTTAATTCTTCAACTTAAAGGGGCTGATAATTTAGCAAACAGTGAGAAGCTACGAACATCAGAACCTGCTGTGGAAGGCACTCCAGCCAAAGTAAATCCCTACTCGGTCATAAATATTTCACCAATCCAAGACAATGATCCATCCTCATCACCAGAGCCAAGTCCTCAAGAAGAATGTGCAAGTCCAAACTTGTCCGGTGGATATTCTGTTCCTGTCCCCTGTGGCTATGCTGTGCCATCTAATTTACCTTTGATACTACCCGCATACTCCAGTCCTGTCATAATACGCAGTGTTTCTGTAGATGAAGAAGGTACTGTATTTATGCACCTTACTTTATTTGAAGGGGAATCCTTGTTCAATTTCAGGTACCTGTGCTGTTTTGTAAATGCTTGGGTAGTACTCAGCTTGGATGTTTGTGGGAGATTTTGTGTCAAAATACAAAGAGAGCTCTATCCTGCAGTATGAGCTAAAATGTCTTGTTGGACTTGGAAGAAAAATGTCAGTTTATTTAAAAAAAAAAAAGTTCCTACAGGACTCTGCTTGCGGTAGTAGGATTGAGATACCATTGAAGATGCATAAGAAAAAACAAACGTACACAGTCAGTTCTTTCTCACCCCATCTTTAAGTTGGTGATGCTTGACCTTTGTTTTGCTGGCGCCGTATTAAAACATGCAGTACAAGGGAGGACTCCTCTCTTATCTTGCCATTAAGAATGATTAATGCTAATTCCCTTTTAATGTCATGAAATAATTTCCAGAGCGATAGTTCACTGTTCAAGCCAAATGGTTTCTTCTCATACCTTATCATGCTTTAGCTATGTCCTAGAAGAGTTCCTGTCCCTTACACCTTTTCTATATGCACTTCTGTTTGTTTGTTTGGTTCCCAGTCCTTGTGGATTTAGAGTTGCTGTGGGATGTTTTCCTTGACAATCTGATGAATTCTGTTTGTCCTTTAGTACAATTTTAAGACAGAAGAGAAAACTTGAAAGGGAAATAACTATGGATTATTACAGAAACAGGAACAATACCTCATTTTGTAACTAGAATTGGCAAAGCTGACAGCTTAATGTCAAGAGAGCAGGAGGAACAGAAAGCTCGCCATAACCTGCCTCATTTTTATATATTGTATTTTGAAAATGCTACTCTTTAGCTAGACAGTAATTCTACTGTAATTCCATGTACTGTGATAGTTTTTTCATCTGCAGCCTGTGCTGTCTACCACCATTAGGAATATTGGCAAGTAAAAGCAAATGTATGTATGTGGGGTTGTTACTACCTGTAGAGGAATATATGTTTGAGAGAATAAAATTAAATGCATCAGACATTGTAATTTCTGCTTAACAGCTCTTACACCAAATTGCTGTGTCTATAAATTCTTTCATTTGCAAAAATAGGTAGTGTGAAGAAACTTCTAAATTTTTTTGAATGGGTTTGTTTAAGAATAAAAATGTTGTATAGAAGTAGATTATTCATTAGCAATCAACTAGTAAAATCAGTTTCTTATGCTAAAACGTATCATTTGAACCACACTGACTTTTTTTCCTAAGCATTTTGGTGATTGTATTTTTTTTTTCTGCTTAGCAGGTACACAGTCAGCAACTGAAGAATGCCATTGTAATTCTGTAAACTCAGAGGAGCCTCAAAATAGGTGATTACCAATTCAGCATGTTTTAATGATCTCTAAAACAATTTCTGAGAAGGCTTACATTTGATAAATCAAATATTTTATTTTTCTTGTGTGACACTTCCATGTTTGTTTATTTTCATTTTATTAACTCCATAACTCTGGTTGTATACCAAAATCAGCACTGGTTGATTACATATATGTATAACCATGCATGACATTTTTGAAGAAACTAGGTTTAATTTTTACAGAGCCATAGCAATGTCAGCTGCAACAGGCTGCTGGAGATCTTGTAGTCTAACCTCTGCTTTCAGCAGGACCACTGCCAACATACCGTTAGATTAGCCATCGCCTTGGTAGCTGAGTCTTGGAAACCTCCAAGGATGGAGATACTGCAGCTTTCCTGGGCAGTCTTCCCTGTTGTACTACCCGGTAGCTTCTCTAGAGGTAGCTTCTCTAGAGGTAGCTTCTCTAGAGGTAGCTTCTCTAGAGGTAGCTTCTCTAGAGGTAGCTTCTCTAGAGGTAGCTTCTCTAGAGGTAGCTTCTCTAGAGGTAGCTTCAATTTCTGCACAACTCTTTAGAAGGGGGGGGTGTTGTGAAGCCAAAGACGTGCTGATGCAGGTTCAGCCTCACCAGCACCAACCAGAGGAGAACAGCCTTGCCAAGCTCGATGGCTCCTGATGCAGCCCAGAATGTCTTTAGACTTACAGTGAAAGAGCAGCTCTCACTTCACTGTTTTCTAAGAGTTTTCTGTTTTATGGTCGAAGAAGGAGGGAAGTGTTTTCAATTTCTTGACTAAAATTTTCAGATTGTTAAATAGATTATTAATCTCCTAATTATGTACTGAAGCAGCGGTTTTGAGTAATTAGCAGCCTCAGAGTAGGAACTGGAAGGCAGCAAGATATTTATTGTCTTCACAGTTGTTTAAAAACATTGTGGTGTAGCTTTTAATGCTTTTATTTTATGGCCTTTTTTTCAAGTGAAGATAACCAGGCCAAGAGAGAAGATGATGCTCTGGCCAAGTGGGTTGCAGATCCTGCAAATACAGCATGGATGGAAAGTAAGTATCAGTGAGGACCGAAGTACGACTATAGAAGGTCAGTTTTATGTTGTGATCAACAGTATGTGTGTATCTATATGTGTATATACATATTTTACAAGAATGTCCATGTTCACTTTTATTGTATTTTTTCAAATATGTTCCAGAACAGAGTTATACCAGTTAAAATGTTCAACAGTGTAATAAAATTGTGTATTTTAGAATAAAGTTAACAATCAGTTTTTCACGGAGTGCTTTTTGGAGTCTATGGAATCATTTGTCACTGTCTTAAGGAAATCATTTGGCTCCATCAATATGTGTACAGTGGAAATTTGCTCAAGTTCAGAGTCCGCTCTGTGGCTGTATATGAAATTGTTCTTCTCATGCATTAATTGGCAAATAAGGTCTTGGAGAAGGTGGAAGGGAAGAAATTGCCACTTTTTCTTAGCGTGTGCCCTTGACTCTTGACTGGCAGCTGCATTTTAAACCAGAACAGAGCCCGTGTGGTTTGAGGACAGGTAATCCTGCCTGTCCTCAGCTGTTCCCACTGGGCTGGAGATTCATCTTACATGTCACTTCAAGTGACTGAAGAATTTGCATCCTTGTCCTGCCTCTTACTGTACTACATTGCATCATTACATTATTTAGGTTTGGGTCTTTCTAAAAAATGTCTATTACAGCTTCTTTACAGCTGTTTAGTAAGGCAATGAGCAGCCTTCGACAAGCTCCACAGCACTGTAAAAAGAAGGGAGAAATGTTTACTCTTGAAGTGGATTTCTGTTTCCAGGCTACCAAAGGTCGTGATAAACAATGCAGATAAAACTGTGTGGTGTTTCACAAGTACCTTATACTGTTTTTGTGCGTTATTGCATTATTTGAATGATGATTAGATGTACTGTCAAAATTCTAGTGGAGAATGAGTTATATCCATTTTATTCATGTGTGCCAATATAACCAAAATTCTTTAGAATAGAATAGAATATTTCAGTTGGAAGGGACCTGCAACAATCATCTAGTCTGAAAGTTAAAGCAAGTTATTAAGGGCATGGTTCAAACGCCTCTTGAACACTGTTTGTTGGCCCCATTCAAATTTTAGGGGGTTTCTCATTTGGGCTTTTTTCTGGTTTGCTTTTAGACCCAGATGAAGTAATTTACGATGATGTGCCAAGAGAAAATTCAGACTCTGAACCAGGTTTGAGGTCTTTGTAATACAGATCATGTTGAAAGCAATGCAATATGGAATTATGTGCACGTATACTGAATAGATATGTTCATTAAGTATCTAAAATATATGTAAATAGAACTAAATTGTGTCAATAATCGGTAGATCTTACAAAGTTCAAAATTAAACTAACTCTTGAAAGACTTTATCTCAGCAGGTCTCCTACACCACTCTTCTCAGAAGCTGAATTCTGTTGTATTCTATTGATACTGTCCCAAATACTTGAGTATTCTGTATATTAGAGAATTAGTGTTGGGTGTTGTAGCTATAGTGACCTAAATAACGCAAGGTAAGTAGGAAAAGGGTGTTTTAAATAGTTAAATAATGTATGATAATGCATCATTGTCATGGTTATACAGAGAAATGCTCTATTCTTAAAGTCCCCCTTCAACATAGAAGTATGTGGTAGATGGAAGAGGAGATTTCAGAGCGGCTATTTACCATTCTGATGGTGATGCTACAGAAATGTTTTATTTCAGCTTTGGAGTGGTGCAACTCCTGATGGTGTGACTATGTTTGGAAGGGGCAGAATAGATCTTACAGTAGTGCTGGAGCCAAGATTTTACCTTTACCAAGAATGATGGAGCTATAGGGCTCAAGAAGCTTATTTCAATTAGTTCTTGCTCAGATTTGTTTTGCAGGTTTTTTTGTTACAGTGAAGACTCTGCTTAAAGCTTGGTTGCTACTAACTGATTTTGTGTTTGAGTGGATCGGCTTATTAGGAACTCGGCATCTACTTGTCGTGGCTCTCAGAGAGTGCACGTGTTTGATACTGAAGTTGTTAATGATTCAAGAAAACACGTTTGCTTTCTTGTGTGAAAACCACATTTATCATTAAAGCTGTAACATTTGCATTTCTTATCCTAAGTTGTGTTCGGGCAAGGTGTTTTACAAATTATTACTCAAATTTGTTTCATTTATTATTTGAAAGTATTATGTTAGATTTGTGACTTGAACGCTTTTATTACTGGAAGATCCCTCGGTAGACTGTGCTGCTCCGGGCAGGGACATCTTTGCATTGTGGCTGCTCAGTCAGGAAACACGTACACCAAGGCCAGGAGGCTGAGCTGGGGAGGGATGTAGGACATGCAGCAAAGCTCTGCTGAGCATCTTGGTCAGAATTTTCAGCTTAACCCAGAAGATACTAATTAAAATTAAAATAAAAATTAATTAAAATCCATTCTCCACAAATACAGGCTGGGCGGAGAATGGATTGAGAGCAGCCCTGAGGAGAAGGACTTGGGGGGGTGTTGGTTGATGAAAAGCTCAACATGAGCCGGCAATGCACGCTTGCAGCCCAGAGAGCCAACCATGTCCTGGGCTGCATCAAAAGGAGTGTGACCAGCAGGCTGAGGGAGGTGATTCTGCCCCTCTACTCTGCTCTTGTGAGACCCCACCTGGATGGATTTCTGTGTTCAGCTCTGGGGTCCCCAGCACAAGAAAGACATGGACCTGTTGGAGCGAGTCCAGAGGAGGGCCACAAAGATGATCAGAGGGCTGGAGCACCTCTGCTATGAAGACAGCTTGAAAGAGTTTGGGTTGTTCAGCCTGGAGAAGAGAGGGCTCCTGGAAGACCTTATAGAAGCCTTCCAGTACCTAAAAGGAGGCCTACAAGAAAGTGGGAGAGGGACTTTTTACAAGGGCATGTAGTGACAGGACAAGGCTTTAAACTGAAGGAGGGTTGATTTAAGTTAGATGTTAGGAAGATATTCTTTACTGTGAGGGTGGTGAGGCACTGGAACAGGTTGCCCAGAGGAGTTGTGGATGCCCCATCCCTGGAAGTGTTCAAGGCCAGGTTGGATGGGGCTTTGGGCAACCTGGTGTAGTGGAGGGTGTCCCTGCCTGTAGCAGGGGGGTTGGGACTAGGTGATCTTTGAGGTCCCTTCCAACCCAAAACATTCTATGATTCTATGAAATGTTGGCTTTCTGTTTGTCCCCAAAGACATTGAAAGTTTCTGAGAAAATAGGTAGTGAGGGAAATTTCATCTTTGTACGTTCATGATCTTGTTGTTTATTATTTGTATGTTTTGTCAGGGAGACACAACTGTTCCAAAAAAGTCACAGTCAGAGCTCAGTCTGCATTAGCACAGGGACAAGATGTGTCCACCAAATCACTGGGTATAGCCTGCCCCAATACTGGCATTGTAAAAGTTTGACTTATGTAAGTCTTGACTTATTTTGACTTACTATGATGTTTCTCTTAAATTAGTCATTGTGCTAGATTACCACTAAAATGTCATCTTCAGTAAGTGTATTTTAAGGACAATCTTGATATGCATGGTGGTTTAAAAAAATTGTTAAATTTTGATTCTTCCAAATTAGAAAAAATTCCTCTGTGTTAATTCTAAATAATTTAATTAATGTTAAAATTGTATTATTAGTCAAAATGTAGTTTTTAAATCACAGAATCCTGGCTTTAGACTGATGTGTAAAATATGTCAGCTTTACTTTTGACTACATATTTTTTCTCACTTTAAATAAAACTTCAATCTTAAAATGAAAGCACAACTTTTGTTTGCTGAATTTAATATGAGACAGTTTTAAATGAAGCATTATAATCTCTGACAACAGAGATCTCTGGCAGAAGTGTCCATGCTTCTCTACCTCTAATGACAAATGATGCTGCATGTAGAGTGCATGTCTGTTTCCTGATAAGTCATTGGCACTAAAAATTTTCCATTTTGTTTTGAGTCAGGTTGTTGTATTTGATGTCTGTGCCAATGAAGACACTCATGTCTTTAACAGGTGATACTTTGGTCAGCCTTTGCAATATAGCTGTCTATATCTTGACAAGGTTAATACTTCAAGGTCCTAGACTAGATTATGAGCAAGGTAAATTACAGGTATGGGATACTCCAAGTGACTGGTGGAGTTGCAAGAATGGCAAGTCATAAAATATCGTAGTGTAACATGTTTCTTGCTACTTTGATCTGTTCTGCTTGAAGTAGCGATATTTTTGTTTGATTCTTGCAATATTTTAGCATTTGTCATCAGAGCTGACGGTGAAGATGTTCCTAGGGACAAATGGCAAGCTTGCAGATGGAAGGATGCTTCTTCACAGTGCAGATGTGTTTACAGCTACAGTTCGAACTGCCTTTGAATTTCTTCTAAAATGTGTTGTGGGATTTGGACAAAACAGTGCAATTTGAGTAGGGCATGTTTTTAAAAGGATCGTGGTGTGTACCCATAACACTGTGTCCTCTTTTAGTACTC
This sequence comes from Grus americana, assembly GCF_028858705.1. NCBI lineage: Eukaryota > Metazoa > Chordata > Aves > Gruiformes > Gruidae > Grus > Grus americana. The sequence goes on from NC_072854.1 coordinate 23,094,161, forward strand.
TGTTTCAACAAAGACAACCCACTTTGGATGTTTAAATATTGGATTTAATTCACATTTTAAAATGTGCGTACAAAAGTCTATATAGTTCTTTATAGTACATCCTGAACAAGTTTTTATGGTGTTTAAACAAACAAAAATTTCAGTGTAGTTTTTTTTTATTATTTTGGTTTAATTCTTGCAGAGGAAATGATTTATGATGATGTTGAAAATGGTGATGATGGTGGAAACAGCTCGCTGGAGTATGGGTGGAGTTCAAGTGAGTTTGAAAGCTATGAAGAACAGAGTGATTCTGAGTGTAAAAATGGAATTCCCAGCTCCTTTTTGCGAGGCAACCACAAGAGACATGTATGTATCCCACAGTGCTGCTCAGTCACTGAGGTTATCCTGATTTCCAGCACTTACCTTTCTCACCTGTATTTCCTTTCTCCTCAATCCAGTTTCAAATGCCAACAGCATCTTTTTAAAGGAGACATAAATCAATGTGGGAGTGACAGTCCACAACAAAATGTAACAAGAAAAAGAAAAAATGAAAATATTAAACAGAAGTTCCTTAAAAAAAAGAAAAAACCTCAAATTGGATAAAAGTAAAATTAAAAATGAGATTATTTTTGCTTGTGGGCGGTTCCTCACCTTTTCCTCTTTTGCAGCTGCTGGATTAGTGTAAGTGGTAATTGAGTGTGGAAAACAATGTGAAGAACAAATGAGGGTAAGCCTGACAAGACTTGAAGTTTTGGGATCCTTCAGTTGCTTAAAAGTCACAAAACTGTTTGCCAATGTTCCCTACCTTTCCATCTTAGATCTGTATCATTTTGGTTGTTTGAAGGTGACTGAGCTTAAAAAAAAAAAAAAAAGTAATTTTTTTTTTGTGATCAAGAGAAGTCTGTACCATTTATTAAGAAGAGAAGAGAGGTGGCATGATTAAAATGATGCATCTGTGACACATCTCTGGTCTAGTATCTTTGGCTACATCCATGCCACAGGAGGCAGGTGTTCTGATAGCACATCAGGAGGAGCCTTGGACTCCAGTGCTCTTGCTGCTTCAGCTCCTCTCCTTCTGGCTCTGTACCCTTTCTGTGAGAGGGAAGTCTCACCTGGAACCTGGGCAGCCTCCTGCTGCCATTTCCCCGCTCTGAGTGCTTTGATGATAGGGATGTGGGGCAGAGTGGCAGCAGGCAGGGCCAGGAGTCACTGCAAAATCCTCAGGGGGGCCCCCAGTGTGTGCTGGCAAGGGATAGACTTCACAGCTGCATAGTGTTAGCTGCCCCAGGACCCCGTGGCTGGAGAATGTAGGGGTAGTGGTCAGGGTGTTCTTCCATGGAACCCTTATCTTAATATTGCAGGTTTCTTATCTTGTTGAGAATAAAAGCCTTACTGTCTATGTTTCCCTCCAGTAAACATTATCTGCTCTGCCCCCACCTCCATCCTTGCTGCCTGCCCTTTGGAAATCAGGGTATCAGCAATTGTCCTGGTTTCAGCTGGGACAGAGTAGGTCTTCCTGGTAGCTGGCATAGTGCTGTGTTTTGGATTTAGTATGAAGATAATGTTGATAACACACTGATGTTTTAGTTGTTGCTAAGCAGTGTTTACAATTAGGTCAAGGACTTTTCAGCTTCCCAGGCCCTGCCAGCGAGGAGGCACTAGCCTTGCGCAGGAGGTGCACAAGAAGCTGGGAGGGGACACAGCCAGGACAGCTGACGCAAACTGGCAAAAGGGATATTCCATACCGTATGATGTCATGCTCAGTATATAAGCTGGGGGGAGTTGGCGGAGGGGTGGCAATCGCTGCTTGGGAGCAGGCTGGGCATCAGTGAGCAGCTGGTAAGCAATTGCATTGTGCATCACTTGTTTTGTATGTTCTTTTGTTATTACTATTTTATCTTCCTTTGTTGTCCTGTTAAGCCATTTGTTTCTCAACCCGTAAATTTTACTTCTTTTTCTGATTCTCTCCTCTGTCCCACTGTGGGGGGTGGGAGAGCGAGCGAGCAGCTGTGTGGTGTTTAGCTGCCTGTCAGGATAAACCATGACAGCAATTAACTGCAAGACTTGAGCCCACCCAAATCAGCACTTTGTAAGCTGAGAGCTCATCTTCTGGTTTTGTTTTGGTTTTGTCCTGAATAGAACAAGTTTAAGCTATTGCAGCTGTTTCTTTCTGGGGAGTTTTTTAACTAGGCTGAAGAAAACTGAGTTTGATTTTTTTGTTTGATTTTTTTTTTTAATACCTTTGGAAAAGACTAGGAAATAACTTTGCAGTTGAGTGTCTAAGTCTTAACACGGTTGCTGGTTTGTTCTTTTTTTTTTTTTTTTTTAAATCTTTTCCTGTTATCTGTAGCTTCAGCTTTGGCTATAGTCATAGGAATCTATTTACATATGTGCACAAAGCAAGCTTTAAAGCCACTTTTAAAGTACTTCTTTACTTTGATCTGTCACAGGAAACTGTTGACAGTGGGTTGAGAGTGATGGTGCCAGGATCAGGGACAGAGAGTGAGGAGTGGTGGGAGGAGAGAGGTGTGTTCTGGGGTACTGCCCTGCAGCGGGCTTTTCCAGACCTGTGACCACAGGTTGTGAGGATGGGGATGAGGAGCCTAGGAACACACTAATTGCTGCATGGAGAAGTCAGAGGGGCTGCTGAACCTGGCTGGGTTATTGGGAAGTGGAGAAGTCAGGAAACGAGAAGGGGTTTGTCTGAGAAAAAACAGACATTTGAAGGTTGCTTAGAAACCACTTCGCTTTATACCTAGTTTCTGTATCCATTCCTTGCACTCGCACTTCTCCTCAGGTCTTGTGACGGATGTTACAGTATTTTCCCAGCACATCTCCTTATGTAGTCTTTCAGAACCTATGATAGACTTGCCTTGCTTATTATTTTTTTTTCTGTCAATTTAAAAGCATGGAAGGTTGGAGGTGGGATTTTTAGTTGTAAGTGCTAGTATGACTTCCCTCAAAGTCGCTTTTTTATTTGTTTATTTTAAGATGGGAAGGATTTTGTGCTATTAAATATTTCTGGTCTGTGAACCTGATGCTGTTCTTAATTATACTGCTGTAATGCCAGAATCATCATGTTGGAGGTAATCGCGTCCTGACCCAGCCTAGTGGAGCTGAATGCCAGACCTGTCCCTTTGTTTGCAACTCCGTACGCCTTCTCTTTCCTGATGCTTTAATCTCTTGCCAAATAACTGTTGACATCAAGCTGAGGGTTTTTCCATTGGACTTCTATTATAAGGCACACCAAATATTTTCTTTTTTTCTAGTTAGATTTTAACCTCTTTTATCTGGCTTTCTCAAAATGTTTAACAATTGTTAATTAGTATTCCAGAGCATCTCCCTGGAATAATTTCCTTACCTTGCAAATGGCTGTATTCATGTACGAGATGGTTACACCCATGGTCATACGATGAGACTATGTAGAGCTGAGGAAAAACATGTGCTTCCCGATTCCCACACAATTACAAGACTGCATCCTTCCCTGTTAGTGTCTCCTTGCCCAACTTGCTGGCACTGTCAATCTCCATCTTCTCAGGTGCTTCTGCAGGTTCTTCAGCCTTTGAGAATTCTTTCAATTCACCGTTTCGAAAGATAGTCAGAAATACACTCTCTAGGATTTGTGTTCTACCACATGATGCTTGTGGGTAAAGTTGATGCGTTGTTTCCATACGGTTTGTAAGAGATGTACACAACATAGTTAATATGCAGTTAGCTTAGACTGAGCGACTTTGTCCCTCTCTTTAGGTAGTTGTCAGCGTAGCGCAAAGGCGCCTGGTTGAATTTCAGGAAGTACAGCGATGCGCAGGAGTGACAGTCTATTTGTTGGGTCAGAGCTTCCTCAAATGATGATTTTCCGTTAGTTGTCTATGTATCAGTAGGCAGACTGGGCAACATGCATGATATACGCGAGTACTTTAGCATGAAGTTTGCACTGCAGGCTTTTTGAAAAGATTGTGTCTTTTTATACACTGTAGCTTTCTCATGACCTAACGCGTTTAAAGGAGCATTATGAAAAAAAGATGAAAGATTTGATGGCAAACACTGTGGGAGCAGTAGAGATTCAGCAACTAAAGCAAAAACATGAGCTGAAGGTAGTGTAGTTGATTTTTGTAACTAGCTATGTTTAAATGTTTGCTTTTTCCAACACAGACAATGTTGTCTTTTTCTTTTACAATAATTTGAAAAAGCAGGCAATAATTTTTATGAAATGAGTTCTAAATGTGCTGGATTATTATGCAGTTTATCTTAAAAATACTTCGTCAAGGACCTTTTCTCATGCTTATTTTTAATGGTAACAGTTTCAGAAGATGAGATAGGGCATTGTCCTTCCCTGTTGACTGGTGCCCTTATCCCAAAGTGTGAGCCAGGCATTCAGTCCTGGCGCCTCTCTGAGACCTGGGTGAGCTCCATGGGGCTAGCCTGACCCTGGCTCTCCAGCTATGTGGGATCAAATTGTGGGAGTCAGAATCTCAGTGCTCTCCATTCTGAATGGAGCCAGTATGAAAAAGCTGGGTTTTGGTACAAGCTTCGGTTCAAACCGAGAAATTGCCTGATTGCAGCAAGACAGCTTTGTTTGTGTTCTCATGTTGCTGTTGATGTCAGCACAGCTCTGACAGTAGTGGGGATTTTTTGTTGTGGTGGCATTTTGGGAAAGCAAGTGTACAAAGCAGTTTTTTTAATAAACATTTCCTAGCAAAACAACACTTCTTGGGTTTTTTTGCATGAAATTTCTTTTTGCTGTAGTAGTGTACTATAAGATTGTGCAAGTCTTAATTAAATCAACTTATTAATTCAATTAATGAAATTATTAGTTGCAACATTTTCTGAAAAACAGTGTTTATTTAAGAATATAGTTAATATAGAACTGAGTCTAGGGGATTATCTTCAGGTCAGAAATACTTTGGCAGAGTTAGTGGGACTTTGGAAGATGGACAAGAACCCTGGCCGTTAATGACCTCTTGTAGTATTTATTTGTTATATAATGTAAAGCTGAACATTTGAGACTATTTTGAGTTCAGATGTTTGATGCAGAAGGGTTCTTAAACATTTCTGCTATTTTTGGCTTGCATACAATATTGCCATGAAGTAAGTCCCTTTCTCCAGGTTTAACTTTATTAAGAAAAAGTACAGATGCTCAGATCTGAGCTTTGATGGATCTGTGTACTTACTATCTATTCCTTTGACTTTGGGCTGTATTTATAGCCTAAACTACTTGACAGTGTTTTGATTAAAAATACTTTGCATGGTATGCTCAAATGTGTTGCTGTTATTCACTGAACATGTAGACTGTATTTTTTGTCTTACAGATGCAAAAGCTTATGAGAGCTGCTAGAGAAGGTACCAAAGATGGGCTCGAAAAGACAAAAGCAGCTGTGAAAAAGGGTCGTTCTTTCATTAGAACAAAATCTTTTATTTCTCAAGGTATGTGCCAATTATACTGTGTTTTGTTACTGTCTCTAGTCCTTTCTGAGAAAGGAAGTGAATGGCCTAGCAGGTTTTTGTACTGGGAGCTGAGTACTGGATGCATGAAATCAGCTTTATATCAATAAAATATGGTATAATATTCAGTTCAGATGACAGTATGGTCGGTGCATCTTGAGTAGTTTTAGGTTTGGCACAAGAACCTGAGTGACCTGAGAAGCCTGAGGAGCACAGAGAAGGGTCCGCTTAACAACAACATCCCACCAAACAGTGTCACAGATGCTACTGGTATATGGGAGTATGGAAATTGTGTTAAGGTGCTAAGTCTGTCCCGTTCTCTCCATCGCATAACTCCTGAATGTCAGGAAAGTCTGCTGGTATGACATGGGTTTCAGTGGAGTGGTAGTTGACTATTTAAAAACTTTGTCGTGGCCAAGGGATAATAAAAGCTTTCAGTACTTAAGAGTGGAAGTAGGGAAAGAGACTCTTCTGCTTTATCACAGTTCGGTGATTTTTGATGAAAGCTGAGTTTGGATTGGGAAAACAGAAAGTGGTCTAAAATCAAAAAGCTAAAAGCATTTGTGTTCTTTAGTTAAAAATAATCATCAGTACTCTGTCATGAGCCTCAGCAGCAGCAGTCCACAGTTGATTTTTGCAAGAGGCAAGGGGCAGTAACTGAATACAAACTTATTTCTTCTTCAGGAGAAGTCTGAGAGTTTCTGCTCAAGTTTCTGCCCAACTAATTGAATGGTTGTAACTTCAGAGCTTGTAACACTACAATTTTAGGAAGCTAAAACCGCAAGACTGAAACAAGACATTTTTAGTGAGCGAGCTAACATAAAGTTGCATCCCATGTGTAAGGACCAGGTCACATCTTATGTCCCTGTCATGGCCTCTAACTGCTTCTGAATTTACCTAACTTACAGACAGAAAACAGAAAGTTATTTGCACAGACTTTAGTGATCAAAAATATATCCTCAACTTCTTGCTGTTGCACAGGAGAAAATGATCTGCTTGAGTAGAGCAGTGTTACAGTGGACCTGGCATTCCTCCTTACATTTCTAGAGGTTAGGTAGCAGACACAGGATATCTGTGGATAGTTTAATCCCTTAGCCGCTTAATAAATCAGCAGGGAGCGAGTAACAATTTGTCGAATAAACTCATGAACTCCTCCTTTGCTTCCCTTACTTCCCTTTCTGTTCTAAGACACAGTTTCTCATACTGTTCTTTCTTTATCTCCTTTGCTCGTGTCTGCTTTTTGGCTGGCTGCATACTGCCACCTACCACTGCACTTCGGTGGTGCTTTTTGCCTAAGATTAGTACATAGGGACCAATGCAGAATCCCTTACTCTCATATCTGACAAAAGCCAACGTTTTGGTACATTTGGCTATTTATTTTAGTTCAGTTGTGGAAGGATGTATGGAATTTTTAAAGCTGGATCATATTATGGGTGTGTTTAATTTGTTCCCAAAGGTCATTTATTTCAAAACTGCTGGCCCTGGAGCCGCAGTACTTTAACCCTAGTTGTCATGTCCTACACTCTAGACAGCCCTGCACTCCTGGCTGTGAAGAGGCAGTAGAGGTCAAGTAAACGATGCATAGGCTGTGTAGATTTTAGGGTTTTGAGATACCTTTAAAAGATGTTCTGTATTAGGGTGCCTATTGGTGGTGGTATTTATGTGATTTCACAGGTGATACAGAAGTGCTGGGAAATTTCTTTTTGGTAAGTGAAAATAAGACTGCTGTGTAATGACTGTACTTGGATGATAGGATCTTTGCCTTTTTTTTTTTTTTCTTCTTTCAATCTACATGTTGTAAAAGTTCACATTATGGTTATTCAATTATTTGTAGATCATAGATCTTCATGTCTGGAAGAAGAAGAGCTAAATTTATTTATTGATGTGGACTGTATGCATACAGAAGCAATTATGACTCCTATGCCTGAAGGATTATCACAGCAGCAGGTAGTAGGCTTTTGGAAGTACTGTCTTCTGCCTCTTTTTCCTCCCCTTCTGCTCTGCATCAATGGCTTCCAGGTGCCTTGCTCTTCAAACATCTTGGCATTTAACATACGTTAAGTGGACATAAAATTCAGAACTGAATAAGCAGGTTTTTGAAAATTGGTATGTGTTCATGTAGTTGCATCAGCCCTGTGAATTCAGCTAGAGATGCAAAATGCTGTTTTGCATTATAAAATTATCTATAATAATTATATTATTTCACTACCTGAACACTTAAACTAAATATGATGGGTTTGAGTGAAAAAGAAGAGAGTGTAAACATTTTTATTGAGTCAGAAGACATTGCTCCAGGATTTCTGTTTTAAATGTAGAGAATATCCTGTATACTCTCTGAATCTTAAGGTTTCTGCTCATTAAAAAAAACTTGTCTGCAATAAAGTCAAGTCTACAGAAGAGTATATTTTGCTGTTCTCTACCTCAAAATCTATAGTCACTGTGGAAACCACTTCAAAAACCACTGAAATCAGCATCAGTTAGAAATTTTGGCTGAAAATAAATCCTGTGGGTTTGCATTACTCTGTTGTTATGACAAGTAATAAATGTATGAGAGTTTCTAGCTTCTTGTAGTGTCAAGTCATGAGCTGGTCAGTACCTTCAGAAAATGAGCAGAAAACCAAATTAAGGGGCAGCTGAGGAGAGTGGTGTAAGTTTTGGTTTTTTTTTTTTTGGTTGCTTGGTGAGGTTTATTTTTCTAATATGTTTAGCACAGTGAAGTGCTAATCTTGTAACAATGCAGCTACCAAGCTGTGTTACGTTACTGTAAGATCTCATTACAGTGTAAGATCTGAATGCTGTCTTTTCCTTCTTTCCAAATACGGGTTTGAGAGTTTCACTGTTTGGTTTTGGGGTTTTTTGTAGGTAGTTAAAAATAAATGTACTCTCTTTTGGAAAAACAGAGCACTCTTAGTTTGGAGTAAACTAGTCGTTCTTGTGTAGGCCATGATGTATGTTGCTTATCGCCCCAGGAGGAGCTGCCCAAGTGGTGTTAGGAAAGCCAAAGCTCAGCTGGAGCTAGCGAGGTGTGAGGGGCAACGGTGAAATGTTTCTTATATGTTCATTGGCAGCAAAGGGAAGGCTAAGAAAAATATGGGTCTGCTGCTTGATGGGACAGTGACAAAGGACACTGAAAAGACCGAGGTACTCAAAGCCATCATTGCCTCAGCTGTTACTGGTGAGGTTTGTCCTCAGGCTGCTGAAGCCCCTGAGCCCAGAGGCAGGTCCTGCTGGAGTGAAGCATTACCCACAGCTAGGCAGTACTGTGGCCAGTGAGACATACTGGTGTCCATGGGACCGGGTGGGATGGATTTAAGGATGCTGAGGGTAAGGCCTTTCTCTGTCATCTGAGATCACAGTGATCAGATGACTGGTAAATGTCACACCCATCCTCAAGAAGAGCAAGAAGGAGGGAAACGAGGGTCTGACTGGCCTTACCTTAGTCCCTGCGAAGATGATGGAGCAAATGCTCCTGGAGCTATTTCTGGGTTCGGAAGGACAGGAGAGCAATAGGGAACAGTCAGCATAGATGGACCAGAGTCCATTTGTGCCTGACCAGCCTGAGTCCCTTTGAGATGACTGGCTTGTGGACAGAGAGCAGAGGATGTCGTTTACCTCTGCTTTAGCCAGGCTTTTGATGGTCTCCTGAAGTATCCTGGTAGCCATGTAGGTAAGATATCATTTGTATGGGTGGACTAGAAGGTGGGTGGAAAACAGGCTCAGAGGGTTGTAGTCCATGGTACAAAGTCCGGTGGGTGGCCAGTGTTAGTGGGGTCCCTCAGGAGCGGACACAGGGCCCGTGGTGTTTGATGCCCTTATTAACCATCGGGATATCAGCCGCAGTGTACATTAGGATGTGATGCGAAACTGGAGGGGTGCAGCAGGCCACGCGTGGGAGGCTGGGGCTGCTGGTCAGTGTGGCTTTGAATGGGCCGAGGTTGACAGAAGACTTGCGCTGCTCAGCAGAGGCCAGCACAAGTCCTGGCTGTGGGATGGAGTAACCCTGTGCCACAGCTCAGGCTGGGCACCAGCAGACTACACAGCAGCCCTGGGTGTCCCAGCTGGAGAGGGTGAAGGCCAGAAGCTCCTTCCAACCTGGGATGCTCTGCCACGAACGAGCTGACTTTATGAATGTGCTTGCTTTAAACAGCAGGTGGCATGGTAGCTTCTGTTTAAAACTGGTGCCTTGTCCTGTCTTGGGTCTCAGTCCGAGAGGTTTTCTTCATTTTAATACTGGGACCTAAATTGTTATAAGTTGTTTATGTTTGTATGATACTGATACTAGCAAAAATGTTAATATAAATCTAAGACTTGCATGCAAGCCTCTTGTAAGTCGTGCATGTCTATTGCAATAAGCACTGTTAAGTATCTATTTTGTGTATTACAGAGCCTGAAAAAAGAGCCAAAACATTTTCTACAGATGTTTATTCTTTTGATATGTTTATTCTTTTCAGAAGAACAAACTGTGACTAAAAGTAGAGTTAGTATCCTTTACCAGAGCAGCTGAGGCATTATACCAAATAAGACACTGCTAAAACCATTCTAAACACAAATTAGTCACAACTAATTTTACTGTATATAATCTTTAAGCAAGTCCTCAGATAATTTTGAAATCTTCCTTTGAAATGCCAGTACCTGAAAGAAAATCCTTGCATAACCTGCACTTAACTTAATAATGCAAAGTGTGGAGAATTAAAGGCAGCCGTGGCGGAGGAGGCAGGAGGCTGTGGGGATTAGGAGCAGAAAGAAGCAAGTCTGAAATTTGAGTTTCATGGTCATTCAGGCTGGCTTAAAATAGCAAAAGAAGCAGTTTTGCCTTGCCTTGTAGTTGTGGGGAGTGGTTTGATCCTGCCCTTGTGCTGTCTTCTCCCTCAAAGAGAGTCCTGCTTTTGAAAGCCCTGGGATGAGCTAGATTAGGAAAATGATTTGGGTGAAAAAAAAAATCCGTAAAACCAGCAAGAAACCTAATCAGTAACAGTAAGAAGTTTAAATTTTAAACCAAATAGGATCCCCAGGCCTTCCTGTCACGTCACCTGCACATGCATACAATGTGTGTCTCAACTGAATTGCAGAAGCAGGAGGTGGAGAAGGAGGTGTGATGAATAGCCTGTAGTTTGTAAACATGAAATAAGGTAGTATTTCCTGAAGCTCCTACAATTCTATCAATTGGTATGAATATAGATGAGATGGGGTTTTCACTTATGCATGGTAATGCCCAAAAAAGAAAGCTGACTTACTCAGATGCTTTCTCAGTGATACATTCATGTTCGCTTGTTTGTCCTTCAGGTTACTCCTAATAAATTTATAAAACATATTAAAAAAAGAAAATTAATCGTGAAGACTGATTTTGAAAATTTGTTACCTATTTTGTTGCATTTAATCGAAGTAGCCAACATCATCTATACCTATTATTATTTCTATTAATGCCTAAATTTACACATCTAAAATTAAAAGACAAATTTCAAAGGTAAAGCTTGGAATTGCAACAGTCAGCAAAGATTATAGATATAGATACAGTAACTGTTGTGTTCTTTAAAATAAGTAATTTTAGAGTAATAGTGAAGTTAATTACTTTTGAAGAGGTACAGTATTATTTTATTGCAGTTCCAGTATTGAAATTGCTTTGTGTTTCTTGTGTTTTATTAATATGAGAATTTTATCATCAGCATTCCCAACTATGATGAATGTGTTACCTGATTAGAGCTTCAGTCAAAACTTTGTTTCTTAACAGGTTGTGAGAAGGTATATTTTGAGCTCTGTAGTTGACAGTGAGAAGAATTATGTGGATGCTCTCAAAAGAATCCTGGAGGTACCTTAATATCTTTTGCATTTTATAATTTGAAAATTTTAAAAATAGTCAAATCCTTAAAGAATCTGTAGTATGACTCACATAGATTTTGCTACAGGTGCTTCATGCCAAATTTTGTGTGTGTACTGTTACATAAGGGTTTTTTTTTCTGCTTGTAGAATACCCTTTTTTTGTTTGTTTGTTTAAATCTGTTTTTTTCCCCCCACAGCAGTATGAGAAGCCCCTTTCAGATATGGAACCAAAATTATTGAGTGAAAGAAAACTCAAAATGGTCTTTTATCGGATTAAAGAAATTCTTCAATGCCATTCGATGTTTCAGATTGCGCTAGCAAGTCGTGTATCTGAGTGGGACTCTATTGAAATGATTGGTGATGTCTTCGTTGCTTCAGTAAGCAAATGCATCTGAACAGACAATCTGGTTTTACTTTAGGCTTGTTATTTCATTGCCATCTCTCTCTGTCTAACTTGGCCACTTTATTCCCGTATTCTCCAATGCCTGTTGGCAACTGTCAGAATATGTATGTACCATCCTGGTAAGGAAGCTGACACCAACACGTCTTTGGCTTTGTTGGCAGATGTGAAAGGATTGTGGGCAAAATTTTTGGGCTTTGGTCAAGCCTTCAGATACTTAAAGAAACAGTTTCTTTTTCTGGGGAGATAGAGATTCATAAACCCACCAAAATGAAGGTGAGATTGAGACACTTAAAAAGTAGGTAGTCATACATACTATGTTCCTTGGGAGTAGAAAAAAACAACATAGTAGGTGATGTCCTGAATTCCTGGATTTGAAATGAGCCTGCGGCACAAGGTAAAGAATATTTGTAAAACATTATCCCGCCCTTAATGGAGGGCCATCTGGTAAAGGACTGAACTAGCCACTGTTTTAAATTAGAGGAGACAAGAACTGGCCTTGGTTGATAGAAGACATTGTTCCCACCACGAGTGTGTGGATGGAAAAGGCTGCCTACCTGCTGATTTGATTGAGTACATTGTTTTGCTGCTGGAAATTACCACCTTTTCATGCCTGCTGTAAGCGCTGGGTTCTGTGTCTCTGAGTGCTTTGGCCCCATTTCAGTCAAAATGAAAAGGTTACTAAAGATTTGCTGTTTAAAGCAAACCTGTCTTGTTTTGACTGAAGTAAGTTAGGTAGCATTAATGAGACCAGCTCTGCAGAAGAGGGATAAAATTACTAAGGAGGCAATGGGCAGCGATCTTAGCCTTCACACGACTGTTTGCAGGCCACACAACCCGTCTGCTTTCCTGGTAAACCCTTACCAGCTGAAGATGGGGATGAAGACCCATGGAACTTGCTGGTTCACCAAATCTGGAAGATAGGCAGCAGTGGACTACAGGGGATCCCAGCAGCCGCTTTGAATCTCAGTGAATGCCCTTTGATTGCCAATAGTCCTGAGGCTCTGAGCAAGTGTCGTAGACAAGATGAAGCTATTTCTGTAAATTTACATTTCGTAATTCATAGCTGTTACATCTTTAGGTTTCCAACCTGTCTTCTACAGAAAGGTTATTCTGGGCATCGCCAGTCTTTCTGTAGATCCAGCACTAGGCCCTTAGCTCTGAGCAAGGCGAGTCCTTACCAGTCAGAGGTTTAGATAGTTATGCTTTCAGGGATCTTTTGAATTTATAGTTAAGCTTTACCCTTTTATGTTTTCAGTTTTCTAAATCTATGGTATTGGATGCATACAGTGAATACGTAAACAACTTCAGCACAGCAGTAGGGATTCTCAAGAAAACATGTGCCACCAAACCTGCCTTTTTAGACTTCTTAAAGGTGAGTTCATTCAATCCTAAACCAGCTGTGCATGTGATATAAATATGACAGTATGAATTATAAGTTGGAGGAAACTTGACTGCTGATACTGTATGTTGTGTGACTGTTTTAAAGACTTTGGTTTTATGGGTTTGACACAAAAAAATCCCCAGAGAATTCACTTCCACTACTGTATTTTCATAATAACATGATGTTAGATCCAGAATGTATTTTCAAGTGCGGAATGCTTTTGTTGTTGTTCGGATCAGTTTATTGGTGTTTGTATGACTGTACTTGGCAAAACATTGGGATTATTTCATAGCAGGTGAGCTTCAAATAATAGTTCACCATTCATATTTGGGATTTATTTTACTTCTAACTTCTTTATAGTATTGTGCAGAATAGTGTAACTAGATTTCCATTCCACAACAATTGCCTAGTATTTTGAAAATCATGTTTCCAATTTGTGGTCAAAATTGAAAATTTTTGTGCAAAATGCATGCTACCCTGATGAATATAGTGGTTCTAATGATGTGCTTTGAGAACCTGGTACCTGCAGAAGAAGTGCTGCGAATCTCTAGGGGTGATACCTTACAGAGGGTACACAAAATCCATTGCAAGGCTTTTAGGCTGTCTGTGTCACTGCTGAGAGCCTGGAAGCTCTGCTTGTCCCATTCCCCAAGAGTCCTGGATTGAGTTGTGCCTCTCAGAGCTGTCACCCTGTCAGGTCTGTTGCAGTGATCCATCAAACGCTGAAACTGGGCGCCCTAGGCAAACTAAATAGTGAAGCTCTTAAGTTGCCTAGAGGAGGGTGGAAGGGGGCTGATTGCTAATCTGTCTTCAGGTCTTAAAATTAACAACTTTTTGGAGTGTGGCCAGCACTACGCAGGATTATATTCTGGAAGCCTTAGGCACCATGAAGATCAAACTCTGTAGTGAGGTACAGTCATGTCATACCTCTCACACTGTTAAAAGCCTGTTGTTCCGATAGAGGCGTAATTTATACCTCTCGTCACTGCTTCTCATTGCCAGCACTGGTCCTGCTCAGAGCTGGGGACTCACAACCAAACTCTGAGGACAGAAGACATTTCTGTACCTTCCTTTTTTTGTTTGCTTACCAGCAACGAAGACCAGAATCTTCACTGCTGCTGTCTGGGGAAAAAAAAAATATATGTTTGTGGAGATAAATATGGAAACAAATTGTTGTGAAGCTGATAGTTGTAGCAATAAATAGCAATTTAAGCACAACACCAGTTTACTATTGTTTGGGTTTGCTTTGTTTTTAATATTGAGTATTTCCTCTATTCTCCTTGTTTTGGGTTAGCTGTGATTCTGGCCAAAATATTTCCAAGTGCTGAAATGTTTTACACAAACAGGGCCTTTCTGCACATGCAAATGAACTTTGTCTGGTTTTATCTACCAGTCCCGATAACCAAAAACAATGGATTCTTATGTTTTTCTTTCCAAACATAAATCAATGTTCTTTTCCTTAGTTTCTTTTAATAAAGAAAATGAAAGTCTCATTTTGTTTGCATAGCACTGGGATTATGATGTTTTCCTTAGATTTTCTCTTAAAAATACATATGTAGTTAGAGATTTATAGTCTCTTAGCCCCAAGAAACAGAACAGCAATAGTAAATTACGGACTATAAATCAATAGATCACATTTTTCAAATTTAAGACCTCGAACAAGTACATTCACTTTGTTGTGCTTGAAGTTAAGCAGATGTTTCAGTGCACTGCTTATGTAAAAAGCATGAATGTGCTGTATCGATATATTCTTAGGTGCTGCATTGCTGGTGCAGTTTTATCCCAGCTGTATTTAAGGAGAAAATTTCAGTTCAGTGACATGCCATCATTTTAATAGTGACTTTTTTTAAAAGATTTGTATTTTTAAATGAAATCTTTATAGTTAATGGAATCTTTACAGTACCACTGTTACAATTAATGTAAATGACGTAGAAAATTTTCAGGAAATGTTTTCCTTTCATTCTATAACTGATGGAAATACGCTCATGGTAGTAAACTGTATGGCTTTCTTGCATTGCAGCAGTGTCAGGAGTCAAGCCCCGATCGAATTACACTGTATGGTTTAATGATGAAACCTATCCAGCGCTTTCCACAGTTCATTCTACTATTGCAGGTAAATAACGTTTACCAAAGGGATGCTCATGTTGCATTCTGATGTGGTTTGCTTGTGGGATTGCGTGGTAGCAGTCTTCTGCTGGAGAAGCACGCTGCAGTGGAAGTGACCACTGGATCATGGGGAAAATAACAAAGAAGAAAACTTCAGTGCATCATAACATGCTGATCTTGTAGTCTAATTGCAGGGACAGGCAGTAGGTACATTGCAGGACAATCTTAGTAAACTAGATTTACTCTTGATTACTTGCTAGGTTAGATTTAGCTTGTAAGCCACTTTGCAGTAAAGCTGTAGTTCAGATGTGCTACTTGTCCATATCAGTTCATTAGCTAATAACACTTTAAAACACTGCTAGGATCTTTGTGGCAGTACTTGCCATTTAAGAAAATACAAGAGGATGTAATTCATGCCTTGGATAGTTCAAAATACGTATGGAAGGTAGAACCAAAATGCACTCTCTCCCCAACTACTTGGCTCACAGGACCTGCTGGAGTGTGTTGCAGCTTCCTTCTGACCTGCAGCATCTTGTCTTCCTTCCCGTGGAAACTGAGGATTTGACAGGGAGTCCTCGGGTCTCTTCTTAACAGGGAGTTGAGCTGTAGGAAGAGCACAGTTCCCCAGTGCAGACCAACTTACGCTGTTTGTAACTCCTCCCAGACCACGGCAGGTCTATCCTAGCGAGCGCTACGAGTTAGCTGTGTTTTGCAGGTGCCACAGAGGAGGACAGGCTTTGGGATTCAGGTCCAGGAATTACTGTGGGGGAAGGAGCAGAGGTAGTCGTGGAGGGGGAGCACATGGGTAGCTAGTCACGGTGAAAGTTTTTGAGTTAGCAGAAGAAAAGGAGTGTATTGCGGCAGGAAGCTGTAGTGAATACGTAGCGATTTTTAAGCACTGTGGGAAAGAAGCAAAAATTTAATTCAGATTGTTCCACTGCATGCCTGCAAAAGGGAAAGATTTTTAGAAGCTCTTGCAGCCTCCATGAAGTAATGTCTCTTACTTGGAGATGACCATGCTGTCAGTGTTTTAGTGAGGAATAATAACAGTAATAAAGATTAATATTATTATGATAGTAAATATCAGAAAAGTTTAACTTTAAATCGTTTCCAGAAACCTACATGTTATACTATAATATTGACTTTCAAATTGTGTGCATTTTTTAATTTACTGTTGCATTTTTTGCACTTGTTTTCAAGTTCTTTTGCTGTACTTTCTTCCTGTAAATAAGCAGTATGAGACCCTATTCAGTATCTTTTTTAAGAACTCTTAAGGTATTCAGGAAAATAAGCGATGTGCTGTCTGAATATTCATTAGGTGTTCATTGGTCATCTTGTTCTTTAGTAGTACTTGAGTAAAGAATGTAGCAATAACGTTACATCCTGTAATCTTTTGAACTTGACTTTGAAATGAAATCTGATTTTTTTTAAGCATTTTTGTTGTTTTTTCACTGCCCCTCAGGATATGTTGAAGAACACTAATAAAGGACATCCCGACAGATTACCTCTACAGATGGCTCTTACAGAACTCGAAACACTGGCAGAGAAGTTAAATGAAAGGAAAAGGGACGCAGATCAGCGCTGTGAAATAAAACAAATAGCAAAAGCAATGAACGAACGTTATCTGAACAAGGTTAGGAAGTAAGAATGTGTGATGGAAGAGTTAGTATATTATTAGTTTCTGGGCCTTGAGCAATCTTTAGAACAGACACCAGACACCTGAATTTTTTCTGTAGTGCACGACAACACAGGGTCACTCAAGTTGTAGGTGTGATATGTGAGCTACCTCCAGGACTGGATAGGCTCACTGCTTAAACCACTTGTGCTGGAGCAGGCAACATGCTGAAATAGCAGCAGCAGTATTAGTGTTCTTTGGCAGTGTATAGACAATGCTATTTCATTGTCTTGTAGTAAAGTCTCATGCACATCTTCTGATAAATACAAAATTCAATTTTGAATTTATCCTGGAACTGAAAAATTACTCCTATATAAAGGAGGGAATCGGTTCCTTATATTGCAGTGCTTCTGACTATGGAGCAGTTCCAGATATGCTGTTGAATGTGTCCAACATCTTCCTTGTTTTAAGGAACATCCCAGTCTTTCATTCATGCATTTGGATCATTCAGCAGAAATGTCTTTAAAGAACTGTAGAAGACGTTCAGTAGGAAGGAAGTAACAGTCGTCTTCATTTGAGTTTGTGAGTAGCTATCTGTACTGTGGGTAAATGTATACTTGCCTTATTTGCATCATACAGGTTTCCTCCATTCCCATGAGATGGGGCATAAATACTTCAATTATTGCTTTCACGAAGTTACAGATGATTATACTGGACTCAGTATGGGATGCAGTAATGGGGACATGCTGAAGGACTGCAAGGAGTATTTTTGTGATGCATAAAAACATAGTTTTCAGGGAAGAAAGTAGTCAACAAGAACACACTTGGTTTAGCCTATTCATAAAAAATGGGATACTGAATTTATTGTCATACTGGAACAGTATTTGCATTCTAAGTGCATTAGAAGACGGATTCAGACATTTTATGTTCTAGTTTTCATACTCGTGCTTCATGAAGCAGCTACTAATCATCTACAAATGGTTGAAAGATTTCAAGACATAGAATGTGCTTTTAAGAGGTGGTTTCCTTTTGTTAGTCTATACAGTATGTTCTGCACCAGGGGGGACAAACTGAGATGTAGCTGGGTAGTCATTCCAGTTCACATAGGGCCCCATGTGCCTTAATGGTTTTGAAACAATGGCAGGCAGGGTGAAACAGGCGGTGAAGGAGGTGGATGGATAGGAAACGGGTGAGTTACACACCACTTTGTTCTCTTGGCCACTACGGGGGTGCATTTGACCTGTGAGGAATCAGTTCTTGCTCACACACAGGGTGGACCCCCAGCCCTTGAAAGCAAATGGCAGGAGCAATTTACATGCCGTACATCTTTTGTACGTTACCTTCTTGGCAGTCTGTGGCAACCTGCCAGCCGCACTCCTCAGCTGGTTCCGCGAGCCCATGTGGACAGAGCTGGTGGAGCAGAGCACTCTTCCTTCTCCCACCCTCACCTCCCCTTTTGGGATGGCTGGAACCATGCATAGCACTTAAATGGGCTGTGAAAGAAGGGTTGAGGGAAGGAAACAACAGAAATTGTGGAAGCTATGATTTTTTTTTTTTTTTTTTTTTGCTAGGAGACCTTTGTCAGTGTGGAAGATTTTTCAGAGCAATTACATTCCGTATTAAGATCAAAAACGCCTGCAGGCCATATTGCTGGCAGCAGAAGTTAATGTTTCTCTAAATGAAAAGCAAATCAGTAAAGAGGCTTATTTCACTTGGCAAATCCACCTGCGAACACTTGCACTAGGATGGCAAGTGATAACCTGTTGTATTTTCTTTTATTTTTTGCACCGGATATTAGATGTACCATGTATAACATACAAAGTTGATTGTTTTTAAAATCTAGCTACTCAGCAGTGGAAACAGATACCTCATACGGACCGATGATATGGTTGAGACAGTTTACAATGACAAAGGAGAAATTATCAAAACCAAAGAACGACGACTTTTCATGTTAAATGATGTGCTGATGTGTGCAACAGTAAATATTCGGTAAGATTTGATTCATATTTTTTAAATGATCATTCAAGCTTCAGCTGGAATAAATAACACATCTTTTCTACTGTTATTTTTACTATGGCTAATGATTTCTAGCAGCAGTCATAATAAATGGTTAACTAGCTTTCTTACAGTCCTCTAAATTGGCTGCTGATGTTTGGAAGTTCTACGGTAAATTTGTCAGAAAATTATATCAGTTGGAGATTACAGATAGAAATGCTCTTTAGTGTCTAGTGCTTGTTGTGTATTTGTCTTTGGAATGCAGGCATGCCAAGGTAGGATTTTTTTTCTCTTCCTTAAATTCATACTGTCACACACACAAATCTGTAACTTGACACAAGTTGCAAATTATAAAAAAACAAACCACAAAGCTAATGCATGTAGCCAGAAAAAACGGAACTCACTAACAAAGTTCCAGCTGGGGAAGAGTTTTTATCTTTGAGACCAAACATTGAAGGATTAAAGCTGAGTTGCTTTGAAGAAAGCGTTTTTTCATAGTGCCTTCTGTGTTTTAGTTGGCTGTAATTATTACTGTTAGTATACCTCTGTGTATGCCAAGGTCACACTCACATTCAAATGTTGCTTGTATCATAAATTACTGTGATGGTACATTCTGACAGAGAAAATGTGGACCATTAAAATCTTCCAAGAACAGCTTTTTTTAAGCATAATAGGAGTGGATATCTTAGTTCATTACTGAAGTATGAATACAGTATGTGTTTTTGTAATCATGTGAGTGCTTGGTCTCATGTTAGTGAGAAGTGCTGTGTAATAACTGTACTTCAGAAAATGCATAGCTATGTCCAATTATTGTAGGAATTGTGACTTTTTAGTCCTTTACAATTTATTCATTTCTGTAGTAACACTTGGAGATTTTCTTATGATTACATGGGAGAAAATTGCTTTTAACCATTTTATCTTTTCTATCACTACATTGTCTTGGATTTTCTTGTAATTGTCCCTGAAGTGGCAACATGCAGTCTGTTTTCATTTTCCATGTGAAAAGTTCATGATTATGCCAAGTCTCTGGGTTACTTATTAAGTCAACAGTTCCGGTTATCACTAACAGCACTGTTGTTCCTGTAGGCATTAACTGGTTCTGAGCAACCTCCTTTAGGATGGGAATAGGGCATGCCTGTGTCATGGGGGTTTGCTAACTCTGAAAATAATTAATTATGGTTTTCTCTAGCAGTTAAGGTTTGCTTTCCAACTCCCTTATTTATATAACAGAGGGGTTTTAGAATAGTTGAATGTATTTCTAGCTTTATTCTCCAGCAAAAAAAGAGTTTGAGACTTCCTTGGGGTGTTCAATTGCAGGTGGGTCCACCTGCAAGCTGTGTGTGAATTCAGGATTCCTTCAATAATTCATGGACTACTCCTAGATGTTTAGTGCAGAAGAAACTACCTTTTTGATGCAGAATATAGTTCATGACTGAAGGAAATCAACTGCCAAATTTCACATATGTCACCTGTATCCAGTCCAGAATTTTTGGTTCAAAAGAAGTATATGCTATAGAATGTACTGCTTGCCTTATTTCTCTTCATTTTAGTTGTATGGAAGTTAGGCATCTTATCTAAGCTAGATTTCTGTCATAGCAGTGGTTCTTAAAGTGCATGCCTGCGGATTTACCCATGAGCTGTAGAGTGCTTCAGAAACTCAAAATGTAGCTGCACACTATGTTTGAGCTCCCTTTTCCTAAGCACCTTTTGTCCAACCTTTACAGAAAAGGTTCCAGGAACCTGGGGACCACTGGTTCCAGACCAATTTTGTATAGCTGTCAAAAGACACGTATTTCTACAAAGTACATGACCCTCAGAAGGTCCTTCTTCACATGTAGTCTAGATGACCGTCTCTAACTGGAGACCTCGCTTTTAAGTAGCAGGAGTTGGATGGGGTGGATGCTATCCTTAGTGACTGAACAGCTGTGTCCTCCCTTGTCTTGTTTTCTTTCTTCTGAACTAGATCAAGAGTTTATAAATATTTACTTAAGCTGGGGCACTTGTGTTTTTTCTTCATACTTGTCTCTTCAATGAAACAAAAGTATGACTGCGTTGTGACTAGGTAGCTGAGTAGCTGAACATCAGCGTTAAGGTACTGTTCACAATAAATACATTTTGCTGATTTTTCTCCTAAGCATTTAACTTCTCTATTTCAGTCATGCTTTTTGTGAAATAAACTCTTTTTGTTCACTTTAACATCTCTTCTGTCCTTTATGATAAGTGTTTGTTATATGTCCTTGAATGTGGATAAGGGAATGAAGGAAACAAAGGGAGTATAAATGCCATTTCTATTCCAAGTGAGCTTCCTCAGCATGCTGTTTTCTCTGAAATGCCTGGTGTGATACACACTTCCTTCAGCAGCAGCAGCGGCAGCAGCTCACGTGGTATCACTTTCCGAAGGCACAGCAGTTGCAAAGGTCTGCTGTAAAGAACATCCTGGGCTGTGGGGCTCAGCAGAAATGTTAGCTCGTCAGCCCTTGGCAGGTGACATTGCCCTTCCTGCTGCCAGTAGTCATTCAAAGGTCCCATCATCCACATTTCCCTAAACGTAGCAGTTACTTTTTTAGCACTGTTTCAAGTACTGTCCTGAAAGACAGCACAATCCAAAAGACTTAGGTATCATCCTAAGTACTCATATAATGATGTCAAGATGCATGTTGATCTTAAAAGACGGTCATTTATGTTTTGTTATAGAAGTGTAGGGACTGTTGTTGGCAGTCCTGTGCTGTTTGTAAACAAGATTATCTGCACCTGCATAGCAGTTCTTTGAACTCACAGGAAAGGTCAGTCACAAAAGTCAGCCTGATGCATGTATTTGGTTAAAGTTGTGCATGGTACTCAGGCTGATAAACAGAAGATTTCAGAAGCTAAAATAATAAATGAGATGCCATGAGACATAGTTGCTTGTCACAGTAATAATTCGTGCATCTTCCAGCTCTTCCTATGAAAGCGGTGGCACCGTGACAACTGGCCAGAGGTATTTATTGAAGTGGAGCGTGCCGCTGGGACAAGTGGAAGTCATAGAGTATGGCAGCAGCGAGGGCCAAGGAGAGAACTGCAGGTTTCCACCCCAGCACTCTGCTGAAAATGTCATCATTAATTCTAAGCCAAGTAAGTGACAGGAGTTATTGACTTTTCCAGACTTTTTTATTAAATTCCACATTTGAATTTCAATGGACTACTGAAAGCAAAGGAAAGCATTTTGTGCCTGAAGACTTCTGTAACATGAACAGTAATATAACCTCTTTCTTTAGAAACTGAGAATCCATGAAGTGATAGCCAGTCTTCTGCCTTGCAACATGAATTACTTGTATTTGTCCTGGTTCACTTTTATGCATGAAGAGTTTTAAAGCATGGATGTGTGTGGGCACGCAAAAAGGTGGTTTTGGTGTGCGTTCTTTATCCCATATTTAAAGCAAGGAAGTTTCTCCCAATAAAAATGACAAGCCACCCCATTGCTGTAGAGTAAGAGTCTGGGCACAAGTGGTTACTGCAGGGTAGAAGTTACTTCTCTCAAGCCCATAGTATCCTACCCTTCAAGCATAGTAATAAGTGCTTCAGAAAAAAACTTCAAGTTTCATTTTAATTATTTTTTTAAACAATATGCCAAAAGGTTGTTTCCTCCTAGCCTCTGTCCAGAAACAACCTCAAGCTCTGAAGTTTGCAAGTTTTTTCTGTGCTTATTAATCCCTCCTAGAGGCCTGCCAACTACCCTCAAGAGATGTATGAATTTCAAGAGTTTACTCAGTAGCTAGCCTTTCATATATAATGAGTTATTTTTATATCCTGTTCTTTGCCTAAATATTGTATTTTTAAGTGCATTCAATATATCTAGATTGTGATCGCTGTTAATGGTCTATAATTTACATGGGTTTCAGTGCTAACTCTGGGCATTATTTCACACTACATTTATTTAATATTGCACCCTTGGCCTTATGAATTTTCCCACAGTTGTGCTCTAAAGAGATATAAATGTTACACTTCAGAACAGTCTGAGGTGCAGTTGCAGCATTTAAAATCCCCAGGTATTTAATATGCTCCAGGATGGTTATTGTCAGGGTCTTCTTGCTCCTCCCTTTGTAAATAGCCACAGAAAATTTTTATAGGTACTTATGTCTCAATTTCAAGGATGACTTCATTCTTGTAACTGCTTTTAATTAATGACCTATTTAGACAATGAAATTAAAGCTCTTACATTATCATTTTCCAGCTGCTGTATGCATGACCGTGAAAGGAGTGTATATAAGGGAATGTATTACTTAGAATTCGGGGTCCCTCTCGTAGGTGAGTGTGGGAGGAACAGCTGCAACTTTGTGCAGCAGCTTTGCAGCTGATTAGACCAAATCCTTGCCTGTCAGCAAGATCAGATGGGGAAGTGGAGCATGAGGGGAGAGAGAAAAACCCTCACTCAAACAGTCCTGTAGAACCTACTTGAACTTCTTGGCTTTGAGGCTTCTCAGTTTCATGATATTTGGTGACAGTATCACAAAAAAATGAAATTACATTGTTCATCATTTGTAGTCTCAACCTTCAGGTTAAATGGTACTCAATAGGTAAAAGATGAGCTGAACTAATTGTTCTCTTGGTAAGCTCTGATCGTTGTATTAATTCAGTCGTCTTCTAATAAAAGGAATCAAATATAAGAATTAAAAAGAATATGAAGGATACTGGTTATACAACTGAATAAATCTTCCCTCAGCTTTAATCAAACATTTCTGCCAAGTGATCCAACTAAATTAAATATAATCAGTCATGAAAGAGGAAGAGCGTAGCCCTGCTATTTGCATGTGCTGCTGTGTCTGCGCTAGCTGTTACTCTGAATACAGACTTGTCTGAATTAACCTGTATAGACAAGTTTGAATATACACCTAATGGTGTTAGTTATTCTGTAGAGTTGCCCCTTTCATTCCAGTCTTCTTGGCTGCTAAAGATTACAGAAACTCAGAAAGTATGGCCTTCCTGCAGAGGGAAAGGACTGGCAGGGCTTTGTGTAATAGTTCACTGTTGCTTGTTTATTTGCACCCACCAAGATGCTGCATTTTATAGTTGATCATGACACAACCTTTATCATTGGTAGTATTGCATCGATGGTGAGACTATTGGGTATTTACCACAAATTACAAAGCACTGCCAGCAAAATATTGTCATTCTCTGCCTGGAACTGCATGACTTTGCAGTCATCATAAAGTTAAGTTATGCTTCCCTCTGCTTTCAAAGTATACCAAGGAACTGCTGTCATGAAATCCCAGTGGCCTCTCAGAATGTGGTTTTAATAACATCTAATGATCAAGAATAATTTGGGATGCTGCAGGCTAAATCCTGCTTCCATGATGTAGAACCATGTCTCAGACCTTATTTTCAGCTGTCATTTCCAGTTTGTGGGAACTGGAGAGATACAGAATAACAATGATTCTGTGTAAAAGTATTAAGTAGTAGGGGGTCACCTCTTCCATTTCTGAAGCACTGTGAAAAGTTGGTTTGTGTCTGCAGCTCACCAGGTTAAGTACTTGACCCCTGTAAGGTTGGTATTCTCACATTACTGCTGTGATTAGCAAGGATTCATGATGGATTCTGGTTGTGACCTTGTGAGGATTACTACTTATTAGTTACATTGCTCTTATCGTGGCACTTTTTTCTCCATCAAAATCCTTTATGAGGAGGCAACTGTCATAAGCATATCTCACTTTATTATTGGCTAAATGTAATTGGTGCTTTCAGCTTTCTACAATGCTGCATGAAACGATAGTGTAGTTTAAAGATGCAAACTTTACTTTGGATGCTACAGAGAAATTAACAGCTGAATTTGAATTCATCTCGTACAGGCTCTAATATGTAACTGCCGAAAGGTTGAAAAGTTTTATGAGTATGTATAAATTAAGGGCATGCTTTAGTACTGTTCTCAGGTGGAAAGCAAGGGCTGTGTGAACTTGGTTTTCTCTTGGCAAAATCATCAATTTGCAGTTTTCTACCCAGATCTGCATTGCGTACCAGTCTTCTGTTTCTGAATTCTAGAGGAGAACACATTTAGGGGTTGTTAAATTCATGTCGTGGTTTGTTTTGGTTTTTTTTTTTTTTTAAGGCCTTTGTCTTTTGGCAGGAGAAACTGTGTGGCCTGAGGAGGGAGTGGGGGGGGAAGCAGGAAAATTTTCCCAGCGTATATTCTGCTATGCTGCTTCTGTCCTTGATGTGCTTTCACCTTATTCTTGTTCTCCCCAGCACCAAAAGTAGACTACAAGTTCTTATAGTTATGAACATGGAGAAGGATTGACGTCTCGGCTGTTTGACAGAGTCCTTTGTTTGTATGGTTCTAATATTGTTTCCCAGTGGAGTGCTATTATAACTTGTGTTTGCTTCCTGTAATGATATTTAAAGCAGAAACATTTCACGTTCTCAGTCTTCAGAAAAAAAATAGTATGTTTATTGGATCACATTTTCTCTGAGCAAATCAGGCAAAGTCCTGTTTCATGTGTGGAAGTTAATCTTGCTTGAAAGTCTGTGAGTATGAGTCTCCAGCATCCCAACTGGACATTTCCTATGGAAGTGGTTATCTTTGTGTGCCAAAGAGGCCTGATGTGTTCATTTTCTTCTGGAGAAACATTTGCAGAAAGATGCAAGATAAAGTTCTTCCCTAGTAAATCCACATACTGTTTCTGGTAGGCTGCTGCTGTTCTCCTTTCCTTCCCAATTGGTCCATGTGCAGAAGCTCAAATGCATTCATAGTACTGAAAAGTTGAATTAATATAGTAAAAGAGGAATACTTTTGGCATGAACAGGAAATTGTATATTCTTGGGTTTGATTTACTTGTGCTGGAAGAATTGTGTAACGGAGTTCAGTAAGAGGTATTTGAAGTATGATTTAGGTGGTTATGGGAGCATTTGACTTCTTTTTACAGTAAGATACGAAAACTACTATAATGGTAGATGAGGTGGCTAAATGGAAGAAACAAGAACTATGATTCAAGACCTGAAAGGAACTCAGCAAACGTATTATGTAATATGGGGATGACCCTAGGTTATAAATCATTGAAAAGCTCAAAAGGAGACACTTAATTACACATCTTCCTTATGTAATGTTAACTAGTGGATTCTGTTCTTCCACGTGGTTTTGTTGATGCATGCATTGATTTCACCTCCTCTGTTTGTGTCCTACTGAAAGTAATGGATTCAGCATTCACATCTGGATAGCTATAGATAATAATTTATTGTGGACTTTGGGAAATGAACATTGTTTTAAGGGCTCCTGAATTCTAGTGCTTGTATGTTCATGGGTGAGTCTTGTCACTTCTGTACCTCAGTTTGCCCACGTATAAAATATGCTGTGTTCTGGGTAGGAACCCTAAATGCTCAAAAGACCTCAGACATATAATGTGTCTGAAGGGTCTAATGGAGGCCACAGATCACTTAAACATGCCCACAGGTAAATTGGTATCTTTGATAAACATGTTATCTCATAGAGGAATTGAAAGAGTAATCAATGACTATTCAAGTACTAGGTTATTGCTAACTTTTTTTTTTGTGAATTTTCAGTCTTTGTTATTTTAGATGCTGTAATATCTAAAGCAATTAGCACATTCGTTCTGATGTTATCTTTTTTGCTAATATATACTGCTTCATCCTGAATGATCTTTAGCAGTTGAAGGGATTTATCTGCTGGCTATTTCCTTGGGTTTTGGTTTACTGGAGATTTTTTTGTATTGGCTTTTGAGGAAGTTTTAATACATAGCTGTATCCTAGCAAATGATACTCATTCAGTCAAAAAGAATGAGAAGTTGGATTGAATTTATGGAAAGAGAGCACCAAGAAAGTTAAATGTTACCTGTACTCTTGTGATAAAAAAAGAGGATGGGTGAGATGGGACAGACTTTTTAGTAGGGCCTGTAGCAATAGGACAGGGGGTGATGGTTTTAAACTAAAAGAGAGTAGATTTAGATTAGACACAAGGAAGAAATTTTTTACTGTGAGGGTAGTAAAACACTGGAACAGATTTCCTAGAGAGGTGGTAGAAGCCCCGTCCATGGAACCGTTCAAGGTCAGTTTGGACGGGGCTCTAAGCAACCTGATCTAGTTGAAGATGTCCCTGCTTATTGCAGGGGGGTTGGAGTAGATGGCCTTTAAAGGTCCCATCCAACCCAAACCATTCTATGATTCTATGGGTGAAAGAGCAATGGATACAACTTGACTTTTAATATGTCATGTTAATACGACATACTTTAAATATGCCTTCCAAAAAATACGGAAACTATGGTCAAAGGCAAATTCATAACTTCTTATCAAAATGTACTGTATTCCCCTCTAGAAGAATCAGAAGTTGACCTTCACTTGCAAGTCATCCATCTATACATAAAATCACTGAAAAAGACATGTATTTCACTGCGCCTTAAAGGGGATATAGGAGCACAAGTCAAATATACTGGCCAGAGTTTCAGTTTCTCAGACTCCTGGCACATGTAATTATGAGTTTGCAGCACTTTCCACAAACTGTTGATGGGTCATGAAATGTGGTTTCTGTGCCAAGACAAATGCCTGTTTGGTACCGCAGCGACGATGACCACCCTGAGTTGTCTGTTCTCTGCTTCCCAAGAATAAAAAGGGTGAGCTGTGGAAGTTTTTCACAGTGATTTTACTTAAGACCACCAGACTACAGAGACTCTGAAGAAGCAAAAGGAGAGAACTAAGCATCCTGCCATTTCTGGGTGGGAAACCAGTGCCTGTCAGCAGTGTTCTGTTGCTGATCATGTTGATTAGGAGCCATACACAGCATAGCCTATTACTTAAAGAACTATTTAGTTTGAGCCATATGGCTGAAGGCTGAAAGAGAAAATGAGCAAGACCCATCTGTACTATATATCATGCAGCAATGAGCATAGGAGACAACAGTAAAATGAAAAAACAGGTTAGCACGTTTATGTCTATGGCTGCATTTTAGTGTTATTTTTTTGTTTCACAGATTTACAGTTCATAACTGAGATCAAACCTCAGCACTGCTACAGCATGGCTTCTCTCCTCTCCTACATTTGTACTCCCTTTCCACTTGCCTGTGGTTTTGATCTCTGCGGGTTTTGTTTATTGTCAAATGTAGTAGTGACAATGCTGAAGTACAGGCATGATTCCTCTCTTCCTTCCAGAGTTTCCTTCTGCTTGAAGCAATTGCTTCGTGTAGGTGTCTTGAGTGTTGCCAGGGAAACAGGTAGGGATGTTGGATGGGCTGCAGTGTGCACTTGTGTTTCTGTCAATGTCTTGCTCAGTGGAAGGACAGCTCTTCTCAAAACCAGAAATAGTCCTGCTGTGATAGCCATTGCTGTTAAAGCTGGGTTTTTGCTGGTTTGTCCAATAAGAAATATAGAATTGGGGAAGCAAAAAAAAAAGTTGCTTTAAGGCTGGACAATCATAATACAATGTCCAGAGTAAGCAAGACTAAATATTTAGTGGCATATCAAGTCTAGCATTGGTGATAAGGTTTTAAAAAGGATGATTTGGCATGAATTGCTAGTTGAACTTACTTTAATCTCTGTGAAATATGTGTAGAGTAATAATGTAAATCTTTATTTTAAAACTACTGTAAATAATACTGTACACTAAAGGAGATGTAATATGTTCATAAATGTAAACTATCTTTGATATATATGAACAAAAGACCAGAGATTTTCAATAAATCTAACTCCAAACAGCCTGTTCAACTGAGCAAACTGGATGACACTAAATAGTTCATCATTAAGCAGATACATGTTTTTAGCTGGTGGATTAGGCATAGAATAAATTAGGTGTTACATGTTTCTCTCACCCACTTAGAATTAGATTCTTCTCTTTGTCTTTCGTATTTGTTACAGTGATTATAGGGCTTGACATTCACCTCCCATAAAGCTTTTTCTGTGTTGCCAGGGGTCTCGTCCACATCTTGACACAGAGTAGTAAAATGAGTAGAAACCTAGCTATATAAGCGAGTATTAAAGAGGGAGGTAAGCTCCTCACAGTACAAATTCCACGAGTTGTTATAGTCTGGTGGCAAGTCCAGTGTAAACCTCTAAGAGCTTGGCCAGTTTACAATCACCTGCAGGCCTGCAGTACTTTTATCGTTTAAACTCCTTCACATGTGTACTTTCACTGCCTGTTTATGTCAGTGTTTATTGTCTCACACCCGGTTCCTCTCTGCCCTTGGTGCCCATGTAGGCGCACCCCAGAGGTCTTGTGTGACCCCTCTTCCACCTTAGGAGGGCGGGGGTTTCCAGGTCCGTCAGGCCCTGAGAGGAAAGGGGTGTGGCACCTCTTTTCTTTACTCTAAAGTCTATTTGCTTCCGGGATTTTCCTTTCTCATGGGAACAGAGCCAGGAACTGGAGCTGCAGTCAGTACGTAGGAAGACACCTGGCCGTTGTCCTGGCTAGCGTGATGCGAGGAGCTGAGCTGTGGGGTCCACGCTTGTCAGTGTATCGGGGCTCCTGTGTTTCTCCCTGCTGTTCCCTACTGCTTTCGCTTCCTTCCTCATCTTTGACACAGCACAGCTGCTTCTGTCAGCAGGAAAAGTATTTATGGCATTTTATCTCTGAAGTTCCCTGCGCGGTCAGGATTAGCCAGAGTTTAATATAATCCTGAAGCCATGCTCTCTATGTATGAGCTACTTCTCATCTCAAGAGGCTTTGCATTGCCTTGGTGTTCTTGCATAATTTTACTCGCAAATGGTATAGCACTATGAATTTAATACCTTACTTAGTATTTGCATTTGCAAGCTGTTGATTTTATCTTCATGTTGCTCAAGCTGTGTGAATAAGCAGTTTTGTCGTTGGACTGTAGCTTTTGTGCAACCTGTTTCTTTGGTCTTCAGATCTGATACAATGAGCATATAGCGAGATGAGTCTCAGCATTCATATAATTACCAGTTGAGAGCAAGGTATTAACAGCTGACAGGGAGGTGAAGCATGTTAAAAATACTTTGAGTTGAGACTTGGGAGGTTTGTTTTGCAGCTCTGCTCTATGTGTACTGGGTGGCATGTGGTATTTGGTTTGTTGTGATTAGGACTTGAAGAACTCCCCTGTCTTGCATGGTAGTGAGAATAAATACATTAAAGAGTTTTAGAGGCTCAGATTATCGCATTCAGTAATTAAGCTCATAAAGATTACCTTTAGGTGCTTACATGATTAAAGTATAATTAGACTGAATAATGTCATTTCATGTTTATGTAATGCTCTTCATGTTGGTGGATGATGATGATAGGTCCTGACTGTATTACTTGCTTACCCCATGTCTGAATTTAATAGTTTGTGTTCTAGTAATCTCAGGGGCTTATTACTTAATGCTATGTATGTGTTTGTGCTGCTGCTTTCTGCACTAGGTTACTAAACCTAATTTAAGGTTATGCTGTAAAGCTACATGTGAGTATCTGCTCAGCTTTTCATTGATTGATGGCTGCCAACTAAGCTCTTGTTTTCTGAGATCATTCCTGACTTCCCATTTGCCCCAATTTCCAAACCTGGAGACTGATACCACTTTCTAAATATTTGTGTAGTTTGGACCTGAGAGTATGATGTAATCGCAGGTGAGCTACAGTTGAGCCAATGATGGCTCAAATTTTTTGGGAGCATGCAACTGTGGAGGTCATGAGTTGGATTTGGTGTTAACAAATTAGGGGTAAGGCAGAAAGTCTGCTTTTCTGTTATGAACTTAAATTGACCTGTGGGCTTGTTTAGGTCTTAAACCAGGATTTTGGATTCACAAGACTACTTTTTTTTTTTATTTTATTTTACTGAAATTCCAATTGGCTATTAAAATGCTCTTGTAAAGGCGAAACGAGAAAACATAACCGACTCACATGCTTCTCTGAGGTGTCTATGGAAACAGGAACAGCATGAGTGAGCAAGTGGAAAGGCACAAAGGAGGAGGGTGGTGCTGGGGGAGCTGTCAAGGGCTTTGTTTACATAACACAACATGCAGGAAGCTTGTGGTTAAGCATCTAAAAATGAAACTTCATCCGCTTTGTCACTGGCTTTAACACTCATACAGAATTTCTAGGCAGAAGGGATCAGAGGTATGGAGGTGCCTCCCTTATGTATAGCTGGGGCTTGGATTTGTCAAGTTCCGTGCAAGAGGAGGTTTCAGTGCAGCAAGGGATCCTCATCACCGGCCTTCCAGCGAAAGCTAGGTGTTCTGCTGCAAAAGGTTTTGTAAAGGGGAAGGGAATAACACTTAACAATGGGCATCTGTATCAACTGCAAAGTGAATGACAGTGTTCCTGGTGTTCCCAATATTCGTAATCTTTTTGCCAGCTCTGTTTCTCTGTTGCTGAAATAGATCACTTGTATATGAAAATGCCACGTAAGTGTCTCCTTTTCTACTTGCACTGAGAAAATTAGTTCCACTAGACCTCCTCAGGGAGAATGTTTTTCCTCTATTTGACAAGTTCTCTTCCCCAGAGCATCTGTAAGGCATTTGTTCTGTGTTCAGTGTATCTGCATATCTGTAGGAGCAGGATCCAGTACCAAGTTTAGGGGAAGAATTCCTCGACTGCAGTAATTGAATCTTGGGTCTTATTAATGGTTTCTGGTTTTCCTTCTTTAAATTAATTATCAAGATCTTCAGAGAATAGGAAACTGGTTTACTTCAGGTATAACATTGTCTCTCAAACTGTCTCCATTCTTGTCCTTCCTAAAGGTGGGCATCTTAAACTGAGCAGTGGGATGCTGTCTGCCTGTTGTTACTTGATGAAAAAATCAGTGACACAATTCCAGGACAATCAAAGTCACATTTAAAACAAAACAATTGAACAGTTATGATTTCAGTAGTTTTACATATATTACTGCTACGTCATCATGCTTTAACCTAAACATGTTAACAGTCTCATCAAAGCTGTCTAGTTTGTTATGAACTGATCAAGAATTCATCTGGTATCATGATGCTTTGCTTTCCAGAACACTGTACAAGCTTCTCAGGTTTAAATGTAGACTTAAACATTGCGGAAGGGTCCTATTTTTTTATTTGTTCTGAGTGCGTAATTCTATACAAGTACCAGTTTGCTATGCCTTCCTCAGACATAGCAACTTTTAAAGTTACCTCCCACATATATAACTTCTCCCCACATCCCAGGTGATTTTTATGCTCAAGATGAGGATTGAATCTTTTCCAAATCTTTTCCCTTCATAACACTTAGCTGTTTCAGTATGCTGCCTGGATGCAAACAGATGGCTCAGTGGGAGGAAGCAATACAAAAGCACTCAGCCTCGAAGACCAGATTGCAAATGGCAAGTCAAATTTGGGATCTACCAGCCTTTCAGAGTAGTCTTCAAATTTGGCATGTTCTTCAAACGTATCATTAATTTCATGTTACTCCTCAATAATGCTGGGACTACAGTCAGGAACGTAGCCTCTCAGTTTTGGTTGTCGTTTTCACATGTGAGCAATCGTGAGCTTCTATTTCATGTAACGCCTAGTCTGACTTCAGGGGTTGGCGTCTCAGAAGCAAGTAATTTTTCGATAAGGACCTTGAATTTCCAGGATAGATCAGTTCTTGCGTCATGTCAATATAGCTTTTTCCAAAGCAATTTATTTTGATGTATTGTGGTTTTGAACCATGTAGGGAAAAGGTCATTACTATAATCATACTCAAGGCAGATCTTGTCCAGATTTGTTACTCTGCAGTAAAAGAGATACCCAGGAGCGTATCTATTAACAGTCTTTGGCTTTAACATGATATACAATGCAGAAATGTTTGCAAGAATAGATGCAACATTGAGAGTATGCTGAATGAGGCTTTTATTTTATTTGCATGCCATTTGGATTTATGTAATAATATTACTTGAAAAAACCCTCCTAATTGGGAATAAACAGGAGGTTAGTATGGGAACGGACCACCTGAGCCATTATGTTTGTTTAACCCAGGAATATATGTTTAAGTTATGGGTGGCTGCATGTATACTATAGGCATTGTAACACTTTCTTTTTCCCTGTTAATAGCATAAATCTGTGATAAATCAGTAATTCACAAGTGAGAATCAGAGCACACAGCAAAAGCTGTTTGAGAGGAAGCATAGGGCACCATTAGTTCGGGATTATAATACCCAATATGCTTGTGGCCGATAAGAATTGAAAATTCAGAAGAACAGAATAGACAGTGATCCCAGGGGAGCGGCTGCTGTGCCAGTGCCCATTAAAGCATCTGCTGCTGTGCTGGCCGTGCACGGAGAGAGCTGCAGCTGCTGGCTGTGGTCCCTACCAAAGCAGCTTGCTGCCAGAGGTGGGAGTTCTCCCCCTCCGCCCACACCCAAACATTAGCACACACACACCTCTTCTGCATGTGTATATTTATGCACAGCTTTCCAAATCTTAATTTTGCCTGAGCCAAGTCAAACTGACTTTAACCACACCCAGGGAGTTTCCTGCAGGCTTTGAAAATGGCTGGGTGTAAATGGGCTAAAATTGCTTCTGTTTCAATTATAAGAATTACTTCAAACCAGGCAAAGCTGGTGAATTTAAAGCTGTGGTGCTGAGAGTAACACTGGGAAATGTGCAGGTAAAATAAGTGTTTAGTATTATACTCAAATATAGGAGCAAAGTAAGGAGCAATTGTTATAAAAAACCAGAATCTTCCCACCCCAATTTTACATAGCAGCAAAAATCAATTTAAACTTTAACCTCCTTTCCTCCCTCTAAAGCAAAAATGGCAGTTTTGTGTTGTTTTCTTTTAACCTTGAATATATTTCATAATAACGCTGAGCAAGGAATTAGATATTTAGCATGAATTACTGGTTGTTGGCAATAAACTTGCCTGTTGCAGAGGCACGAATTCCTCTGGTAAAATCTTAGCAACAAAGGACTTGATGGAAAAAAAGTTCCTACTAACTTACATGTGGCCAAGATTTCACCCTTGATCTGTAGGTGGAATGCAAAAAACGTTGCCTCCGAAGCCACATATGTGGTTATCGGTTACAGCACGCTGCCTTCTCTCCTGCCCAGGCACAGCATCCTCTGTAACATGTAGGATGTGTAGAGCTGGGGAGAGCCTTCTCTAAACTCATGGAGGGTTTTTTTCACATTGGAAAAATAAGTTGTTTTGGAGCTTGATAATGAGTAAGAGTGGATTAGAAATGGGAAGGAAATGGCTTTATCATTTGTGAAACATTTCAAAGTACAAAAAGAAACCAACCACATATCTGCTTTGGAGTGAAGCCAAGAGTTTTTCACTGCTTTCTGTGGAAAAAAGAAAAAGTGAACACCCACCCCAAAACAGCCAGCAATCGAACGGTCAGGGAACATGTGTGGGCTGAAGCAGCCAGCCTTTGGCTATGAACCGAGAAACACATCTGATGAACAGACTAGTGTGCCACCCCACCTCCTTCGCCCAGGAAAAACCCTCCGTCAGACAATTCTCAGCCACATCAACTGGTAGTCAACATTTTGTTAACCACTGAGAAGCTAATCCTGTTTTAAAAGACATTGTGAGTAACCCTTACAGGGCCCAGTTCAGAGATGAAGTTACTCTAACTTGTAACTCATTATCTAGACACAAACCAAGTAGTAAGCTCTCAGAGAATTCTCTTCATTGCTTATCTCTGAAGCCCAGTTATTTTTCTGTATTCCAGTTTGTTCCCACAAAGGACTTCCATGAAAAAATATTAGCTGTGGCTATTGATCTGATTGACTATTAAAATTTCTTCTTAATTTGACTGTTTGTCTTTTCTTGAATGTCAGAGGATGGAAACAGGCTCTCTTTAATTATTTATTGATTTGCTTTTTGACTTCCTTTCCTGTGTGGTCTTTAATGAATGAGCCTAAAATTGCTTCCGTTCGGTTTTTCTGTGTGACACAATTTCAGGTGCCAGGTTAGTTTATTGGCTTTGACACTCTTGTCTTATTGCATCCTTTTTATTTTGACTTATTAAAAGCCTATAAAATATGCATGGTGCAGACAAAATAGACTCATGTGACAATTACTGAATGAAATTCAAGATTTATGCCTTATTCCCAAGGCTGAAACAAGGATGTTTGTAAGAGCATTTGAAGCTCTAGGAAGAGGATTGTAGAGGACAGCTGTTTTCAGACATGGTGGATGTATATACTGCACAGGGCAAGTTCATCTGTGTAAGCAGTTAAAATTTTCTTCGTGGCCTCAGTTGAAGTCTGTGGCGTAAAGTCCTACAGCATCTAACGGTAGCCTGAATGCTTGCTGTTATATGTTGCAGGTTAGTGCCTGTTCTCCAACCTGCTTTCAATAATAAAATGAAATTTCTGGTAACTGTCTTTATGAAGCTGCAAAGAGTGATCCTGGCTTTTAAAACTTAAAATAATATAATTCACTTGAGTGAAAATATCCATCCTATACAAGGGATTCCTCACACAGGTTTTCACAGCCTGTAAATTTTCTTTTGGTTTAAACCTGGAAGGATAAATTTCAGAAATATTTGTAGTACGTTTTTCAGTGCAGTAGTTTGGTTTGTTTAGTAGTGGAGATTAAAAATGACAGGTAAGTGAACAGAATTCTGCCAAAAACTCAACTAAACTGCCAATTACTTCTAATCAGTGTAAGTTTTGTTCTGCAGAAGTTACCATTTTGTTACAGAAATTTGGGGCAAGAATGATTTCATTTGTGTTCTTTACAGTGCCAGGCACGTTATCGTGGCTTTTGGCTGGATTTCACCGGGCTTCTGTTAACACTGACCCACCCCTTTCTCTGCAAGCAGCCCCATCAAAATCAACAATTTCATGTGTCTAGGAACTAGCAATTCTGGTACTTGACAAATTATAATTATTGTAGCCGTTAGTAAGAAAAAAGGTGTGAGCAAACACAAGAGGGATACAAGGGGAAAAGTGTTTACAACTTTCAGTGTTGATTTTTCATGTGTTTGGATTGAAGAAAATGAAAGTGCAGCTTAATGAAATTATGTACTGTGCAGTTCCACAAAAGCGTTTTATTTTTTTTTTTTTAGACAAATCTGCAAACATATTCTACTGACCATAATCTGAAAACTCTTCCTCTTAGTTCTACTTTGCAGTCATTTCTTTTCATTGTGTACAATAAATGTAATGATCTTTTCTTATGGACTGATTCCTTGTTAAGGGTAAGAAAGGCTAGATTGTTCTTTTAATTAACATTCAGAGCAGGCAAAGAAGGGTGGATGAAAGTTGCGTCTATGGCTGGGTAAATAGTAGTAAGTGCGGTCATTTGCCTGTTTAGTGCTCAAGGGCAATACATAGAAATCCTTTCATTGATTCAATTTACCAGAAGATTTAAAGGCAAGAGAATAATTTGAAATTTTATGGGACTGTGTAATATCTCAGGTTTATGTTGCATTTTCCTGCAGTAAAGGTGAGAATTCAGAGATAAAGTAATCCTTAACATTTTCCTTCAGCCTTGAAATTTTAAACTCTTCAAAGTTTAAGGCAGACTTCTAGCTTAATATAGTGAATTACACTGAAGAAAAACATCTGGTGGTGGCCTCGATCTGTACGATGCCTCCAAATAGGAAAATGTCTTTAGAAAATACAGTTATTTTGATACATAATTGAGAATATACAAATAATTTAAGAAGAACTGTCTTGTGTGTGTTTATTTTTCATGTTTGTTCTGGATTATGCTATTCTGATAGCTTTGTGTTTGGTGTGTTGTGTCCCTGTAGCAGACTCAGGGAACGGAGGTGCCTCGGCTGGCAGCGGTGCTGTGTCCAGCACCCATCTGCCCTGGCAGCCAGACCAGGAGGGACGGCTCGTGTCCGTGCTCCTGACCTGACTGCAGAGCAGGTAGCCAGCATTATATTTAGATCATGTTCTTGCCAACACAGGGTTGAAATCCTTCTGCTCCAGGGGAGTTTGCCCTAAACTAGCCTCCAGCGTTGTGGTAAGGGTGAAGGATGCGTAGTTTGAATACTGAACTGCGTGAGCAAAATAATCTGCAGGGGTTTCCTGGAAAGATAATCCAGCCTGGCTCTGCCATTCAGCCAAAGGGAAACATGCTGACTCTGTATGAGTCAGGGTGGGGTTTTTTGGCGAGAGGGAGAACGTTGTTTCCGCAAAAGCTATATAGCCATCCTGTTCCTAACATCGTATCTGGGAGGCAGAGAGCGTTAGCAGGGCTTTGCAGGCTTTGTGCATTTAAACAGAACACTTATCCTACCAATCAGAATGTTTAGTGTTATTTTATAGACGTCGGTACTTAATGATGACTAGGCAAAAATATTTCTGCTGCTGTTAAGATTTGTTGCTGATCTCAGTGCAGATCCTTTTTTCACTTAATCACGATTGCAATAAAATTTCAAGCGATTGAGTAAAATTGCAGGCTCGTGTTAGGATGCGGATGTATGATCCAGAACTGTCTTGTGATCAATTAAACAAATTTTGAGTTTTAAACCACCATAGTGAAGGTTACAAATAATTTTTTTTTGGCTTCATCACATGACCAAAAGCAACCTTCAGAAAGGATGTTTGAACTAAGGTGTAACAGCAAGTCTCCTGGTCGGTGCAAAGCAACACTTCCGTGTCAGCGAGAAATTTCGGGGCCAGTGAAGCTTCGAAAGTGGTCACAGTTCTAGTTCATGCTTATTAAAACTACACATAATGCTCTCTGTCATACTAGATGAACAAACCTGAATCTTAATTGTAACTCTAAAAGGCAGTGGTAAGGTGAGCTAAAAGGAAATGCCTATGGTAATGCCTGTACATGCAAAGCTAATAAACATACTACTACCTATAATTTCCCAGGATTCATTTCACAATTATCTGTTGGCAGGGACACTGAAAGCACCTGGAGGAGCAAAGTGAAATGTCTGATAAATGTATAAATAAACCACTCTGATTTTCAGAAGTAATGAAGACCCTGGCTGCACATCAGGGCACTGGTTGTTTTTACAGTCTAGAGAGAGTAAAGCCTGTTTTGATAACCTTAATTTTCATAGTGTTAAGAAATAGCAATGTATGGTAATGCTATTAGCTTTGTCATGCTTTCCTCCTTTAAATGAGAATTACATCATCTTATATATAACATTATGTTTTTATTCATTTTAGACAAGCTCTATATGGGACCAGGGCAACTGTACCATGATCTGCAGAACCTTTTACATGACTTGAATGTAGTTGGTCAAATTAGTCAATTAATATGCAGCCTTAAAGGAAACTATCAGGTAATAAACAAAGCTGGATTTATTCTTCAAATATGCCTCTGTTGTAAAGTAGCATAATTGTCTCTCCCTAGGATCTGTGAAAGACATTCTTTAGCGCTCTCTGTAAAGAGAATTAAGTTTTTTTAACTGTAGTAATTAATTTACTGTTAAATGTTTAGAGTTATAAGTAGATTACAGCTGTCTTTTTAATCTTGTTTTTCTTTATTGTTTTTAAGTGTAGGTGGATACTACAAGTGTCTGCATTTGCTCAGTAGCTGATAAGCTTATATGGAAACAGAATTACATTTTGATCTTAAGAAATTGGATTCTTGCAGTTAGACAAGGTAGTAGGAGGAGGGTTGGTTGGAGGAAGCTCTTGATGCTCATCCGAGCTCTTAATCCTGGCTTTTGGGGGAGTTCTACTTAAAACTGAGTGCAAATCACAAAAATATAAATGGACTTTCAGAGGAATTTTGAAAGTAATTTGCTTTGGCTTTGTTCACATCCCTTTTATTTAATTTATATTCTGGCAAACAGGTATGGTATGTTAACACTGTTAATTTCAGAATGAGTTCTCCACAGTCTTAAGACTTAAAAATTGCTTTTTTGCCTTTCGTTTTATATGCTTCATGTATGCTTAGGCACAATTTTTAACTCCTACCTGCCACCGTAGGCTGTAGATATATATATGTGTGTGTGTGTGTCTGTGAATATGTATATGAAAGCTGAGTTTCTCTTGGGATATTTTGCCTTCAGAGTCAAGGGCATTAAATAAAACATAACATTTTATGAAAAAATGTACTTCGAAGGAAGCTTATGGAAACAATACTTTTGGATAAAATTTCACAAATATTTGAAGGTGAATTTTCAGCTGCATTATTGGGAATATTTATAGCACAGATACCGTAAGACATTCACCCATTAAGATATCCAAAACCTTTCTGCCTGTACTGCCAGTCAGAACCAACTGTGTTTTGAAAACTTAAAATTCAGTCAATGTTTCCAGGTTGAGATGGGTAAGGTAATTGAACAGTTTAGTTGAGGAATGAGGTCAGATTCTCTATTTTTGAAAAAGACTTCAATTTTCATAAAATTCTAACTGTGGAAAATTAGTGTACTTTTTTGTGTGAGCAGCTCATTACTAGTGATGCTTTAAGTGTTGCTCAGGTGTGCTTTTACCCTCTGTGACCACTCAGCTTCCAGAGTGTTATTGTTTCAGCATTCTACTTCAACAGATTCCAACCACACAGACAGCTTTCATGATGGCTCTGTAAACATTTTGGCTCAAAGATTTGAAGAAAAACATACTGGCAGTATGATTTGTAGATGTTTTCATGAGATTTTCTTTAGAAACAGAACTTGTGGGTTCTGTGTAACTACTTATTGAAATTAAGTAAAAGGGTTTTGCCTGCACCTGATGCAAATTTACATTTCTTAATCTGACAAATGCTTGGGAATGTCATTTGTGTACCATCAAACTCTGAGCAATGAGAGATTAAATCATCAGATAAAATATGTTAGCAAAAATTTTACAGGTATTTTTGAAATGTGTTTACAATTATGGCTAAATTATCTGTGATTATAGTGTGAACTAAATGAGGCCCAGGTGCCAGGAATTGTTTGTTATGTGCAGAGATCACCTTAATTAGCCTGTGGGAAATAGGCCAGTAGGCTGGCATTGAATCTCAGCTTTTTTAATTTTTCAGAACTTAAACCAATCTGTAGCCCATGACTGGACTTCAGGTTTACAAAAACTGATTTTGAAAAAAGAAGATGAAATCAGAGCGGCAGATCGCTGTAGAATTCAGCTGCAACTCCCAGGAAAACAGGACAAGTCAGTAGTAATCTTGATTACAAAACTTTCTAAATGGGCTTATCTATTAGGCATAGATGTATGAGGGAGGATACGGGAATCTGCAGCTCTTCCCTCTCTTCTGTCTCCGCAGTTAGCCTCTGACTTCTGCTCTCATCCCACAGTGCTGGGAACTTGCATGTTCCAGGGCAGCATTGTAGTATTTCTCCCGCTCCTCAACCCTGTGTTCCAGATGCAAGAAGCAAGAGAGGAATCGTGGCAGTGACAGCGAACAGGGAACAGTCACTGTGACATTCCTTCACCAAGGAGGGTGGTCTTCTCATACCATTTCATGTAAAGTGTAGGAAGATGGGCATATGGCATATCACAGCCTGCATGCTTATACCAGAGCTGTGTCTTTGTCTAAGTATTAGAAAATAATGAAATTTCATTGTGCTCAACATCTCTAGCTTGACTATATCTCATATTCAGTGCATTTAGAGTGGCTTATTTTTTGCCTTGCAGGTCTGGGCGGCCCACTTTCTTTACAGCTGTGTTCAATACATTTACCCCTGCTATCAAACAGTCTTGGATCAACAATTTACAAATGGCTAAACTGGCCCTTGGTAACTCTTAGTTACTTAAATTTCCTATCAAATTAAGATAGCCCTCAATGTACAGTGTAATGTTTTTATTTTTATTTTTTAGAAAATGTATGTTATTGTGAACATCTGTCTGCAGATGTTAAAATTGCAATAGAGTAAATAGTAGTGATGTGTATCACTACGTAGTAATGATGTTATAGATAGGATGGGGGTTTCATTATGAAGGAATATAGTTTCTACAGTATTTTAATCAAGTTCATGATAATCATCACTAATTGTTACATCTAAATCAAAGTGAACGAGATACACTGCAAGACACACAGGTGAGGAAGCTACTCCATTATAAACTTATTTATTCAGAGCTTAGAAACTTTTGAAACTTAGGCCTTTCAGGTTCAAACTTCTCAGTTTTAGCTTAAGAATTATTTTAGCTAGGAGATATTAGTAAAGCTGTTGAGTTAATTTGTTTAGCTTTCTGAGCATGAAATAAACTTATGGGTGTCATTTTAATATAATGCAGTACTTCTGTACTGGATATGTAAAACTCAAGTTTTTTGAGGGAGTTGGGGGTTTTTTTAGCATAAATCTGTAGTCTTCACTGGAGGGATTATCACAAACAAACCTGATCTAGGTAGGAGCAATAAAGAATGTGCTCTCCTGTGAT
This sequence comes from Grus americana, assembly GCF_028858705.1. Taxonomy (NCBI): domain Eukaryota; kingdom Metazoa; phylum Chordata; class Aves; order Gruiformes; family Gruidae; genus Grus; species Grus americana. Next base: position 23,135,035 of record NC_072854.1, read on the forward strand.
GTTTTTAGTCTCCTGTGTTTCCACAGGAGGCATAGACTTCAAACGGTAAATGATTTTAGGGATTTTCGATGCCTAAGTGGAGAAACATTGAGGATATGCACTTGCTAGAAAGCATGCTCAAAAAGCAGTGCTTTTATGGTATCTCACTGAAGGCAGGCAAAACACTGAAAACATAAGAACGGCGAATGGATGTCTCCATCATTCCAGGAGTATCCTTATAATTATGGTAGTGATAGTAGTTGGTAGCAATGTCACTTAGACTGGCAGAGAAATGCTGTTTGCAAACCAGATTTCCTAGAACCTGAGGAGTGGTTTGATAGCACTCTAACGCAAGTGCACCTTTTCCTCTTTTAATAACCTACTGACAAGATCATTAAGAGAACACACTTAACATTTTGCTAGTGTTACATCTTATTTTTTGCATTATCAATATGTACGTGATCTACTATATTGAATTTTTGCTCATAGTGTTAAGCTGTCATTTATTCCTACAAAAGCATATATGGTATGAGAACAGCCTGACCAGTATTAACCAGTCCTAACAAGATTCTTTTCTATTCCTGTAGAAAGTTGTAAGTGATTATTCAGTGAAAGTATTGTGGGATGTTTATTGTTTGTTCTTTCTGTTACAGCGGAGGATAACCTGTTAGGTTGGTTCTGTGTAGAAGATGATGGGAATCAAATCAAAAAGGAGAAACATCCTCTCCTTGTTAGACACATGCCAGTGATGATGGCCAAGCAACAGGAGTTTAAGGTGAACAGAATTATTATACGAAATTAAAATTACTTTTGTGTGTGATATAACTACTAAAAAGTACTACATTGTAAATGCATCTATTAGTTCACATCTAATAGTTCTATAGAGTTGCTACCTTGGTGTAAGACCAGTAGCAAGGTCCAAGAAGGTCACAGGAATGCAAAATATCTGCAACATTTGAGGCACTAAGGAACATAGTGTTTACTTTTGTATAGCATGACATTCACTTTCAGATGTAAGCTCATCACTCAGTGAAAACAGAAGTGCTGGGAATTTTGAATTGGTCTTGAGGTTTCCAAGTGTTTGAGGTTCCAAAGTAACTTGCAGCTTACAAAGTGCAGGCATCTGATCTCCATGATCTCTGTCCTGTGCTGGTGTAATTATGTTGAGTCCTGCTTAAACTTCTGATTTTCATTATTGCACAGAGAGCAATAGTTTAAAAATAATTTTTACAATTCTGTTTTATGGGGTAGTATATAAAATGTAGTTCTGTTTTGAACAATGATACAGAAATCGTCTTAATGGCTCATTTCCTAAAGTAATGTGTTTGAAGTCTCATTGACCACTGGCTTTAATGATGAAAACAAGTACAGCATGTCCAGACCAACAGATGGAAGGGGTGAAGGGTGCTGGATACTGTGTTTTCCTGTGCATCAGCAAGAGTTCTTATTGACAATCAGTTTGTTAGGCTTCTGCAAAAACACTAACAGAACTAAAATTATATATGTATGGCCAGAATCCCAATGTTCACTAACATCATCGCATGGGTATTGCTTAAAGTCTAAGTCTGCAGACCCTCATTGCTAGGACAGCCTACGCAGAAGGGAGGTTCAGCTGGCACCTTCACTTCAAGCGTGAGTGTACAGGCCTGGATGTTGGGGGAAAATAATTGCTGGCTGGAAGTGCATTTGAAATGTGTAATGGTGTTAAATTGAGTCATTTCTATGATACTGAATTTCAAAGCAGAGCTGTGGTTTACAGCAGCCAAAGTCTACTGAAAGTTGCCTGTACGTACATAGTCATTCTTGTCTTGTTAAATAGTCAGCTTCTTCTGTACTGAATACCTTCTAAAGCCACCACTGGTGAAATAACCATGCTAATTTAATTTTTTGCAGAAACTTAAAATATTTATATTTTCTTAGAGCCTCTGCATTTTTAAGTCCTGTAGGTCTGCGCCAGGAGCCTTGAAGGCTCAGGCTCAACTCCTGTAATCAAGTTGTTTTGAAAGGAAAGGAAAGTCTGTTGCCCATGTAGTTGGGTGATGGTCTTGGCTGTGGTCACCTCAGGAGGAGACAGCATGTGGCAGTGTTTGCTTCAGCTCTTGGTCAACTTTGCCAGTTTAGCAGCTCCTGAAGATAAGATGTGGGTGTGTGCCTGATGCTCCTAAGTTCCCAATACTACTGGAAAAGATAATCTGAGTATTATTGCAGGTTTTGCACAGCCTCAGCTGCAGTTTGAGTGTCATGTCACAACTTGGGGTTGGAGGAGAGCCTTTGCTTGGCTGATCCTGCTTGTTATCTCTCCGTGTGCTGCTCTGGCTGCCCAGTGGTGCAGGGAGCCTGTAACAACTTCTTCCATCAGAGCACATTTACACCCCAGGCAAAGAGCTTCTGTCAAGATTGAGAGCTAAACTACCAGGGAAACTACTATGGAAAATCATCATTGGTTTTGAGTAAGAGGCAGCACAGAGATGTAAGAAGCAGCCTGAGAAATATCCAGCATGCAGGCTGTCTTCTTTCACTAGTGATGTATTTAGCTGTCGCAGCTACTGTAAGTCACCACTACAAGTAGATAGTCTCAGCATGTGTTAAATGAGACATGCTAAGACTGGCATGGATAGCTCTTGTTCTTTTTTTTTTCTCATTGGTTTCCATCTTTTATCCTCATAGTGAATTGCTTTGGTGAATGCATAACATTGTTTTTACTATTGCTAATCACTTGGTAATGCCTGCTGACTTCAGGGAGATTTGTGAAGTTCTTAGCACTTTTGAAAATTAAGTAAACTGGGAATTTAGAACTCTAACTTACGCCTACTTGTTTCCTTTTTTTTTTTTTTTAATTATTCACTGTTGAGAGGTGATGTTCCCAAGTTATGGTGAAGTTGTCTAAGTTAATACTAAATTGTCTGTAGTACTACAGTATAATCACAATGACATTGATGTCTGAGACAAGAATATTAGTGTGGACTATAGAGACTCTTGTCTAAAAATGTAGTGTCACACCTCATTGGGAACCTTTTCGTTCTCTACACGGTTGTGAATTGCTTGTATATGTTTTAAAGTGTTTATATAAACTTCAGGGAGCTCTGCTATGGATATTAGGGAAATTAGGGAAACTAGAAATCCATGTCTGCTCATAAAATTGCCTATTTTCAGAGCCTTGTTGCTTGAGTGATTTTCAGAGTTGAGATGGACTTAAATATAGATCTTGAGTCTGGTGTAGCTTTCAGGTTTTTCTTAAATTGCCTGCATGATACAATCATGAGTATGGTTATTAATTTATGGACAGTAACATGATGACATGAAGTTTGGAGGGAGTAGGAATATCATTAGCATTCAAAATGAGTAAAGCACCTGCAGAAATAATTTGAGGGGGAGAAAAAAGGGATGACAGTCAGTAGGACGGACACGTGGTATGCTCAGGCAGAAATAAAGAGCTTCACAAGTACAGATCGAGAAGGTGGCTGAGTAGAAAGGCTGTAAAAGTAATTTTTAATAGACCAACAAGCTAAGGATTGGTTAAGAATGTAATGTTATTACAAAGAGCAAATAATCAATGGGATGTGTACAAACTGGCTTCTAACAGCTAACTGCTAACAGCTCTGCTAGAATAGTGTGTTCAGGTGAGGAAGTTCTGCACTCTCAGATATATGGAGCTGATATATCTGCTGGAGAGATGCCAGTTGGAAAAGTGATAATAATCAAGGATTTTAAAAACAAGAATAAAAAGAAATATATTTTTAAAATTTTTAAATTTAATCAAGTGCTAGTGTTAATTTAGCCTAATGAAGAGGAGAGTCAGACAGGCTCATGACATATATCAGCCTTATATGTAAAAGGACACTGCAGAAGGGAAGGAAGTACCTGGTGGCTGAAATGAGAAGCAGCAACCTAACGATTACAGTGAGGATGATGTTAGGTTGAGGATTTGCAAAGACTTAAAGATTATGAAGCATTTGAGCAGATCAGGTAGAGAATTTGTAGTCTTTGGCTTTAATGTCTGTAAGAGTAGATCAGGAATGTGTCAGGAGCAACATATGTGCAGCTGACCGTGCCCACAGGAAGCTGGATGGACTAAACTGACTTCTTACCTTCTGTGATTCTTTGATATCCTTAAATGCTTTAGTTAATTACAGACGAAATTAGGCAGAATCAGGTATATCTTTTTAATGTGGTAACTATTCTCTTATCCTTTGTTTGCAGATTGAATGTGCTGCTTATAATCCTGAACCGTACCTCTCTGGTGAAACAGAGTCAGATTCCTGTGCCATGGAACATGGTTTTCTTTGGGTAAGCGTGATCTTTAAAAGCTAAAAATGGGATTGTATCCTGTTTCTTTGCATTGCTTTTTGTGACTCTCAGCAACATACGAGTCTGAAATTAATTTTGGGTTGGTTTTGTTTGTTTGTTTGAAGATGGACTTCTATAAAGGATAGCTAGTAATTTTGTCCATGTGATCTTGCTGTTCTCTGTAGGGTGTCAGTTGTGTGTGTGTGATTTGTTAGTGTGGCACAAAATTAATTCCAAAGTGCTGAGCAAATTCAGAAGTGAGTTATGTGCTAATTTATAATGAGGGCTGTTAAAACCCATATGAGCTTACGCTGTCCTGTTGTTTGTTTCCGTATTTTAAAAATGTTTTAGCCATGAATAATCTGTTTAGGCCTATACATAGGGGAAAAAAAACTATTATGATTTATTCTTATGACTCCTTATGCAGCTATTCTAGCAGACAATGTGAGATAGCCAATACTTTTTTTTTCAAAAAAAAAAAAAGCTAATCATTTCAGTAGCTTTTCTTGTTACTACAATACCGAAATTTTAAGGGAACCCTTATGAATTAAAAATAGAAGTTAGGAATAGCTTTTGTCAGTGATCTTTTTCAAGGTGACCCATATAATTTCTCTTCCCAGATCCCTAAGATGTACAGATTTGTGGACATATTGATGATACTTAGGTCTGGATCAGGGAGAAGTTTAGGATCCTGTATCAGCAAGTTTACAAAAGGGATTATATTAATAATTATAAAGGACAGGCTATATTACCTATTTTAAGAGAATCTGAGATAACTTAGAACACTAGTTATTAAAATAATATATTACACAGGTATTTACTGTATTTGCATTACATTATGTGTATATAGATACGAGTCAGACATCAGAATAGGACATAATATTCCTCCTTTCAAAAAACAAAGAACTGTTTTTTGTGAGTATACAAGGGAATTTTGTGTATATAATGTTTTGAAATCTCTTGTATTTGTGCTGAATTACTTTCTCATTTATGTTTTAATGCATGACAACTCATATTCACGCATATAACTTGAGATGAACTCTTCAATTAACTTTACAGTCATTCCTTTTTGTTACTGCAGATCTTCCTGGAGACAGGTATCAGTCTTGGTCTTTTTTTTTTTTTTTTTTTTCCTCTTTCCAATTCAGATTGGCAGTTGTACTAATCAGATGGGCCAGATTGCAATAGTCTCATTTCAAAGCTCCGGCCCCAAGGTTATTGAATGTTTCAATGTGGAATCACGGATTCTCTGCATGGTCTACATACCAGAGGAGGAGAAACTGAAAGAGCAAAATAAGGCTCTCGACTCTGAAAATGTTCTTGCAAAAGCTTCTACTGTGCCTACTATTTGCCTTGGCATGGAAGAAGGAAGGTGATTCTTGCTTTTAATGTACTGTGTTATGATTTATTCATTAAGTTTACTATACTACAGCAAAATTGTGTGAGATAATTCCAAGAAAATGTATTCTTTTTTAAAAAAGTATCCCTGAATACCTTGTGACCTCAACTTACCCTTTCTACCTAAATCAAGGAAAAAATGCACTCTACATGGTTTTAAAATATACTATGTAGTATTTGAAATTAAAATAATATGTATCTTTGATGAAAGAGGATTAATTTATCATACATCATGTCTGAAAAATGTACATACCACTTTTGTAATGTTACAGCATAATCTTTAGGTATTGGAAAATTTTCAGAATGACAAAGTGTTAAATGAGGAACTCATTAACCTTCTACACTTTGATATTGTGCAGGATTTGTCATTTGAATAAATAATGTTGCTGTTTACTGTTGACTTATTTTTCTGTGTTTGAATTGATGACCCTACTGAGTCATCACATGATTTATATTGAAGAACAAAGCTACGTTTTTCTAAACTTACAGGTCAGTAAGCAAACAGATCTTGCTGTAAGTAGTGAGGGTGTAAGTATGTGACTACATGTGACTTTTTTTTGAAGGTGTTTCTAACAAGTATAAATGAAGGAGAATAAATTTCTCCAAGGAATATGCTATATTTTCAGAAATTCCAACATCTAATTGTACTGATTATCTTTGTTGGTGAAATGCAATTAATTCCAGATGTAATTATTCAGTATTCCTAACATACCCATGGTAATAATCTGTAGGAACGATGGGAATTTTAAGTGTAATTGGTGTCTGGTAGTGAGTTTTTCTTCTGTTTTCCTTAGTTCTCCAGATAATACTTAATCCATATTTTTTTTAAACTAATAGAAAGTTTCGGATAGACTCATAATAAGGACTTTAAGCAGAATTTTTATTATGTTTCTTTGTTGAATAAATGTTTCTCTAGACAAGATAATATGAAAAGTGTTGTCATATGTCAATGTTAAGTAATTGCAAATTGTCTACATAAACATTTTTGGAGGGTCAAGATGCTCCTTTCCATACTCATCTTCCTATGAATGGAAGGAGAAAATATTTTTCCCTCAATATTTTGTTCTAAACCTCTTTTGTACATATTCTAATAAGAACTAAATAAAACATAATTTCACAGGTTTATTTTTTCTTGCTTCTTTTTATAGCATTTCTATTTACAAAAGTTGCCAAGGCTCAAAGAAAATTCGACTTCAACACTTCTTCACTCCTGAAAAATCAACTGTTATGAGCTTAACATATATGTCTCAATACTTGTTTGCTGGCTTGGTAAATGGAAACATCTCAATCTACACCAAAGCAGAAGGTAATGTAGTGATATGATTTGATAACATCCTGAGGAACTCACATGTCAGTATATTTTGGCAGAAGTAGTTTTCCGCTATTATATTTTCCTAAAATTCTCTGTAAAACTGCTGAACTAAGGTTGCTACACTTTTCAGTACACTTTGTTTTCTCTTTTTTGAAAGATAGTAGATACTTTGATACTGTTCCCACTTTCACCATATGATACATATGAAAACTGATTTGTGCCCCTTAGCTTAAACCCTGAGGTCTTCAGTGTTGCAAGAATCCAGAAGTTTGAGGTAACAGATAGTATACTGTATTTTTCACAGCACAATGCTCATTCCATTCGACTGCCCAGTACTGGTGTTTATGAAAGACAAAAAAATCCCTATCGCTAGAAATTCCTGTATATCTCATTTGAAATGACAATTCCATTTTTACTGTACAGATAGGAGAAGTCTTCCCTACGCGTGCGGCTCGTGTATTTCACAGTAGGACTCCTGCTTCCGTTAACATCATGGTTGGTTGTTTTGTATCTAGCTAAGTAATTGGCTAAAATAATTTGAGTAAAGGAGAATCCCAGGTGATACCTCTGAACCAGAACTGTCTTCTCCACAGCTGGTTTGGGTGCTTCTCTGCGTACTTCCAGGATGTCTCACTAACTTTCCTGCAGTACTGCATACATATGTAGTTAATTCAGTTCCAAATTAGTGAGACTTTACTCAGACTGAAACCTGAGGTTTTAAGTGAGATGTTAGCACAGAGGCACCTAACCTTGCACAGTGCAGAGCCAGCAGAGATCGGGCATACCTTGTTAGTGTGAGCTGCATAATGATGGTTGTTGTACTTCTTGCATGAGATGGGCCCTGTAAACAGTGCAGTTGCATTTGTGTGCATTACACCTTGGCTACTAAATCCTGCCAGCCTCTAACTGAGAAGCCAAGCTCAGTATCTTGAATCTTGAAAGAAATTATGTGTCGAATATTAGGTCATATAAAGGCTTAGTTTGGAAGTGGTACAGGATGCAATTTTTTTTTTTTTTCAAGCAACAAAGAATCTGAAAAAAGTGTTGGGGAAAGAGATTTCCTTTCACCAGTTGTCATCTTCAACCCAGTGGGCTTCCTGTTGAGTTGTTTCTGATCTGAAGCCAGACATTAGATTTCAGTTCCTTTTAAATTTTTATTATTTTTTTTACCACTGAATAGCAGATTTTTCTTTGTTTTGGAGGCACAGGAGTGAGGCCTTGATCCTAGTCTCATAATATCATTTTTGATGATTCAGTTTCTATATGTACCTGGGTGTGGTAGTAAAATGAATCTGTCATCTTCTCTGAAAGGGATTGGTATATTTAAGCTGTTTAAGACTGCAATTGCCATCACTCAAGTTCTTCTAGAAAAGACCACTTCAAAAACACGAGCGGCATCCTTGGCAGTATAGGTAAGAAAGGATGCATGAGTTGCATAGCTACATAGGATGTTAAGGACAGGGAAGAGCTGTTAACCAGGCTGAATTACGTGAAGAGCCAGAGGTTATGTTGTATTGACCAGGATCATGGTGGCACTTGGTTATCTTACTCTGAAGACACCAGTTTTGTGCAGCTAGATATTCATAGAGTCTGTCACAGTCTATTTTAGGATCACTGAAGCTCTGAGATGGGAAATATACGTTTACATTTTTCTGACTCATCTTGTAGTCCCTTTCCTTACAGTTTGGTCTGTGTGTGTTATTTCAGTTTTCGATGCCTCATGAAAGTTCTGTGAATCATCTGCTCCCATGTTAGCTTTCATATTCCTTATAGTTGGCTGCTGTGGTCATGTGAGGCAGTCAGCCCTGGAGTGGTGTTTTTATGAGCAATGACCTATTTTACCAGACAAAGGAATCCCAGCGGTGAAACGGGAGGGAGGGAGGGGGAATGCAGCCTCCAAAGAGCATTGTGTAATTCATCAGGGTCGCAGTCTGTTCTACAGAGGAGGTTACTTTGCAGCCATGCACTTCAACTTGGGTTTTGGTCCATTGGCATAAAGGAGATTAAGGAAAGATTTAAAAGTGAGCATGAAATATGGTCACTACATTACAAGGCATCTTGATTTGAAGCCTGAGATGGACAAATGCTGTGGAATGCACAGATTAAATGGTTGTGCAGCCTTTTGTGGAACTCCATGAATGAAAAGGATGAAAACCTACCTCACAGTCTGTATTAGAGTTGGGATCCTTGTTTCTTCCTTTATGGATAGAAAGTGTAGTGGATCAGTTCAGTCACTGAATCAGAGAATCATAGAATGGTTTGGGTTGCAAGGGACCTCAAAGACCATCTAGTTCCAACCCCCCTGCCATGGGCAGGGACACCCTCCACCAGACCAGGTTGCCCAAAGCCCCATCCAACCTGGCCTTGAACACTTCCAGGGAGGGGGCATCCGCAGCTTCTCTGGGCAACCTGTTCCAGTGCCTCACCACCCTCACAGTAAAGAATTTTTTCATTGTATCTAGTCTAAATCTACCCTCTTTCAGTTTAAAGCCATTAGCCCTTGTCCTATCACTACCTGCCCTTGTAAACAGTTCCTCTCCAGATTTTCTGTAGGCCCCCTTCAGGTACTGGAAGGCTGCAATAAGGTCTCGGTGGAGCCTTCTCTTCTCCAGGCTGAACAACCCCAACTCTCAACCTGTCTTCACAGAAGAAGGTGCTCCAGCTCTCTGATCATCTTTGTGGCCCTCCTCTGTACTCGCTCCAACAGCAAGCTCGATGCCTTTATATATGTAGTCAAAGACCCACAACTCCTGTCATTCGGTGTTCAGTACCCAAATAGCTCTGTTTTCTCCTATTATTTTCAGATGGCTCAATGCACATAAATATCCAGCTTGTTTAGAAACAGCAAGTACTTTCTCCTGATTTTCTTCACAAGAGAACTTTGTCAGATCAACAGCATCCAGAGTGCTTTCTGGCTGCAGAAAGTCTTGTCTTGAAGTAATTTAAAATGGAAACTAAGAAGTATGTATAGTAAACCAAGGAACACGTGCACATTAGTGGTAGAGTTGAAGGTGCGCAGTGAGACTTCCCTTATGGAGGGTAGTCATGTGTTACTGAGACACTTCTGTATCCATGTCTCTTATGAGTTAAAAAGTACTTGAGCTTGAATGCATTTGAACATAAATTAAAAGCAAAGTCAATGGCGCGCTTGATATCGTAAAATCTACTCAGTTCTCAAATGTGAGCTAATGTGGTGATCTGTGAAAATGTCACAGAAAGACTAGCATGTAGGTCAGCTAATTTGTTAATTCTAAAAATAGGAGCCCTAATAATTGTCCTTAATAATCCTTAATTTTATGTGGGTGAGAAGACTAGTTTGGGGAACCATGCAATAGCTAATGCATTACATGCTGGTATATGTAGGAATGGTAGCGATGCAGATTGTAAGGTTTCTGACACCTTGTGTGTTGGGAACTTGTTTACAGTGTTATTAACTTTTGCACAGTTATCAGTTTGAAATATTGTGTATGTAGTGTTTGTCTCAGGCCAAATTATTAGGAGTATTTCCAGGCAAAACACTTGTAGATGAGGTTAAGGAAAAAGTACATTGTATTGTCTTTGTTTAAAAAACATAACAAAACCCCTTTGTGATGATTCCAGACAGCCCAGCAGATGTGTTTTCTGAGTGATGTAATAGCAAAAAAGGTCAGCATGTGTTTGACTTCCATTCACAAAAGTATCTTAGGAAAGGGAAATCACAATCTTTATATAACATAGGTGTATTGTTCCTGATATACTCTAGTCAGTTCCAGCTACTTCCTTTCTACTAGACATTGATATACATTTCCTTTCCATAAAGTCCTGTAAAGAGCATGGAGAGAAACAGGAAAAAGAAAGTAAAAACTCAGGATGATTGTGGCAAAGAGTAGAAGAATTAATATATTAGTAGTTTCAGAAAGAGTTTGGTTAAGATGAGCAAATAGATGCCCAAAAAAGACATGCTGCTTTCATGGCAATGCCTGTTGTTTTGGCACGTGATTGGTATGTGTAGCCTTTCACTTGTGTGTACAGCACCCACAGCAGGCCTCGGACACTCACCTCTAGAATTAAATTCACAACGCTTGGCATGTTTGGTGATCCTTCCCCTCTCCTCAGCACTGGTGAGGCCACACTGGGAGGGTTGGATCTGGTTTCTGGGCTCCTCACTACAAGAGAGACATGGACATACTGGAGAGTGTCCAGCATGGGGCCATTCAGATGATGAAGGGACTGGAGCATCTCTCCTGTGAGGAAAGGCTGAGAGAGCTGGGACTGTTCAGTTTGGAGAAGAGAAGGCTCAGAGGTGATGTCATCAACGTCTATAAATACCTGAGGGGAGGGTGCAAAGAGAGCAGAACAAGGCTCTTTTCAGTGGTGCCCAGTGACAGGCCCAGAGGCTGTGGGCACAAACTGCTGAAACATAGGAGGTTCCCTCTGAACATCAGGAAACACTTTTTTACTGTGTGGGTGACCGAGCACCAGTGCAGGTTGCCCAGAGAGGTTGTGGAGTCTTCATCCTTGGAGGATGGACACTTAAAGTAAATGTGGTGAGAGGTATTGCTATGAAAAGTAAGGAATGGTATTAAACTGTTAGGGAGAGGACTAGAGCAGTGATACTGAAAAAGAAATAAATACTATTGTCTTGACTACATTATCACTGTTAGCAGTGTCACCTAATACTTTGTAACCAGAAATATGTTGACATTGCTATCAGTTTTATTTGCCTAGGTCATGCTGGGACTTCCAGCACCACCCTTCTCTGTAATTTTAGGTAGAGCTCTGTCAGCTATTTAGCATGAAGAATTTGTTGCATAAAATGACTATATGCATGTGTAGCACAGAGCATTCCTAGTTACACCTTGTTTAGAAGAGCAGGCCTGAGTCTCTCAGCTTATTTCCAAGTGATCGGAAATGTGCTAAACTTTTTACTCCTGTAGCTACCATCTTACTCCTCAACAGTCGTGTTTTATGTACCATGTGATGGAAAAAATGTTTGTGCTCCACTGCACAAATTAACCAACAACCGCTCTTCCCAGGACTGTGTTGGCAGCTCTGTTGAAATCATCAATAGTGCTGCTAAGCAAGAGAGGAAGCTACCAACAAAAAAGCATGTTCAGTCAGCTCGACTGAAAGCGTAAAGGAAGGGAAAATTACTACAAACTTTAAAAAGACTGAGGAGCTAAGCTATATTTTATTAGGTTATCTCGTATGAAGACTTGAGAGCACCAACAAGTTATAATTATAAAAATACTAAATAGTAATAAATTCTTTAAATAAGAAACTTTTTTTATAAATTATTATAAAATAATATTACTTTCCATTGTTGGGTTTTATGGAAACAAACCACAGAAAGGACTATGGCACGTAACTTTTGGCGAAGTAGAACTTACAGAGAGTATTACAGATAGCAGCATAACACAGATCTATTAGTGCATAGACACAATAGTGCCTAAAAACTGTGTTCTCATGTTTTAAATATTCATCTAATATGCAAATATCAGAAGTTATGACATCTTATTTCCAGAAGCCCCTAGATTTGTTTTTGTAGACACATCTCATTCTTGAAAATACCTGCAATTCGTATAGATGTCTATATTCTATTACAGTAACGTTACAGAGACTACCAGAAACTGTTATATCTTGTGAACTAGGCATTTGGTATATCTATAGTAAGAGTCTATACCTGCTTTGATGTGGTCAGTTTAAGATCTGAGTCAACTAACACTTGCACATGCAATCATCTTTATGTGTTGTTAACATCAGTGTGTTAGCAACATTATTCTCATACTAAATCCAAAACACAGCACTATACCAGCTACTAGAAAGAAAATTAACTCTGTCTCAGCTAAAACCAGGACATATATACATCTTCATTGCTTATTTTTCTTTTGCTCAATTCCTGCTTTTCAGAAAATAATTTGCTGGGCTCCTTGCACTGGCTTTGTCCTATTGTATGCCTTGAGACTTTGTTGGCAAAAGTTTTCTCTCAGCTACTATTTCTTGCTGCTTTTCTCTTTTCTTAGGAAAAAATCAGTTAGTTATTGATTTAATAAACTAACCAAGAATTTATAACATCAAAGAAAGCTGTTTCATATCTTTTGCAAATGCTGCACCTAATTTTAAATACACAGATAGTGCCAGTTGTTGGACCTGCTTACGTATGTATGTCTTGAATCTGCAGGTGTTTACACAAGTAGAATAGAGATAATACTTCTTTTCACTTAGATTTTAGAAGCAATGAACTTTGGATCAGACAGATAATGTGAAATAGCCAACGTCAAACATGAAGTCTGTGCAGGCAGGCATTGAATAGGGTCTGCTGAGATCTGGAGAGAGAGCGAGAATTATGTTGTCTTAAAAGTGTGATTTTGATAGTTTTGAAACAACTTGTGAACTAGACACAGACTTGCTAAGTAATTTTGGTGATAGGCGATAAAATTCTTGGTCAGCAAAATGAAGTTGTGATCTTGCTTTTAGCAAGCAGCCTGTGGATAAAGCATTCACAGAAGTATGTTGGATTACCAGGCTTAATCCCTTGCCTTGCTTGAGAGGATTTGTACCCATGCTTCCAGCTCTCAAGAGATTTCCCTGGCTGCCGCAAAATAAGAGGAGAGAGATGCACGGTGCTTAATTTCTTCTCCTGGTGCCATTCCAGTTTTATAATTAATTAAGCATTCACTGAGGCAGGGACTGGAACACAGCTGACCCATCATTTAAATACTGCCCTAATTACCAGACAAGAGAGTCTCCCCCTGCCCTTTTTTTCCCCTCATCTGTCTCAGATGCTGTCTGATCTGGAAGACAGCAATGTTTGCAGGAAGAAATAAAGAAGTACTACAGGATAGCCTTATCGCATGGCTAGGGTATCTGGGTAAAGGGATAGCTTTGGATTTTTCCTGGGCCAATATATCAAGTGGGATTGCAGTTTCTTTGCATGAAGTCTTGATAACATCAAAGACATCAGGTCTCTATCTCACCTCTTTCATAAATCCAATCCCACTGAACTCTTCAAGCTAACTTGATTGTTAAGTGCTGTGCTAAAAGCACCAACAGAAAATGGTTTTGTGAGAACTGAGTTTTGATATGCACATTTGTTGAATCAAATATTCATAATACTGATAGCATTCATAACATTGGTAATATTGAACTCATCTTCTTACCTTGCAGCAAGTTGTTTTAGAATTTTTATTTTGCACTCGACATCCACCTCACACCAGTACTAATTTTCCTTTTCACTTAAAACTATTACAAATGCTAGATAATAATTTTAAATAAGACTTGATCAGAATTAATAACACGGCTTAATGCTTAGTTGTCTGAGGAAGCTGTTGCATGGAAGTGGACAGAATAAAGATCCAGATTTAAAACAAGAAAAATCTTAGATGGTTGAAATTTAAGCAAAATTGAAATCCGAGTCCACAGTTGTGATTCTGAAAATCCCTATTCACCTGTCACTTCAGTATCAGCTATGCTTTATATATAGATTAATGTATAGATGGAATGTATTTAAGAGAAAGAACTGTTGAGTTCAGTGAATGGTTTTGTCTGTACATTACTGTGTTGTACAGTGTGGAAAATACAACTACAGAAGAAAAGATGGCTTCTTGCTCAGCATATCTGCTCTTTGCCCAAATTCAGGGTCTTTATCCTTCAGAAGAGACAGTAAGAATATACTAGATTTATGCTGCTTTTATCCCTAAAACGGAAATATGAAGGTGCTACGTACTGGATGCTGTTACAACTTCTGCAGTCAGCATAACTTAGCGAAAGTCAGGACACGCGCACACGTGCAGCTCCACTCTCTGAAGGCTTTGCGCTGAACTGCCTACAGTGGTTAAAGCATTCGTAGAGTTTGGGCAGCCTCCACTTAAGAATTTAATTTGAGAATAACGTGGTTGCTAGCAAATGGCAACTTTTCCAGAAGTTTCTTTATTACTAATGGTACATATGAGTCATGAAGAACAGAGTGACTTTGACATCACTGGGAGAGTTTGCAGGCTAATAACTGGAAACACTCTTCTCACTTGCAAACTAAAATAATGAAAATTATTTTGACGGCCTGAAACTGAATGTCATTTTTACAAAGATGCTTTTGGAAGAGAGCACCACATCCCGAGAATGACTCAGCAAAGGTCGTAGCATGCGGATGGCAGAAGCAATGAGAAATACTCCACAGCTGAGGCTTCTCATTGTTTGTTGCTGCTGCTGTTATTGTGAAGCAGGAAATTTCATACCCTTTTACCTACGCGAATAATAAAAAACGTACTTGTTATTGGGGCTGAAAGAAAAAAAAGTTGTACTTAACTGCTTGCCTAAAGATATGTTTACCTTGGTCTCATCAATCAAAATTTAAGTGGTTACTGAGTTGAAACCGGTGTCAGTGAAGCAGACAACTTTTCTGCAGCTTATGCAGGAAGAAGGTTTTAAAGTGAAGAAGCGAGGACTTTTTGTTGTATTTTATCTCAGTGTAAAAACAGATACTTTAACAGATTTTTGGTATTATTACTAAAGCGTCATGGATAGAAATGCGGTCTTTGAGGCTTTATGTTCAATGAGCGCTTATGATAGAAATAAACCAATATAGAAATATTAAAATTATTATTGACATATTTAGTATGTCAAATTGCATGTATAAAAGACACAGCTACAACTATTTCAAGAAGCCCATGTTGCTAGCTCTTAAATTTGGAGAGAAATAATCAGCTAATCTTTGTTTCAAAGAGATGGCAAGTGAGAGTGACCAGAGCGGTAAGTGGTCTTTTATCAGAAGGTCTCTGAATAATTGATTGTGCCACATACACATGCATAATGTAATTTGGATCTGCTAAATGCAGTCCACAGAAAACACTGTGGATTATAGTTGGGGGAAAAATTAGGAAAAGTGAAGATATGGCACAAAATTAAGTTTTAATTTCTTTTTTAAAAAATTTCCATCTTAAATGAAGCATCTAGTAGCAGGAAGTCCATTTCATCGATGTGCTCTTAGGGAGTCATCTGAGCTCATTTGAACCTACAGTAAAATCTTGCTCACTACTTTTCAGATGAAAGGTAATTCTGTCCTAGTTGGAAGTTGATTCATCTTGAAATAGGTCAGTTGTGAGCTCCTTCCAAACTGGAGAAAATTATATAGGCCATGGCTTTCTGACTATATTTCCTCTGGAAAGGAAAGCAGTTGTATCAAGCAGCAGCGTGGGATTCCTTGTTTATCAATTAATCCAGATAAAATTTGTTCATTTAACAAATATATGAGTGTTTGGATTTGTTTTTTCCCCTTGATGTTATATTACCCTTACAAATTTATTTTGGAAGCTAAAATTAAACATAGATAAATCACAGTGTAGTTTAAAGTGGCAACTTGCAGAGATTCTAGCAGTAGGCTTGAGAGATAGTGTTTTCAAAACTGTTTTAAAACAAAGATTACCATTTTATTGTGTATAACATTTCTTCTTTTTTATTGAAGATGGAACATGGAACACGGAACCTCAGAAGATAGTTAAACTGGGGGTTCTGCCTGTTAGAAGTCTGCTTGTGATGGAGGAGACCATTTGGGCTGCATGTGGTGGACAAATTTTTATAATCAGCACTGTGACACATTCCATAGAGGTAAACGCTTTTAAAAGCATTGCTCGCATACTGTGCTACAAGGCGTAAGCGGTGAAATTGTAAATATTAAAATCTGTTTCAGAAGCTTCACGATTCAGGAAGCCTTTCATGAAATATGGTTTCAGTTCTCTTAAATCCCACTGCCCACAGTTTGAAATTCTGCCCTTATGTTCTCTGCTGATGTCTCATTAGACCTAGGTTTGCTTCCTTTTTCTCCCAGGTTTCCATAAGGTGCTTGGAACTTGTAGAGTATTTGGGGCAAGAGGTTTGCTTAGAAATGAGATCTGAGGAAAGGCAGCGAAGAAGTGGGTGCCTATAGGAATTGCCTGTTAATTCCAGAAGAATTAATTCAGAGACCGCGTCTACATAGTTAGATGTTACTTGTACCTTGTGATGATCGCATAATATATTTCTTCAGAGCTTTGCTTCTCAGTGGCCTACAAAAATTTGCTTTACGTAAGGATATTTTCCAGTGAATAATCATACAAAAGTCTGCTTTTCTTGAAGGAGAGAAGAGTGTTAAGGATTCAAGCTCATATTTGTGACCACATTTTCCAGAAAGCATTAAGCCCTCACTTCTGTCAAAATTGCAGCCTCCACCGAAAAAATGTCTTAGTGGTCTAAAGGTTGGAGTTGAGAAATGTTAGGAATTAAGCCTCTCCTTCAACCTACAATACAGTTAGCTGAATGGCATAATGTTTACAGCTATGAAGTTCTTTCAAACAGGAGTGGTGATGAGCTCACAGCCTCCTTCTTTGTGTGCTTTGTTGCTGCTTTTGTGTTTCATTGATGATCGTGTTTTCTCTCAACAATCGTCTATTTGGTACAATTGATTCTGTGAGTCATTGTCATGGGTTTGCAGGGAAGCAGCTAACATCCTACTTTGCTCTGTCTTTATCTGTGCTTTCTGGGTGATTTGTTTCATCCAAGTAGATGCTGGGATCGTGTATTTTCCTACTTTGTTTTTCTTTAAGGCTTGTTTTGTTGATAGTTTGAATGGTATGATGAAGGAGAGATTTTGGAAGAGTGATTTGGATAGGTGCTTGAAATGGACTTTTGTTAGCTTCCCTGCGGGGCAGAGGCTACTGTCCTACAGACTTTGGTGAGAATCAGAGAGAGTCATGGTCAAGAAATACGTAGCAATAGTAAGAGATCGCAGCCAGATCATTCCTGTGTGAGACTGGTTACATACAGCCAGGTCTCTGTAAATAATTATGGCCTAATTCTCTCACAAAGCCCTTCCTAGATCAGGTAGTATGGCTGCAGTTTAGGCTGGGCTGTGCTGTTTTGGAACAGGAGAACAAAACCAGACTTAGACAAGCTTTATCAAAACACAGTGTAGCATAATGGATTGCAGTATTGAAAACAGAAGAGCTAAAATAACAAATATTCTATCAACATCTTTCAGACATGCTAGTTTCATTTTTCAGCTATTACTACAAGTTTTCCTACAAAAGCATCGCAGGAGGCTCTTTTTGTTTCCAGAGTGCTTTGTAAACTAACCCCTTTATTGTATTCAGAGCTCATATTATTATAGAACCACTACATAGCTATAATTAATATACAGGCAATGAACACTGCTGCAAACACCATATAAGAAACAGTGGAACTGGAAATGGTGCATATGGGTTGAATAATATTTTCTCAACACAGATAATTTTATTGAAGAACATGATTTTTTGTATGACTGGCTGAGGGTCGTGTTTTTTAATTCCACATCAATATCCATACCATAGCATGTCCTCTTCCTCATAGAATTATGAACAAATGATGATTTTCTGTTGCCTCTTTACTGGTCCCAAGACATACACAAGTACTGATTTTGTTTTATCTTCTCACCAGACTAAACAGCTCACTAATGCTATTGCTACCTGCTCAATTACCTGACTTGTTTTGATAACTTCCTGGGTCTATATTTCCAAAAGTGATCTGCTGTGATGTCCATACCATGTTGATTGGCAATATTGCTTCAATATTATATTATACCTGGCAATTTAGACTATGTCTTTAGGGAATGTTTTAACAATAGCAGCAGCTGAATACATCTGAACTACCTCTTCCTTACTGTGCAGGGCAGAAGCTTTGCTGTATGAAGGGAAACAGCAGCAAGGAAATGTTTGTTCTTCCTCTGTGCCCTCTCTTGTTGAGAGTTAGTAGTAATGATTTGACTCAAAATTTTTTGCATAATATTCATCTTCGCTGTATTAACAGGAATCCAGATATTGCACAGGGTTCAACTGTTATTCTTCCCTCTGTGCCGATCTGCTTTATATCTCCATATACGTCAAATTACAGCTGCTTGCTTGTTCATTGCTTTCTACTATCATGCATACATATTATATGCTCTGTCATATATGTTATCTATAAAGACACCTGACTAATTTTAAAGGCCATATTTGTACAAGCCCATGAGCATATTCAAGACCATTTTGTAAACTTCATCCTTGAGAGGCACTCCCTACTTCGTAGGTACCTCACATTTAACTGTCTGTGCATTTGCTAAGTGCAAAGTACATTATCCTTGAAAACAGTCTCGTTATATGCCTCCTTGCTTTTCAAAGATTCTTATTTAAGCTTTTTTTAAAATAACTATTATTAAATGAGCAGGTTTGGCATCCTATATTTTGGGTTTGGATGTTATTCACTTTTCCTGCTTTTTTCCCTTCTGATGTGGATAAGACTCTCAATTCACTTGTTTTAATGATATGTTACTGTAATAGAATGTTTTAAGAAATGTCTTTTATTGGCACAGTGCCCCAAACTGGCAAAACACCTTGAGCTCCTTGGCAAGGGACATGTGAGAAACGCATCAATTGCTATTATATATTAATTACATACTCTTTCCGTGAAGAAGAAATTTATCCTTAGTCTTAACCCTAGATCTGACAGTTGTATTGCTGTTGAGTATAGACCTTGATCCTACAGTGGTCTCTGCGCATGTAGACCCTTAGGCTCTGCAAAGGCAGTCTGTGTTTGTTTAACGACAACAAAAAATGTCAGAGTATTTAACAGAATAAAGACACCAACTGAATGGCATTCCATACTGGTTTGTTTTGTCCTGTTTTTAAAACTTGGCAAACTATACACAAGTTAGTCTCATTTTAACAACTCAAGTAGGATAAGCCGAAATGTTCAGCTGAATAAATGAAACAAATGAGAATCCCTATACATGAGTGTATGTTGCCCGAGTACTGGAACTTCTTTAAAAGTAGTAAAAGTCATTTATTTTACCTTGTGGACAATGATACCCATTATACATCTCTCATGAAGCTTGAGAAATCGTGGTTCAGTTCTTGGCGCAGCTGTTTGGTGCGAGTGGGCAGCCCCTCAAAAGAAAGATGCCGGCTATGCCCGGCACTGCTGAAACAATAGTGAGCTGTGTCAGGCTGCGGCATCCAGAACGTCTTCTGCAGCTCTGGTGTTGCTATAGAGCTTGAATGAGAGAGCCCCAGGGGAAAAAAGCTGGGCTCTGAATAGAAAGGAATGTAGGTATGAAAACTAAAAGAGGAAAGTAAAATGAAGTTCGATTTTATATATTTTTTTTAATAACAGAGGGAATAAGACATTTTTGTTCCTTTGTATCTCTATTTCTTGCTATGAGAAGAAAAAAAAATTCTGAAGAAAAAGGCCAGCTATTGGTTTTCAGATAGACATGCAATTGCAGCAGATGTCAAAGCTATCCGCTGTACAAAAAAACCTTAAGCATTCGTAAAAGAATGCACAAGTTTGGGTACGTTCCTACTCTGTGTTAGAGGACCCTTTGAATGAGAAGAATAGTTCTTTTTGTATGCTTCTCATGGCACTGATAATATTATAGTTTTTCTTTAAATGCGTCTACGTGTTTCAGCAGACAGCTGTACCAACGGCAGGACAGACTAAGTGGGAGTGTAATGAGTTGGCTGGTAAAAATGGAATGTGACAAAAATGCATGTGCAAGTTGTTTACAAGGGCACCAACAGAATTGTCAGCTGCGGTCAGACCACTGCAGAGAAATTCATTTTTTACAGTCAGCTTCATTTTTCTTCTAATTCCAAACAGGGCAAGTTGCCGGTCAGGTTCACTTCAGCAACCTTGGATCTGTCCCTGAGAAGTTTTCAAAAGTCACTTGGTCATCAGTGTAGGGCCATATG
This sequence comes from Grus americana, assembly GCF_028858705.1. Taxonomy (NCBI): domain Eukaryota; kingdom Metazoa; phylum Chordata; class Aves; order Gruiformes; family Gruidae; genus Grus; species Grus americana. The sequence continues at coordinate 23,155,723 of NC_072854.1, forward strand.
AGTCTGTAAACAGAAGTGATTATTTTAAAAACCTTTTTTGCAATGAAACATGCATGATGAGAATATCAGGGACTTTAGTCATAAGAGCTGTTTCTGGCTTTGAAAGATGCTGCTCATGGATGAATTCTTCTGTTTAATAAGCTGTATAATTTTCAAATTGTGTATATCATTTGGTAAAGAATTAATGGAGGTTACCTGAGGAAGACAGTGACTTTAAATGTGCCTGCCAGAAGTGCTTACCTTGCATTCTGCAGTGGTGTTATTCTGAGAGTCAAAAGGTGATACAGTAACACTTTCAAAACCTGAACCACTGCCTAATAGCTGAAGAGAAACTTCTCTGTTAATTTACTAAAAACTGAGCATTTGAAAAATAGTGTTATCAAATGAAAAGGGAAAAAAAGAAATCATTCCCCTTATTTTTAAACAGCAAATTTCTCAGTGGAAAGTACTAATTTATACAGTAATAAAGTATGTAAAGAAAATTAAGTGCCTACTCAGTATAATATCAAAAATTACACTTTGTGAAAGCTTAAACTTCTTTATCTCTGATCTTAGCCTGTCTGTTGAATTTAGATGGAGAATTTGAACAATATATCTCTCACCCTAATATATTCAAAACATAACTGTCTTAGGCTAAGAGCTTAGCCTGAGAAATATGTAATTTAGATTTTGATGCAAAATGACCAAAATGTAATTCTTAATTGTAATGCATGGAAAATTTAAGTATCCTTTTACAAGGAGGAAGGGGGGTACTTTTGCATTTTGCATTAAGAGTATATTATACATAGTGTGACTATTAGAGCAGATATTTACTTCCCTATCCCTCAGACACAGATTATTTTTTGTTCATCCAAGGAACAGTTTGTAATTTATTTAGCCAAGGAAGTTTTATCTTTAGTAGAATAGCTCTCTGTATTTGATAATAGCTGGCACAACATGAAAAGGCTGTGTTTAACTTCAGAGAGTTTACTTACAAGACAAAACTGGGAAAAAAAAATATCCCTACTTCTTGTTAATGATTAAAGAACTTCACTACAGCTTTATCTTGCACTTTAGCAGGGGCATGTAGAGAGGTTTTGGCCTTCGTGGAGCCATGCAGAAGTTGTAGCTCTGAAGGCGGTAGATCAAGGAAAAACATCTATCCTGAAAGTCTTGCATTACTTTGTATCTTCAGAAGGAGGATTTTAGCCTTTCTAATGAGAAGCACCAGTATTTTGAAAGGACAGGAAAACAAAATAACTAATCATTGTGAAATTCAGAAGTGTCTATGAGTTGAAAAGTAAGCCACAGTATTAAGCCTCACATTATTATATACGTAGTTGAGCAAATAACAGTGTATTTATATTCGTAAACACTCTACATTCTAAAGATGACTTTTGCCTTGATTCTGTTATCCTTGTTCTGAAAAGACACTTAACAGAACAGAAGAAAAATATTTTTTTTTATTGTTTAAGGATGAGTTCTGCTATAGATGAAAGTAAAATATTAGGAAAAAAATCTACTCACCCCCTGGAACCTCATCTGTGGTAGTTTTCCCAAAGGAGTATCAATAAAGAAATACAAAACCTTTTAAGCTTCAGCTGTTATAGGCTTGCTAGCCCCTACCATGCTTTTTTTTTTTATAAATGCAATAGCTAAGTTACTGTGAAGTTACTCTATCATTAGCTAGAGCTTTGGTTCAAGAGCTGAGAATCCTTCCATCCTAATGACGATGTATTTTCAAAAACAAGTAACAGGAAAACTAACACATCATATGCAGCAGTCAGAACATACCCTGAGAAAGTAGAGGAAACTAGCTTTGTCCTTGACACGGAGGACAAAGATACAGTGCCTACACTGAAGATCTGATAAGGAAGGTCGAATGATGTTGTTGAGTTGCATCTCCCCACAGAGTCCTTGTTTTTCTTCCAGAGCCATTTTGAAGCCCATCAAGAGGAAGGTATGGTAATCTCTCACATGGCTGTTGCTGGAGTGGGAATCTGGATTGCCTTCACATCTGGATCTACGCTTCGCCTGTTCCACACTGAGACACTGAAGCACCTCCAGGATATTAACATTGCCACGCCTGTTCACAACATGTTGCCAGGTAGCTGAATCACACTGTATAACATTTTTTATTTGTCTTTATCACCGTCATTCTCCAGAGTGTTGTAGATTAGTCCAGAATCAGAAGGTCCGTCTCGGACTTTGACTTTGATAACTGTCTCATGACTATTTGCTTTACTAAATCAGAGTCTGTTGCCTGCCCAGAATAAAAATGTGTGCAGTGAGCTGATTGAGTAGCAGCTCTCCTCCTTAGAGGTTATAAACATAATTACATAGATTAACAGGTGAATTCTTCTTGTTAGTCTTTTTTTTTTTTTATGACTGTGAAGCAGTAGGACAATGCAGTCTGCCATGAAAATGCGTTTGCTTTGCAGAGTTTAGCATTTACTTCTGGAACTTAGTATCAAAGTACATGATGGAGTCAATTTGTCTATGATCCAGACTAAAAAAACACTTGCTTTATTTACATCAGTAGTCCCAGTGAACTCAGCTGAACCATTCACATGCTGCCATTTCGGAGTGTGTTCAGTGTTTTGCATATTGGAGCTTTAATTTCTTGAATTAAAAGGTTAATCTTGTAAGTAAAGATGGAACCAGGGGTTGTTAGGGCAGGGTTTAACAGATCTTTAAATGTTTTAAGACAGAAGCTGTTCAGTCATCCCCAAATCATCAGTGTCACAGGCAGTTCCACTGGCTTGTATTGGTTTTGCGAGTGAGTGGCTAGGACCTCAGCAGCAGCAAGCACATCAGGTGGGAGCAGCGCTAGAAGAGACGGACAGAAAAATGATACTGGCATGGCTGAGCACAGGGTGCCCATTAGGGGACAACCGCTCCTTCTGTCTCTCCCTGCTTATCGACTGCAGTAGACTGAGCTTCTGCAGGTTTTATAGGCAATGTGTGCGCCAGCTTTATTGCTTCGTTTCTAGCAGAAGCCAGTTCTTCCCGTACGGAGATTATATTCTTACAAGAGTTAGATATAAATCTTGCATGAAAAATGTTTCACTTTGTCTGTCTCTGTTGTCTTCTCGTGTGTTCTTTCAGATGGCGTTAGCTTTATTGTAAAGGTCTATTTTAACTTGTGTCCATTTATATCATGTTCTAGAGAGGGTGTTTTTTACATGTGGTGTTTGACTGTAGCTCCAACACTGAACAGCAGCAAATCGCCTGCCTTTTAAATAGGTCATTTGATTGAATTCATCACAATTATGCAAAGAAATCAAGATCAGTTGTAAAAAGAAGATTAACTTTTAATATGTTCTGCTGTTTATAGCAGGGGAAAAAAGGGAAATAGGGCCTCCCTTATACATATTTTCTGCATATAAAAAATCTTTAAAAATTTAGATTTAGTGTTCATTGCCATGGTAATAAAACTGCTGATGTAACTTTTTTTTTTTAAAAAGAGTTGTAGCTAATTATATCTCCTTGGTGTCATTCTTTCTCATTTTAGTTCCTTTTTTTTCCTCAGTGTCTTCTCGAAAAGTACACCAGTGAATGGAAATGGAAATTTATTTCAGGAGTAGAACATTATTACAGCAAATGTTCCAAGGGAGAACCCATTCTAAAAATTAAATGAATTTCAATTATTTAGCAGCAGCTCTTGGGCCTGTTTATGTGATTCCAATAATGCTGCAACAGCAGAGGCTAAAAGACAGAGGAGTAGGAGGTTTACATAATAAAGCAGCAGTAAGGACCTTTTGGAACTAAAAGCAGCCAAAGAATAAATCAAGCTCTGTGTAGTATATTCTGAGATTAAAAAAAGAAAAAAAAAACAAAGTGAAACAGAAAAGGACTGAAAAGCTGCATATTTACAAAATATGTATTTGCCTTTATTGAGGACTTTTAGGATTTTTGGTTTTAAAGGAAACAGCTCTTAGTTTTCTGAAATCCAACAGGCATTTCTTAATAGGCAAAAATAACAGATAAGTAAAAATTCAACTTGTATTGAAATGAGAGGGAAGAAATTGGTGTAAAAGTGTGGCTGTAAGTCTTAGGAAGAGAGATTAAAAAGGCAAGATCTCAATATAACTTCCAAGAAGCTGGACTTCTTTTGCAAAGATTTTAGTAAGAACAACAATATGTGATATTGACCTGACAGGCTACCTGGAGATGTCATCTGTGTCTTCATTTGAAGCAATGTAAATGTGAGGAAAGTCACTCCATGAAGTTAATGAAATTATTTTGTTGTTACAGTAGAAGTAAAAGAAAAATTAACTGTCACTGTCAGGAATGGTTACCGTGAGTTACAGTGCTGTATTTAGAGGATAGCTGTAGTAACTAATTAAGATAGAGGAGTAGGAGGTTCTCAAAACCTTAGTAACCAGTTCTTATAGCATTAGATCTTCCCAATTAGGTAAGTTCTTAGGATAAGATGGCTTTAAATATCACTGCCAGCTCTCCTGGTGTAAAGGATGTGTCTCCTTTGCTTTGAGGAAGACACCCCTGCAGCACAGTGAGGACAGAATCACGGAGGAATGAAGTGTAAGGGAAATGGCACAGGAGGTGATTGTCCTTATGATTTGGCAAAGTTTAGTAATGTAAAAAAATGTAAAAAAGCAGACTGTGTCTGGCAGAATCTGTTACCTCCTGGACGTAACTCTTTAAATCTGTGGCAGTCTACTTATGAAGAGTGGAGCTGGGAGGGTTCTTGCTTTCTGGAATTATGGGAAGCTTGTGCCTAGGAATGCAGGACTGGAAATTAAACTAGATTCATGTAGGCACCCATGGCATAGACATTTAGTCCAGAGTGGTCTGCAGTACCTTTGCTTCATATATCATCAAAAGTACTTCCTAATAATGTGTAACAAGCCTGTGTTCTATAACAAAATGCCAAAAAAGCACAAATGCCATATGAGAAAGGAAGAGAAGGGTTGAGAGGAAGAGCATCATCATTGCTATAGGTCCAGGTAACTATTTATTTTGCTATCTAGTAAACCACAGTACAGCTGCATTGAGCTAAGTGGCCCAAGCAGAGCTCTGTTAGCTGAACAGAGGGCATACTGAGCAGCAGGGGAAAAAAAAAAATCTATTAACATTTGAAGACAAATGTACACACTTCACTAGAGCAATGTACTTCATTTGTAGAGCAAGTTTATGCTTCGTGTTTGTGATCTGTCGTTGAAATCTCAACAAAGGCAGCTTTTCACCAGTGTTTATCAAAGCTCACACACACAAAAAAATACTGTACATGAGGAGACAGTCCACTTGTTTTTTCATAGTCACATTCAATATTTCATTATTCAAGAACATCCTTAAACATGTTTTTCCTTTCAGCTCTAAAAGAGTTTGTCCTTTTAAAGAGGTTACTATGACCTTGATAGATGCAATTTCATTGCTCATGTGGATGATGACAGGTTACCTGTTTAACAAAGAGATGTTTTCTGCTTAAGTTGCTGTATTCTGTTTGTATCTATATATCCTCTAATGGCATGTGTGTTTCCTGGAAACAGATGAGAAAAGCAAAGAAAAAAAAAGTATCATTTCCCCTCTATGGAAAACAAACCATACTTTGACGCTTGCAGCTTGCTTTTGTTGCCACCCCACCAGGTTCCAGACCATAAAATGCAGTTGTTTTATGATTTTACTGCTGGGAAATGGTAAAAAGGTTGGTGAAAATTTTAGGTCAGCCCAGTAGATCTGTACAGTGGGCTTATTTTTTATATAGTAAGAGCAGCATGATCATGTAAGAGGATATGCACCAGTACACCCTTGTACCTACCCAGGTTTGACTTCAGAAGATCTCTGTGGGAACACATGAGGATTTACCTGGGTCTGGTGGTGGTTGTAACTGAGACCTGAGAAAGGTGAACATAGAGCAGAACAGGGGCAGTAAAACCATTTGTTCGTGTATAAGCTTAATTGTTGGCTTCAGTTCTTCATCGTTTGCCCTTCTTAACTTGTTCATTTTTGTGCTTTACTGCATAATGCATTCTGGAGAATTGGGTTTACCTTTTTTTTTTCCCCTCTGAATTTAAAATATATCAAAATAAAAAGTCACGAAATAACAAAGAAAAGTATGACTGCAAACCTTGGCTAGCAGATAATAAATTCATATTTTAAGTTAATATTGTAATTGAGTTTTTTAATCTATATATCATTTTTTGAGTTATGTGCTATTTCAAAGTATATTTTCAGATGCAGATGTTTCCTGCTTTTCCAAGATTTCAAAGCAAGCGGTTTTCCTTTTGACCTCACTATATATAGATGGTTCATGCTTAAGGTTGTACTCAGTATTTAAGAGTCTAAGTTGCTGACTGATAATTTGCTGTTTTCACCTATGGAAATAGTAATGTATTTTACCAGTTTTCACTGGTAAAAATTACTGGTTAGAAGTTGCTTCAGGGTTGGAGAATGAAATCATGCATATTATTTTACATTTTAAATTCTTAAAAAAGCATTAAAGAGCTTTTGTTTAAAAATGTGAGCATCTTCTGCAAGGGGTTTGAGAGGCAAAAGTACAATTGGAGTTTTTGATAATTTTAAAAGTTTTAAAATTGTACTTGTGTATTTATGCTTGGCCTTTGTAAAACAAGCTTTAGGTGAAATGGAGTGAGGTTAAGCTAACCTGCAGTTACCTTGCACTTGCTGTGGTGCCAGTTGTGGGAGAGGACTCGCATGTCAGACTTAAGCAAGCCTGAGCTCTAAATCACAGAATTCAAATACTGATTTTTGAAAACTCCAATACACAGAGGTGTTTGGGCATCACCCTTTGAACTTCTTTTGTGCTGAAGGAGTGCCTTTGTGTGCTTTGTTTTGGAAATGAAATTAATCCCATTAATATCTCAAAAAAAACCCCAAAACAAAACAAAAAACCCACACCAAAAAAGCAAACTCCACCCTTCAGAAGGCTTGTAATTTATCAGTAGGCATACACCATCCATGCTTATCTAGCTGAAGAAGGATGATGCAGTCCTATGAGCATAAATGCCTACAGTTTATGGAAAACACCACAGGTGTATCTGAAGGTCTGCACGAGTAGGTGGAGTCTCTTCAACTTACTCACGCTTGTTATACCTGCCGAGGGTGACCTAATCATCGTGCCTTTAGGGTATTTTAGAATGTGGTTTTGGGCAGACAGAACTGGCATTCCACATCTGGCCATGCAGCCTATGTGGCCTTTTACAACACACCATTGCTGCGTTAATACTTTGGTTTTGTAAAGTTCTATGAGGAAAGACTTGAATTGTGGTCTGCCTCCTGCTTTCCAGTTGAGTGCTTTGGGCTACAGTCAAGCTGCTCCCTTCCTGCTTCCCCCTGGGCCTGTGATTCATATGTTCTTGGATGTGAATTGGCTCAGCTTCAAGGGATGAGATGGAAAATGCATTCATTTGTGATCCACCATAATTAAGGTCCTCTTCCAAAATGTGGAACTTGCAGGTTCATCCAAGTTATATCAGGCATGGAATCCAAATTCCCTACTTACTGATGAAGTGATTAACAACTTAAGAGGTACGATGAGGATAGGAATGACTGCTCTCTTGCATGTAAGGTTAATCATAAATCCAAGAACATGTAGGTTTTGAACCTGGAGGGTTCCAGCAGAGTTTAAATACTTCTCCGCATAAACTTAGGCTGTGGCAGAAGGTTGGGCAGGCAGTAGTTTCCATTCTGAAACTTGTCAAGGCCATTTTGAAAAATCCATCTAAACTGAATCAAACACATTTAATAAGCATTGTAAGCAAAAATGACTTCATTTTCATTAGTAAAATAGCAATCCCATAAATAATATGTTGTAGAAAATCATAGAATCATAGAATAATTTTGATTGGAAATTACTCCAGAGGTCATCTTGTCCACCCTTCTTGAAGCAGGCCTGATTGGATCTGGTTGATCGAGGACTTGTCCAGCCAAAATCTTAATATCTTTGAGTAGAGTGGAGATTCCACAACCTCTCTGAGCAACCCGTTGCAGTGTTTGACCACCCTTATGATGAAGAAACTTTTTTCTACTTACAATCCAAATTTCCCATGTTCCAAATTTGATCTGTTGTGTCTTATCCTATCACTGTGCACATCTGAATAGAGTCTGACTGTCTTCCGTGCAGCCTCCCCTCAGATAGGTGCAGACAGTGCTTCTTTTAACCTCTCTTTGTACCCCATGTGCTCCAGTCTCCTGATGATCTTGGTTGTCTTCTATTGGACTTATTCCAATATGCCAATGCCATTCTTGTATGGGAGGACCCAAACTCAAACAGGGACGCCACACTTCTGATACAGTTTCACAGAATAAAAACTAGAAGAAAAAAGTAATCGTGAACAGGTTTCAGTCTTGAGTATAGTTACAGCAATGTATTATTGAGTATTGTGAAGTGAAATGCCTTTCAATTTTATTATTGGGATATGGAAATGTAGTCTATTTGTAAAAGCATATGTGTAAAGATAATCCATGTCTACTTTTGGATACTGTGGTTTAGAGATTTAGAACAGAAAGTTTCAGAAGTTTAATAGTATTTAAATTGCCATGTATGTAAAGTCTAATACCATGATCCTGCAAAATATTTGCCTTTGCGATGAGTGCTTTGCTGAATGAGGTGGTACGGCTGATTGTGTTTGCCTGAAGTTACTTTGACCTAGGCAAAGATCATCACTCTGCAGTAACGGAGCACTTTCCTAAACTTTGCAGGGCAGCAGCGTGTCTCTGTGACCAGCCTCCTGGTGTGCCATGGTTTATTGCTGGTTGGAACAAACCTGGGTATAATAGTAGCATTGCCGGTGCCACGCTTGCAGGGGATTCCCAAAGTGACTGGTGAGTGAAATTTCCCAAACGGATCGAGTACAATTGTTTTATACTGAACATTTCATTTCTTTTCTGTCAGTAGTTTAAGTGAATCTGCCAAATTATTTGTATTGTTTAGTTATGTACCAGAGCTTTGTGATGAAATTAGATTTGTTGTTCTTCCTGAGCTAGATACTCATCTAGTTTTGTCTCAGTTGTTTGAACCGGGACAGCTGTTTTTCTTTGTGGCGTAAGAATAGGATAGGCGTTAATCCTATCAGAGTGCAGTCAAATATATGGGGATGAGAAGAGAATGCAGATAATCTTTGTTCCAGATTCGGGGATGCATTAGGTTTAGAGACATAGGTACTGAAAATTTAGTATTGTGTCTGTCTGGTTATTCAGTCAGTTGTTTTTGTGCCCTTTCTCCCCGAAACAGGAGACTTGGAATATATGAGAGTATATATTTCATTTTTTTGACAATGATCAAGATTTTTGCATTTTGGAGAGATGTATTTATTGAGTTACTTGCATATTACCCCATTTGAAACACAAACACATGAATGCTGCTGTATCACTTTGCAAATGTTTAATCTCCTAGCAGAAGCAAGATTTTAAAAGCGTGTTTTATGGGGGCTTTGTCGTGCTACGTTTTGGGTTCAGAATTCTGCTCGAGCTTCTGCACTGTGGAGGGAAGCTGGCAGATTTTATGAGGCAAGCTGTTTGCAACTTCCTTTGGGGGGAAAAAAAGCTTATGTAACTTTGCAAAATGAAAATGAAATCCTCTGAGTTCAGCAAAATACGCAGCAATAATCCTGTATGACACAGGATAAATGCTTCTTAAAAACACGGAACCTGTGTTAGGTGAAAATAAATGCAATACAAGAAAATGCACAGTTGCTAAATCAAAAAAATACCTCATTTTATTCTTCCATTTTCTGTTTTGGTTATTGTGGTTTATGTCATCTGTATTTTCTTGCACTTATTTTGGGTCAAGATTTGTCAGATTTCACAGATCTAGCACCATTACGTTTAGAGATCTATTTTTATAGTATTTGATACCATATTTAGAATTTGAAATGAAAAATTGTGACTTTTTCCAGTTGTGCTTCCAATAGTGATAATTCATCTTTATATCATTGCACTTTCTGTAAAAGCAGAATATGTTTTATTACAACCCTTGATAGCCTAGCTTTTTTACATATTGTAGCTGATTTTGTAGAATCCTCTTTTTTTTTTTCTCTTTTTTGCAGTAAAAGCCACATACACTGATATTGTTATAGTTCTGAATTTGGCTGTATGCAATTTGTTTTTCATACAATCTAATGATTTGCACAGTGTAAACCTTCCTTGTACTGCCGACATCCCACTGTTTAAATACTTTTTAAAAAGGAAAAAAATAATAACTGTTCAGTCATTTCCTTACGAACCTGCCTGTGGTTACTAGACAACCATTCAGAAGGATGAGTTTTAGTTCCTGCTGTATAGCGTGGAGGGGTGTGTTACAATAAAACATATGTTCTTAATGCTATTCTGCAGAGGTACAGGGGTACAACAGAATTAATTGAAAACTTCATATTTTGTTTGTGGATTACTGGGGAAAACTCACATTTGTGTCGATGCCAACAAAAAGAAGTTAGCAGTGTTTCTGTACTCATGCTGTTGTGAGAACACAGCACAGAAGTAAGCTAGCCAAAATTCATAATGCCATGTTTCAGCTGGTTTATTAATACAGCCCTAAACCACTTGTGGAACAATAGATTATTTTTTTGCACATTTTTTCTGTAAATTGTGTACATACAAGGTGAAAGACAGACTGGATGCATATAATAGGGTTTTAAGAGTTATGCTTTTCTGAGCAAATTTCATGAACTAATTATAGTGGAACACTGTGGTAAAATAAATAATGTTCTTTAATTGTCTTTTTCTTTTGGCTCCAGGAAGAGGAATGGTGTCGTATCATGCACACAATGGCCCAGTCAAGTTTCTTGTAATGGCAACATCTATAAACAAGAAGAACAAAAACAAATTGAGGAACAGCCTGCCTCCTGGCTCAGAACCTAAAGACGACGACCAAAAGAACGTTCTACACAATGAAAGACCGGGCTCTTCCCTTAGCAACACCCATGACACCGCAATTTGGCTGGGGGGGTCAGTAGGATCCATTGCACAAAAAAGTGACTTGTCGTCATCTTCTGGATCCCTTACTTTGTCACACGGATCGAGTTCCCTAGAGCATAGGCCAGAGGACAGTAACATTTATGAGCTTTTGAAGGACCAGAATATCTCAGTAAAAAGTAAAAGACAGAGATCCAAGAAAATGAAAGCAAGTTCAGTATTACTCATTTCTGGTGGCCAAGGACACAGAAGAGTGAACAAGAAGACCAAGCAGCAGCGACAAGATGAACTAGTGTCTTCAGTGATGGTCTGGCAAATCCCACTATTAAATATCTAACTGAACTAAATCCCTAGATACTTTCTGCTATTAAAAAAGAAAAAAAAAAAGTCTGATATCCTTTTACAGCAAATGTCAGTTTAGGACCCAAATGGATAGACTTTATACACCTGGGAGCAATTTCACTAGGCTTTGGTCACAGGAGTAAGGGTTGCAAGACAGAGTCTTAGAACAAAAAGGACCTGTTAGACACTTTTAAATGGGTTTAGAATCTTACCTTATTTATATTCACATTTATAAATATCACAATTATATTCTATAGCACTTAGGGAAGGCAAGGAACACATGCCATGTCTCATGCTGATTTTTGCTTATGTAAATCAGCTGTTGTTTCTTTTTTTCCAAAGTGACATATTGCATGGACTGTAGATTTTAACAAATTAGCAAATATTTTTAAACAATAGTCTAATGCAAGCTAATATTAATTTGATAATTACTATAATAGTTTGTGACATCATTCCACAAGCCAGAGTTTGGTCTGGACAAAAGCAGTTATATTAATTGACTGGTATTTGTTTAATTCAACATAGCAAATAGATTTTTATTTTATTATTATTTCTAATGCTCAGTATTACTAAAAATGTTGCAGTACAAAAAGTACGTTAATTTTCTTGGTAAGTGCAATGTGTCTGTGACTCGCCTTCATCATACAGAGAAAGCTGTAAGGATGCTCTGGCTTAGGGCAAATAGAAAATACAGATGCAGGACAGCTGTGCGTTGCAGTGCTGCTATCGCATTCTCCCCCTGGCAACTCAGGATCAAAGCCTGGCATGGACTGTGCCATTTTTAAGGTGGCATGCACGTCCAGTAAATTAATAATGAAATTATTAACTAAATCATTAATTGGGGAGAAATATACTAATATTGGAATATCCATAGGAAGTACAGGTAACCACTGTGGATATAGATCATACATCAGTTGATTTGTGCTGTGTCCTCAGGCAAACTCCTATCAACGTCACAGCGCAACAGCAACAGCGGAGATATGGTCACATCAGAGTGGTGGTCACCTCTTTTCAGCCAGACTTTTGGCAAAGCATGGTCTTGTAAATGGATACTGTGAAAATAGTGTGCACAGCTTCATTCACCCAGTCAGGCATGCGGTTGCTGGGGTGGTGTAAGAGGCCTGAATTCTAAATAGAGACCTAATTGTCGTTTCTTAATGATGTACTTCCAAAGGAAACTTGGAATTTGGGATTCCTACTAAAATTGCTTTTTGTGCTAGTCTCTGCACATGTGAAATATAAGACAAAGCCTTCAGCTCAGAAAGACATTGCGAAAAATGGTGATGAGACATGTCCTTCAGTCAAAATATGTTTAATACAGAAAACATGTTGAATGGAGTCACTGGGAACATCCTTGTCCCTTGTCAATAGACTGAAAGATGCAGAGAAATTAGGACGGTTAAATTTCAGTTGAGTATGTTAAGAACTCTAATACTGTCCATCAGTTCAGTAAAATGCAAATTAAATATATCTGAAGCAGAACATTTGTCAGATGTATGCATTGACTAGAATCAAGTAAAACTTTTGGCTACTTTGGTGCTGTTATTATCCCAGTAAGGGGGTGGTTTGCCCTGAAATTATTTCAGCTACTTCTAATACAAACTCCTTGATTCCACCATGTTTTGTTTCAATCTTCCTAGTTTAAATCAACATCAACCATAATTACAGTGTTTCCCAGCACATGACATTTCAAGGTAAACAGCAGTAGAGACTGAATTATTTTGTTCGATGTAAGATAAAGCCTGTATTTGTGCTTGGGTTTGCCCTGGACAGACATTTCAGTCTGTCTGCTCTAAGAAGCAAACCTCTGTCAGGGTGACCCCAAAATTAGTGTGTGGGCTGACTGACCAAGTTTGACAGAGCACCGAGGTAACATCAGGTCTTCCCTGCCACCTGCCACCAAGTACATGGGACAGAAGGAATGCCAGTGCAGTCAGTCTTTGCCTGCTAAGCGGCACCAAAATAGGCATTTCAGAAATGCTACAATAGCACGGACTTCAGTGAGTCACGAAGGACACTTGTCACAGATGGGCTTGTAGGCTTGGGGTCTTCGTTGCTGTTCTGTGCTTTTATTCTGTGTCTTTCGCTGTGTATCTTGCAACTTTAGTTGGGTGTTGTCAGCATTGGCATGGGCTTAGTGTTGGCATGAGTCCTGGTGCAAAAAAAAAAAAAAAAAAAAAGCAGAGTGCCTCTAAGCCAGACATTTTCCCAGACTTTTCCTCTTCTCCCTGGCCTGCTGCCTGGGCTTGCCTTGCCTGGCCTGAGGGACCAAGGCCAGTTGCATTTTCTACCCTCTTCCATAGCTATGGCCCTGGGAGCTGCTCTTTGCCCACTGTGTGGAAGTACTACATTGTACAGTTTAATGTATGTATATTGAAAAACAAGTTAAAAGATTCTTCTGTGTATAAAGCATATATAACCTAGTATCCCTTTGCTACACTGCAGTAAAAAGACCACAGGTTTTATTCTGCGTGCTCCTTGGGTGTGGGATTCCACATCTGTGCCCTCAGGACTGGAGGATCACGTCCATTCTTGTGGATTTTTATCACTAGGAGCAGTAAGCAGAGTCAACTGGAAATCCATGCATGGCCATATTGCAGGATCTGCTAGCAGTAATGCATGAGAGTTTTGAAGTGAAAGTCTATCTTTCAGCTGAAACAAGACGGTAGAAACAAAGTACAAATCTGCTCTTCTGAAAGTACATCGGAGTTTTGCCAGTGACTTCAGTAAGAACAGAACTGGGTCCCTCATTTACATCATACTATTTTGAAAATACGTATCTATTTATCTTACTAAGCTGTAAAGCAAAAGAGAAGCTGTATGTCTGTCTTTAGAAATACACGTTGTCATGAACTAGGCTTTTAGTAGCTAACTGAGCACAGGATGCAACGTTCGCTTTCTGATACGCAGCTAACTGGCATTGCCTTACTATGAAAATGGGCAGGAACCAAAGTTTCTCTTACAGCTGGCAAATAGTCTTTATAGCTGTTGTAGACTCTGCTGCTAGGTAAGTTGGATTTTGCTTTCTGATACTGCTTTTCCAGATTAATAGAAGTTAACAGAAAATGTTATGAAAAGAGGGGAGCAAGTGTAACCACTATGATATATTCTATGTATGTTTTCTAACACATAGTAGTGCCTTTTATAACAAGCTGTAAAACTTGTGTATTTATGTGCAAAGTATAAGCTGAGAAGAATGTTTAATAAAAAATGTGATAAAAATTAACTTCAGAAGTACACTTCTTGGTTTGTCATTTTATCTAGAAGGCTAGAATTTGTGGCATGCATTAATGAGTAATATGTATGCATTAATGGACTCATGAAAGGGAAAATAGGGTATGTGATTAGGATAACAAAGATGTATATTTTTTTAGTTTTGTAGTTTCTACAATTTAAACACCGGCAAATGCAATTTCTGAAAATGATACAGTCTCTTAGTCTCTTACAATAAGTTTGACCCCTGTATCAATGGACCCAAACAGTGTGTAAGCAGTAAAATTTCTACCAAGCTGTCTACACGGAGCATGCGTCAGCACTTGGGCAGCATGCATGATGCATAAAAATGAGAAGCATTAATATTAAAAATGAGTACCGCAGAGCAGAAGTGTTAACAGAGGAAATTAATTTTCAGTTGCTAACTGGCAATTCATTCTAATTAATCTGCCCTAAAGGATATATACAGAATCTCATGATTGTGTTTAAATTGTGAGACTTGTATTCATCAGACTCAGCAATAGCCTGTATGTGTGTACCTGCACTATTATACATAAACAAGAAGAGTTAGTGGGAGCTGGTTTGTTGCTAGTAAAACCTGCCTTTTTGGTCCTGTTTTTATACCTCATCTCATTAATACATGGTTCTGAAAAACATCAAAATGAGTGCAGGATACTGTACATTCACACACCCAAAGACAGATTCTGTCCCAGTGGGAATTTACAACTCGTTATTTATGAACAGGAGGCTGAGGAGCAAAAATTGCATCCTGCCCCTTTGAGAGGACTGAATATTGGGAAGGGTTTCCTCAACTGTGGTTCGGTGCTTAAACTTCACTGTTCCTCTCTTATGTCCTGTTTAATTTTCTGACCACATAAAGACAAGTTAGTTTTTGTGAAATGCATTTGGGGGTGAGAAAATTATGTGGTTTAAAAGGTGCAGCTATAATGGAGGGTTCTCTAAGAGTTAATCTGTGTCGCAACGAGTGATACCATGGAGTTGATACAGTATTTTTAGATTGCTTTACATATCTTCATAGTAATAATACTTCACATAATAATAGTCCTGTTAAGAAGGCAGATTAATATCAGCGGTAGCTAGGAAGAAACGGAGTTGAAAAGTGTTTCCCTGACTTGAAGCCACACGATGAGCCTGTAAAAGCACACAGATTACAGCCATTGCTGCTTTCAAAGCCCATGATTAGCCCTTTAAACTGCCGCCTCCTTGCAGGCGTGCTCTCCCTGGGGCTGTTGAAACCCTCTGCACTAGGAAACCGGCCAGGACCAGGGTGACAACTTGAGCGCTGCCCCGTGATGGCAGTTCTGGATTGAGCCTGGCCTGGGCTGCGCCCATCACACCTAGCAGTCTAGAACTTGAGACCAGTCTCTTGCAGTCAGGAGACAGCAAATATGTTCTAGCGTAGACTGGGCACCTACCACACAGATACCAGTGGTTGGTATGAGGAGACTCGGTGTTAGTTTGTGATGGTTCGTCAGCTGCTTGCACCACAGCACAGCTCAAGATTCTGGTTTGCTTCCTTCACCCTTTCCGGTGTACAGGTTTTATAGCTATACATTGAATCTACATCCCACTTTCCTCGCACGTGCAGTGTGCGTGCTGCTAGATCTACCTGCTATTTGATTGGAGAAATCTACCTCATGATTTTCAGAATTAGTTGCTGCTTCCTCATACTTGTGCTTACTTGATCATAGCATTTTCCTTAAAGGCATGCCCAGCTACCAAACTGCCAGAAACACTTTTCACCTCCTAAGACAAAGAATCAAAATAGCAATGCTGAAACGGCTTCAGATGAAAGGATCTGAAAATTTCCTAGACAAATGAAGATTTACGGTGTGACTCTGTTTGAAATGCAACAATGTCAACAACGTATGACCGAAAGCACTTTGAGTGCTTTGGCCAAGCTCCATAAACCGTGCTATACAGGCAGTTAGTCTTTCACAGTATGACCTTCAAAGATGTTCAAAGGGAATGTTTTTTCCTCCAGCAAAACAGGCCTTGACAGCAGAACTGCAAGTTCTCCTGTTGTGCGTATTGTTACACTCCAGGGATAATCGCAATTACCATTAACCTGTGTCCCAACCTGGAAGATGAGGCAGAACACCTAGGATTAAAATGACACACCTTGGGGGACATGAAGTTGTTGTAAGAATTCACTGGAAATCCGATTTAAGGAGTATTTCGACATCAAAAGATTCAGGTAGGTAACGAGAAAGGTTTAAAATTCAAGAAACCAGATGCAGCTTAGCTACAAAGTTAATGAATTTTCATTTTTGCTTTCCATTATTCCGCATTGGAGAGAGATTCTATGGGTTTCACCCTGAGCATCAGGGCTGCCTCAATGTTGGCACAAAAAATGTATTAACTCACGCCTTTCAAAGGAAATTGTAGCAGTTGTTTCCTGTGGGCTTTTCTGGTTCATTCTTTGTGCATTTCAAGTTGCAGAACATGCCTGTCAGGCTACACTTAATGCTTTTTTTAATGTTCCCTGTCTAAAGAGACTTTTTTTCTGGAGGGTTGGGTGGCACAGACGGCGTGTGTTAATGAGGAGGATTACCTCTAGTTCAGCCAAGATTTGTAAGTGCAACAACTTTTCTGCAGTGTTGCTCAGAGCAGTCTGTGATGCTCTTAATCCCGATGACAAGCAACTGACACCGTCAGTTAACTTAAGCCGCCTTGACACTGCTGAACTCGAGAGCACTTCAAACGTTCCTGACACGCATCCTGAGGCTGCGTCAGGTGGGCTCCACGTGCCGGTCCCTGCACGTACCCTGCTGCCTAGGCAAGCAAAGCTGGTTATAGCCTATACCTATATGTGATGATGTTTCACTGATACACCAGTGTTTGGGGAGAAACGTACTGATCACGGGTATTTTGCTCACAAACCAAACGGCCGTAGTCAGACACGTGTTGAAGAGACAAGTGGTGGACAATCCATGGCTGATGATGACTGGGAAGAAATGTTGACTGGACAATGTCAGAGCACTGTAAGGAGCAAGGGTAGGCTTTCCTTCTCTTTTTCAAATTCTTTGGCTCTTTATTATCTTTTTAGTGAATTAGGTGATGATGTGCACATTTTTGTCAATTGTTCATCTAAGTAAATGCTGTGTGTTCCCTATCTTCTAACCTTATGAAATGCTTTCAACTTCATTAAAAGCTGTTCTACCTGTTCAGAGCATTGTTTTGGGTGATAAAAGTGCACTAATACAGTCTCTTTTGTTATGCTGTTTGTTTGCGGTTTTTCCCTTAAATATCAGTCTGTCTCTGGTGCATAGAAGTATGCAACCCAACAGTGAAGAAATCTTTATGATCTATTTTTCGTTATGACTACTAGCATGCTACAAGCTGATAACCGTCCCAATGCAACCAGCTCTTTTCTTTCAGTTCTACCATTTGGGTGTATTACAGGGATGCGTGAAAACTAAAATGCAAAGGCAGATCAGCTTGGGTCAGCATCAGACGTATCCAACATACCCTTTGTAACGTGCCTACAGCATATGTGGGGTTTGTATTGCAAATATACAAAATGTATTTTAGGCATCTTTGGCTGCTCAGCAGAAATACAATAAGCTGTTTGTATGTGCCAGCAAAACCAGTCCTTGAGGCTGTTGTGTTATAATACCAAGAAGCCTTTCACACTGGAGTCTTTAGCTGTCAAACACAGGATGAGCAAAAGCAGTCAGGTTTTCTTTTCTGTTTGTTTTGGTTTGGTTTTTGTTCACATTTTGGCTTCTGGCCATGAAGCAGATTTCTGGGTACTGCAGGGACCACCGACATCAGCTACTACTGCCATGTATCTGATACCCCGGTATGCACAGGAGGAATACTACCGAGTTTCACCTATGCCAGTTCCAGAATTTTGATGCTGCAACGTTTATTTTTCCAAGACATCCTTGCACCAATCTAAAGCACAAAAGAATAGCCTACTGACAGCTTTGCATCCGTGTACGCACTGGTAGCAAGTCCAGACAGCGTAGGCATACCAATCCTACCCACTGTGCTGGACATACGCCCACAATATAATGGACTCAGTGAGTGAAGGCTGCACAACCCACCTAATTAGCTGGGTAAATAATTGTGCATGGCCCCGTGCTCAGCTCCGTGCTGCCATGGGCACACTACCTGCGGGATTCTACCTTGTTCACGTGTAAAAGCTAGCCTGCGTACGCCTGCGTGAGCCACACTCTGAGCCCCTTATCTAGGAAAGTTTAAAGTCTTTTGGTCCATAGGATATGGATTGAGTATTTCATCTGGGTGAAGTCATGATTTTGTTAAATGATTCCTAACCTCCTTAAATGAGAAATTCTGTAGCTTCACTGGCCAAGAATCAAACCCCCTGAGACTGGGCTGATTAATTTTTTGCGTGATCTGCTGGCTAATTTTAGTGAGGAACAGTGCATTTGCTCCGGCTACCAGGGCAGTCCCGTCCTGCACGGCAGCCTCAGAGCTGGGAATTGCAGCAGTGCAGCTGCTACTGCAGCCGGTGGCAGAACGATAAGAAATGCAGCACCTCTCTCAGGAAGAGCAGGGCCCTGGGAAGCTCTGAGCAGGTGTACATCTCTGTGGATCTGACGCCATTTGATGACCCGATCATGACAATGGCATTCAGCTCTATTGCCCATTTCTGCATTAGAGACATCACAGTCTGACATATTATAGGAAGAAGATATTGAAAATCTTTTGGTTTGCCTGATATGGGTTAAACAGAAGGGATGCCTATTTTGAGTCCAAGTGTAGGTATATAAGATGAAGAAACCTTCCTCTTCCTATTTCTCCATATGGATATTTTTTATTTTGTTTTAACCAGGGAAACATCTGATAAAATTCTTCTGTTGAAAACTCATTCCCTTTTTATTATTATTGAGCACTATTGCTGGTAGGTGAGACACAGAGAGGAGGGGATGTATGTCCAGGAGGAAATCTGCTGTATGTGACCAAGCAGGAACTAGCTAAGGTTTCTGGGACAGCGCAGAGCAAACACCTCGCTCGTCCCTTTCTGTCTTTACCCACCTCACTCTGCTCACCACTCTACCCTTGCTGCTCCAGGCTAACTGCCCCTTGCAGAACAAGGTAATCTCAGCAACTCCTGATGGCCAGCAGCAGCAGTTGCAAGCTATCGGTCCCCTGAGCACTTGTTGGCTGGGCTACAGGAATGCATGACAGGCACCAAATGATGTATCATCTGAGCTGTGCGATACCCAATTTCTTTAGGACAGGGCCTTCTCTACACTGGGATAGTGATTCATCTCATGTAATTTAGGTGTTTAAAAATTAATTGTTTACAGCTGTACCAGTCTGACTTTACAGCTAATGGAGAGAAACAAGCGATACCAAAAGATGATTCAGCCCATCCTAAGATAAGATGCCTAAGATAGGTGAGAAAAATTGCCCTCCAGACATGGTTATTCCTGTACATTAATTATAAATGGAGCCTGAGGGAACTCAAGCTAAGTAAGGAAATCAAACAACTAGAACTGAGATGATTTCTACAGTGGGTGTCCCAATTTTCAGCATCATCTCCAGTTCTACTAAAATCTGAAAGGCTAGTCAATGAGCAGTCAACTTCTCCGTGGGAAGTTTCCCAGCCTGTGATTTGCAGAGCAGCAGTACCTTGCAAAAGTTGTGCTAAGAGGTCAGCAAATCTCCTTTATATCTGTTTTCACTTAAAGTTTTGATGTCAAAGGTGCACGGGGGACCAGAAACTAACTTGGAGGGAAGATGGTAGACTGAGCCTCACAAAGTTAGGGAATCACTGCCCAAAGCTAAACTTTCAAAAAACAGAACAGAGGTTGGTTTACCCAATCTGCTTCTGGCAATGTTCACGTGAGGGCAGAGGATGAAGTCTGCAAAAGCCAAGTGCCACCTGACTTCTCAGGGTACGACCCCTGAGGAGCTGGGATTTTATATAGGTCTTCTGCTGGCTCCAGCCACAGGGGCAAGTATGGCCCATAAGCACACAATATGCTGCTTCCCACCTACCACTGATTTTCAATCGTCTCCAGAAACCGTAGCTCAGACACCTCTGTGTACACATAGACTGGGATGTGATGTGGCAGTTAAACTTGAAGAGGAGCTGAGCAAACCCAGTAGTGCTTAAAATCTTCATATAGTCAGAAAGCACGAGCCGGAATGATCTCAGATATGATACTGTTGGCACAGCCACATAACTCTCACCAGTGTGAACACAAGTCAGGTACCTCAAGGGGAGATGATTTTCCGCATAGGAATAGAATAATGAGGATTTTAAAAGTGAAAATGATTTCCCAGACTTGTATCACTTGTCTAATTTCAGTGTCATCTTGAAATATACAATATTTAAAGTAACACGAAACAGCAGGAAGATTAGTTCCTGATGTTGGGAGCGAAGTTATTTCTGGCAGGATTTAATGGATCTGCTGTATCACATGGAAACTTCTTCCAGCTAGCGAGGAATAAAACCGCATACAGAAACTAACAGTCCAGTCATGTAATGGACCCAAATCAGGGGACAGTGGGAAATTCGCAATTATGCCAAAGCCACGTGCTGTGGTTACCAATTATTCAAGACCCCCGTGACACTCTGTGATTGTTACTTATTTATCGTATGGCACCAAAAAGCATGCTGGCCTCTCTCAGCAGAGATGAGACATGACCTCAGCTTGAAAACCAGCCCTCTGGTTAAGCACTGCACTTAAGTAAGTGCACAACACGAGCAGAGCCAAGGGTTTCAAGTGGTTACACTTACCCAGCACTGCATGCAAGCACTTTCATGTATTAAGGGCTAACTCAACATGTAAGAGCTTTAGCAAAACCGAAGTCAATACATAGGAGCAATGGGACAAAATTAACAAGAAGACACTCAACCACGCTTAACCGTTACCACCATGAAACTGGAAGAACATACAGCTGCAATGGTTACACTGCCAGCATGGAAGAAATGAATCCTCGGGTTAATTGGAGAGAGGAGACAAGTAGCTTTGCAAGTCTGCTCAGGAGTGTCTCCCAGGGCCAGGAGCCACTTGCTGGGTGGCTGCAGGAGAACCAGTCTGGCAGCACCCTGGAGCCAGTGGAAAGAGGGGAAAAGAGAAAAGCTGCGGATGAATAGTGTTTTGAGACAGCAGTATCATAGGAGAGCTATATGTTGCAACGGCATTATGATATATCTTGGCATCAGCAATGGTTTAGAAAGGCTTAGATAGTGTGGTGTCAGTGTCTGCAGTCTTGGCAGGAGTCAGGTCGCAGCCTGCCGTGGGATGTGAGCTGGGTAAGTACTGCATTAGGAGTAGACCCAAGCAGTAACTAATGTAAGACGAGGGTTTTTTTCAAGAAACTGGGAAATGGGTCTGATTTGAGGAATACTGATGAGAGTCTCAGCTTTAAGGAGTGAGATAAAATAGGACCTAGACCAAACTGCAGTCAAACAGAAACCGCCTGGCCTCCACTCCATTGTTTCTCCGTGGGCAGAAACCCAAATAACCCACAGGCTCCGGCTGGATACCCTCCGCGTCGCTACCCGCAGCGACCACGGCCGGTGCCGCAGAGTGCCCCGGCCGAGGCGGAGGACAGCCCGCGGTCAGTCAGGACTCCGGTCAGGCCGCCGTGTCTACCAAGCCAGGGACAGCTGCAGCAAACCCCATCAGCCCTGCCTCACGCAGGGGAGCGGCGCCTCCGCCCCGGTTACCTCAGGGGTGGCTCTCCCCACCCCGCCAGGAGGTGAGGACCCGCCGTTTCCCCGCCCGGCGGGTTATCTCCTCAGCGCGGGCAGGTGGGGCCGTTCCGCCGCCTCCCCCGCCCGGCCCGCCTCGCTCGAACGGGGGAGCGCGGACACCCGGCCCGGAGCGGTATCACCGCTTCCCGCCTCAGCAGCTGCCCCTCACCGGGAGCTGCCGCGAGCAACAGGTCTGTGCCCCCTCTTCCCTCCCTCCCTCTGTGCGTGTGTGTGTGAGTGAGCGAGCGAGCGTGTGAGTGTGTCAGGCGAACAAAGGGGCTGAGAGCGGCCCCGCGCCCCTTCCACACAGCGGCCGCCCGGCCCCCTTCGCCAGCCCGGCCCCTGCGCTTCAGCCATTTGCGTCGCCTGGCATCGCACCGCCGCTCTCCCCCGCCCTCCCTGCTTCTCCTTCCCGGCTTCCCCCCGCCGGCTCCCGCTCCGGTGGGCAAGGCGGCGGAGCCGCTGTGCTGCCGGCAGCGAGGCGGGGCGGAGGGAGCTTCACCAGAGCCATTCGCGGTTCGCCGGCCGTCGCCGAAAGGTAAGTCCCTATGGCAGACCTGTCTGGAGGAGAGCAGAGAGGCAACGCGGCGGCGGGCCGGGAGGCGGGGGGGGGTGGGTGGGTGTGTGGGTGTGTGTGTGGGTGTGTGTGTGGGTGTGTGTGTGTGTGTGTGTGTGTGTCGGGCACCTCTCGGGGCCCCGGGACGTTCCCGACCCCCCCTCCCTGTCCGTCGCCGCGGAGCCTCCGGGGAGGATTGGTGCCGATATCTGCCGATAACTGAGGTAAAAACCGCGACACGGAGGCACGGTAGCCGTGGGGGATGTGTGTGGGGGGTTGTAGCACCGTCAGGTTTAATCGTGCTTTTCCCTCAGTCCCTCTTAATCCACCTCCCCTGGGCAGGAGGGAGGCCGGGCATGTCCCCATATCCCTTCTCCATATGTCGCAGAGGAGCCAAACCTGATGCCTGCGGGTTTTTGTTTTTTGTTTTTTTTTTTTTTTTCTTATCCTGCTGACCTATTAAAAATCTAAATGACTCTTTACACTAACGTTTAGGGATGTGTAACAGCAGCAAATTGCTTCCCACTATAAATTCTTAATGGCTTCCCTATCCTACTAAAAGCACACGAGTGGTGCAAGCCCTGGGTGTGCGATTTTGCAGGGTCGGAGGTGGCGATGCCTGAAGAAAAGTCCTACTGAATTTCATTTGTCCGAAGGTGGTAGGCTTTTATGTCTGGTCCTTTAAAGCTAGAAAAAGCCGGCTCCCAAACTTACACGTAGTGCAGAAAATGATAGTATTAAATCCTATAGCCAACTTCTTTTGCCCATCAAGGAAAAAACCAAAAAACCTCTAGAAATAATATTTTGTAAAGCAAGCAATCTATTGAACAATAGAAAACTAGAACAAAAAGCTAGAAAAAAGTAGGGCAATAAAAAATAGACTAGCAATAAAATAGAACAATCCTTTTATATGATCTGAGAAGCTAAAGAGCTTCTCTGTTTTTCAGAGACTTAACCGTCTGTCTCCCAAAAAAGAGTTAAATGGAATGTTTATGGAAAATAATAATTAAATTGTCACTAGTATTGACCAAGCAATGTTTGCCCCTCAGTTTAACTCTCTAGCCCATCCTGCCTGTTCTGCAGTCTCTTCTTCTCAGGGCCTATCACAGAGCATTTATTCACTCTTTAATTAGGACATCCAGTGCATGCCAGTGGGATTCTCCGGTCATCCAGTGCTAATGGCACCGTCTGGTGAGAACCTGCCAAAGAGCCAAGCACTGGTCCCTTGTCTGCTCCAGCTCTCCCCCAACTCTGCAGGGACTCACTCCTGGCAGTAGTGGCACTGAAGTCAGTGGTGACGCTCTCAGAAGCTGGAGTTTGCAGGACTGCACCGTGACAATATCAAAAGACTGAAATCCTTAATACCTTCCTTTCTTCTACAAATGCTTTCCTTGCATCACTTTTCAGTGTAACAAATAGTCCAAATAGGTGGACAGATTTGAAATGTCAATAAATATTAGAGCACCATTATTTGGCAGGAACATTCAATGAAAGCCAGTAACTGGCTTTACTATAGTAAAGCAGGATTATAGTATTTAGGGCTGGCCTAGGTTACCGTAGAGACAGTGATGTGGTTAGATGACTGGATCCAGATCCTTACTGGGGGTTTCGGCATCCTGTAGTATCCTGTTGCAAGAGGATATTAGGGGCAGCTGGCTGCTGAAGAAGGGTATAATAAAACATGAAAGGAAATCCTGCAATTTCTTTTAAAGTAGAATTAAAACACTTTTCTCTCTTTTTTCTTTTTTTTCTTTTTTCTTTTTTTTTTCTTTCCTTCTTTATGTCTTGTAAGATCCTGTATGGATTTTGCAGGGATTTTGCTGATTATCTCTACTGAGATTCTGCAGCATTGCAGTTAGGAGGCCGTTTCTTTCCTGTGAACAGAAGCTGAGAAGTCATTTTATACCTCTTCACATCCTTGGAAATACCCATTCAAAAATGAGCTCATGTTTGATCTCATTAGCCTTCTTGGGACATGACATTTTTATGTCTGCTGGTTTAGTTTTCAATGGAATTGTCATCATCTGTTCTTTCTGCTTCATTTTTGGTCTCAGTGTTGTTTTGTCAGAGAGCAGGCGTGATTAGTTCCTTTCATTGAAGAAGAATTACTTTATAGCAGTTCAGGATTTGACAGCCAGTTTAACCTGATCTGTGACTGAGCTGTCACTGAGTGGGCAGGGACCCTGCTCCTTCCCTAGCCTGGGCCGCACGCTCCTGCTCCTGCCTGCTTCCTTGTGCCAGTACTCCCAACCATGTGATAGTATAGTGAATGGATAGAGATTTTGCCTTCCTTCTGCAGTTAATTAAGCAAACACTCAGTTTACATATGTAGATATTGGCATTAAGAGTGGGGCTAGTCCTGTGACCAGAGCATTTAAATCTGCGTGTAATTCTGCAGGATCGGGACCATTCATGCTGTGTTTTCCTTAGACAGTGTTGACAATTCTGTAGCCTTTTTTCTGTCCTCATCCTAAAATGCTCCTTGGATGCTATCTGGCACTTTTGGCTTTGAAAGAATTACAAGACTGAGTCAGTATTGTATATGGGTGATTGAGTGTTAATGCAAAAAAGAGTTGGCTAGGTCCTTTGTTCTGCACTGCACATTTGGTACTTGCCAGTTTCTTATACCTCATCAGTGAGGATGGCAGGAATTCACGATCGTTTAAGTCAGTTTATTTAATGCAAAATAAGCTGAAAAAAAAATCCAGTAGTTCTACAGATTTTGCACTGTGTGTCAGAGGGAGAAGAAAGATGTGTCACATAAATGCTTTTCAGGTGCGATGTTTCATGAGCTGCCATTGCTATGCCTCTGGCTAAAACAGATGGGTTGACAGCCTTTTTTAATTCTCTCGGAAACACGCCAGAAACCACAACCTTTCCATACGAATCCACATAAGTTGGACAAGCAGCTTCCATGCTGTTGTCTGTCACAACATGATTTGCATTAATTGTATTGAAGTTATTTTACACGTACGCATTCACAGATTAGTACAAGCTGTTTGTTGCTTTTCTGGACACTGATTCCTCCAGGAGTATTTAGGGAGCAGAGAAAGCTTTGCATGTGGATTTCTAACTGCTGGGAAGACTCTTGGACTTCTGAATCATTTCAGACTATCAACCTGTCAGGGATCTGCAATCATTTTTATGTTTTTTTTTTTTTTTTTCTTGGAAGCAGTTCTGCTTTCCTCTCTCCCTCTCTTGTAAGTAGATTGGAAGAACAGGCCCTAAGCTCTGGAGATAAACTATTATTTCTGCAACCCATATTTTAAAGTGCTAGATGGTAAGAACCAAAAGCCAACCCTTTGCTACAGGAATGGCATGCGAACAACAAATGTTCTGATTCCGTCAGTCAAAGACAAATCTCTTCATGGGAGAGCTCTCCTCTTATCCTGTAGCTTTCTTTTATCTCTCCTTTACTGCAACTCCCCGCCTTGCCTCAGTTCAAAAAAAGCTACTGTGCACATTTGTATATACAGTGTAGGAAATCCAGATGCCCGTGAAGTTAATGGGAGTTTTCCCTTGACTACAGTGGGGATGAGATTTAAAGTGATGTCAGGCGCTGGCTTTATCAAAAGGCTCTGTGAAACTTAGGTGGAAGTTTCTAGCTGCAGGCTACTAGCACAAGCCTCGTTCTCTCCAAAGCCATGGAACTGGGCAGTACACAGACAACATATTTCTTGTTTAATAACAACTGATAATAGAGTCCTGAAGGAGTTTGGTTTTCACAGCGGATGCAGAAACAGAAAAGTAAATGTCATTTGAGTGTATTGCTTTGTGAGGTTTTGAGTTAGTCAGTGCCATGTGTTCCAAGAAGTTTTACACTGTGATGTAGCAAAAGGAGGACAAAGACTGCTCATGTGCATTCATACGATAAAATTCACTGGTGCTGCTTCTTGGTCAGGATGAGGTCTGTACCACTCATTCTCTGTGATGGAATACCAGAAGGCCTTTATGATAGGCAACAGAGTTGCAAGGATCTATTAGATTGTTAGCCCAATGCCCAGACAGTATCCCTGCCAAGACATTTTGCAGCCTTATGGGGAAATAAGTACTTCTTTTCAACCCCAAAATCAGGCAACTTTTCGGAGTACAGTGGCTGAAAAGCCTCAATATCTGCTTTGAGGAGATGTTGTTGATCTGTATCTCAAATCTCTCCCAAGTCAGAAGCAACCAAACTTTATACTTATGAGTGTGAAACATCAAAATTTCTAAATGGTCAAGAACCATAAACCAGGACCCCTGAAGCTGTGCTTCTTCTCACGCCTTCCCAAATCATAACCATAAAACCAAACACCTCTCTGCCTCACATCCTGATTTGAAGGTCATAGTTCTTACTCCAGGTCCTGACTCTGTTCAGCTCTGCTCAGATTGCTACCTAATAAATGCAAGAATAGCACGCTGTCACACATGATGCAAATTTAACTGCATGCATTAACAAGCCTTTATCCTGTAGCACTTGAAAAGGATGGGTTTGAATCATAGGTTTGTCAGCCCTACTACAATCTTTACTTCTCCTCTGTGTCAGGAAGCCCAAAATCAGATGGGACAGTCCTGAGGTAGCTGTGATCATCATCACCCTTCATGATTGTGCTGCCAGTCTGCATGTCTCTTCAGAAAGAGCATGGATCATTTTGGGAAAACAGAATGCTGCCAAATCAGCAGATATAAAAGTGCAGAAGACAAAAAAGATGAAGTCCAAAGTGAAAAGCAGCATGCATATTTCGTCAAGGTATCCAGGATGATCCATTTGACACTTGATTTTCCATCAAGGTCATTGGCCAAAACAGAGAGATCATATAGATGTAAGACGGATTATTTGAGCAGAACAGTGCTTTGACCTAATTCAGCCAGAAGTTATTGGCTTGGTACAGGAGTAAAATTCTTTGGCCTGTTCTTGCAGGGATAAGAGTAGATAACCAGGCAGTCTTTTCCATCCCTTAAATTCAGGCATCTTAACTGTTACCTATATGTCGTGTTAAATGGAAAACAAAATTATTATGAGAGAGATTGAATTGCTTGCAGTAAATTATAGATGTAAAAGTTAAGTATAGTCAGAGAAATCAGTGCAGCCAGAAAGCCTTTGCCTGAACACCCAGACTCAGCATCTGAAATTCACATTATAGTAAAAAATGTTATGCATCCAATGCAGAAAGTGTCAGGCTATGGAAATAAGAGTATTTTAATAGAAACCTATTTTATTTCTGTCTGAGAATGGCCAGCAACTAATGTAAACACATGGCATTACACTCAATTTTCTCTTCTTCCCCTGTTCAGTTCCAATGACCACATGGAGTAGCCTCATATTTTGTTAAGCCCTCAGTTACATAGTTGCTGCTAAAAACATTCCTTTTGCTTGGTCAAATCTGTGTGTCATGGTTTAACCGCAGCTGGCAACAAAGCACCACACAGCCGCTTGCTTGCTTTGCCCCCTGCACCAGTGGATGGGGGAGAGAATTGAAAAGAAAAAAAGTGAGAAATCTAGTAGCTTGAGATAAAGACAGTTTAACAGGACAGAAAAGGAAAATAATATAATAATAATAATAGAAAATACAAAACACAAAACGAGTGTTGCACGGCACAATTGCTCACCACCCAGAACTGATGCTCAGCTAGTTCCTGAGCTGCACTGCCTCCTGGCCAACTCCCCAGTTATATGCTGAGCATGATGTCATATAGTATGGAATATTCCTTTGGCCAGTTTGGGTCAGCTGTCCTGGCTGTGCCCCCTCCCAGCTTCTTGAGTGTCCCTCACCTTCTCATTGGCAGGCCAGTATGAGAAGCTGTAAAGTCCTTGACTGCTTGGTAACAACTAAAAACATCAGCATGTTATCAACATTATTCTCATCCTAAATCCAAAACGCAGCACTATACCAGCTGGTAGGAAGAAAATTAACTCTATCCCTGCCAAAACCAGCATACTGTGCTGACAGCCTACAAGTATTTCTGATAGTAAAGTCTTGCCACAAAAGTACTATGACTCTAGCATGTGTTTCTGCTTTGAGATCAGCAAAAGCATTTTTCAATCCTAGCACAAGCCAGGGTGGGTTGGATCTCCAGGCAGTATAACTGAGCCTTGCCCTACCAAAGGCGATGGGAAGAAGTATGGAAAGTTCCCTTTTATCAGGGAACAGAACCCAGGATTCTCCTTTCTCTCTCTCAGTAGCATTTTTTTATTGTTTCTGTGAAAAGTAATACAGCTTTAGTCTGAAGGAGAGTAACTCTCATAGTCTTGATGGTTTGGGCACTCAGTTGATGTTTGGGGTTTTTAAACTTTTCAGACAAAGGAAGGAGCAGCAGCAAGTTTCCCATGGGCTTGGTTAGAGCTCTAACCATTGTAGAGAAAGGCAAAGAAGCAACAAGAGTCAGTACTGCTATCTTTTAAAATAATTTAGGTTTATTTTGGAGAGGATTCTAGGCTAAGGCACCCAAAGCAAGAACTACACCTGATCACACAAGTTAAGCACTTCATCACCATAGTCTTTGGTATTTTTCTACTGACTAGCCATTGGTAGCTCTCATATGCTGGTTTTTGAGGAGCCCAATCAGCTGGCATCTAACTGTACCCACACGATGCGTACAGAACCTGTCCATATGTTCCATATGTTCCAGATTCCATTCCAGGAGCTGGTTACAGGTAGCTCAGCAGTACTGTGCAGCTCAGACACACAACATCCATTTCTGCACTTGCAGGAGACCTGGGAGGTGCATCCCACCCACAGGTCAATTCTGTGTAGGAATATGGCCTCAGGCCTGCCCCATGTCTCTCCACCTTGGCCTGGTTTCCATGAAATAATAAATAAAAGAAGTCAGACTCCCATGAGTCACCTAATAATTCACAGTTACAGGCCCAACAGCAAACTCTACGAGCAGCACTTCTGCCATGGCAGAGAGAAGTCTGTGCAAACTAATTCTTTTCCTCCTTTCAGATTAGGGCTGTCATGCTGGAGTTTGTTTTTTTGCTATCTGATCTGGCTGTCTTAGGTCTTAGATCTCTGTTGCATTGCCATCTGCCAGATAAAACTGCCCTCAAAGTCAGCCTTTGCCATGTTTAGCATTGCGGCATGTATCTCCATCTTTGAATCCAGTCCAAAGTCTGTGTAGAGATAATGTCTGCAGAAACCTGGAATTATTTTGTAAATCTAGCTAGATGTAGTGTAAATTTTAGCTACAGCTAGAATGACTCTAAAGCTTAAGTTTGAAAAAGTATCTGGGCAAAGAAACTATATGATCTCCAAAAATGAGAAGGATGCCATTCACCATCTATCTGAAGGACCTCTGCCTTTCTAAGTATCGCTTACTTAATTCATCAAGAAATCAGTGAACCTGTTTAGTCTTTAAAAGTGGTTTGTTTGGTTTTTTTCTCTTAAGTACCTGATTTAGATTTTGTCTGGAAAAATAAGTGTTTTCATTATTCCCTCCTCTAGAAGTTTTCCTTTCACTTTCTTTTCCTAGGCATAAGTCTCAGAAGAATGGGACTTTGTTGGCTTTCCTTTGAAGTCTATTGTTACTTCTCAAATTCTGTCTTTCTCAAGCACAGTGGTGACATACTTTGGCAGATTTCTGTTGCTTTGAGCTCTTTAATCTGTGTGCCCTTTCCATAATGTTATTAAAAGCAAAATCCAGTTTTATCTTAAGCAAGGAATTTCATTTCCTGCAAATACATTGGCCTATCTTCTGTATTAAATGCAATACGTAGCAGGTGTGTTGCAAGAATGCAGTACATTCATGAGGATCAAATGGTCTTCTGGAACGCAAAACCAAGCCTGATTCTTATTTCCAAAATCTATCTGAAGAAATCTGCTGGTTTGTTTGTCTTGGCTTCTCAGTGGATATTCTCCTCCTCCTTTATTAGTACCAACATTGCCAAAGTCCTCTCAGAGACTTTGAACATGTTTGCAATTATTTATTTGTTGACAACACAGTTTAATGCTGAAAAGCATTTCTGCAATCAACATTACAGCAGTTAACCGCACTAACACTCAAACACGGCTTTTAATCATCACAAGCTGATGCTTGGCTTGATGTCAGTACTCCTGGTGTATGGCAATTTCCAGAATTTAAGGTCAGAAAGGATCACTAGATCGACTAGTCTGCTCCTGTCAAATTTCATTACCCCTGGATTCCCAAGTGCCTTCCAGCAGGGCGCACACTTCTGATCTCCTTCATCATATCAAAATAAGGGCCTTCCCATGTCAGATCAAATGTCCACCTAGTCCAGCATCCTGCCTCCCACATGGACCATAATCCAGTAATGAAAGAAGCATGTAGCAAGGTAAAAATGTGTATTTCCCTAAGGGATACTACTTTATCTTTCAATATTAATACTCTGACTGTTTTCCAGCTCAGGATCCTCCTAAGCTGGATGCAGTTTTAGTGTTTAGTATGTATTTGGTTATCTTCAATAGATTTCTCTTCACTGAGCCCATTTTTCACTCTCCCCATCGATTCATGTAAACTTTAAATATCCACAGTATGCTGTGGCAGTCTTTTTTTTTTTCTTTTTTTCCTTTTCCCCTCAGTAGTGTAAATATTTTGCTTTGTGTACCGTTCCACCCCTTGGTTTGGTTAGGGCCTAAGAAGGCCATCAGTATGCAGAATTTTCGTGTGCCTACACTTGTGCAGTCATCACGTCACAAAACAAACATACCAAGACCTGAAGAAGTGTCAGCACTGCATTTCTCAGGCTGACTAAGGCTTGCTCTACCTGTTCTCCAAGCTACTAGCACAAGCCACCTTCTCTCCAAAGTCATGGAAGTGTGGCTGTGAGCTGGTGCCTAAGCTAGGTATCACCTTTTTGCTTGGGAGTTGACTCGAGACTGGCGTACACTGTGTAGAGACAGAGTAAGCTCATGTCTGGCTGCAGAGTGCTGTTACAAGTCTCTCACTGAAGTGTTTTTCTATAGCTTTTAAATAATTCGGTACTTTGCTCTGTCCTCCCAGATTTTTAAATACTACTTCCAAAATAGTAGTTTTTACATGTCTCCATCCACCATGTTCCATTGCAAACCTACTAATGCTATAGATGAAAGATAACCTTTTCCCTACTGTTACTCCTTATTTCCCAGTATACCCATTCAAGGACTGTATTCATCCTTTCAGCTGTAGTGTTATGCTGGTATGTTATCTACAGCTGTTCATCTAATGTAGTGTTAGCTGTGTCCAGATATGATGAAAGTAACAAAACTTCAGTTTATCAGACATGACCACATGCTCTCACTTTATATCTAGAATTGTAATTACGAGGCCATGTCTAGAACTAGCAACAATTCTCCATAAAAAGTTTTGTTACATGCAGTGTGGTATTGCTATGCCATTATCTACTGATCTGTAGTGCATTACTGATAAAGACATCACATCAGTCCTGGAGTTTTCCCCAAAGGTATTGTAATCACTCAAAATCTTGTTTCTGACTGTTCTTTTTTTGTTAGGCTTACTTTCTTCTAGGAGATACTGGAGAGGACTTGCACTTAACCTTTGCTAGATTTTGCTTTTGTGGGAGTGTTATTTCCTTTATGTTGTGAGAACTCCTGAGAGACACTGCTCCTCCCTAACTACTTCTGAAGACTCTAAACTGGAAGGAACTCAAAAAGATAGTTTCCTTTTTAGAGAATGTTTGTCTCTATGGATATCACTGCTAGGAAATCTTTTCTCTGGTGCTGATGACTGTTTAGAACTTGTATATTTTTAGTTTAGGTTTGCTAGCTGTAATATCGATCTCATCAGGCTTTTGATAATATTTTTATTATGACTTACTTCCTCTCTGTCTTCCTCCCTGCGCAGACACACACAGCCTTTTCTTCCTCTGAGTGCCTCTGATGAGGAACTGCTGCCCACATGTTTCTTGTGTGGTCTGTAATCATAAGCTGCATTTCTTAAATGTTTATTTTTCTTTACGGTTGTATGAAAATTTTGCAGTTATGAGATAAAACCAGTCATACCTCCATTACATGTTGTGAGAAAATTACAGCACCTTGAGAGGTCACAAGGAAGTTGCATAGGCAACTTGAGCGTGGATGCAGTATTACAAAGGACGTACATCCAGTAGGCAGGGCAAGACACTAGGATTGTATTGTAACCCCAATTTTGAGCACTCCTAATTTTAAAAAAGAGAAGGGAAAATTTATTCTTCCTGCAATTTTTCTTGAGGTAAGTCATTGAAAGACAAGTTTTTTTTTCTTACAAGCAGGAGGTTAATTAAGCGGTTAAGATCTAGAGTTTAAATCATAGAACGATAGAATGGTTTGGGTTGGAAGGGACCTCAAAGACCATCTAGTTCCAACCCCTTGCCATGGGCAGGGACACCCTCCACTAGACCAGGTTGCCCAAAGCCCCATCCAACCTGGCCTTGAACACTTCCAGGGAGGGGGCATCCACAGGTTCTCTGGGCAACCTGTTCCAGTGCCTCACCACCCTCACAGTGAAGAATTTCTTCCTAATATCTAAACTAAATCTTCTGTCTTTCAGTTTAAAGCCATTAACCCTTGTCTTATCACTACATGCCCTTGTAAAAAGTCCCTGTAAAAAAGTCCCCTTATAAAAAATCTGTAATAGAATGCAAGATTTAAAATGCAGCAAGCTCTTTCAGAGAAATGGCATCTCTATGCTCCAGATGTTTTCCTCAGCTATGAAGAGTCCATTTCCCCCCAGTTTTCACAGATCTGCTTATTGAGCAGGAGTGTAAGAGACTGTTTTAATAAATATGCAAACCTCTCTGTGCTTGACTGCCCTCCAGAAGATTTTGCCTTCTCCTGGGCTGAGCTGAATGTCTTCACTCTGCATGATAGTACTGGCCAGTTCTACTTCTAACAGTCATCTTTCAGTTTAAAAAATAAATACAAGGGATGTTTTCTCTCTTTTGATGATCTTGCTTCTTTGGACTCCTTAATCATCTCAATCAGATGACGCCCCTATCCCGAGGGAATTCTCTGCTGGGGTAAAATTTGGCAGTACAAGTTTTTACAATAGCATTTCCTGGACTAAGGTGGAGCAGAACAGTGTTCTGTCAGTTCTGAACTGGTGTAGTGTCTCTTGGGGAGGACAGCCTGCTTATGTAAATTAGAGTTGCTTATGATAGGGAAATCACTGCTTTTATTTACTCTGGGACTGAGTCAGAGCCGTTTCCATTTGCGAACTGCAGAGCAGTAACCCAATTCCTCCCACATGCGTGTATTCCCCAGAGAAAGTGAGTCTTGCTAGAGGACAGGGTTTGGGTCAAAGGTTATTGGCATTGCACAAAAAAGATAGAGAACAATGAAAAACAAGCATTTAATTGGATTTTATCAGAAGAACTGCCAAATGAATACAGTGCCAGGAAACTTTACCTGCAGCTCTTCATTACAGTTCCTCTGTCAGAAAAAGCTACGCCACCTTATCTGTGCTGTTACTTGAGCAATGTCTCGCAGCATCTGAGGTTGGGGGCACACATCCAGGATATTGTAAGGGTGTCATTGCCAAGTCTGTAAATACAGTTCATGTTTGTTGGCAGTTCCTCTGTCCATTAACATTACATCATCCCTAGACCAAACCCATGATAATGAATACAGTTTCAGTCCAAGTAATTCAGCTTCTGACTTAAAGGTCCCCAGTATAAAAGGTGACACCAGTCCACAGATGCCACATACTCTAAACAGCTTGCTTCCTTTTCCAGTACCTATCCTGTTTTTGAGTTTTGAAAAGTGCTAAAACCAAGTTTGTTTTAAGCCAAATGAGATCAATAGGAGCTCAGATCCTTTTGAATCAGCACAGCTATTAAGTATCTACTGTGATTCTGTAATTTTGATTGTTCTGTGTCACCAGAACAGCAATACAATTCTTTGATCACTGCAGACAAGAATGAAGGAGTTCAGTATTGTATTTCCATCAGCCGCTTTCAGCTTCATTCTGTTTTATACTATTTCCATGACCTTTTAACTCGGATAAGTCGTGTTGCTCCATAATGGGAAGGTTCCACAACTTCTCTGAACTGCTGTTTTCAGTTAGACGAAGGTGCTGAGATTGCTGGAGCAGACATTGCTCTGTCATTGACAAAGTCCTCCAAACCCTCTTTTAGCTTTTCTAAGTCTTCAGCTTCCCTGTAGAGTTCCTTGTTGCCTAAATTGCATGTGAGACTTTGATTTAAGTCCTCCTCATGCTCAGCATGAATTTCAACATATCCTTGGTAGTTCGCTATAAATATACAAGAAAACAGTTTTCCTCAGAATTCTGCTGCTTGCCATTAGCAAGCTGTACCATAAGTCCTTCTTCTTCCTTGTGATTCCTCAAGAGGATGTTAACACGGGTGTTTGCTAGGATTATGGTGTGTGGGAGCGTCTTTCTCATTAACATTTCAGTTTCAAATTAAACTTCTAAGCCAAGCAGATATCTGAATATGGGAAAAGGTATGATTACTATGCTTGAGGAGGATCTCACCCTTTTTATTTTCATTACCTGAGAAAGTTGAAAAGATCACTTTTTCTAGATGCTGTTGTTAACAACTTTGAATATTCTAATTGGTGATTTTCCTTTGAGACATGATGCAGGAAATACGTTTCTCCGTATTACTGTTACTGTTTTTGACTTCTCACATTTAGTCACCCACACTTTTTATTTCTGGTAGCATTCTCTTTCATTCTTCCTTTATATTTTCACTTGCAAAATCAAGCAGTAGACTGAGAGCTTGAAACTATCTGAAGATATTAATTCCTTCTTGTAGAGGGGGAACATAAGTAGAAGTGCTCTCAGCAGTGAGGTGTGTCTGTGTCCAGGAAAGATCGTAATATTGAGAGCAATGGGGGAAAGTATATTAGCACCCTTCGAATGTTCATGAGTGAGGAGGTGAAGCGATCCAGAACTGTAGCAAGATAAGGGTTGAATATCGGGGCACTCAGCCCAAGAAAAATCAGAGGAGCTACAAAATGTTTCAATTACTTATGTTATAAATTATATTATACTGGTAGCAATTTTCTTAATATAACAGTACATCAGAGCTTGACATTCTAGGTGTTTTTCTAACCATCTTCATTTGACCTTTGTCATTTCGCCAGCGTCAGTTACAGTATCTGCTCTCGAACAAAGCTGATCATCAGGGCTCTGAAAGGCCTGGAGCAGAAAGTAGATTAATCTCAATGTCTACAGCATAATAAACCAGAATAAAAAATGGTTACATAGTGAATTCAGTATTGTGAAGACTTACTGAAAAACAAAATTACATCAACAGGGATGCTGCCCATTTTAAGTTATTAATGAATCAATACATATTCCACAGAAACACCGCGTGTACACACCGATCACTGCATTTCTCCTCGTTTAGTTAAAGCTGCAGAAAAATGAAGTCAGCAAAGCCTAACCTACTGAGTTTAGGTCTGGACCTCAGGAAATTTGCCACTGAGGCTATTAAAACTTCATAAAATGTCATAGAATGTTCCTAAATGTCAGATTTTTAAACACCCAGATGAGAAACACAAAGTTTGTGAAATTCTAGTAAGGAGTTTTCAAATGCTGTTGAAACATTGTTATGGTCTCAAAGACCCAACTATCCAGAAATCAAACCTCAGTATTGATTTATTGTCTAACTGAATGTGATCAAATGTAGTAGAAAGTCCTTCACAGGGCAAATGCACAAAATAAAAACCCATAAAAGAAGACTGATACTATCATTTAAGTGAAGTTTGCTTGTGCTTCTAGGTTTCATGTCTGTGTCAGGAGTTTCCAGACAATGTCACCTACCAATTATGCTTTCATTAAAAAAGCATAAAAATGTTAGATTTTCCTAATATTAATTTAGTAGGGTAAATAAATCATCTCTGCTGAGAGGAAGTCACAAGGCTATTTTACATAGAAATGAGTATTCCTTGAGGACTGTGAAAAACCTGCCAATGGGGATTTTAATGGAAATTACTAACCTCCTTAAAAATGGAATCAGAGCTGTGGATACTTATTAAATGAAATTAAGTACTTTTAGACAATTTTCATGCATCATTCATCAAAACTTACACCGAGCCTGGGAAATTCATAAACAAACATGAGGCAAACAGCACTTTGTTAAATTCTAAAAACTACATTTGTGAAATGAAGATACAACTGGGTGGTGATTGTGCTGACAGGGACTAACCTACTTACAGCCGTGCCCTGTAGCCTGCCATTTTCCCAGAAGAAACTTCATGTTCTAATTATCTGTTGTGATTTTTGCTCGATTCTACTTATTATTAGCAGAAGCCATAAATCTTTCAGACATTAACGAGTCCCTATGAAGTTTGATTTACATCTCCCTAATGCATCACAGCTATGCTGTTACATACATGTCAGATGGCTTTTGTGGTGACAACAAAAAAAATCCTTTGATGTGTTTTGTAAACAATTAGAATTAATTAGCATACTTCTGGTCACTTTAAGATACTATAGATACTCTATTAAAGGAAACATAACTCTAATAGTCCCAAACTTCTGAGTGAACTGAGAATGTATTGATTTTAAACTTGATCTTTTTACACTTTCTTTTAAACAGGAGGAATGCATATGAGGAGCAGTGATACGACAAAACCCTTGCGAAGGTCACATAAAGGAAAACTTGGCTAGTGGGGAATCTCCTTCCAGAATAGATTGCAACCACTGCCTTCCACTGAAGTAGTTGCACAAGGTGAATAAATGATGATAGTACTCCCAAGTGTCTGCCTTTAAAGGACGTTTTTCCTCATTGCCTGGCACAGGGTAGGGACTGGTTGTCACGCAAGGACGCTGTTCCTGCAAACTGCTTAAAATTTTTGTGTAGTAACAGGAAAACCAGAATTGTTTTTCGGGCTGTTGAGGTGCTCATCGGGGCCATTCCCATGCCAGAAAGAGGTTCAGGTTTTCGGGGACCAGGTCTGACAGGGGCGGGGGGGTAAGTTAGTGCAGTTAGCCCCGGGACTGCGGACAGCGGGAGGCGGCAGAGCTGCGGGATGGATCTTCCAGAGAAAGGAGAAGCGCGGGTTTAGCCCCGGAAACCAGAGACAACCCCGCCTGAGAACGGCGGCTCTGAATATTAAGCAGCAGAAGGGCGCGGGGGGGGGAAGCCGGCAAGGGGGAGCGGGGCCCGGCCGCGGGAAGCTGAGCGCTCTCCGCTCTCCTCCGCAGGTGATGGCCGTTCCGCTGCGGCCCAGAGCCCTCCGCACGGGCGCGGCGCGGCGGCAGCGAAGCTAGCGCGGCTCCATGGAGGGCAGCAGCGCAGCGGAGGAGGAGGACAGCGGGGCCGGGCACGGCGCCCCGCCGCCGCCGCCCCCGCCCACCCCGGCCGCCCCCTGCGGCTTCAGCTCCTC
Source organism: Grus americana (assembly GCF_028858705.1). Lineage (NCBI taxonomy): Eukaryota > Metazoa > Chordata > Aves > Gruiformes > Gruidae > Grus > Grus americana. Next base: position 23,193,686 of record NC_072854.1, read on the forward strand.
CCTCTGCTTCAGCGCCACCGCTGCCGAGCCGCAGACGCCCGCCGGCAGCGGCCGGGTGGTGGAGAGCCAGTGGGAGATCAACAACGCTGTCTGCCAGCCGGACGAGGAGGAAGAGGAGGCGGTGGGGACGCGGGACCGGCCGGCAGAGGAGCCCGATCTGGTGATTGAGGTGTCGGGGCATCGCATCCGGGCGCACAAGTCAGTACTGGCGGCCAAGAGTGACTACTTTCGTGCCCGCGCCTCACGGGACGTCCTGCGGGTGAAGGGGGTGAGCTACGGGGCACTGCGGCTCCTCATTGACTACGTGTACACGGCCCGCATGGGCGAGGTGCGGCACGACAACCTGGCCGAGGTGGTGAGCGGCGCCCGCGTCCTCCAGATGCCTTGTGCCTTGCACTGTGCTGCTGAGGCCATGCGTGCCCAGCTCCGCCTTGACAACTGCTACCAGCTCCTCTGCCTGGCCAAGAAGCAGCGGCTGGCAGAGCTGCGGGAGGCCGCCTACCGCTTCATGAGCGACCACTACCTGGAGGTGCTGCGGGAGCCTGGCGTCTACGGCCGCCTCAGTGGCACAGAGCGGGACCTCATCCTGCAACGACGCATGGAGGCTGGCCGGCCCTGCTTGCTGGTGGCTGAGGTCAGTGATGCCTTTGAGCGGCCCGGTGGTGGCAGCCGGCCACAGAGCCGTGAGAGCAGCCGGCCACAGAGCCCCTCCTCTGTGGTGTCGCTGGAGGAGAGCGGCTCCCTCATCCACTGCTACCAGGAGGCCAGTGGCGAGTGGAGGGTGCTGACACGCCTGCCCGAGGAGGCCAATGCCAAGGGCTGTGCCATGTGTGTCCTCCACAACTACCTCTTCCTGGCAGGGGGCATCGCGGCGGGGCCGACAGGTGGCGAGCCCCGGGCCCGCCTCTCTGACAAGGTCTTCTGCTATAACCCCCTCACTGACACCTGGAGCCAGGTGCGGCCGCTGGCTCAGCCCCGCTCGCAGCTCAAGCTGCTGGCCCTGGACGGTTATCTCTATGCTGTGGGGGGTGAGTGCCTCTTCACCGTGGAGAGGTATGACCCACGAGCCGACCGCTGGAGCCCTGTGGCACCCTTGCCCAAGGGTGCCTTTGCTGTGGCTCATGAGGCCACCACCTGCAACGGGGAGATCTATGTGTCGGGGGGCTCGCTCTTCTACCGCCTGCTCAAGTATGACCCCAAGCGCGACGAGTGGCAGGAGTGTCCTTACAACAGCAGCCGCCGGCGCTCTGCCGACATGGTGGCCTTCAAGAGCTTCATCTACCGCTTCGACGTGAGCAGTGGCCGCGGTGGGGAGCAGGGCCCAGGCGGCGGGACTGGCGGTGGTGTCGAAGTTTTCCGGTACAACACGGTGGCCAAGCGCTGGAGCCAGTGCGCCAGCCTGCGGCCCAGTGGCGGCCCCATCCAGCCCTTCCGCTGTGCCCCCTTGGGCAACACCATCTACTGCGTCAACCGGACCGGCACGCTCCGCTTCAGCCTAGCCCAGGACGGTGAGGTGGAAGCGGATGGCGGGCTCAAGGGTACCTTCGACAGGGAACTTCTTAAAGCTCCCTTGGATGCCAAGGGTGTCCTCCTACCCTTCGTGCTCACCCTGCCCGATAGGCTGGACAAAGTGGGGGACCAGGAGGGTTCCCTCCCACTGTGAGGTGGCCAGCCTGGCTCTGGCTTCTCAAGCAGGGAGCTGGGTTGCAGCTGTGGGGGACCCAAACAGTCCTCCCTACAGAGGGGACCTTCTCTGGCGTGTCTGCAGAGAGAAGGGGCTTCCCCTTTCCTCCTCTCTGCTTTCAAGATGTTGAGCTGGAGCCACTTGGTTGTAACTCGGTTGTAACTCTTCTCGTGCTTGCTGTGCTTTGTGTGAAAAGCCAAGCACATGAAAGGAAAAGCTGCTATAAAGGGTAATCTCTGGATTATGTTTGTGCCAATTTCCAATCTGAGAAAAACTTATTTACACCTGGATTTCTAAAAAAAATTCCTTACAACAGTGTTGTAATGGGACATTAATGTTAGCGTTGGTTGTGTGTTCACACGTAGTTGCAGTCTGGGCTGGAGCCGTTTCTGCCATTTGTTTTCTTTCCAGGATGATACAGCGGGATAAACACTGCTGGCACCGTAGCTTAGCTGCGTTTGTTTTTATGTTAAACCAACTGTTTCCTGTGTTAGAAAAGTATAGGAAGGTTGTCTCCATCATAACCTTTCATTTCTGGTGCAGTAGATGGTTTAGGGAAGACATGGCACTGTGTGGTCCCAGGAATTTCAACCACAAATGATTTAACAGATACCAGACTTAAAGTTTTCAGTAACACAAATGTGTGCCACGTGTTTGTATTTGGAATAAAAAAAAAAAAGAAGAAAAAGGCAAGTTACCTTTTTAAAATGTGGCATATTATAGCAGGTATGAAATGTTGGTATGTTCTTTATTTGAAAAAGTCAATGATTTCTGCATAAAAAGACATTGTTTTATTACTTTTTATATCAGAGATTTTAAATTTAAACAAAAATGAACCGAAGCTGTTCAGACTGCAACCGATTGACATGACCATGTATGCCACTAGAGTTGGGGGAAATATTTTGTACTTCAGCTGCTCTTTAATTAACTGCAGGTCAAGGAAAATTAACCTAAACCAAATGTAAATTCTTTCAAACTGACTGCAGACAGCTTAAATGTTTCACTGTATGTTCAGTATCCTGTGGCAAGAGGCTTTTCTAACTTTGTGCAAGACCATCAAAAGAGGACACGGAAAATGGGAACGCACTACACGTTGATTATATTGTGCACTAGCATGATGTTATTTCCCTATCTTTTGATTGAGAGACTGCTTTATTTATTTCAATCTAATGATTGCTGTAATCAATAAGTCCTTGTTAGTTGCAGTACGTGCTGATGGCATACGTTGTCATTGGGATTCTGAACCGCCTGAGCGTGCTGTTTGTGGAGCAGCGTCCTAGCGAGACGAAACCATACAAAGCTTCTTCCTGCCTGTGGAAAGTTGGAGCATACTTTTTGTCATGTTACTCAGAACTGGAAAAGTATAAACTGTCTACACAGACAGACTTTATTGAAAAGGGCACATGCATTTATTTTATAGATTTTATATAAAAAAATCAGTAGGCAAGGCAAAAGTTTTAGCTTTATGGTAAATCACTGAGAAATCCTTTCTGAAAAACAGAACCAGTGTTTTTGCTATTGGTAATTCAGCCTGGAACTGGCATGGACTGTGGAAGGGAATTGTTTATACGCAAAGCTCTAGAATAGTTTCATATTTTAGAAAGACATAGGGACCTTACATCAAAAAAGCAGATCTTTTTATTTTTTATTAAGATGTTTCTGTTAAGCAGGACATTAGCATTCTTATATGTTATTGCTAGTTCCAAAGGAAGGCAGCAGGTTCTGTCCTAAGAGACACCATCTTCACAAAAGAGAGCAGTGAAGTTTATAGATCATGTTTGGGGGATTTTTGTGTTTTTTTTTTTTTTTTTTTTACCTTTTTTCCTTCTGTCTTGCACAGGGTTTTAATACAGCTGATCTGGTTAGCCATCCTGTAGAAAACAGTGGTCCAGTCATAAAAGTTCTTAGCCAAGCGAGCCTATTCCCTAGTGACCTAATTAAAGCATCACCCAGGTAGGAGCTGTAGGCCTGCAGAGTGCGATGCTTATCATGGCCTCAGTATGGGTGGGTGCAGTGGAATTAAATACCACAGTTGGCATATTTGTTAGTGATTCACAAGAAATTGATTTTTGTTTTTTTTCCACTGAATGGTGGACTTAATTCTCAGACAAGAATCCTTGGACATGTTGACTCTAAATTAAATTACAGCATTGTAGCTTGAGCAGGAAAGAGAAATGATGTGTTTGCCTTCAGTATCATTTTTATGTTAACTGTAGGAAGCATATCAAGCTGTGTAGTGAAATACTAACGTGTGTACTTAAACTAAAGACATAAGTGCTAGGCCAGATTTTGAATTAGAGTCACCAGGAACACACAAGGAAATGTCTGTTTTATCTTACAATACAATACAATTTCATAGGTCAAAATATTACGTAGTATAGCTCTTATACTACAGCATAGTGAGGAATCAAGCCAGCTTTTGCATTCCTATTAATTAAACATTAATTAAGCATTTTCATTCCTGCTAATGCATAAAAATGCTTCTAAATGAGTTTTGGGAATTCTCCATTATTTAAGCTGTGAAAATATGCCACAGACTTTCGGGAAAGAATGAAACAGATCCTTTCTTCCGATATTTGTTGCTGTACACCATGAAGAAAATATATTTGGACATAATCATTGTACAAACCTGCAGTGGTTTGTATTTTTGCTAGCTTCCTATTGTTAGAAAGGGTTGAATCACGTACTTACCCGCTTTCACTGTTCACACAGTGTAAGTGAGGGCAGCGTCTGGTCTTCGTTAGTAGCTGTCTGTCAAACCTGTTTCCTTTGTACACTCTTTGCATAATCACAGCCTGGTGATTGACAACAGAGGCATGTTTCTAGCCAGATTTCCTACTCTGTGGCCTCTGTTTCCTCCCCGGTGAGCCTGAGGCAGGTTTGCTGAGAGTTGTTTTTTTCCCCCCGGTTATATCTTCAGCGTATCCAAAAAAAACCCACCAAACTTGGGTACTAAAACCAGAATTTAGGTAGACTTAAGGCACTGAAGACCAAAATTGTCATCCCAGAACTCTCCCGTTTAACTTAAACTGAACAACCACTGTCCCTTTAATGTGCGGCGGTGCTGAGCAGTTCCCCTCCACCTCTGCGCAGTTACACACCTACCTGCTGCCTAAACTCCTTTGAAACTAGATGATGCGATACCCAGAAGCCACTGGTGTAATATGGTTTTATGGTACAAACTAAAGGCCAGGCCACCCTTAAATTGTGTTTGCATATGTTTTGCTTTTAAAACAAAGCTATTTATCTATTAGCCTGAAGGCTACTGTATTTGCATGGGAACATGGAGGTATGTGTTCATTTTCTTAGCCTGCAAGGATTCAATCCGCATCTCCCACAGCCTGATTGGCAATGGATTGAAGGACCTCTTGGAGCTAATCCCTGATTTCTAAATATTTGTGCATTTTGTATTATACATTAATTGGCTAAAAATCTCAGAAATGATCCAGGTAGGTAAATTCAAACCGTCAGCCTCACTGAGTAATCTGAGACTAGCTGGACAGACATAGTCCTCTCCGCTGTCTTTCTTCATGAATCTCACAGTCCCCTTCTCCCACTTTTAAAAGGATGTGCAGGAGATACTTTTTTCTGTTTCCTGCTCCCTAGACTACTCCTGTTTTCAAGGTCATCTGCTAGAGGATGTAGGCTTGAATTCCCTTAAGCTGAGCAAGGACTGAACTCGAGCTTCCCACTTCATGTGTGTGTGTTCTCAAATTTAGATGACTATTTAGAAGACTATCGTGACAACCTCCTGCGGCTCTTTTTCAGGGATGAACCTCATGCAGATCCTCCAAGAACACACAAAGGCACCTGCACCTTGAGTTCTGGGTAGCTTCCAGGCTCCAGCCCCTGGTTGGGTAATTCAGGACACATTTAGTACATGTTGGTGCAATTGGGCAAGTTTTCTCCTGTGGAAAGATTTGTTTTCTCCTGTGGAAAGCTTTTCCAGACAGGCTCTGTATTTTGGGTTGCCAGTCTGAGGTGAGGGACTCCGTGCACTGGGAGGCCCAGCAGGTAATTTGGATTCTTCTCAGGGGCGATGCCTTGGTAAAGAGGCGTTGCAGTGCCTGACATGGAAATGCCGAAAGCCTTCGTTGCATCTCAAACAGAATCCCTGCTTCAATAAAGAAACGAGCCTTCTTAGCAAATGCTAATAACAGATGGAACTTTGCTATTTCCATCTATTAACTGGTTCTGTAAAAAGAAATCTTAATTGCAGCAAAGGCATTTGTAGAAAGTCTGTTTACACTTGGAAACTAAGTCAAAAGAATAATTGGCGAAAGAATAACCCTATTTGATCAAAACAGGCACTGTTAAGCAACATGGGAAGGATGCTAATCATACCCTATTAATGAATAAAATTGTGTGGTAGCTGATGTAAATTCTGTCCACAAAAAAATTTCTTTGTAAATAAGTACCTGGTAAAATTTAAAGTGATAAAAGAATAAATTATTCACATGAAAGCTGTAACTCTCCTGTGCTGTTTGATTGGCTCTCAGAGTGTTGTATCCTGATTATCGCTATTCATGAGTGGCCTATTGCTTTTCCTGCTTTACGGCATCCGCTCCATTGACTGCTCCATAGACGTGTTACCCTTCGTTGTCACAGAGCTTAACAGTGGTAGGGGGGTGATTTGCTTTGTGTCCGGACTGACGTGTAGTGCTTTCTACTTGAATGAACCCAGAAGATTTACACAGAATTGTATCATTGGGCTTATTTTTGAGTGGAACTGCTCCTGGGAAACTTAAGATGGGGAAATGGTACTGTTGAGCAGTTGTAGTAACAAGCATTTAATGAATTTCTTTTTTTGTCTGCCATTATTCTGCGTACCAGACTCGCATTGGATTTAACAGAACATCTCTGCGCAGCTATTACCAGTATGAGCCCGAGTACTATTGTAGCAAAGTATGTTTTTATTTAAATATATTTACTGCCTCAACTCTTACTCTCAGATAATTTAATGCAAGTTTTTAATAGTTACACACATTTAGTAGATTACTGGAACTATTCTGACTTTACATTACTGCTACTAAAAGCAGAGATTGACACACAAGCTCAGTAAAATTGTGCACTCAGAATATATTATCACACACTTTTCATTTGTTTCGGCCTCCTGAATGCTGAGCTGCTGGAATGAACCCATTAGTATTAGGAATCAGCAGACTATTTCAGAGGCTCTCTAACTTCCGTTAATTACGCAACAGGAAGAAATGGGAGGATGGCGCAGAGGGATAGGAGGGAAGAGAAGAATTAGGAGTCAAAATACCTACTATATATCCAGTTGAAACAAACAAGTAGCGGGGAGGGGAAACCAGAGTTGGTACATGAGACAGAGATAACTACAGGACCAATTTTTTTCAAATATGTCTTAAACAGCCCAAGTTTTTACCAATTATGTTGTTAGTCCTATCATTTTGCCCCTGCAATACAGCTCAAACAACCACAGTGTTTAATAAGCTACTTTTTGCAGGAGTCTTGTGCTTTGCTTTTAAGTCTTAGCGGATAAACCTTGGACAAATTTGTGAAGTCATGAAATAACAATGTCGATGCTGCCACTTACAACAGATTAATGCAAATGCTTTAGACACTGTTCACAATTCAGGTGAATTATATGTGTAACTGATGTATTAACAGTTTCATTTTTGAAGTATATATAGGTAAAGCTTTTTATGTACTCCAACTTATGCTGTAATGAAATAAATACATACAAAAAGCTTATGTTCCCCCTTAGGGATTTCTGGGTAATTGGTGTTTTTATTTTGTCATCCATCCAATCAGTAAACAGTATCATATTTGTTCTTATAAAGCAAAGACAAAATTATATGGATTATCACAAAGGTAAAATGTTTAGGAAATGGCTAAACAAGAGGGAATATTTTCGATTCACAGTGCCCTGGGTATTGGGAACATGAAATGTTCTGCAATGAAAGCACTTGCCTGAGTGCAGATTAGCATAAGCTCCAGTTCAGTTAATTTGTATTTCCTTTTTTTTTTTTTTCCTTGCCAGTATGTTAAAGTACATTATTTATTTATAAAAGTTACATGCAGGTTTTCCCAGGATACTCTCCTGTCTTAAGTCACACGTCAGATTTTTGGCTGGAGTAGATTTACAGCAGTGGAAGTAAAAGCAGAATCAAACACAACTTGAATTTTGTACTTGGTCTCCTACTTTTTTTCTTATCAAATAGTTTGCTTGAAATTAAGTCATATAACCTGTTTGAAAACTCCAAGATTTATAGAGACACTGGGGGGGGATCGGACTTGGTGTCATTGACATTATTTCCTTAGCTCCCCCAACATGCAAGCTTTACCTATTTCAGCTTTCTTACATATTCTTCAGAATGGCCAAATTCTGCTGCTGGTTAAACCAGGATAAGTCTGGAATAACTCAACCAAACCTCTTGGATTGCCAGAAAACTTATTCCATTCAGCCCCAGAATTTTCAGTCTGTTGTAATTTGCTGGAGACCTTCATTGGAAAAGAGAAAAGCTCCGAGAGAATAAGACTCAGGCAATCGCTAGCTTGAATGTGTATTTTTTTTTTAACTTCACTAGAACACAAATCCCTTAACTCTGTCATTTTTCTCTGTGCTGTGAACTAGACATTGGGAAGCTTAGTACCAACAAAATTTTGTCTCGGGTACGTACTCCTGCTTGGTTCATTGAACAATTTGCACCTACATCTCTCAGGATGCTTATGCCCCAGGCTCAAGCTTCAGGTGTATCCACAGTCTGGTAAGTGGTGTGGCTGGGTCTAATAACTTGTCTCATGTCACAGGATTGATTTTCCAGTTCTGAAACACTGAGACCACCAGTTGTAGCACAAAGGATTTGGGTCTCAAGGTCCTCTTGATTTGGGTACAGAGGATCCCCTGTTATCATTTGTTCCCAGGTACAATGCATGTTTTTAGCATCACGTGTGTCCATGTATTGGATTTCAAAAATCACAGAAGATTTCTTATGAAAACATCCGGAGGCAGATGGCGTTGACTTGTATTTCCCTGAAGGCAGAGAAGTCTTGCTGGGAAGACAAATCTGCTTCGGTTCCTCAACTGCACGAGCAGGGAAGTCACGTATACCCAGGAACTCCCATGTCATACCAAGTAATTATCAAGTGTACAAAACAACAGTGTTGTCAAACACGAGTTCACAGCCTGTGGACAGATGTACCCATTGTGGGCGGGGACAAAGGCAACTCAAATTAGTAACTACTAATACTGGGAGCATGCCTAGAAGCAAACCCCATTCCTGTTTCAGGATTGTGTTCTCTAGGCACCTGTAAACAGAAGAGAAAGCATCCATAGAGTAAAAACACCTATGTGGCTAAAAGTAGGTCAGGGGAGCAATAGGCATTTATTACTCAGACGTGGCAGCACCTGCGGGCTGCTTCTTGGAATGAGCGTGAAGAGCATCTGCATCTCATAAATACCACTGGGAGCAACTCCTAGTGAGCCAGCTTGGGTGGCCTGACACAGCAGTGACACCTGCTTGGCAGGTCACTGGCAGTGAGCAATGACAGAAAGGAGCCGAAGGAATCCTCTGAATGACAGCTGTCCTGATGTGACGTCCCTGGGAAGGAGAGAAGAAACAGTATGTGCCTGGCGGTCTGACGCCATGCCTTCATTGCTGTGTGCTCTCAGGGTGCTGGCAGTGCCAGTTCTCCATCGATTCCCCAGTGAGCAGCTTACGTGTGGGGAGTTTTGAAGGTGATGTCTTTTTCTCTGCCCCCCCCCTTTTTCCTCTTTTTGTTCTATTTTTCTTTTTTCCTTTCTATTTTTCTACTTGCTCTTTTTTCTCATGTTGTCCTCTCTTTTTCCCCCCTCTATTTTCCTTCTCTTTCCTTTTTTTTGTTTGTTTTGTTCTTTGCAGGTTGTGTGTATTTCTTTCTCTGCTTGAACATTCCAGTAGGTCATACAGGGGGTCTGTAAATTTGGATAAGTGACCTATTGGAAACCAATGAAACTCCTCTCCTTTTCCTTTCCTCAGCAGGCAGACTTTACTTCCCTAGCCTGCTATTTTTTTCCCTTAATAAATCCCTAAGTTTCTAGATGAAGCGGGGAAGACTTAATCCATCTGCTTCTTGGCAGAATGGTACAGTAAACCACGAGCTGTTTGCTTCCTAAGGCAATAAAGACGTGAGCAATTAAATTAGCTGTAATGCAGACTTAAGCCAAGAGTTCTGCACCTTTCGTTGAGCTTACCTGTGCCTTTAGTCACTCCAGACTGTGGCTACAGGAAAAAGTAACTGCAGGATTAAAGTCCTGACCAGGTAGGAGGTCTCTGAGGAAGGAAGCAAGAGCACAAACTGCTGCAGAATTAAGTTAATTCCTACACCATTTATAAACCATTATCTCGGTGGTCAGGCCCTCACTTATTGACAGCTTGTTAGTGCATTACAGATGAAGGGGTTGTTCCTTTTTTTTTTTTTCTCTCTCTGTTGCTTTGCAGTTCCTTGCACATGTGAAAAAACATTGTGGAGTTTGCAAGTAGAAAGTTTGCAGCAAATTTTTACCCATTCTCCATGAGTAAGTGAATCTGTCATCTGCAGTGGCGGATTATATGTCTCTCCCCTATTTTTCTAATTACAGAAGATGCTGAATCTTGATTAGAATTGGAGAAATAAAAGCTGATATTAATAATATCTTAACTTTAGGGAATGCAAATAAGACAATCCATTTTTGCCATCGTTGCCAGCCTCTTTTTAGATCATAATGAAGTTCTAGGCAGGCAGAGAGTCTTATTAAACATATAATTTAAACCATCAGGAAAAATCAAAATCACGTAGATCCGTGAGAGATCTCCTGGATGGGGAGCAGTGCTATGTGGGAAGCTCCTGTGGGCTAATTAACAGAAGTTGAACCTCTTTGCTCTGAGTTCTTACTCTACTTCTGTGCTCCTAAATATCTTTTGAAAGCAATACTGATTCTGACTGTGTGATTTGGTAACATACCTTGGAGGTGCAGTACTCTATCACCTTATCCTAAACCAAAATCAAGTGTCAAAATACCCCTTAATTCCTCAGCAACTTTCTTCCTATCTCCTTGTTAAGCACTACTGCAATTAATCAAGTGATATTTAAATGTAGATTCTGGCTCTGTCCAACTCTGGTTTGCCTTTGACAGAGTTGGAGTATAAAGGTATGATGATAGCGCGTATTGGTCTACGTAATGTTTGTTTGAAAAGCCTAGTCCATACAAGCATACGCTGTCTCTTACTCAGCTGGCCGATGCGCTAGCGGCAAGGAGCACAGCCTGCCCTTTCACTCAGCGTGCTTGCTGTCATTGCTGCATTAGACTTTTTGGGCAGGTTGTCGGTGTATGGGCATATATGAGTCTACGTATCACTGTATATGCTTATAACATGCTTTTATCCCTGTCTAGAAAGGGGCATCGTGCCTCCAGCCAAGGGGAGGAAGGAGCAGCGCTGCTCACCTGATCCTCACTGTTGTAAGCAACGACTGGAGGGGCACGGGGAACAGAAGTCATTCTGGCTCCTGCTGCTTTCCTGACCAGACTGCCTGGCTCAGTGCCCGCAGGAAAGAGCAGAGTTGTATGTTCCCTCTCCCAAGAACAAGAGAGGAGCAGCAGCTTCATCATTACTCCTTTGTAGGTCGCCGGGGAGAGCGCAGTTCCAGGCTTCCTCTTACTCAAATTACAAGGTTGCCCTTCGTTCCCGAGAGACAAGAGAATAGCTCAGCTTACATGTGGTAAAAGAGAACTTGTAAAAGAAGTTATTTTGGAAGGGGCAGTGAAAAAAATCAGTATTTGCATTGGCTACTCTTGATGTTGCTACTGTGTTTGAAGCAGCTGGAATGTATTGTAGGTTTCCTCATCAGTGCCAGGGCTTCCTCATGTGGAGCTTAAATGTGACGGGATCCAGGCAATAGGTTCGCATTTTCAAACTTACCCTGCTCTCTGAGGGCACAAAAAAAGGCAAGTGTGCCCAGGCAGTTGAGTGACTGCAGCAGTTCGTCTTCCACAAAGAAGATGCCGTGGCTGACGGCAGCGGAGGGGGAAGAGAGTGTGGGGAGCGAAAGGAGGCTTGGGCGAAGCAGTCTCAGCAAGAAATCATAGGTTCAGATTACCTGACTCCTACATATGCTAGCACACGCTCACTGTAAAACAGAAAAAGACAGATAATTGTATGAGCAATGACTGAACAATGGAATTATGGTTAGTTTCCACTGCTCTCGCAATAGGAAATACAGGCTTAAGGAAGACCTAGTTTTATTTCTGGTTCTGCCATAAACTTCCGTTTATTACTGGGGAAAAAGCTGTTTGAGTGTCAGTTTTCTCTGAAGAGAAAAATGGGGGTGGAGAGGGAGAGAAAGATGATTCATCCCATTGGGTATTGGAAATAAATTCATTTTTTTGCATCAGTAAAGCACTATGGGAATATTGGCTCATACTGCGGAGTCCATTACATTACTGTTTCACTTTTTACTGCGTTTGCTCCGTGCAAACAGAATATTTTCTTCCTGTGGAGCTGAACAGAATAAAAAAAGGTGGAGTGAAACTGTTGCTACTTTGGTCCCTGTCTGTGGCCTCTGCAGCACCCTTTGCCCCCGAGGGCAGCGCGACGCCTGCCTTTCTGTTGATGCACAGACGGCTGCGGTGGAGGAACGAGGTGAGTTAACACACAGACGTACACAGTTTGGGAATGGTAATCCCGCTGCTGTGGCTATTCCTCTACCCTCACCTCTTGCCCACGTATTTCATACTCACAGAAAGACGCAGAAGTGCAATGAAAAAGTGGAGATCTTCCTCTCCATCTCTTCTCCCTTTATCTGAAATGAAGTTAAGTACTTCGCAGTCTGCGTATAATTAAGGTTACAAATTTTCAAATTTTAACTTTTGTTAACTTTAACTTTTTAAGATTTTTGGGGCTCATTATGTCTTTGTCTTAACTCTAGCAGTCAAAAGCACTGAACGGGCCATTAGAGTCCTTTGTGTGAAGTCAAACAATATTTTTCTCTTTCAGATGAAGTCCTATAAGGGTAAAATCTTGTTACAGCTTTGAAGTGTTCCTTTTTTGTAGACTTCAGAGAATTTAAAATTCTGACATTTAAAAAAATAAATAAATAGGTGTAATAAAGTTAAATCCTCTAATATTTGGGGGAAAGAAACAACCAAATGCATTCCCTGGAAAGGGTTGCATTTTTATTAGATTTCATAGGTTTTGTCAAAGGCTGCAAACCTGGATACATGAAGTCAACAGACCAACGCTGATTTGTGCTTCCTGAAAATCTGCTTGCTGGGCTGCTTTTGCCAGTGTCTTTCCATGTGCAGATATAAGGATCTGAAGTGTTAAGGATATCTAAAACGCCCCAGCCACCCCTGTATCAAGACCTTTTAAATGTTTTCGGTGGCGTAGTTCACTGAACCGTCAGTTCTTGCGCCTGCCAGCCAGCTGGTGATTGCCACAGCATCTCTGGTTTAAAATTTCAGAACAAAGTATGGGGCAACCCTCGCCAGTTCCCCTCAGCCATGCAGCAACTCCTTCTTTGTCCAAACTAGCTAGCAAGGGTGCTTTGCTCTGTTTCAAGGGCACAGCCTGCTTACCAAAAGAGCTGCTTCCTGCAGTCCTTCTGCGTATAGCTTCCCCTTCCTTTCAAAACCGGAAACTTGGAGGTCTCCAAGCTGGAAATCCGCTACAGATACTGGTTTTTAGCAAACAGGGCCAACTGTTACTTCTGGGTGCTCAAGCATCCTGCGTAGCCTCTTGCATTCACCATTGCAAGCTGTTTGGGAGGAGGGAAGACCCACGAAGAGGTGTTGCAGAATACTTACTATCAGTTTCCCCTTAGGTCCGCTTGCTAGTTTTCTCCTGGGCAGCTGGCCTACATCTAAATTAAAGCCAAATATATCTAAGCTTAGCTGGGTTCTTCTGATAGTACAGAAGGCATTTTCCTGCAGGCAGGACGGGGCTGCCAGAGACGTGGAGCTTAGCCTGTTGATCCAAGCCTGTGTTTGTGGATATCACTTACTTCAGACTGATTACAGTTTCAGCAGAAACCCCTCTTAGGAAACCACACAGCGTGCAGGTAATTGGAAACAGAACCTGGCACAAGCATCTTCGAAAGTTTAGCACCGGGCTTTGAATTTGTAAATAGAAAAGGCCTGTGGCTCTGCAGTAAAACGGCAGTTCCCCCAGTAAATTTCATGAAGGAAACAGAGACCTTATTGTTTTCTCTCTCCCTGTATAGTTTTCTTTTCCTTTGTTTCTCTCTTTGATCTAAGAAAATTCCGGGACAGCTCCTTTAATTAAGGGGCAGTACACAAAGATTTGTCTGCAGGGCAATGTTTGTCTTGACACACAAAGCTAAGCCTGCAGGCTCTGGTTTTCTCCACCTTTTTATTCTATTTGGAAAAGCAAGACACTTTTCATATGACTTCTTTTTTTAAGGTTATAATATCCCTTGTTTTAAAGGATACCTTCCCTCCCCATCCAAGAGTTTCTATCTAGACAGACTACACACACAAGACGCTTTCTGTTGTGTTCACTGGTGTTTTTATGGGCACAGCACCAATGGTAATAGCTTACATAATTATGTATAAGAACCATAAATTTCACTTCTATGTCTGTTGTTAAGTAACTGGGATTTCACTAATTTCCTTAGCCTCTGTGCTATTTCTCCATCTTATACTGTTCATCTCTTTTCTGCTTCCACCCAACTCCTTTTACTACTCTTTTTAAAGTGCCAGATGTGAGCACAGCTGTAAGCAGCTACATTTTGAGGAGAAATTAATGCTAATGTTTTATTTTACAGTAGTCACATGGACAGCTTCCCAGCTAAAGAAAGGATCAGTTGATTCACCCTGCAAAATATGACTTTTCAAAATTATCTGTGGCTAAACTCCTACTCATTCAGCATCTCCTAGGTGACAGTGACTGCACATACTCCAAGATACATTAAAATAAGACATCCCATGGTTACAATCACTGGTTGAATTATGATGACGACGATAGCGAGGTTTGGTATCTAGCCCAAGAGACTGCTGGAGTTATACATACTGTGCTCGCTAACCCAGCTCAAAGAGATCCATGTGAGACAGAATTTAAAGCGCTGGTGACAGTATTTTAAGTTAGGTAGTCTATCTGACCATTACAAGCATCAGTGGAACTGGATTTGACATAAGAAAAGAGGGGAAAAATCAGTCCAAAATATCCCAGGATAAAGAAACAGTATTTTGAGTCTTCTGATGAATGTTCCTCCAACTGTTAAAAAATCAAGTTCTTCCAGAAGTAAATTACTTATTATGGAAGGAAACAAAACTATTGCCTTACTGCTAGTAGGTGCCATATAAATCTAAATGAAGCGAGCAATAGTAAAGCAAAAGACAGCCGAGATGTGCATAAACATGTGAACTCGTGGGCTGGCTGACAGTAACGAAGTGATGCTGCCAGTGCAGAAGTGCTGGGACAGGCAGGGGGATAATGATCTCTCGCGGTAGATGAGACGTGACTGGAGCAAAAGCATCGAGGGAAGATCAGAACTGTGCTCAGACAGAAGGTCTGTTCCCACACCCAGCCTTCAGTTTCCTTCGCCAGCGTTGCTAACTGCTACTCTACTAATTCCTAGCATAAACAAGGCAGAGGCTTGAGAGTGACGGATGAAAGGTTTACAGTCTGAGTGTTTGAGAGCTGTGCTCAGCTCCTGCTCAGCTCCCTCCCCTGGGTCACGTATTTGGTTTGCTGTTCTCTGTTGTGCTTCCTTGAAATCGCTTGTTGCATCAGAAGAAGACACACTGTTTATATTTTGTGGTTTCAGATCGGGATGTGGAGGGAAGACTGAAATGCTTAGAAATATTTAAATGGTTTGGTTTTCACCATTTTGAAGATTTGAATGTGTTCATCATTTTGGCTGTCCAGGCAGAACGGCATTGAGCATTATCCATTGCAGGCTTAATCCAAATTTAAGAACACTGATGGCATAACATGCAGTCAGTTAGAAGTTATGTGGGAGGAGAGTGACAAACCTGTCCTGTCTCTACCTCCAGTCTATCCAAAGTGCTTAAATCCAGAGCTGAAGTGAGTTACCAGATAGCCCTGCTGCCACCAGGACCATCTCTCCAGCAGCCTGGATTGAGCAGGGAAGGGCTGGGAGCTGCAGTCTGCTCTTCCCCCCTCTTGTTCCTCATGGCTTCATTTAACTGCCTGGAGAGGGAGTAGGTTGTAGTAGCAGAGACATTGGCTGTGGGACTTTTCAGCTGCATGGTAAAAGATGGACTCACGGCCCTTGTTACAGTTCTAGATCCTATGTAGAGGATGGAGGAAACCTCTGATGCCAAGTCTACTGGCTCTCCACACTGATTCCACTCTCTGGGCTGTAGCTGAAGCAGATCAGCTTTTACAGTCATGCCAAGAGCACCCGGTTCTGCAGAAGGCTGTGGTTCCCTGCTGCACAGGAAACTCCTGGCATCCTGAACCCCTCCCAACCACCTCCATCTCTCCCACCTTTCTTCATGGCAAAGTCATGACCATTATTAAGCACATACTAGATGGTGGTGACCTTCCTAGGAGAACTCTGATGCTTCCTATCCATATGGTTTGGTTTTAACTTGGCTGGACTCATGCTTTACACAGAGACAACATGGATGTGGTGTGGTGGTCTCTGAAGCACTGTGGTCTTCATACGTGAGACAGCTGATGTGGGAATGGCCTGGTGTAGGTGGAGTGAGTTAAACTGGCAGAAGGTTGTTCTGCTTGCATGACAGATTCTGGTCAGGGTGCAATGCTGTCATTAAGACGACAATGTTTTCGGCTGGGTTAAACTGCATTTCACTTAGGGAGGCAATGTAGCGCTAACTAGGAAAGCTGGTATGAGCAAAACCTTATGGCTTAAGTCATCAAAACCTTTGGATATGCCAATACTCCAAATTATTTTTAAAAGATCTTGAAGGAGTCACTAACAGCTGACAGGAACGCATGTCCCTTCTTTCCCAATGACTGCTCTCCAAACTAGGCTATAGAGTTATTTCCCTGTTACGGTTCATTGGATGTTTCATTATTTGATGCCACATGTAGCAGTTTGCAGAGAAAAGACTGAGAAAGGCATCTAGAAAACCTTCTAAACTGATGGTCGTATCAAGGGGACGTGGTGATAAGACTTCACATTTCCCTGGGCAGAGAAAAAGGATGAAACTCTTTTTCCCTCATTTACATTAAAGCTCTGACAAGTTGCCTCTGATAGGCAGGACTAATCTCTCTCCTTGCATTTTGTGCAGATCCTGACCCAAAAAGGAGGTTCTGAGAGGTCTGGCTGAATGAGAGCTTCTAAGTGTGATAGGCCTAGTTGGTGGGCTTGGACGTCACACAGAGATAATGTAAATGTGGAGCTGTACAATAGCATTTTACCTTTCCAGTTGTGCCCAAGGGGACATTTAGGTTCTCAGGGCATTTAGACTCAGTCTGCAATGTGGTGGAGATAAGTCATTTGAGTGTACCTGGAAAAAAGGCTGATGCTGATGAATTAGTTTCACAGAATCATAGAATCATTTAGGTTGGAAAAGACCCTTAAGATCATCACAGTGATTGGTACGCTCAGAGGGGTGGCAGTGAGCACAGAATCGGGGTTTGTCCCAAATCCTGTCTCTCTCTGGAGCAGGAGTGCTCCAGCTCACTGGGATTTACAGTACACATTCATACCTCGTATTAGCTGCCTAAAATATTTTCAATGTGAGACTGCCTCTGTCCCTTTACAATCTGTGGTTGTTGTGCTGCCATACTCTTCCTTAATAGTGTTGTCACTAAGACCTCTCCTAGTGCCTTTCACACCTGAAGAAGTTTAAAACCACATTGTCCTAGACCCTCCAGGCTGAAGTCAGTCTCATCATCCCTTGTCACGACCGCGTGATGATGCTGAGAGAGGTAGGGCACAAGAGACAGGACACAAGACCCTGCAGTTTGCTGCAGAGAGGTTCAAGCTCTGTTCCCCTCTCTCAGTGTTGTTCAGGTTTTTATGCAGCAGAGTTTTAATGCAAAAGGCCCGAGGCCCCAGGATCGGGGTTAAAACCCAACACGGTTTGCTCTTGCTCAGCTGTGGGCCACCATCACCGCGGGCAGCAATGTCTCTGGCCATCTCTCCAATCTCCTAGTTTTCATTCCTCTCAGCAGAGAAGCCCAGTTGCCGCTGTGTGTCTGTCTTGCTTAACAAGTGAAGTCAAAATGGAGCAGCAACACAGTGTGGTGTGCAGGATTAGGCTTATATTTAACCTTGCCACGCTAGTTTTACTTCAGCTTTAATGCACCCCAGCTTCTCCACTGACTACCGCAAATTCCTCTGGCATCCCATATTGGTTAGCAGTGTGGCGAATTGAGCTCATCATTGGAAACTCAGTGCAATGATTAAAGCGGCAGCTGTAGTTATTATTTCCTTACACAGTTCTCAGACCTCTCCTCTGCCACGTCCTTTCACAGCGGTTTCTCTTGCTGTGTCGGGTTTGCGGTAAGCCGTATCGCTAATCTCCCCGGCTGGTCCTTTGCACGCAGGATGCTTCCTCCTTGCTGACAACTTGCCTGGGAGGGATTTTGTTCTGTGGACCTTGTAAAAAAAAAACTTAGAAAAAACAGAAGAGATAAGTGTTCCCCTTCCTCCTTTGTGCGTGTGTGAAAGTGAGCGTGTGGGATTCTGCCTCTGCCGCCGCACAAAAGGGCCTTTCTCTCCGCCCGTCCCCTGGCTGAGTTTCCTCACTGTTCCCACTGTTCTTCCCTCTGGATACCATTCAAGGGACAAATTGGGGTAACTAAATGTCCTCTGCTGTTCAAAGGGGTCATTGCAGCTTACATAAAATACACTGACTCTTTAAAGCCATAACCAATTCATCAAAGTCATTATTATTCTGTGTCACATTGTTATTTTTTTTCCTGCATTTGAATAGCTTTAACAACGTTTAGAGGGTATTGTATAACACCGTACACATGCATTATTTTTCTTCCTAAATATGTATAAAATATCCTCAGACCTTAACTAGAATAACCTCTGTATTTGCAAACTATTGTGCTTAGCTTAACTGTTTGTGTTAGTATAGTCTTATTGGTGAAATGCTGTACCCAGGTGAGTTGATGGAGAACACATCCTTTTTTACTGTAACGGGGCCAAATTCCACCTGTGGGGTCGAGTAGGATTATTTTGTGTGGAAACCGAGCATATGTCAGTGTCACATTTGTGCCATGTTTGCAAACAGGCACAGAAAGAGAAATACCTCAGGGAGAAAATATCATTTAATGACTGGTAGAGATGTTAAAAATATGTCTTTTCTGGAGGACTTCAGGTTAGGACTGAATAAAAATGCCTTGGCTTTACCTTTCGTCTCTTTCAGAACGGCTTTGAAAATGTGTAGGAAATTGCAGGACAGATTTGGACAAGCTGACGGCAGTGCTGCCAAGCGGAGGTAGCATGAAGACGGTAAATAGTAACTGTAGAGTAACTGGAAGGTGCACCAACAAGAGGACACGATGTCTCTCAACCAGACAGCCTAGTATGTTCAAAGCTGTACCTAATGATGTGTATATTTGGGTAGACGCAGACCTTGCTTCTGCTACCTCCGGCTATGACTACAGTCATGCGGTCTTCGGGGAGACGGGCCTGAGACTGCCTTGCCTTGTACGTGACATTCCAGGTGGGCAGCAAGTACCCGGAATGCTTCATCACCTCCTTGGTTTTGCAGGCTGCCAAAGTGAGCTCAGGCTGTTGACCTGAGCGTGCCATCCCTCTGAACGCCTGTGAATTGTGAGTTTTCTTCCCTGAGTTCACCAGAACAAAGTTGGTCATCTCCTGGACATGATGAAAGGCCAGTTTTCTCCCATCCCATTCCCGCACTGTTTAGGCAATGTAATATTGAAGTAAGCTTTATTTTTTTTTAAATTTTAATTTTATTATTTTTATTACTTATTTTTTAATTTTATTTTTTTTTATTTTAATTTTTAATGCTATATAATCTGTTTCATGTCAACTTCCTGGACAAGATCCTGGACACCTTATATATGCCTGCTTTAACCATTTGGTCTGTCTCATGTTTATCTCTGTCTTGTAGTAACAAGTGCTCCAGTTTCCTCCTGTTTCTTTTTCAGATTTTACCTTCTGCGTCACCCACATGGAGGCTAAGCGTGTCTTTTTTCCCATATGCCGTGGCTGGCAATAAAAATGAACTTTATGACTGCAAGGAGGAGTTTGCTCTTCAGAACTGTTTTATCACAGAAAGTGTAACAGCATGCTGCTTCTTCTGGCGATGGAGTCACGCAGTGAATAGATATTGCAAAAAGCCAGGGGCCTGAAGTAAGGCATGAATACTGCGGGTTGTTCCTAAGTGGAGTAAAAAGCCAGGCATTTCCCTCACATCTTAAGGAAAAGTAATGAATGGCACAAAATGCTGCTATTAGGGTGGGAAATTAAATGTAAAATGGAGGTAGGGAGCAGCTGGCCAGGTGGGAGAATCCCACTGAGTCCCTCAGGGTGATGCGAGAAAGCAAAAGGTACTGGGTTACAGTGTGATTCTGTTAAGTAGCAAAGAGAAATTTAGCATTTAAAAAAAAAAATCTGAACAGCAGCATTAGTTGTAAAATGGGGATTAATTACACTTCTCTTTCTGGCAGGGGTGAGACCGGCTGAAATACTGCACCTACCTTCAGTCATTGTCCTTGACTGGAAACGTGGACTCACTGGAGAGAATTCAAAGGGCAGCCAAGGGAACATGAGGTTTAGAAAATGAAGAAAGTTTCAGAGCACTGGATATGTTCAATCTAGAAAATGAAACTCTGAGTGGGGAACATGAGAAGTCTTTCATTATGTAAAAGGGCGCTATTAAAGAAGATAATGATCAGTTGTCCTCTTTGTTCATTTAGGAAGTGCAAGAAGAAATCAGATTATTTTTTGCTTACTCAGCAGCTAAAAAGACTCAGGCTGGATACTATGAAAAGTTTGTTAAGGTGGTGATATTCCTATTAGTCTATCTAAGGATGCCTGACATCCTCATTTCTTTATTAGTTTATTACTAAAAATCTCAGTGCCTGAAATGTGCTTTAGATACACTTCGCATTTTCTAAGTTCTTGAAGTGTCTTCAGGCCACAAAGGACTACTGAGATGCCATGTTTCTAACAATATGTGCTTCTAACTATCTTGAGAGCACTGTCTGAGATCTATGAGCTCACCCATTCACGTTTAATTTTCATGTTGAGCTTTGGAGAGAGCTAAGCACGCTATAGTCTAACAAAGCACAGGAGAAAAGTGACTTGGAAAATCAAAAACACTCAAAGAGGATGGAAACAAAAACATGGAAAATGATTGATTAAATGACTAATGAAAAGAATGTCTGAAGATGCTGTGGGGAGAAGGAACAGTTGCCCATGTGTGAGAAAGTGACCTCAGCAAAGCTAGGCATGCAGGTGATGAAGGAATATCTTCCTGACACAGAGCTGTAAAAGAGCCATGTGGAAGTGGGAGAGTGGGCAGATTAAAGCAGTGGCAGATGAAGCGTAGGAGGCAGCAAAGAAAAGCTGCAACGTACTTGAGGATGAAGTAATAGATCTCCTTCCCCCTTCCTTAAATTACTGGAGGGGACGGGGGTCTGGTTTGAAAGAGCTGTGAAGGAGAGAGAAAGCATTCTTCAGTCTGGAGCTGCCCTGCACAGCTCCTGAGGTCACTCCTTACTGTCACCAGAAACCACTGGCTCTCCCCATGCCTGCCTGTGCAGAAGCACTTTCCTATTTTGGTCACCGCAAATTCTCGGTGGTATCTGGCACTCGTGTTCCTTCTGCTGGGCCAGCCTGTGTGGACACAGAAAAGAGAAAAGTCTTGTCCGTTTTGATTTCTTTGCTCCAGATGAACCCTGAATTCACACATTAATGATTCTATTCCTTCGTTTTAATTTTGTCAACTCTCTTACGGCTTGTCGTTCTCCCCTGCTCCAGTTACAGGCTTCCAAGATTGCTAGAGACCTTGCCTTAAGATGCACAAGCTGCTTCACCTCCATCCTGCTCCTGTGATGCATACGTCTTACCTCGGCCTCACTCCAACAGCTTAGCAGGTTTTCATTCTCAGCGAGCGCTGCATTGTTAAATTTAGCAGGTTCTGGGCTTACCAGCTAATAAAAGAAACACGGTTATGGCCGTCATGTCTGTTCCCTAGAACTGCTGGCATGACCATGTCTGCACTGTAAAGTTCTCCTAGCTCACAGAACAGGAGGACCACCTCCAAATCTCCACGGGCAATGATGCCTTCCTCAGGCTGAATCCTGCCTGTACTCAGGAACTGTTTGGGAAAATACCACGCGTCCTAGTCCTAAAGGGTGCCAAGGAGCACTCTAACACTGGAGCAGTATTGATGACTGAATTACCATGCCTAGGAATCTCCTGTTAAGTTCATGAAGGCGTTCTGCCTTCAGAAGTTGCTCTTGGAAAAGACTGGCACTCCAGGGTCTGATCCAGCCAGACAGAAACAGGACGACAATTCAGCCGACTTCAGCTTGGCTGTTGTCCATTCTGGCATGAGCAACTCCAAGATGTCTGGCTTGTCCAGTTTGTCTTCATCCAGCACGGCTGGTGCCCCTTACCAAACCTGCTGCTGTGCAGAGCTGATATGAAAAGTTAATTTTCCTGCAAGCTGGTGAACAACAGAAGCTTGATTTTTCATAAGAACGGAAACAGACCATAAGGTTGACAGAAGTTTCTGTGGGAAGGTTTATGGCATTGTCTAACCATAATGCAACTAACCTTTTCTGGAATAATTAACTTCAAGGCTCAAGGTTTATGTTTCTTGCTCCTGCATGAGATTTACCATCTTAACCTCCCACCCCACATTTTCCAATCTTTCAAACAAATTTTTTAAGTTCTTGCAATTAACACTTTCTGGCTTAATTTTTAAACCCTAGGCTTATGAATTTAAGTTAAAAGCTGAAATTTTGTCACTTCAGCAGTGGGAGGCTCCCAGAAAAGAATCAGATGGTTTCAGATAGATGGTTGTAAAGTTGCCTTACAAATCCGATGGATCTGAGAGAAAAAGCTCATGTTTTTACTCAAAAGGCTACTGTTGTTAAACACTAAGCTAAGAAAATGTGTCTCTGCTGAGAAGCAGATGCAGGAGCCATTTTCCCCACCTCTGAGACCTCTGCAGCTTTCACATCTATCTCTGAACTACTTACTCTAGGGGGACAAATGTTAGACATTTACTTCAGAATGGGATGAAGTGCATTTGTGAAGTGGCTTTCTCCGCTGGCAGTAAAGGTAGCCCATGGAAATGAGTTCAGGTACAAACGTGGGGATAAGCTATATAATAATAACAGTCTACATTTACATTGTAGGACAATCACCTAGAAGATGGTAAATCATCAGCTGAAGATCAGATAAAGAACAGTTGTGGGTCAAAGTGAATACAAATCAGAACGATGTCCTGTATCAGTGGTCATGGGTCTGGCTGTGAAGTGCAGAGGTTTTTGTTCCTTGACCCCTTCTCTTATTTTATAGGTGAAGATCAACATTTTCTGTAGGCGTGGATTTATGAAGTAGAAACCGTGCAGGGAAGCTGATGCATTTCTGTGAGAAGCTGAGTGCCCAGCAGACCAAGCCACAGCTGAAAGGTCTCCAAAGACTATTGCTTGTTGACAACATACTTTCCTGAGGGATGCTGGCATTGCTGTTGTCTGGACCAACAGGGAGGAAATAGATGGTGCTGCTTGTATCACATCATTTTGTCCATGTCCTCCCCTGTAGGTAGGTGAAGTTGTAGTTCTATGTAGTCCGAAACAGATATGTAGAAATCCTCTGAATTTTGTTGGTAGAATTTTGTTGGACCTCTTTTTTTTTTTTTTTTTTTTTTTTTAAGGATGTGGGTTTTAAGGATAGGTAGTCAAGAATTTGGGAGGTAGAGGGTCTATGCTTTCCTTCTGGTGTAGGTGCCAGTAGAATTCAAGTCCCCTTGTGAACTAAGTTCCAAATTCAGCTCGAGCTCTTAAACTTGTTTGTGATTCTGATATTCCAGACCACTTTAGCCCTTGTTATATTTCTTCTCTGGAAATGCAACTTCTCAGGGTGGACTCGGCGTTGTGGGCTGAGAACTTCTTGCCTTTGGGCCCCATCTAGTGGGCAGCGGCTTGCACTGAGCAGCACCAAGAGCAACTTTATTTGTGTGGCTTTTGGAAATAAAAAGTAGTAAAAGGAGCTGATATGAAGATTCCCCACAGAGCTTAATAATCGCAAACGAAATCACGGTGTGTTCATTCTTCTCCTGCTGACATTTCGTTTCTGTGTCTCTATATAGACGATGTTACTTTGCATTAATGATCTGAAGCATTTTCATAACATAGCAGAAGCATACCCCAATTGTAAAAAAAAAAAAAAAAAGGAGAGGAGAGGAGAGGAGAGAAGAGAAGAGAGAAGAGCATCCATTCCTTCTGTACTCCTGTATTGCTTGTATTGTTTTAAAGGAATGGTTGCATTATTTCACTGAGTACGCAGCAGTCATTGGTAAATGATTCAAGGATATCAGTATTACTCTGTGGAGTTATTCATAAGTTAAGAAGCTTATTAAGTAACCTGGAAAATAAGAAGCATTCCAGCAGCACTAAAAGGTCTGTCAGAGCCAAACATTTAAAATCTGTATTTTGTCTTGACAGAACGCTTATATGCCAGATTGCTAAAATGGTAACCATGTTCAGACAGGAACTGTTTGTTGTGCATACGTATTAGGAAAAGAAAGTGGCTTGAGAAATGGAAAAAGGGTTTATGGTTATATCCAAATTACTTTTACAAATAACTTTTTTCGAGTCCATCTGTCAAACGAATTTAGTGAGCCAAATTTGGATTTCAACTGCACTTAAGTCATTCAGTGTAACCTGAGGGAGTAAGATGGATAGCTAGACAGAACATATGGCCTTAGCTGTCTAAAAATTTGCTTTTTTAAAATGAAAAGGAAAAGAAAGAAGGAAATAGCTAAACTATCTGGTAAGGATAACGCTGTTTTCTCTGGCAAATGTGTTTTACAGAACTAGCTATTTTCAAGAAAGCATCTGTAACCGTACATGGCTCAGTGTCTTTCAATTTAATATGAACCCCAATGAAAGCACTTTCTGAAGAGTTTCCGTGCTATCTGCATTTTCAGAGAGCATCATAAGGGGTGGAGACTGAGTACTGCTGAATTTGTGTAACAGGGTTGTTTTGCAAAAAGTTATTTCGTGAAGGATAGGCTGATTATTTTCATTAAGTTGCATAGCAGGGTTATTTAAAAACGCTGCATGAAACTCCAAAGGCAGAGATACTGGAAGACAAAAGAGAGTTCGGCTAAAATAAAAAGAGCATTGTTGGGAAAGAAGCCTTTTTTAACTTTGACTTTTGAACCATCTTTGCCCTAGTTCTTTTTTTTTCTTTCTTTTTTTTTCTTTCTTTTTTTTTCTTTTTTTTTTTTTAATTTGGGGGTGGTGGGGAAGACAAGCGATGTACTATCTAGAAAGCTTTCCATGCCTTGAAAATCTGACTCTTCAGTTTACTGCTTATAAAGGAAGAAGATTTTTGAAGGAGTGTGTTTTTGTGTGGAACAGTGACTGACAAATGATTTTTCCTTTTTTTTTCTTATTGACATATCCATTTATATCATTTTCTATCAGTTTTCAACCTCTCTTATTTTGTTCTTTGGCTTCTATAGCCAACATCCCTTTTGCAGCACACTTACAGTTCTTTCTTCTGATAGCGTAGGTTGGTTTTACACTGTCTCAGGAGTCATGTAGAGAGTGGGCAAGATCTCTGGCTGTGCAAATCCTGGAGAAGCTCTAAATTCTCTCCTGGCGTGGAGAAGCTCTCAATTATTTTTTTCCACTGTGTTTCTCAGCCTGTAGGGGCTAAAATAGTTTCCAAAATAAATGATCCTGGAAAAAATGACTTTCAGAATAAATGATCTGGAGCACAGTGCTAGAGTTACAGCAGCTGGCACGGTCCCATAGGACCCATTACACTGACCCACAATTGTCCCAGTTCAGCTCCCCAGGAAAGGCATGAAGAGCTGACAGAGGTGAATGCTGGTAGTGTTTTTAGGAAATAGATCTTATTTGTGAGAGAGCCTTTGCATCACACTTATATTCCACTCTAGACTAGACAGAAAATGTCTTTTTCACTATGATTCCTGAGTTTCAGAAAAAGTTCTTGAACTGAAGCAGTACTAATACTCATGATAAATGGAAGTCC
This sequence comes from Grus americana, assembly GCF_028858705.1. Lineage (NCBI taxonomy): Eukaryota > Metazoa > Chordata > Aves > Gruiformes > Gruidae > Grus > Grus americana. The sequence continues at coordinate 23,219,538 of NC_072854.1, forward strand.
TTCCCTTGCCCGTGTTGAAGCTCAAGTCCCAGGCATGGACTCCTGTATGTTCTCCTAGTTAATATATTTCCATTTGACTATTCAAATTTTAGAGAGACTGGGCACAGTGTCAAAACCAAGTCATTTGGAGAGGGAAGATTTAATCCCTTTTTCATCCATGCAGAAGTTAATACCAAAGAGGAGGAGCTGCAGAGGTGCTCCCAAAGAGCACAGGGCTGCGGGCAGGGGACAGGCAGGCGCAGGACAGAGTGCTAAGCCTCAGGCTGCATGGCCAAGGGCCGTGGCTGTCTCCTCTCACAGCTCAGAGGGCAGGCTGTCTCTGAGGAAGGATACCTTCAGAAAATGGTGTCATGCTTTCTTCATGCTGAGGAAGGTCTTCTGACCGTGGGCTCGGGCTTGGTGAGCCAGTAGCAGTAGCAGCTACAAGTCTGGTGGGAGCAGCCTCACATCCAGCCGTTCGCCTGGTACGTGCCTGGCCTCTCATCTCTTCCTCAAACTACGTGGTACAGGTGGTGTCCTACACCCAGGGCTAATCTGCTGTCCTGTGCTTTCCCGGTGTGAAAGGGAAGGCAGAAGTGTAGCCTAAGAATTCATAAACAATGTAAATACATCCTTAGTATGGCCTGAAACTGCTCCTTGGACCTGAGAATCCTTTCCTAGAAATTCCATATCTACAGATGTACTTATCTGGAGGCAAAGGTAGGTCACTTTGGTACAGACTTTTTTCCACAAGAAACAAAATTGTATCCAAAAAATTCCTAAACTGATCTATTCAGTTCTCCAAAACATCAACTTATATCCAGATATTTTCACACTGAACATGGCTGATGGATCATGCTTCAGATGCACGTAAACTAGCCCTGAGCTGAGCTGTGGTATCTACACGGGGCAGCGTCATTCTTTGTGGGAGTGTGCCTATGTTATCTTGTGTTCATGAGTAAACTGGTACATCTGCCTGGCTTATTAACTTGGGTTTAACTTCATGCTGATATGGCTAAACCGTGTTCGGGTCCTAAAGAGGCTTGACTAGTGCCATCCAGAGTTTTTGGAATCATTTATCGTTGCCTGGTATAGATACATCCTGATGGTCTGCTGGCATTGACTTACATTTCTTACACAGGAAAAATGTTAGGTCCCTTTCTGTTTAATGCAAGCTGATACTTCATACACTATAAATATGGTATTTAATATGAAATTTGACATTTATCAAGTATATTGCAGCATGAAGTTTAAATAATTGGCAATACTGAAATAATAGCTCACTGAAACTTAACTATTTGAAACTGGAGCTTGTGAGTCATAATATATTGCAGAAGCTAAATGAGGCTTTAAAAGAAAATTGACCAGCTTAATGGGTCAATTGTCTAAGTGCAAATACGCTACCATAGAAACCCTGCTTTGTTATTTTGTATCCCTTAGTCACAAAAAGCTATATTCTGTGTTTTAATTAAGACAATGGACATTTCCTGATCGATGCAGTTTCACTGATGGCTAACGCTGTGCAGTGTGTTTGAAGAGAAGTCAGAGGCATGGAAGAGGCTTTCACCAACTTTCCTTCCCAAATGTAATTCTGGAGTTAATAAGAGCCTGCCGCTACCCTGCCCCTGGCCTGTTTCAGCCCCCCAGGGCCATCAGCTCTGCCCCAGTGACACTGCTGGACTCCAGCTCCTCACAGCCCTCGGCACCACTGAAAAGAGCTGGGCTCTGTCTTCTTTACACCTTCCCTTCAGGTATTCATACACATTCATAGGATCCCCTGAGAATTCTCTTCTCGAGGCTGAAGAGTCAAGCTCTCTCATCCTCTCCTGGTATGTCAGTTGCTCTAATCTCTTCATCATCATCAAGGCATTTCAGTGTAAATGCTTATGTATGCAAATTTTCATCATGTCTATAACAATTAAGTACACCTTGAAGCATCAGTGGCTGTGCATGGGGTCATGCTGGAACATTTCAAAGTGTGTGGCTATGGACGAGCCCATGACAGGGCAGGTTTATTTCTGAGAGGACTGAAGTGACTGTGACTGTGGGCAAGGCCATGCTGGAGCAAGTATATCTATGAAGGCATTGTGGCCCATGGAGAAGGCCATGCTGGAACAGGTGCACCTTGAAGTGACTGTGGCTGTGGATAAGTCTATGCCACAGCAGGTGTACCCCTGGAGAGACTGTGGCTCGTGGATAAGGCTCCACTTGGAGCAGGTACACCCCTAAGGGACTGCAGTCTGTGGATAAGTCCAGGCAGGAGCAGGGGCAAGGGGAGGTGTTCATTGCAATGGTAAACTTGATGGTCTGACTTGAAGGGACCAGGGGTGGAGATTGCAATGGAAATACCTTTAAATTGTTGTAACCCATGATTTGAGTTGCATGTTACAGGAATTACTGTAGCAGAAATCACCTGAACCAATGGAGAACAAGCCTTACAGGAAGCAGTGCAAGTGCAGCAGTGGACCTGACCTGAGCTGGTTTTGGTGCCCAGTAACTCCACATGTCAACCACCTCTCCTGTTCTGAGTGACCACCATGGTGGATGGAGCCCAAGGTTGTGGACCAAGTCAACCCAATGGACATTTTGTGGACATTTATGGACATTTTAAAAGGGTGGTCCACAGACTAAGGGAATGATATCAGCATATTATATCAAGGGATGAGAAGGGTGGTGGTGCTTAATAAGGATGTATTGAATTGTGTGGGACCTGAGCATAACGTAAATAGTATGGAATAAGGGGTGGATAATGTCCTGGTTTCAGCTGAGAGGGTTGATTTTGTTCATAGTAGCTAGTGTGGGGATATGTTCTGGATTTGTGCTGGAGACAGTGTTGATAATATAGAGATGTTTTTGTTCTATGGATTTATTGTTGAGCAGTGTTTACACGGGGCCAAGGCCTTTTCTGCTTCTTGCACTGCCCTGCCAGCGGGATGGCTGGGGGTGCACAAGAAATTGGGAGGAGACACAGACAGGACAGGTGACCCAAACTGACCAAAGGGATATTCCATACCATATGACGTCATGCTCAGTTTATAAGGAGCTTGGGGGAAGAGAGGGGGGGGGCGGCGGCATTCGGAGCAATGGCGTTTGTCTTCCCAAGTCACCGTTACACGTGATGGAGCCCTGCTTTCCTGGAGATGGCTGAACACCTGCCTGCCCATGGGAAGTGGTGAATGAATTCCTTGCTTTGCCTTACTTGTGCGTGCGGCTTTTGCTTTACCTATTAAAATGTCTTTATCTCAACCCACGAGTTTTCTCACTTTAACTTTTCCAATTCTCTCCGCCATCCCAATGCGGGGGAGTAAGCGAGCGGCTGCGTGGTGCTCAGCTGCCGGCTGGGGTAAAACCACGATGTTAAGCCAAGGATGGTAAATGAAATGCTAATTAGTAGTCTTGTAAATGGTGGCCAAAATTATCTAGTAATGAAATTTCCTTGAATGTTTAAAGAAATCTGAGGTGTTTCTGAATATTATTAAACAACTTGTATAGACAGTCTCATCTTTGGACAGCTACTATTTAAATTATTTCCTGGAGGGACTTGTTGATCTTTAACTGTAATGTATCTACCTAGAAAGACGTCACTGTACTTGGGTCCTCTTCTGATCTCTTTTATACACACTTTGATTTATCTTTCCTCCTTACTTGGTTGCCGTTCCCTAGTCTTTTCTTTCAACAGATTACATTCACCAAGCAAATGTTCATTAGCTTCTGGAATGCAAATCAATTCTTTGACCTTTTCCTCTTTAAGATCCCTGGTGCATGTTTTATAAGTGTTGTCTTAACATAAGAATGACTTTATTAGACCAAGCCTAGAGGTACATTTAGTGCCTTCTCCCTGTCTATGGCAAATAGCAGGTCCCTAGGAAGAATTTAAAGAACAGACCAAATGTTATGTGTTGTGCTGCTCCCCAGAGTAGTTTTTATCCTCTTACCCAATGTCAGGTCAAGGGCTCTATGAGAAGAATATAGTACCTTTGCAGCTGTGAGTTTACAAGGGCTGCCTTCAGGACCAGCATCGGCCCACCACGTTCCAGGTGCCTGTGAGGTCCACCAGCAGGAAGTGCGACTGCCTGTAGAAAGCCCCATCAGAAGACTGATGGATGGCATGATTAGGTATGCTGGTAAATTATATGTAACCCTGCTTGTTCTGTGTCTCTGTGAGTGGTGAGAGATGGTGGTGGTGTCTTCCTGGTCCTCCTCTCATCCCCTGGGCTGGCATTAATAATGGGACATCTGGGCATCTCCCTTTTATTTCTTCTAGAGAATTATTAATGGGGGCAAGTTGGGGTGGGGAGTAGCAAAAAGTAATAATGAGCATACAGCAAGTCAGAAGGCCAACTATTGAGACAGCTGCTCAATATTACTTGAGACTGGAACTTTAATGGGCTATTTCCATCTAGTTCTCATGAGGCACAATTATTTCCCAGGGCATGTGACACACTAGGAAATTGTGGGCGTACTTCCATCAGAACGGGAGTGACACTGCATGTGTGTCCTTTCTGCTAGCAGGGAGATACATGCTTAGTTGTCTGTTCTCTTTTCAGTGCCATATTTTTTTTAAAACTGGAAATGGAGACAGTATTTCTGTTCCAGATGTATCATGCATGAATTTAAAATGTGTGATTGAACAGAGATCCACAGAAAACCTGTCACTGCTTTTTATTGCCTATCTAAACTCACCAAGACCAGAAGAGGACTCTAACTTTCCCTTCCCCATGCCTCTGTTTGCTGGCTCCTTTCATGATTCCTGGGAAGACATGACCTTCCAAGCTGTCAGACAGCCTCTCAACCAGCAGCTATCACAATCAGAATTACATTCTTTAGACCTTTAGACTAATTCTACCTATGGTTAAGCGGGAAAAATCATCTGCAAAATATAGTGTACTGTCTTTCTATATGCACACAGCTGAAGTTCAAGTTGAAGCTTTTATATTACAGTATAGGAATGCAATGCAGGTTGCTCAGCTAGTATTTCCCAGACAGCTTCTAAAAAGATCATACTCCTAAGGTGTCCTTTTGACAAGGTTCTACAAGGTTCCTCTTTCTAGAAGATTCATTTTTTGTAATGTACCACTGGAAACTATTTCTTCCATTGCTTAATGTTTATCATGACCTATGTCTATCCCTCATCTCTGACTGATTTTCCAAAGGTCAACACATAATGCCAACTTCCTTGTTACTTCATTGCCAACTTCTAATATTTTCTAAGCAATCACTCTCTTTTCTCCCACATCTGGAAAATAACACTGATAAACATCCTAAACCCAAACTTGTTTTAATTCTTTGGTCCTTTCCACCTGGTTGTCCACAGAAGTCTTGACTGCTGTGTGCTAGCAGGCTGCATCTGCATCATACGGTCAGAAACAGATATTCTGTCTAGGAATTGCAGTGGGAAGGTGAAGTGTGAAGGTTAGTGTGGGAGCGCCTTCAGAGCATGAAAATACAGTACTTTTTAAAAAAAAAAATAATCTAAGAAGCCAGCAAGAACTACTGGATGGAAGGTAATGCTAGGTAAATGTCAACATGAGAAAAAAAGGCACATTTTTTAAATTTTACATTAAATATGATTAAGAGTTGGAGGAAAGTATAAACAATAGGGAAGAATTAATCCCTGGATATGTCCAAATTAAGACAGATCTCCTTTTATAGAAAGTACTTCAGCCAGTGGTGTTTTGACTACGTTTTATCAATTGCATGGTGTCATTGCACAAAAGTGACAAACATAGAGTAGACTGAGGTAGAAGTAAGACGATCATGATGACTCTTCTGGCCTCAAACTTTATGTTTCCATTCAAGAATTCCTGTGCATTGGAAACTCCGAGCAGTTGATTTTGGTCCCTTTGTCAGGGAGGGAGCAACGATCTGTCACTCCCTGAGGTGTCCTAAGCAATCCCAATGGTTGCTGTGATCTTATGATGTTGCTGTTGTTGTTGTCCTGTCATAAATGCCCAGACATCTCGACGACTGCACTTAGCTCAAGATTTTTTCCTCTCCTGCGCTGCTGTAGTATTTGTATCACTTGGGGAACACTGCCAGTGGGTGGGATTGGGTACAAGTGTCACCAGACAGGACACCGAGGCAGGGAGGGAGGACAGCTGTCCTAAGCATTCAAAGCTTTACATTCTGTGTCGCTCTGAGGTGACCTGGGCCTCAAGATATTTATTAAGCTGAAAGAAAGCCTTTTTTGGTCTTGCAGCTCTCTGAATGTGCCTATCTGTTATTTAGGATACATTAGAGTAGAATCCAGAGCAGTACCTAATGCTGCCTTATTGCAATAGAAATTCCGAATAAAAGAAACAGGCTCTGTACTGCCTGTGGAGAAAAAAAATTACCGCCATCTCAAGCTATCTGTGTATCTGGAACCCGTAACTTCCTCAGGTTAAAATTAAGAATAATGGAAAATGTGTTTGATTCAGATATCAGTAAGGTAGGAAACAAAATATATATACTTATATCTGTAAAAGTTTTTCGGTCAGCAATGTAAATATTATCTTGTGACAAAAATACAGGTGCAGAGGAATACTCAGCAAGCCCAGCATGTGAGGCAAGAGACAGGCTAGATGACATGAAAAAATAAAATAAAAAGAACAAAATACGACTAACTTCTCTAAGCTGTGTTTGAATGTAAAGAGTGTATCATTCCTTCAAGCTGTTGTGGATGTGAGTCATTTAGCCCTGAAACCAAACAGTATAATTTTTCTAATGAGGTACTTGCTTCCAGGTATGTTGAAAAAGACTCATTACTCTCGAGCATATTTATGTCCATGGTATATCATGCGTGGCACGGGCCATGCACAGCATAGCTACATGCTTTCAGTGACAAACTGGTGGATATGCCACACAAAGTTCAATAACCTGGAATAGTGGGATATGCCTGACCTTGATACCGTTTGACGTTTTCACGTCAGCTCTCACATTGGACTCATCGTGCAGGTGCTCTGCCGTGTGATCTGTTACATACTCCTTTCCTTCTTCTTTTACCCCGTGAAATTGGAACAGACAATTTCCATGTTATCTGTGTGAAGACATGTGGAGTGTGAGAATGTTTTTCCTGTAAGATTATCTGATGTTGTCAAATGAGATGATAAGGAAAAGGGGAGAGCCAAACATACAGACACGAAACCCCTGACTGACTAGTGATAACAAAGTCAATAACCAGAAACGTGCCTGGTGAGTGGCACTAATTGATAAGGATAGTGGAGTGTGAGAATATTTATTCCAGCAAGGTGATCTGATTGAGGAGCACCTAAGATCAGGTTGATAAGAAAAGGTGAAGGCAACAAACATAGACACAGACCTGACAAACAATGATGGAGACTAGGAGAAACAAACTCGTCGGTCACACTAATTGATGAACTGTTCCAGGAAAACTAATCTGGACTTTGCAACCGATAAAACTGTAAACTGGGGGTGGTTGGGATGGGGTGGATGGAGACCAGAGGAGTGGGAATTGGTAGAACTGTGCAAAGTAATGAAGAATTGGTTAGGGGAAGGGAATCAGGGAGGAACAAAGAGGGGAACAGACAGAAAGCTGTGTAAAAGGGGACGGTTGTGTGTAAAACAGTGTACATTTGTCTGACTGAGCCCTGTGTCTGACCATCACAGTCTGTCCTGTCTTTAAATTCTTTCTGAACTGTCTCTCTCTGTGATCTCGCCCCCCGCCCTATGTGAGAGCTGCATGGACTGAGTGGCAGCTGCTGGGGGCACTGGCATGGGTGGGCTGGGTGCCAGCTACTGGAGTCAGACTGGGGGTGTAGGCACACCTGCATACCTACATGTAGGTATCGGGGGGGCACCCGAGGGTGTGGGGTGCCTGTGAGATGAGCGTATGAGTGTGTGCACGACCTGGACCAGAAAGAGAGTAGGGGACCAGACAGCAAATGTGTGTGTGCTTGTGAACCTGGAGAGAGTTGTGTGTGTGTCTGCACTAGTGACCTTCAGTCCCCGCCAAGAAGAGGAGCGGACAGGACCAGAGGTGTTGGACATAGACTGAAACACAGGAGGTTCTGAATATCAGGAAACCCTTTTTTACTGTGAGGGTGACAAGCACTGGCACAGGTTACCCAGAGAGGTTGTGTGGCCTCCATCCTAGGAGATATTTAAAAGCCATCTAGACATGGTTCTGGATAACTGGCTCTAGGTGGCCCTGCTTGAGCAGGTGGGCTGGACAAGATGACCTTCAGATGTCCCTTCCAACCTCAACCATTCTGTGACTGTGTGGCTGGGCTGTCTGTGCTTCTCTCTGGTGTGAGCCCGGTATGTAGGTGCTGTTAGCGTAGCAGTAACCCCCGCAGCTGGCAGCTACTAAAGACTGAAGGCATTAAAATAAACTTTGCACGGTGCTACCCAGTGGTGGGTTTGGGACTGTAGCTGCCTCACCTGCGCTCCCCTGCGTGGTGAAGCCTCTGGGCCACATGACTGCATGTAACTTGTTCCTGTCTCTGCCCTCTTACAACCTGTGGTTGTGTCTACATTTCATCTGTTGTTGCTGACGTTGAGATTAGTTAACAGAGATGACTGTTGCTGCAGCAGATCTCTGCAGAGCATATTTTGTGACACTTGAATAAATATAACAGGGTAAGACAAAAATCATTATGGCCCTTCTCTTTGCACTTGGTTGAAAATTAGATCTAACTGTATTGGTAAATGAAGAGCTGCCATTGAGTTCATACACTCCTGTGGTATGGTTTGTCTAACTAACTACAGTTAGTAAACTGCAGTAAGAGCTGTTGTTTTCATTAAGCTTTATCAGAAACACTTCCAAAAGATTTGATTAAATTAAAAAAACCAACAACATTTGAAATCTGAGCTGTAACTTCACGTCACTGGAGAGAAACTGTAATTTTCTTGGCTCACCCTAAAATTTAGCAAAACATATTTAGCTAAGCAATCCCACTGGCTGAAGCCCCAATTTTAATGTATCCCTGTCATCCCGCTACCAGCTCTAGAGTATTTTATGCTGTCCAAAGCAATGGAAAATATACTCTTGTTGCCACTTGCAGTAACTCACAAAATAAGTAGTTGAAACATTCTGTTGCACCAGGCAACCCTGTATTTTCTGTTTGTGGTTGAGCTAACCCTCTGTCAACTTTTTAAAGAGGCATTAAATCAAGAAGGATATGAATCAGAGCTTTCCTGAGTCAGTAAAACTTTACCACTGACTCTGATGTGCTCCAGAGCAGGTCCTTGGACAGCAGTGTGACACATTACCGCTTAAATATCCTATAAATGATTGACTCACTGTAACTCAGCGGCACGTTTGTCATCTTAGGTATAAATAAGGATACTTACTAAGAGATTCACTTTATCCTATGTTACAGGGAAAAAAATACCAGCATTTTGTATATTCAGGTATTTTAGTATTTGTTCAAAGGCTCACAATAGAAGTGCCCAATTTACTGGATGCAGTTAAGTCTAGATCTGTTGAATTGCCAGTTGAAAATCCTTGTCTGGCTGTTTAAAACAGCTTGTAGCACGTGTCTTTTTGTAGCTGCCATTGTCCCCTCTCCAGGGAGCTGCACAGCCTTTCCTTGGTTACATGTGCCTCCTTCTTTTCCTCCTCCGAATGTCTTGGCTCTCTCATGGTCTCCTCTCCACACAGCCTATCCTCATTTCTGGGAGGGGTAGTTTTAGCTTTCAGCAGTGTGCAGCTGCATGTAGCCAGCCTTAAAATACTTGCAGGTTGGGGGCTGAAAAAGAAAAAAAAGGTTCCAGTAGAGGAAGAGAAACTGCATCAAGAAAAGTGAAAATAAGCAGAAAGCAGGAGGTAGAGAGATTCAAGAATCTTAGGAGCCAGGATGGGGTTTTCTCTTCCCACCTGAAAGAGGCAGTCAGGTGTGTTTTCCCTTGAGGGTTTGTGCTCAGCTGTGTGAACACGTTTATAGTGCTGTCAACAGTCAAGTGCATCTGTTGCTGCTCCCTTGTTAGCTAATCATCATAAGCAGGTGCACTGCCTCCAAAACATTTTTTTAATTAAGTCTTTCAGGTGGTGGTATTCTCTCTTGAATAAGGCACATTCTATTTGGTACGTATATGGACCCCATACTTGATGATCCTGAGCTTCTGACCACAGGCAGTAACTGAGGAAAGAGCACAATTTATTTTTCATATGGTTGAATTTACATGCGTTATTTTGTCTTTCATTGCAATGCCAAGGGAGATGCTAGGACCTGGATAGCTGTGAAGGAAATCCAAGAGACTGCTCTGTGATCGCCAGTGCACAGTATCCATGTTTCTAGCATGGCTTCAGAAAGCTTACCACAGGGCTTTGCAAATAATTAGGACTGCTGCAGAGATGAGGAACTTCATTGCTAGTTACCAATCTTTTAATTTATATGAAACTATAAATACGCTACAAGCATTTGAAGAAATCAAAAGCTAACATTAATAAAGTCAGACTTCAGAAGTTGCCATACAAAGATATATTAGGTTTTCTTGGAACTGGAGAAAGCTAAAAGCACAAAGCCACTATTAAGGCACCCTTACAGGCTAAAACCATAACTCTTCTAACATCATTACATTTCATTTCATTACAGTTTTGATGTTTTCTCCAGTAACTAAAAAGCTAATGCATCTTTTTTCTGAGCTTCATATCAGGTCTTCATCTTCCCCTTTATGGGAGTAGTTGAGCCATTACTTAAACCTGTATCAATTAAACAACCCACATCAAGGGACTGCTATAAGATAAAGAGGTAATTCCAAAATACCACATTCATGAAAGGATTTTAGCACATGCTCAGTTTTAAGTGCTTGAATAATCCTTTTGATACCCTGCTAAATCTCTGCTTTAAAAAAACACCTCTTAGGGAAGAACTTCTATTTGGGAAGTGGAGGAATCAGGGGAAGACGCCTTCAGTGTGAGGGAGGAAGTTTGAGAATGCAATGTAAACTATTTTACAAATAGAATTCTGGATAATTTTTGGTGCTCTGCTGCCTAAATTTCAACACCATCAAGTAACACAATATTGCAGTGTTTCTCTTATGTCCTATTTTGTGAATATCTGTGAAGAGAAGGAGAATTTATTTATTGACTTACCTGGAGACAAACTGGGACTGGCCCCACTGCATGCCTTGTTCTTGCCTATGGCATGTTCCTTACAGCCCTCAGGATGGACTTTCACATTTTTGACATCCAACCACACACCCTGAAGAAAGAACTTAAAATAGAAGAGAGCTCAAGTGTAAAGGCAGACAGAGCAGGCTGTACATTCCTACATTTCTTTAAAGATAATAAATATAGAACAAGAAATTAAAAGCAGACAGTGTAATGAGAACTTTATAGTTTTCCTGAAAACCGACCTCTTACGTCCCACAGGAAAATGCAGTAGGAGAGAAGAGAGGGAGCTGTGTAAGTAAAGTGGGTTTGCTCTGGATTATTACATGCTAATTACTTTGACAGCTGCTTCTGAAGCAACGTCTATGCTCAGTGCATATGCACTCGTTCCACTGTGTCTGTCTCTGTAGATCTAATTCTGTCAGACTGAGTTATAATTTAAGATCGATGGAAGGAAGGGAAAAGTCTGTGTCAAGCAAATGGTAGTCCTAGATTATAAGAAACTGGGAAAGATCCTTACCAGAGCTACTTAGGAAAATTGGATGAATACTGCAGATGCAATAAGAATCACTTGTTTAAGGGCTTTTCCACATATTGCTCTGCTTCCCATACATGTTTGCATAAGAAGAAAGTATGACATCAAAGAGCATTGTTCATCCATCAAAATTTCTCGTACCCAGCACTGAAAGATCTTAATTGTCACTTAGTGACTTTTGTCTTGACTTCATTCATATATAAGTAAATTGAAAACAGATCTTTTTGTTTTCAAGTACTTTGAATATCAACGAATTTCCTACTTACTGTATGTTGCTGACTCACTGGATATTTGCGTCATTATGGGCCAAGTCATGAGGTTTGATTAGGTTTGTCATATAGCCAGGTTTTCCCAGACATGTTGTTCTTATTTCCAGGCAGAATAAGAGGAATGTGATCATTTCTCCACACTTGTCACAAAGCCTTGTCAGAGCCCTTCCCTCCCCTCCCATGGGGCAGAGTGACTGAGCCCGTGCCCACCACCTCTGCAGAGCAAATGCTGCTACCCCATCGCGTCTGGAAATGTCAGAGCCACCACAGCGATACCTTGGAGCTTCTGGATAGAAATCTAGGAGCCCTATAGGCACCAAACTTCCATTTTAGTTGGTAGTAATCAGGGGCCATCAGGGTCTCACAGAGTCGAGTGCTTTGGCTGTGTTTTTTCCTCTGCCTGTATATGCCTTTATGCATATTAATTCGTCCTACTTTACCTACAAGACACAGAGAAATCTCTCTCAGGTTGACTGGTGACATTATGGAGATGGAAATAGTGGGTAGGAACTAGACTTTCTTTAAATCTGTGTTAATAGGCTATTTATATAGTTGCTATGCCTTCGCATATTGCAGCCATGTTGTCAAATCCAGGCAGCTCTTAAGGAGGCAACGGGGAGGCTCATTTTACAGCCTGAGGCACCAAGGGGATCTCACGTTTCGACTAGTATAATTCTGGACTTTATGTCCCCTCACTGGTCTTCTAAGTTACTGATTATTTTAAAGCTTCAATAATTTCTATATAAAAAGTTTAAACTCTTTTCTGACATTAAACTGTTTCCCATGTGCTTCTTGATGCTGGGAAAAGAAACCCCACTTTTAAGAAAACATAAGCTTTTTTTTTTAAGAATGAGGTCTATCTTGTATTAAAAGACAGTATAAAACTGCATATGGGGTAGGTGTTTTCTTCTACCTTTATGTCACACCATTATTGCCTATTAGGCTGACATCAGTTTTGGGAGACTCACTTGGTTAGTTCTAAATATAGCATTGCATCTGCCCTTAAATGGGAGTGAAGGGGCAGTAGCCTTTAGAGAGGGGAATTATTTTTGTTTTCCTCAGTCAGAGTTTACTAAGCCGGGAAAGGCTGGTCTTCCTCTCTGCTTTGCAATTTTTCTATATCCCTTGGTAAGTCCATTTTTCCTCTAGGTTTTGCTTATTCAGAATAAATGGGAGTGATTGTGGGAGGATGTTGGGTGCTTTTCTGTAAAAAGTAAATTACCTTTCTCAGGGAAAACAAGCAATAAGCAGGACACAGACTGATTTATGAACAGACAAAAAATAAAAGTAGAATTGTTTTATTCTGTGCAGTCAGTTTGATTTTATTGCGTATTACATTTCCTTTGTTTCTCTCTGCTTATGAAAAACTACATTATACCTATCCATAGTTCTATTAGTATATGTGTTTCTCCAATTGGACATATGTTGGCAATGCCACTTTCTTGCATGTTTATACTGTATAAAGAGACAAAACATGATTTAGCTGAAGTATGTGCGTAAATAATTCAGTGTAAAATCCTATAGTAGCTGGCAGAATTGTTTGGCATGCTAAAGAATAGGATGTAGCTAGGACAAAAAATTCTGCTTTTATTTTTTGTCTACCACACTTTCAAGTACATCTTCAGAAGCCACATTTCTGGTGTCTGCGTTGCTCTGGGCTATGTGATGTGTTCTGTGCCGCATGAAAATTCCAGCTAAATACCACTGATAGAGTATTGGGAAATCATGTTCATGCTCTTGAAACTAAGCCTGTGTGTTGATAATACCTGTGAGCCAATGAAAGTATTGTAATGAAGGATAATGAAGGTTGGGATGATGGAAAGTGACTGACTTTCAGCATCTCACTGTCTCGCATTCCTTGCTGTCCAGTTGAAGGGATGTAGTACACTTGCCAAGTGAAGGGAAATCTTAAAACTTTATCGGAACATGTTGCAACTCTTTGTGCATTTGGAATGTTAGGATGACAAAGTTTCAAGTCAATGTGGACAAATTCAGCCTCATTTAATTCTCAGTCATGTAAGATCATGAATTCATAAGAAAGCATCTACATAAGTACCCTCTCTGGGCTATATACTGCTTAACTTAGGGATATGGCAAGATAAGTCAGATTGGAGGCTTCTACTCCCTTCCATCACGAGAGTCATAGAAAAGCCAAAATTACATTTTTTTAGCCTCACAACAGTGCGGGAACTGGTGGTCCCCTCCACAACAATGACCTTGCTGGAGGGAAGGGTACCCATGGCTCTGCCTTCTATGTACTTGCCACAGGGCAATGCTGGTGGTTAACTCCATCAAGGGTTGTGGCTATGACCACGACCACCCATGGTATATTCCAAATTGTCTCCACGCTAGCTGTTATGGCTAGAAGGTGAAGCAAATAATTCAGGGACAAGGTAAAAATGTGCATTCTAACTAATCATACATGTGCTATAGCTAAATGATTGCATTAAACTGCTTAATCTACCTGTACGTCTTTGCAAGCAGAATCACTTGATGTAGTGAAATGTTAGAAGTCTACTCATTCAAAATATATGAAATTATTAATAAAGGACAGACAAATCTGTGATGGCCTATATCATCAGCTGCTTGAAAATGTTGCTTTGCTGGATATTCAGATGAATAGAAATTGATGAGAGAACTCCATTTTTAGGTTAATGAGAAAAGTAATGCATGTAGTTCTAGGGATGATTTGAACCAGATTGAACTTATTGTCCACAAGATTTCTGCTGAAAACTGACTTGTAAAACTAGAATAGTACTATTCCCATACAAAGGAGGTACGATCAGTAAAACAAGACCAGCTATGATGTAGCTAAGGACATCAGAAAATAAAAGGAATGTCAAAGCTTGTTGGGCAATGTCTGGAATTCCATAGGGTTTAAGCAAATGGGAATTTTATATGCTTTTTTAATTTCAGAAGCATTTGTATTCTGTTGCCAAAAAAGTTAAAATTGAATTCTTATTATGCAGAAGGAAAAAACCTCTTCAATAGGAAAGACAGAAGCATCTTAAAATGGCAGTAGATTGTGTGGTTTTCTAAGTTCATGCTTTTTCATACACAGAACATAATGTTCTGTGTAAGATCTAAATACACATACGCACAGAGAGATAAAAGATTGGAGAGATGTATTAGCATTTTAAAAATTTATTACCAAAATGAGGAAGACGTTACCAGACCCTCTACATCCCATTCAGGTTTAGAGTGCAGTGACTATAAGCTGCATAATGATTCATGCTGGTTTTTCAAGATTCCCACCAAAGTAAGTTTCCTGGGGGAAAATGTTCTTACTTTATTATCTACTGCAATTTCTACAGGATTGATATAACCATCTGGAAAGGACCACATGTTTTCTGAGGACATATGGTAATTCTTTAAACTGGTCATTAGAAGCAAGTGATGATTAGAAGGTGGTGGGGTTTGTTTGTTTGTTTGTTTCTTTTATCTTTCATTATGGAATATAGGTGGTATGGAATTAAATATATTTTATCATCTAAATATCATGGGCTTTAAAGTACCATGGAAATATAAGCTGGCAAAACAGGACTTCCTAAAAACACTTAACTTTGAACGATATGGAGAACAACAAGAAGAACTACAGACAGGTAGAGGAAACAGTGCCTCCTTCATGGGAGAAACAGGACAAACCCTCAAGTCAATACAAATAGTCAAAGATATTTAAGAAAGATGAAATACAGAGGAAGATCAACAATGAGGATATGTGTGTAGGAGCAGGATGTACTGATCTTTTAGCCAGAATGAGGAGGACAGGCTATGTGAGGGCAGGCAAGCACCTGCAAATCATTTTTGGCACTTCTGCAGATGGACAAGGACAGAGATGAGCAAAGAAAGTGCATGTTGCATGGTATAGCATTGACACGTCAGGCAGAGAAAGTACATGCTGTATAGTGCATCGCTCATGACGGGAGCCTCCTGAGTCTAGGAATGCAAGTTGTCTATCTATGGTGAGCACAACCATGTTCTCCTTCCCATGGCATTTGTCAATCCCATCCATCAATTTATTTGGTGGTGTGCCTGCTCTCTGAGGCTGTGTCAATGATCATGTTAGAATTTACTGCCTGTCCTTTAAATCTTAAATTAACTCACTTATCAAACTAACAATGTCTATATCAGACCCTTGGCTTCTCTGCTCAGGAACGTGGCCCCTTGTCACGTGGTTCTAGATGATTGCTTTCTATTCAGATCAGTATTACTATGGCATGAAACTATGCATATCCTGGCCTGCCTAGGAACTTTGCCTTTTATTCATGACCAAATATAAATTGTTATATATGTGCTACTAAGCATACAAAAATGTATATTTGTGTAGACAGATTTGAACAGTCTAATTAATTTCTGGTTTATAGCATTAATCCTTAAGGACATTTTGGCTGACTTAATATTTTTGTTTGGGTTTAATAGCCTTCTGAGTGGTTCATACAGAACATAGATTTGTACAGTTTAGGTCCTGCTGATGTCTGCAGCATTTACAGTCATAGAAATAAACAGGAATAGTAATAACAATAGTAATAATAATAACAGCAGCAACAACAATCGTGCTGTGTTCCACCAAAGAATTAAAGGTCAGATGAGACATTAAGTGTTTTAGGACCATCTTGTCCTGTAACTAAGGTCTTTTTCTTGAAATCCAGGGAAGTTAATAGGATCTGCATGGATGAAGTTCAAGGGTTGTTTTTGACACATGGGCCATATATTTCAGCAAGTTCTCTGTAACTCTTGCAGCACATACCAGTAGCACTTGGTGAATAAAACTTGAGATTTGCTTTTTAATTTGTTACAATTATCCAGGAAATTATTTTGTCTTTCTCTTGACCTATTTCTGCATGTTTTGTTGAATTTTCAATTTCCCATTGGAAAATGTTTTTCTTTCCCCAATGCCTCTGCCAGACCACTGCCTGCATCTTGCTGTTGGGTGGGTGAGTTCCACTAATTGACATGCCATTATAATTAGTTCTCCAGCCACTGCCAGTTATAAACTCTTGGTTCACCTAAATCCATAACTTCAGTGGGGCTAGGCTGTCCTCTGCGTATTGTATTATCTAATTCTGTTAGTGGTAGGTTGACTAAATATTAGCATATATTTCAAACATCTCACATAAATGTGTATCAGTGGAAAACTGGGAAAACAGTCACCACATTGCTCCTGGGTAGACAACAGACACTTATCATGAACTCAAGATACCGTACATGCTCTGTAGACTCTGCTGAAGCTGGTTTTACAGAGGGGCTGTGATGTTG
Source organism: Grus americana (assembly GCF_028858705.1). Lineage (NCBI taxonomy): Eukaryota > Metazoa > Chordata > Aves > Gruiformes > Gruidae > Grus > Grus americana. The sequence goes on from NC_072854.1 coordinate 23,236,633, forward strand.
CTCTTCAGATACTTGTCTTTGCAGCGCTGTTAAGTATTAAATACATACTCTGCAAGCATCATTGTAATTAACTGATGATGATTATTACATTTGGAATTGTTGCCAGGTAGCTCCCCTCTGTGTTAACAGAAGGCAAAATGAGTTTGGCTGCTAACAAGCTCAGTTAATTGCTTGTATGGAGGCTGTGAGTGGTTGGCTACACTTGTTTCTATTCCAAGAGTGTTTGGGTAAATGTGAAAAATATCCGAACCCAAATTTTGAGAAACCCTGGGTGCTGATTAATAGAAGAAGATATGCTAATTAAATGTAAGTTTTACATTCAGTGGAAAAGGCTGAACTGTAAATGGCAAAGATGTTTTCTCCTATTTCAAAAATGAAAATGACCAGACTGTGATCCATCCAGACACATGGGCATTACTCTGCAACGCTTATACGTCAGATCTCAGTGGGAGTTATATACATAGCAACGCATGAATTGCATGTTGATAAATTCACAGAATTATTTAACTGGGCCACATGTAAACATGAGTAGCACTTAACAGCTGAGTCAGCTTAATCTATGGGTTTGCCCTTTGCACCTTTATTTAAGTGAAAGGGCTAATTAAAAATAGAAAAGAGGGAACATTATACCATTAACTGTCCAGTTAGTGTATGAGCTAAGCGGGAAGTCAAATGTCATATACACAATGGTGACACAGACAGCAGGAAGAAAACCAGTAGTTGATGTCTGCAGGTACAGCGTAATGACATGCACAGGTACCAAAACTAGGAGAAGCCAAGGCTGCTCGTGGATCTGTGTAACTGTGTTCATGTAACTAAGGCAATGTGTCGTATGAAGAGTTAATAGGTCCATGTCAGTTCAGTGTTGCATGAGGGCACCTAACTAAGCTAGCATCTCTGCAAGGTGCTGCATCATGCTGTACTACCTTGGGTCATGTTCAATTTCTTATTTCTCTAGAAACATGGTAATATATCTGTACAAGAAAGACATGGAGCTGTTGGAGAGAGTCCAGAGGAGGGCCATGAAGCTGATCAGAGGGCTGGAGCACCTCTCCTGTGAGGACAGGCTGAGAGAGGTGGGGTTGTTCAGCCTGGAGAAGAGAAGGCTCCAGGGAGATCTTATTGCAGCCTTCCTGTACCTAAAGGGGCCTGCAGGAAAGCTGGAGAGGGACTGTTTACAAGGGCATGTAGTGACAGGACAAGGGGTAATGGGTTTAAGCTAAAAGAAGGTAGATTTAGATTAGATGTTAGAAAGAAATTCTTTACTGTGAGGGTGGTGAGGCACTGGAACAGGTTGCCCAGAGAAGCTGTGGATCCCTGGAAGTGTTCAGGGCCAGGTTGGATGCGGCTTTGGGCAACCTGGTCCAGTGGAGGGTGTCCCTGCCCATGGCAGGGGGGTTGGAACTAGGTGGTCTTTGAGGTCCCTTCCAACCCAAACCATTCTATGTTTCTATGATATTTCTTTAATGTCTCATAGTAATATTGTAAGCCCATTTTATTCTTGTCTTGCAGTATCTGGTATTTTGCCTAAAGCTCTCATTCCTGAATGTGTGATTTGTCATTCTCATATCTCTTGAAAAAGGATTGAAAAGGTAACTATAGGTTTTGCAGAAGATGAAGCTATCAGGTGATAAATTGTAAAAACTCTTTAGATCTCATAACTTTTTTTAATAAGATGTATCGCTATTAAAAATAGCTACTGTCTTCTCCTGCGGAGACCTTTTTCTTGGAAAAGTAAAACTAGCTGATGGGAAAACATTGTGACTTGGGGGCATCTGACTCAGGTTTTGAATATCTGAAACTAACAATCAGACACAGCTGGAATCTATTATACTACTTAATCAATAAGTAGCATTTCCTTTTGTTGGTAAACATTATATGCTAGAAATATGGTACATGCATGTATTTTATCATGTTTAGAAGTTCAATTTCTTAGGCTATAAGACATGGGGTTTTTAAAATTAATTTAGGTTTCATTTTATATAGTTCAGGCAAAATTTCCAAACACACACATAAAAGGAAGTGACTTGCTAAACTAAGAATTGCAGTCTTTCATTGAATCATCTTACATTCTTCTTTCTAAAAATATAATGTGTTGTATAAAAAATCTAGGTCTCATTTTTCAAGAACAAATTGCTGCAATGAAATGTAGAAAATTATTTATTCTGCACATACAATTTGGCTAGTAATACAATTAGAAAAAACTTTAACAAGTCATACTTTAAAAATTCATGCAAAAGTCTTGATAATATCTGTAAATTTTCAACAGCTTTATCATTGCTTCCCATTCTCAAATGGGGATTTGCAAAATGATTTTTCAAAACATGAGATATTAATAAAAATTCCATTATGTGACAGAAAACATCATTGCTTTCAGAATAAGTAATAAACATTTAAAAACCTGTTTTCGGCAATATTTTATTAAAGTACATTGATTGCATGTACTTGTCACACAGTAAAAAGATTAATGAAACCAAAAAAATAACATGCAATTTGAAAGTTGACAATGAAGTAGTGACTAAATTTCTTCATTTTTTAACTAGATCTCATTTTGCCAGAGACAACTTTTTTCCTGAAATAGTTATTAATTGAATTTTAACAAGTATTGTTCATTTTTGTCCCCAAAGCACATATCTCCAGGTATTTGATGATAGCAAACAGAACACAGCCTAAAACTGGTCAATACCAGTGCCTTTGAAATTAAGTAAGAGGAGCTCATGTTGTATCTAAATGAGTTTATAAGATTTCTATTCAAATACCTTTTAGTTTTCATTTTATATGCATCATGAGGCTGCCTACTTATGGGACTTTTCATGACAAATGCAGACTTTTGGGGTGGGTCTGAGGATTTCTTCCATCTCATGGGCAGGTTCTTCTTGGCAGGACCCTTGGCCAGGCAGGGCAGGGCTGTGGGGAGCTGGAGCTGGAGACCGACCCTGCTGCAGCATTGCTGGGGCAGGGCTGATGGCCCCAGGGGCTCAAATGGGGTCCTGGGCCATGGGCAGGGTGGGGAGAGCTCTGGAGGAGGCTGAGCAGGGCCAGTCAGGTCCATTGCAGCCCCCAGGACCCTGACACCCTCTTAACAGGGCCCCTGGATGAGCTAGTGTTCTTCACTTCCCATGGGTAGCCCTGAGGTGGGTCCCAGGCCATGCTTCTGCCTGTGCCCCAGCTTCTGGAGTGCAGCTGACAGGCTGTGCCCCGCATGATAGTATACAACAGGGGCCCTGCCCTTACCTTCCAGGAGGAAATTGTATCTTATTGCAGGAATTTGTCTGATTGAAAACTTCAGGATTTGGCCCAAGCTGCTTTATAGGCTTTGCATTAGGAAATTGCTTCCTTTGTCACTGAAGTACAGCCATCTCTTGGGGATTACGCTGGCTGTTCAGTTGCCCCCTGGAATCCCCCACCACCATTTAGGACAAGCGGCCCAGGAGTAAAGAGCCTCACATCCAGCCGAGACTGTAAATGGGACTTATTCAGCAGACTGTAGTTCCACAAGCTGGCACCTACTCAGGACACGGCTGGCAACATTCCCCACTTTTGCAAGAAGTGGTCATCATATTTCTAATGAACCTAAAGGGATGTGGGCACCTCCAGGTTCTTTTATTGCCATGGTTGGGAAATTGCTCAACTCCAACTCAGTGGTAAATGTGCACTTCGCACCCACGCTGCTTCTGGGAGCTCCCTGAACATTCCTGAGAACCTCCTACCCAAATACTGATCAAACTATGCCATGCTTTGGAGAAAGTCCACAGGAGGGCAACCAGAATGATTGGAGGGCTGGAAAAAATAACTCATGAGAAAAGACTGGATGAGCCATCTTTGTTTAGTTTAAACAAGAGAACTGAAAGGATATGCAAACAAAATCTTCAACAGACTGCTGCAAAAGTGGGTGAATACAGTCTAATTTTTGTTGTCATGGTGAATTGGACAAGAAACAGTGAGCATAAATTGCAACAAGGGACAAAGTAAAAGGTTTGAAGAGCAGAGAGCTGAAAAGCCTAAAAATGCCCCAAAAGATGTCAAATTTTGACCCCTGGAAATTTCTAGGGAGATGTTAAATGACATCTGCAAAGAAGGAGAAAATGATCCGACAAATTCTTTTCTAGCTTTATCATCTATGATTCCATGGCTTACTGTGTGGCTGACAAAATACATCCTGAAGTGCCCATGTATATCATTGATGGCTCTATTTGTCATAAACTGATGGAATTTTATACATATGTACATGTACACACATATGTGTATGTATGTAAAAATATAGAACATAAGTGTCTGGAATACCTGGCTAAATGTGATTTCACTGTCTGCAGGAATTACTGATTCTAACAAACTGAAGTATGTCATCAGTAGTGGTGCCATTTTACCAGAGGAGACACAAGCACTTTGATCAGTCCTATCGCAACATTCAGACAAGATATGTACTTGAGGAATATGCAGCAAGAAAGTAAGTGCCATGTATTTCACAGAAGGAGCATAGAGAGGTTTCTATTTTGGGTAATCAGGTCTTAGAATCGAGATACTTAGCTTCCCTCTCCGCCCCCTAAAATTGTGATTTATTCGGAATGGTAGTGTTTCCACTTCCTTCCATTGGGATGCTCCTTGTCTATAGTCTCCCACCAGCATAACTAGACTTTCTATCTACCTTGCAACTCACCTGCACAGACATTTTAGCTCAGGATTTGTCCTGTTTACTACCTCCAAGTTGGAAATTCTTCCTTTTAGGCTCCAATTGAAACTCTGACTTAGGAGAAATTGCCATGAATTTATTGTAAATTGTAGAAACAGTTTTCTACCCATTCTTCCATATGATATGAGGATATTCCTTCTCCTGAAGCTGGCCGTTCCTAATTACAGATTTTGTTATTTGATTTCCTTTTTAAAAATTAAATAAAGATTTAACTCCTCTCGTGAAATCTCAGAGTTTTAGCCACAAGATACACGTTCTTTGTATCTCAAAGCCTGGAGCTTTGAATCTTGGTTGCTTAAGAATCACTGTCCTCCCTCCTTGGTAATCAAGATGCCTATCTAGCCCAGCTAGCTGTCTACCTTGTCCAGCTTTCCTTATGAAAGAGGAGAGTTTATGCAGAAGGTTATGTGGAGTATAGAAAGGCAGAATTATTTAGAAATAGGCAATGTTATAGGGATTCTGTGTGATTTGTATATTAGACTGGCTGGTACCCTCGTGGTTCGCTGAAGTGCTATTGTAGCACTTGAATGATTGGAGACTGAGATAAGTATAACTTTAATAGAACTGAATGAAATAAAATGCATAATGATCCCCAGTGACAGATGATGGGCATTAAGCCCTTGAAGGACAAGTGAGAATCAGCACCTAGTGCAGTTAGTGAGGAATGCAAAGTAGGTTTCTCACTGAACAGTGCTCAGTCATGGTATTCAGCTCATTTAAAGTAATTTCTTTGACTTTTGTGAGTTCATGTTTTATCAGAATTGCTGGGTTATAACAATGTCTTTTATATTTGAAGGGCTGCTTCCAGACAGGCTGCTTATTATGAATCATCTGGCTTGGGAAAAACAACGTGTAGACTCTGTGCCAGGAGGGCACGCACCTTGGCTCATGAAGCAATGCAAGAATCCAGGAAAAGGTAAAGATCTGTTGGTCCCATCTGACCTGTGTAGTGGCTCTGGTCCCGTTTAGTATGGCCTTTTTGCCAGGGCTCTTTTCAAAGTTGACAAGACTGGAGGCTTCTCTGTCACCCTTCTTCACTAATCTATTTTGGCTGGAATACTAAATGACTGAGTGTCACTTTCAATCTCATGTTTCAACTCAGACTTGTTCCCCTGATCCCCACTCTGACCCTTGAAAACAGCTTTAAAACCAAAATAAATTAGAATCTGCCTGGGATCCAAAACTTGTTTTTAACAGATCTACTCAATTATTCCTGAATTTCTGGTTTGGATCAATTTAAACATTTTGAGTCCTTTCCTTAATACCAAGAAAGCTTACTGTCACATCTCAGTAACAGCCTTGATATGAAGTCCTATAGTAAACGTGCTGACAGCAATATTCCTGTTAGTGAATTTGACTGTTTCTACTCTGCCATGCTCTACAGTGACTGCACCAAAGAGAATTTACACTAAAAGAACAATTTCTGCCTTGTTTGTAGAACATGTGTTGTGAAAATAATATACGTCTGTAGAGTTCTGATACTTGGATTGTTTTTAAATATGTATCCTGGAAACAGAATGTCTTAGGAAAACAAAACTAATTTGTATAATCTAATTTATTTTTTTTAAAAACTGTCTTAAATGTTACCAATATAAAAAAATACATGGCAAAACAAGGCTGGTATCTAAAGTATATTGAAATGGTACGATGAAATATTTTTAAAATACCAGACAAATAATATCTTGATCTACTGTGCACTGAATTTCATGCAAGTCTTCTCATTTGCTTCACGGCATGTTGGGTTATGCTTTGAGAGTCTTGCCATGTTGTATAATGACAACCATGCTAGAAATTTCTGATATCCAGCTCCCTTCCTTTGTCCTGTTGGCAAGGCAGAGTAGCATAGGCTGCTTACTGAATCAGCATGCATGCAGGAACTTGAGCTAACTCATCCTAAAAACATTTGAGTCAGGTTTTTTTTAGGACTTCTGAAAAATCTATGGAGTCAGATTTTCAGAGAACAACCCACAAATTACCCAAAAGTTTGTATTTTTCTGGTAGTTTCTATTATATTTCCCAGTCACCCCATCAAAGTACAGCTGTTTTGCATGCAGCAGTTCATCAAATCCTTACGAACTCTTTGGTCTGTATCTTTCAGGTGAGGTCAGTTGATACAGCCCAAGGAGCTAGCAGAGCTTCCCAGGTGCTACAGCATGCCAGAACATGCCTTCACTTCTCTGGCTGCTTGTGTCCACGGGAAGGAAAATTAGGGGCCAGAGGGAAGCCAGGCAGGTTCTTGATCTTGATTATCAGAGGACTAAGACTGTAGGGTACCATATCAACGTGACCATGCCGGCTTTCAAGACCTGAAGCAATGGCACCACGTACAGGGGGAAAGAAAATGAAGGGAAATTCATACTCATTTCACATGCTCATTAGGATAGGCAGGTAGACTCTAAGAATAATTCCTAAACTAGATTTTACATCTTGCTGATGTGGTTTCAGAGCCCTCAGTTGCCTAATGTGTATAAGTGACAATCTTAAAGCTTTGTATTGGTTGCTTTCACCTCATATTTTTTATTGTCTTACAGGACTCATGAAGAAAAGACTCATGCAAGTGAAGAGAAAAGGATCCGGTTTGCCAGTGAGTTGTCTGCTTTGGAAAAAGAGATTCACACAGCCAGGCACCGTGCCAGAGAACATCTGGATAGACTTGCTATACAAAGGATGGTACAGTGCTGAACCTTTTTGTTCCTATACAAGCAGAATTATAAGATATACTGAAATTTAGGCCTGTGTTTCAAATACCAATAGTGACTTAGCATCTTTTAATTTTGTGGATTGAAAGTTAGATCTTCTACTCCATTTGAGTCTGGTGCTAGATGCTCCTTTTCTTGTCTTGTGTTTAATAGGTAGAAGAAAATATGGCTCTGGAAAGGCACGCTGTTGAGGAAAGTATAAGTCGAGCTCCTGAAATTCTAGTGCGCCTGAGATCTCACACTGTCTGGGAAAAGATGTCTGTGAGCCTTTGCTTCACTGTACAAGGATTTCCCACCCCTATTGTACAATGGTAAGGGATTGGCCTTTCCTAGCCCTCTAAAAATGTTGTTAAGCTTTTTTCATTTGGAAGTTATGGCATAACTGATAAGTGTCACATACATAA